>NC_064648.1:63464398-64762523 GCF_023864345.2 Schistocerca serialis cubense
CATCCCCGAGATTTAAATGCTGCGCAAGTAAACGTTTCGGTATTGGCGGCAGAAGAGTTACAGGTGTTTCTCCTGCAGTACTTCATACATTTTCTGTCCTCTGCCGTGAAGAAACTACGAAGTGGATAACTGTAGAGGAAAGACACTGCACCATTTCAGAACAGTCATCAGAGCTGTAGTAGATGACGGAGTACTCGTCACAAAGGCAGATCCCTTACGAGAATAGGGAAACGTAACCACTGGGCCAGAGGCATTTTTGGGTTAACAAAGACACGGCGAGAGTAGTTCCTACTGCAGCAGTCTCCGTTTGACGTTTACCGTTCCCCCACTGCACTTTCACCAGCAGTACATATTCTGTATATTTTGTGGGAACGGACTACTCTGGCAGCTAAGGGCAGGGGGCGACAGTGGGCACACTGACACTGGCCCCCTCCCAAACGGCCACCTTACTTGTAGAACTTCACTTCCGTCTCCACACAGTCCTTGAGCAGGTCGTCCACTTCCGAGAGGTCACCCTCCCCGCGCGAAAAGCCGTCGACGAACGCCTCCACCTCGGCGACACAGTCGTCCTCCATCTGGCGCAGGAGCTTCAGCACCGGCGGGCACTCGCAGCCGCCAGCCGCCTTCGCCGCCACAGCCGCGTGCAGGCGGTACAGCGTGTGCTCGCGGTCGACGGGTGTCTGGAAGCGTGGCACTACCTGCGGACGAGAAAGAATGTTCGGCACAGCCTGAGGTCGCCGACCCTTCTGATGCTTCAAGAAATGGTACATCACACACACACACACACACACACACACACACACACACACACACAGTTTTTGGAAATATATAAAATAACTGGATAGATAAAAAGCTCACGTTTTCCAATCTTGTACTGTGCACTCCCCAACAATCATTCTTTCCTTCTCATCCTGTCAAGTAAGTCTCCCCTGACCCAGTGTTCAAAGCAACTTTTCTGAACTTGCCCTATTTCGAGTCCTTTCCCTCCACGTCTCTTCCTTCTCCTTCAGTTCCATCAGAAGGAGCCATTGGCTCTGAAAACTTGCAAATTTTGATACATTTTTAAACACATGCATGTGCACATGCACAGAGACAGAAAGGTACACACCTGTATTGGTGATTCTGAATGAAAAGCTTCAAATGGACATATGACCTACTCTGAATGGTTTCGAAGATAGAACATATTTAACATACATTGTTATGTATTTTCTGTATTACTCTGACATTGTTCTCCTTTAACGATGTACCACAGTCGTGTATAGGAAGCTGAGATGAGTAATTTGATAAAGAACACTTGGGTGTATCCAGTTGGGTTCAAATGGCTCTGAGCACTATGGCACTTAACTTCTGAGGTCATCAGTCCCCTAGAACAAACTACTTAAACCTAACTAACCTAAGGACATCACACACATCCATGCTCGAGGCAGGATTCGAACCTGCAACCGTAGCGGTCGCGCGGTTCCAGACTGTAGCACCTAGAACCGCTCGGCCACTCTGGCTGGCAATATCCAGTTGCGAAACTACCTCAAATTGTCCTACAAAAAACACCTAAGCTACAGTCCATGCACACTGTGCACTCTCTTCATGCAAACTATTACTCCTAGAGAAAAATGAATAGGACCTGTTTTGCAATAAATTTAGTCTAGTTTAATCTTGCACTGTGACATGTTTTCACTGGAGGGTGTAGTATTCAAGAAAACAAAAGTGATAGTATAATTTTTTTTCATGATGCTGCCACCATTTGGCCATAATAATTTTTACTTTATTGTTATACGATCCAGATTTTGGCCTTAGGACATTTTCAAGCACAAAGAGTAGAATAGACAACAGAAGTATAAATCACAAATATCACAAATCTCCTCCCCTCCTGGCACCTTGGGTGCCCACTTGTTCAAACTACCCCCTCCCCCTCAATTCCTCCACTCTCTTGCCACCCACACCACTTCCACCCCTATCCAGTTTGAACAGGTCTTGTGTTCTGTTGGCTCCATGGCTGCAATTATGTTCCTCTCCCATCCCCACTGTTTTCTCATCATTGCATGGTGGTTTTCTCAGTTGATTGTGCTGGCATGAGGGACTTTTGGGAGCATTTGCATACTGTTGCAATTTCTAACGGTACATATTACTACTCACCTATACAGTGCACCATGTTTTACAGAATTACAAGGTATAAATTCCATGTTTGTTACAAAAAAATTATGATAAGACACTTCAGAATATTTACATGTGAACTTTAACACTGGATCTCCATGCCACATACTGTGGACACTTATGTACCAATGTATGCAAAGATAATGTAATTATAACGCAAAAAAGAGTTCAGTTACCTTGTTCCCTAACACACCACAGACTGCATTGTGCAGACTTTGACGTGTCTTAGACAATCTTTGGATTATTCCATCTATGCCCATAACAGTCCATAATAGTTTGGTGCGTAACTGTTTATTGGTTAGCAGTTTCATATGGTTGGCCAGTTGGATTAAAGGCGGGAGAAGGGACCAAACTACGAGGTCATCGGTCCCTTTCTAATAAAACAATGCCACAAGTGTGAGAATAAAACGGAGGAAACATAACACAAAATCGAAAGAAAGGAAAAGCCACAAGAATGAAGGGAAGGCAACAAACATTAAAAGGAACAAAAGAGAACAAGAAAACAACACTGATGCTAGAAACAGAAGAGAGTAAAACATGAAAGCAGATTATAGCGGTTGGCCAACCATGAGAATAAAAAGGGAAAGCCAGCCACTCTGCAATACAATAAAATCTCCACCCTAAATGCACTAGGGTGGAGGACACAGAGGGACAAAGGACACGTGCTAAAACCTCCATAGAAGTATAAAACCCACTCTCATGGATAAGTCGTAAAACTAAAGCTGCTGTGGAGGCACTGTCGCCCAACACCGAAGGCAGGGTGCTGGGAAAGTTAAAAGTCAGCCGCAGAGCAGCTAAAAGTGGGCAGTCCAGCAAGAGGTGGATGACTGTCGTTTGGGAGCCACAGCGACACTGAGGTGGGTCCTTGTGATGGAGTAGGTATCCATGCGTTGGCCACAAATGACCAATGTGGAGCCGGCAGAGGACAACTGATTCTCTGCGAGAGGCCCGCATGGAAGACTTCCACACATTCATAGTCTCGTTAATGACACGCAGTTTTTTGTGCGTACTGTTATGGCATTCCACCTGCTAAAACCATAAAACCCTGCGGTGTAACACAGAATGCAGGTCAGCTTCGGAGATGTTTATCTCCAGAAGCTGTGTCCGCGTCGCCTGTTGGCCTGCCTGTCGGCAGGTTCGTTGCCAGGGATTCCGACATGTCGTAGGGTCCACACAAACACCACAGAACAGAGGGACTGTTCCAGGGCATAGATGGACTCCTAAATGAACGCTACCAGAGGGTGGCGAGGGTAGCACTGGTCGATTGTTTGTAGGCTGCTCAATGAGTCAGTACACAGGAGAAATGACTCACCAGGGCGTGAGCAGATGTACTCAAGAGCATGAGATATGGCCACCAGCTCTGCAGTGAAAACACTGCAGCCAACTGGTAATGAGTGCTGCTCAATATGTCCTCCACGAACGTATGTGAAGCCTACACGACCATCAGCCATTGAGCCGTCAGTGTAAACCTACTTCAGAGCCCCGGAACACGTCAAGAATCGAGAGGAAGTGACAGCGGAGAGCGACTGGGTTAACTGAGTACTTAGGGCCATGCAAAAGATGCAGGTGAAGCTGCAGCCAATGTGTGCACCATGGAGGCGTATGTGAATGGATCGCAAGTAGAGTGCAGTTCAGAGAAAACGGACCACACGCAAACCGCAATTGTTAGCCCCGACCTGGGCCGCCAATGCGGGAGATGGACTGCTGCGGGCGGGAAAAGGAGACTGTAATTCGGATGCTCAGGGGAACTATGAATGTGTGCTGCGTAACTGGCGAGCAGTTGTGCATGTCTGATCTGCAGCGGAGGGACACCAGCCTCCATCAGTACCCTGGTCACCAGACTCGTCCTAAAAGCTCCTGTCGCTAATCGAACCCCACTGTGGTGCTCAGGGTCGAGTAAATGCAAAGCTGAAGGCACTGCCAAACCATAAACCACACTCCCATGGTGAATTCGGGATTGGACAAGGGCTCTGTAGCTATAGCAGCATACAGCGATCTGCACCCCAATTAGTGTCGCTCAGGCAATGGAGGGCATTGAGGTGCAGCCAGCACTTCTCCTTAAGCTGACAAAGATGAGGGAGCCAAGTCAATCGAGTGTCGTAAACCTGTCCTAGGAACTGATGTATGTCCACTACAGTGAATGGATCGTCATTAAGGTAAAGTGCGGGCTTTGGATAAACGGTACGACGCTGACAGAAGTGCTCGACACACAACTTTGCGGCTGAAAACTGGAAGCCGTGGGCTAGAGCCTATGGCTGCGCCTTGTGGATAGCTCCCTGGAGATGCCGCTCAGCAACAACAGTACTGGGGCAGCAGTACAAAATGCAGAAGTCGTCTGCATACAGAGAAGGTGAGACAGAGGGCCCAAAAGCAGCTGCTAGACCGTTAGTGGCCACTAAAAACAGAAAGACACTGAATACAGAGCCCTGCAGGACACCATTCTCCTGGATACGGATGGAACTATGGGAGTCACCAACTTGGACATGGAAAGTACGGAGCGACAGGAAGTTTTGGATAAAAATCGGGAGTGGACCCCAGAGACCCCACTCATACAATGTGGCAAGGATATGATGTCGCCAAGTCATGTCGTATGCTTTACGCAAGTCAAAAAAGATGGCAATCACCCCCCCCCCTCCACACACACACACACACACACACACACACACACACACACACACACACACGCGCGGAACCAAACTGACTACATATTTCTTGACTTCCAGAAGGGTTTTGGCACCAATCCACAACAGGCAGCTTCTAATCAAATTAAATGACTGTGGAATATCACCTCACTTCTGTGACTGGATTCGTGATTTTCTGTCAAAAAGTCTAAAGTTTATAATAACTGACAGGAAGTCACGTAATGAAATCGAGGTTATATCTGAGATTCCTCAAACAGGAGTTACAAGCACTCTGCTGTTCCTAATCTGTATAAATGATGTAGGAGAGAATCTGAGCAGCAGACTGTTTACAGATGACGACGATGACGATGATGATGATGATGATGATGATGTTTACCACATAGTCTGAAAAAACCTTTAAATTATGACTAAGCCATAAATGATGAATTTGAATGGTGTTAATTCAACTTAATAACTGGGAAGTGAAATTCAAAACAACTCAAATTGCAACCATGACATAGGGAATGTGGAGAAATCAAGCAAAAAACTGCATTTTATACGCAGAACATTTAAATGATGCAACAAATCTATTAAACAGATTGCTTACATTATGCTTGTCCAGCCTCTTTACGGAGTATCGTAAGGTATGTGGTCCTTACCAGATGGGTGTGATGGAGGACATTGGAAAAATTCAAAGAAGGGCAAGTTGCAGCTCTGAGAATTATTAATTCCTATCTCATGGAATAGACTGGGTGGGGTGGGGAAGGTTAGAAAAGGAAGGAGAGATTGCTCAGAGAGCAGGGTGAGAGGGACCCGCCTGCACTGAGGAGGGGAGGCAGAGGTGGAACGGGATGTGTCAGAGCAGCAGCTCTTGCTCTATGAGAACCCCTTTCATTTTTCTTCACTTCCAAACAGCATTCAACTTGGTACCACACAACTGTTTATGAAATAGCGTGTGTGTGTGTGTGTGTGTGTGTGTGTGTGTGTGTGTGTGTGTTTTACAATAGTTTCTCTGGTAACAGTGAATACCATTGGAAGTTCGTAAGTCAGTATCTTTGAGATATCAGTGAAGCAATGAGTAAGGATATAAATATTACTGATGGACTTTGAAGCACTCATTATTTTATATTAAGTTTTAACACAACATGGGTCATAACACACTTAGAAGTTCACACTCAGATCAGAGGTGACACAGGATTTAAGATCGTCTGTTTCTCAGTACACGAGTGGCTGTGAACAGGAGTGAAAAAGTGACAGAGTCGAGCTGAGTTGTTTCGGGCCTCTGTGGTTGGAGATTGTACAAGAAGACTTTGATGTTAGGTAAAGGAAATCAAATTCACTCCGTTAAAGAAGAGGAGCGGAAAAACTAATAAAAATAAAAAGGAGGTTTGACACGCATCAGCTAATTAAAAATAATAACTACCAACAAATAACACAAACCATCAAATTAACAGATGATCTAGAACAACTAGTGCCTAATCTTAAAAAAGAAGCGGAGAATCT
The DNA here is from genome assembly GCF_023864345.2 of Schistocerca serialis cubense. Lineage (NCBI taxonomy): Eukaryota > Metazoa > Arthropoda > Insecta > Orthoptera > Acrididae > Schistocerca > Schistocerca serialis. The sequence goes on from NC_064648.1 coordinate 63,470,674, forward strand.
AGCCCCCTTGAAACCACGAAGGGAACATGCATGGTGGACATCAGAATGTGACAAATTCCATGAAGATATACACCAAGCATGGTTAAAGTTTCAAACATATAAAACTGAAGAAAATGCCATCAACCTAAAAAATGAAAGAAAAAAATTCACACAAAATATTAGAAGAATCAAGAGAGGATTTCATAAAGATATTATAAAGTCTATAGAAGGTAATTATCATAAAACCAACTCCAGGAACTACTACAAAATCTTTGGGAAACAACTACAACAATATGAGGCCCCTACACTAATACTGAAAGATGAAGATGGAAGAATGACACACAGTAACAAGGAAAATGCAGAAATCATGGCAAAAGCATTTAACAAACTTCTGAATTGCGAGGAACCCAAAGAACCCTTACAAATCAACATAAATACCCCAATAAAAACCGAAACTAACAAACTAGACCCTCCAACTTTCCAAAAAGTAGAAGAAATTCTTAAAGAACAAAAAAATTATAAGGCATGTGGAGAAGATCAGGTTTTTGTTGAAATGTGGAACTATGCAAGTGACACAGTCAAGACCTCCTTACACATGGCTCTAACAAAAATTTGGGTAACAGAACGATTCCCCGAACATTGGACCACAGCTATCATCCATCCACTACACAAAAAGGGAGATAAGAGCAACCCAGACAACTACAGAGGAATGTCTCTCCTAGATTGCACATACAAAATCTATCCAAGATCCTATATGAAAGAATCAAGGAGCAATTAGAAGAGGAGTTAGGGGAATATCAGGGAGGTTTCAGACCATGGAGAAGCTGTGCAGAGCAGATAATTAGTTTAAAATTGATTATGGCATACTACAAGAAACAGAACAAACCTCTGGTAATAACATTTGTAGATTTTAAGAAGGCATATGACTGTCTCCACAGACCTTCAGTATTAAAAATTTTAAGAAATCTAGGACTCCATCCAAAACTAATTAAAATAATAAAACTCACTCTAACCAACACCAAATCAAAAGTGAAGTTCAGAGGAGAAATTTTGGAACCATTCCTCATAAAAACAGGCTTAAGACAAGATGACTGCCTATCACCATTACTGTTCAACTGTGCACTGGAATACATAATGAGAGAATGGTAGAAGGACAATCCAAAGATGATAAGAATTGGAAGTGCAAAAGATGATATTAGCTTAAACTGCTTGGGATTCGCTGATGATCTTGCTCTCCTAGCCAACACCGTTCAAGAAGCCAGGCAACAAGTGAAATCACTACAAGAAATAGCAGAGAATGTAGGCCTTAGAATATCATTTGAAAAAACGGAGATTATGCTAACTGATCCACCACTTGTAAACAAAATTACAATAGGAGAACAGGAAATCAAAATTGTTGATAAATTTAAATATTTAGGTGAAATAATAACATACAATCTAAATGAGAAGCCATCATGCCAGAATAGAATAAAAAGGCTGAACTACGCAAATTACATTACCAAAACTACATACAACAAAAAAAGCCTATCTATAATTGCAAAATTAAAACACTATAAAACAGTTACACAACCAGAAATAACGTATGCAGCTGAAACTATCTTCAAAACAACTAATACAGCTGAAATTTACAGAATACTAAAAATAGAAAGAAGAATAATTAGGACATGTATAAATAAACAGTATAAAATAAATGGACATTGGAGAATAGCATCAAATGAAACAGTATATAAGAAAATAGAACCAGTCATGAGCACAATCAGGAAGAAACGCATCTCATTCTTTAGACATCCGATGAGAACTCCAGAAAACAGAATTAGTAAAAAAATAATACAAAAATTGTGGAATAGCAAGAGAGACATTAAATGGATCACAGAAATTAAGGAAGATATAAAAGAGCTTCAAATTACAGTAGATGACCTAAAAAACAAGACAGAGAAAAACCAGAATACTGCAAGACCCGCAAACCAGACTACAAATGAAAATCAATAAAAGGAGTACAGGAAGAGTGGTCTCAGATGAAGAAAGAAAGAAAATATCTGAAAGAATGAAGAAATATTGGGCAGACAGAAGAGCAAAACACATTTCATATAAGAATAGACTCTAATAATTATATTACCTAAATATCATATTAAGTTATTGTTGAACCAAATTGTATCCCTGTGTAACAACTGTTTTACAACTTTGTATTTTTGACTAGAGTGGTCCAATGGAGGCCATAAAATAAATAATAATAAAAAGGAGGTAGATATGGTGATTACAGGGAAATAAGACGCTTTGTTGGCTTACTGTTCTTTTTATTACTACTTCATGTGTCTGCAATGAACATGCAGAAGAGCACAGGCACTAGTTTATAGCTTCAGTGCGTATAAAACATACGAGGCTTACTAGTTTCTCCAATAAATTACCAGAACAAAAGGCCCTCTGCCCTACATCTTTATTAAGATTCAGGTATACACAACACTGTCCACTACCAGAAACTGCAAACCGTGAATTGCCAGATTCTATTGTTCTGATCAACCCCTTAGTTTCGAGTACTCATCACGATGAAACTGGGATAAAGACAGATAGATTTAGACAAATGCACAGCAGAAACCAATAACTACTTCAGAGGTACATAGGAGCAAGCTGTTTTGAATATTTAGTTCACTGTTGACAGTCAGTGTACAAGCTTAATTGGAGACAATGTTCACTCGCATGTGGCCCACTGCAGGCTGTCAGTCATCCGAGGCCAGAACTATTCTGATCGCAGTGTTCTTCAGTTCTCTAATTCTGCCTTTCTTGGCACTTGAAGGCCCCAAAAATGGCACTTGGGGCTGTTTGCTAACAGCTATGACTGTATTGCTTTTTACCGCAATCTCACATCAGTGAACATGATGTCAGCAGTTTCTCGATGCATATGAAGCCTTTAATGGACTAACTAAAGACGATTCTCAGCTGCTCTTTAAATGTTACAATTTATTATTCACAAATTACGACTAAATTGACTTCAGCTATACTATTTATTACTGACAAATGAAAATCTGCGTCGAATCAGGACTCTAACACTGGTTTCCCGTTTATCACAAGCACTCGCCTAAACCACTTTAGCTGTCTGTGCGTGCCTGCCGAACTGACCCAAACCTCCGCATGTCACACTTGCCTGGCACAGATTTTCATGAGTCACCAATAAATACTACAGCTCAAGACACTTTAGATTAACAATTTTTGAATAAAATTTTATATTTGATGCGCTCCTCTTCAAAGCTGGGTTTGTGTTCAACTAGCATTAGGCACCTACACATTTACTCTTCTGGTATAACCGATGGTAAGATTAATTCACACCTACGTTATAAATATAAAATCATTTTTTCAGCATGTTTCCAACTAGTTTTCTTCCGCACTGTGCACGTACGCAAGTACATTCGTGTGACTTCAGTTTCTAGTCATATCCCATTTTACTAATTATATTGCTGTAAAATGCTTTCTCCAATGAAGAATGAACATTGCAACAATATTGTTTCACAAATTATCTCGAAAATGTTAGCTGCTGAGATACTATTTTCACTGACAGTGCATATATAGTACTATTTCCGAAAATATGCAACATGATGAAAACATTTTATGCACACACATTTTAATGCAATAGGCATACTATTTACTCATTTTTGCTGGTTTTTACAGTTACAGGTATCATACAGAGATTTGTGAACAACTTTTGTACCTGTATGGAAGACTTCACGAAGGTGGCACAGGTCCGTGGCAGATGAAATTCTGGATGGTTGTATAATGAATTTGTGGGAGAGTATTACACAAGAACACACAAACAATTCAAAATTTGTAGGAGACTTATGTGCAGTTGACATAGCTACTACTTCTACAGCTTCAGACACTAACATAGGTACCACTGACACACTGGTTAACCCTGTGTCAATTGGACAAGTGGGTGAAATGTCTAGTACAGATGCAGCAGTTAGGGCAGACTGCCTGTGCCTGAAGAAGCATTTCATCGAAGTTCTTCAGCATCAGTTTTGTGCTCCCAATTCATTTCTATGAACACTTACCACTCCATAACTCAAGCAGAGCTTAGAAATCTATACTATTACATAAAGACAAGCCATCCATTAACACAGTCATCCAAAAACTGTGAAAAGTACTTGATATATTTACTTCAAATTCTTACACGATACTCTAATGAACATTTTGGCAGATATAGGCTAGATTTTTTTTTAAATGTACACAACATATAAATATACGAAGTGTGATAAAAAAGTAATAGGAATTTTTTAATTTTACATGCTTTATATATCCAATTTTCAGTTTTTTTTTTTTTTTTTTTTTTTACCTTGTTGGTACACTTGTTCCTGATGTATGTCTGCATTTACAGCTGTTTTCAATATTTAGTTCATTGTTGACAGTTGAAAAAGTTGTGTTTTTTAGTGCTAGGTGAATTTTCACTTTTGAAAAAGAGCAAAGAATTTGCATTAAATTTTGCTTGAGAAATGGAATAAAGTGCAGCACCGCATTCCGAATGTCAACTGTGACCTTTGGCGAATCTGCTGCGAGTAAGAGAAGAGTTTACGAACGGTATAAACCTTTCAAAGAGGATCAGAATGACTTTGAAGACGACAAATGACCTGGATGCTCTAGCATATCAAACACTGATAACCATATGGAAAAATGAAAGAAAATGGTTCTGGAAAAATCACCAACAAAGAGTTTGCTGATAATGTCAGCATGTCCTCTGGCTCACGCCAAGCAATTGTTTCATATGTTTAGGGCATGAAACGAGTAGCAGCAAAGTTTTGGAACAAACTGTTGAATTTCAGTGAAAAACGACATCACACAGAAATCGCAAAGGAATTGCTGAATTAAATTGTCACTGACTGATAACTTCTAAAGAAGGCTATAACGGTGACGAAACAAGGATATACAGGTATGGTGTCCAAGCCGAGGCCCAACTGTCACAACGGAAACTGCCTGAAGATGAAGACTGCAAAAAATTTGACAAGTTAAATCACATATGAAGATCCTTCTCACTGTTTTCTTTGATTACTATGGAATAGCGTATCACAAGTTCCCGCCTTACGGTCGTACAGTCAATAAGGGATACTAACTGGAAGTTATGTGCCATTTGCACGAAGCAATTCGAAGAAAATACCACGATTATGGCAAAACCATTTGCTGAAATTGTACCACGATAATGGTCCTGCTCACGGCTCAATGCCTGTTATGTTGCTTCAGCCACCATATTTGCCAGACACTGCCTCATACGATGTCTTTCTATCCCGAGGCTGAAGAGAGCCAGGAAAGGACGTAATTTTGCCATCATTGACGAGCTAAAAATGGAATCTCTGAAGGAGCTGATCACCATAAAGAAAAGTGAGTTCCAGAAGTGCTTACAAGATTGGAAAAAGGACTGGCACAAGTGTATAACATCCGAGGGGGATTACTTTGGAGAGGAGAATGATCTTGCAGAAAGATTACGTAAGAAAATAAAAAAATTCTGTTACTTTTTGATCTCACCTTGTACACGTTATATATAACAGCACAACGTTATTACCAAAAATCTCGAAAAGTCCTCAATTGACTGACTTCAAATTTTTTACACAATGCTGTAATGAACGTTCAGACAGACATAGGCAATAATTTTTTAAATATACTGGATGATTCAAAAATAAAGGACAGATTTCAGTTGTTTATTACACACAAGCTATAAAAGATAGTCACACACTACACATGTCACTAGATGGAGGAGGCTTCAGACCTTTTACACGGCGGCGCTGCAGCTTGTCTGTGGCAACTTGGTGTCTACACCACAAGAGCAATCATTTTATGTGTAGGAATTTCTGCGAGGTCAATCCACTGTTCAAGTGAAATGTGCATTCTGCCATAAATTCAGCAAGTAGCCACCTCTCCACAAGCAGATTTATAACTAGCATACAAGATTCTTGGAAGTCGGTTGCATATGCAAAGGGAAGAGCACTGGTCAGCCATGCGGGTCTGATGAAAATGTAGGGTGTACCCAACGTGAGTTCACAAAGAGTCTTCCGAATTCCTCAAGATGGGCACACCAGGAGCTTTAACTCCCTCAAACAATGGTACGGCATTTTCTGAAATGATGTTTGCCTACAAAGCCTTACAATTTGCAGTTACTGCAGCAATTGCGTCTGGGCGACCATCTCAGAAAACACAAATTTTACATTTCATTTCTCCAGATATGGGAGGACACTTTTTCAAATGACTCATCTTTTTGGACGAATCAACATTTCATCTATTGGGCAAGGCACATTGTCACAATGTAATAATTTGGGTATGGTTGATAGACACACAAACAAACACAAACATACACACAAAATTCAAGCTTTCGCAACAAACGGTTGCTTCATCAGGAAAGAGGGAAGGAGAGGGAAAGACGAAAGGATGTGGGTTTTAAGGGAGAGGGTAAGGAGTCATTCCAATGCCAAGAGCGTAAGGACTTACCTTAGGGGGAAAAAAGGACAGGTGTGTGTGTACACACACACACACACACACACACACGCACACACACACACACATCCATCTGCACATACACAAGCAGACATTTGTAAAGGCAAAGAGTTTGGGCAGAGATGTCAGTCGAGGCAGAAGTACAGAGGCAAAGATGTTGTTGAAAGACAGGTGAGGTATGAGCGGCGGCAAATTGAAATTAGTGGAGACTGAGGCCTGGCGGATAACGAGAAGAGAGGATATACTGAAGGGCAAGTTCCCATCTCCGGAGTTCTGACAGGTTGGTGTTAGTAGGAAGTATCCAGATAACCCGGACGGTGTAACACTGTGCCAAGATGTACTGGCCGTGCACCAAGGCATGTTTAGCCACAGGGCGATCCTCATTACCAACAAACACTGTCTGCCTGTGTCCATTCATGCGAATGGACAGTTTTTTGCTGGTCATTCCCACATAGAAAGCTTCACAGTGTAGGCAGGTCAGTTGGTAAATCACGTGGGTGCTTTCACACGTGGCTCTGCCTTTGATCGTGTACGCCTTCCGGGTTACAGGACTGGAGTAGGTGGTGGTGGGAGGGTGCATGGGACAGGTTTTACACCGGGGGCGGTTACAAGGATAGGAACCAGAGGATAGGGAAGGTGGTTTGGGGATTTCATAGGGATGAACTAAGAGGTTACGAAGGTTAGGTGGACGGCGGAAAGACACTCTTGGTGGAGTGGGGAGGATTTCATGAAGGGTGGATCTCATTTCGGGGCAGGATTTGAGGAAGTCGTATCCCTGCTGGAGAGCCACAATCAGAGTCTGATCCAGTCCCGGAAAGTATCTTGTCACAAGTGGGGCACTTTGGGGGTTCTTCTGTGGAAGGTTCTGGGTTTGAGGGGATGAGGAAGTGGCTCTGGTTATTTGCTTCTGTACCAGGTCGGGAGGTTAGTTGCGGGATGCGAAATCTGTTTTCAGGTTGTTGGTGTAATGGTTCAGGGATTCCGGACTGGAGCAGATTTGTTTGCCATGAAGACCTAGGCTGTAGGGAAGGGACCGTTTGATGTGGAATGGGTGGCAGCTGTCATAATGGAGGTACTGTTGCTTGTTGGTGGGTTTGATGTGGACGGATGTGTGAAGCTGGCCATTGGACAGGTGGAGGTCAACGTCAAGGAAAGTGGCATGGGATTTGGAGTAGGACCAGGTGAATCTGATGGAACCAAAGGAGTTGAGGTTGGAGAGGAAATTCTGGAGTTGTTGTTCACTATGAGTCCAGATCATGAAGATGTCATCAATAAATCTGTACCAAACTTTGGGTTGGCAGGCCTGGGTAACCAAGGCGGCTTCCTCTAAGCGACCCATGAATAGGTTGGCGTACGAGGGGGCCATCCTGGTACCCATGGCTGTTCCCTTTAATTGTTGGAATGTCTGGCCTTTGAAAGTGAAGAAGTTGTGGGTCAGAATGAAGCTGGCTAAGGTAATGACGAAAGAAGTTTTAGGTAGGGTGGTAGGTGATTGGCGTGAAAGGAAGTGCTCCATCGCAGCGAGGCCCTGGACGTGCGGAATATTTGTGTATAAGGAAGTGGCATCAATGGTTACAAGGATGGTTTCCGGGGGTAACAGATTGGGTAAGGATTCCAGGCATTCGAGAAGGTGGTTGGTGTCTTTGATGAAGGATGGGAGACTGCATGTAGTGGGTTGAAGGTGCTGATCTACATAGGCAGAGATACGTTCTGTGGGGGCTTGGTAACCAGCTACAATGGGGCGGCCGGGATGATTGGGTTTGTGAATTTTAGGAAGAAGGCAGAAGGTAGGGGTGCAGGGTGTCGGTGGGGTCAGGAGGTTGATGGAGTCAGGTGAAAGGTTTTGTAGGGGGCCTAAGGTTCTGAGGATTCCTTGAAGCTCTGCCTGGACATCAGGAATGGGATTACCTTGGCACAAAGAGTCTCCCGAATTCCTCAAGATGGGCACGCCAGGAGCTTTAACTCCCTCAAACAATGGTACGGCATTTTCTGAAACAATGTTTGCCTACGAAGCCTTACAATTTGCAGTTATTGTAGCAATTGCGTCTGGGCGACCATCTCAGAAAACACAAATTTTACATTTCATTTCTCCAGATATGGCAGGACATTTTTCAAATGACTCATATTTTTGGACGAATCAACATTTCATCTACTGGGCAAGGCAAATTGCCACAATATATAAACATACACACAAAATTCAAGCTTTTGCAACAAACGGTTGCTTCATCAGGAAAGAGGGAAGGACACGGAAAGACGAAAGGATGTGGGTTTTAAGGGAGAGGGTAAGGAGTCATTCCAATCCCGGGAGCGGAAAGACTTACCTTAGGGGGAAAAAAGGACAGGCGCGCGCGCACGCACGCACGCACGCACACACGCCTCATTGTCTGTGATTAGTCCCGTCCAACAATACGTCCGTTCCTTAGAAATTGTCAAGCAGTGTATACAGGGTGATATTTTAGATATATTTTTCCCACGTGGAATGTTTCCCCGCTCCCGGGATTGGAATGACTCCTACCCTCTCCCTTAAAACCCACATCCTTTCGTCTTTCCCTCTCCTTCCCTCTTTCCTGATGAGGCAACAGTTTGTTGCGAAAGCTTGAATTTTGTGTGTATGTTTGTGTTTGTTTGTGTGTCTGTCGACCTGCCAGCACTTTCATTTGGTAAGTCACATCATATTTGAGTGACCTATGACACGAATGCCATGCTGCAAAATTGGTTGTTTCCTCAATTCCACGAAGACTCCAACAATTTCATTTTAATGCACGACAGCGTCCCACCTCAGTTTCACCTTGTCGTGTGGCGTTATCTTAAGAACACCATCCCACAACATTGGCCTCCCAGTTCATCAGAGCTCACACCTTGCAATTTTTTTTGGTGTGGTGGTACATAAAAGAGTCTTTGTTCCACCTATGGCAACTACTCTCATAAGCTCAGAAATCCAATTGTCGAATCTGTCAATTCAATGAACAGGGACTTGTTGATGTGTGTGGAATGAAATGCACTACTGTTTTGGTGTTTCCCGAGCAATGCATAGTGCTCAGGTCGAGTGTATAGTTTACAGGGTCTGTGCGAACATAAAACTCTGAACCTTTTAATCTACACAGTGACACACGGAATATGTTTCTATCTTTCATCATTTGTCTGCAATGAACAATTGAAATCTGTTCTTTCTTTCTGAATCACCCTGTATACACTGCTTGACAATTTCTAAGGAACAGAGGTATTGTTGGACGGGACTAATCACAGACAATGATGGACGACATGAAACACAGTAAATACGTTAGAGGTGCAGTGCTATATTTATAACAAAATATGGTATAGATTTCACCACATGGGAAAGCAGGGCAACAAACACAAATAATGCTCATATTTGGCACAGGTCAGACTCCCAACATATGTATCACTGACAAACTGCAATAAGAAATTAATGACAATATACAGGGTGTCCCATTTGTCTTGACCACCCTAAATAAGTGATTGACCAGAAGCAAATTACAAAATGTTTCAAGCAAATGTTCTTTAGCGATCAGGGGGATATCAATCAGCATAATTACCTTCATTGTAGCTTTGTTTTTTTTTTACAAAGATATGAACAGAGGTATGACTTTTTTAAATGGCACCCTGTATTTTTTATTCAGTAATTCATTTCCTCTCCTAAAGACCTATTCAAAAATGTATCACCGTGTACCATTCACTTAAACACAACATTATTAATTACATAACACAACATTGACATTGACGCTCCCAGTGCTTAGTGCAGGTCTCAGGGTAATGGAAGACATCCACGGGCTGATGGTGACAGAGGACAAACGTAAATGTAAGTAGAATGGACACCTGTCATTCCGTCAACTGTCGTCAGTTGAAGAGCTGTGTGAGTAGAATGTACACCAACGAAGAGAAGGTAAAAATGCTACCCCTTTATGGGGAATGTGAGTTAGCAGTACAGTAATTGGTTATACTATTTTCTTATCCACGTTTAGACTAACATTGGTGAAATAAGGGCCAATAACTGTAGTACCAAGAATCCCACACCAGATGTTACCTCTCCATTGACACTGATGTTCCACCTGTCTAAGCCATCACGGGTTGTCGCTGGACCAATAATGCACGTTCTTTATATTTACCTGTCCTTTGTTTGAGAAGGAACATTCATCGGTAAATAGAACATTGGAGAAGAAGTTCGGGTTGGCAAAGATTTGTTGATGTGCCCACTGACAGAACTGTACATGATTCTGGAAATCATTCCCAAGCAATTCTTGATGTAGGTGTTCATGGTAAGAATGGCACCAGTGACTTGTAAGAGTATGTTGTACACTGGTTTTAGGAATGCCAATCTCGTGTTCAAACTGTTATGTGCTCACATGTGGATTCATAGCAACGGAAGTGAGAACAGTAACTTCGGCAGCTTCGTCTGTGCGAGTGCTACAACTGCATTGTCACGGGTTGAAACTTCCTGTTTCCTGAAGCGTTGCAACAAGGTAAGAAAACATCCGTCGGGAAGGTGGATTCATATCAACATATCACTCTCTGTACAATTCCACAGCCTGCATAGCATTTCACATACCTTCAACAACAACAACGACAACAGAAACGTTATGTCGATGCAGTTTGTAGGAAGGACAGCCTTTACTGTATGCCTACTCTACACAACAGTATTTAGAAGGACTAAACTACTGTACTAAATGTACCTGTGCATAAGAAAATAGTATTGCAATTGCTGTACTGCTAACTTACATTCCCCATAGATGAATAGCATTTCTACCTTCTCTTCCTTGGTGTACATTCTACTCACACAGCTCTTCAACTGACGACGGTTGACAGAATGACAGGTGTCCATTCTACTTATGTTTACATTTGTCCTCTCAACGTCAGCCTGTGGACGTGTTCCATTACCCCGAGTACCTGCACTATGTGCTGGGAACGTCAACATCAATGTTGTGTTATGTAATTAATAATGCTTTGTTTCAGTGAATGGTACACTGTGATACATTTTTGAATAGGTCTGTAGGAGAGGAAATGAATTACTGAATAAAAATTATAGGGTGCCATTTTAAAAAGTCATACCGCTGTTCACATCTTTGTAAAAAACAAAGCTACAATGAAGGCAATCATGTCGATTGACGTCCCCCTGATGGCTAAAGAGCATTTGCTTGAAACATTTTGTAATTTACATCTGGACAAACAGTTATTTATGGTGGTCAATATAAATGGGACACCCTGTAGAATGTGAACAGGAATGTGATGCTGCTGCTGATGAACAGGGTTCAATCCGAATGAGTGATGCTGAAAGACCGAGTTTACTGAGAAGAACACTAAGAGAGACTGACATAGAAACAGATGATAAAAGCAAACCAATTCTCAACACATTCACAAAGGCCCAGATCTAGGGGGACAAACCGGGGTATCTGCCCCAGGTGTTAATTTTAGGGGGCACCAAATCCAAACCCTTGGAGAAAAAAACCTTGTTTCACAAGTGCCTAGCATCCAGTGCGCATAGGTCTTTCAATTATTCATATGATTCTGAAGCACATCCCAGTTGGTTTTTGAACATTTTTGAACAAGTTGATTTTTGAATGTGTGCATTGTGTATGCAATGTCTCTGCTGGTGAATCCCCATTGCATCTAGAAATAATAAAACTTTCCTGCAGACAAAAGGGGACGGGGCTATATAAGCTGAGCCGAATAAACCCGATTGGCTTAATTCCAATCGCTGTTTGTTTATGAGGTAGATTGGGCATGTGAATGATCAGCATTGTTATAATTATTAGTGAAATCCATAGATTCAGACTACCCGAGTGGAAATAAATGACTAACAGGAATAACAGGTAAGAAAGATTACGTATTGCCTTCTCGGTGTACACGAAATTTTTGGCAGATCGCTACACTTTTAAGGACCAGCTGTACAGTTCCCAACTAGCAGCCATTTTAAGTTCTATTCTTGGAATAGCATGGAAAACATGTAGCACAAACACGTATTAATGCCTAACTGGAGAATAAAAGCAGGATTACTGAACCTGTGGTTCTGGCAGGGTTAGCAAAGTTAACCAGTGAATAAGTTTTGACAATGTCACGAATAGTTACAGAATTAGTGCTGACAAGATTGATGGTTAGAATGAGGAAGGAGAAGAAATCATATGGAAGAATATGAAGATTCCAAATTTATATAAAAATTTCATACTACTACTTCCTGATCTCATGCTTGAGAAACTGGAGCGTATGAATGGAATGTGGAACTATTTCCTAATATAAAACATTTTGCTCACAGTAATTCTAACAGGCACTTGATGTTGATTTTGTAAATTATATTCTGTCATGTTATTTATGTAAATGAGGTAGAAAAAAAATGACCATTTAAGCCAAAACAGTCTAGCTTATTTGGCGCTTGTTGCAACTGCTACAATATTAGAAAGGTGTATTTCCTTTAATTAGAAGACAGCAACAAAATAGATGTAATCAAATCAAGACACCACACAAGTCTTTGGTACTATTCGTATTAACAGCTTTGTCCGTAGTAAACATTGACATTTTGATTTTTCATGTGGCAAAACATTTGACGAACTTTGATGAAGTAATAGATTCTTTCACAAAAAGGAAAGCATGCCATGTAAAACTGCAGCAAGATTAGAGAGAAAAAATGCTGAGACCTAAGGATCAAAGAAATGAGTACTGTCTTGCTTGTCTCTTCTTGTCTTTACTGGTTGTATATTTCCTGTATTTAATTTTATGCCACATAAAAGAGAAAGTTTTTAGGTAATAGGCAATAAAGAGTGGAAATGTTCCAAAGATTTATTCTCCTGGTCACAGGTAATACAGATAATTCCACCCAGTATTAATTGTGAGGGGTTTTTACGGGTGGAGGGGGGGAGGGGGTAGCATGTCAAACTAGCCAACTGGGAGCAGGAGAGCACCATAGGACATTTTAATTTCGACTGTTCTGAATATGGGTTTAATGGATTCCATTACAAAATGTACAGTTTTGAAATCTACAGATCAAAATACAGTGACCTGCCATAGACGAATGCTGTTTGACGAGGTGTGGCACTGAACTTTGGCACACTTAAGACTAAATAAGTTGTCTTACATTTCCTCGCACGTATATGTTTTATAAATTAAATTCTCCAGAAAGATGTGCACTACAAAATGAATTTTTGTGGCGGCGTTCGTAGCGACAAACAATTCGCTGTAGAAACGGCTTACGAAGTCACCGCCACACTTTTAATAGCGGGCCGACCGGTCCGCTGGAACAGTGAACAGAAAGATGAAAACCCAAACACTGATTAAATAAAAGTCGGTACTTATCTTTATTAACGAAGATACAGAAACAGTAGTGAACTCCGTGTCTACCGAAATCTGACTAGTTCGAGTCGGAGCGGCTAGGACAGCGTCGGCTGACGACAAACAACAACTCGGCTGCGATGAACACACAACTGACTAGCAAGTACACAATTCGGTGGCGAGTATACAACTGAGCGGCGAATACAGAACTGTCCTAGCGCTCGCGACTCCAGCGCTTAAGAACCCAGAAGCCAGCGGTGGCGCGCGCAGACTTTCGGCGATTTGCTGTCTCGCTGGCGCTGCTTATGCGGCCGGCGTCCGGACTTTGATGCTGCCAACCTTTTGGCAGCGGGCTCGGGTGGCATTACTGGCTAGGATATAACACTCCTCCCCCCCAAATCGCCGCACCGTCGTTGAATAATGACGTGGCGAGCGTCGACGGCGGGGGAGGGGTCTGGCCGCAGGCGCAGCAGAAGAGACCGGGGCGGAGACTATTGTCGGTGGCAGTCCCCGGTCCGCACCCCAGCATTGGCTGCGCGGGGCCTCGGGAAACACCGACTGAAAACCGAGGTCAGGGTGCACGCCTGTGACCACGGGCGCAGCTTCTGGTACTGGACGCGACAGGGCGTCGGGACCCACGAAGAGAGGCAGCGTCTCCTGACGCTGCGTCGACGGCTGCTGAGTGGGCGCCGGACAAGGCGCTGCGGTGTCAGACTCCTTGGGGGTGCCCAAGGAAAGCGGCTGCAGGACAGGCTGCACAGCCACCGCTTGGGAAGGCGGCCCGGCTGAGGGGTCGGCGTCCATCAGCTCCGAAGGCGGTGGCGACTGAAGAGGGACCGCAGGCGCCGGAGCGACCACCTGGGGCGCTCCCGGATGAAGGTGCGGGGGAGGCATCAACGGGACGGGCTGTCGGCGTGGTAGCGGCGACGGCTGCTGCTGCTGCCCTGGGGGCGGCAGCGAAGTCGGAAGGCGCGGCTGAAACCCGCCGCGGACCAAATCTGTGGACAAAGAACGAGCGGCAGAATCCGGGCGGCCAGTGCGGCGCAACTGGTTCTGATGCCTCCTGTGCACTCCAGTAGCACCTTGAACAGTATAAAAACCGCGACCCTGGACACTTATCACGGTACCACGTTCCCAACGACGGCGACCGTGATAAACTCTGAAAAAAACGGCGTCGTTGCGCTGAAAACGCGTGCGATGCTCAGAAGCGGTGGGTCGATCCAGGGGGTGCAACAACCGTAGTAGGGTGCGATGACGACGGCCGTGGAGAAGCTCCGCAGGCGAAGGGCCGTCGCGTGGCGTGGTCCGGTACGACGACAGGAACGTGATGAGGGCCTGCTGACGAGAGTGCGTAGCACGAAGGCGGTCCATATGATCCTTGAATGTGCGTACAAAACGTTCCGCTGCACCATTCGATTGAGGGTGGAACGGCGGAGTAAGAACATGGCGAATGCCATTGGCAGAACAAAAACTTTCAAATTCAGCAGAGGTAAATTGTGGACCATTGTCAGACACTAAAACTTCTGGAAGACCCTCAATACAAAAAATTGAAGTCAACGCCTGTATAGTTTGTGCAGACGTTGTAGACTGCATGGGCACAACAAACGGAAAATTACTAAATGCATCTATCACGATGAGCCAACGAGAATTCCAATATGGACCAGCGAAATCAATATGTACTCGCTGCCAGGGACCGGCAGGGCGTGCCCACTCAAAATAGCGTTGAGGCGGAGCAGCTTGGTGTTCGGCACACGTCGAACAATCTGTAGACATCTGCGTAATCTGCTTATCAATGCCGATCCATGTACAATGACGGCGGGCAAGCTGCTTGGTGCGGACCACTCCCCAATGACCTTGATGCAACAAGGCGAGGACCTTGGATTGGAGCACTTGGGGAACCACGACACGAAGCTGGTCATTCTCTGTGCGTAACGGCAAAACTCCGTGCGAAACAGACAACAGATGACGTTGCGGATAATAGCGACGAACCGCAGGATCCGATGTCCTTTGCCTTGGACGGCCAACCACGTTGAACAGAACGTAATAGTAAACTCAGATGAGGATCTGTAGCTGTCTCACGTGCCACCTGACGATAATCAATCGGAAAATCCCGGAGGGATTGATGCTCATCGGCGTCAATCTGATGGCAAGAGTCGTCAGAGGAATCGAAGACATCATCCGCAGCAATCGGCAATCTATAAAGCGCGTCAGCGTTTGCATGCTGAGCTGTAGGGCGATACAGTATCTCATACTGGTATTGTGATAACAAAAGAGCCCAACGTTGTAGTCTCTGAGCTGTCCGCTGAGGAACTGGTTTAGACGGATGAAACAGTGACGTCAGGGGCTTGTGATCTGTTACTAAATAGAATGGTCTACCATAGAGGTAGTGATGGAATTTTGTGACACCGAACACAATAGCCAACGCTTCCTTGTCCAATTGGCTATAATTACACTGAGCTTTGTTTAGCAATTTAGATGCGAACGCAATAGGACGTTCGGTGTTACCGACTCGGTGAGACAACACAGCACCGAGGCCGAACGAAGAGGCATCACAAGCTAACACCAGAGGCTTGTTAGGGTCGTAATGGACCAGACAACGATCATTCAATAAAGCCTCTTTAAGCTGCTGAAAGGCTGATTGGCAATCAGCTGACCACACAAACGGAACATTCTTACGGCGGAGACGATGCAACGGTGCAGCAATCTGTGATGCATTAGGTATAAACCTAATATAATATGTCAATTTGCCAAGAACTGCTTGCAATTCATGCAGATTGCGAGGGGCAGGCAAATCACGAATAGCTGCTAAAAGTGACTGGGAGGGATGAATGCCTTGAGCATTAATAACATGTCCCAGATACTCCAGCTCCGTAAGGAAAAATGAACATTTATCGATGTTGCAACGTAGGCCTGCCTGAGACAACACTTTAAACAAACACTCCAAATTACGGAAATGTTCAGCAGCCGTCCGACCGGACACAACAATATCGTCTAAATAGTTGCAACACGATGGCACATTAGCCAGAAGTTGTGACAAAAAACGCTGAAAAACAGCTGGAGCTGACGCACAACCAAAAGGCAAACGCAGAAAACGGAACAACCCCAACGACATGTTTATGACAAAATACTGTTGTGATTGCTCGTCGAGGGGCAATTGCAAATATGCTTCACGGAGATCAATTTTGGAAAAGAAACGAGCTTCCCCTAACTTATCCATCAGCTCGTCCGGTCTAGGCAAAGGAAAAGAATCAATGACAGTCTGAGGATTAACTGTCGACTTAAAATCAGCACACAAACGTAACTTGCCAGACGGTTTCTTTATAATAACTAAGGGAGAAGCCCACTGGCTCGCTGAAACGGGTTGAATAACACCGTTGTTTTGCCAACGACGAAGTTCATCTTCTACAGGTGCCCGGAGGGCGTGAGGCACTGGACGAGCACGACAAAATCGAGGCTGAGCATTATCTTTTAACGTAATATGAGCGGCAAAGTTCGCAGCACAACCTAGTTCGTCTTTAAATATGTCACTGTATTGTTTACACAAATCGGTTATGCTGTCTTGAGGAACAACAACAGAATTAATTTGCAACACATTGTCTTGGATAGACAGGCCAAACAAGTCAAAACAGTCTAATCCGAAAATGTTTACACTGTCTGTAGCGTGGAGCACTGTGAATGAAACTGTTTTTGTATTGCCACGGAATGTGGCTGGCACGCTACATACACCTAACACAGGAATTTGTTCTCCACTATAAGTAGCCAAAGAATGTTTTGCCGCTGAAAGTTTAGGGCGGCCGATAGCCGCATACGTAGCACTATTTATGAGAGTCACAGACGCACCAGTGTCTAATTGAAAATTAAAGGTCTTATCCTGGATGCGTAGCTTCACAAATAGTTTATTACACTGTCTCTGGATCGGTGCAGTGGAGGCGGAAGACACAAAATCAGCGCGTTTAGCGCGTGTTCGCTGCTTACGACAACTCGTGGGTTGGGCGGGTGGAACAACAACTCCCGCTTCACTTGCAGTCTGTACATTACTTTTTACAGCGTTTGAATTACGCTTGGGTCGCATAGCAGAGGGCTGGGTGGGTGGCTTATTGCGAACAAGTTTATTACCCACACGAACCATGGAAGAGCCTTTAAACGCGACCTTCTGGGCGGGCTGGCTTTGAAGAACATGAATATCCATGGGCTGGGCAGCACTAGAATTGTTCTTGCGTTTACGCAAACAAACAGTCTGGATGTGTCCTTTCCTTTGACAAAAGTGACAAACCGCGTTTCTTAACGGGCAACGTTCACGAGGATGAGCAAGAACACACTTAGGGCAAGACTTAACTCTATCATTTTGCACACGCGGCTGACGAATGTGTTTAACATGACGCGGCCGGCTAGTGTTTACAGTCTGACTCTGCCGGTGGGGCCGCGGGCGTGACATAACTTGCTTAGCACAGGCAATTTGAGAAATACATGGCTGATCTAACTCACACTCAGCATAGTCAAAAGTATCTTGGGCTTCAATGATGTTCATCACAGTCTCTAATGACGGGTCAGGCAACTTTAAGATAGCAGCACGAATACGAGAATTTGCAATGTTTTGAGTAATAGCGTCTCGTAACATGACATCACTGTAGGAAGCTCCACACACACAATTAAATCGGCACTGACGGGTGAGGCCACGTAAATCTGTTAACCACTGTTTATTAGATTGATATGGCAGTTTCTTTAATCTGAAGAACTTGAATCTGGCTGCTGCCACATGAACTCGCGACTCGAAATACTCAGCAAGCTTGTTAACAACAACGTCATAGTCTAAAGCTTCTGGCTGGGATTCCGGGAACAACTTACAAAGTAGTCGATAGACTTCCACGCCTGCAGTGGAAATTAAATAAAGCTGCCGCTCAGTACCCGTGATTTTGTAGACTGTCATGTGCGCCTGCAACTGCGCGAAATATTCTCGCCATTCTTCTCTTGATGCATCAAAAGCACGGAAAGGTGGTGCTGCCTGTGCTTGTTCCTGTTGTGTTGGAGGATTAGCCGCTTGTTTGGCGATTGCTTCCACCAGACTTTGTATTTGCTGACTCTGTAACAAGATCAACTGTTGTAATTCGGCAGACATAGTGAACACAAATTAAACCAGCCCCCAAAATTTTATCGCTATAATTAGTATAACCAGAAACAAGTTGAACCAGCCCCGCACACGAGTTCGGCAGTCCTCGTCGCCAGTTTTGTGGCGGCGTTCGTAGCGACAAACAATTCGCTGTAGAAACGGCTTACGAAGTCACCGCCACACTTTTAATAGCAGGCCGACCGGTCCGCTGGAACAGTGAACAGAAAGATGAAAACCCAAACACTCTGATTAAATAAAAGTCGGTACTTATCTTTATTAACGATGATACAGAAACACAGTAGTGAACTCCGTGTCTACAGAAATCTGTCTAGTTCGAGTCGGAGCGGCTAGGTCAGCGTCGGCTGACAACAAACAACAACTCTGCTGCGATGAACACACAACTGACTAGCAAGTACACAATTCGGTGGCGAGTATCCAACTGAGCGGCGAATACAGAACTGTCCTAGCGCTCGCGACTCCAGCGCTTAAGAACCCAGAAGCCAGCGGTGGCGCGCGCAGACTTGCGGCGATTTCCTGTCTCGCTGGCGCTGCTTATGCGGACGGCGTCCGGACTTTGATGCTGCCAACCTTTTGGCAGCGGGCTCGGGTGGCATTACTGGCTAGGATATAACATGCATACTTTTTGCAAAATATTTTTTGTTAAAAAAATTTTGAAGTCCTGTCTCAAACACTTTGGAGGAGGTGGGGGGGGGGGGGGGGCGGGGAGATTTGGAAACAATATCATAGATCCAATGCTGCATTTACAAGATCAATGTAAATTTAGTTCATAATATTGAAGATTGGCTGGATCTCATCATTTGAGGAAACCTATTTGACATGATGGAACCAATTGCAAATGCTTGTTTTCAAAAATAAGTTATCTGAAGGTTTGTCTAAGCCAGCGGCATCCAACCCACGGCGTACAGCTCAAAGTAAGTATCAGTGTGGCCCAAGAAGTGAACATCTGTCACAAGATTGGTAAACAAAAGAAAGAAAAAATCTGTAAAATTTCGATTATGTAGAGTTATTATCAGGAAAATATTCCCAACGTGAAACTGCCTCCACACAATGCTATTCTCTTATTGGTCCACACCTTTCTTTTTTATTCTTCACAGCTACTGTTAGTGCTAAGTACGTTACGTGCTGCCCAAAAATAAACATCATCTTGCTATGCAGCCCAGGTTGGTTACCCCTAGTCTAAGCATTACATCCACGGCTGCACTAAAGAAAGCTTTGCAAGAAACATTCAAAATGAAGACAAGAGCTGCAGATATCCATAAAACTGCTCTCTCAATAAAGAAAGAAATGAAAAGAATCTCTTCAAGGATATTTTCTTGTAACGAATGAGAATGCCAGTCTCGACCTAGTCTCAAATCTCGCCAGATGCCCCGTACAATCATACTTACATTAGTGAACGTAAGTAGGAAACTGAGTCGTGATAAGTTGCCCACACAGAATTATTTCTTAGAAGCCTTCGAGATTGTCGAGCTTTTGAGAGAGATATTTACCTTTGCCGGGTCCGGGTCGAATGTAGGACTGACGGTCAGGCGCGATATCCGCACGGCCGGTGTAAAGATGAACGGCTTGAACACGGAGTGGCGCGGGTCTGGAGTTGCGGTGAACCAGTGGCAGTGCGGCTTCCCGCTGCCGGGCGGACTCAACACAGAAACCTGCAACAGCATAGGGCGGTGTGTACTTCGGGGTCCCGAATTAGGCGTTCTGCCGTGTCGCGTGCAAAAAGCTGCCGAATAATTAGTATCTGAAATAAGACAGTAATAAAGAGACTATTTAACAATTGTGTTTAAAGTTTGCTGTATTTTCCGAACAATGCAAATGCAAACTTGAGGTTCCCCCTGCACATTGATCTGTACCTCTACACTGATAGTTGTCGCCATCCAACTCAAAATGAAGATAAATTTTGTACCCTGGTTCATAGGGACCAACATCACCTCATATATTTAAGTTTGTCAGCTGAGTTAGGCCACCTCGAAGTCATTTTTTGGCAGAACAATTATTACAGATAACAGACTAGACACATGTTGCACTACCAATTAACCACGATGTGGAAAGTGATAAAAATAACGAGACTGATCATGTTCTGCACAAACGTGTCGAACACAGGAAGCTGGAAATCTTCCACTTGCTACTGTTACACACCAATTAATAATTACATTTTTTTCCTAATTTTTGAGTTTGGATCTAGTTATCTATGTCATACGTGCATTGAGTGCCCAAATCTGCCAAAATGTAATTCAGACCATACCCACGCAAATTCATTACTCCGAAGATTATTTCCAGTATCCTAATTACAATGCTATGTTTATTTTCACCAGAAACCATAATAATTAGAAGTTGTGAATAACAAATTACCATAACAATATAAAGCAGTAAATTTGGACTGAGGTAATAAGTGATTTTGGAAATACTGGCACATACAATTAGAAAGCTATGACTCCAGACTTTACAGTAACACATTTTAATTTTTAGGAACTAACTTAAAAGATAATTAATACTGAAATCTGAACACACCCAAAATTACGGTTGCTCTCTGAGCTATTACATCTGCTGAATTGCCAAGCTTACCATCACACATCTGTTGACCTAATTTTATAGACCAGATGATATTCTTCATTAACCAGGAGATTAATCAGGAAATTCTATAAATTATCATAATTTCAAGTACAGCAGGATCGTGCGCTCAAGTTACAGACAGGGCACCACAATCAGCAGTCACTGACATGCTATGCGCCCCTTATACTACTGATTGCGGGCTTGCCTTCTGGACTGGCTCATATCTGGGAGTTCAGTGGGGTTGGGCACAATTGGTTGAAGTTTCATGCAGTTACTTGAAAATAGGTAACTCTCAGTGTGAACACTCAAAATAGTTCTGTAACCTTTTGCAATTTACTAACTACTTATTATGTAAACAAAATTATTGCCTGGACATCCACTCTAGTAAATTCCAAACACATCGGTTTATACACAAATATGTAGTTTCACAAATACAAAGTATTAAAACAGCAATCTTTAAATACCACACCCCAACCAACGATCTTCAGTCGACAGTCAGCTATTTAACAATGCCTTCAGCATTAGCCCGACTAAGACCTATGTAATAACTCCACTCTCAGTAATCCCACTGCTGATGTGGTATAGTTCGGGTCACACTCAAGTATGAAAATGCTAACATCTTTGGGTCGGTATCTGCAATCGCATAATAAACTGGGTGTTTAGAAAGTACTCCTAACTTGAAACTTCCCGGCAGAATAAAACTGTGTGCCGCACAAAGTCCAATTCGCTTTTCAGAGCCAAAGGTCCCAAGTTCAAGTCTCAGTCCTAGAGACAGTTTCAATCTGCCACGAAGTTTCACGTGAGTGTGCATACTGCTGCAAAGTGGAAGTTTCATTCTGGGAACATCTCCCAGGCCGTGGCCAAGCCATGTCTCCATAATATCCCTTCTTCCAGGAAGCTAGTCTTGTCAAGTTTCCCAGAAAAGCTTCTGTGTAGTTCAGAAGGTAGAAGATGAGGTACTGGCGAAATTCGAGCTGTGGGGATGGGTTGTGAGTTGTGCTCGGGTGATTCAGTTAAAGCACTTGCCCGTGAAAGGCAAAGGGCTCGACTTTGAGTCTCAATCTGGCACACAGTTTTAATCTGCCACAAAGTTACAAATGACTTCACACTCTGTTGCAAGGAGAAAATTTCATTCTGGAGTCCTCTGAAATTTTTGATGCAAGTTTGTGCTCATTTGTACAAGTTGTGCATTGAAAGGCATAAAAGTCTGTCTATCATCATATTGGCTGACAATAAATGCTTATGAACAATTTTTCTCAAGGACCATATGTCTGTCTGTAATAATGTAGAAACATCTTTGGTTGTTGCAAGCAAGAACTGTGTTTATTGAACCACATTTCATGAATATGTTTTATGATCTGTGCTACGCTGAATGTTTATGGTGAATTATGTAGTGAGCTGTGTTGTGGAATAAGGTGGTTTATGATAAATATTGCCATTGAAACTATCCCTGAGTGTTTGTACCACCCCTGTTTTTGTGCTACATAAACACGAATACGAAAAAGGTCAATTCAAGTTTAATAAATGTGAATAAGTAAGTCTAAAAAGAGCGGTCTTGTGTCTGTCATTGTCTAACACCATTCAGTACTCAAAAAGTTTTCAGTTTCGTTTATTTACTTCTTCGTTTTACATTGTGTAAGGTTAGGAGCCTTACATATGCTGGGTGACAACTGCATCACATGCAGTTGTGGCACGTCACCAGTTGCCCACAAACTGTTGCCTCATCAGGAAAGAGGGAAGGAGAGGGGAAGATGAAAGGAAGTGGGTTTTAAGGGAGAGGGTAAGGAGTCATTCCAATGCCGGGAGCGGAAAGACTTACCTTAGGGGGAAAAAAGGACAGGTATACACTCGCACACACGCACCTATCCATCCACACATACAACAACAAGCAGACATATTTAAAGACAAAGAGTTTGGGCAGAGATGTCAGTCGAGGCAGAAGTGTAGAGGCAAAGAAGTTGTTGAAAGACAGGTGAGGTATGAGTGGCGGCAACTTGAAATTAGCGGAGATTGAGGCCTGGCGGATGACGAGAAGAGAGGATATACTGAAGGGCAAGTTCCCATCTCCGGAGTTCGGATAGGTTGGTGTTGGTGGGAAGTATCCAGATAACCCGGACGGTGTAACACTGTGCCGAGATGTGCTGGCTGTGCACCAAGGCATGTTTAGCTACAGGGTGATCCTCATTACCAACAAACACTGTCTGCCTGTTTCCATTCATGCCAATGGACAGTTTGTTGCTGGTCATTCCCACATAGAATGCATCACAGTGTAGGCAGGTTAGTTGGTAAATCAACGTGGGTGCTTTCACACGTGGCTCTGCCTTTGATCGTGTACACCTTCCGGGTTACAGGACTGGAGTAGGTGGTGGTGGGAGGGTGCATGGGACAGGTTTTGCATCAGGGGCGGTTACAAGGATAGGAGCCAGAGGGTAGGGAAGGTGGTTTGGGGATTTCATAGGGATGAACTAACAGGTTATGAAGGTTAGGTGGACGGCAGAAAGACACTCTTGGCGGAGTGGGGAGGCTTTCATGAAGGATGGATCTCATTTCAGGGCAGGATTTGAGGAAGTCGTATCCCTGCTGGAGAGCCACATTCAGAGTCTGGTCCAGTCCCGGAAAGTATCCTGTCACAAGTGGGGCACTTTTGTGGTTCTTCTGTGGGAGGTTCTGGGTTTGAGGGGATGAGGAAATGGCTCTGGTTATTTGCTTCTGTACCAGGTCGGGAGGGTAGTTGCGGGATGCGAAAGCTGTTTTCAGGTTGTTGGTGTAATGATTCAGGGATTCCGGACTGGAGCAGATTCGTTTGCCACGAAGACCTAGGCTGTAGGGAAGGGACCGTTTGATGTGGAATGGGTGGCAGCTGTCATAATGGAGGTACTGTTGCTTGTTGGTGGGTTTGATGTGGACGGACGTGTGAAGTTGCCCATTGGACAGGTGGAGGTCAACGTCAAGGAAAGTGGCATGGGATTTGGAGTAGGACCAGGTGAATCTGATGGAACCAAAGGAGTTGAGGTTGGAGAGGAAATTCTGGAGTTCTTCTTCACTGTGAGTCCAGACCATGAAGATGTCATCAATAAATCTGTACCAAACTTTAGGTTGGCAGACTTGGGTAACCAAGAAGGCTTCCTCTAAGCGACCCATGAATAGGTTGGCGTACGAGGGGGCCATCCTGGTACCCATGGCTGTTCCCTTTAATTGTTGGTATGTCTGGCTTTCAAAAGTGAAGAAGTTGTGGGTCAGGATGAAGCTGGCTAAGGTAATGAGGAAAGAGGTTTCAGGTAGGGTGGCAGGTGATCGGCGTGAAAGGAAATGCTCCATCGCAGCGAGGCCCTGGACGTGCGGAATATTTGTGTATAAGGAAGTGGCATCAATGGTTACAAGGATGGTTTCCGGGGGTAATAGATTGGGTAAGGATTCCAGGCGTTCAAGGAAGTGGTTGGTGTCTTTGATGAAGGATGGGAGACTGCATGTAGTGGGTTGAAGGTGTTGATCTACGTAGGAGAGACACCATCTGTCTGTATATGTGTGGATGGATATGTGTGTGTGTGCGAGTGTATACCCGTCCTTTTTTCCCCCTAAGGTAAGTCTTTCGGCTCCCGGGATTGGAATGACTCCTTACCCTCTCCCTTAAAACCCAAATCCTTTCATCTTTCCCTCTCCTTCCCTCTTTCCTGACGAGGCAACCGTTGGTTGCGAAAGCTAGAATTTTGTGTGTATGTTTGTGTTTGTTTGTGTGTCTGTCGACCTGCCAGCACTTTCATTTGGTAAGTCACATCATCTTTGTTTTTAGATATATATTTCCTACGTGGAATGTTTCCCTCTATTATAACCACACACACACACACACACACACACACACACACACACACACACACACGAGTGCACTATTACCTGGCTGCCCTGAGTCGGAAATGCGCACGTGACGGGGCGGCATATGCCTCCGTCCACATCGCGCAGCACCTCGAACATGCTCTTGATGCCAAACTTTCCGCCCCCGGAGAGGCGCTCCAGCTGCTCCTTCCCCCTCTGGTAGCGCCCATCGCCGGGTTTCGAGCCGAAGGCTTCTGCGAACGGTGGCCGGCCGCTGCCCTCCCACCGTCCCAGTGAGGTCGCCACGTCCGCCAGGCCCTCCGAGCAGCGGTCGTAGTCGTCAGACAGTGACAGGGCGTTCGAGATGTTGCGGAAGCCGGCTGTGAGAAACAGAACCCAAAACCCGAGCTGCAGCATGTAACGCGCAATATGCCATTTGGCCCACATACATTCTCAAATTTATGATCTTATCTGAAATGTTTTAAACTCCGAATGTATAGAAGTATATGTCGCGCTAGAACAACTACAAAATATTCTCTGACAACTATAAAATTAATTAATCTAAAAAAATTACACTGAAAAAATACATTAGGGAAGGTTGGAAAAGAGCACAGGTAGTCCCAGTCTTCAAGAAGGGTCGTCGAGCAGATGCGCAAAACTATAGACCTATATCTCTGACGTCGATCTGTTGTAGAATTTTAGAACATGTTTTTTGCTCGAGTATCATGTCGTTTTTGGAAACCCAGAATCTACTATGTAGGAATCAACATGGATTCCGGAAACAGCGATCTTGTGAGACCCAACTCGCTTTATTTGTTCATGAGACCCAGAAAATATTAGATACAGGCTCCCAGGTAGATGCTATTTTTCTTGACTTCCGGAAGGCGTTCGATACAGTTCCGCACTGTCGCCTGCTAAACAAAGTAAGAGCCTACAGAATATCAGTCCAGCTGTGTGGCTGGATTGAAGAGTTTTTAGCAAACAGAACACAGCATGTTGTTATCAATGGAGAGACGTCTACAGACGTTAAAGTAACCTCTGGCGTGCCATAGGCGAGTGTTATGGGACCATTGCTTTTCACAATATATATATAAATGACCTAGTAGATAGTGTCGGAAGTTCCATGCGGCTTTTCGCGGATGATGCTGTAGTATACAGAGAAGTTGCAGCATTAGAAAATTGTAGCGAAATGCAGGAAGATCTGCAGCGGATAGGCACTTGGTGCAGGGAGTGGCAACTGTCCCTTAACATAGACAAATGTAATGTATTGCGAATACATAGAAAGAAGGATCCTTTATTGTATGATTATATGATAGCGGAACAAACACTGGTAGCAGTTACTTCTGTAAAATACCTGAGAGTATGCGTGCGGAACGATTTGAGGTGGAATGATCATATAAAATTAATTGTTGGTAAGGCGGGTGCCAGGTTGAGATTCATTGGGAGAGTGCTTAGAAAATGTAGTCCATCAACAAAGGAGGTGGCTTACAAAACACTCGTTCAACCTATACTTGAGTATTGCTCATCAGTGTGGGATCCGTACCAGATCAGGTTGGCGGAGGAGATAGAGAAGATCCAAAGAAGAGCGGTGCGTTTCGTCACAGGGTTATTTGGTAACCATGATAGCGTTACGGAGATGTTGAATAAACTCAAGTGGCAGACTCTGCAAGAGAGGCGCTCTGCATCGCGGTGTAGCTTGCTCGCCAGGTTTCGAGAGGGTGCGTTTCTGGATAAGGTATCGAATATATTGCTTCCCCCTACTTATACCTCCCGAGGAGATCACGAATGTAAAATTAGAGAGATTAGAGCGCACACGGAGGCTTTCAGACAGTCGTTCTTCCCGCGAACCATACGCGATTGGAACAGGAAAGGGAGGTAATGACAGTGGCACATAAAGTGCCCTCCGCCACACACCGTTGGGTGGCTTGCGGAGTATAAATGTAGATGTTTACGACTTATCTTAGAAGAAAGATTAAGGAAAGGCAGAACTACATTTCTAGCATTTGTAGACTTAGAGAAAGCTTTTGACAATGTTGACTGGAATACTCTCTTTCAAATTCTGAAGGTGGCAGGGGTAAAATACAGGGAGCGAAAAGTTATTTACAATTTGTACGGTAAGCAGATGGCAGTTAGAAGAGTCAAGGGACACGAAAGCAGTGGTTGGGAAGGGAGTGAGACAGGGTTGTAGCCTCTCCCCGAAGTTATTCTATCTGTATATTGAGCAAGCAGTAAAGGAAACAAAAGAAAAATTCGGAGTAGGTATTAAAATCCGTGGAGAAGAAATAAAAACGTTGAGGTTCGCCGATGACATTGTAATTCTGTCAGACAGCAAAGGACTTGGAAGAGCAGTTGAACAGAATGGACAGTGTCTTGAAAGGAGGGTATAAGATGAACATCAACGAAAGCAAAACGAGGATAATGGAATGTAGTCAAATTAAGTCGGGAGATGCTGAGGGAATTAGATTAGTAAATGAGACACTTAAAGTAGTAAAGGAGTTTTGCTATTTGGGGAGCAAAATAACTGATGATGGTCGAAGTAGAGACGATATAAAATGTAGACTGGCAATGGCAAGGAAAGCGTTTCTGAAGAAGAGAAATTTGTTAACATCGAGTTTAGATTTAAGTGTCACAAAGTCATTTCTGAAAGTATTTGTAAGGAGTGTAGCCATGTATGGAAGTGAAAAATGGACGATAAATAGTTTAGACAAGAAGAGAATAGAAGCTTTCGAAATGAGGTGCTACAGAAGAATGCTGAAGATTAGATGGGTAGATCATATAACTAATGAGGAGGTATTGAATAGGATTGGGGAGAAGAGAAGATTGTGGCACAACTTACCTAGAAGTAGGGATCGGTTGGTAGGACATGTTCTGAGGCATCAAGGGATCACCAATTTAGTACTGGAGGGCAGTGTGGAGGGTAAAAATCGTAGAGGGACACCAAGAGATGAATACACTAAGCAGATTCAGAAGGATGTAGGCTGCAGTAGGCACTGGGAGATGAAGAAGCTTGCACAGGATAGAGTAGCATGGAGAGCTGCAGCAAACCAGTCTCAGGACTGAAGACCACAACAACAACAACAACAACAACAAGAACAACAACAACAACAACTGTACTACTATGGGAATATATATTATCATAACTGTTGAATTGTGCTTGTGATTGAATTTCATTTTCTGTAAATTATTTACAGTTTAATGTTCTGTGTTTAAATCTTAGTATGACTATACCTTTGTTGATGTACTTTGGAACGATGTTAACTGTGTGTAAGTTGTGTTGTGTTTCCTGGCGGGAAGTGAAGCAAGGAGGGATGTAAAGTTGTTCTATTGTACTCAGTTATTGGACAAATTGTAAATTCAAGTTACGTAGATATAGAAAGTATTTCGCGGAATGAAAACTGTATAATTGATGGCAGCAAGGCATCTAGAACTACTAAATATGAAAATTACATACGAATCAGTTTGTCGCCTATGTTATTTAAGAAACATGTCAACCTATTAGGCTTCCAGACATACAAGAGAATCTGGGTTCCAGACAGGAGGAATTCAAGCAACGGATTGAAGCAGATCCTGAAGAGGGGAAAAAATGAGTATTTTTTCTTTAAAACTACCGCTAGACCCAGCCAATATTTTTTACTCCATGAACATTTATTACAATTAAAGGCCATCCAATTGTGTGTAACAAATGAGGTCGTTAAAAGTGGTCTGACAAATGTCGTGAAAATAATTAAAAATTGTGTTTATTTGGACATGAATCACAGTTGTACAAAATTTCTTAAATGTCAACATTTCTGGTGTCGACTGGAATTACTGTGCCACATTTTACATTTCCCCCACAATATGCTGGTGGCCCGACAGCTCAGGAGCGTGTCCTCATGCACGTCAACTGTCACTTGAAAATGGCGTAATACCCGACACTGGCCAGTAGTGGAAAATACAAAATATAGTCTCCACAAAATGTCATTTCATTAATTAAAAATAATGAGAGATCAAGGGGAGGACCTGAAAAGGAATGAGAATTTATCAGCTACTCCTAAAATACTCACGTATCTGTGAATACGCTAGACATTCCCGTGGTTTCTAAACAAATTATGGTAGACCCTATCAACTGTCAAATAGCAAAAGCACTTACAGAAGGCTCAATCGGTGAAGAAACACAAGAAGAACGTGGACTTTCATCTGGGTCCAGTGGCTCACACTTTGATTACCATCATTATAAGATAATGATCTGATAAATGAAGCGTCACTTTATAATCTCTTACAGGAAGTGTGACTCAAGTCACAGTTAATGCTACTCTACACATTCATAAATACTCTAGTAAAACTAGCCTCTACAATTTGATGGAATACTAATTTTCTAATGGGAAGTCCTTAACAGATTGTAAATAATTTAAGGAATAAAAGTAACAACTCAATGAAAAGATGATGGGTGTGCCACATCAACGGCACATAAATGGGGCTGACAATGTAGCTAGCTTTCTGAAGCTAGCAATATTCTTACGCCCTCTTGTGTGTTTCGATGAAACGGCACCTCGGCATTCAGGTGAGTTGTTACCTTTACACCTCAAATTATTTATACATTGTTAAAGAAGTATGAATTGTTGTGATGTACACCTACAGTAACCCGGCTGAGTGTAACACGATTTGCACAATATTAACACTCTGGAGATGAGTGACGTAGCACTTACGTTGCATGGATTACACTTCCAAAGGACGAGTGACAAAGGATCTATGTCAGGCATTTCTCAGTCCTCGTAAATGTATTCAAAGATTTGTCTTACATCCATCACCTGTATAAAGCTACTAACATGCTTGCACTATCACAATTAAACACCAGATGGCAGCACCAGTCACTTGTACTGGTGGTAACACATCCTGTAAAACTCTTATTGTGTAAGACATCCTATGGAACATTACTAAATGCTTTCTCTGAAAATGGCCTAGAACAGATAGTTTGGAATCCCCATCCATAATCGAATTATATGGCTCTCATGGCAACAAATAGGGCTAACCTCTTCGAGGACGTCCATATCGAAACAGTGACATGGTTGTGGCAACGTTGATTACCAAAGTAAAAAGGACAACTAAAATCAAGCAGAATGATATACACATGTTCAGGAAACAAGACAAAAAGTCAGTGTTGTCCAATTTCAGTAAGGAATTTCGAACATTCAGCACAGGGCAGGTGCAGGAGCATGTAGAGGAACTGTGGCTCAAGTTTAAAAGAACAATTGACCACGCACTAGACAGATATGTTGTATCCAATTGAACACTTCACAATGGGAACGAACCTCCACGATATACAGTCAATGTAAAGAAACTTCAAAAG
This sequence comes from Schistocerca serialis cubense, assembly GCF_023864345.2. Classification (NCBI taxonomy): domain Eukaryota; kingdom Metazoa; phylum Arthropoda; class Insecta; order Orthoptera; family Acrididae; genus Schistocerca; species Schistocerca serialis. The sequence continues at coordinate 63,501,207 of NC_064648.1, forward strand.
AAACAGAGGTTACTGGATAATAGGTATAAAAGTGTAGGGCTACAGACAGAGATGCTGAATGAAATGCATTTGGCTGTCAAGAGAGCAATGCGTGATGCCTTCAATGACTACCGCAGCAGAATATTGTCAAATGATATTTCACAAACCCAAAGAAATTCTGGTCATATGTAAAGGCTGTTAGTAACACCAAAGTTGGTGGTGGTGATGACAATTGGTTTATGGGACACTCAACTGTGCAGTCATCACAACCTGTACAAAGTCCCAATTTTTACACCGTCCAATTTGTTTCACAGTCCAATCTAGCGACTGTCAGGGATGATGATGATGATGATGATGATGATGACAACACAAACACATAGTCCTCAGGCACACAAAATCCCCAACCCAGCCAGGAATCGAACCCAGGACCCCGTGATCAAGAGGTAAAAATGCTAGCCACTAGACCTCTAACTGCAGACACCAACATTAGTGTACAGTCGAGACTAGTGAGTAAGACAGGAACTGAAATTAAAGGTTGCAAAGCAAAAGCTGAAATGCTTAGCTCCATTTTCAAATGTTCCTTTACGAAGGAAAATCCAGGAGAATTGCCTCAATTTAATCCTTGTACCACTGGAAAGATGAGTGAAATAAGTATTAGTGTCAGCAGTGTTGAGAAACAGCTGCAGTAGTTGAAACTGAACAAAGCTCCAGGCCCCAATGGAAACCCTGTCAAATTATATACTGAATTTCCGGCTGAGCTAGCCCATCTTCTAACTGTAACCTATCCTAGATTCCTTGAACAAAAAGCCATGCCCAGTTCTTGGAAACAAGCACAGGTCACACCCATCTACAATAAGAACATTAGAAGTGATCCACAGAACTGCTGTCCAATATCCTTGATATCAATTTGTTGTAGAATCTTATAACATATTCTGAGCTCAAACACAATGAAACATCTCAAACAGAATGACCTCCTCAATGCCAACCAGCATAGATTTCGAAGACAATGAATCACGTGAAACCCAAATCACAATTTTCTCACATGCTTTGGATCGAGGTAATCTGGTAGACACGGTATTTCTTGATTTCTGAAAAGCATCTGACTAATTACCACACCCATGCTTATTGTCAAAAGTTCAACCATATGAGATATCAAGTGACATTTGTGCCTGGATTGAGGACTTTTTGGTAGGGAAGAGACAGCATGTTATCTTGGATGAAGTGTCACTCTCAGATGTAGAAGTAACTTCAGATGTTGGGACCCTTGCTGAATATATTTTATATTTTGACCTTGTGGACAGTATTAATAGTAACTTCAGACTTTTATGCAGTTGATGCAGTTATCTACAATGAAGTACTGTCTGAAAGAAGCTGCATAAATATTCAGTCAGATCTTGATAAGAGTTCAAACAGTTGCAGAGGTTGGAACTTGCTTTAAATGTTCAGAAATGTAAAACTGTGCACTTTGTAGCGGGACTTTGAGTTTCGCCGCTTTACACTCGTTCCCTCAGATAACCGTCACACCTGTACGAGCGCTCGATGGCAGAGATAATATATAAGAAAAGGAAAGTACTAAAAATGTAACTCTCTTTGTTTGCTATCTGTCTTGTCTCTCGATAGCGGAAGCTTAATGCAGACGTAAAAACTTATTAGCTAGTCTTGGTCTGATTAAGAGAAAAAACAACTTATTGATGTGCAGACATATTGTGGAAATTTGTATGAAATTCAGAGGATGGAAGCAGCAACATAAAATACGTTGCATTTAATATCAAGACGATTTTGATTTGTATAAATTAGTGATTCCTGGACAATTGCAAGATTTCGGAGCAGCTACTACTTTTCACACAGAAATGAAGTAAGAGATTTTTGAAGACCTGGACGCCGCACGAAAGAAGACATGTTAACACGGTAAAGGATGAGCTCTTGTCTACGCCATTTCCCCCTGCTAATCACATTTTGTTATTCTCTGTTCTTTTTCAAATAATTTTTGTAGTGGAAATTGGTTTGACTTTTGCTCAGAAATGCCACAAGGACCACCCCAACAATAGCTTTCCGAATCACGAAGTCTGATAACTTTTCTGTAATACAAAGTCCGATTTGCGTTTCATTCTTTCCCTTTTTCAAGGTCATTAACGATTTTAAAACCCCCTTTTTACTCACAATTTCTTCCCACATTTTCAACCTTTTCTTCTCCTTTTCTTTTTTATTAACCACTAGAACTGGCGACTGTGATAGGACTCGAACCTGCAATCTTGTTGCAGAGACTGGAACTTGCTTTAAATGTTCAGAAATGTAAAACTGTGCACTTCACTTCACAGAATGAAAAAGCATAGTATCACATGACTACAATATCAATGGGTCCCAGCCGGAATTGGTCAACTCGTGCAAATACCTGGGTGTAACACCTTGTAAGGATATGAAAAGGAACGATTACATAGGCTCAGCCGTGGGTGAAGCAAATGGTACACTTTGGTTTATTGTTAAAACACTGGGGAAGTGCACTCAGTCTACTAAGGAGATTGCTTACAAATTAGTCATATGATCCATTTCAGAATACTGCTTATGTGTAGAGGATCCATACCACATAGGACTAAGAGAGGATACTGAATCTATATAGAGAAGGGCAGCATGAATGGTAACAGGTTTGTTTAGTCTGTGGGAGAGAGTCACAGAGATACCGAAGGAAGTGAACTGGCACTCTTGAAGATAAGACCTTAAGTATCCCGACAGTCTACTAACAAAGTTTCAAGAACCGGTTTAAACAATGTCTCCAGGAATATACAACAACTTCCTACACATCATTCCCAAAGGGATCGTGAGGACAAGATTAAAATAATTACAGCACACAGAGAGACATTAAAACTTTTATTCTTCCCACGCTCCATACATAAACAGAACGGAAAGTAACCCTAATAACTGTAGATGTAGATTGGCGGGAGAGAAATTCAGACAACGCTGTATGTTGCTCGCTTTGTTGTTTTCACACTCCTCCCATCAAACAGTGCATCTCATGAGGCCACATGCAGTGTTGTCTGTTACATTCTTTGTATTTATTTTCAAGATTTCTTGACAGTACAGTACTAAAAAAGACAAGTTGCACCTCCAAACTTGAGTGGAAAGTCTCCGAAGATAAGGGAAACAACAGTTACAAACAGAGTACCTATACTAGTGTTCAAAGTACTACCAATAGCTACAAAAGACTTCTGACATCAGTTGTAAAGCTGTTGAAAACTGACAGTGAATGCTTCTTGTGGAATCACTTAAAGCACCATAATCACATGTAATTGGATACTGGCAATGTCTGCGAATGTTCGTGAAGAATACAGCTTACACATTCTCTGCTTCTCTCCAACTCTTCTGCTCTCATTCTCAAAGACAGCCATCAATTACCCGCAAGCATCTGTCACGTTCATTTGATATTGTTAGGGATTGTCCTTGTTGATCTGAAAGAGGCTTACCCTTCCCATCTCTAAAGCATTTAAACCACAGGGAAACACATTTCTTACTCACTGCTTCACCTATGTACACTTGCACTAACATTCCACAAATCTGTAACTGTTTTTTCTAATTTGAAGCAAAACTTCATGTTAAGGCATTGCTCCATCTTGTACTGATATGAATGCAACAGATGATCAGCACCTGTCTTTGGCAAAGAGTGCAGAAGGGTTGAAGTTTATAAGCAAAGACAGTGTAAGAATTTTGTTGTTTACAAACAAACATTCACAGATGCTGCAGATATCTAACAATAGGTGACCACATTAATTCAAGTGATTCCACGAGATATTTTTGCTGGCAGTTTCAGACAGCCTCACAACCAGTGTCAGAAGTGTGTTGTGGCTAATGATTACTGTCAAATCCAGTGAAGTTATTCTGTTTGTAACTCATTTTTCCTTCATTTCATGAGACCAACCACTGAACAACTTTTTTCAGGCACACACTAGAAAAGGAATCCAATTGCATAGATGCTGGGAACAAAAAATGAACTTTCGTATAGTAGAGGAGACCATTTGTTGACTGTGAAATGGACAGACACTAGGAATATCTTTCTGTTGATGACAACTGAAAATGACTGCATCTGATGTCAATGTTCCAACAAAATCACAAATGATACAGCAGATGAAACCTGCCTGTATTTTTGAGTGTAATAAAAACAACTGGTGTGGACTGCAGCAATGAGTTACTTTCCTTTTGAGAGCAAGGAAAGTGGTGAAAAGAAAGTGTTCCCCTTCCCCTCCCCAGGAAGTACATATCCTTTGGTGCGCAATAAATACGAACTATGCTGCACATCAAGAAATTCCATAAAAGGAAATTCCATGGTAACCAGTTCACAAACAAAGCAAGCCACACCATTGAAAGTAACCTATGTATCAGTTCTTCAGGGAAGAAAAGCCCACATGGCACACCACTGGTTATCCAAATTTTTGTGTTAACAATGACGCTGTTTGTAGTGGATTTTTTGTTGTTGACGATCTTATCTTCTCTGATAAAGGAAGTGGCAAAATGTAAACTGTGTGATGGTGTACGCTGCCTGGTAATAAATGAACAACAAAGTAGCAGGAAGGGTTTAGTGTCAAAATTAGTTGTTCTGTGTAGATCCTGCAAATAAATCTACCTCAAAAATGACGTCAAACATTGTGCATAATTCATATGATGTGAATTTGATGTTAGTGTATGCAATGCGTGCAATACGAAAAGGAAAAAAGGCTGCTCAAACGTTTTGTGGTTTGATGGACCTTCCTCCTCCTCCCAGCAGGTTCAGCAAGTACATAAAAATACTTTTAGACGTCTTGACGGTTGTATCTAAAGCATCTATGAAACGTACAGCCGAAGAAACAGTAAATATTAGTGGAACAAGGGACATCGCTGTTGCACTTGATCGGACATGGCAACATTGAGGACATCATTTCTTGAGTGGTGTAAGTGCTACTTCTCTGGAAAATGGAAAAGTTGTTGATGCTGAGTGCTTATCTAAGCACTGCCACACATGCCTTGGTAACACTGAAGGACATATTGAACATCAGTGTTCTAAGAATTATGATGTTTACGGTGGAGGTATGGAGTGTGATGGAGCTCTACAAATACTTCAGAGGTCAGTGCCCATTTATAACATTAGATATACGAAGTACCTAGGCAATGGGGACTCTAAAGCTTTCAATAAAATTAATGAGTTCAATGTTTATGGTTATACATCTACATCTACATTTATACTCCGCAAGCCACCCAACAGTGTGTGGCGGAGGGCACTACACGTGCCACTGTCATTACCTCCCTTTTCTGTTCCAGTCGCGTATGGTTCGCGGGAAGAATGACTGTCTGAAAGCCTCCGTGTGCACTCGAATCTCTCTAATTTTACATTCCTGATCTCCTCGTGAGGTATAAGTAGGGAGAAGCAATATATTCGATACCTCATCCAGAAACGCACCCTCTCGAAACGTGGCGAGCAAGCTACACCGCGATGCAGAGCGCTTCTCTTGCAGAGTCTACCACTTGAGTTTGCTAAACATCTCCGTAACGCTATCACGCTTACCAAATCACTGCCACACATGCCTTGGTAACACTGAAGACAAATTGAACGAAACCCGCCGCTCTTCTTTGGATCTTCTCTATCTCCTCTGTCACCCCGACCTATGATCATTCCACTACAAATCGTTCTGTACGCATACTCACAGATATTTTACAGAAGTAACTGCTACCACTGTTTGTTCCACTATCATATAATCGTACAATAAAGGATCCTTCTTTCTATGTATTTGCAATACGTTACTTTTGTCTATGTTAAGGGTCAGTTATCAGGAGAAAGAAAACTGGCATTCTACGGATTGGAGCGTGGAATGTCAGATCCCTTAATCGGGCTGGTAGGTTAGAAAATTTAAAAAGGGAAATGGATAGGTTAAAGTCAGATATAGTAGGAATTAGTGAAGTTCGGTGGCAGGAGGAACAAGACTTTTGGTCAGGTGATTACAGGGTTATAAATACAAAATCAAATAGAGGTAATGCAGGAGTAGGTTTAATAATGAATAAAAAAATAGGAGTGCGGGTTAGCAACTACAAACAGCATAGTGAACGCATTATTGTGGCCAAGATAGACACAAAGCCCATGCCTACTACAGTAGTACAAGTTTATATGCCAACTAGCTCTGCAGATGAAGAAATTGATGAAATGTATGACGAGATAAAAGAAATTATTCAGGTAGTGAAGGGAGACGAAAATTTAATAGTCATGGGTGACTGGAATTCGTCAGTAGGAAAAGGGAGAGAAGGAAACATAGCAGGTGAATATGGATTGGGGGGAAGAAATTAAAGAGGAAGCCGCCTGGTAGAATTTTGCACAGAGCATAACTTAATCATAGCTAACACTTGGTTCAAGAATCGTAAAAGAAGGTTGTATACCTGGAAGAATCCTGGAGATACTAAAAGGTATCAGATAGATTATATAATGGTAAGACAGAGATTTAGGAACCAGGTTTTAAATTGTAAGACATTTCCAGGGGCAGATATGGATTCTGACCACAATCTCGTGGTTATGAACTGCAGATTGAAATTGAAGAAACTGCAAAAAGGTGGGAATTTACGGAGATGGGACCTGGATAAACTGAAAGAACGAGAGTTTGTAGAGAGTTTCAGGGAGAGCATAAGGGAACAATTGACAGGAATGGGGGAAAGAAATACAGTAGAAGAAGAATGGGTAGCTCTGAGGGATGAAGTAGTGAAAGCAGCAGACGATCAAGTAGGTAAAAAGACGAGGGCTAATAGAAATCCTTGGGTAACAGAAGAAATATTGAATTTAATTGATGAAAGGAGAAAATATAAAAAATGCAGTAAGTGAAGCAGGCAAAAAGGAATACAAACGTCTCAAAAATGAGATCGACAGGAAGTGCAAAATGGCTAAGCAGGGATGGCTAGAGGGCAAATGTAAGGATGTAGAGGCTTGTCTCAGTAGGGGTAAGATAGATACTGCCTACAGGAAAATTAAAGAGACCTTTGGAGAGAAGAGAACGACTTGTATGAATATCAAGAACTCAGATGGCAACCCAGTTCTAAGCAAAGAAGGGAAGGCAGAAAGGTGGAAGGAGTATACAGAGGGTTTATACAAGGGCGATGTACTTGAGGACAATATTATGGAAATGGAAGAGGATGTAGATAAGATGAATTGGGCGATATGATACTGCGTGAAGAGTTTGACAGAGCACTGAAAGACCTGAGTCGAAACAAGGCCCCCGGAGTAGACAATATTCCATTGGAACTACTGACGGCCTTGGGAGAGCCAGTCCTGACAAAACTCTACCATCTGGTGAGCAAGATGTATGAGACAGGTGAAATACCCTCAGACTCCAAGAAGAATATAATAATTCCAATCCCAAAGAAAGCAGGTGTTGACAGATGTGAAAATTACCGAACTATCAGTTTAATAAGTCACAGCTGCAAAATACTAACGCGAATTCTTTACAGACGAATGGAAAAACTGGTAGAAGCGGACCTCGGGGAAGATAAGTTTGGATTCCGTAGAAATGTTGGAACACGTGAGGCAATACTAACCTTACGTAGAAGAAAGATTAAGAAAAGGCAAACCTACGTTTCTAGCATTTGTAGACTTAGAGAAAGCTTTTGACAATGTTGACTGGAATACTCTCTTTCACATTCTAAAGATGGCAGGGGTAAAATACAGGGAGCGAAAGGCTATTTACAATTTGTATAGAAACCAAATGGCAGTTATAAGAGTCGAGGGGCATGAAAGGGAAGCAGTGGTTGGGAAGGGAGTGAGACAGGGTTGTAGCCTCTCCCCAATGTTATTCAATCTGTATATTGAGCAAGCAGTAAAGGAAACAAAAGAAAAATTCGGAGTAGGTATTAAAATTCATGGAGAAGAAGTAAAAACTTTGAGGTTCGCCGATGACATTGTAATTCTGTCAGAGACAGCAAAGGACTTGGAAGAGCAGTTGAACGGAATGGACAGTGTCTTGAAAGGAGGATATAAGATGAACATCAACAAAAGCAAAACGAGGATAAAGGAATGTAGTCAAATTAAATCGGGTGATGCTGAGGGAATTAGATTAGGAAATGAGACACTTAAAGTAGTAAAGGAGTTTTGCTATTTAGGGAGTAAAATAACGGATGATGGTCGTAGTAGAGAGGATATAAAATGTAGACTGGCAATGGCAAGGAAATTGTTTCTGAAGAAGAGAAATTTGTTAACATCGAGTATAGATTTAAATGTCAGGAAGTCGTTTCTGAAAGTATTTGTATGGAGTGTAGCCATGTATGGAAGTGAAACATGGACGATAACTAGTATGGACAAGAAGAGAATAGAAGCTTTTGAAATGTGGTGCTACAGAAGAATGCTGAAGATAAGGTGGGTAGATCACGTAAATAATGAGGAGGTATTGAATAGGATTGGGGAGAAGAGAAGTTTGTGGCACAACTTGACTAGAAGAAGGGATCGGTTGGTAGGACATGTATTGAGGCATCAAGGAATCACAAATTTAGCATTGGAGGGCGGCGTGGAGGGTAAAAATCGTAGAGGGAGACCAAGAGATGAATACACTAAGCAGATTCAGAAGGATGTAGGTTGCAGTAGGTACTGGGAGATGAAGAAGCTTGCACAGGATAGAGTAGCATGGAGAGCTGCATCAAACCAGTCTCAGGACTGAAGACCACAACAACAACAACAACAACAACAACAAGGGTCAGTTGCCACTCCCTGCACCAAGTGCCTATCCTTTGCCAATCTTCATGCATTTCGCTACAATTTTCTAATACTGCAACTTCTCTGTATACTACAGCATTGTCCGCAAAAAGCCACATGGAACTTCCGACACTATCTACTAGGTCATTTATATATATATTGTGAAAAGCAATGGTCCCACAACACTCCCCTATGGCACGCCAGAGGTTACTTTAATGTCTGTAGATGTCTCTCAATTGAGAACAACATACTGTGTTCTGTTTGCTAAAAACTCTTCAATCCAGCCACACAGCTGCTCTGATATTCTGTAGGCTCTTACTTTGTTTATCAGGCGACAGTGCGGAACTGTATCTAACGCTTTTCGGAACTCAAGGAAAACAGCATCTACCTGGGAGCCTGTATCTTAATACCTTGGTAACAAAAGTGGAGTGTTGTGGACATGTGCAAAAGGGGATGGGTGCCAGATTGAGGAAGCTACAAAGAGAAAGGAAAGTTGCTATCAGATGGAAAATCTCTGTCTGGCCACGGCAGATTGACAACCTGAAATAGGCCACCTTCAGAGTTACTATGGACTGGCTATTAGAAGAACTGTAACTCTGAATGAAGTTACAGCAATGAGAAAAGCTGTATGGGCCACCTACTTTTGTAAGTTGTCCACAGATGACCACACTGTTCACAGACTTTACCCTAAAGGAGCAGATTCTTGGTGTGGTTACCAAAAATTAAAATAAAGTGGTCAAAGATACCATCATGAGCAGTCTCTTCCTGAGCCTGTTATGAATGAAATAAAACAAACTTTTAGAGACCTGAGTGACCTTGTTTTGCATAGTAAAAGTCTTAATGGGGGAACTCAGAATACAAATGAAAGTTTCAGCCATTGCATATGGGAAAGATTACCCAAGAATGTTTTTGTAGGACTAAATACATTAAAAGCTGGTGTAGTAGATACAGTGATATATTTCAATGATGGAGTGATAGGAAGGTTGGAAGTCCTGAGAAATTTAGTCATAAAATGTGGCTCTAATATGGAAGATCAATTGCTTGTGTGTGACAGACAAAGGGTGCATGAAACAGAGATTCACTCTTCAAGTTACCAAAGAAGCAAAAAGTGCTAAAAGGAATGCCAAGAGGAAGCTTGATGATGAAGAAAAGAATTTTCAGGAATATGCTGAGGAACAGTTTAATTGGTCTCATATCTTCACAGTTTCCCACAAGTTGTATCTTTCAGAATTCAGGTGAAAATATTTCCTAAAGTTTATAGAGCATTGCTCTAATTTTTTTCTGTAACTTGCAGTAGTCCATACTTACGTAGTAGACCAAAGCTTTACTGCAGATTCAACTAAATTATAGAAACAGTAACATTTTTGTTAGGAAAAATTTTAAAAAATTAAAATGTAAGATGTGATACTTTTTTCCTTGTAATATACATAACAGGTGGAATTAAATAGGTCTAGTACATCTGCCATCATGTCATGCATATCTGGTAAAAATTCAGTCTCCTTCAAATGTATAACACTGGCTTAAATGGTACTTCAATTTTAGGAAGCATTTTGAAAAAAAAAAAAGCATCAATTTCTTTTTAATTTTTTTAATAACCCTAAGCAGGTTCAAAAATATTCAAAATACTTCTAATTTGTTTAGAAAGTGTGCTGCATTACCTGATATCAACAATGAATCTGTAAAACATATACATTATAAACAGTGCCTCAAAGAAATAGGTATTGATTTTTACTTAATACTGAGCTGTAAAAGTACCCTGTATCCTTAAGACAACTTATGTCAGAAAGAAATTGTTCCCTGTATCACGCTTTCTAGTGATGAACACCAAGAAATTTTGTAGTTTACACAGTTAGCAAACCTAATGAAATGGTGTAGCTTCTATACAAGTTGAACCCGAACTCCGAAAAACTTTCCGAGGTTGTTTGGGGATAATTTCCAAGGATTTCAGTGTAAGGGACCTGTCTAGTGACTCGTTACAGAATAATTATGTAATTACAATTTATTTGGTACGTTACTCCAATTGCCTTTGTTCCTTTGAAACTACACTCAGAACAGTGAGAAGGCACGTAATATTAAAAATCAAAACCAAGAGACAGTAATGCAATGAACCTCGGATGCAACAGTACTCCCATTTTGGTTGCCGTCACTGTGGGAACAGCTCAACAAAGGATGATGCTCTTCTGTCACCTTCTATGAATCAACATGGTAAGAATACTGTCTGACTACCCGTAAGTAAATCTGTCTGTACCGCTGTGTATCACTATTAATGAACAGCTAACACTGCTGGAAAAATGAATCTGACAGGTGGAGGCCACAATGTCCGGATCATTGATTTGCTTTAAACTTCATACACTTTTAGAAGTCCATTAGGACAACATAGCGTATACATAGTAAGGCATACTACACAGGTAATTTTGAGAAAACTACACGAGAAGTTATGTGTGTCATTGATGTACCAGTGGTTTGCAACCCTGAGCACAGGCTGACAGTGGTCATCATTTGATCAACATTGAAGCTCTGTAATCAACAGAACACTGAGTCGAGTTGTCCTCTCTCCTTTCTTCTTCTTGTCTTTCCTTCCAATCCTAGTGATATTATTTTGTATATATTAAATTTGAAATGTAATCTGATGGTAGGGCATGCATATATGTATTTCCAAGCACTTTTATTAACTTTCCAATGTTTTTCACTGTTTACTAATTTTTAGTATTACAACAAGTATTGTGCAACTTTACCTCTATAGTCAAGTTAGAAACTTTATCAAGAATCTTGAAACTTGTTCGTATTTGATTGACAATGAATCAGGAATTGTTTCTCGTAAAGGGCCTATTAAAATATATTCAGTCTTACACTACCAATTTTTGGCACTGAAATTTACAAAAACATTGCATTATGGATAGTCTGCATAGAAATTGTTGGAGGAAATATAAATTTTTCAAAATGTCAACAAGCTTTGTTTTTCCACAGAAACTGTAAGGATTCCTTGTGCATGTGACAACACTGCATTCATTCAACGTAGTCTGTGTTCTTTTAATTTGTTTTCCGTGTATGTACGAATAATATCATCCTACAACTTGTAATGTCGAAAGCACATCCAACGGTTAATCGTACATTACCCTCATATTCTGGCATATTTTAACTCACTGTGTTATCGAATAAAGTTATTTACACCTTTATTTATCAATGTTTGACTTGGGCCTTCCGAGCCTGTCACTTATCCTCAAAGCCTGAGTCTGCAGATTGAAGTACACAGATGCAAAGCAGATCTCAGTACCTCACTCGACTGCACGTATAAGGAATTTCAAAAATCACAAAAGGCATAAATTTTCAGCAGAATTGTGTGTTTGGTTGTTTACTTGTCAATAATTATAAATATGATGATTGTTGTGATGATAAAAGTTACAAAACAACCAAATAATACTGAAAATTCTATACAAGTTCATGCAAATATCCATGTCTTTTCATCATATTACCTTTCAAATGTAATACGCATGAAATAATATTACTACTGTTGAAAAAAAATATGAATTTAATAAAATATAAGCGGGACTCTATCCAGCAAACCACCGATTATCAAGCTCAAATGTTAACCACATGACCAAGGTAGCATTGGCGGTTACTGTCCCTGATAATACATACAGATAAAACAAATATTGCACTAGACTAATCTGGGACCACTCTGTCGAATGGGCATATTAAATTCCACTTTAAATATCATTTTACTTGTAACTGTAAACAAACCCTCACTTGGGCTGGCTCTGTCTATGTAAAGAAAAAATGAAATTGCAAATGTAGCTGAAACAGCAGAGAAAATGGGCCTGATGACACACGCTGTATAAGTGAGTGTCTCGAATTTACGTTATGAGATACCGGTTGAGGCTGGGTGGGCATTTTGAATGTACTGTCAGTTCCAGTGCACTGCTTGTGCTGTGCGAGAGTGACTGGGCTCACTTCCCCTACACCTATCCTCAACCCGCACAACCCCACAAAGTAGGCAGTGATCGCGTGCTTACACTCCCACTTCCCCTCCGAAAGTGCTAAATCACACTGTGCATACGTTACCTCGTTTACGGCACTGTTAGCCTCGGGAAGCAGTTACGCGGTAGCTGTTGCCGAATTTTTGGTGCACTCTCGCTCTGCATTAATGTGGGTGTTTCTCATTATTTCCCTTCCTTATTCTGGAGTGAGCAAAAAGGCCAATTCTCGTTCACTGAGCCATTCGAATGTGTCTCCCACGACACTAGAAAGGACCGGCAGTCACTACGACTGTTGTCAGTCCTGCTCTCCCAGAAACACAGAACACACGCGTAGGCTACCTCTGTAAAGTCAATGGATGTGGAGAGGATACTTAGGAAGACATTAGATGAAAGGAAAGGGAAAAAGACCAACAGAGAGGTGGTCAAAAGAAGTGAAGGGCTGTGTGTAAATGAAAGGAGAAGACTCGATCGAGGAGGAGACGGAGTGACGGAGGGAAGACGGAAGACGACAGAGAGGCTCGTGCTCTGAGCAGACCCACACGACAGCTGGAAACTGTACACAATAGGAGGACTACAGGTACAAAAATAAATGAGCATAAGAAATAAAATGGTACGCAGTTATGTTACTACATAACTTCTCCGGCATATAAATCCCAATATTCTCATCAGACCTGTAGCCAACTACCGTGCCGTACCTTCAATTTGTGTCGAGAGGTGGCAGTGAGAAACCTCCGGCCCAGTTTTCTGCAGCTTACAAAAGGGCTGCCATTCACACTATACATCAATCGGGCAAACAGAGTTGTCACCCGAAGGTGCCAGACACGTGTGCTGTGAAATATTCTGGCAAGGCGACTGTACGATCCATCCGGAGACCCGACAAGAATATTATGCGGAAAGCGATTACACTTTTACGAGGCACCCGAAACCACGTGCGACCGGTGCCGTAATACTCTCGAAAATATCTCCGAACGACCTCCGACTGTCGCCCGAGTTCGGGTGCAACCTGTACGGAACGGAGAGTGTGGGACGCGACGTACACGTGAACCTCTTGGCAGCCCAGTGGCGGCCGGCGGTCTCGAGCACCCAGGCCTGTGTGGGGTCGGCCAGCAGGAAGGAGTTGTGGTAGGTGAAGCCGGGGTCCGAGTCCGAGCAGGGCCCGCCCTGCCCGTGCCGCTCCAGCAGCCGCGTCACCACCTCCACCGCCTCCTCCGCCGTCGTCGCACGCTCCAGGGCCAGCCTGCGACACAGTGACGTATTTATTCTACACGAGTGCTCGAACCCGACAGTAGTGTTGCGTCTGCAGACTTCGTATGACGACAAACACTGAATCCTTCCTTCCTTGCTGGTGTCCTTTATCCACTCAATGACAGATCAGAACATATACAGAATATCTGCAATTTCACAAAGAACCAACTGTACCTGTCTACAGGCTGTTATTTCAAAGTGGATGACACTCTCAAAGGCATTTTAAAGCCACTGTCAGCTCCGCCCAGGGAGGAATCCACATATCCCTTAAAAAGTGGCAGAATGGGATACGTCACAATGAAATTACTGATACTGGGACTAATGACTTATGTGATCGTATGGTCACAGATTTCTTTATGTATCCTATAAGTAGTTACTAACTGATTCACTTCTATTTCCACTTGAATATGAACTTCATATCTACTTTAGTGTAGTTTCTGGGATTGGCTAATAATATTTTCACCACAAAAAGCTTGTACTTATAAGAATCTACAACAAACACAGTCACTGAAAACATTACCAATGAATATCTTTCAGTAATTACAATGTAATTAATAAATATTGTGAAGACATTACTTAAATATACTAGCTCTATCATTTTTGTGTTAAAAATGTAACTTAAGCAAAATTATGCCAGATTTTTCTTTCAATATCACACGATGTATCAAACTTTTGATAAAAGTTCTCAGTTGCAACTTTTTTTATGCAATCACCTCAATAACGATGTGTAAAAACTGTTAATTTTATTACTTTAATAAGAGAGGTGTGCCAGAAACCATCCAGAGACTGTTGTATTTGTGAAGCGTTTGGACAGTCTTCTGTGGATTCATTGTGAGTTAGCTACTGCAATATGCATAGCGGCAGACAAAAATGTTCTTTGTTTTTTCCAACATAACAGGTTTGGACACACATTCCAACAACTGATTAATGTACTCAGTATGGGGTGTGACCACCTCTGGTAGCAACACAGGGCTGACAACGGGAAGTGCTGTGAATGATGTCGTCAGTCTCATGTTGAGGCAATAATGCACATTCTTTCTGCAGAGCTGCTCGCAATGGGATGGTTGGTGGATGCTGATGTGATGAAACCTGTCTCTTTAATCTCTGCAGTGCATCCCAGATGTGCTCTATGGGATACAAATTGGAAGACTGAGCAGGCCAAGTTGTGCATGCAATATCTTCCGTTTCCAAGAAAATTTCAACCACCCGTGCTCTATGAGGTCGAGCATTATTGTCCATCCATATAAAGTCTGGGTCCAAAGCACCTCACAACAACCACACACAAAGTACCAAGATCTCATCACAATACCAGACAGCCGTTAAACCTTACCGATTCACCTGAACAATTTCATGAAGAGCTGTTCGAGTGGTCAGCATAATCCCCGCGCACACCATTAGGGACCCGCCTCGATATCGGTCTCCTTCCACAGCCAAATAATTGTCTTGTCTTTGTGATGTCACATGTGGTCAGTCCTGTCCCGGTCTTTGGCATACAGTTCCCATCTCTACAAACTGTCGCCACATCCCAGAAACAACAGAGCAATTCACATTAAGCCATCGGGCCACATCAGTTTGCGAATGTCTTGCTTCCATTCTTCCTATGGCTCTCCACTGCTCTGTGCCATACTGCACTGTCTTTGACAGTGTATACAGTGACTGGATGTGGAAGTACCCGACAAATACTACCCTGTTTGATGGGCGCCCTGATGTCATCGGTAGCGTGACTGTCCGTTGACCAGGATGCCACGTTCCGTGCAGAGCATGATCGTAATGACATCTGTTGACAGTTGTTATGTTTGTATCGTGACAGACACAGGATGGGGAAATAGTGGTTTGTTGCCTTAATTTTGGACACCAGTGTAGCTTTTCCCTTAACCCACGCAAGTGCCTTACTTGACATGTTGTGAATATCCATATCTGCTTTGTAAATTCATCTGAGATATTTGGTACCACAATTTCTTGCTTGAAAATAGCAATTTCCCATTTTGAGTAAATTATTAGCAAAAGCATATTATGTTGTCCAGAAATAAGTGTCTCATATCTCTAGTTTTAAGTTCCAGTTTTATCATATTTGGTCAGAGGTATGATCTTTCCAAAGCTGCCTTGACCTCATCTACTCTTATCCAGCTCGTGACTAATGGTAAGAATTGATGCAAGTCTCCAGAGAAAAAACTTGTGCAGCCACCAATATAGTTATTGTAGTAGCGCAAATCTCACACTGTTCTATGCGATAATTCAATGCCTATTTTAAGGGACATCCAAAACTCATCCTAAACATTTTAAGTCAAATCTTGCATCAATTTAGCCAGTATTACTTTGCTCTGATACATTACAGATTCTGCAGAAGCTGTCACTGTAAAAGTTCAGCGAGACATTTAAATGTAGGATAAGCAGCTTGGCTGCCTTTTAAAAGTGTGGCTGCAATGCCAGAAAATGACACAGTGAGTGTAATTTTTCCACCAGATGAGACTTTTGCAGGTGTTAGATTAATTACAAATGTCCTGCAATTCCTCCAGACCGGGTCAATTGTCGACCGACAACATTACAAAATCAGATTTCCCCCTTTTTATCCATTTATTATTGACACCAACATGACTCTACAATAAAGTAAACTATCCAATTTCAGTATTATTTTGTGTATATAATTCAAAACATATGAAACACAAAATCCAAATTTGCATCACTTGCAGCATTAGTGTAGTTTCTTTTTCTTTGCTCTACTGCCAATTGACGCAAAGCTGTAATGAACAGAACGACAAATGGTATAGAAAAAAATGTTACATTTTCATTGCACCATGTGGTGAAGCAAGTGGGGTTTTCTAATTGCTACCAATATCTAAATTAGAAACAAATACAGAGGATGCGGGACTTCTCGTACTCCGCATGGCAGCCCACACTAGATACAGGCCGGTGGCAAATGTAGCAAATGCACGACACTGCATCGTAGAAAAAGGTTGTTAGCTGATGTGTGCAGGGTGGATTGCCAAACTAATGGGAAACTATTACTATTATTATTATTATTATTATTATTATTATTATTATTTCCTTCACTTTCTCAGACTTTAAGTCCGGTTAAAAATGGAGTGACACGGACCTTGATCAAGCGTCACTTCCTTTTAACTGTACGGTATGTGTTATATTGCATTTAGGAACTTTCGGGTAATTGAACATGTATCAATAATTACGGATTTCTGTAGCTGTATATATATGTTTGGATGTAGCTGTATTGCATTGATGTACTGGTGGATATTGTGTGGTATGACTCCTGTAGTTGATAGTATAATTGGTATGATGTCAACTTTATCCTGATGCCACATGTCTTTGACTTCCTCAGCCAGTTGGATGTATTTTTCAATTTTTTCTCCTGTTTTCTTTTGTATATTTGTTGTATTGGGTATAGATATTTCGATTAGTTGTGTTAATTTCTTCTTTTTATTGGTGAGTATGATGTCAGGTTTGTTATGTGGCGTTGTTTTATCTGTTATAATGGATCTGTTCCAGTATAATTTGTATTCATCATTCTCCAGTACATTTTGTGGTGTATACTTGTATGTAGGAACGTGTTGTTTTAAAAGTTTATGTTGTAAGGCAAGCTGTTGATGTATTATTTTTGCAACATTGTCATGTCTTCTGGGGTATTCTGTATTTGCTAGTATTGTACATCCACTTGTGATGTGATCTACTGTTTCTATTTGTTGTTTACAAAGTCTGCATTTATCCGTTGTGGTATTGGGATCTTTAATAATATGCTTGCTGTAATACCTGGTGTTTATTGTTTGATCCTGTATTGCAATCATGAATCCTTCTGTCTCACTGTATATATTGCCTTTTCTTAGCCATGTGTTGGATGCGTCTTGATCGATGTGTGGCTGTGTTAGATGATACGGGTGCTTGCCATGTAGTGTTTTCTTTTTCCAATTTACTTTCTTCATGTCTGTTGATGTTATGTGATCTAAAGGGTTGTAGAAGTGGTTATGAAATTGCAGTGGTGTAGCCGATGTATTTATATGAGTGATTGCCCTGTGTATTTTGCTAGTTTCTGCTCGTTCTAGAAAGAATTTTCTTAAATTGTCTACCTGTCCATAATGTAGGTTTTTTATGTCGATAAATCCCCTTCCTCCTTCCTTTCTGCTTAATGTGAATCTTTCTGTTGCTGAATGTATGTGATGTATTCTATATTTGTGGCATTGTGATCGTGTAAGTGTATTGAGTGCTTCTAGGTCTGTGTTACTCCATTTCACTACTCCAAATGAGTAGGTCAATATTGGTATGGCATAGGTATTTATAGCTTTTGTCTTGTTTCTTGCTGTCAATTCTGTTTTCAGTATTTTTGTTAGTCTTTGTCTATATTTTTCTTATAGTTCTTCTTTGATGTTTGTATTATCTATTCCTATTTTTTGCCTGTATCCTAGATATTTATAGGCATCCGTTTTTTCCATCGCTTCTATGCAGTCGCTGTGGTTATCCAATATGTAATCTTCTTGTTTAGTATGTTTTCCCTTGACTATGCTATTTTTCTTACATTTGTCTGTTCCAAAAGCCATACTTATATCATTGCTGAATCCTCCTGTTATCTTTAGTAATTGGTTGAGTTGTTGATTTGTTGCTGCCAGTAGTTTTAGATCATCCATGTATAGCAAATGTGTGATTTTGTGTGGGTATGTTCCAGTAATATTGTATCCATAATTTGTATTATTTAGCATGTTGGATAGTGGGTTCAGAGCAAGGCAGAACCAGAAAGGACTTAATGAGTCTCCTTGGTATATTCCACGCTTAATCTGTATTGGCTGTGATGTGATATTATTTGAATTTGTTTGGATATTAAGTGTGGTTTTCCAATTTTTCATTACTATGTTTAGGAACTGTATTAATTTAGGATCTACTTTGTATATTTCCAATATTTGTAGTAACCATGAGTGAGGTACACTATCAAAAGCTTTTTGGTAATCAATGTATGCGTAGTGTAGCGACCTTTGTTTAGTTTTAGCTTGATATGTCACCTCTGCATCTATTATCAGTTGCTCTTTACATCCTTGTGCTCCTTTGCAACAGCCTTTTTGTTCTTCATTTATAATTTTGTTCTGTGTTGTATGTGTCATTAATTTCTGTTTAATGACTGAAGTTAATATTTTGTATATTGTTGGTAGCCATGTTATGGGGCGATATTTAGCTGGGTTCGCTGTGTCTGCTTGATCGTTAGGTTTCAGATATGTTATTCCATGTGTAAGTGTATCAGGGAATGTGTATGGGTCTGCAATGTAACTGTTAAATAATTTAGTTATTATTATTATTATTATTATTATTATTTCTTTACTTTCTCAGACGTTAAGTCTGGTTAAAAATGGGACATGACGCGGACCTTGATCAAGCGTCACTTCCTTTTAACTGTACGGTATATGTTATATTGCATTTAGGAACTTTCGGGTAATTGAACATGTATCAATAATTACGGATTTCTGTAATTGTATATATAAGTTTGGATGTAGCTGTATTGTATTGATGTAATGGTGGATATTGTGTGGTATGACTCCTGTAGTTGATAGTATGATTGGTATGATGTCAACTTTATTCTGATGCCACATGTCCTTGACTTCCTCAGCCAGTTGGATGTATTTTTCAATTTTTTCTCCTGTTTTCTTTTGTATATTTGTTGTATTGGGTATGGATATTTCGATTAGTTGTGTTAATTTCTTCTTTTTATTGGTGAGTATGATATCAGGTTTGTTATGTGGTGTTGTTGTATCTGTTATAATGGTTCTGTTCCAGTATAATTTGTATTCATCATTCTCCAGTACATTTTGTGGTGTATACTTGTATGTAGGAACGTGTTGTTTTAAAAGTTTATGTTGTAAGGCAAGCTGTTGATGTATTATTTTTGCGACATTGTCATGTCTTCTGGGGTATTCTGTATTTGCTAGTATTGTACATCCGCTTGTGATGTGATCTACTGTTTCTATTTGTTGTTTACAAAGTCTGCATTTATCCGTTGTGGTATTGGGATCTTTAATAATATGCTTGCTGTAATACCTGGTGTTTATTGTTTGATCCTGTATTGCAATCATGAATCCTTCTGTCTCACTGTATATATTGCCTTTTCTTAGCCATGTGTTGGAAGCGTCTTGATCGATGTGTGGCTGTGTTAGATGATACGGGTGCTTGCCATGTAGTGTTTTCTTTTTCCAATTTACTTTCTTCATGTCTGTTGATGTTATGTGATCTAAAGGGTTGTAGAAGTGGTTATGAAATTGCAGTGGTGTAGCCGATGTATTTATATGAGTGATTGCCCTGTGTATTTTGCTAGTTTCTGCTCGTTCTAGAAAGAATTTTCTTAAATTGTCTACCTGTCCATAATGTAGGTTTTTTATGTCGATAAATCCCCTTCCTCCTTCCTTTCTGCTTAATGTGAATCTTTCTGTTGCTGAATGTATGTGATGTATTCTATATTTGTGGCATTGTGATCGTGTAAGTGTATTGAGTGCTTCTAGGTCTGTGTTACTCCATTTCACTACTCCAAATGAGTAGGTCAATATTGGTATGGCATAGGTATTTATAGCTTTTGTCTTGTTTCTTGCTGTCAATTCTGTTTTCAGTATTTTTGTTAGTCTTTGTCTATATTTTTCTTTTAGTTCTTCTTTAATATTTGTACTATCTATTCCTATTTTTTGCCTGTATCCTAGATATTTATAGGCATCCGTTTTTTCCATCGCTTCTATGCAGTCGCTGTGGTTATCCAATATGTAATCCTCTTGTTTAGTATGTTTTCCCTTGACTATGCTATTTTTCTTACATTTGTCTGTTCCAAAAGCCATACTTATATCATTGCTGAATCCTTCCATTATCTTTAGTAATTGGTTGAGTTGTTGATTTGTTGCTGCCAGTAGTTTTAGATCATCCATGTATAGCAAATGTGTGATTTTGTGTGGGTATGTTCCAGTAATATTGTATCCACAATTTGTATTATTTAGCATGTTGGATAGTGGGTTCAGAGCAAGGCAGAACCAGAAAGGACTTAATGAGTCTCCTTGGTATATTCCACGCTTAATCTGTATTGGCTGTGATGTGATATTATTTGAATTTGTTTGGATATTAAGTGTGGTTTTCCAATTTTTCATTACTATGTTTAGGAACTGTATCAATTTAGGATCTACTTTGTATATTTCCAATATTTGTAGTAACCATGAGTGGGGTACACTATCAAAAGCTTTTTGGTAATCAATGTATGCGTAGTGTAGCGACCTTTGTTTAGTTTTAGCTTGATATGTCACCTCTGCATCTATTGTCAGTTGCTCTTTACATCCTCGTGCTCCTTTGCAACAGCCTTTTTGTTCTTCATTTATAATTTTGTTCTGTGTTGTATGTGTCATTAATTTCTGTTTAATGACTGAAGTTAATATTTTGTATATTGTTGGTAGGCATGTTATGGGGCGATATTTAGCTGGGTTCGCTGTGTCTGCTTGATCGTTAGGTTTCAGATATGTTATTCCGTGTGTAAGTGTATCAGGGAATGTGTATGGGTCTGCAATGTAACTGTTAAATAATTTAGTTAGATGTGAATGTGTTGAGGTGAACTTCTTTAACCAGAAATTTGCTATTTTATCATTTCCAGGGGCTTTCCAATTGTGAGTAGAATTAATTGCTTGGGTGACTTCATGTTGCAAAATTATCACTTCAGGCATTTGTGGTATCATCTTGTATGTGTCTGTTTCTGCTTGTATCCACCGTGCATGCCTGTTATGTTGTACCGGGTTTGGCCATATGTTGCTCCAGAAGTGTTCCATGTCTGTTATGTTTGGTGGATTGTTTATTTTAATGTGTGTGTTATCGATTGTCTGGTAAAATTTCTTTTGGTTTGTGTTGAATGTTTGGTTTTGTTTCCTTCTATTTTCACTTTTTTTGTATCTTCTGAGTCGTTTGGCTAATGCTTGTAATTTCTGCTTCTTTTCGTCTAACTGCTCTGTCGCTTCTTGTTGTGAGATTTTACCTAACTTTTTTCGTTTTTTTTCCGAGATTTCATTTCTTATAAATTGTGTTAGCTGTCCGATGTCTTTTCTCAGTTTTTCTATTTTGATCTGTAGCCTGTGTTGCCATGCTGGTTTTGTGGGTTTCTTCTGTGTGTTGGTTGGTTCTGATCTCTGCCTAGTGTGTATATTTAGTGTAGTGAGTGCTCCTATATAAACCAGTAGTTGTAACTCTTCCATAGTTGTGTTTTCATTTATTTTGTTGTGTATGATTGTGTTGATAGTTTTTATTGTTGTTTCGACTTGTGGGTTATTTGGTGGTCTACGCAAGAATGGTCTAATGTCTGTATTTGTGTCTTTGTATTCTATATATGTTAGCTGAAATTTTTCTTGTATATCTAACATCTGTGTCACTTCGTGTTCTATTTGTGCTTGTTCTGGTGGCTGTCTTAAGATTTCGTTTTCCTCTGATTGTTTAATTGGTGCATGTTGTTCTTTGTTTGTTTGCTCTGGGATGTTTGAGTCCATTACTGTATTTTCTTCTTCTTCTGATTGCACATTATTTTGTTCCAGTATTTGTTGTACTTGTTGTTTGATGTTTTCTAATTCTGACTGGGGTATCCTGTTATTTTTTATTATTACACGGATCTGATCAGCTAATCGTTGTTCTGTTAAAAATTTTAATTCTGGGTATCTGGTAATAAATGTTGTGTATACTTGTGATCTGTATCCCGTTGTGTTGGTTCCTAGGTTTGTTGCTTGGTAATAACAGAACATGAAGTGTCGATTAACTTCATCTGACCATCTCATCCTCTGTCTTTGTTTTCCTTCTAGGGTGGTTGCAGGAAGCATATCCTGCAAAACACCTCTATTTGGATTTAAATCATTTTCCAGTTGGCTAGCAGTGTCGTTACCATTGTGGGCGGGCATAGGGTTCAAGCGTCGTCCCCGACCATGACGGCGCTTGTCCGAGGCTTCTTTAGTTCTGTCCTGAACCAACTAATCACACTAAAAGGGGGGTTAGCCCTATTAGTGGTTTGTTCTTTTCGTCGCCTTTTACGACTGGCAGAACATACCGGAGGCCGATTCTTTTCCCGGGCCTCCACGGGGTTTATTATAATTATTATTATTATTATTACTACTACTATTATTATTATTATTAGTTGCTAAACACACATAGTGGAAGACACTAAGTAAAGACGGTTCATTTTCCGTTCTTCTTCTTCTTCTTCTTCTTCTTCTTCTTTTTATTTGCCCACCAGTTTTTCATTGTTTGCAAGAATTTAACTCTTCTTTCTTCATTCCATTTTGTTCCAGTTCTTCGGGCTTTTGTCTCTAGTTTAACCTCCCATTTTTCTACTTTTATACTAAAATTGTTCCTCATATCTGTTTCTTCTTTGGTGATTTTGTCTAATTCCAAGTCTTTTTTAACATTTTGGATCCATTAGCGAGGGAATCTACGTATTTTACTATTCTTTTTGTTAGTCTGTGTTCGGGAAGCCTCATTATGTGGCCACAGAATTTGAGGCGTCTTTTCCTCACATCTGTCTCTATGTTAAAATATTCTTCAATTTTGGAAGTTTTCTGTAGTCTACATCCATTCTCAGTCCATCTTGGTCCCAAAATTATCTAAATTATTTTTCTTTCTTTAGATTTTCTATAACAGCTTTCCTGTTTAGTGCCAAGGTTTCGTTGGCATATAAGATTGATGGTTTAATTACCATTTTGTAATGTCTGATTTTGGCATTTAAAGATAAGAATTTTTTATTATAGAGGTTTTGCATTAATCCTAAACCTTTATGAGCTTTTTGTATTGTTTCTTGTTGTGCATATTTTTCAGAGATAATTTCTCCTAGATATTTAAAGTGCAACACTTAATTTCTCCATATTTGGTTTGTAATTTGAAAATTTCTAAATTTGTTGTTGTAAACACTGTCTTTTCAAATGATATCTGCAGGCCGGCTTTCTCTGCACGTTCTTTTAGAGTTTTTATCTGTTTTACAGCCATCTCTCAAAAATCTGCCATTATTGTGAGATTGTCCGCAAAGGCTAAGTAGGGAATTCACAGGATTTTGTCTTTGTTCCTAATGAAACTGGTTTCCAGCAATTTTCTTCAAGTTTCTTTTCCCATTCTTCCACGACTATCTACAACTACATTTAACAAAAAAGGCGATAACCCTTTGCACTGTCCAAGCCCAGTTTTTTATCTCGAATGGTTTTGAGTTTTCCTTTAAATTTCACTTTTGATGTTGTATTTGTTAATTTCTGCTGAATGATTTTCTGTATTTTCTGATCCAATCCTTTTTCTTAGTTTATTAGCAATTAAATTTATTTTAGTTTTCCTCTTTTTCCATTCTGAATCAACATAACTGAGTTTCACTGTAAGATCACAGCTGGACACGAGCTAGTGACCGCCGGACGTCACTCGATATTGTTGCCTAGCTACACTCAGTCCACTTAAATAACTCTCTCACAGTTAGTACTGCCGACAAGGTAACACTTCGCCAGATGGTCTCTCACTGGCTATGCTTTGGAAAGTGTTCTTCAGCAGTTCCTCAGAGGGCCGCTACGGGAATGCGGGGCGGACTAGTGAGGACGTGCTGGCCACCGGGACACTCTCCCACTAGCCGGACTGCGACCCGGTCATAGGTATCTCGCTGCTTCTCCTCAGTCAGGCATCGTGCCCCGTCAGTCTTGGGGTCAGTAGCCTCCAACTAGCCTGTATACCATAGACTAGATTTACTGGAATAAATCCCCAGTCACCTTTTTACATTTCTGCTCTTATTTAATTGAAATTCTTCCACTCATCTGCATGTCAACATCCCACTTTGCTTAAAATCCTGTACATATGTTTCCCATTTCAGCTCATTCCACTGGAAATGGCAGCTATAAACTTAAGATTTGCACAGTAAATGTTATGAAGGATAGAAACATTATACTGAAAGCCATTTGCAGACATCTTCATTACTTTCAAAATGCAAAGGACAACACAAATTTTGGCAGAAGAATTTAAAAACATTTCTCACCAATTACCCTCTAGATTAACCAATAACTTAGAAATTTAGGGAACATACTCAACAAGTAGAGTCTGCAGCTCGTGGTCTTGCGGTAGCGTTCTCACTTCCCGCACACGGGGGCCCGGGTTCGATTCCCAGCGGGGTCAGGGATGTTCCCTGCCCCGAGATGACTCGGTGTTGTGTCATCATCATCATCATCATCATCATCATCATCAACAAGTAGATTAATAAAGTTTCTGCCAGTTTCCAGCTTTGTAGCTACAATAGTCTGAGGGATAGAGCAGTTTGAACAGGCTGGTTTGCAGGCAAAATACCATAGCCAGTTCCATTAAAAAATCTTGTACCTATTTTTGCAACTGTAAAGGCTTAAACTTATTTCAGCTTCGCTTGAGAATCACCTTTCACCAGGAAAATCTTTTACGATTGACTGTAATCACTGTGGGAAAAGCTATGGGAGATTTTAAATTATGGTAACAACCTTTTTGGCCTCTAGCTGAGAGATATCTGCCATACAGAGGATGCTCCCTCTACTGTCAAAAACCGTGAACGTCATTCGGAATCTTCCCCGGCAGTTTAACAGTTGTAATGCAAGTTTTCAGGTGTCATACATGGTTCTCTGTACGTTAAAGAAGACGAGTGCAGTCTGATGTTTCTAGGGTTCGTCCTTCATTCACTACACGATTTCCTGATGGTAATCGAGGTAAGTGCCTTTTACTAAAAAATAGTGTCAGGAGTGAAATGATGTTATCATATGATGTCAGTTTCCATAACTGACTTTCCACCAGATGTGTAAATAACATTTGAGCTGACTTTACATAAACACACCTCAGATTTTGATTTTTGCTCCAAATTGTGTGTGCCGCCTGCAGAGAATACTCGATTGGTGGGATTCGTGTAGAAATTACCATTTTAAAGCAAGAAAATTTATCGCTGAACTGAGCAGAAAATAGTGAAATTATTAGTGAATTGTGGAACTAAAGAAGACTTTCTAACCCAAAATGACCCAGGTACTGTGCCATATGACACCTCCCAAGAGTTTTTCTTTTATATTCAGCCCTGGTGGGCTATAGTGTTAATTTAAAATACTGACTGCTCGAATGTTACATACTGCGTGTAAGGGTAGTACTGGTGGTGGCCCAGCCTAGTGAGCAGTGAGAATGGTGGAGTCTTCGCAGTGGTGTGTGTGGTAGGCCGGTGACATGTTGCCTTTCTTACTTGGTTCGAGTGTTATTGTTTTTTGATTTTTTTCTGGTCGATATACATTGAGGAACTCTGTAACTACAGATCAATTACCTCGATTATCTTCTGTCCTATATTTGCAGGATCAATGAGGATGTGTTTTTGTGGTGGCATTAGTAGTAGTGAAGGGAATACAAGCAGGGACTAAATTTATTGCTCTTTGTGATATGTTGTTATGCCTGCACACTTTACCTTGAGAGAAATTTATTTGTTGATTGTTAAGGCCAGTATTACACTCTCAAATTTATTTGTCAAAGATATGATCAAATATTGATCAAATTTATTTGCTACAGATCTCTGAGATGGCACTAAAAAGGGGTATTACACTGTCGTCATATTTTTCGTCAAAGTTCAAGATGGCTGACTACAACTTGTTATTAACCGCAGCAGTTGCATGTACCACAGTTGCACTGTGTGCACATGTGGAAGAGAAGCAGCGGAAAAAAGGAAACGTACCTGGGTGAAGCCGTGGGTTTTATGACAAGATGATAAAAGCTTTCAACAAAACTTGTTACGTGAGATTGTAGTGGAGGACGTCAGGTTGTACATAAATTACTTAAGAATGGATGAGCATACATTTCACATGTGCTCAGTGAAGTGTATCCTCATATCACAAAGCACAATACTCATTTAAGAACTACTATATCTGCAGAAGACAGGCTCACTGTAACACTCCAGTTCCTTGCTACAGGAGTTACTCTAGCTTACAGTACAGCACTTTAATACCACAATGCATATTAACGAAAATAATACCTGAAACATGTGCAGCAATTTATAAAGCACCAAAGGACCAATGTCTGAAGGTCAATAATGTTCAACACACTTTATTTGCATTAAGAACTATTTTTATTTTATAAACACATCAATTATATTTTGTGTCCGAAAACTGTATCTCACGGCTAATGACCTCTGCAATATTTTTATAGCTCTCCAATCTTCTTGATCTATTTTTTTGTATTCAGGCTGTCTCGCGTTGTAAAGCACCTCATCAGCTTCGTACATCTCTATTAATTTTGTAGTTTACAGTAAACACTAATTGCATTTACCGGCCTTGTTTACAAACACACTACAGATGACAGAACACTGCAGCAATGCTAGCACTCCATGTGGTGACATTACACATTGCAACGAACAGAAGACAAGTGACTTATGATCAAATCTACAGCAATGCTCTAGATTTCATGAAATTTGACGACAGACGAGTTTTGACAAAGTGCCCTATTTCACCATCAAACTCCTTAGACATAAATATTTGACATACCAATTTTGACAAAGAAATTTGACTGTGTAATACCGGCCTAAGCTATGATTAGCATTGCTCTAGTTGTTCTTTAAATATATATGTACTGTTAAGTGTTGTGTCAATTAGCCTGGCACCTATTAAGTCTGGCGTGCTGATGATACGGTGCCATCATGTTGCCATGTACAAGTCCACTAGTGTTAGTGTGGGTTTGATTCCTGTATAAGCAGGTCTGTATAATCATATCTGTTGAAGAGACTTTCCCTCAGTTGCAACTATTTCCTTAAATCACATGTTAGTCAATAGTAATAGGGTGATATCACTTGTGGTTACATTGCATTGCATCTGGAACCGAGTGGCCTTAATTCACTACATTTTTCTAATACATCACTGTGTGTCGGTGCTCATATTTATTGCTTTATCACCAAGTTTGAGTGATTGTGCTTCAGTGGATTTTGGGAATAGGTTTATCAGTGGTCACTGGGTTTTGTACCTGTTAAGTAGGTCAGTCATTTGTCTATCGAGCTGGAGATGAAGTCTGTTGTAATATCAGTGCTGTATGGACATTTTTCTCTTTTGAAACTGTCAGTGGTTGTTATTTGGAGTTCATGTGTAGGCACCTTAAGACTGTTTCGAATTTTAGTGAAGCTAATGTCCGATATCTCTTACAGCGGTTAAAGTGCCTACTTGCTATATTTAGTTGTCGGTCTCCATATGTCAGCGAATATGAAGTCGACTAGGGTCACATTTCTAACTATGTTGAGAAACACACATAACCTTAAGCCTTGCTGAACAGTCATCATTGTGTGGCTTCAGTTCCCCTGTTGGTCATCAATTCTGGTCCTCGACTTGGGTGTTGTAATTATATGTAGCTTAAGTATCGCAAAGGAATAAACCCCAACCCTCCACTCAAATATTGCTTGTGGAAGCGAGCAGGGGTGCTGTGATACACAAATTTAAAGAGCTCGCTTATAATGGGGAAATATTAGGGATCACATCCTTTATAGCAGAACAGGCTTCAGATTTAGTACTGGGTTGAAATGGTGCAGACTGGACTGAAATTTGTATCTGAATCAGTGTAGGTGAATGATTTATAATTATCTCTCCCATCTATAGAGAATAAATTAAAACTCGTGAGAAATCTGAGTCAGGTTATTTATTTTGAGTTGTTAAGACTGTATATTTCACCCAGCATTCAAGTTAAGTATGTATTTAATTTTGGTTCTAAAGGTATCTGTTTCGTGGCCAGCACGTCCTTATACATTTCAGGTCGTCTTGTTAGAAATATTATCTGCAAAATTAATCCCATAGCACCACCTCAAATTTAGTAATAAATTGAGGAAACAATGGATTACATTAGACGTAGCAGATAACAATAGTGAACACATGCCTCACGACAGTTTCCAACCCATCACTGCATTTGCCCTCCTCGCGAGGAAGACTTCAGGGAACCGCCGACCAGGCGAGTCGCTGCGAGGTGCCTCACCTGACGAGATCCATGCCGATCAGGCGCTCCTCCTCGTTGCCGTCGTCCACCAGCGTGAAGACCGCCTCGTTGCCGACGACCACGCCCGCCTCGTTCGCACCCATCTCGGCACCCCACATCCACGCCGGCTTGCTGAGCACCACCGCCTGCGTGTGCTCCACCTGGTCGATCTCCAGGTACGTACACTGCAAGAACAGCCAGAGCTACCAGTTATTTAAAATTGTGATTTTGGCCTACTGTGACATTCTAGTGTGACAGTTCTATATGAAGCTGTGATATACAAGGGTTGCCCAGAAAGTAATGCACCACATTCTTTTTTCTTCAACATTTCTTTATTGAACATAATGATAATTACACACATGGAAAAATGGTGTTTCATCTACACACCCTATTTTTCCAGGTAATCTCCATCCTGTTCTATGCCCTTCATCCAGCGCAAAATGAGGGTGTGTATGCCCTGTCAGTACCAATCCTTGTTCTGGTGGCAGAGCCAATGCTTCACTGTGTGAATCACCACCTTATCGTCATCAAAATGTCTTCCACGAATGGCATCCTTTAATGGCCCAAACAAGTGGAAGTCTCGAGTGGGCTAGGTCAGGGTCGTAGGGTGGATGGGGTAACACTGTCCAACTCTGTTTTGCGACGTGTTCAGCAGTCCACAGACTTGTCGGGCTGAGCAATACCGTGTTGCAGCAAAACATCTCCCACGTTGCTGTGGCGCCAAAGTCCCCGGAAGCACGTCGAGTTTTGTTAATGTGTTGACATATGCTTCTGAATTAATGTAGTACCTCCTCTTGGCATTGTATCAATAGGAATCACACCTTCAGAGTCCCAGAACATGGTGATCATGACCTTACCAGAAAAAGCAGTTGCTTTGAATTATTTCTTCTGTGGGGAGTTGAAATGGCACCATTCCGTCAACTGTCATTTTGTTTTGGGCTCAAAAAAATGAAAACAGGTTTCATCACCTATCACAGTCCGGGACAAGAAAGTCTCCCCCCTCAGCTCCAAAACAATGCAACAAATCGAGACAAACATTTTTTTCTGTGCAATTTGTGACCCAAGACACCGCAGGACCCATCTTGCACACACTTGCTGCAACGTGTCAGGTGTGACAGCTGTGGATGGTCTCCCCGACCGCTGCAAATTGCGGAGCTCAGTTGAACCGCATTCTGATGACCTCACCTGTGCCCAGCAACTAACTTTACTTCTGCCAGCAGCAGACACTATAGACTTTGCCCTAGTATTTGTGAATGTTCCCCACAGTTTCTTTCTCTGTAGTGAGAAATTCAATGACAGCACATTGCTCGTAATGTACATCACCTACAGAAGACATTTTGAAACTGCCGTGCAGCTACGCTATCTGTCGGAAGTGATAGAAACTTGGCACGTTCACTCAGGAACTTCGAATAATATCTATGTAATGTTTTGCATTCGTAGCATTGTTTTCACCTGAGAAAAGAAAATGTGGTCGATTAGTTTCTGGGCAACCCTCATAATTCTATTGAGCTCACCTCTCTTTTCATAAGTCTGCGATTGATTGTGATGACTGACTATTCTGATGCTTCTGGGATTGAGCGTGACCTATACCTGTTACATACAAATTGCTTAAAATGGATACTGCTTTGCACACTGTAACCTAAAATTCTGCATAATAAAAGTTGGCTCTTAACGTAACACGTACTTTCGGCCACTAGATGCAACTGCTTGATTCATCCATCCACTTCTATACTGATCTTTGTACTTGAATTTATTTGATCAGCTTTCTTTGATTGGTTCAAGTTTTCAGATTTGCTTTCTCTTTCACAAATTATACTGTATTGGAAATTTTAACTACCTCTTATTTTCAGTGGTTTAATAGGTTTTCTGGCAAGATAGCTCCTGTGAACTACTTTTAGTCCTGAAAAATTTGATACAAGAGCACTGCCCATCTTGATTTTGACACTTTTTAGAAAAGCATTTTAAACCAACTGAAGAACTCAAATGAAAGACAAGGTCAAAATACTACTATTAATTAATTAAAACATCGATCAACACACACTGGCAACACTTGTGATTATTTCCCTAGACAAAATAAAGTTTCAGGTTTGTAATCCTCTGATCACCTGAAACAGTTTGACAGACATCACAAAAACATTGTCTGATTTTTATTTTCCATTTTTCAAGAGTTTTATTTTTATTTGTTTTCAGTTCCCCCACCCCCACTTCAAACAATTTCAATCAATATATTATAAACATTATTTTCAAGTGTACAAAACTGGCAATTTGTGAGGGACTCTAAATGTCACTTGGGTGTACTGAATTATCTGTGTAATTCATCATTAGCATAACTGAAAATGAAATGAAACTTAATTCAACAATTCACAAGAAACATGAGAGGCATTCAAATGAAAAACTATGAAGCGACACTGATTATAGCAGAAGTCTTTATTCAAAAGTAATCACCACAGGCCCGAGCACAACTATCCCCTGTTTCACGAGCTGAAGGATTCTCTGTTTCCAGAATTCCTGTAGCCGTGACAGGAGCCAGTCTCCAACTGGCACTAAGTCATCCAGGTCGAAGCACTTCCCTCCGAGATGCTGTTCAGCACAGTTAACACGGGGAAGTCGCAAGGTGACATGTACAGGGTGCTCACACTTGAACTCTTGTAGGTACACTTCGTGTGCCCTCAGAGACGTGTCGACACTTATTATCACGGAGAAGAATTGCTCCCTCCGTGAGCGGCCCCATCGTTTGCTCTCAGAATCGGGTAGGCTACAGAATGTCACACAGGACAGGTCACTTAACAGTTTTTCTGCACTTGAGGAATTGGACGATTATCAGACCTCTGATGTCGATAATGACAGTGAGCGTCACTTTGCCTGCTGAGGACACACCTCTGAATTTTTTAGGAGGTGGTGGTGGTGGTTCATGCTTGCATTGCCGAGATGCCTCACTAAGTCGCCCCAAACTGACATACTTACACTTCAACCGGTTTGATTGTTACACCATTTCGTACCTTTTCATTTGAACACTCCTTATAATTCTGATATGGAGCTTGTTTGATGCTACAGGAATGTGGACAGCAGTTACGACGATTGTGAAAAATGATACCATCAGTTTGCCCACTTATTTTTTTTTTTTTATTTTATTTTTTTTTTTTTTTTTTTTTTGTTAACATGTTTGCAACACTCACTAAGCCAGGTATAAGATGCGTGTGTCCTTGTACTAAACATTAATAAACAAACATTACTCGAAGTTACTGTTCCTTATTTGTGAAGTCACATCAAACAAAAAATAATCATGGGCCTGCAACCCTGGACAACTAAATCTAAGTACGAATATCCACATGTAATGTAGCAGAATAAGACAACACTTAACAAAAACTACGATTCCAACAGTAATGAAGAATCTGGTAGCAGGCCACAAAGTTATGTAGGTATGTAAATTAAAGAGTTTTTATTATAACACTAATCAATTACTGTATTGATGACATTAAGTCAACTTGAGCTCCTTAGAGACCAGTTAAGATGAATTGTAACCAATTTTACAGAAGTATTGCACCACAAACTGAAAATAAGTCAAAGTCAGTGTAAGTGAAAGTCCAGTTTATCATTCACAAAATTCATATGTAGAAAAGTAATAGTAATTATGATGCATGTAAATGTAAAGTTCCAGAGGGTTTACGCTTGAACAAAAACCAATCTGTATTTATAAAACAACCAATGAATATAATCAAAACACACTTATGGCGTATTTTGTGTAATTTTCTCATGAACAATGCAATATTTCAACATGATACCTAACTTAAAAACATCACAATGATTTGTAAAGCCAATTCACAAACAGTTTTGAAAGCTCAATTAAGTGTGTTCGAAACAATGTACAATACAATTTTGTTATTGTTGGCAGTATACAAGGAGCAATAGTAGTGGCCATAGTACAGGCAGTATGATGTCAATTCTCAGGCACTGAAACTCTCTCAGTCTTTGTCAGTTTGTGATGTAATGAACAGCTGTCTGAAGCCAGCGAGGGCACTTCGAGATATGAAATCGGAGACAGAATGCCGAGAGGAGGTAAATGTGTTAGTGTTTAGGTTCCTGAGGTAAACAGTAAGTCTACAGCCCTGCAAATTGCAAACACTCTGGCCAGGTGTCAGAGGGGAGAAGTTTCAATTCAGAGAATTAACTGATTAGTCCATCCACCACCCAGCCACTGTGGTAAGGTGTCACAGTAGAAGACAGTCACAAAAAGGCATATCTTAGCAGGTGCAGGCAGATCGATACTTGCCCCTGAGAACTGCAATATTGGTGTGCTCACACATGTTAGAGTGTTACAACAGAGGTCCCCATTTATGAGCCACTGCACAGGGGAAATGGGAGGGGGGAGTGACATGAAACACTGCTGGTGCTAGACTTAACAGGAAGCACTGTGTTGTTTAGCTTTCACCTGAACACTGTTACCAAGTTGGAAGTTGTTAATTTACAGGCCAGAAACTTTCCCACCTACCAAGTAGGAGAAAGGGATGAATCAGTGTGGCTAGTCATAGGGATCACGGAGCTTCTGAGCCACAGATCAGATTGGCTGAAGCCTAAAGTGTGAGTGGATTGATAGGCTAACTACAGGAAGGGAGAAATATTCCACTGCCACAATTCATTAAAAACCCAATTTTTTGTATTAGAGTTCTCAGTCAGATAACTAAGACGCCAATCTGTCACTTGTCACCCACCTCAGGTAAGCTCTGATAAGCCTGTTTTTCACACTTAGAGTGTTGCTCTCAGTAAGTGTATTTTACAATACTGCTAGTGTTTGCTACTTCTGTTAGCTCTCACCCCACAGACTCTACACTAACTTATGCTGTGCAACCAGTCGCTTTTTCTAATGTTTACAATTAGCCGTCAGGGTAGTAGCTAGTCTAACTGCAATTAGTGTTAATTAGATATCCGAGTTCCTCAAGTCTCCCACTGCAAATATCCTACAGTCCCAAAATCTGTGCCTCTCGTAGGTGCCATTTGACTATGCTCACTGTTGATGCGAGTACGCAATCTGCCGCCACAGGAAGTTCATCTTCGGCACTTGTTCCTAACTGCTCAGCAACTGTAGACTGACATGTAACACTATCTTCTCTCTATACTCTGCTACGGCAACAACATCTCTACGTATGCTGTAATTAGTTTAATGTTGTCTTCACCTTACCTGTGGGAGTGATATACAGGCAGATGAAGAATACCTTCACTCAATAATGGGTCTCGAAATTTTGTAAGCAGGCTTTCGCAGGATAATTTGCATCTGTTGTAAAGAGTCTCAGAAATTCAGTGCTCTAGGCAATAATGCAAAAAACTGACAAATGAAAAAATTAAGAAGTGGGTCACCAGTAACCCAGCTGTGGTTCTAGTGTTAATCAAATTTTGTTCTCCTGGCCCCTACGAAAGTGATACATAGTGGTTGTAGTAAATTCCTAGACTCATCATTTGAAGCCAATTCCTGACACTTTATAAGTAGGAAGTCTCGAGATATTTTTTGTCGATCTTCAAATGTCTATAACTTCAGTTTCTTGAGTACCTCTGTAACTACTTCCCACAGGTAAAATGAAATGGTCACCATCTATGCTGACCTCTGCAGATATATCTCCTGTTAGTGGTAGTTGGTACAGGTCCCATACACTTGAGCAATATTCTGTGATGCTCCTCCAAGAGCCAAACAGAACTGTAACCCTTGTGCTACTGTTCTTTGTATACATTCAGTATAAGAAAAGAAAACAATGAGCAATTCTGTTACGGATACCTCACTTCCTCCCTGTAGTACAGGCTTTATCCCTGACTATTTTTCACAACTGTAGTTCAAAATTTCACCTTCTTACAACTCCCATATTAATAAGTTCACACTATACTCTTCACAATGGCCTCATGACAGTGCATTTGGCCCCAAGAGTGGTACAAGGCAACATCAGGGCCAGTGGAATAATTGTGCTCGTGCGGTATCACAGAATATTACTGTCCGCATCTCGTGGTCGTGCGGTAGCGTTCTCGCTTCCCACGCCCGGGTTCCCGGGCTCGATTCCCGGCGGGGTCAGGGATTTTCTCTGCCTTGTGATGACTGGGTGTTGTGTGCTGTCTTTAGGTTAGTTAGGTTTAAGTAGTTCTAAGTTCTAGGGGACTGATGACCATAGATGTTAAGTCCCATAGTGCTCAGAGCCATTTGAACCATTTTTGAACAGAATATTGCTCAAGTGTATGGGACGTGTGCCAAATAGCACTAACAGGAGCTACATCTAAGAGAAGGACAGCACAGATGGTGACAATTTTGTTTGGCCTGTGGGAGATAGTTACAGAGGCACTGAAGAAACTTAAGTAGTAGACACTCTAAGGTCGACAGAAATTGTCCCGAGTCTTCCTACTTATAAAGTGTCAAGAATTGGCTTTAAATAATGAATCTACGAACATACTACAACCGCTATGTATCACTCTCATAGAGATCAGGAGAACAAGATTTGATCAACACTAGAATCACAGCTGCGTCACTCGTGACCCACTTCTTAATTTTTTCATTTGTCACTTTTTTGCATTATTGCCTAGGGCACTTAATTTCTGAGACTTTTTATGAAACAAGGTAATTAGCATTATACGCATCTCTCTCCCCCGCTCCATGAACAATGGACCTTGCCGTTGGTGGGGAGGCTTGCGTGCCTCAACGACACAGATAGCCGTACCGCAGGTGCAACCACAACGGAGGGGTACCTGTTGAGAGGCCTGAAGAGGGGCAGCAGCCTTTTCAGTAGTTGCAGCGGTAACAGTCTGGATGATTGACTGATCTGGCGCTGTAACACTGACCAAAACGGCCTTGCGGTTGTGGCACTGCGAACGGCTGAAAGCAAGGGGAAACTACAGCCGTAATTTTTCCCAAAGGCATGCAGCTTTACTGTATGATTAAATGATGATGGCGTCCTCTTGGGTAAAATATTCTGGAGGTAAAATAGTCCCCCATTCGTATCTCCGAGCGGGAACTACTCAAGAGGACGTCGTTATCAGGAGAAAGAAAACTGACATTCTACGGATCGGAGTGTGGAATGTCAGATACCTTAATCGGGCAGGTAGGTTAGAAAATTTAAAAAGGGAAATGGATAGGTTAAAGTTAGATATAGTGGGAATTAGTGAAGTTCGGTGGCAGGAGGAACAAGATTTTTGGTCAGGCGAATACAGGGTTATAAATACAAAATCAAAAGGGGTGATGCAGAAGTAGCTTTAATAACGAATAGCAATACAGAAATGCGCGTAAGCTACTACAAACAGCATAGTGAACGCATTATTGTGGCCAAGATAGACACAAAGCCTACCACAGTAGTACAAGTTTATATGCCAACTATCTCTGTAGATGAAGAAATTGATGAAATGTATGATGAGATAAAAGAAATTATTCAGGTAGTGAAAGGAGACGAAAATTTAATAGTCATGGGTGACTAGAATTTGGCACTAGGAAAAGGAAGAGAAGGAAACGTAGTAGGTGAATATGGAATGGGAGAAGAAATGAAAGAGGAAGCCGCCTGGTAGAATTTTGCACGGAGCACAACTTAATCATAGCTAACACTTGGTTCAAGAATCATGAAAGAAGGTTGTATACATGGAAGAACCCTGGAGATACTAGACAGTTTCAGATATATTACATAACGGTAAGACAGAGGTTGAGGAACTAGGTTATAAATTGTAAGACATTTCCAGGGGCAGATGTGGACTCTGGTTACGAACTGTAGATTAAAACTGAAGAAACTGCAAAAAGGTGGGAATTTAAGGAGATGGGACCTGGATAAACTGAAAGAACCAGAGGTTATACAGAGTTTCAGGGAGAGCATAAGGGAACAATTGACAGGAATGGAGGAAAGAAATACAGTAGAAGAAGAATGGGTAGCTTTGACGAATGAAATAGTGAAGTCAGCAGAAGATCAAGCAGGTAAAAAGACGAGGGCTAGTAGAAATCCATGGGTAATAGAAGATATATTGAGTTTAACTGATGAAAGGAGACATAATAAATATGCAGTAAATAATGAAGCAGGCAAAAAGGAATACAAACGTCTCAAAAATGAGATCAACAGGAAGTGCAAAATGGCTAAGCAGGGATGGCTAAAGGACAAATGTAAGGATGTGGAGGCTTATCTCACTAGCGTTAAGATAGATACTGCCTACAGGAAAATTAAACAGACCTTTGGAGAAAAGTGAAACACTTGCATGAATATCAAGAGCTCAGATGGAAACCCAGTTCTAAGCAAAGAAGGGAAAGCAGAAAGGTGGAAGGAGTATATAGAGGGTCTATACAAGGGCGATGTACTTGAGGACAATATTATGGAAATGGAAGAGCATGTAGATGAAGATGAAATGGGAGATACGATACTGCGTGAAGAGTTTGACAGAGCACTGAAAGACCTGAGTCAAAACAAGGCCCCGGGAGTAGACAACATTCCATTAGAACTACTGATGGCCTTGGGAGAGCCAGTCCTGACGAAACTCTACCATCTTGTGAGCAAGATGTATGAGACAGGCGAAATACCCCCAGACTTCAAGAGGAATATAATAATTCCAATCCCAAAGAAAGCAGGTGTTGACAGATGTGAAAATTACCGAACTATCAGTTTAATAAGTCACAGCTGCAAAATACTAACACGAATTCTTTACAGACGAATGGAAAAACTGATAGAAGCCGACCTCGGGGAAGATCAGTTTGGATTCTGTAGAAATGTTGGAACACGTGAGGCAATACTGACTTTACGACTTATCTTAGAAGCTAGATTAAGGAAGGGCAAACCTACATTTCTAGTATTTGTAGACTTAGAGAAAGCTTTTGACAATGTTGACTGGAATACTCTCTTTCAAATTCTGAAGGTGGCAAGGGTAAAATACAGGGAGCGAAAGACTATTTACAATTTGTACAGAAACCGGATGGCAGTTATAAGAGTCAAGGGGCATGAAAGGGAAGCAGTGGTTGGGAAAGGAGTGAGACAGGGTTGTAGCCTCTCCCCGATGTTATTCAATCTGTATATTGAGCAAGCACTAAAGGAAACAAAAGAAAAAATTGGAGTAGGTATTAAAATCCGTGGAGAAAAAATAAAAACTTTGAGGTTCGCCGATGACATTGTAATTCTCTCAGAGACAGCAAAGGACCTGGATGAGCAGCTGAACGGAATGGACAGTGTCTTGAAAGGGGGGTATAAGATGAACATCAACAAAAGCAAAACAAGGATAATGGAATGTAGTCGAATTAAGTCGGGTGATCCTGAGGGAATTAGATTAGGCAATGAGACACAAAGTAGTGAAGGAGTTTTGCTATTTGGGGAGCAAAATAACTGATGATGGTTGAAGTAGAGAGGATATAAAATGTAGACTGGCAATAGCAAGGAAAGCGTTTCTGAAGAAGAGAAATTTGTTAACATCGAGTATTGATTTAAGTGTCAGGAAGTCGTTTCTGAAAGTATTTGTATGAAGTGTGGCCATGTATGGAAGTGAAACGTGGACGATAAATAGTTTGGACAGGAAGAGAATAGAAGCTTTCGAAATGTGGTGCTACAGAAGAATGCTGAAGATAAGGTGGGTAGATCACGTAAATAATGAGGAGGTATTGAATAGAATTGTGGAGAAGAGGAGTTTGTGGTACAACTTGACAAGAAGAAGGGATCGGTTGGTAGGACATGTTCTGAGGCATCAGGGGGATCACCAATTTAGTATTGGAGGGCAGCATGGAGGGTAAAAATCGTAGAGGGAGACCAAGAGATGAATACACTAAGCAGATTCAGAAGGATGTAGGCTTCAGTAGGTACTGGGAGATGAAGAAGCTTGCACAGGATAGAGTAGCATGGAGAGCTGCATCAAACCAGTCTCAGGACTGAAGACCACAACAACAACAACAACGCAATTTTACATTTTACGGGGAAACCTGAAGTGAAATACGAAGATTCACCTAGAACCACAGACACGTCAGTTCTGACCCCTCTGTTGCAGTCACAACAACAATTGCATTTTTCGTGTAGTATCGTGCTTACTGCTAGACTATGTGGTCGATAATCGCAAAACCTGCTTTATCTCAATGACTGATGACGTTGCAGTTCTCCAGCAGGAGAGGAGAGGGAGAGGAGATCGAAACACGTCTGACTGCATATGCAAGTATTGCGCAGCCATTGCTTTGTTTCATGAAATATGGTTTTAGGAGTGCATTCTAAGTGTGTAAATAATGCTTGCAACATACAAATTTATTATGGCCAAACGTCTATGAACAGAAGAGGACATTATAAATGCACTAAATGAGATTTTAGATCAAGAATCTGAGGATGAGCTGTTGAAGCCTTCATCTGAGGAATTACCACCACCAGACTTCCAGATTTTTCATCAGAAGATGTTACTCCTTAGGACATTCTACTTAATACTGATTAGAAAGGTATGCATGTTCACGTGTTTCTTTTTATAATAATTATTGTTTATGTATGTGCTACAAAGACACAGATTTCAATTGCACCATTTATGTTTATAAGTTGTTGCTTTCTTGAGTTTTTACAAGTGTCAAATTACATTTATGAAGGTGTGAGGTTTGTACTAACATTCCACAACATCTATACTACTAATATGTGTTTTAATACCAATCACTACTATTACAGGAACAGCTGCCAAAAGGGCTAGATCAACTCGTGGTCGTGGACAATGAAATGAGAAGCTGCAGACTACATCAGTTTCCTTCAGGTAGAGATATTGTAGCAACGGGTGGAACGACCTGGAATGTGTGAGTTATAGGTGACTGTTCAGCTGCCAGATGTGGTGGGCACCTTGTGATAATGGACAAAATTCTGAAACACACTGTAAAATGCATCGAGGCTCAAGCACATGGAGTATCGAGTTCAGACAGTCGGACTACGAACGCTGAAGAAGCAGAAGCTTTTAAAACTGTACTGTACGTCTGTAGTGCTATAGGAGTGAAAACCTTAGAACTAGACACATTGTGGTCAATGAAGCAGGGAAATAATTTTGTGAAGTCAACAATGGCTCGTGACATTCAGAGAGAAAATACATTATCTCAGATTTGAAATTACACCCACAATATCACAACGACCAAAAGAAGACAAGTCTGCTTTGTTATCGAAAAACATGGTGCAAGTTAATTGCGAATGCACAATGTGGCTACATACCGGTTCCACGTATAACAATTGACGGACAGCTTTTTCCTTCAAAGTGTTGTTGTAGATTCACACAGTTCGTGGCCTCAAAACCGGACAAATACGGGCAAATGTATTGGATGGCAGTAGATAAAGACACCAAATACAATGTAAATGCTTTTCCTTGTCTAGGAAGGGATGACATCAGGCCAACTGATGAGCATATTGGCAATTTTGTTGTGGAAAAATTTATGCAAGCTTACCGCAATAAGGAAGAAATGTCACGTGACAATTTTTTCACCCCCTTGGCGCCCTCTAAAACCTTGACAGCAAATGTTACAAGTCTAGTGGGCACAATAAATGGATCTCGCAAGAAAATTCCAGTCTTATCGAGAAGGCGAGAGAAGTGTTAAACAGCACAGTATTGTTGAAGAAGAATGATACCACAATGGCAGTTTACTAAGAAAAGAGCAACAAGAATGTCCCGATTCACAGTGCCACATATCCTTATGATAAAATACAATAACGTCTAAAAAAGAAGACATGTAGAGTTACATTTTATATTGGCTCTGAATATGGAGTGGATGTGATCAACCAAATGGCTCACAAATACTCTTTCAAAGCACCATTAAGACATAGGACCGTTTACACATTTTACAACTTGATGGGTTTGGCACTGATAAATGCCGGAGTATTATACAACACACCAAATGAGTTGAAATGCAGAGACTTCTTACTGCAGCTGGGGGAGAAGTTCACTGAGAAGTACCCAGCAACCAGGAGTACTAGTACCTGTGTCACATTCAAAGACATTCCTGAGAGACAAGAACAGAGAACACGTTGCCTTGTAACGTCTAATTGTGAAGGAAACAAATCA
The DNA here is from genome assembly GCF_023864345.2 of Schistocerca serialis cubense. Classification (NCBI taxonomy): domain Eukaryota; kingdom Metazoa; phylum Arthropoda; class Insecta; order Orthoptera; family Acrididae; genus Schistocerca; species Schistocerca serialis. The sequence goes on from NC_064648.1 coordinate 63,542,013, forward strand.
TTTGTAAAAGTGTCATATGTCCAAGAAAGCTGTCTGCAACAAATGTAGATCAAAAAACAATTATCCATGCTCATAATGTGATGGGAGCCTGTAAACGTACTTGCAAATATGTGTAAGCTTTTTAAAATAATAAATGGTAATTGTGGAAAGCTACATTATATTTGATGATTTCATAATAAAATTTTCAGAGTTTCAAAGAATACATTCATTAGTAGTTACAATAACCCACTGGCACAGGATAATAAATGTGAAAGTTAAACGGGTCTTTAGTGACCCAGCTGAGGTTCTAGGTATGTCCAAATCTCAGCAGTTGGAGTGTTAATTACAATGCTCACACACAGGCATTTTAACACTCACTCTTCTCACACTATGTATGTGAATGGAATTGGAAAAAAGCCCTAATAACTGGCACAATGAGAACTACCTTCTGCCACACAATTCACAAAGGTTTGGAGAGTATGAATGCAGATGTAGATTTTTCATGCAGCAATGCTCTCAATGCTCGCTGTGAGATATAATGGGAACAAAAGATGGTGTGTCAGCTGCCGGTTCTATGCAGCCGACGAGAAACAACACATTTTGAAGCAAGAGATGATTGAATGTTGTCACATTCTCAAGTTAACACAGACACAAAATTTGCTGTGTATTCAAGAGGAAGATGGAAGAGCTATGTTCTCAGGTCTTACTGTAAACACAACATAGGAAAGTGAAACATATTTAGGAGAAATAGTCAAACATTTGTGACAGCCAAGGTTATAGCTTTCACAGCTGATTATGGAACCACACCACTACTTTTCTCACCTCTCATTGGTTAGGTGAAACTACAGTGAATTCTGTGTTTACGTTCCCACATTATATGTTTTCCTACTTTTTAAAATCATTGTTGTTCATCCCAACGTAAGCCCTATTCTCTCAGTGCAATGCTTTCCAGTCATTAATTATTCTATGTTACAACATTTCCCACTTTTTAAGTTTCTTTGACATTATCACAATCCTTAACATTGGTTTTCACAGAGATTTCTACAAAAAGTGTATCATATTCCTGCTCAAAATTAAACAGGGAACAAAGCAGAAAACACAGACTATACACAAAGTTACTGATCGTGTACCATAGCGTTAGCATGCTAAACAAGATTTTCATTGTTGGAACGTCGGGTAATGGCCGCCTGTAGTATACATTTGCAGTGTTTGGAAGGGTGGGAAAGTATGTTGCATCACTACCTTAACGATCGTCACAATATGGTGACAGTGACTCTAGTAGCAACCTTTCCTCTGCTCACTGCATTGTATTACAAGAGCTTTAATTTAATTTTGCAGACATTTATACAAATAAATGCCACTTTTGCAGACAGCCGTCTCTATAACGGGCTTTCACAAATTGTCGTTACTTCGGTTTGAAATACTCTAATCCATACTGTGTGTGCAGTCTTAGCCTCGTATGACCTGATGTCAGGCATAAACATTCCTCCTCAAAGATGTTCCGTAACATTACAATTTTTGCCCTCTTCCTCACACAGGACCTCCCTGAACCAAATGACCTCGTCAGCAACAAGCTTTAGATTTTGTGTGTGGTGTTCTCTGTTTACGAAGAATGCCGACTTTAGTGTTATCATCAATATTGTGTTACAAGTTTTATTTACCACAATTTTACAATGATTATCAATAATAAGTCTCACATTAGATCACAAATATCATTTCAATATGGTTTCACAGAAGAGCAGAACCAATTGCTGTTAGATTTCGCAACAAACTGTTGCCTCATCAGGAACGAGGGAAGGAGAGGGAAAGACGAAAGGATGTGGGTTTTAAGGGAGAGGGTAAGGAGTCATTCCAATCCCGGGAGCGGAAAGACTTACCTTAGGGGGAAAAAAGGACGGGTGTGTGTGTGTGTGTGTGTGTGTGTGTCTGTCATATATATATATATATATATATATATATATATATATATATATATATATATATATATATATATGAGAATATAATAGAGGGAAACATTCCACGTGGGAAAAATATATCTAAAAAGAAAGATGATGAAACTTACCAAACAAAAGCGCTGGCAGGTCGATAGACACACAAACAAACACAAACATACACACAAAATTCTAGCTTTCGCAACCAATGGTTGCCTCGTCAGGAAAGAGGGAAGGAGAAGGAAAGACAAAAGGATATGGGTTTTAAGGGAGAGGGTAAGGAGTCATTCCAATCCCGGGAGCGGAAAGACTTACCTTAGGGGGAAAAAAGGACAGGTATACACTCGCACACACACACATATCCATCCACACATACACAGACACAAGCAGACATTTGTAAAGGCAAAGAGTTTGGGCATTTTTTGGGCAGAGATGTCAGTCGGGGCGGATGTACAGAGGCAAAGATGAAGTTGAAAGACAGGTGAGGTATGAGCGGCGGCAAATTGAAATTAGAAATTAGCGGAGATTGAGGCCTGGCGGATAGCGAGAAGAAAGGATATGCTGAAGGGCAAGTTCCCATCTCCGGAGTTCTGACAGGTTGGTGTTAGTGGGAAGTATCCAGATAACCCGGACGGTGTAACACTGTGCCAAGATGTGCTGGCCGTGCACCAAGGCATGTTTAGCCACAGGGTGATCCTCATTACCAACAAACACTGTCTGCCTGTGTCCATTCATGCGAATGGACAGTTTGTTGCTGGTCATTCCCACATAGAACGCTTCACAGTGTAGGCAGGTCAGTTGGTAAATCACGTGGGTGCTTTCACACGTGGCTCTGCCTTTGATCGTGTACACCTTCCGGGTTACAGGACTGGAATAGGTGGTGGTGGGAGGGTGCATGGGACAGGTTTTACACCGGGGGCGCTTACAGGGGTAGGAGCCAGAGGGTAGGGAAGGTGGTTTGGGGATTTCATAGGGATGAACTAAGAGGTTGCGAAGGTTAGGTGGACGGCGGAAAGACACTCTTGGTGGAGTGGGGAGGATTTCATGAAGGATGGATCTCATTTCAGGGCAGGATTTGAGGAAGTCGTATCCCTGCTGGAGAGCCACATTCAGAATCTGATCCAGTCCCGGAAAGTATCCTGTCACAAGTGGGGCACTTTTGGGGTTCTTCTGTGGAAGGTTCCGGGTTTGAGGAGATGAGGATGTGGCTCTGGTTATTTGCTTCTGTACCAGGTCGGGAGGGTAGTTACGGGATGCAAAAGCTGTTTTCAGGTTGTTGGTGTAATGGTTCAAGGATTCCGGACTGGAGCAGATTCGTTTGCCACGAAGACCTAGGCTGTAGGGAAGGGACCGTTTGATGTGGAATGGGTGGCAGCTGTCATAATGGAGGTACTGTTGCTTGTTGGTGGGTTTAATGTGGACGGACGTGTGAAGCTGGCCATTGGACAGGTGGAGGTCAACGTCAAGGAAAGTGGCATGGGATTTGGAGTAGGACCAGGTGAATCTGATGGAACCAAAGGAGTTGAGGTTGGAGAGGAAATTCTGGAGTTCTTCTTCACTGTGAGTCCAGATCACGAAAATGTCATCAATAAATCTGTACCAAACTTCGGGTTGGCAGGCCTGGGTAACCAGGAAGGCTTCCTCTAAGCGACCCATGAATAGGTTGGCATACGAGGGGGCCATCCTGGTACCCATGGCTGTTCCCTTTAATTGTTGGTATGTCTGGCCTTCAAAAGTGAAGAAGTTGTGGGTCAGGATGAAGCTGGCTAAGGTAATGAGGAAAGAGGTTTTAGGTAGGGCGGCAGGTGATCAGCGTGAAAGGAAGTGCTCCATCGCAGCGAGGCCCTGGACATGCGGAATATTTGTGTATAAGGAAGTGGCATCAATGGTTACAAGGATGGTTTCCGGGGGTAACAGACTGGGTAGGGATTCCAGGCGTTTGAGAAAGTGGTTGGTGTCTTTGATGAAGGATGGGAGACTGCATGTAATGGGTTGAAGGTGTTGATCTACGTAGGCAGAGATGCGTTCGGTGGGGGCTTGGTAACCAGCTACAATGGGACGGCCGGGATGATTGGGTTTGTGAATTTTGGGAAGAAGGTAGAAGGTAGGGGTGCGGGGTGTTGGTGGGGTCAGGAGGTTGATGGAGTCGGGTGAAAGGTTTTGTAGGGGGCCTAAGGTTCTGAGGATTCCTTGAAGCTCCGCCTGGACATCAGGAATGGGATTGCCTTGGCAAACTTTGTAAGTAGTGTTGTCTGAAAGCTGACGCAGTCCCTCAGCCACATACTCCCGACGATCAAGTACCACAGTTGTGGAACCCTTGTCCGCCGGAAGAATGACGATGGATCGGTCAGCCTTCAGATCACGGATAGCCTGGGCTTCAGCAGTGGTGATGTTGGGAGTAGGATTAAGGTTTTTTTAAAAAGGATTGAGAGGCAAGGCTGGAAGTCAGAAATTCCTGGAAGGTTAGGAGAGGGTGATTTTGAGGAAGAGGAGGTGGGTCCCGCTGTGACGGAGGACGGAACTGTTCCAGGCATGGTTCAATTTGGATAGTGTCTTGGGGAGTTGGATCCTTAGGAGTAGGATTAGGATCATTTTTCTTCGTGGCAAAGTGATACTTCCAGCAGAGAGTACGGGTGTAGGACAGTAAATCTTTGACGAGGGCTGTTTGGTTAAATCTGGGAGTGGGGCTGAAGGTGAGGCCTTTGGATAGGACAGAGGTTTCGGATTGGGAGAGAGGTTTGGAGGAAAGGTTAACTACTGAATTGGGGTGTTGTGGTTCCAGATTGCGTTGATTGGAATTTTGAGGTTTTGGAGGGAGTGGAGCTGGAAGTGGGAGATTGAGTAGATGGGAGAGACTGGGTTTGTGTGCAATGAGAGGAGGTTGAGGTTTGCTGGAAAGGTTGTGAAGGGTGAGTGAGTTGCCTTTCCGGAGGTGGGAAACCAGGAGATTGGATAGTTTTTTAAGGTGGAGGGTGGCATGCTGCTCTAATTTGCGGTTGGCCTGTAGGAGGATGCTCTGAACAACAGGTGTGGATGTGGGAGAGGAAAGATTGAGGATTTTTATAAAGGATAGGAGTTGATGGGCGTGTTGATTGGCTGAGTGGATGTGTAGGTGAAGGATTAGGTGGATGAGGGCAATGGATTGTTTGGTTTGGAACTGGTATAGGGACTGATGGAAAGAAGGGTTGCAGCCAGAGATGGGAACTTTAAGTGTGAGGCCTTTGGGGGTGATGCCAAATGTCAGACAAGCCTGAGAAAATAAAATATGGGAGTGTAATCTGGCTAGGGCGAAGGCATGTTTGCGGAGGGAATGTAAATAAAACTTAATGGGGTCGTTGTGAAGGTGTTGTGAGGGTGACATGGTACTAGAAGGTGGAAAGTGGAACACGAGGCTGAAATGAAAATGAGAATAAATATGAAAAAATATATATGGGGAGAGATAAAGGTAAAATTAGAAAGCAAATGGAGATCTGGTATGAAAAAAGGCGAAAAAGGGTTGGTTAGGGCTGGGCTATGTTGATCCTGTGGTGAACTTGTGTAGGTAGATAATGATGTGCGTAAAGGTTAGGTGGTTGTGTTGCCGCCAAAACACGTTAAAGGGTGGAGAAATTCGGGAAAATTTCGAAAAAACTACGTGAGGATGTATTAAAAGGAGTGGTTTGGTGGTGGCAGATTATGGAAATGAAGCTAACAATTGTTTGATGAAGAAATAATGACGTTAAAACCTGTGGGAAGCGGCTAAAAATGATCGGTGATGTGAGAAAAACGGAAATGGAAATAAAGCAAAAGTTATTAAAACTGCCGAAAGGGTTGTTTAATAGCTGAAAGGAACTGTTTGTGGACTGGAAACGGTGGATTTTATAGCAGCAAAGCGGAAAAAAAAAAAATTTTTTGGTTATGGTTTGGAAGTGATTTACGTATTATTACGTATTATTGAGTGTATATCGACGGGATAAAATTGTATACTGGATTACGGTAAAAAAGGAGAAGGTGAATAGAAAGTGATGGCAAAAACAGAAGGAGGAAATAAGACGACAGAAAAGACTTCGAAATGTAACAGTGACAATAACAATAACGATAACAATAACAAACGTGATTGTTGGCTTCAAATTAATTAATGATATGAATATAATAGAGGGAAACATTCCACGTGGGAAAAATATATCTAAAAAGAAAGATGATGAAACTTACCAAACAAAAGCGCTGGCAGGTCGATAGACACACAAACAAACACAAACATACACACAAAATTCTAGCTTTCGCAACCAATGGTTGCCTCGTCAGGAAAGAGGGAAGGAGAAGGAAAGACAAAAGGATATGGGTTTTAAGGGAGAGGGTAAGGAGTCATTCCAATCCCGGGGGCGGAAAGACTTACCTTAGGGGGAAAAAAGGACAGGTATACACTCGCACACACACACATATCCATCCACACACACACAGACACAAGCAGACATTTGTAAAGGCAAAGAGTTTGGGCATTTTTTGGGCAGAGATGTCAGTCGGGGCGGATGTACAGAGGCAAAGATGAAGTTGAAAGACAGGTGAGGTATGAGCGGCGGCAAATTGAAATTAGAAACTAGCGGAGATTGAGGCCTGGCGGATAGCGAGAAGAAAGGATATGCTGAAGGGCAAGTTCCCATCTCCGGAGTTCTGACAGGTTGGTGTTAGTGGGAAGTATCCATTCGCATGAATGGACACAGGCAGACAGTGTTTGTTGGTAATGAGGATCACCCTGTGGCTAAACATGCCTTGGTGCACGGCCAGCACATCTTGGCACAGTGTTACACCGTCCGGGTTATCTGGATACTTCCCACTAACAACAACACAAAGCCCATGCCTACTACAGTAGTACAAGTTTATATGCCAACTAGCTCTGCAGATGATGATGAAATTGATGAAATGTATGACGAGATAAAAGACATTATTCAGGTAGTGAAGGGAGACGAAAATTTAATAGTCATGGGTGACTGGAATTCGTCAGTAGGAAAAGGGAGAGAAGGAAACATAGTAGGTGAATATGGATTGGGGGAAGAAATGAAAGAGGAAGCCGCCTTGTAGAATTTTGCACAGAGCATAACTTAATCATAGCTAACACTTGGTTCAAGAATCATGAAAGAAAGTTGTATACATGGAAGAATCCTGGAGATACTAAAAGGTATCAGATAAATTACATAATGGTAAGACAGAGATTTAGGAACCAGGTTTTAAATTGTAAGACATTTCCAGGGGCAGATGTGGATTCTGACCACAATCTATTGGTTATGAACTGCAGATTGAAACTGAAGAAACTGCAAAAAGGCGGGAATTTAAGGAGATGGGACCTGGATAAACTGAAAGAACCAGAGGTTATACAGAGTTTCAGGGAGAGCGTAAGGGAACAATTGACAGGAATGGAGGAAAGAAATACAGTAGAAGAAGAATGGGTAGCTTTGACGAATGAAATAGTGAAGTCAGCAGAAGATCAAGCAGGTAAAAAGACGAGGGCTAGTAGAAATCCATGGGTAATAGAAGATATATTGAGTTTAACTGATGAAAGGAGACATAATAAATATGCAGTAAATAATGAAGCAGGCAAAAAGGAATACAAACATCTCAAAAATGAGATCAACAGGAAGTGCAAAATGGCTAAGCAGGGATGGCTAGAGGACAAATCTAAGGATGTAGAGGCTTGTCTCACTAGGGGTAAGATATATACTGCCTACAGGAAAATTAAAGAGACCTTTGGAGAGAAGAGAACCACTTGTATGAATATCAAGAGCTCAGATGGCAACCCAGTTCTAAGCAAAGAAGGGAAGGCAGAAAGGTGGAAGGAGTATATAGAGGGTTTATGCAAGGGCGATGTACTTGAGGACAATATTATGGAAATGGAAGAGGATGTAGATGAAGATGAAATGGGAGATAAGATACTGTGTGAAGAGTTTGACAGAGCACTGAAAGACCTGAGTCGAAACAAGGTCCCGGGAGTAGACAACATTCCATTAGAACTACTGATGGCCTTGGGAGAGCCAGTCATGACAAAACTCTACCATCTGGTGAGCAAGATGTATGAGACAGGCGAAATATCCACAGACTTCAAGAAGAATATAATAATTCCAATCCCAAAGAAAGCAGGTGTTGACAGATGTGAAAATTACCGAACTATCAGTTTAATAAGTCACAGCTGCAAAATACTAACACGAATTCTTTACAGACAAATGGAAAAACTGGTAGAAGCGGACCTCGGGGAAGATCAGTTTGGATTCCGTAGAAATGTTGGAACACGTGGGGCAATACTAACCTTACGACTTATCTTAGAAGAAAGATTAAGAAAAGGCAAACCTACGTTTCTAGCATTTGTAGACTTAGAGAAAGGTTTTGACAATGTTGACTGGAATACTATCTTTCAAATTCTAAAGGTGGCAGGGGTAAAATACAGGGAGCGAAAGGCTATTTACAATTTGTACAGAAACCAGATGGCAGTTATAAGAGTCGAGGGGCATGAAAGGGAAGCAGTGGTTGGGAAAGGAGTGAGACAGGGTTGTAGCCTCTCCCCGATGTTATTCAATCTGTATATTGAGCAAGCAGTAAAGGAAACAAAAGAAAAATTCGGAGTAGGTATTAAAATTCATGGAGAAGAAGTAAAAACTTTGAGGTTCGCCGATGACATTGTAATTCTGTCAGAGACAGCAAAGGACTTGGAAGAGCAGTTGAACGGAATGGACAGTGTCTTGAAAGGAGGATATAAGATGAACATCAACAAAAGCAAAACGAGGATAATGGAATGTAGTCAAATTAAATCGGGTGATGCTGAGGGGATTAGATTAGGAAATGAGGCACTTAAAGTAGTAAAGGAGTTTTGCTATTTAGGGAGTAAAATAACTGATGATGGTTGAAGTAGAGAGGATATAAAATGTAGACTGGCAATGGCAAGGAAATCGTTTCTGAAGAAGAGAAATTTGTTAACATCGAGTATAGATTTAAGTGTCAGGAAGTTGTTTCTGAAAGTATTTGTATGGAGTGTAGCTATGTATGGAAGTGAAACATTGACGATAACCAGTTTGGACAAGAAGGGAATAGAAGCTTTCAAAATGTGGTGCTACAGAAGAATGCTGAAGATAAGGTGGGTAGACCACGTAATTAATGAGGAGGTATTGAATAGGATTGGGGAGAAGAGAAGTTTGTGGCACAACTTGACTAGAAGAAGGGATCGGTTGGTAGGACATGTTTTGAGGCATCAAGGGATCACAAATTTAGCATTGGAGGGCAGCGTGGAGGGTAAAAATCGTAGAGGGAGACCATGAGATGAATACACTAAGCAGATTCAGAAGGATGTAGGTTGCAGTAGGTACTGGGAGATGAAGAAGCTTGCACAGGATAGAGTAGCATGGAGAACTGCATCAAACCAGTCTCAGGACTGAAGACCACAACAACAACAACAACAACAATATTTTGACTTAAGTTCAGTCTTGATCACACCACTTACGTTTCAATGATATAGGTAACCGGTTTCGGTTATTTTCATATAACCATCATCAGACCCATGGCTCCCTTAGGATGGTAGGCGGATGATGGTTATGTGAAAATAACCGAAACCGGTTACCTATATCATTGAAATATAAATGGTGTGATCAAGACTGAACTTTAGTCAAAATATAATAATCTATTGATCACTGTATTCCAAAAATGTTTACCAAAATTTTTATCTCATATTTTGAACAAATATGTAGTGAACAGCAGCAAGAGCAATTTATTTATTTTTGCTCATTCTGCTTCCTATGCTTTCTTGTATTTTACAGATTCCTGCATTTTACACTTTTCTGAGTCAGTTGGCAGAAAAATGTAAAAATGATGGTTTGCAGTACCTAGGCGCACCGGACATGCTGCGCATCCACAAACACTGCCGTGCCTGATGCTGGCCCTCACCCCCAGAACTGTACCTGTCATTGTAGACAAGTGAGACTAATGTGGTCACATTGTCTGTACACAAATTGGTCCACAGAGTACTGACAACAACAAGGGCAACTGTGTACCTGTAGCTTGGAGCCAGCCGGGTGATCAGCGGCGGGGAAGTAGACCAGCTCCTGTACCTCGCCGCGGGGCCGGTCCGAGTTCTTACCGAAGACGACACCACCGTGCTCTGTCAGCGGCGGCAATACGACGAACGTGTCACACGACACGGGATGATGGCTCATCTCGCGACTGCCGCACACGGTCGCCATCGCACTGCAATCACGGCCTGCGTGACGTGAAAAATTAACGTGCAGAGTAATCACTAAAGGCAAATTGTAAGTAGACTCTATGGTAAACCTGCCAGGAGCAAAGAAATATAGCAAAAATGTTGATAGCTAGAACTATATCCACACAACCAATGGTAAGTGTGGTAATGGACAGTCTCGGTGAATGTACATCTGAGATCAGAAATGAGATTTGTATAGCTGTTTTAAACCAGCCAGCGGATACAAAATCTCCAAATTCACCCTCTCCGTACGCTCAGAGACTCGACACACCAGTCCCCGCCTCTGTCCATTTAACTGAAAACTTGTCAGTTGAGTCTGTTGTCAGGAACAGGTGCACTACATCAGCGCAGAAGGCAGAAAGAGTACACAAGTTCCCAAGTACGACACAGAGCTTGCAGCATTGCAATTGTTGGGCACAATGATCAATATTTACTAATATACTACGTGATGAGTTAGCAGTGAATATTGGTCTGTTAATACGAAGACATAAATAGATGTATATATACATACATATATCTAAAAACAAAGCTGATGTAACTTACCAAACGAAAGCGTTGGTATGTTGATACACACACAAATAAACACAAACACACGCACAAAATTCAAGCTTTCGCAACCCACGGTTGCTTCATCAGGAAAGAGGGAAGGAGAGGGAAAGTCTGCTTGTGTCTGTATACGTGTGTGTGTGTGTGCGCGTGCGCGCACGCGAGAGAGTGTACACCTCTCCTTTTTTTCCCCCTAAGGTAAGTCTTTCCACTCCCGGGATTGGAATGACTCCTTACCCTCTCCCTTGAAACCCACATCCTTTTGTCTTTCCCTCTCCTTCCCTCTTTCCTGATGAAGCAACCGTGGGTTGCGAAAGCTTGAATTTTGTGTGTGTGTTTGTGTGTCTATCAACATACCAACGCTTTCGTTTGGTAAGTTACATCATCTTTGTTTTTAGATATATTTTTCCCACGTGGAATGTTTCCCTCTACATACAAATATACAGGGGGATATTAAAAAATCCCCACAGTGATGTAGATGACAGTGAGGCAAATAATTTAACTTAAGACACCTGGGGCCATAAATGTCAGGAAATGCGGCAAAAGTGGATGACAGATGTTCAACATGTGACATCACAAGATCACTTATCTCACTGCAGGGGCAGCTGTTGGGCTTTTCAATCCTAATCGTACTGGCAGCAGGCAGTGACTCATCACTCTGCTAGGCTACTCTGTTTTCATAAATGTAAACCAATTCCTCGTAGTCTTGTACTACCACTACCATGAGCACTACCGTACCCCCTCAGATAATGCAAGGACGAAAACAATGTATCTAATGGAGCAATGTGTAGCATGGCCCAATACCGTTAAGGGTAGGATCAACAAGCCCTACCCCTGCACGTGCAGCCAGGTAGATCATCTGATGCCATCACATGTCAAACATCTTCAAACTTTTGGGATATTTCCCAAGATTTGCAGTCCCATGCGTCTTGCATTAAATTATTTGTCTCAGCACTATCATCAACAGCGCATCACAGCTTTTAAAACATTAATAAGAATCATCCTGTAAATATCTCTCTCTGTCTGTGTGGTGGTTTTTTTTTTTTTTTTTTTTTGTGGGGTTTAAGGGCGCTCAACTACTGAGGTCATTAGCGCCCAGTCACTGTTGTTAGAGCACATGGAATCTAGTAAAACTCAAGGGGAGGGGGGGACACCAGAAAGACCTGACAAAGATGCAGATAAAATACGTAAAAAGGTTAGATGTCTTTGGACAAGCCAGTCAAAGTTATAAAACGCAGAACACGAGCAGCTGCTCGAGCGTCATCGGCTAAAATATCCGGTAAAGTAGATGGCAGGGACAGGACAACACAAGATTGACTAAAGCGGGGACACGACAATAAAACATGGCGCACTGTTAATGCCTGACCACAAGGGCACTGCGGGGCTGGGTCACCGGAGAGCAGGTAGCGGTGGCTAAACCGGCAATGCCCAATCCGCAACCTGATCAGAAGGACCTCCTCTCGCCGAGATGGTCGGGAGGAGGTTGTCCAAGCAGTTGGGAGCGGTTTTACTGCCCGGAGCTTGTTTCCTTGGAGCGATGACCAAGCATCCCACCACAACGACACAAGCCTCTTACAAACATCCCCACGAACGTCAGATGACGGGACACAATGGGAGGCTGGCCGAGGCAGGAGGACTGCAGCCTTGGCTGCAGCATCCGCAGCCTCATTCCCGGGCACTCCTACATGTCCGGGAACCCACAGAAAGCTGACAGGAGAACCATTATCAGCGAAAGAATGGAGGGACTGCTGTATCCGTTGAATCAAGGGATGGACCGGATAGGGAACTCCAAGGCTCTGAAGAGCACTGAGTGAGTCAGAGCAGAGTACATACGATGAATGGCGGTGGCGGCAGGCATACTGAACGGCTTGATGGAGAGCAAAAAGCTCGGCCGTAAAGCTCGAACATTGGTCGAGGAGCCGGTATTTAAAGGTGGCGGCCCCGACGACAAAGGCACAGCCGACACCATCGTCAGTTTTGGAGCCATCGGTGTAAATAAAGGTGTGACCGGCAAGTCGAGCACGAAGTTCGACAAACCATGAGCAATACACTTCAGCCGGAGTACCCTCCTTCGGGAGCGAGCTGAGGTCGAGATAAATATGAACCGGAGCCTGGAGCCAAGGTGGTGTCAGGCTCTCACCCTCTCTGGAGGTGGTAGGGAGGGCAAAATCCAATTGTCGAAGCAGGCAACGGAAGCGGACTCCGGGGGGCAGCAGGGTAGACACATACAACCCGTATTGACGGTAGAGAGAATCGGCGAAGAAGGACTGGTAAGAGGGGTGGTCGGGCAGGCATACCGACACAGCAGTACGTCGCGCCGGTAGGTCAATGGTAATTCAGCAGCTTCAGCATAAAGACTCTCGACAGGACTGGTGTAGAAGGCTCCGGTCGCAAGACGTAACCCCCGATGGTGGATGGAGTTGAGACGGCGTAAGAGTTATGGCCGAGCAGACGAGTAGACGAAGCTCCCATAATCCAGCTTCGATCGGACTATGGACCGATACAAGCGAAGCAGGACAGTGCGATCCGCTCCCCAAGATGAACCACTAAGAACTGAGGACATTAAGGGAACCTGTACAACGGGCCGCCAAATAAGAGACATGCGGAGACCAACACAGTTTCCTGTCCAACGTGAGCCCTAGAAACTTAGTTGTTTCCACGAATGGGAGAACAACGGGACCGAGATGTAAGGATGGCGGAAGGAACGCTTTATATCACCAAAAGTTGATACAAACCGTCTTCTCTTCAGAGAACCGGATGCCATTTGCCACGCTCCATGAGTAGAGGCTGTCTAGACAACGCTGAAGGTAGCGCTCCAGGAGGCATGTTCTCTGGGCACTGCAGTAGATCGCGAAGTCATCGACAAAGAGAGAGCCTGAGACATTAGGTGAAATTCAATCCATAATTGGATTGATCGCGATGGCAAAAAGGGCTACGCTCAAGACGGAGCCCTGAGGCACTCCGCTCTCCTGGAGGAAGACGTCTGACAATACGGAACCCACACGTACCCTAAACTTTCGATCCGTTAAAAAGGAATCAATAAAAAGGGGCAGGCGACCGGGTAGACCCCAACCTGTGCATAGTGTGGAGGATACCTCCTCTTCAACAGGTATCATAAGCCTTCTCCAAATCGAAGAACACGGCTACCGTTTGGCGCCTTCTCAAAAAGTTGTTCATGATGAATGTCGACAAGGTCACAAGGTCGTTAACAGCGGAGCGGCGGCGACGAAAGCCGCATTGGACATTGGTAAGCAGCCGTCGAGATTCAAGAATCCAAACTAACCGAGCATGAACCATGCGCTCCATCACCTTACAGACACAGCTTGTAAGAGAAATGGGGCGGTAACTAGAAGGAAGGTGTCTATCCTTCCTGGGTTTGGGTATAGGAACAACGACGGCGTCACGCCAACACATGGGGACCTGACCTTCGGTCCAGACGCGATTGTAGATACGAAGAAGGAAGCTTTTGCCCGCCGGAGAAAGGTGTGCCAGCATCTGAACGTGAATGGCATCTGGCCCCGGAGCAGAGGACCGGGACAGTGCAAGCGCACGTTCGAGTTCCCGCATAGTAAAGGGGGCATTATAAGTTTCCAGATTCAGCGAGTGGAAGGAAGGTCGCCGAGCCTCTTCTGCCTCTTTTCTGGGAAGGAAGGCAGGGTGGTAATGGGCGGAGCTTGAAACCTCCGCGAAAAAGCGGCCGAAGGCGTTGGAGACAGCCACAGGATCAACGAGGACCTCATTACCTGAGGTCAGGCCAGGTACCGAGGAGTGGGCCTTAATACCCGACAGCCGGTGCAGGCCACCCCACGCGACAGAAGAGGAAGTAAAACTGTTAAAGCAGCTGGTGAAAGAGGCCCAACAAGCCTTTTTGCTGTCTTTGATGACTCTACGGCATTGCGCTTGGAGTCGTTTGTATCCAATACAATTCGCCAACGTAGGATGGCGGCGAAAGGTGCGTAAAGCACGTCGTCGAGCACGGATAGCGTCTCTACAAGCCTCGTTCCACCAGGGGACGGAAACACGACGTGAAGAAGAGGTAGTACGAGGAATGGAACGTTCCGCAGCATTGATGATAACAGCCGTGAGGTATTCGACCTGACTGTCACAACTGAGAAAATCGTGGTCCGGGAAGGTCGCCAGGGAGGAGTAAAGTCCCCAGTCAGCTTTCGGTATGTTCCAGCTCGAAGGACGTGGGGATGGGGTGTGGTGCAGGAGACGAACGACACAGGGGAAGTGGTCGCTCGAATAGGTGTCAGAAAGGACATACCACTCAAACCGACGGGCAAGGGTGGTAGAACAGATCGAGAGGTCCAAGTGGGAGTAGGTATGAGTAGAGTCCGAGAGGAAAGTTGGGGCGCCAGTATTGAGGCACACAAGATTGAGATGGTTGAAGACATCCGCCAAGAGTGAGCCTCTTTGACAGGATGCAGGAGAGCCCCAAAGGGGATGATGGGCATTGAAGTCGCCAAACAATAAAAACGGCGGAGGAAGCTGAACGATCAGGTGCATCATGTCAGCCCGACTAACTGCGGATGACGATGGAGTGTAGACGGTACAAACGGAAAAAGTAAATGCAGAAAGAGTAATACGGACAGCTATTGCTTGGAGTGGGGTGGTCAATGGGATGGGATGGTAATAGACATCGTCCCGAACGAGCACCATGACCCCACCATGAGCTGGAATACCGTCCACAGAGGTGAGGTCAGACCGCTCCGAGGTATAGTGGGTAAAGGCAATACGGTCAGTTGGGCGCAACTTGGTTTCCTGGAGACCATGGACAAGCGGACAGTGCAGGCGGAGGAGCAGTTGTAATTCCTCCCGATTAGACCGAATACCTCTTATGTTCCAATGTAACAAAGCCATCGCTAGTCAGAAAAAAAGGGGGAACGAAACGGGTGAAGAGCTGGTCACCTCGACGGCCGCGGAGGACCAGGTTTCGAGGGAACAACGCTACAACCGGCGGGAGGCGGATCCTGTTCCATCGAGTCGTCGCCAGCTGCGGCCACTTTCCCGGGTTGCATAGGAGGGGTAGCATCATTCACCGACGAGAGACCAGCTGAGCGACTGGCAGCAGAGCGTCCGGCGAAACTGAGGACGGCCGGGAGCAGCGACTCACGGATGGAGTGTCAGACGAAATGCGCCGGGGTGGAGAGGGGGATAAAGACTGCTTCTTGGAGGCCTTCTGGGAAGTCCGATGAGGCACGGGGATGGTGGGCTGGACCCGAAGAAGGTCCTCACACGCGGGGTCCGTTTTGGAACGCCAGACCTCGGAAGCCAGGGTCCAGAACGTTTCCCTGATGGACGCCTGAGAAGAGGATCGCTTCTCAGGCGGCGGAGGGGGAGGAGGAGGAGGAAGGGTGGCCCCTGGGGCAGAGGGGGTGGGGGCCACGGGGGAGGAGGATTTGGAAGGGAGGGATTTGGGAGGCGGAGGCAGAGCCCCCTGATGGGCGGAGGAGGCGGAGGGGGGACAGGATAGGGGTGAGGATACTGTGGAAGTAGTGGACACGACTGAGGCAAACGAAGTTGTCAACGTCACGGGATGGAGACGGTCATACTTCTCCCTGGCCTCAGAATAAGAGAGGCGATCCAAAGTTTTTAATTCTTGAATCATCATCTCCATCTGAAACGCAGGGCAGTCTAAAGATCTCGGCGAATGGATGCCAGGACAATTAACGCACCGAGGTGGTGGGGTGCATGTATGTTCCTCACAAAGACGATGTCCACAATCGTCACAAAGGGGCTCAGCCTCACAACGTGACGACATGTGCCCAAAGCGCAAACACCGAAAACAGCGCATAGGAGGCGGGACGTAAGGTCGCACGTTGCACCGGTAGCACATCACCTTTACCTTCTCCGGGAGAACGTCCCCCTCGAAGGCGAGGATAAAGGCCCCGGTGTCGATGCGACGGTCTTTGGGGCTGCGCTGGACTCGCCGGACGAAATGCACGCAACGGCGCTCCAGGTTGGCCCTGAGCTCCTCATCAGATTGCAGCAGGAGGTCCTGATGAAAAATAACCCCCTGCGTCCTATTTAGTGCCAGATGCGGGACAATGGACACTGGGATGTCCCCTAGGCGGTCGCACGCCTGGAGCGCCGCCGACTGTGTGGCGGAGGTGGTCTTTATAAGAACGGACCCCGAACGCATATTACTGAGAGCCTCGATTTCCCCGAAGATGTCCTCACTGTGCTGAACAAAGAACATGGGCTTGGAGGTGGCGAACGTCCCCCCATCGGTTCGAGAAGAGACCAAATAGTGGGGGAAGCACTTCGCCCCAAGCCGGCGGGCCTGTCCCTCCTCCCAGGGAGTGGCCAAGGGGAAAAGGGCAGGAGAACCAGAACTAGAAACAGTACCTTTCCTTTTGAAAGACTCGGCCGCAGAGCGACCTGATACGTGTTGACGTTTCATCTGCGAAACGTCCGCCCCGATACCACCCACTCCGACCAGGGGCTCTCCCCACGGGCGCCACCCAGCCTCAGCAAGGGCCACCTGGCAGGATGACCGTTGCCGGGAGCCCTGATGCCCCAAGGAGACGGGCATCTACTCCTTGGCCGATGTGGGGAGGGTGCAGCTCAGGTTTCGGCAGTACGATCCCTGTGTTGTCAGGGGGCTACAACCTAGAGGATACATGACGACCCCACCACAACGGGCTGGCTACCGTGCTGGATTTCTGGTGCCATGGAAAGTCCATCATGATCGTAGGTGCAGATGGGGACGCACTATGGGCATAACTTGTACAACCCATCAGGCGTTTAGGCCCAATTTGAGGAATAATGGGTATGGTTACAACGCCAGTACAAAGCTGAGTGCCAAGGTCTTAGTGCACTGAGGACCAGCGGTACACCACGTAAGGCGTCCTTCCCCAAAAGGCTCGTACTTCTGTAGAATTTTGAAAAATGGAGGTCAAACCGCAAGGGGGACCATCACATGGAAGGGCGAAATGGTTGAAACTCCTTTTAGTCGCCTCTTACGACAGGCAGGAATACCTCGAGCCTATTCTTACCCCGGACCCGCAGGGGGGAGTGGTGGTGGTGGTGGTGGTGGTGGTGGGGGGGGTTGCATGGGAATGGGAAAGAACACAACCATTTTGTTTGCACTTCATTTTTTCCACCTTAAGTGTGGACTATAACATCGAACTTTTTTCAAATGTCACTCTTCCTCTTTTGGAGTAAACCTGCAATTTTATACAACACATTATGTAATGTTTGTCTTACAACATCCACGGTCTCACAAAACAAAACTTCATTAGAGACAGTCTTATTCTGAGAGTCGAAGACAGGATAATATGCAACACAGATTACTGTTAAAATATCATGCACAAGCTAATAAGACTGAAAAGCTAAATGCATTATATGTAACGGAGGTGGGAGGAGCATGACGAAAAATAAACAGGTCAGAGAATGAAAGATGTAGAAAATGAAAACAGAGTGAAGAAAGGAGTAGTTACTATGATGAAATGCTGAGACAGAAAAAATATTAACGTAATTTAAGGCGAGATGGGTGGCAAGAGCCAGGGACACGTAGCACTAGTTCCCACCAGCAGAGTTCTGAGAAACTGGTGTCTAGTGGAAGAATCCAGATGGCATAAGTGATGAAACAGGCACTGAGGTCACGACTCGTGTTGTTTATGCTCTGCAACAGGGTATTGTGTGTAGCACTATACATCCACTGTCTATGCCCATTCATCCTAACTGATAACTTGCTGGTAGTCATACCGTTGTAAAACGCCGAACAGTGTTTACATTACAGCTGTTATATGACGTGCCATTTCACAGCTGGCTCTCCCTTTGATAGTATATGTTTTGCCAGTTACAGGGCCAGTACAGGTGGTGGTAGGAGAGTGCACAGGGCAAGTCTTGCAGTAGAGCTGGACACAGGGTAGGAGCCATAGCATAGGGAGATAGATCCAGAAGGAGCATAGGGTCTGGTAAGGATACTGCACAGATTGGGAAGGCAATGAAAGGCCATTCTAGGTGTGGTGGGCAAAATCTCAGAATGGATCTCATTTCAGGGCACAATTTTAGGAAGTCATGGCACTGTTTAAATAGCTGATTAATACATTCAAAACCAGGATACTACTGACAAATGGCATGCTCCAAAGGTTTTTTTTTTTTGAGGGATCAGCAACACCAGGCGATGGTCTGGGAAATCGGCTTTTGAACTAGGCTCATGGGGAAATTACATCCACTGAAGGCCTTATTATTTTGAGAGTGGGTCATTCTCACCATCACTGCTACACTACAACAACAACAAAATAGTGCAATCAACATCTGTCCTTCGTGAGGGCTTTACACTGCTGTATGTTTTAGTAAGAGGGAACAAATTGATGAGCAGGAAAGAAGCCAGTATAACACAAAAGCAACAGTGCTGCCTCAATTTCTCACGTATGAAACCCTAAACATTGGACTCGTACTCACTCGGTTTCTGGTGCCTAACACAAACGCCAGTGCATCTACAACCACATGTGCCCCTAATCCTCTGACCGAGCCCAAAGACTAGCTCCAAAGGAGAAGCCCCTTCATCACCAACATTATCCTGAAAACCATATCCTCTGTCAGCACTTCCACTACTTATTCTGAGCTGAAATTAGGAACATCGAACCCACAATCCTTCCCACTCTTCCCAAAGTTGTATTCTGCCATCCACATGATGCACATAATACTGTACTCTATCCCCAGCCACAGCCCCAACCCCTTGCCACACGGGCCACACCTCCGTGGAAGACTAGGCTGTAAGACCTGTCCGATTCATCTACCAACGACAACTTACTCCATTTGTGTCACACGCTTATCATATCCCATCAGAGGTGGGGCCACCTGTGAATGCAATCAAGTCATATACCAGCACTGCTGCAATATTTACACAGGATATTACGGGGACACAACCACCTACCAGCCCTCAACCGAAATGAATGGCCACAGCTGAACTGTTGCCGACAGTAAAGTCGACTATTCGAAGGTAGAACACACTGCTGAGCAAGACTCGCACAATTTCAGTGGTTGCTTCACAACCTGAAACATCTGGGTTCCTCATCACAGCACTAACTTTTCTGTATTACATACCAGCATCTGGTAGCCTTGCAACACTTTCTTTGCTCCTGTGTCCTCCTGGCCTTAGTCTCCTTTATCCCCTGCCCAGGGACCATAACTTGATCCTCTTCCCCACAATCTCCCTTCTTGTCTGTTCCCTCTCTCCCATCCACTACACCCTTTCACATCATTTTATGCTGCCTGCAACTCTCCTGTAACATCAGCAAAACATTTCTATCACATGCAGCTGTTCCCTCTAATCCAGCAAACAGCCACCCTCACCTCCAACTCCCTTTCTACCCCCCTCCCCAACTACACTAGACACGACCCCTCAACCCCGTCAAGCTGCAGTGCCACCACAATCTGCATCTACACATGTAACCTGCAAGCCACTGTTCAGTGTACAGTGCAGAACATACCTTGTACCCATGGTTGTCGCGCCCTTTCCTCTTCTAGTAGCAAATGAAGTGAGGAAAAAATGGCAGTCTATATGCCTCCATATGAGCCCAAATTTATCTTTTCTTGTTTTCTCAATCCTTAGATAATATGTGCGTCGGTGGTAGTAGAATCGTCCTGGGTCGGCAGCCACAATCGAAGCGTCGGCTCAGGGAATCGAAGCCCGACTGACGGACACAAATAACACCGACAATTAGCGGACAGACCATTCCATAATAACCACTTGATGATGGCAGAAAGGTTATTCACTGAAATATAATGGGACTTCAAAGATCACATCCAACTGGACACCCGACAGCCCCAGAAACAACATATGCTGAGAAAGCCTCCGATCACAATAACAACCAGAGCTAACTAGTATTAGTAATAATTACTAATAACAGCAATAGTACTACTCAACTACGATATTACTGCACTTGGCCATAATCAAAAATATGTGGTGACATTACAGTAAACAAGTACAGCGGTGACTAAGGAAAAGGCACTGCAGTGTCAATGTTTTCAAGGTCAGTACCATTAAGCCCAATCACACACTGACTCACAATAAACCAACCAAAGTGTCCTCACAACCAGGTTCAATAATATTGTTGTCAACTAACAGTAAAGTATTCAACCGATGATCATTTCATGATGATATAGGTCAGTCAACTTTATACAAGTAAAATGCAAGCCATACATACAGACATATGTGTGTTTAACAAAGTGAGGACAGGTGGTTTTGCTGAACAGAACATCCTGCAATTGGCTGAAAGTACTCTAAGAAAATGAGGGAAAACTTAAAACAGGTTGGATAATTGGAATTTCCATCCTCCTGAGTTAGAGGTCTTTGTCATAACACATGCACTCGTCCACTTGTACCCAATGTGTGACGAAACAAACTGGGATAATTTTAATTCCCCTCTTGTTTTACATCTGCCTCCTTACACTTGTTTTTCACTTTTAACAATTTGCCATTAACATACACGAATATGATCTGCATTTTCATAAAAGAGAAATGTTGGCCCTAAGTTTTAAAGTATATAACACCAGATCTAATTTTGTGCTTAGTTTTATGTGTGTAATTGATTTTCTAAATTTCTTTTTTTTTTGTTATGCCTAGTTAGTATTTTTTCTTATTGGGCGAAATCAGTAATTGTTTCACAACTTAAATTCTATTTTTGACATGTGAACAAGTATAAATTCTGTACTAATTATAAACATTTAGAGGAACAACTAATAGTATACTTAAAGTATTTTTTTGGCTCAATTCAAAAACATATTAGCAAAGCCAGCCAGCCCTTAATTCCAAAGTAAATAAAAGTTTTGTCAAAAGTAATGTTTACATAAATATGTATGTTAATTTCATCATTTAAATAAATAATTTGGCTTAACCCTCGCAGTAGAAGAAACTGTTCAAAAGACGGACTTTTTCAATGTATTCAGTTAATTTAATGAGTTAAGTTTTAATTGTAATTTCTGTAAATTTAATTTCGAGCAATGTGTAGTTTCAGCACCTATTATTGTGATGATATACAAGGGCCCAATTTTTGGTCACGAGACAAACAGTCCATGGCCAAGTTTCAGACAAGAAACCTGTCTTGGTTAGAACAACAACAATGCTTCAACTTAACTGTGAAATAAGTGTTACACAAGTAGGTCACGTGTAAAAACAATGACAGTGTCCACTCCATATGTACGTTTCTATTTTTCAAGAACTTTGTGGTTAGGTTGTTACTGCTTGTAGATATTCAACAGTAAACTATTGCAGCATTATGTGGATGTTCACCTGCAACCAATTACTGAGGCTTATCGAAAGTTTAAACAATAGTGCACTGGCCATATGTAACTGTGTATTGTTGGGGGGTTGTGAACAACACCTGTTGGCAGCTGAGGGTTTCAATTAATTATCATTTATTCTAGAGAAGCTGCATGGTCATCAATGGTATCTATTCTTTCGAGAACAGTTACTATCTTCATATATCTTTTGTTGATACAAACTCGGAATGATTTAGTTCCATAATATGGGTCGACAGAAGCGTCCGATCCAACGCGTCAGCTTTGACCCGTGACGTAAGGGTGTTGTCGTGTGTGACGTCATGACGGCGCGGAGTTTGGTTTGAGTGTGGCTGTCTCCAGTTCCATTTTATTTTATTTACTTTTCTGATCTGTTCGCTCTATCTCATGAGATTTTTTTTTAAATTTAAAAACACTTATTACTTATTTTAATTATCTGTTTCCTCGAATTTCTGTTTTAGTTTATTATATTTATCTTTCTGATCTGTTCATTCTATCCCGTGAGATTTTTTTTTTTTTTTTTTTTTTTTTTTAAGACAAAAAACACTAATCAGCTACTGAAGCATCTTTATCTTCTATGGGTTGAAGGGGTTATGACCCCTGGGGAGGTGGGTGGGTATTCATGCATGGCTGTCTTCACTTACACGTTGTAGCTATGCAAGGCGTCTAAATTTGTTTATATTTAGTTTGCCACCCACCCAAAACACCCCATTTCCCGTGCTTGTCCCGTTAGTGTCATTAGGCTTCTTGTGGAAAGTGTGTGTGTGTGTGTGTGTTTTTGTTTCCGCCATATTTGTGACGTCATGGGTCAAAGCAGACGGGTGGGATCGGACGCTTCCGTATTTCCAAATAATTATACACTATTCATTGTCGATCAACACTTATCACTGCAATGCAAACATTTTCAATTGCTTTTAATGTTCGGGAACGTATAATTGTGCACTTTACAGAAGACAGAAGTAGTATTCTACAAAAACAGTATCAATGGATCACAAAATGGAATATGCCAATTTGTACACACAATTTGGGATGGTATGACACTGAATAATCACAAGAGACTCATTGTATGTAGAGCAGATGGCAGGCTGATTTGTTCCTAGGATAATAAGGAAACACAATCAGTCTACAAAGTAAATAGCTTACAGAAGACTCATGACACCCACCCTACAGTACTGCTCACATACCTGAGACCTTATATCAAATAGCGCTAACAGTAGATGTTGAACGTATACAAAGCACAGAATGTGTGGTTGTATGTTAGTTTCGCTCACATACAAGATTCACAGAAACGATGAAAGACCTGAAACAGTCAGCCAATTCAAACTACTGGTACAAGGTGATGTGGCACCAACAAAAAGTAGAGGACACCAACACTATTCTTTTGGTAAAAGTGCACTTACAGTGTCAATGGCTTTTTCCTTTGCCTGCTGTGTCATTAATAGAATCGTGGAAAGTCCATTTGACGAATGTAACTAAATTGTCTTTCCTATGGTTCATAAATAAAGTTTCCTGGTATTCTGTCATAGAAGTTTACGACTTAACCACACCACCGGAATTATCAGCAGTATCAGAAATAAGATGTGCAAGCTGACTATTGCAGTGATAAATGTGTGTCTCGGGCTATGCTAGATGTCAGTCTATTATGGCAATGCTATTTGCTTGTTCAGATTCGTTCACTTTGCCAATTCACAAACTATTTATTACATTCCAACCTAACCTAGACCTTGGACTGAGCAAGAGATCAGTCTCTCATCACCAGTCCCTCCCCCCATAAACAGTCATTGGCTTCGCCAACTCTCAATGACACTGGCACAGTCCAAGCTAACCTGGACCTCAGGCTTCACTACAGATCAGTCACTCAGCACATCTTTGTTTTTCCAGTCACTACAAACATACGAAAATTAGTCGGCAATCTAAAAATTTGTTATAACCAGATCAGTGAAAGTTCTTCTGGCACTCTTCCCACATCCAAAACAAATGTAATAAATCTGTACCTTCTGTCATAAGGAAACATTAAATTTCAGGGATTCTCATTGGCTACCATATACTATCACACTATTAGTTACAGCCAACTTCAATCAATTGCCAACAACATCACAGAACAAAACAGCTGGTGACAACATAAATCCACTTAAGCTATTTCTTTTTGTGTGTATTATTTTTTGAACTTACATTGCAGTGACATACTAATCTGAGGTCTAGGTTAGGATGGAAGGTGGCAATTTGGTTATGAGTTCATGAAGTGATACAGGAGGCCCGAATTAATCCGTAGCATGCTATCCTGCAGAAACTCACTTTCTACATTTCAAGAACAAGTACTAACTGAGAAATCAATACTATACAACCTCCTACGTGTCACTCTCTGAATGACTGCTAAGACAGAACTGGACTAATTACAGCATGTAAAGTGGTATTTAAACAGTCAATATTGGTGGACTCCATACGCAAAGGGAACAGAAACAATGTATGAATATGTAAATATCATGAACCACTAAGCCAAATGGCAGCTTCTGAAGACAAAAATATAACTATTGAGCATAGAGTAGCATGAGATTAATCTTTCCAAGAGACAGAAGGGCAGCCCCACCCATATTTTACAAATACTGCTTGCTGTAAACTTATGTGTTGATATTCTTTGTCATGCTCAACCACCAACTGTACAATATGAATTGTGTAGGCCTATTTGTTACTTATGAAGCAGAATTTTAGGGTAATGCCAACAGCAATTTATGAGAAAGGCATATGGAAAAACAGCTATTTGAAACACACACAAGGTGTTCACAGGCACAGCACACACTTCAACTGTTGTGTATACTAACAGTGTCTTCCTTATACTCCGCAGCAGACAATCACGCAGACTTACAAGAACATGCTGCTGTAGTTTAAATATTTGCAGCTGTAGAACCCTGCTACATGACTAGCAAAATACAATCGTCAACAGACCTGGGAGCCATATAAAGATCACCATCTACGAAGCTTTGCCATCATAGATCACAATCTTGGAAGATGACATTCAGAACACAATTATAAACTGTTCTGCAAAGCCAACTGTGTTACATGGCCTGACCATTCCCAAATATATACTGCTGGGCTGAAGCCACAAACTGAAGTAGGATATGTCCTATTGCTCTCTCACTGAAACTTATGGAAGCTATGGTCTTACATAACATTAATACCTGTTCCATAGATCACGAGTACTACATTTCGTAATGATCTGGAAAGTGTCAGTTTAACGTAAGTGTCCTCACTGCACAATATAATTTTTTTTACACTTACTACTTCATATCGTAGAAAAATCGTAGAGGGAGACCAAGAGATGAATACACTAAGCAGATTCAGAAGGATGTAGGTTGCAGTAGGTACTGGGAGATGAAAAAGCTTGCACAGGATAGAGTAGCATGGAGAGCTGCATCAAACCAGTCTCAGGACTGAAGACCACAACAACAACAACAACTTCATATCTAAAAATTCATCTATTGACTAGTAGTACTTGTCATTCAGAAATTCTTTTAGTTTGTTTTTAAATGCTGGCTGGCTATCTGTCAGACTTTTAATGCCATTTGGCAAATGCCCAAAGAATTTAGTGGCAGCATAATTCACCCTGTTCTGTGACAAAGTCAGATTTAATCCAGAATAGTGAAGATCACCCTTTCTTCTAGTGTTGTAGCTAAGCACTTCGGTATTATTTTTTAACTAAGTGAATATATGTATTGTGAAGGTACTGTCAATATCCCTTGTCCCTTAAATAAATGTCTGCAAGGCGATCTTTGATCAGCTCCAGCTATTATTCTGATTACATGTTTTTCAGCCATGAATACTTTTTCTCTTAATGATGAATTACCCCATAATATGCCGTATGAAAGGAGTGGATGAAAATAGGCATAGCAGGCTAATTTACTGATATGTTTATCACCAAAATTTGCAACAACCCTAATAGCATAAGTAGGCTAGTTGAAACCAATCGTTTCAGTAGATCATCAATGTGTTTCTTCCACTTCAATTTCTCATCAATGCACACACTCAGAAATTTTGTAAACTCTGTCTTAACAACAGACTTCTGTTCAAAGTCTATATTTATCAATGGTGTTATGCCAGTTGCTTCCGCAGGAAGCCTCCATATATTTAAGTGCCTTGTAAACAACGTTTTGTAATACTCTCCTTCAATATGGCAACCACTGTTCCATCATAACGGGTTTCAAAAGCTTTAATATGCATCAAGATTTTAATTAAGACTTATGCTGGGACCTTTCATGATGAAACACTGGCTTCCTTAGCACTGCACAGTCTTACACTCCTATTGCACCGTATAAATCGAGAAAGAAGTCTGACAGGACTGTGCCACCTACCGGTTTACTACACAAAAAGATCGCAGTAGATTTTATGCCCAAGTTCTACCTTCCATTCCACAACAGACATCATTTTATGGTTCATATCTCAGCAAAGACCATATTATATTCATCATCAGGCTGTGCCTACAATACAAATGTTATCCAAGGCACTTCCATGAACTTCAAGCTAAAGACAACTCATTCTGTCCTGATGAAGCTTTTCAAATGACTGACAAACAACATTTGGGTCAACTAAATGTGATATACATTAACAAACAAAAAGAACACAACACTGACAATATTTGTTTTGCATTGATATTAGTTTTTCAAAGGATGGTTGTGATGACAAATACATAACATAGACTACCCCGATTTCTAGGTTGTGAAGAAAGGTAACAGTTCTGTTGCGGATTGGCAAAGCAGTATAAAACACTTCAGTTAATCCCACCATACTGTTTGGATGGAAGGCTGAGAGGAATTACACATGAAATTTGGTTAATAATGCGTCATATCCCTCCCCTCCCTTCAATATCTCTTTTGGAGCCTGGAAACAAGTATTTCCATTTGCCAAGCTTTAGCTACCAATTTCTCTCAGGTAAACACTGCTTTACGAAATAATAAATGTTCTAATACCATTCAAAAGACAAAGAATCAAAACTTAGTGTAAAGTTACTTCACTGATGGCTACTTACTATAACACATAATTTGTGTGTGTTCTTACATTCAAGTAAGTGTCTAAAATGCAGATGTTGTGTTTACTATATTAATAATTGTTAAACAAGATGTCTGTACAACTTCCTTTCTTGAGGCTAATAAACGAATAGTATTTGCACACAGAAGGCAAGTTTAAAGTTTTCATGTCGTTCTAGAATCAGTTTTCTATTTGGAAAGTGTTTAGTCAGAGACTGACAAACGGGTAGTGAACTGCTGTTGAGTGCAGCTAGTTTACATAAATAACCGAGTTCCAATCGAAAGATTGTAGCTCGTTGCTACAGGCAAATATTTCTGTAATGTTTACAAGAGCAGGACTTTAATTTAGACCGAAGACGTCTGGCCTACACTATTTATGTACGGATTTTATGTTGGTATTCACTGCTCGAGCGACACAAGAAAACTATGTATATCGAATATTGCCTAAGCATACCAGTAGACAATTTTATCGCTCATTACCGGCTATAACTCTAGCGCATTACACTCACCGGGCATATTTCAGTCCTATTTCTCTACTGCCACTTGTGACGAACCAGCAAAGCTTTCACTTCTGTGTTCTGCTCCTTAGAGATAACGTAGTAAGAAATCACGCCACTTCTTGCTTACGCCTTTGTTTTCGTCAGCACGAATTGATTTTATAGCGGGTAAAATTCCTTTCGTCGAGTAGAACAGATGCTCCCGAGGTGCCTAACCACCACACCAATGACTAGCCTGTAGTGACATTAGTTGACGTATTTAGGCGAAAACTAGAGCCAGATGATCAACTCTCGAGAATTTCTCCAACTTCTTTTACAGTACAGCACTTTACGCCTCCGTGACTTAATAACTGTGGATCGGACCCAATGCTTTGAAGCGTGAAACTCCTCTCGCCTTCTGTTTTTTGGTCAGATCCTAGTTGGTCGTTTTTGGGGCAGCGTATTGATCACAATTGCGTGACGATTGGAACGTGCTGCCACAGAGCGGCGTACAGCTGCACTAAACAGGGGAACAGTGCCGCGTTGCGGGCACCAGCCGTACTAGTGGCTGCCATCTTGGGTTGACGTCACAGCCGGGAGGTACGGTCTGGCGCGCCGTGGCAGAAAAGTTGGCGTGAACCAACAGTATTACTTGAAGCAGGTTAGGTGTAGGGTTTGGCCTACTTTGGTATCTCACGGATACGACTGTCTGCAGCGCTTGAGTAGGTAGGCAAGCCGGGTTGGACGAGCGGTCAGAAGTAACAGAAACCGGAACGAGAGGAGGAAGCGAACTGCAGATACGATGGCACTATTCCGCATATCCGCATCGAGATTATGCGAAGCACACCAGGTAAGGGTGACCGTTAATAATTTTCCACTTCCACGCTTCATCTGTGTCGATGCGTCTGCATATTGTGTTCCTAGTGTTGCAGTTTGTGGCTGCTTTGTTATCGATTTCGAGCAAGTTAAGAGAGGAGGGAAAATACCGGTTTGCCGGGTTTTCGCTTGTACCGCTTCCAAAAACTGTCCTTTCGTTATAAAGTATCGCTGTGACACTAAGCATTCGCGGCGCGTATTAGGTTTTCGCAGTTCCAAAGACGGCACGAAATAGGTTAGTTGTCACCCCTCGGGTGGATCGTCCTATTCTTAGACGTGGAATCTCGCACCGCCTTGTTCTAAATATGAAAATGGTTGTTGCGACAGGGACCCCTCAGCCTAATTTTAGTCCATTCCGTTCCGGAGTGCAGTGGAAGTAACCCCTTGGCGGCTTTTAGAAGGAATTGAGACAGGCTTTCCGAAATGTGGACTCCCTAGTATTGATCTCGCCAAGAGCAGGGGTGAGGACTGAGAAGCTCGCCGCTAACATGCCACCCCCTGACCTGTGGCAACTATAAGGCGGAAGGAGGCAAAATAGGTCATATAGGAAGCAGTGCTGTAAAACTGCACATTGTAGACAAGTGACTACATATTTCATTCGTACGACTGCAAGACACCGTTACAAACCAGCGAGGTGGCGTAGTAGTAAGATAGGGAGCTTGAGTTATGTAATACGATGTTCGCAAGTTTACCTAGCAGAGTTTGTACGAATGATACATTCAGTATAGGCGAATGTTGACCACTACGTACATACCGAAATTGGAGATGGTTAAACCTGCTTCAAAGCAGAGATAACACCGTCATACCTTGTTTGGCCGTCGAAATGTGTTCTTCGTAGTTTCCTCTAACTCGCTTAATTCAAATGCTGCGATGTTTCCTTGGGAAAATGAGGCAGATTTCCTTCCCCAATCGCAGCTTGTGGAGAGTTTCTGGTGGCTTGGTTCTTGGCTGGACGTTTGAGTCTTGGGAAGGCCTAAGCCTCCTTGCTGAGTTATGGTAATGATTTTTGTATTAAGCTGCACCTGCGAAAGAACGTAGCTCCGGTTGGTGGCTTCCTGAGTATGCCGATGCAGATCGCTCGTGACAAAGTACTATAAATAATTAAGTTGTAGCAAATTACCGTAACTGTATTTCGGGCTTCATATCTCACATCTACTAGTCCAGCAGTATCGGATCATTTCGTCTGTTCACGCCCATTATCAGCTGCCAATTGTAGCACAGGGCGCGTATATGCAGGTCTTAGCTAAAAAAATCCTACCACGGAAACTTCATGGCACAACTCCTCTGGCTGCAACTCTACAAACAGATCAATGTCATTGCATATTTTTGTCAGGTCATTCATA
Source organism: Schistocerca serialis cubense (assembly GCF_023864345.2). Classification (NCBI taxonomy): domain Eukaryota; kingdom Metazoa; phylum Arthropoda; class Insecta; order Orthoptera; family Acrididae; genus Schistocerca; species Schistocerca serialis. The sequence continues at coordinate 63,571,653 of NC_064648.1, forward strand.
TGTCGTGAGCAGAAACGTGATTTCCTCTTCGTATCTTTGCCACGACTGTCAGCTGATGCACCCTATGGAGATATAGGTGCATCCGTATCCCCTACACATTCGTATGACTATGTACGCAGCCTTTACGGGCGACCCACACCGCAATAAGCAATGCATTTTCACACTGCGGCGGAATTTCCGCTGCTTTGAACCTTCCGGGCAGGTTAAAATTACATATCATAGCGGGTTTCAAATCCCGAACTTTCGCCCGCGAAGGTATGTCAAATACTGTTGGACGGTTTGATCAGTACACATCGTCCAAGGTAGACGGGGATTACGGAACATTTACGTAGTCCGCAAGCTACCTTCTGGTGCATGGCGGAGGGTCCCTTATACCACTACTAGTCATTTCCTTTGGTGTTCCACTAGCAAACAGAGCGAGGGAAGAATATGCCTCAGCAGCCCCAATTTCGCTTATCTTCGTTGAACTTACGCGACATGTACAATGCGAGCAATTGACTCCTGCAGTCAACTTGAATTGCCGGTTCTGTAACAACTGTTTCGCGTAAAAAAACATTTTCCCTCTCCCATTTGAGTTTAAGAAGCGTCTTCGTAACACTCGCATGTCGTTACCGGTAACAAATCTAGCAGCCACTTCCGAATTGCTTAGATGTCTTCCTCTGGCTGTTTCTTCAGGAATCGTCAAAGCAGTCACCTATTTAGCCAATGAGAAGTATCTCAATCGCCATATCAAACATGTTACTGGATGAGATTTTCACTCTGCAGCAGAGTGTGCGCTGATATGAAACTTCCTGGCAGATTAAAACTGTGGCAGAAGTAAAGCTGTGAGGACGGGCAGTGAGTCGTGCATGCGTAGCTCAGTTGGTAGAGCACTTGCCCGCGAAAGGCAAAGGTCCCGAGTTCGAGTCTCGGTCCGACAGTTTTAATCTGCCTGGAAGTTTCACGTTACTGAAATCTTATTTGTTGGTGTTTATAATACAATCGTGTTGCACTCTTAATAAATTTTATCTGGTTCATTATTAGGGAAAAATAAGAAACGAGGATTAACGCTGTGAATAGAAATTACGAGCTGCGACCAAGTGGCTGCAGACGGATTCCTGTGATAAGTTGACCGCTGTGCTTTCGTCTGGGTGCTTACCTAGCCGCCATATTATGAACCGAATTTGGCCAATCCCGAGCCACGTGAAAGCTGATTTTTTTTTTTTGTTCCCCAATACTTAATTCCTTCTGTTCTTCCTAGAAATGCCCGTTTCCTTCTCCCTGAATTCGTCGGTTTTCATTCCCAACTCCTGTAGCTCTTCCTCAACTTTTAAAAATCATAAAATTTGGGTTTTCGTCAAGTTAATATTTGTCCACGTATCCTGTAAGTGGCCATATAGTGCAATCCTCTACTTTTGCACTGTACACATTCCGTTTTTCCACACCTTATTGGTTCTGTTTCCAAACCCTATTTTCATACTTGGGATCCAACATTTTTTCATATTCTTTCTTCAAATTAAACTTATGGCTGTTCATGGCGAGGCATTGACCATAGCCATAGGCACCTAGCTTTAATCAGCACATTGTAATGCTTCTATTTTGTATTAAGTATATTTTTTCACTGCCGCTATCTAGGACCATGTCACGTGCAGTCACTTTTAGCAGTGAAGTTTGCGCCCTTCGAAGCTCAGATTTCCGTTACTGAGTAGGCATGTTTACGCTTCTCTGTTGAACGGGCACCGCGTAGTCTTTTTGGTGGCTCATCTCGATGTAGCCCGTATGTCACTAACGGAAGACATTCCTGCCACAGGGGTCTTCAGGGTGCGTTTGTGCGAGTGGGAGATCGTCTTTCTTATTTCTAGATAAGTGGAAGATCTGTCAATCTTTCCTCGTTCATTCGTTTGAGGTGACCGTAAAGTCGTAAACGTCTTTTGTGGATAGTCTAGTTTTTACGGCTTCGTACCTCAGTCGGTAAAAACGGAAAGCTTATAGGATTGCTTTGTAATCCGTCCGTCCGACTTAAGAACCTTTTTCTCTGCAACGGATAGGCGTACAAGTTGAAATTTGTCACATACCAAGGTTTACAGTCCCTTGGTCTATTTACGCTTATCAGTGAATGTAGTCAAAAGATAGTCGTTTGTCTCACATTGATCTCTCACGCAACTCTCCATGAAAACCTATAGGGCGCTTCCTGTTGATCTAGAATCATGGAATTTGGCAAGGAGTAAGGTTCCACAGTAAAAGGAAGAAAATGTGTTTTCGGTATTGAAATTTACATTGCATTCATAAAAACATAATACAAAATTGTAGCATGCAAACATAAAATGTAAGTTGTCATGTTGCAGTAAGTAAAATTTTTATTAAATCTTCTCTTCATGAATTGAAGACCCCTGCTCACTCGGACTAGTCTCAGGAACTACAGCAGGTATTTTGATATGTTCTTTGAATTACTGGGATCTTTTTCTTGCCAATGTCGTTTCAGTAACAGGTAAAAATCGTAGGGCAACTGGCCTATTTCTTGTCTATGAAAAATACTGAAATGTTAGGCCTTTTTTGGTGGGTAGGATTCTTGTAATTGAATGCCACGATTGTCCTAATGATTCTGGACTGTTCTCTCTGCAGTTCTTATAGGAAGCTTTCATTTGCTGTTAGGGATAGGGGTTTGGGCTGCATACAGCAGTATTACTACTGTGATAATTATAAATTATTATTCCTATTCCTTGTGGCCCAGTGGCCTGTTGAGTTACAGGAAGCCACCTCGGTGACTTGGGTAACTCTAACCTTTTCCAGTAATCCTATTGGAAAAAGAGGACCTACAGCTTAATGTGGAAAGCGAACCACATATCGTTCATGCATCTCTGTATCATGGTTTCCCAAACGTTTCTTCTGACGGAACTTTGAGAATCCTGGCACTTTGATGGAGCACCTTGTTTATTTTGAAGGTTAATAAAAAATTTAAAAATTAAACTAGTTGTATTCAGACATTGCTTCAGTTTTACAACGTAACTAATAACAAATCATAACATTTTTAAAAATCATAAAAATGTCTAAAATTAAAGAAAAGTTAATTACGTGGTTCGCAGAGCACTTACTCGGTTTCTGCGGAACACAGTTTGGGAAACCCTGCTCTACATCATAGACGTGAAGGCTAGGTTAAAAGGCAGACTGAATCATTCGATGGCCTGGTCGTGATTGGGACCCGCGACTTTGCGGTTTCCAGGCACGCGCTTATCATCCGACACTGCCGAACATTCAGACGTGACGAACTTGCCGAACAGACATTGAAAGTGTAAGTGAAAACAAATGACCCGCCGTCTTTACCGGGATCTCGGCTTTCGACACACGGCCGCGAGTACGCTTACTTAACACGTACCGGCTTGTGAATATGTAACGCACGTTCCGACGAACAGTCGGCACGGTGTTAAATGGGGCTGTTTACAAGAGGTCGGCTCAGGTGCAAATGTTCTGCTGGTAGCTGGCGCTCTGCGCAACGTAGGGGAAAAATTTAGTCTTCTTAGATATACGAAGAGGCGTTACTCTGTACCACAGCGTCAACATACAACGAACATATAAAGTCTCTATATTACTAAATGGCTAACCCGGTGTCTGGTGACAGTACCAGTTGTATGTTACCTAACGGCTTCCAGGGCACCAAAAATTTGATTTTAAAAGTATAAAATGTGTGGTAATCTTCTAGTTACCTTGGTTAGGCACAGTTACGTAAAGTATTACAGTTGCAAAATTTGGTTCTGAGCCACCGTTAACTCTCATTGCGCGTACCCAAGTTATATCCATTCAGAATTGCAGAGAACTCCGCAACTTCCACCACACTTGTGCATCGTTAGAAACATTTCTGAAACTTTCGCTCCCACAAAATAAATTATTTATCGCTTACCTGTTCATGCAGTAAAACTTCAACTTAAAGCTTGATGTTTTTAGAATGTCCTTACTGCTATCTGAAACACATTTTACAGACGTATCACTGAACAAACTGCGAAATTACTATGAGGTGAAAAGTCATGAGGTACCTCTCAATACATTCTCCTTCTGCCCAGTATAGAGCAGCAACTCGACCTGGCATGGACTCAAGTCGTTGGAAGTCTCTTGCAGAAATAATGGTCCATGCTGCCTCTATAGCATCCCCTAATTGCGAAAGTGTTGCCGGATACTGTGCATGAACTGACTTCTCGGTCGTCTCATAAATGTTAGATGGGTTTCATGTCTGGCGATCTGGGTGGCCAAAGCATTCGTTCGAATTGTCCAGTATGCTCTGTCATGCGCATTGGCACCCATACAGATTGCATCATAGTTACGAATAGGACGTGCATGAATGGCTGAAAATGGTGTCCTAGTAGCCGAACAGAACGGTTTCCAGTCAGTGGCAGTTTCAGTCGGACCAGAGGACCGTGTAAACACAGCGCACATCATTATGTAGCCGCCACCAGCGTGCACATTGACTTGACATTTTGTGTCCATGGCTTCGTGGGTCTGCGCTACATTTTAACCCTACCAATTGAAATAGTAGCCCATCTGACCTGGCCACTGTTTTCCAGTGGTCTAGCGTCCAACCGACACGGTCTCGAGCCCAGGAGAGGCGCTGCAGGCCATGTCGTGCTGTTAGCAAAGGCACTCGAGTCGGTCGTCTGCTGCTGCCAAAGCCCATACACCAAATTTCGCCACATTGTCGTAACGGATATGTTCGTCGTACGCCCCACATTGATTTCTGCGGTCGTTTCACGCAATATTGCTTGTCTGTTGACAATGGCAAACACCGCTGATTTCGGACGTTCCTGAAATTTGGTATTCTCGGCTCATAGACACTGCGGATCTTGGAATATTGAAGTTACTATTTCCGGAATGGAATATCCCATGCGTCTAGCGCCGACTACAGTTTCACATTAGTAGTATTTTAATTCCCCGTGCGGCAGTAATTAAGTCGGAAACCTGTTCACATGAGTACGAATAACAGCTCCGTCAGCGCCTTTTATACCTTCTGTGTGTGCGTATCGCTATCCACCGACACGTCACCTCCGTGCATATTCACCCAGAATTGGAGAGCACTTCGCAACTTCTAACATTTTAAAGAATTTCAAAAATTTTCTAAACTCTCGCTTACACACGTAACGTCAGATATTCAGCATATAACATCATATGAAAAGGAATCAAACGTTTGAAGCTGTTTTATACAAGGGCGTTAGATTCCATTAAAAAATCTGAAGTAGGGATTGCTAGTTTCCACATATGCAATTAGCTCCGTTAATTTTGAGCTGACAATACTGGGCACGTTGAACTGGACAGCATCTTTTACAGAAATGAGCGACAAATGTACTACGTTTTAATATATTCGTAACCTAAAATTTACTGTACCATCAGATTGTTAGCTGACGAAGCTATTTAAGTATCGTCGTTTGATAAGGTAGAAATGCTAGAAAACTTACATTCGCTTTGAACATCTACAAACAAGAGAGAATGCCTAACAACATACCCTTGTAGCATCCGATGTCAAGACTGTTGACAACGTTGAGGACGGCAAGTCTAAATTTTGAGGCAATACGAAACGGGACTGCCACTTGATATTAGGCAAGGCGGCATGGCTGCGGCAGCAACAGCTGGGCGGTGTTCTGTATACTTTCTTGCTCCGTCCGTTGAAGTGCAGTATCAGATGGCTTAGCGGGATGGCAATATCTTTATCACTTGCTGCTCGCGTTCGCTACTAGTTTGCGACATTTTGTCGCACAACATTAACACGAAAACTATGCAAAAAAAAAAAACGGAAACTAACATCACCAGCCTCAAGCATCTTCTGCAGCTTCTACCTCCACATAAACTCTGCAAGCCACCGTATTGTGTGCGTGGCGGCGGGTACCTCGTACCACTGTCATTTCTTTCCCCGTTCCAGTTGCAAATAGAAGGGAAAAACATTTTATCAGTAGCGTGCCTCGAAAAGAACGTAGTCTTCCCTCCCAGTGATTTCCATTTTTCACGAGTTACCCCGAATCAATCGGTAACGAATGAAGCAGCTCGCCTCTAAATTGCTTCAATGTTCCCTTAATCCTACTTGATGGGGATCCCAAACACACAAACAGTACTCAAGAATGGATCGCTCTAGCATTGTGCATGTGGTCTCCTTTACAGATGAACTATACTTCGCTAGAATTTTACCAGTAAACCGACGTCATCTATTCACCTTCCCACTACAATCCTTAAATGCTCACTTCATTTCACGTAGCTTTGCATCGTTAGGCCTAGATATTTAATAGATGTTACTGTCCATCGTCAAGCTACTAACTCTGTAGGGGGATACTTTTTTATACTCATCTCCATTAACTTAAATTCTTCTATATTCAGAGCATGCTAAAATTTCATACCGAATCATGCTATAGTCACTCGACGAAGACACCTTCCCGTCAGTAAACAGCCGAAGATTGTTGATGACCCTGTCATAACATTTATGTACAGGGTGGTCATAGTCCGTCGATCCATAACTATGATCCATTTCTGTGGTAACGAGTTAGATGTGACATAATCAAAGATACTGCAGACTTGCACATACTGCTCAAGGTTAAAAAGCATAGCACATTCAGGTGCTTCAGACCGACCACGCCAAGCTTTATATTTCGTTTACTGTTGTCACATCTGTGGAAAGTTAACGAACATAACTGCTGCATACGTAGTAACAAGCCACCTCATGCTAACACCGAATGACACCTCACACCATCACTGAACGGTAAACATACTCACCAAAATGAGTTTTTGGCTTGGATTGACTAAGACTATATTTTAAGCCTCCTCCATTTTTTTGCAAAAAAGATAATTGAAGGAAACATTTGCCAATCACAGCTTATACAAAAAGGCAATGCTGTCACTTATTAAAACAGGATGGAGCACCCTGTCAGTGTGCTCCCATAGGAAAGGAACCTAAATCGAAAATACGCCAAGCTGTGGATAGGCAAGGGTTCAGTGTACAAAGAACTTGATGCAAAGTAAAATAAGAAATTTCATAGAACGAACGTATTTTCCGCTGTGTGTCACTTTCAGTCTCATTTACACCAAAGAACTCCAACCGTATGCGTGAGTACAGTGTATGACCGTTCGTGCAAGCATCCAGAGAATGTCAAACACGATAATTCCGACAAGTCTTACACACTGAGAGGAACTTTATCCAGACATGAAGAAAAATGTCAACTGGTTACACATTAGTTCTTACAAATTCCCAAAGGGACAGTAGTGAAGATTTCTGGTTGTACATGACTACGCAACGCCATAACTTCCTACAGTTTAACCATTACAGTGAGAAATATGCATTCTCCCCCAAAAGAATTGAGTTCTACAAATGTCAAGCAAGAAATTACGCAGTTGAAATTCCTTAGATTTCCGTATTGGAGACTGAAATGTAAATGTGTTGTACATTACTATTTGGATAACGGGTTTATGTGATAACGTAAGTGTTAAAAGTTAAATCAAATTTGGAAAATCAGGTCCAGGGTTCGATTCAGGGCAGAGTTGATTTCTTTTGCTCTGGGACATGCTATTGGTGTTGCCCTAATCATTTCCTCTCATCTTTGTCCAGACCAGAACCCAGCATTTTGTGCTCGGCAAAGGGGGGGGGGGGGGGGGGGAGGAGGAGAGGTGCGGCAGGCGCGCAATGAATGAATTCACAAATTTTGACAGTGTAGTCTCCAAAGTAAGACATTCGAATTTGTGAAAACTCTTATCGCATTTTAAATAAGGCAAAATTTATTAACATGCTACATCTTTATTCTTCATGTCTACAATTTTATTTCCTCAGGTCACCTTGGCGACTAACACACTTCGATACCATTACTGTGGAATGTTTGACATTGTTGACCAAGCCAGAATCTCACCTTTGCTCGCATCAATTCTCTATTAACGCGAAGTTCTCGAAAGTGTTCTTTCAGTGTTGGAGACTGATGAGATTCGGATGGCGCCAAGTCGGGATTGTAGATGATCGATAGTGGTGAACCCAAGGCGTTGAATTGACGCAGCGCTCGTTTGTGGTCTGGCACTGTCATTCTGAAGGTGCTCCACGAGTGGATGAACTCTAAGAGCTATAAATTCTATTACAGGACGCTGTTTGACTCACCGGCGTAAATGAAACACACTGCCATGTTACTCTATAATTCAGAGTCCTATAGCGCCAGAGCGTTGTAACTTCAACTTGCATCAGCGAAGTGGGAAAGCCGACCGAGTGATATGCATGGCATGCAATACCCCAACCGATATTCAGACTACAATGACTTCAGAGGCATTATTCCCCGACACGCTACCTTATAGTAGTGATAAAATTTTCTTTCGAAGCTGTTAAGTTTGAAGGTTATATTGCAAATACACGGGGTGTTCAATTTATCTGAAGGCTGCCTGTGCAGCCCAGTAGATGGCAGGCCGCGAGGGCTCCGTTGCCCTGCGATCAGATGGCGTGTCGCCAGACTACTGCTGCTGTGCGACGTGACTACATTTAAAATATAAGCAAATTCTGTACTCACCCGCGTTAAGCAAGGAGATGCTGGAACAGCCTTCCATTATTTTCCACACATTTGACATAACAAATTAATCACACGTTGTGATTCTGAGATACTGAATTAACTGATCCACGAATATTATCCTCGAGTTCCTCTATCGTGTGAGTATTTGTTGCGAACACTTAGTTCTTAAGTGCACCCCACAAATAAAAATACCACGGAGTTAAATCGGAACTCCTTTGCGGGCCAGATACTGTTACTAATCACTCTCTCATCGAACTCATAGTGAATGGAGTGCAAACAAATATTGGCCGGCGGATCCTGTTGAAAAAATGCGGAGCTTCGTTCTTTCACTCAGTTCATTAAAAAATGGGCACAAGACGTTTTGCACATCTCTCTCCCTTGTAACTGTCAATAAAAAAATTGGGCCTATTGTCACCGCTAACTGCGCACCACACCCCTATTTTATGATCATGTAGGGGCTCATCATGAAGCACAACAGGTCTATCTGCACTCCAGCGTCGACACTTTTGGGAATTAACATACCCGTGTAAATGGAAACAAGCCTCGTCTGAAGACACATTAGGGTAAGGATCCATTTCACCGTTATGCACGTGTTTTAAAACCCATTCGCATAACTTAACCCTGAGTGCAGCTCTTTGTACAGAGGCGCACGATATGTTTGCTGCGAAAGACGTCTAAAGAGACTTTTTAGGGGAATTTTCCAGGCGGTATGCAGTGTCGAGCACTTTACGTCGTTTACGCTTTACGATTCATGTCTTGAACGTTTCCCGTTTCACGAACTTCATTCACTAATTTGAACTGCACCACGACTCTGAACTCAAACAGCTGGAAACTTCTGTTCAATCTCCCAGCAATCGAGCTTAAATAAACTCTCGTTGTGGTATTGACTAATTCGCTCTTGCCATTGTTCGGCTCGCAAACTTCAGTTACTCTCGTGATGCCTGTTTCACTGCTCGAATGACACTGGCCGACAAGGCGCATATGTCTGTACTGCCTTCAGGGCGGATGGGAGGGGGACAAAGTGAGGTCCGGGGGGCCCATTCGACCGGCAGGCGCGGCTTCCGTGGGCGGCCTGCAATACACAGGGCAGGCGGTCATCAGATAAATGGAACACACTGTATCTCTGAAGTTCTGGGAAGGAGGTATAGCCCCTCCCCCGATCCGCCTGCCATCACAAAGACGCCACATAGGCACAAATAATTTACCCCAGTAGGACGAACAAACACACAGGGGTGTCTCCCGGTCAGTAATGTCGTACGATCATTTCATTACAACAGAACAGAAGGGGGTGACAAATCTCATTCCGACTTGTTGTTGGCATGGTAGCTGGCCTGTAAACAAATAGCTGTCACCTCGTTCTTCTTATTCATGCAGGACAACTAAAAATTTTACTCCTGCCATCGTTTGTCACTGGCGATGTTTGTTAAACTCAAGGTTAACGATAGAGTACACCGGCATCGATAACTACATAATGCCCCAGTCTACGTGCTGATTAAAACTGTCATAATTACATAATTATGTGGACGTTATCGACAAGCTTCTTTGGAAAGTGATAAGAAACCAGTATATGAGGCTATTGATATGAAAAAGCGCGCCCGATACTAGTTCGCCAGTGAATACTTCGTAGGGCAGCTTGCGTCCCATTAGTTGCTAATTTCGGTAATAATGAATTTACGGGCCCTGCGGCTTGTGCCTTGAGTACCGCTGTTTGGCGTGATGAATGATGGAAAAGTGAACATAACGAATCATTAATCGGATGAGGGTGACAAGTCACATTGCTCATTGGTAATTTCCTATGCTTCGTAAATGTACATGCTAAAAGTAACTAGACCGCTTGCACCTTAGTGCACTTAGACACTTTGTGTAACGCTCCCATATTAAAGCCGTTATTTGCAGGGCAATGCGGTGTTCTTGCACACATCAAATTGTCATATACCTGATAAAACGTTATATACGCATAGACTTGCCAGATGCAAATAACGTTGATGAGTTCTCTGTACCCTGTTGGAAAAAGTGTGAATATGAAATGGCTATGGCTAATTAGTTACATTGGAGATTACAGTTTGAAGTCGATATTAGTTGATGGAAAAAGATAAATTTGTGGAAATGCAGGCATATAAAACTGCCCCACACAAAAACACTGAAAAATAAGCGCGAAAGATTGACGCAGAGGATGCTAGGAAGTAAACAAGAACCGAAGCTGAAAAACTTTGTGAATGATAAATTAATCCCTATCTGCTACTTAGTGACTTTCGTGCAACTGCCTTGAACCGATAACTTGAAGCAATTTCACTCCTACTTTTCATAAATGAGCTCTACTTTTTGAGTACATATCTGTAACTACTGACTACTCCGCTTAGGCTTGGTTGGGGGTCTGACTAATTTCAATCGCAGCAATTTAAGCTGTGCTACTAGATACCACCCTAATCACAAGCACGGAAATCATAGATATGACTGCGTATGGCGTCATTTTACTGAAACCAACATCTAAGTCACGTGACTCGGGACATGAAGCCGAGCACGTCATTACGCATTTATAGTGTACTATTTGACATTTTTGTTGCAGATCAAATTTTGTGCATTTTACCATATGTAGAAGTAAAGACGTTCACATATGCTCAGATTAGTCTTGTTCCTACAGATTTTGTAAAGTGACGAAAACCTCAGTCGTGTAAGTGAATTACTTTAAAATAGTAGAAGTGGTATTTCCATAAGTTGAAAGTTAGGATGTGGTCCTTGGATTTAAAACTTGTTGAATGACTACGATTTTGAGACCAGCCCACTCTCCCAGTATATTAAGTTTCGTTGTATATTACGCTTCATATCTTGATGTTTCGGTATCTGTACTGGATTAAGCAAAAATAAGACAAATACGTGTTTATTTTATGTAAATATCTGACATTATGCACATGAGTTTCCTTTCTTACAAAAGCTTGCTAAACCGTTTGACACACATTTTTGTGGAATCGTTAGAAAACTAATGCTGCGTTAGAAATTTTTTCTTCCACTACTGTGGAAACGGCGAACTACAAGAATTCAGTGCACAAAAAGTATCCACTAAAAGTCATTCTGTCGCTTATTAAAACTGTCAGTGCGTTTCAACTCGCCCACATGTAAAAACGAAAATCACTGCCTTATCAGGAATTTCGGAGAAACTAGGTTAATTGCACTACTACATGTGTAAGAGTAGTACTACAGTTCATTGATTTGTTAAAATCAATGCTTGATTTCAGCTATAAATGAAACTGTCAGCTCCATTTCACACAGCGCGTAATGACTGGAAATCGGCTTTCTGCCCCGAGTCGCGTTATTTAGATGTCGGTTTCAAACGTTAACACGGCAGAGATACGGACATGCCCCACCCCCGTGTTATATATAGTCTGTTAGAAATAGAGGAATATTACGGAAAAACAGGTGAATACTTGTGAAAACGAAGATCATAAATTTCATTGCTGGTCGTTTATTTGCAGCAATTTAAGCTGTGCTATTAGGTCCCAGCTTAACCACAACCTGCTAAATAGTGACAATGGAAAAACCATGGTTGGATTAAGTGTAAGGGTAGAGGGCATTCACCTGTTGGCTTTTCAGTGTGCACGAAGAACAGTAAACGCATCTCATCTGATACAGGCCCTGCCTCATCTATTAGGTTTTTGCTCCACAATCACCTCAGTGTCTATTGTTCTATTATTCCGGTGTTCGTGTGGGGACTGATATGAACGGTCGTATTAGGATCTTCTGCGTGAAACAGTTGATAGCTGAAGAAAGCGATTTCTACCATATGTCTTACTGTATGTCCTCATTTTGACTTTGACCTAGTGTATAACACCTTAAAATACTACCTTTCTTCCGATGACGACTTCAAATTGTGAAGGACCAAACTGATACCGTATGATAACCGAGGGACTATACGGATGGATTCACTGATTGCGCTGTTGAGCTCAGTAATTCGACGGCTTCACTAACGTTCAGGTGAGTCTAGCAGTTGTGCTGTGGACGTTCGTTGACTTGATTTCAACCAGTGTGGTATTGTATGCGCCGAAGGCTGCATAAATAGCTCCATTTCCTTCACCTTTGTTCACCGCGGCGTTGTTTCATTGACAGGACCTGCGACCGCTGCTACGTCTTTCGCGGTAAGCAGAAAGAAGCCGCGGAGTTAGAAAAGTATAATGACTAATACTGTAGCAAAAAGCTCTGACAGAAGTAAAGATCTGAAATGCAGACAGGCAGTAGCAAAGGAAAGCTCGGCTACAAAATAGAAATATGAACAACGAATACAAATCCGTTTATTTGGAGGATCTATAATACAAGAATCTGAATAATTGGGATGAAGTGAAAAGAAAAGAATGTTAGAAGTTTGATAATGCTGCAGCCTTTAGCCCCTGCTCTTTGTGTATATGATAACGAAATTGTTTGGCGACGGAAAATAAAACTAAAATATTAAAAATGATTTTAACCAGCAAGACCGTATGACACGCTATTTGTAGCTGACAGTTTTAATCTCGAAGATTGAAAATGAACTACAGAAATCTGCTTGTGAAGTACACAAAACCGCATATATAAGATATCAGTACAAAAATCGTCATGGCTTCCTGTGGGGGAAAAACAGTGAGAACAACAGTAATTGAAAAATTCGTAGTTCAAATAGTTTTAAATTTTTGGAGCTCATGCTGACGTGAAGGAGGCGTAGAGCAAAAAGACAAAATTGGCAAGGTCAGTTACCTGATCAGGTGTTCTCATCAAAACAGAATGTGTACAGAAACGTTTCGTAAAATATGTGTCGGTACCAACAGAGTATGAAAGTGAATCTTGAATAAGGAAGAAAGAAGAAGACTAAAGGCCAAGCAAACTAAATTCCTCAGGAACGTAGGATAGGCAGTTAGATTATGAAATAACAGTAGATAGTAGGAAGGAATTGAATAAAACTGGGTATCACATCTGGTGTGAATGAGTCAGCATTCTGTACCACTAAATTTTTGGCAAGAGCCGGCCGCAGTGGTCTAGCGGTTCTAGGCGCTCAGTCCGGAGCCGCGCGACTGCTACGGTCGCATATTCGAATCCTGCCTCGGGCATGGATGTGTGTGATGTCCTTAGGTTAGTTAGGTTTAAGTAGTTCTAAGTTCTAGGGGACTGATGACCATAGATGTTAAGTCCCATAGTGCTCAGAGCCATTTCTTTTTTTTTTTTTGCAAGATAAGACAGTCAAAAAGATGGAAGGACCCAGTGTGGCTGGAACAGGCTGGACAAGGCGTAACGCATCATTATTTGGAAATATTTCCTGACGAATTTGATTCTTCAGTTTCTCTCTGCTGGTTCATAGTGCCCGTTGGACACGATGAACTGGCAGTACACCCGTGGATTGTTCGAACTAATACAGTAACACTTATAGTAACGTTACATGCACCTGAAATGTTATGACCTAAAGCAGTAAGTAATGTATGGATTTTGAAGTTTATTACAGAAGGCTGGCGATTAGATAGCTACTTCTAAAGAGGTGCTGAATCGAACTGGGCAGAAATTGACACAGGCTAAATAAAGGGTTCGGGTGGTTGGAAGTGAAGCTTCAATACTGAAGGAAGGGTGTGCATGTCATAAACTCGGGTTTAACCAATTCTTGAACACTTAAGTGCTCATTATCAAAGAGTGGATGCAAGTGCTTTGCTCCTAGATTCGTATCGTTGGAAATTATCCACTTGAGAATAAACGAATCATTGGGATATTTCATTGTGATATTTCGAACGGCAGAATTGCACTTATAAATTTATTCTGTAATCAGCCTTGTTGCTGTAACAATTGACGACTCGGCTAAAGAGGCGGTTGATTTTTATCGCAGGTTTCGTAATTTCACATGTTTAGCCTCGTAACGTCACAAATATGAAGGCAATAACATTTTGTCCTACCACCATCCTTTAAAGGGCGAACTGGTATGATCTGCAGTATTGAAGTGCAAAGTTGAAGGCCTTCATAAGGGAACGTACTACACACACTGTTGTGGGCAGGACTTGTATAAATGGGCATTTTCCCGGGAATTTGCCCAAAGCAGTCATAATTGCTCAAATATTGGCGTTTAAAAAATATTTATATAAAGTTTTTACCGCTAGAACGTATAATTTACCAGGGACAATACTCAAGATATTAAGTTTGTAAATGTGTACATTTAAATATACGTATGTCATTCATTGCTTCTATTACTAAGAACGACAGGAAATAAGAGAAAAAAGCGTGTATTATATTTTTTACTAACATTTCAACTTGCTGAACCACGGAAGGGCGCGTGTTACGAACAGCTGCTTATCATTTACCCTGTAGTTCCACTGTTAAACCGAACCACCCCCCCCCCCCCCCCCCATACCCACGGGCACGCGGACACACCACGTTGAACAGCTGTTCAGTGATAATCCGGTATAAAAAAAAGTCCTTCGGTCATCGGTTTGTAATGTAACACTGTTAATCAGTGTCAAGTCTGTGACTATACTGAAGAGAGTATTGATATCAAAATTACTGAATGTATTAAACAGCTGGCATGTGCTTCTGGATAATACACATTTTTAAATGTTAAAAAAATTTCCAGTGAAAACAAAAAGCAAATTGCTTTACTATCAGATGTAGTGGCATTTGAGACTATAGTTTCCTAGTCTGCTCCTTTCTTTACCTACTTTCGTATGACTTCAATGCTGTAAGGATAAAATGAGAACTCTAAAAAGATTTTATAACAAAGGATCGATGCCCAAGACGCTGGAATCTTTAGATTCCGCTGCTAGTAGAGTCCTAAAGAATCGGCGATTGTTGGACTCGTGGAATCTGAATACATACATTATCATCCAAATTAAAATCATTATGGATAAACCTCTTACTCTAATTTTTAACCCCCCAGGGGATCCACAACTCTTTTGTGGATACGTGTGTAGCGAGCACGGGACCCCGAGCTAATGTGGCCTTCCTTCCTTTCCGGGCTGCATACCTTCCCTTTCCGTATCCTTCCCCATCCCCCATCTTCGCCCCCCCCCCCTCACCTCTGGCTCTTTCCTTCCCTTTCTCCCCCTCTGGGGAGTATGGTTTGTGCCTACGTCTGGAGACGGACGCTTGTAAATGTACCGCACTCTTCGCCTTCCTTGCTTGTATGTCTTCATCCTTCTTCGTCCTTCTCTATTTCTTACCTCTTCTCTTTACCTCTTCTCTTTACCCTTTTCTCCGCTGCGGCGTTTGAGACCTCTCTTCTTTCCTTTCCCTGTCTCTTTCTTCCTCCCTGTGCGTGTCTGAAGGCCGACCCACGCACTTCCATGCGTAGCCGGTGACGGGGTAACGCGTAATTCCCCGCCCCGGGTAGACAGGTAGGACACGTACGTACCCCCTGGTAAAGGCCAGGCCCAGGGAGGGGTGATTACCCGAGCTGATACCTTCCGAAAGTGCCGATTGGTCCCTCCGTCCGTTTGTCGGGAGGTGTGACCTGAGGTGTGAACAATCACCTAAGGCGGGTGTGCCCTCGGTGAGGGCCCCCACAAGGGAGGAGCGCGCCATCGGAGACGCCGGTAATCATGGGGGATTCTTCCGCAATGGTTTCCTCACCTTCCACTATGTCTGCTCACAAACGTAAGTTCACTGAGTCTCAGCCACAGACGGTTCTTCCATCGTTGCCACAGTTCCTTGTTGTTTCTCGGTCTGACGAAGGTCACGACTTTTCCAAGGTCAACCCTTTCATTATTCAGAAAGGTGTCGACGCAATTGCGGGTCCTGTAAAGTCTTGTTCCAGATTACGGAATGGCACCCTGTTGTTAGAAACACACAGTGCCCTCCAGGCTCAAAAATTGCTGCGTACTACTCTGCTCCACACCTTCCCTGTCCGGGTGGAACCGCACCGTACCTTAAATTCCTCGCGTGGAGTCGTTTATACGCGCTCCCTCGATGGATTGTCTGACGACGAAATTCAGCACTATCTGTCTGACCAAGGCGTCACGGCTGTTCAGCGGGTTATGAAAAGGGTTGACTCGAACATCATTCCAACCCGCACTGTCTTCTTGACATTTGACAAAGTTCAACTCCCATCAAAAATCAAAGCCGGCTATGAGATAATTTCCGTTCGCCCTTATGTACCAAACCCTACGCGTTGCTATCGATGTCAGCGGTTCAACCACACCAGCCAGTCCTGTTCCAATCCGGCCAAATGTGTTACGTGTGGCAGGGATGCCCATGAGGGTGCTTGTCCACCTCCATCCCCTCGCTGCATCAACTGTATGGGTGACCACGCTGCTTCCTCTCGAGATTGCCCTGTTTTTAAGGACGAAAAGCTGATCCAGGAAATAAGAGTGAAGGAAAAGGTGTCGACCTTTGCTGCTCGAAAGTTACTCGCCAGTCGACAGCCCACCGTGCCTCAGAAAGGAAAATACAGCACTGTCCTTGCTTCTCCTCGGCCAACAAAGGAGGCGGCCACGCAGACTTGCGACCTCACATTTAGTACCACGGTCGTCAGATCGGCCAGCGCAAAGATCGCCCGTTCAACCTCACCTCTTTCGCCTGCCCACTCTATGGCTCACCCTTCGTCGGGTTCTGCTAAATCTCGAGCCCAAAAGTCAGACGCCAAGTCTTCAAAAAAAGAGCATTCTCGTGAAGAGTTTTTACGTACTGCAACTTCACAACCATCGGTTCCTCAATCATCTAAACATACCTCCAAGAAGGCTACGAAGAAACACAGTTCCTCTCCTTCTCCGCCAAGGCGTGTCCCATCTACAGCACCACCTGGCGGAAATCGCCCTCGGCCATCTTCTGTGTCGCCGAGGCGCACTGTTGGTGGCCGGTCAACTGGCCGATCGTTGGTGGCAGGAGCTGCTCCTGACCAACCTATGGATCAGGATCTTCTGCCTTCGACTGAATGCCATTCCATGCTGTCGGTCGCAAGCTCTGAGCAGTCGTTGAGTTGACAGCACCCTTGGTCACGTTCCTCCATTTTCTGTTCACCCTATGTCTATTATCCACTGGAATATCCGCGGCATTCGCGCCAATCGGGAGGAATTGTCGATCCTCTTACGATCCTTCTCGCCGGTCATCTTCTGTCTTCAGGAAACAAAGCTGCGTCCCCATGACCGCTTTGTTCTCCCTCATTTTCAGTCCGTCCGATATGACCTCCCCTCTGTTGAAGGCTCTCCAGCCCATGGAGGACTCATGATTCTGCTCCATGATACTCTCCATTATCACCCAATCCCCTTAAACACTTCCTTCCAAGCTGTCGCCGTCCGTCTTTCCCTTTCTGGATACACGTTCTCTCTTTGTACGGTATACATTCCATCGTCTACACCAATGACACGAGCTGATCTCCTTCATCTTCTTGATCAGCTTCCACCCCCCTATTTGCTGGTTGGGGACTTCAATGCCCACCACCCGCTTTGGGGATCTCCACATCCTTGTCCACGTGGCTCACTATTGCTAGACGTCTTCCACCAAGCGGATTTAGTCTGCCTCAACACTGGGGTCCCCACATTTTTGTCTGCCTCCACGGCAAATTTATCCCATTTGGACCTTGCGGTCGGTACTGTTCCGCTAGCTCGGCGCTTCGAATGGTTCGCCCTTGATGATACACACTCGAGTGACCACTTTCCATGTGTTCTTCGACTGCAGCCTCAACTGCCATATATGCGCTCGCGACGCTGGAAGTTTGCCCAAGCCGATTGGACACTTTTTTCGTCTCTAGCGACATTCGATGACCGTCGCTTTCCCAGCGTCGACGATGAGGTCACACATTTTACCGACGTTATTCTCACAGCTGCGGAATGTTCAATACCACGCACCTCCGAATTGCCCCGGCGCCCTCCAGTCCCTTGGTGGAACGAGGCATGCCGTGACGCAATACGTGAGCGGCGACGTGCTCTTCGCATTTTCCGTCACCATCCAACTTTGTCCAACTGTATCCGATATAAGCAGCTCCGTGCGCGATGCCGTCGCGTCATCCGCGATAGTAAGAAGGCAAGCTGAAAATTCTTTACTAGCTCATTTAACAACTTCACTCCCTCCTCGGAAGTTTGGAGTCGGCTTCGACGGTTCTCAGGCGCGCCTAGTTTCTCCCCGGTCTCTGGGCTCACTGTCGCGCATGATACCTTAGTGGACCCCGTCGCAATTTCTAACTCATTGGGTCAGCACTTTGCTGAGATTTCGAGCTCTTCAAATTACCCGCCAGCGTTTCTCCCGAAGAAACGTGCAGCGGAAGTGCGACATCTTGCTTTCTCCTCTCAAAATCGCGAAAGCTATAATACTGTTTTCTCCATGCGCGAACTCCAACATGCCCTCTCTTCTTCTCGCTCCTCCGCCCCAGGACCGGATGGTATCCATGTCCAAATGTTGCTGCATTTATCAACCCATAGCCTGCTTTACCTCCTTCGCCTTTATAATCGAATTTGGACCGACAGTACCTTTCCCAGGCGATGGCGGGAAGCTATTGTCGTTCCCGTTCCGAAACCTGGGAAGGACAAACATCTCCCCTCTAGCTATCGCCCCATTTCTCTCACGAGTAGTGTCTGTAAGGTTTTGGAGCGTATGGTGAATTACCGTTTAGCTTGGTGGCTGGAGTCCCGCAGTCTTTTAACACCAGCCCAATGCGGATTCCGAAAGCATCGTTCTGCTGTTGACCATCTTGTTGCTCTCTCCACTTATATCATGAACAATTTTCTCCGGAAACGCCAAACGGTAGCAATATTTTTTGATCTGGAGAGAGCGTACGATACCTGTTGGAGGACAGGCATCCTCCGCACACTGTTCTCTTGGGGCTTTAGAGGCCGGCTGCCCCTTTTTCTTCGCGAATTTATGGCAGAGCGCACATTTAGGGTGTGGGTGAACACTACTCTCTTCCGTACTTTCTCCCAAGAAAACGGGGTACCCCAGGGCTCCGTGCTGAGTGTTGTACTGTTTGCCATCGCCATTAATCCAATTATGGATTGTCTCCTACCTGATGTCTCGGGCTCCCTCTTTGTGGACGATTTTGCGATCTACTACAGCTCTCAACGGACCAGCCTTCTTGAAAGACGTCTTCAAGGATGTCTCGATCGCCTCCACTCGTGGAGCCTCGAAACCGGCTTCCGTTTCTCACCCAGTAAGACCGTTTGTGTTAATTTTTGGCGACTTAAGGAGTTTCTTCCGCCCTCCTTACATCTAGGTCCTGTCAACCTTCCGTTTTCCGACGTCGCTAAATTCTTGGGTCTTATGTTTGACAGAAAACTGTGCTGGTCCTCCCACGTTTCCTATCTTTCGGCTCGCTGTCTGCGTTCCCTTAACACCCTCCGTGTCCTGAATGGTACCTCTTGGGGAGCGGACCGAGTGGTCCTTCTCCGCCTCTATCGCGCCTTAGTGCGCTCGAAATTGGACTATGGAAGCATAGTCTACTCCTCTGCTCGGCCGTCTATTCTTCGGCGTCTCGACTCTATCCACCACCGTGGATTACGTTTAGTGTCTGGAGCTTTTTACACCAGCCCTGTGGAAAGCCTTTATGCTGAGACTGCTGAACCTCCGCTGTCCAATCGGCGGGCAGTCCTTCTGAGTCGTTATGCTAGCCATCTGTCTTCCATGCCTGCTAATCCAGCCCATAACCTTTTTTCGACGCCTCCTTTGATGTCGGGTATGCCGGCCGCTCCTCCTCCCTACTACCCCCGGGAGTCCGCTTCCGTCAACTGCTCCATTCTCTTTCCTTCCGCTTTCCTAAAACCTTCTTGACAACTTGGGGTACAGCTCCGCCTTGGCTCCGTCCCCGGATCGACTTGCGCAGAGACCTATGTCAATTTCCCAAGGATGGTACCCCTACACTTGTTTACCGTCGGGCATTTGCTGCTCTATGTGCACAAATGACGGAAGCCACATTTATTTACACCGATGGCTCGAAAACATCGTTAGGTGTAGGGAGTGCCTATATTGTTGGCGACACCCCAAATCACTTTCGGCTTCCCGACCAGTGTTCGGTTTATACTGCGGAGCTTTACGCTGTTCTCCAGGCTGTCCACTACATCCGCCGCCATCAGCGGATACAGTACGTAATCTGCTCAGATTCTCTCAGCTCTCTCCTAAGTCTCCAAGCTCTTTACCCTGTGCACCCTCTGGTCCACCGGATTCAGGACTGTCTGCGCTTGCTCCACCTGGGGGGCGTCTCAGTGGCGTTCCTCTGGCTCCCGGGACACGCTGGTATTAGTGGAAATGAGGCGGCCGATATAGCGGCCAAGGCTGCAGTCTCTCTTCCTCGGCCAGCTCTTCAGTCTCTTCCGTTTACCGATCTACGGAGCGGTTTATGTCGCCAAGTTACTCTTTTATAGCATGCGCATTGGTCAACACTTCCCCACAATAAATTGCGGGAAGTGAAAGCCCTTCCTTGCGCTTGGACCTCTTCCTCCCGAACGCGTCGTCGGGAGGAGGTAATTTTAGCTCGACTCCGGATAGGGCACTGTCTTTTTAGTCATCGACATCTTTTAAGCGGTGATCCTCCCCCACTCTGTCCCCACTGCTCTCAGCTGTGGACGGTCAGACACCTTTTAATTGAATGCCCCTATTTTAATCCGTTTACGCTCCCGTCTACAGCTATCGCCTGATCTATCGTCGATTTTAGCAGATGACACGCGCTCAGCTGACCGTGTTTTACAGTTTATTAGTGACAGTGAAATGACGTCAGTCATTTGAAGTTTTTTTTTTGGGGACAACCAACCCATTTCTATAGTGGACTTTTAAGCATTCCTTCTGCCTTTAGTTTCTCAGATTTTCTGACTTTGTTTCCATTGCTGCTGATTTTAAATTTCGTTTTTTTCCGGTTTTCTACGTCACGGGCTGGGCGCTAATGACCATAGAAGTTTTGCGCCCTAAAACCACAACCAAAAAAAAAAAAAAAAAATCTAATTTTTAAGTAATATAGTATAAGTAGAAATGCTACTTACTATGCATAAATATTTTATTCCAAAGATTACTTTTAAACTTTTTTCTTTTATGTACTACCCCACGAAATGACCTCGTTAAAAATGTATGGTTATGTTTACAGTCCAATTTACTTCCCGTAATAACTGTTCCCTAACTCTCGAGCAGCTTTTTCAACTTGCTTACTTAAACACTACAGAAGCAGTTTAAAATATTTTTATGAGCACAACTTGTCAATCTTTAAGATGCGTATATGCTCTCTCTCTGAAACTGCATAAATATTCAGATCTGATCAGATTTCAAATTGGTGGAGAAATTGGCAAGTTGCTCTAAAAGTTCAGTTTTTCACGTCATAAAACGAAAAAATTATACTTTAACTAGAATATCAACGAGTCACTGATGGAACCAACCAACTCGTACATCTGGTTGTAACACTTTGCAAAGAATTAGCTGTAAATGAGTACAAAGGGTCATACCCTCTGCCATGCACCTCACGGTGGATTGCAGATATAGACGTAGATATACAAAATGGGTTGGAGCTGATTCCTTTTCAAACTTGTCTCCTGTATGATGTGGTCTTTTTAAAGAACATTTAAATACGATATATTTAAATTGATTCCTCCATTCAGTTAAGAAAAGATAATCTTTAAAAGGTGTCGCGTTAAGTCGGTCATGTTTAAATGTGTGGTGTGCAAAGAATTTATCTAGAGCAGAGTTTGGAAAGATGTCTTACTACGTATGACACGAAAGGAGCAAGCAGTGGGAACTGCGGGGCAATTGACTTCCAAGATCCCTTTTTTTATTACGTGCGAAGAAATATATTTTATTCAACCGTGCATAAATTCAGTTCGATATTCCTTTATCAAAGGGAACGAAATCATATGTATATATTGCCTTATTTTATTAATAGGATGTACATGTGCACAATAAAGGCACTGAAGGCTGGCGGATGAAGGCACTTTTGGTGCAAGGAAGGACGGGCTATAAGAGGTGTCAGGCGGACCAAGAAAAAAGGAGAGAGAGAGAGAGAGAGAGAGAGAGAGAGAGAGAGAGAGAGAGAGAGAGAGAGGGGGGGGGGGGGGACTCCCCACACCTGATAGACCTATCAGTCGCAGCGGAGTGGTGTTATCGGGACGCAGTTCAGACGAACTGCACACAGGTCAGGACTGAGTTCAAGGTCACTCGGATGGGAGGCTGGGGGCAAAAAAAAATGGTTGGCGCGAATTCCCCTCGTGGTACGCGTGTGCTGAACACGCGCCCAACACCTTATCTCCGTTAACTCTGCATGAGCATTCTGCCAACTCCAACAAACTGTTGCCAGCTGGTCAGTTAATCGCCTTATTCCGATCGTTACGTTTGTGGCCGCGTTGAAGCGCGATAGTACGGAACTGCATTTGTTTCAGTGGTAATAGGGAAGTTCTTTCCTGTAACTGCCGTTAGGCAGCGTAGTGTCCGCAATATGGCGATGAGAAGGGTGCTAGTAGCGTTCGAAAAGTATGCTTACCGTGATTGTTTAGCAGGCAGTTTAACACCTAATTTTTGCAGAAGCATCTCAACTTCAAGAGCAAACCATCCGAATATAAAAGAAAGGGAGGTTGTAGAAGAAACGACAGATGCGGTAAGCAGTTGCGCTTAATGTTGGCTTTCTCTCTTTGGCTTGGTGGAGACTGTTAAATTATAAGTGAACGGGGATTTGCATGTCTCAGTAAATAGTTTCTTCGAAATTTGTCTTGCTAAACTTTAGTACCGTACGCTGTGTTGCGGTCTGCTAACGGTTTTTGTATGTTCCAACAAGAGAACCAGAAATTCCTTGTAGTTTCATTGTTGGAATGAGGTGCTAATTATGTTGTTCACTTTGTCATAGAGTATAGCACCACACAGAATAAGCGAGTAGAATTTGTATACTTGATCCTTTTCCATTTTCGTGGATTATGTGCAATGTATATACGTAATATGTATAAAAATACTCGGAGACAGTTAATTATCTGTGTTTTGAATTTCCGTTGCAGTTTGTTTTTAAGGGTAAAAGTGCGTTAAATATGGCAGGAACGTTCCCACCTGGCTACAAAACTGCTCGTTATTACAACTTTTACTTCGTATTCACGTCCAGATAATCACTTAACCTAGACCTCGGGCTACACTACTAATTAGTCTGTCACCACAACCAAGGTTTCATAGTAGTCCAGTATCACCCTCCAGTCGAATAAGCGTTAACAAAGCTATCCTGTTGACCCGATTTTCTGTTACTATCATAATGCACTAAAGTAACACTCTAAAATTAGAGCAACATACTGATTTACTTAATTAAGCATCATCATTGCCACCTGTTATATGCGCAGTTTGATAAACTTAACTGCTTATGGACGGTGTTAGAATTAGTCAGAAAAGAGGAAAGTACCAACAGGGTTACTGAAAAATCGAAGATGTGCATGGACTGTAGAAAATAAAAACCTGATGAAAATAATGGTAAAATTCTCAACATAAGTTATGGGCTTGTGGTAGGTACTAAGAATTGCTGCAGGGTTTTTTAACTGCAGAAAGAAATTGTGCGTTACCAGCGACAAGAATATTGTGTAAAAGCAATAACGGGACATGAAAGAGGTAACTATTTTCATTAGTTTACTATCGTCATTAGTTTTATTATTTATTTGGCAGATCGTTTCCGTCTACGTGTCTAGTGTTCAGTGTGCGCAGTTCTAAGTACTGAAATTATCTTTAAGTTGGGACTAAGAGCTGTTTAAAATTTAGATAAGCAACTGAAAGATTATTGAACAGCCAGTGTAACAAATTAAACGAATGATACTGTGGATTGCAGACTAGTACTATAAGAATTAATTCTCACGTTAAGATAATAGTACATTTTTATCGGTGGAACGTACTGGTACGTAAAGTACAGGTATATAGTCGTACGTAGCACTTAATATAAGCTTCTCTGTAAACATGGAAATGTTCGTAGTCTCAGCCTGTTGTATGTTCCATTTCACGTGCATTTTGATGGCGAAACAATGTTCAGATTCTTTGCGTAGTATTTTCTTTCGGTAGCTTTTTCATGTTGCCTTTCTAATGTAAAGGGTGTCTCATAAACGACACTTCAGAATGCAAAAATACGAATTTGTTGATAAAAACTAGTAATTTACATATTCCAGTGTGTGGTGATTGTGATGTGACATATTAAGCAAATGCTCGCAGCCCCTCGTTCTTTCGATGAAATAGTCCCTAACTTCCCGGCATACTTGTACCTCATTCTCTAAAATTACAGGCCGATATTCGGCCTTGAACTCCGGAATAGGGATCATGGCGTATACAGGATTCCAAATATCGCTAAGAAAGAAATCACATGGTGTGAAATCAAAAAATTTTGTTGGCAGATTAACATTACCGTTGTTAGGAATTGCCCGCTCCTAATTTCACAAACAAGTAATAGAATATACAGTTAATACGTGAAAAAAGTAAATTTAATATAGGCCTAATACTGTTTCTGAAAGTGTTACTTTGGAAGGTGATATCACGATTGCGTATTAACTTCCATATGTAATTCTTCATCAGTGTATTCTTCAGAACTCTTGTCATGTATTAATTTTTTTATCATTAATTTAAGTTGCTATATAGGCATCTTTTTTTTCGAGGTTTAGTGTTAATGTTTCTCTGGTTTGTCTCCTTTATATGTATTTAGTAAAAGGTATTTTTAACGTGTTCATTACATTGCTAGTGCCGTGTTAAACATATTTACTGTGTCTTCGGACACCGTTCTTAATGTCACATTTCACACAGTTGGCGAATATCGTAAGATAGTGTGACGATAGTCTTGTAAGCCGAGAATCGGTTAACATAACGTGAATGTGAATGTTGTAAATTTACTGAAGTTGCAGACATAGTAATCTCAAACATTTTGCGGAAAAATGAGTTAGTGTAACGAAATACGGACTGAAGAAATTAACACATGTTCCGTCAGATTATGATAGTTTGAAAACGGTGCAAACATAGGCAACTTCCTTTGATTGATCAGAATGTAAAATTGTGCACTTCACAAAACGAAAACCTATGTCAGTGAGTCACGGATTGAATCTCTGAATTCATATGTAAAAATATGATTCACAAAAATCTCGTGGTACTTGTGCAAGGAAATTGCTTGAACGTGTTTAGGACTCGAACAGAACGGGTGATCTTGAACGTAAAGGAAAAAAAAGGGCGGCACGGTGGTCTCAGGATTGTTTGACCCAGGACAGTGTTATTCATATGCTGACATGTTTGAAGTGGGAAAACACTTGGGATCGCAAACTACGCCGCAAACCCACTTTTTAACTTCAAAGAACAAACCTACCGCGATCAATCTGGGACTACACGAAGACGTCCCTACGTATCGTTTCCGTATGGTTTTGACAAGATGTCTATACAGCGCGCACAGAGGTTTTGAAGCAATCCTCCTTACGACGGTCCATTCATGTAGACGGGAAGGAGCCTTAATGACTGCGAAAATTGAAAGTGCCCTCTGCCATGCCCATCAGCGGTTTGCAGACAATGGATAGAGATGCAGATACCGTTCACTTGACGTACGTGATCTTTAGAAATATTCATCTTGCGGTGTTGCAGTTCATCCTATTTTAGAAATATTAGTGAAAAATGTAGTTTATTTCGACGTCTGTGTACCAGGCGCTGAGGTTTCTTCGCCCTTGTAGTTGAGGGTACACAGATGAGAAAGGCGGTGGGGGGGGGGGGGGGGGGGGCGGCAGATGTAATAATTATCGGCAGCTGTTGGTGTGGAGAAAGAATGGAACACAAAAGGCGGCATTATCTCATTGTGAATGACTAATCAAGCTTCCCGGCTATCTGCATATGCACCATATGGCTCTGTTTGAATCGGCGTAATATTGCTTCCGGGAGCCTTTCGTGCAAGGTATCTAGATTTAAAAAGGTGTTTAGACTTACGGAGTGAGGTGGCAACTAGATACAATTTATGAAAAATAGAACAGTTTTCTGGATTTGTATAGGCCAAATAGTGTAACGTAATCGCTGCACTTCCAGTCAGATGAGTGACTAAAACGTAGGAAACCTGTATGGAATGTGATACCTACATTAATGTACCAAACAGCCACCACACGTGTAGCTGAAGGGAAAAACGCTCAGGCGTCATAAGAGTAGAAACAAATTCAATTGTTGCTACATCTGAGCAACAAACGTAAGAGTTCTAAACGTATTCGCTTTTGAAGCAAAAGTAATTATAGTTGCAAAGATATTCGTCTATCAAAGTAGTGATTCGTAAGAATGGGCAAATTATTAGGCTCCATAAAAACTTTGTGTGTCAAGAAAAGTGCCTGTCATAATAAGACAACAGAGTTTCTCATGCATGAAATATGTAGGTACATTCTGTTGCTGACAGCAGAGTACGCTGCAATGTACAGGTACTTCATGAATGAGTTGTAGCTAGTGTCATTGAATCAGTGACATAACGTTTTTTACGCGGTAATTAATGTCCGTTGGCAATTTATTAATGCATGGAACGCAAAACTATATTTCCTTTAGGAGAAAAATAAATAAAACGTGTGATATAATTACGATGCATGTCCATGTCTACTTTCTCACCGCTTAGAGGGCCTCTCACCAGCTGCCAAACGGCAACACTTTCACACTTATCGCGACTGTATTACATTATGTGGAATAATTTATACTGCTGCAGTCACTTTTTACTGATATTTTATTAGCACAATGCATTTCGGCAGCATGCTGCCATCATCAGATGCATTATACAGTTACTTATACATCAACTGATACGTTATGTACATTAGCTGTTTGTGCCAGTGGGGTTAAGAATCGAAAAATAAACCTGTATGGAAGGATAAATCAGTTACCGTGTGTACATTACGTGAATAGCATGATTACGTAATATATTAATACGTTTACTTACATTTCTGTTGGCGATTTCATTTTCTGGCACACAGTAACAGGTAAATCACAACTTTTCATATATTATATAAAAAGAATTATCATCATCAGTTAGCTGCTATGTTAGCAGGTCCTTTGCCCCTCCATTTTCTGCGATCCATTGCTTCCTTCTTAAGGCTGCTTTATGTTGTACCGTCCATCATGTCATCCAGTATCTGGAATCTCTTCCTTCCTCGCTTCCTTTTCCGTTCTACATAACCGTCATTCTTTCTTAATATATGCCCAATCTTTTCTTCTCTTTATTACATCTAGTAACTGTCCCTCCTCACCCACTCTTCTCAGTACCTCTTCATTTTTACTCTGTCCATCCAACTTATTCTTTCCATCTTCCGCCATGTCCAGATCTCAAAAGCCTCCAGCCTTTGTCATTTTTCTTCATAGTCCACGTTTCAGCACCATATAGAACACTGCATACAAGACATTTTACGAGTCTCTCCCTAAGTTGTCTGTCCAGACTGCTGCAGAAAATTCTCCTTTTCTTATAAAACGCCTCTTTTGCCATTGCTATCCTTGTTTTAATTTCTGTGGTGCACTTCCAGTCGGTGTCTATCCTGCTTCCAAGATACTTAAAATTTGGTGTTAATTTTCATTCCATATTTTTTTCCGTTAGTTGCAATGGTGTTCACCAAATCCTGTAATTCTTTTTCCCTGTAGCTAGAAGGACCATGTCATCAGCAAACCTCAAACACCCTACTCTTCTTCCTCCAATTTCTACGCTTTGTCATCTACTGAGCATTTGTCAGTTATATTTTCCAAGTAGAGGTTGAAAAGAGTAGGTGGTAGACATCATCCTTGTCTTACTCCTTTTCGTAGTCCGATCCAGTTTGTACTTTCTCCTCTCACTTTAATTCTTATCCCAAACCACATTGTCAAATGCCTTTTCTAGATCGATGAAGCACATATATAGGTCTCTACCTTTTTCAATAAACCTTTCTCCCAAATTTCGTAGGAGCCCTATTGCATCTCTGGTGCCCGTATTCCGTCTAAAGCCAAACTGCTCCTCGCCAAGATTCTCCTTCATTACTTTCTCAAGTCTTTTATTAATTATTAACATCACTTTGGCTGCATGTGAAATGAGGCTGATTGTCCTGTGCTCGCTGCATTTCTTGGTTCCTTCTTTTTTCGGTATAAAAAGAATAAGGGACCCCAAATGGACTTCTATGAAGAACTGGAAATCTTTATTAATGGCACAGCACATGATGTATTATTAAATGATAAGCTTGAAAGTAGTAATGTTAACTTCAAAAACTTCTCAAACATTAAATGCTTATTTCAGTGACAGAAAAGTTTTCATTAAGTATCCATGTAACAGTCTCCATATTGCCAATACATCTAGACAAAAGTCCTAATCTTCAATACGGGTACATATTACTGTGGTTCTCCATACAGGTTTATTTTTCGATTCTTAACCCCACTGGCATACACAGCTAATGTACATAATCTGTCAGCTGATGTATAAGTAACAGTGTAATGCACCTGATGATGGCAGCATGCTGCCGAAATGCATTATGCTAATAAAATATTTGTAAAAAGTGACTGCAGCAAAATATATTCCACATAACTTATAACACAGTTGCAGACCTCATATAACATGGATAAATTTAAATGTATTAGACTGGGGCAACTAAGTATCGCGACATTAAACTTTTTTGTAGGTGACTCTGATGTATGCACAGTAGTTGGGCGTTTCTGTTCCTTCTTGTTCGCTCAGTGTTCTCTTCTTCCTTGGTTTGTCGTGGAACCTCACTTGCTTAAGCATTCTGTTGAGAGATTAGTCGTTGAAGCCGCTTTCTGTACCTCCCGGTTCCTGTTGCGTCTAATTGAACGAGGGCCGTTGAAAAAAGTAAGGCGAGTTTTCAAATTTCGCGGGAAACATATATTCTACTATCGATCTTTTTTTCATGTTGGCACATATGTTCACAGTTTAAAGTGTACAGCGTACTTGAGTTTGTTTTTGACGGCTAACTTAGACGTTTTCAGTGTGCTCGGCAATTTTCGATTATTATAAAAACGGAACTAAGAATTTGCATCAAATTTTGTGTGAAAAATGGAATCAAGTGCTCTAAAAACCTTAAAGTGGCATACTGTGAATCTGCTCTAAGTAAAAAAAGTGTACAAATGGTAAAAGCTCTTGTAAGGTGTAAAGTGTACAAATGTAAAAGCTCTTCTAAGGTGGCCGAGAAGATTGCAATTACGAACCTCGCTCTGGACGCCACAGCACAACAGATGATGTCGAAGCTGTGAAGAAAATTGTTTTGGAAAATCGTCGAAGTTGGTGAGGATGTTGGCATACCGCTCGGCTCCTGTCATGAGATTTTTTTCGGATGTTTTGGGCACGAGACGTGTCAGTGAAGTTTGTTCCAGAAATTTCTAAATTCTGATCAGAAGAACCGTCGCATGACCATCGCTCAGGGGCGCTTGAATGACGTCAATGTTTGTCCTGATTTGCTAAAAAGGGTCATAACTGGTGACAAAACATGGGTTTACGCTTATGACGTCGAAACTAAAGCCCAATCGTTCCAATGGAAGCATCACGGAGAGCCAAGACCGAAAAAACATGCCAAGGTCCATAAAATGTCGAAGTTTTGTTCACTGTTCTTTCAATTACCGTGGCATCATGAATTTTTGCCTCAAGGTCGTACGGTCAGAGTATTACCTTGACGTTATGCGCCGTTTGCGAGAAGCAAAGAAGAAATATGCAAAAAAACGTTCGGAATTGTGGAAAAACAATTCGTCGGTTTTGCTTCACAATGCACCTGCTCATTCACCGTAGCTTGTGAGATTTTTCTGCAAAAACACAACAATAATGCCTCAGCCATCGGATTTGGCCCACTGCAACTTTTTCGTTTCCAAAACTAAAGAGGCCTATGAAAGGACGAAGACTTTCAACGATTGCAGAAATAAAAACTGCATCGCTGGAAGTACTCAACGCTGTACCAAAAAGTGCTTATGAGGAGTGCTTAGGATTGGAAGAAGCGTTGGCAGAAGTGTACAGTATCTGAAAGGGGGGGAGGGGAGGATTACTTTGAACGGGACAAGAGTATTGATGGGTAAAAAAAACAATTTTTCATAAGAATATAATCACCTTACTTTGTGAAATACCTCGTATGCTTCGGTAATACCTTTCGGTGTGTTGAAGTGTACTCTGTACCAGTGTTAGCACGAATCCCCCTAATTTTGCCTTAATGGTCTTTCCGCGAGATACGTAGGAGGAAGAATTACATTGGTTGACTTCTAGGAACAAACTTCCTCGTAAATTCAACGGCAAATCACACCGTGATGTAGTACGCCCCTCCTGCAGCGTCCGCCACTTGTGTTGAAAATATCACTCCCGTAAAAATTGAAACCTGGTCATTACTTCAATGATGCCCTTGTACTCCTTGTGGGAGAATTACTGACCAGTTCTCAGCAAAATTGCAGTGAAGCAGTAAACGTAGTTCTTCGGTCTGTACTCACCCTTTTACTTCTGCAGTTTGGTGTTGTCGCAATTTCTTCAGATGCTGGTGTTAATTCTTTCACTGACAATTCACGAAGTTTACAAGTTTTCTTAATTAGTTTTTCATCCCGAGTCGCATATGAAATTTCTGCAGAATTATCTGCTACGTCTACCAGGGCATGATCCGCTACGTCTTCTAGGCCAAGCGTTTGTAGAGACAAGCCTCCCTTTCCAGGGCAGTCACCACGTTCTAGAAACAGTCTTCCGGTTTACGTCAGACTACTAATGACGTTACACGCCCAACCAAGGTGTCATGTCACGTGCTTCAGTAAGTTCTTCAAAGTTCAAAATTCGCGCAGTACACAGAGCCATCTCTGGGTGGGTGTGGAACTACCCACTCAGGTCGTAGTGCATAAAATTGTCTTCCAATATGTGAAGTTGTGTATTTGCTCTCAAAAATTGCAAAATTTTCTTTAATACTGCGAGTCATGTACCTGTTAAATTTCACACCTTTTTGACCTAAAACTGTTAGTTGTAGTCTTTCTTGTTGGCACTCTGGCGAGAACAGTCCCATATATCTTCCAGATAAAATGACTGCACTGTTTGAACTAGAGCAGCTTCTACCGGATGACTGTAATAGGGATCTCGCCTTCCAAAGACTCCTTTTACAGACCTCACATTTCTTGACGTGTCTACCATGTACTTTGATACTGTTGGAACGTGGTTCGAAATGTCTCTGGAATAATAACTTGCACCTCTTCACTGTAGTATGCACAATATTCAGCAACTGAACTGATATTTGTGAAATTCCTGGCGAGAAGTGCAAGAGTGCTTTGGTTCATTTTCTTCTGAATATGGAATTTCTTCTTTGAAGAGTGTGGTCAGTTTTGCTGTAATGTACTCATAAATAGCTTTATTTCAGTGACTACAGTTCAACAGGACTTAAACGTACCCCTGTAGTTCTGATTCAGGATATTTAATTCTTCCTCTATTGATGCAAAATCTGCATCATCATTGGTGTCACTCTGTCAAAACATACAGAACATACAAAGTAGTCACTGGAAACATCTTCACTTTGAATCAGTCTTCAAATGAGAACACGTATTCCCAACCTGAAATGTCTTTTTTTTTTTCTTTTGTGTCGTATATATCACTCTTCTATCGCTATGCAAGTAGTCAGCACACTTCGCTATCCTGAGGCCCCAGTCACAAGTCATTTCAGGCGGTTCTTTTCACAAAACACTGCAACTGTGTCAACTGGCAAATTCTTCACGAAAACACGGAACTGGATGGTCTCAGATTTGTTAGAAGCCTCTTCAGTAAGCAAATTAACGCTAAACTACAATACAGAAACCTGCAATGAACAACCACGACAAAGAAACTGACAAGATACAACAAAGACAATAGGAGTAAGCATTGCGACAAAGACAATAGGAGTAAGCATTGCGACAAAGACAATAGGAGTAAGCATTGCGACAAAGACAATAGGAGTAAGCATTGCGACAAAGACAATAGGAGTAAGCATTGCGACAAAGACAATAGGAGTAAGCATTGCGACAAAGACAATAGGAGTAAGCATTGCGACAAAGACAATAGGAGTAAGCATTGCGACAAAGACAAAATAAAAATCAATGTAACAAGAAAATTTGTGAGAAACCTCAGTGAAGACATACATTACCCATGAAAGTTAAAACCTGTCTAGTTTGAAGGTGGGAGCTGTTATTTACAGAGAATGTAGTATTACATGGTACTAATAAACAGAAAAAAATTAACTTTTCTGGATTAGCATTTTGAAAATTTTTTGTGTGAATTGCAAAAATTCAAAAGGCGACAGTAAAACGGAGGTACCATTTTAATCATAAAGCAATTCTTTTTCAGATAAAAAAACTCTAACTAAATTTCTAGAACTCTTAGAGATACAGCAGTTTTGAATTTTTTCCGAAATTCGCATCTTCTAAATGAGGTTCGCAGTGTCACCTTTGGAGGCCTGTGTCTCGGGGCAGCAATTTGTTCGGAGAAAACAAAAAGTACATGTTTCTTACTTACTCCTGACTTTTAACGTATTCTAAATTAAATAAAAATCCGAGACTATGAAGGTAACACCCCCTGCCTGAAGTGATAGAGATTATGCCCTTACATTTCAGTCGATGACCCCCAACCAGTTCAATACGACATGGATGAATTCAAGTGACCCAACAGATAATTCTGGCTGGGCTTGTATGCAGCTTGTTTCCTAAGTAACAACCTTTTTTTGGATTCGGGGGGGGGGGGGGCAGGCAGTGGTGCAGCTGGCCTCTGTTGCTTCTTAACGAGAAGGTAGTAGGAATCTGTGTGTGAAAAAGTACAGGTTACAAAAAACGAACAGCAGGCGGAGGCTGTCGGTTCTTCCCCTGGTCTGTTTGAGGAAGTGTCGAGTGAAGGAGTAATTTGTGGCACGAGGCAGCTAAGCTCGCGGATGACGTATTCTGGGAAACCAATCAACTCCGGTCTCCTGCTTGGCGCGGCTGTCAGATACGTGCCTTCCACGTCGTCTGTTTCACGGCGGAGAAATGGCTTCCGCCATATGCTCGAGTACGATTCCTTCTCACTTCCTATAAATGAGCCATGACAGGCGTTGCCAGCTTACTTACTAATCCAATTCTTGCTAATAGATAGGAAAACGGGCGAAATCTGTCCATTCTGTTTATTCATGAGTTGTATAAAGTTTAATTCAGAGGACTCACGTTAAAATAACTCAGTGATTTGGTGTGTGTTTAAATTCTGTTTCGGTCACGACCAGTGGAAGGGCCATGAAAAAGGGAATATACTCGGTCACAAGTTCTGAAGTGCGGCACAAAAATGTGGATGTCTTGGGCGAGGTAAAGCACCAGTTTTAAAGTGTACCGGTGATGTAGGACTGTCGTGAAGTAGCCTGGTACTTCTATCGATCCTATCCGGTGATGTTGGACATTGCATATAATGCTAGGCGTACTTTTCCTCCTAAAAGTAACAAATTGTGAGCGGCAAAAGATAAGTTCTCAGGCAGTTAAAAAGCGGGCTACCCAGAAGCAGTTTCTTTCGTTACGTGCCTCATTTACGTCGCTTACGTAATTTCCCGCGGTTTTGTTTGATCTTTTTCGAAACATGACACGTACTGCGAAATTTACGTGCTCCGTAAAATTCTACGGCTACTACGCATCGTCTCGGTAGGAACATAACGACACGAACGCACGCGCCCGCGCGATAGCAAGCGCGCGCGGTTCTCCAAGTAGACTGTTCATAGAACAATAAACCTGATGCAAACATTACGCCATGTATTCTTCCGCGTTTTCTTTAATCTCACTGGATCTCGTTTCACTTGGAGCGGAAGCCAAGCTGTGTCTAGTGCAGTAAAGTACAATCATACGTGATCAAAAGTACCCGGGCATAACTTTCTCAAATTAGGTGCATTGTGCTGCCAGGTAATCCATATCAGCTACCTCAGTAGGCAGACATCGTGAGAGCATAATGGGACGCTCTGCGGAACTCACTGAGTTTGACCGTGGTCAGGTGATTAGGTGTCGCTTTGTCGTACGTCTGTACGCGAGATTCCCACACTCCTAAACATCCATAGTTCCACTAGTCCCGATGTGATAGTGAAGTGGAAACTTGAAGAGACACGTACAGTGCAGAAGCGCACAGGCCGGCGTCAGTTGATTGAAGAGACCGCCGATAGTTGCAGAGGTTCGTAATGCGTGATAGGCAGACATCCATCTGGACCATCACAGGAATTCCAAACTTCATCAGGATCCACTGCAGGTACTATGACAGTTAGGCGGGTGAGAAAACATGGATTTCATGGTCGAGCGGCTGCTCATAAGCCACACATCATGCCGGTAAATGTCAAACGACGCCACGCAATGTGTAAGGAGCGTAAACATTTGACGATTGAACAGTGGAATAACGTGTGGAGTGACGAATCACAGTACACAGTGTGGCGATCCGACGGCAGGGTGTATGGCGAACGTCATCTACCAGCGTGTGTAGCGCCAATAGTAAAATTTGGTGGCGGTGTTGTCATGGTGCGGGCGTGTTTTTCGTGGAGGGGGCTTGCACCCTTGTTTTACTTGGCACTATCGCAGCACAGGCCTACATAGATGTTTTAAGCACCTTCTTGCTTCCCACAGTTGAATAGCGATTCGGGGATGGCGATTGCATCTTTTAACACGATCGAGCACCCGTTCGTAATGCACGGCCTGTGGCGAACTGGTCAAACGAAAGTAACATCCCTATAATGAACTGACCTGCACAGAGTCCTGATCTGTATGCTACAAAACACGTTTGAAATGTTTTGGAGCGCAGACTTCGTGCCAGGACCCACCGACCGACATAGATACGTCTCTTCAGTGGAGCACTCTGTGAAGAATGGGCTGCCATTCCTCAAGAAACCTTCCATCACCTGATTGAACGTATGCCTGCGAGAGTGGAAGCTGTCATCAAGGCTAAGGGTGGGCCAACACCATATTGAATTCCAGCATTACCGATGGAGGGCGCCACGAACTTGCCATTTTCAGGCAGGTGTCCGGATACTTTTGATCACGTAGTGTAAGTTGTATGCCGTGTTACGCGCTCATTGACTGAGCGATAATGCGGGACAACAGCTTTATCTGCGCATTGAAGTTGGACAACACTGGCCAGCCAGCCTTCAATGAGGTTTGCAGCTGCAGTTCAGAACTAGGAAGAAGCGACCAGAGAAACAATATAGCTTCGAATGTCATTTAATTTTTAAAGAGAATGAAATAATATTCAACAAAACTCCGGCACTGCCGCGCGCTTCTTAAGTGACCAGAGGGAAAGCATGAAATGCTCTAATTTTCACCTAAAACAGTATTCTAATTACAAACAAGTGATGAAAATTCCCAACTTAAACACAGGGTAATTTTTCTGTTCGAGCTATGTATTGTGCAAAAGCATAGTGCAGGGATTTCACCGTACCGTTGAATACTGAAGGCACGGAAGCTATTTAGTCAGTCGTCTGGTAATCTCTTAGGTCCTTTACTATCCGAATCAGAGAAAGACCTTTCAGTTCTGGAACTGTGATCTGCTAAATTGATAACGAGTCGGTCAACAATAGAATCCACAGAGACGCCAAGGCGCCTCCTACTCTTTTCGACGTGCAGTTGTATATCCCTCCAGCGTTCGGCACTGACGAAGTGAAAAACCTGCGTGGGTTGGTTCCAGTACGTCTTGCATCTGACATCTCGCTATTTCTCGGGCTAAATCCGTTAATTTGGCTCCAGATCAGTTTTGTTGGGTTCATATTGTGAGTGTACAGTGGCAAATGTAAAAACGCAGCATTTGTATGCCTTGCTCGATGCTGTGAAAATAGTTGTTGCGTGTTTCTACGACACTCATCACTCTGGTTCGTGAGAGACTAAATCTGTAATATAAAACAATGGACATAGTCCAAATGGATTGTTTGGTTTTTCATTTTTGCCCAAAGAGTTAAATTAGGTTCTGTTAATTTAAGCAAGCTGTAATAAGTCTTTCTTAAAATATCGATAATTAAGAATTTATATTTGAAATGAAAGCAGAAGCTTCTCGTGTAATACGTAATCAGAAACAAGACGTTCACTATTCGTAAAAAATAGTGATGAATTTTAAAATTACGATATGTAGATGTTTCGGTTTTAACGGAAAAATGACTAAGGCGAGACTTTAACTGGAACCATGAAACTGCACTGGGTTATCAATCTACTACGCTACCGATTTCGCTATACATGCAATGTGCTCTTGTTTCTCAACTGTGTCCAGTACAGTCCCTTAAACTACAAAGCCGATTTTTGTCTAAAATTTTTGGAAAGCATTAAGAAAGACTTATTTCTCGGGACTTTTTAACTGTTTCACATGCGTTTCTGTGCGGAACACCTTAAGGAGTCTGCCCTTTTCATACTGCGTTTTAACAGCGCGACAATCAGAGCACCACAGCACAGAGACAAAATCTATACACGATTTTGAAATAAAAACTACATAGCTAAATCGTGACTAAGAGAAACGTTGATGGCTGTTAATACATTAGAATATCTTAAGTTTCATTTGATGGAGTTCAATATTATGTCTCTTACATAATAGAAACTGCTTCAAGAGTGTTACCACCAGTGTACGTGTGTTACGGCTTCTGACTAGTCATCGCGTTTGTTTGTTTACATCAGGTATATTTTTACGATGAACAGAGTGTAGCAGGTAAGCCAGGGTCTGTGTATAGGCAGCATTTACTGTTACGTTAGAGTGCTTAACGCTCTTAAGTGTTGATTCGGTGCGTTGCCCGTTACTGCGTACGTGATCCCAGACACAAAGGTCGTGTTTAGATCTGTTTTGGGGCAACTTCAGAAGACAAACGGCTATCAACATCCTTGAATGAATATTGATGGCCACAGATTGTTAGCATCTTCGTCTCTCTCTCTCTCTCTCTCTCTCTCTCTCTCTCTCCCTCTCCCTCTCCCTCCCTCCCCCTCTCTCTCTCTCTCTCTCTCTCTCTCTGAAAAAACATTAGTTCCTGTCTGATGCCGGTAACGTGCAGGAAACGTGGACCAATTTTATGCAATTAGCGTACGTGTATGTCTCGGGCTAAACTGAGCACACGTCACATACGGATACAGCGTAGTAGTACTATAAGTTCATGTTTTTGGTACGTGCTTACAAAATGTCTATAGACTTCATAAGGTGCTATAGCCGGCCAGATGTGATACGAGCTGCGAACTGCCGTGTAGGGGAAGCGAAGAAAACACCTGCATGTGGGGGGGCCGCTAGCGGAAGGGAGGGTGCGCGCCCTTGGTACTACCCACCTTAAAAACATTAGGCCGTCAAATCGCTCGTACAACGTTTCTATATGAGAGTAGGCAACACTTCACTGTCAACAGCTGAGAAGGAAGTTCTCAACGGGGATGCAGCATAGTCTGTAGATGTCTGTATCAGTCGCGAGCTGAATAATACGCCCCTGAAGACGTTCTGTAGAAAGCAGTTACGTCCGAATTGTAATCTTGAGCGATTTGTTGAGATAGCGACATATATATTAAATCGTATCACCCCTAGATACTGATTTCTGGAGTTTGTCAAATTTTTCGTTATTGCGTGTATGGATGGCATCAGTAGCCACTGCGTACTTCACTGATGCTACTATGTATAAAACTACTAAAACGCTGTTTTATCACCAAAGCCGTGGAATGAGATGCTTCGAATCTTGCCCTCCCCCGGAAAAATTTTTGTGGCCGCCCATGATTGCAGACTACCAGTTCGAAATGTGATCTGTCATTCATCCGAAAAGTTGACAAAGTGTGATGATTTGTGTGGCGTCAAGAAAAGGAGCCTGCGACTACGGCAGTCAGTGCCACAGGTTACCCTAAAGATACAACTACGCTCTAGCCCATCTGATGGAGGCTCAAACGCATCGTGGAGAAAATTTCTCTTATCCGCGCGGAACTCGAGAGATGGCCGTGAAACACCACACAGAGATGCGGCGGAAGGTTTACGTGTCAAATGTGGTGCCGTTTATCTTAGGCAGGTGAAGGTGAGCTACAGTTTGCTGGATGTATGCGAGGACGACGGGCAGCTGAGCTGGTCGGTGGGAAGGGCCGGGGAAAGTAGGGAGGCAGGTCCGGTGGGCGGGCCGTTACGTAATTGCTGACGTCACTGGCGCGGCGCCAAAGCTCACGCTCAGGTGGCGGCGAAGATAGCACCACCGGCCGCTGCCGCCTTCTTATCGCACACAGGGAACGGCCTCGCGGAACAGCAGTAGCGTTAAACCCCTCTACCTCAGATCAGGACTGCTCATTACATCCCTATCAGCTGACTAACAGTAACCACCCCGCCCTTCATCCCCGATCTTACAAGAATCGACCTTATGCGTATAAAAGAGCTGCGAACGTCTGATTAATCAGTTCATATGCGAATTATTTCAGGTTGAACGTGTAAAACCGTTGCGCTTAAAGAAATAAATTTTAAGAAAAGAAGAAAAATGGCCAGGTACGAGTTGTTGCGGTCTTCAGTCCTGAGACTGGTTTGATGCAGCTCTCCATGCTACTCTATCCTGTGCAAGCTTCATCTCCCAGTACCTACTGCAACCTACATCCTTCTGAATCTGCTTAGCGTATTCGTCTCTAGGTATCCCTCTGATTTTTACCCTCCACGCTGCCCTCCAATGCTAAATTTGTGATCCCTTGATGCCTCAGAACATGTCTTACCAAACGGTCTCTTCTTGTCAAGTTGTGCCACAAACTCCTCCTCAGTTCTATTAAATACCTCATTAGTTATGTGATCCACCCATCTAATCTTTAGCATTCTTCTGTAGCACCACATTTCGAAAGGTTCTATTCTCTTATTGTCCAAACTATTTATCGTCCATGTTTCACTTCCATACATGGCTACACTCCATACAAATACTTCCAGAAACGACTTCCTGCACTTAAATCTATACTCGATGATAGCAAATTCCTCTTCAGAAAAGCTTTCCTTGCCATTGCCAGTCCACATTTTACATCCTCTCTACTTCGAAAATCGTCAGATACTTTGCTCCCCAAATAGCAATACTCCTTTACTACTTTTAGGTGTCTCATTTCCTATTCTAATTCCCTCAGCATCACCCGACTTAATTCGACTACATTCCATTATCCTCGTTTTGCTTTTGTTGATGTTCATCTTATATACTCCATTCAAGATACTGTCCATTCCGTTCAACAGCTCTTCCAAGTCCTTTGCTGTCTCTGACATAATTACAATGTCAGCGGCGAACCTCAAAGTTTTTATTTCTTCTCCATGGATTTTAATAGCTACTCCGAGTTTTTCTTTTGTTTCCTTTACTGGTTGCTCAATATACAGATTGAATAGCATCGGGGAGATAGTACAACCCTCTCACAGCCCCTTCCTAACCACAGTTTCCATTTCATGCCCCTCTTCTCTTATAGCTGCCATCTGGTTTCTGTACAAATTGTAAATAGTCTTTCGCTCCCTGTATTTTACCCCTGCCACCTTGAGGTTCGAGTAGAACTCTAGAATTGAGGGCTCTGTACAAACTTAATTATGAATATAAACAGTCCCATTCCGGGAACTGAGGATTTTTGCCTCTTATCGACATTGATATTAGCGAGATATCGGTCCCAGGGATTAAGGGGCTGTAGAGAATGGCCTTACCTTTTGACTGTATTAGAAGCCAAAATTTTTTACACAGCCAACGGACCATCCTTAAAGTGATACAAATTTGAACTTGATACGGCTAATCGTTCCTAAGAAAAAGGGCTGCTAGCAGACAGATAACAAACCGATCCTATAATGGTTCAGTTTTCACAAAATTAAGACACGGAACCATAAAAACGATAATAAGTTCACAGTAGAAACTCTGCGCACCATCAAAACTGAACGCCTTGCGCACTGTCAACTCACTTTAACGGTGTATCATGTGTTGACTTTCATAACAAAAGATCAAAAGAAAATGTACTACTTGATAAAATACATACAGTACGGGCTAATATTTGCAGCCACTTGGTATTATGTGTGTGCGTGATGTACAGGTAGACTTATGTTCTCGATATTTTTTAAGTCCAACTTATGCCCCTCTCGTTTCCTTATTTGTCCCAGGTTTTTGTAAAGTTCGTTTTTAATAAAAACGAAATGGGCATCTTACATACAAAAGGTTTCTTCATTATAGTGGTGGAAATCTTGTGCAGCGTTAGGCTGCAACGAAAGATAGTGGAAAGGTGTTTCAAAAACAAAAAAATGCTACCCATTTTCCTGATTGTCAGTGAATTAACAACGTGAAAAAAAGGAATGATAAGATTACCAAACAGCTAAGAGCGTTTTTATCTCGGTACACGAGTCTTGTAATCCTTTACTTGCAAGTATGGCGGTATCAGTATTGATTAAGCAACCCATAAACGGAACGCTTCTTCGTGTAAAAACCGGACATTTTGATTAGAAACTGACTTAATTCCTTACAAAAGCATAGTAACACTTCACGCGTATTGCTGAGAAATCGGGAATCGTCAGGAAGGTAAATGTTTCCTGCCCATCTGATGTCAACAGAATTGTTAAAACGTTCAACGAAGTCACTCAGTGCATAACTAATTCAAGATTTCACTGAAGAACTGTAATTCTGTCACTTCTGAAAACTGTCAGTACACGGTTTCGATCTGTTTGTCACCCTTTCGTCTGGCCAAATGTAAAAACGAGCCATTGCGTGTGAGAGAAAGGAGGTAGATAATAGACGAGGCACTATAGAATTTGCAGTCATGAATTACTATCGTCATAACTCAATCTTATCAAATTATGCGGTTTTTGCAATCTGATTAGGTTTTTTGAGTGGGTACTCAATTTATCCACCGGCAACACATAGTGACAATGTACACATATTTGAATAAACAAATACAGAAATGCATATTTACAAGAATTAAACGCTGAACTGTTACAGGTTTGTACATAATATTTTAAAAATTGAATTGAATTGAAATATAATTGTCTTGGCTTACAATTCACACCAATTCTGAAATATCTTCATCAGCAAGACATAATTTACGTACACCATTAAAACCTACAGATTGTGACCAGTACTCTTGAAGTTAACTACCACTTTATATAGACGAACGTCTTTAGTACACAAAAGAGAAGAAGCTGATTGAGGAAGATGGTAGCCCATACTCAGCAATGTCTTCAGAAAGACCAACCGTTCGCGGTCAAATTTGGGGCACATAAATAAGATGTGGTTGACATCAGCTTCCGACTCAGGATCACACTTACATGCTGGTGAACTGTAAACGTTGATCCGATGTAGATGTTGTGGGAAAGAGGCATGATTGGGGCGGAGTCTTATGATGGTAGAAATCGTGGATCGGTCCAGATGTGTCCTCATGAACCACGGCTGTGAAGGAATACGAGGTTGTAGCACTGCGTAATAACCGCCTTTTGTCTGTTAAGAAACGTTCCACATTTCCTGCCATTGTTGTCTTGCGGGATCCTTGACTTTACGTAAGTAGTCTGTATAAAGAAGGTGCAGATCCAGGACGGTGCCTAAGGTTGCCGCTTGTTTGGCTAATGCACAGACTTCATCATTATAGAGGATACCAGAGTGGAAAGGTACCCACAACAAATGGATCGTCTGGCCCGTGCGTGTGCTGGCATGGCCATTATGGACAGTTCCGTCTATCAAAGTAGAGACTGCATTTATTGACTGTGGATTGCATCCCACAGAAGAAATAGTGCCAGCCGTTTGTGCCAGTTTTGACACATGGTCACCTGTCATACATTCTATTCGACGTTCAGCGCATCTACCTGTTTTTGAATATGATCATCAAACGCTCTGCTCTCAGATCCCAGTCCATTATTTAAGTACGACCTGGATGGACAGTACTAATGTCAACGTTGGCTTCAATCGTCTCGTTCAAGCACAATGGCCGGGTTTTCCCTGTGTATACACCGATGGCCCCAAAATTCCGCGAGAAGAGATCCAGATCCGCAAAACCTTCAAACTGCCTACGAGCACTTATATTTTTACGGCGGAGACAGTGGCAGTTTTGGAAACACATAAGTTTGTCTCTAGCACTTCTCCAAGATATTGATAGTATCTGACTCGCAAAGCGTTCTTAAAAACATTCAGTACAGTCGATGGAACAAAACAACCAACAGTTATATCTTGGAAGTGATATCTGAATTAGGTGGTTTTAATGTATTAACTTAGTCTTTGTTGGGATCAGACACCGCCAGCCCCCACCTCTCGCCCGTCCTCACACTCCATGAGGGTTTAAGGCTGACACCAAATAAATCAAGCGCCGTACAAAGAACGGGATTTTAAAGGCACACATGATCACGCTGTTCAGCGCTACAAATCCACCCAAGCGCGAGAGTCACGTCGCGTCTAACCTAACGGGCTAGGAGGAGGACTGTCACGATCAAACAGAATGTTGCACAGAAGCATCACCTTGCTAGCTCGAGCCTTCTGGGATTCCCATGCTTAGGCAACATTAAAGTACATGACTGTAGTTAATGCTTTCCCTAGAGAAATGAGTCTTCAGTGAAAACTTGTTAACGATTTTTTGGTTTTTTCCTCTTTTTGACGATACTAATCATTTTCAATTATGCTAATCCTGTTAAGACCTATAATTGAAGTAATCCCAATGCTAAATTTGTGATCCCTTGATGTCTCAGAACATGTCCTGCCAAACGGTCCCTTCTTCTTGTCAAGTTGTGCCACAAACTCCTCTTCTCCCCAATTCTATTCAATACCTCCTCATTAGTTATGTGATCAACCCATCTAATCTTCAGCATTCTTCTGTAGCACCACATTTCGAAAGCTTGTATTCTCTTCTTGTCCAAACTATTTATCGTCCACGTTTCACTTCCATACATGGCTACACTTCATACAAATACTTTCAGAAACTACTTCCTGACACTTAAATCAATACTCGATGTTAACAAATTTTTCTTCTTCAGAAACTCTTTCCTCGCCATTGCCAGTCCACATTTTATATCCCCTCTACTTCGACCATTATTTTGCTCCCCAAATAGCAAAACTCCTTTACTACTTTAAGTGTCTCATTTCCTGATCTAATTCCCTCAGCATCACCCGACTTAATTCGACTACGTTCCATTATCCTCGTTTTGCTTTTGTTGATGTTCATCTTATATCCTCCTTTCAAGACACTGTCCATTCCGTTCAACTGCTCTTCCAACTCCTTTGCTGTCCCTGACAGAATTACAATGTCATCGGCGAACCTCAGTTCTTTCTTCTCCATGGACTTTAATACCTACTCCGAATTTTTCTTTTGTTTCCTTTACTACTTGCTCAATATACAGATTGAATAACATCGGGGAGAGGCTACAACCCTGTCTCACTCCCTTCCCAACCACTGCTTCCCTTTCATGTCCCTCGAATCTTATAACTGCCATCTGGTTTCGGTACAAAGTGTAAATAGCCTTTCGCTCCCTGTATTTTACCCCTGCCGCCTTTAGAATTTGAAAGAGTATTCCAGTCAACATTGTCAAAAGCTTTCTCTACGTCCACAAATGCTAGAAATGTAGGTTTCCTGAATCTATTTTCGAAGATAAGTCGTAGGGTCAGTGTTACCTCACGTGTTCCAACATTTCTGCGGAATCCAAACTGATCTTCCCCGAGGTCAGCTTCTACTAGTTTTTTCCATCCGTCTGTAAAGAATCCGCGTTAGTATTTTGCAGCCATGGCTTATTAAACTGATAGTTCCATAATTTTCACATGTCAACACCTGCTTTCTTTGGGATTGGAATTATTATATTCTTTTTGAAGTCTGAAGGTATTTCGCCTCTCTCATACATCTTGCTCACTAGATGGTGGAGTTTTGTGAAGCCTGGCTCTCCCAAGGCTGTCAGTAGTTCTAATGGAATGTTGTCTACTCCCGGGGCCTTGTTTCGACTCAGGTCTTTCAGTGCTCTGTCACTCTCTTCACGCAGTATTGTATCTCTCATTTCGACTTCATCTGCATCCTCTTCGATTTCCATAATATTGTCCTTAAGTACATCCCCTTGTATAGACCCTCTATATACTCATTCCACCTTTCTGATTTCCCTTATTTGCTTAGAACTGGGTTACCATCTGAGCTCTTGATATTCATACAAGTGGCTCTTTTTTCTCCAAAGGTCTCTTTAATTTTCCTGTAGGCAGTATCTATCTTACCCCTAGGATATGAGGGATATATATCCCTTACTAATCATACGAATACCCCCCCAGGGGGTCCACAACTCTTTCGTGGATACGTGCGTGGCGAGCACGGGGCCCCGAGCCATTGCAGCCTTCTTTCTCTCCTGGGCTGCATTTCCTTTCCCTTCCCCTCCTTTCCCCTCCATACCCCTTTCCCCTCGCCCTCTCCTCTCCCTCTATTGGTGTCCTTGCTTATGTTGGCCCCCGCTATCCTCCTGGTTCTGTTGGTTTTACACTCTGGCTTTGTTGCGTAATCATCTCCTCCTTTTGGCATTCCTTGGTCCCCCTCTGGGGTTTGACCTCCATTCCAAAATTTCTCTTCCGTAGTGTGAGCCATTTGGGGAAGAGCACCTTACCTAGTGTCTCCGACGTGTGCCCTCCTAGTATATTCCACCTTTTCTTCTACGTCGTTGTCTGATGCTAGGGTGCATAGCCAGGACGGTAGCCAGCCCGTGTGGTGGGGTCGCTATGTACCCTTTTGGTTGAGCCCCCTG
Source organism: Schistocerca serialis cubense (assembly GCF_023864345.2). NCBI lineage: Eukaryota > Metazoa > Arthropoda > Insecta > Orthoptera > Acrididae > Schistocerca > Schistocerca serialis. The sequence continues at coordinate 63,616,545 of NC_064648.1, forward strand.
AACACACAGGGATCACACTTCTGATACCTGAGCTGTGACCTCCTCATGCATGCCTTGGAGTGGTTGCTCGTCATCCTGGAGCATCGGAACTCCCGGCAATGGCCGCTGTGCCAGACGGCCCTTGCTGTGGCTGGGTGGCGCCCGTGAGGAGAGCCCCTGATCGGAGTGGGTGGTATCAGGGCGGACGCTATGCAGATGAAACGCATAAGGGTCCAAACCTCTGGCCGCTCTTCTGCGGCCGTCTCTCTGCGTGGTACTGATTCCTCAAGTGCTGCTTCTCTTGCCCCTTCGGCCTTCCCTTCCGTGGCTACCCCCTGGGAGGAGGGTCAGGCCCGTCGTCTAGGGGCAAAACCTTTCCCCCGTTATCTAGTTTGCACCAGGACCGATGGGGATACTTTCACCAGTGTCAAGCCTTTATTCTTTGTGGAACACATTGAAGACAAGTTCGGCGAAGTGGACTCCCTGAGCAAGATGCGGTCGGGTTCGTTACTGATAAAAACTGCTTCGGCTGCCCAATCTGCGGCCCTTCGTGCCTGTACCCATCTTGGCACAATTCCCGTGTCCATTACCCCTCACCAGTCTCTCAATATGGTACAAGGTGTGATTTTTCACAGGGACCTCATCCTTCAAACTGATGAGGAACTTCGGGACAATCTCGGACGGCGGGGTGTTCACTTTGTTCGGCGTGTTCAGAAGGGTCCTAAAGATAATCGTATTGATACTGGTGCCTTTATCCTGGCCTTTGAAGGGGATACCCTTCCTGAGAAAGTTAAGATTATGGTCTATCGCTGTGATGTGAAGCCGTACATCCCACCTCCTATGCGGTGTTTTAAGTGCTTGCGTTTTGGCCACATGTCTTCTCGCTGTACCCAGGACCCTCTCTGTGGTGACTGTGGACGTCCACTCCATGAGGGGAGTCCCTGTGTTCCCCCTCCTGTATGTGTAAATTGTCATGGTAGTCATTCTCCACGTTCAGCAGATTGCCCAGTCTATAAGAAAGAAAAAAAGATACAGGAGTATAAGTCCCTTGATCGTTTACGCTACACAGAGGCCCGTAAGAAATATGCACGATTGCACCCTGTGTCCATGACATCTAGTTACGCCTTGGTTACATCTTCATCCCTTCCTCCCCCTTCCTTACCCCCGTCCCGGACCCCTCTCCTTCCCCCCTCCCCTGCGGCTCCCACACCTTCTCCTCTGGGCGCCGCTCCCCCTCCCCAGCCGGAGAAGTGTCCCACTCCTTCGGCGTCTGCCGGTCAAGGGCGCCTCTCCCGGGATGCCCCTTCCCGGCACCTTCCAGGTCAAAGGTCTGCTGCAGCGCGGCGACCGCGAGAGCCGCGGTCTATCGGCCCCCAGGTCGCCCGGTCTCTTTCTGTTCCTGATCTTGCTGCAGCTGGCTCCATTATGCCACACAGCCCTCCTCGATCTCAGCCTGAAAAGAAGAAGAAACATAAGTCCCGGGACAAAGAGCCTCTGGTGTCACCGGAGGTCCCTTCCCCGGCTTCACAACCGGATTCTGACCTGTCGTTTATGGATGTCGCCCCCTCCTTGTCGGTGACGGGTGGGGACCCGGCGGTATGACTGGATTTAGCGTGTTCAGCCCTCATTTAAACCATCGTTCTGTGGTTCTCCAATGGAATTGTAATGGCTACTATCGTCACCTTCCGGAATTGAAATCCCTTCTTTCGTCCTACTCAGCAGCTTGTGTGGTTCTCCAGGAATCTCATTTTACTGATGCTCACTCACCGACCCTCCGTGGGTTCCGTGTTTTCTGTCGAAATCGGGTCGGACCCTTGCGGGCTTCTGGTGGCGTTTGTACGTTGGTCCGTACAGACATTGCTAGCACGTGGATTCCTCTCCAAACTACATTGGAAGCGGTTGCTGTTAGGGTCCACTTAGACTCTGCAGTCACAGTTTGCAATCTTTCTCCCTCCTGACAGGACTCTTACACCTGCTGCCTTAACTGCCCTTCTTCAGCAACTTCCTCCTCCCTTCCTCCTCCTTGGGGATTTTAATGCTCATCATCCTTTGTGGGGCAGTGCCTTTCCATCTAGACGAGGTCTTCTTATCGACCAATTTATTGCAGACCACGACCTGTGCCTTCTTAATGATGGCTCCCCTACTCATTTCAGTGCTGGTCATGGTACCTTTTCTGCCATTGATCTTTCTCTTTCTTCTCCCTCTCTCCTCCCTTCATTACACTGGTCGCCACACGACGACCTTTGTGATAGTGACCATTTCCCGTTGATTATCACGCTCCCTTCCCGCTCCCCGATGGAGAGGTTACCTCGTTGGTCTTTCCACCGCGCCGATTGGCCTCTATATACTGCACAGGTCGAGTTTTCTCCCTCTTTGTCGGGTTGTATTGATGACGTCCTACGTGACGTGTCTGACGCGATTGTTCGCGCTGCTAACCTTGCTGTCCCGCGCTCATCTGGACAATTTCGTCGTCGGCAAGTCCCGTGGTGGAGTACGGCCATTGCCATCCGTGATCGCCGTCGAGCTTTGCAACACTTTAAGAGGCACCCATCTGTAGCCAGCCTTTCTACCTTTAAGCGCCTTCGCGCTAAAGCCCGTTATTTAATCAAACAGAGCAAGCGGATATGTTGGGAACGATTCGTTTCTTCCCTTGGTTCCACTGTCCCTCTGTCACGGGTATGGGCTACACTTCGCTCTCTCCAAGGTTGCCATCGGCAGTCCACCCTCCCAGGCCTTCACCTCCCAGATGGCATTTGTACGGACCCATTAGTTCTTGCAGAACATCTTGCGACCCATTTTGCAGTGGCATCAGCGTCGGTCTCCTATCCAGCTGCTTTCCTTCATCAAAAACAGCAGGCTGAAGCTGTCACCTTATGTTTCACCACTTGTGAGTCAGAATCTTACAACGAACCTTTCACTGAATGGGAATTTCTTTCTGCTCTATCTGCTTCTCATGATACGGCTCCTGGCCCAGATTCCATTCATAACCAGCTGCTTCAACATCTCAGTGCTCCAAAACGGCACCATCTTCTTCGGGTGTTTAACCGTATCTGGCTCCAGGGTGACTTCCCTTCTCAGTGGAGGGATAGCATCGTGGTTCCTGTCCTTAAGCCTGGTCAGAACCCCCTATCTGTTGACAGCTATCGGCCAATTAGTTTGACCAATGTTGGTTGTAAGTTACTTGAACGGCTGGTAGCCCGTCGGCTCACTTGGGTCCTCGAATCTCGGGATCTATTGTCCCCTTACCAGTGTGGCTTTCGAGAGGGACGATCTCCAATCGATCATTTGCTTCGCTTGGAATCCGCAGTTCGGCAGGCTTTTTCCCAGCGCCGCCATTTGGTTGCAGTGTTTTTTGACCTTCGCAAGGCCTATGACACGGCCTGGCGCCATCACATCTTACTAACCCTTCATCAGTGGGGTCTTCGGGGCCCACTCCCGATTTTTATCCGCCAGTTCCTGATCCATCGGTCATTCAGAGTTCGAGTTGATACTGCTTTTAGTTCTCCACGGACCCAGGAGACGGGCATCCCACAGGGTTCTGTCTTGAGTGTCCATCTTTTCCTCATTGCTATCGATGGACTTGTGGCCTCTGTCGGTCCTATGGTCGCCCCTGCCCTGTATGTGGATGATTTCTGCATTTGGGTTAGTTCCTCCTCGATGCCATCTGCAGAACGGCAGCTCCAGGTGGCTATACGGCGTGCCTCTGCATGGACCCTCTCCCAAGGGTTTCAATTCTCTCCTTTAAAATCGCGGGTGGTCCACTTCTGTCGCCGTACTACGGTCCACCCTGATCCAGAGCTCTATCTCGCTGCACAAAGATTGCCTGTGGTTCCACAGTTTCGTTTCCTAGGTCTTCTTTTCGACAACAAGCTCACTTGGCTGCCCCATATCAGACTCCTGAAGGTAGGATGTTTCCGTAAACTCAATGTCCTTCGCTTCCTTGCCCACTCCTCCTGGGGTGCGGACCGTTCCCTCCTCCTCCGTCTTTATCGTGCTCTAGTTCTGTCACGTTTGGACTATGGTTGTCAAGTTTATGGTTCAGCTGCTCCTTCCACGCTGCACGTGCTGGATCCAGTCCACCATCGTGGTATCCGTTTGGCCACCGGTGCCTTCCCTACTAGCCCTGTTGATAGTCTCCTGGTTGAAGCTGGGATCCCCCCCCCCCCCCCTTTCTGTTCGGCGGTCCCAGCTTCTGGTGTCTTATGCCCTTACTATCCGTTCTTCTCCCGCTCATCCTTCCTATTCTATCCTATTCCCAGACCATGGACGTCGCCCGCCTGACTCCCGCCCTCGGGCGGGTTTACCGGTTGGGCTGCGCCTTGCGTCTCTTACCCGTGATTTTCGGCTTCCTCCTTTGTCCTGTCTTCCTCGCTCCCTCCCCTCCACCCCTCCTTGGTTAGTTCCTCGGCCTCGAATTCGGATGGATCTCCGCCGCGGTCCGAAAGATTCCATCCCCCCGGTGGTGTTCCGTTCCTTTTTCCGCCAAATTTTATGGGAGTTTCGGGATGCTGTTGTTTTTTACACTGATGGCTCTAAATCTGCTGATCATGTTGGGTATGCCTTCACGTCCTTCGTTGGAACGGAAAATCATCTACTGCCACCCTCATGTGGGGTGTTTACTGCGGAATTGATGGCAATTTCCCGGGCCCTTACCTTTATTAAACAATCCCAACACAACCGCGTTTTGTTATGTACGGACTCGATGAGTGGCCTTCTTGCTATTGACCGGTGTTTTTCGCGCCATCCCTTGGTCTCTGCCATCCATGACCATCTCGCTGATCTTCACCGTGCTGCTTGTTCCATTGACTTCTTATGGGTCCCGGGCCATGTGGGTATCCCGGGTAATGAGCTCGCTGATCGTTTGGCTGGGGGAGCAGTTACTTACCCCCCCGTTTTCTGTAACCCCTCCTGCAGCGGATTTACGGCTTCACATCAAATCCCACTTTGCACAGTCATGGGCCAATTCTTGGGAGGCTACTCCACTGTCTAATAAACTTCGTGCCATTAAGGTGAATCCAGGCCCATGGCGTTCTTCCTTTAGCCTCTCCCGCAAGGACTCGACCACACTGTGTCGTCTCCGCATTGGCCATACCAGGCTGACCCATGGTTTCCTTTTGCGTGATGAGCCACCCCCGCTATGTGGTTGTGGAGCCTTCCAGTCAGTGGCCCACATTTTGGTTGAATGCCCCCTTCTTTTGGCTCTGCGTGCTAAGTACAGACTCCCCCACACTTTACCTTTGATGTTGGCTGACGATTCCCGGATGGTCTCTCTGGTTCTAGGTTTCCTCCGGGAGAGTGGTTTTTATTCTCAGTTTTAAAGTTTTTAATCTCCCTCTGGTGTTGGGGCAGGGCGGTGAGTGTTTGGGTGTCTCCCACTGTAGGCAGTGTTCAGAGATTCCCGATTCACCTCCCTGACCGGAATCCTCTTTTCTTTCCCTTTTACTCTGTTTTTACCCCTTCTTTTTAAGGCTTGGTTAGTTTTTCTATTCCCATACGTACTTTCTGCATTATAGCAGTTGTACCTTTTAAGTCACAGGTGGTCTTGCCTATGCTGTTTCAGCATAGTGTTGGGTTCGTTCTCTTGCCAACTTCCCTCACTTGTTTTTACTAATGACAACGTGACTGCCCTTTTACGTTTCCCCTTTATCTGTTTTATTTTTCTGACTATACTGAGATGTCCCGTTAGCAGAATGGAGTCTATTTGAAACAAGGGACTGATGACCTTGCTGTTTGGTCCCTTTAACCTCAAACAACCAACCAACCAACCAATCATACGAATAAATTTTGTTCCATAAAAGCATCAGGATTCTCAAAGTACTCCGTCAGAGGAGCATTTTGGGAGCCCTTGCTGTAGCAAAGGTTTGTGTTTTTTTATAGGTGTTGACTGAAATATACTGTTCGAAATTCTGAAGGTGGAAAGGACATAAAAGGCAAGCAATGATTGAAAAGGGGGTGAGGCAGGGCTGTAGCCTCTCCACGAGTTACTCAGTCTCTACATTGAGCAAGCGGCGAAGGAAAGCAAGGAGAAATTTTGACTGTGAATTAAAGTTCAGGAAGAAGAAATAAGGGTATAGCGATGACAGTGATTCTCAGAGATGGCGAAAGACTTCGAAGTGCGGTTGAATAGCGTAGATAGTGCCTTGAAAATAGGTTAGAATGTGAACATCAGCAAGAGTAAAAAAATGTAATAAAATAGTGTGGAATTAAATCAGGCGATGCAGGAGAGTTAGATTAGGAAACGACACTAAATCCATTAGACCAGTATTGCCGTTTGGTGTGCAAAATAAATGATTTATAGTCGAAGTAGAGGAAATAAAACGGACTTGTTATAGCATTAAAAGCATTTCTGAAAAACAGCAATTTGTTAAAACTAAATATAAATTTAAGTGTTCGGAAATCATTCTGGACGTATGTCTGGAGTGTAGCCTAGTACGGAAGTGAAACGTGGACGGTGAGCTGTTCCGTTAAAGAGGGAATAGCTTTTAAAATGGGGTGCTACAGAGGAATGCTGAAGATAAACTCAGATCGAATAAGTAATAAGGTACTTAGTTGAGTTGGGAAAGAAAATATAAGAAGCATGACAAAAGGGATCAGTTGGTAGGACACATCTTGAAGCATCAAAGAAACCTAAATGTTGGTAATGGAGGGAAATGTTGGAGGGAGGGGACTGTAACTGTAGGGGGATTCTTCCAGTGATTGGCTTTTCCCGTACCAGCGATTAGTTTTGTGGTCGTTCCACAAATGGTTCCGTACACATATTCCTAAATATTTTCTGCATGTGAGTACTTCATGATTGTTTCGCAGTTTCTATAATTCGTGATGCCTGCCTGCTTTTTGTTGAGGGTAAACTTCCAATCCCTGCACAAAGCGTTGATCCTGTGCTTACAATGAGGTGGCTAAAGTTTTGTCGCAAGAGTTCGGTAAGTTAGGTTGTGCCCAGGGCACTTTAATGTTACCTTGTGCTTCGCCCTTTCGACAGTGGACATACCATGGCACGACCATATTGACAGTAGTAATAGACCTTTGTGTCGTCCACCGCGGGTCAGCCCCACCCACACCCTCACCCCTAGCCACCACCCCTCCTCACCCACCATAAAACATTCTTACGGGGTAAGGGCCCTTGCCTTACCTGCCCCACAAAGGACAAAGGAATTTCAAGGCCTGCAGTCTGAGCGGGTGGCAGTAGAAACGTCCTGTCGCCGCATACTTCTGTTTCATACTGTCCTCTTCACTTTTGCTAATGTTACAGTTTTATTAGCTTTATAGTAGACCTATTTTCTGTCTGTGCCACTTCTTCGCTTCCTTTTCAAAAAACTTCCATCCGATATGTCAAATACTTAACGTGCCCAAATAAATATATAAAAATTTCAATTTGCCTTCATTGGATACTGGTTATCAAGTATCCTTGTCGCTAGTTTGGAAAAGCCTCTTAAATACCGTTGGTTTCTATCCATCTGATCGTGGTCTTATAAAATAACCTATATTTCCGTAAGTTTGACATAGAACTCCTAGAAAAGGTAACACTGGTTTTTAATAAGCCGGGATGTCTGCACCACTATCAATCGCCGTCATAGAGCTATAAAACCCGGCCCATGCGTTTATAGTCGGTGTTTGAAGGCTTACGAGTCAAAAACAGGAGTAGTAATCGCTGAAAGATAGTGACGTCTAACAAAGGATTAAGACTAGCAGGTACACACGAGTCATAAAACTGTCACGTGCCAAAAGCTGAGCATTTGCCATAGACATAATGCGCACCCACATCTTGGAGAGTTTTCAGGCAAGAGAGACCTAAATTAATTTACCTGAAGTGCACTTTTATGATGATCTCTCTCCCTCTACGCTCTGTGATTGAACGAAACACAGAGATAATCCGGTCATGTATAAAGAGTCCGTCATGGACGGAACAGGAAATGTAGTTGAAGATAGCAAAGTAAAATCAGAAACGCTGAACTTAGTTTTCAAATATTTCTTCACAAAATGAAAATCCTGAGGTCTTCATCAAATTCTTCCACCAACATAAAACGAGATTAGTGTCAATGGCGTTGACAACCGTGATCTCTACTGTTAAACAAAGCTTCAGGGTGCGTAGGAATCCCTACCAGATTCTGTACTGAATTTGCAGCTCCTTTTATCCCGTCTATTCTAGCTCCCTCGAATAAGAAGCGTGCCCACTGATTGGGTGAAAGCACAGGTCACGCCAATCTGCAAAAAAGGTAGCAGAACTGGTCAACATAAATATCATCCAATGTTCTTGAATTCCGAGTGTTGTAGAAAATTTGTACGTATGACATCATGCGGCGCGAAGTATTTCTACATGCCGACGATCGTGGATTCGCATTACGTCGTTCATGCGAACCCGACTTGCACTTCGCAAAAGGACATCCTGCGTTTATCAAGGCAGTCTAGTGTATCTTCACTTCCGGAAAGCATTGGACTCGTTTACATTAAAAACTAACGAAAGTACAATCGTTCAAAGTGACATCTCATCTGAAAGACTACTCACGCGTCAGCCGGGAACTAAATGGGTTGAGGGGCAGAAAACCAAACTGCGGTCACTCGAATAGAACTCAGGAGCGTGTCGGACTGCCCTTTCATAAACAGTTTCCCCCTCCAGCAGGAGCATCCAGCAGTCTGAAGTTCGTAAGTACGCCACTGCATATTCTGGCTACGTGTGTGATACTGACATCAGGACAGGCTTCGGTTTGGCTATTATTCTGCCCACCAACTTCGCCAATACTGACATTGTTACGCGGGTTCTTAAATTTTGTGAATCCTCGGACGTCATCCGGTGACGGGAGGCGGAATTTCCGGCCGCGGTGACAGAGCGGTTCTAGGCGCTTCAGGCCGGAACCGCGCGACTGCTAAGGTCGCAGGTTCGAATCCTACCTCGGGCATGGGTGTGTGTGATGTCCGTAGGTTAGGTTTAAGTAGTTCTACGTTCTAGGGGACTGATGACCCGAGAAGTAAAGTCCCATAGTGCTCAGAGCTATTTGGGAGGCGGAATTAAGGCATTATAAAGTACTCCGCATGCGGGGACAGCCTTCCTCTTCCCCTTTCCGCAAGATGGGATGCTGACGGTCAGAACTTTGAAGTTGAGCGTCTCGAGTCAAAAATAATTGCGGCTGTATTACCTTTTAGTTATTTGTGCATGGTCTCCTCCGCAATTGATACACAGCTCCCGACGCCGTTTGCACTACCGGAAGCAGTCTTGGTACGCCTCTTACTGGATCGCGCGAAGCGCCGTGTGCAATTTTTTATCTCGTCTATCGTTGTAAATAGTATCCCTTTCAGCGGGGTTTACAGCTTTTATTTATTTCCCAAGTCCGCAGGACCAGTTCTGGATTCTACGAAGGATGAGGGAGCACTTCGTTTCTTGTGCATTAGTAAGGTGCCAAAGGGATGAATGAGCGGGTGAGTTATCGTGATGCAAGAGTCAGGTATTGTCCGCTACAGAAAGAGATTTTCACTCTAAAGCGGAGTGTGCGCAAATATGAAACTTCCTGGCAGATTAAAGGTCCCGAGTAAGTGTCTGGGTCCGGCACAGTTTTAATCTGGCATTGTCTCGGCATATTTGTCCGTTTCCTCCTATTTTCTCGCAGGCGTCGCAACACGTAGTGATAGTACCATCGATTAACAGTTTGTCCCTGTTGTACGAATTCATGATGAAGTACTGCTTCAAAGTGAAAGAAAAGCATTAGCATGGCTTTGACATCTGACCTGACGAGCTCCTTTTTTTGTCTTGGAGAACCCATTGTGAAGATTGAACTTTGGTCTCATCATAAACGTAGACCAATGTCTCATCAGCAGTTATGATTCTCTTGAGGATCATCTCATTTGCGCGATCCAAAAGTTCTCCACAGAATGCGGGGCGAAGGTCTTTCTGGTCTTGACTAATGAGCCATGGCACGAACTAGGCGGCAACACGATGCATTCCGAGATGCTGTGTCAGGATATAATGAGATGACACAATAGAAATGTTGTGGTCCTCTGCAACCTCTCGTATAATCAGGATTAGATTGGCACACGCACGTTCGGGACATAAGTGTCGTAGGTAGAAGAGTGCCCTGAACGAGGGTCATTTTTAACTTTTCTCCGACCATTTTTGAAGCATGTGAACCATTCGTAACACTGTGTGGCTTAAGCACTCTTCACAATAGGCTTTCTGCGTCATTTGGGGTGTCTGTAAATATTTTATCGAGTTTCACACACAATTTAACGAGACACTTCGGTCCTCTAATTCTGCCATCTCGAAATTAGCAAGACTTGCTACACAGCGTTCTATTCAATACAGCACCGAACAAATACTGACACATACAACTAACTTCCGGCAGTTACACATTAAACACAGGCTTTTACAGGGTTGCCAACCGCATTTCTCTCACACACCGTTGTCGAGAAATTACGAATGTTCCAGAATTTTGAACAGAGCTTCGCGAGCTATACGTAGGTAAGCCACTTAATTTTACTCGGAATTTTCTTTATTAAATCTTACAAAGTAAACTTCTGATACAAATACCAGGACCCTACGTGTCATCAGATTTTCAATAAAATACCACTATGCAGTAAACCAGTCAAATGAATAGGCAAACTAATGCTATTTATCGACTACATAAGAAGTATTGACATTTCTCCTGCGCGCGAATCTCGCCCGTTAATTGGATGTAATCAGTCCGTTCGCTGTACCAGTCGTCTTAACCCTCTCGGTTTTAGTAACTTTCTCCAATTGTTTAAAGTACTTAATCGTAAACTTTTTTACGGCGTTCGGTAATAAATGCACTGTAATGGCATCACAGGGCCCACTTAGTTAAGCCACGTCTACTTCCTTTTGTCACAGTTTGCCTGCTTGCGTTTTCTAAAGAATTCAGTGTGCTAAAAGAACTGCTTCGAGGGACAACATGGATAGAGATGAAACTTCCAGGCAGGTTAAAACTGTGTGCCGGACAGAGACTCGAACTCGGGACCTTTGCCTTTCGCGGGCAAGTGCTGAGAGGACGGGGCGTGAGTCGTGCTTGGGTAGCTCAGATGGTAGAGCACTTGTCCGCGAAAAGCAAAGGTCCAGAGTTCGAGTCTCGCACCCACACACAGTTTTAATCTGTCAGGAAGTTTCATATCAGCGCACACTCCGCTGCAGAGTGAAAATCTCATTCTGGATTGAGAGATACGTACGGAGAGCACTCAGGAGGAAATCCTATGCGCCGATTTATTAACGTAATCCAAGAAAGGTTGACTTAGCTATTTCGAGCGGGTAGGTATGACACTTTATACTGTACGATGCTTATACCGCTTTCTGCGGAGTCGTATCTAAACTGAAACTTTCATGGAGATTTGGTACCATAAGATCTCGCAGAATGACGACGTACATACAGTCGTGGGTAAAACAGATTCTGTTCATTTGCACTATTCTGGGAAATTACAATCCAGCAAGAGACATAGGTTACAAAGCACAACATGTACAAAGGAGGACGGCACAATGATAAGGGTATTGACTTGCGGGAGACCGATACGGAGATGTTGAGAAACCAGAACTAGCAAACTTCTTGAGATAGACGCAAACTATCCCGCGAACGCCTACTTCCAAAGTCCCAAGAACGAACATTGGGACTAAGAACGTACTGTAGCCCCTCTATAATTAGTACCGATGCGGAAAAAATATCAATTTCAGCAAGCACAGAGGCATTTCAGCAGTCTGTTCCCGGACTCCACACGCGGATGGTACGGGAAGGAACCCTAATTTGTGGTAAAATTGGACGAAATGCCTGCCATCTACTGAAGTGGTTTGTAGAGCGCAGACGTATAAATAAAAAGTAGTTAGGCGGACGAGAGACAGGCGTGCTTGTGTAAGGCCGACTATTCCCACGGTGTTCGGCTAGGCGGTTGCCTGACAGTAAGCCCTGGCCTTGGTCGTTGCGTGCCAAATTGCCGCCAAAGCTGCCGCCTGTTGGCGTGACTGAGTCAACCGTGTGTCCTCCAGCTGACATTGTCCCACCAACTCGCGCTCATCATTCAACGAAACTGTAGGTTCGTTCATCGTTAGTGATCGTTGTCTTCATTCATTCATTCATTCATTGAACGAACTTGCTGAATCGTTTTGAGACGACAGTTAATGGTTCTTATATGTTAAAGCTACAAAACTAGACGATGATGGGTAAATAGTAAAACTTGTGGAACTTACGAGGAGAGGGGCCCCAGATGTGGGGTGGACTTTTTGAAACTACTTACACAGTGATTTAGATTAATGTCGCAGGTATTACAAGCTGCAACCATTCACCATGCTAGACGCTTGTTTGCAAGTAATCGACGAAAAAATTTTATAATTTTGCATGATGCTTTAAGGTTTTAAAAATTTTTAGACTAGTACAGTGAATTGGTAATGGTCTTAGGTCCATATGCAAGAGGTTGTGGGTTCAGTACTAGTTTGCTGCTTTGAAAATCATTTTAAATTTTCAACGAAGTTACTGTGATCAGTATATTTAGTAAATTAATTGGTTTAAATGTAATTTTTTTTCTCTAACTTAGTCACATTTTAATCACTGTAACTTTTCTGTTGCTCTCATTTCTAATTCCCATGTTTTGCAGTCCGTTTTCCAGTTGGAATGTTTGTCCATACGAAGTTCTTTACTTTTATTTATCTATCGTAACATTTAAATGTTTGAAAATGCCCAACTATAGGTTAAATGACATACCATCCGTCAAAATTTAATCATATAAATTCTTATTTCTTACGGAAAAAAATACGCAGATGTACATTTAAACGAAAGAAGGGAGTATTAAGTAAAGCGAAATTCAATAAAAATGAGGAATAGAAATTGTGAATGCAATGACACGGACAAAAGGAGGATGATAAACGGAAGAAATTAAATAGATGTTAATACGTGACAACCATTAAAATCCCATCCAGAAACCGAATGATGGAAATTAAAAATGACAACAATTGAAAAAGTTAATGATTAAAACGATCATCGTCATTTAAGACTGATCATGCCTTTCAGCGTTCAGTCTGAAGCATAGTCCCCCGTATTAAATTCCTCCGTGATCCCCTAATCAGTGCTAACATCGGTGCCTCTTCTGATGTTAAGCCTATTACTTCGAAGTCATTCTTAACCGAATCCAGGTACCTTCTCGTGGTCTACCCTGAACCCATGAGTCTCTCGGGTAACCTTGCTTCTCCCATGCGTGTAACATGACCCCACCATCTAAGCCTGTTCGCCCTGACTGCTACATCTATAGAGTTCATTCCCAGTTTTTCTTTGATTTCCTCATTGTGGACACCCTGCTGCCATTGTTCCCATCTACTAGTACCTGCAATCATCCTAGCTACTTTCATATCCGTAACCACAACCTTATTGATAAGGTAACCTGAATCCACCCAGCTTTCGCTCCCATAGAACAAAGTTGTATGTGGCAGGGGTAAAATACAGGGAGCGAAAGGCTATTTACAATTTGTACAGAAACCAGATGGCAGTTATAAGAGTCGAGGGGCACGAAAGGGAAGCAGTGGTTGGGAAGGGAGTGAGACAGGGTTGTAGCCTGTCCCCGACGTTATTCAATCTGTATATTGAGCAAGCAGTAAAGGAAACAAGCAAAAAATACGGGGTAGGTATTAAAATCCATGGAGAAGAAATAAGAAGTTTGAGGTTCGCCGATGACATTGTAATTCTGTCAGACAGCAAAGGACCTGGAAGAGCAGTTGAACAGAATGGACAGTGTCTTGAAAGGAGGGTATAAGATAAACATCAACAAAAGCAAAACGAGGATAATGTAATGTAGTCGAATTAAGTCAGGTGACGCTGAGGAATTAGATTAGGAAACGACACTTAAAAGTAGTAAAGGAGTTTTGCTATTTGGGGAGCAAAATAACTGATGATGGTCGAAGTAGAGAGGATTTAAAATGCAGACTGGCAATGGCAAGGAAAGGGTTTCTGAAGAAGAGAAATTTAACATCGAGTATAGATTTAAGTCAGGAAGTCGTTTCTGAAAGTATTTATATGGAGTGTAGCCGTGTATAGAAGTGAAACGTGGACGATAAATAGTTTGGACAAGAAGAGAATAGAAGCTTTCGAAATGTGATGCTACAGAAGAATGCTGAAGATTAGATGGGTAGATCACATAACTAATGAGGTATTGTATAGGATTGAGGAGAAGAGAAGTTTGTGGCACAGCTTGACTAGAAGAAGGGATCAGTTGGTAGGACATGTCCTGAGGCATCAAGGGATCACCAATTTAGTACTGGAGGGCAGCGTGGAGGGTAAAAATCGTAGAGGGAGACCAAGAGATGAATACACTAAGCAGATTCAGAAGGATGTAGGCTGCAGGAGGTACTGGGAGATGAAGCAGCTTGCACAGGATAGATAGCATGGAGAGCTGCATCAAACCAGTCTCAGAAGACAACAACTAAGTTGGTCGAAGATTGAACGGTGCACAGATAACTTAGTCTTGGTACTGACTTCCTTCTTGTAGAAGAGAGTAGATCGTAGCTGAGCGCTCACTGCATTAGCTTTGCTACACCTCGCTTCCAGTTCTTTAACTATGTTGCCATCCTGTGAGAATATGCATCCTAAGTACTTGAAACCGTCCACCTGTTCTATGTTTCTTCTATTAGATAAATGTGACAAAGGAAGTATAAACCGATCAATTAAATAAAAATTATCGTAGTTATTTCGATAAAAATTTCGAAGCACCTACATGATTCGAACCCACCTCCTCTTACATACGAAGATCGTACTATCACCATTCCGCTACGCAACCAGTTCCTAAGACACTTTTTTTTAAAGCTATACGGTATGACAAAAACTCCGAAATATTTTCGTAGATTACTCGCAAACGTCCCCCAGGTGAATTGTTGCCGAGTGTAATACTTGTGACTTCAACCTAATCACCGTTAGATTTTTCAAAAAGTCTATCCCACCACTTGGGACCTCTCCTTCTAGTCGAAACTCTTCCAGATACGAAAGTATGGGAAATATAAAAAACATAACACATTACCCTGCCTAATACGGTTTATGAAAACGGCTTGAATTCAAAACAGTGTCCAGTTCCCGTCGTCTGAGTTGACAAATACTGGTCTGCATGGTTTTCAACGGAATCCTATACCATTCTTCCCGCAAAATAGTGGCTAGTTCAGGTGACAATATTGAAGGTGGACAGCCATCACACAAACTTCTCTCCGAAGTAGACCACAGAGTTTCACACTGAGATTTGGTGGTTGTAGTAGTCAGGGGAGATAAGACAGTTAATCCTCGTGTTCATGAAACCACTACTGAACTGGGCCCTGTCTTCTTTGAACATTGTACTATGGGATGGACCTGTTAGCCAACATGGCCACGTAATCCTTGGCAGTGATGCACAGGGGAGGGTAAGGGAGGGTCTGATTAGCCAACATAATCCTTGGCTTGCAGAGTAAGCATGGGGCCTATGCAATAACACGATACTGCAGCCTAAATCGTCAACGAACCCCCGCCGTGTTTACGTCTCGAAATGTAAACTCGGCGAATAGCTGAAATCTGTGTGAAACGAAATACACTACTGCCCATTAAAATTTGTACACCAAGAAGAAATGCAGATGATAAACGGGTATTCATTGGGAAAATATATTATACTAGAACTGACATGTGATAACTTTTTCACGCAATTTGGGTGCATAGATCCTGAGAAATCAGTATCCAGAAAAACCACCTCTGACCGTAACAACGGCTTTGATATGCCTGGGAATTGAGTCAGAGCTTGGATAGCTTGTACAGGTACAGCTGCCCGTGCAGCTTCAACACGATACCACAGTTCATCAAGAGTAGTGACTGGCGTATTGTGACGAGCCAGTTGGTCGGGCACCATTGACCAGACGTTTTCAATAGCTGAGAGATCTGGAGAATGTGCTGGCCAGGGAAACAGTCCAATATTTTCTGTATCCAGAAAGGCCCGTATAGGACCTGCAACATGCGGTCGTGCATTATCCTGCTGAAATGTAAGGTTTCGCAGGGATCGAATGAAGGGTAGAGCCACGGGTCGTAACACATCTGAAATGTAACATCCACTGTTCAAAGTGCCGTCAGTGCGAACAAGAGGTGACATAGACGTGCAACCGATGGGTACCCCATATCATCACGCCGGGTGATACGCCAGTATGGCGATGACGAATACACACTTCCAATGTGCGTTCACCGTGATGTCGCCAAACACGGATGCGACCATCATGATGCTGTAAACAGAACCTGGATTCATCCGAAAAATCACGTTTTGCTATTCGTGCACCCAGGTTCGTCGTCGAGTACACCATCGCAGGCGCTCCTGTCTGTGATGCAGCGCGAAGGGTTACCGCAGCCGTGGCCTCAGAGCTGCTAGTCGCGATATGATAAACCGCAATCGCGATAGGCTACAATCCGACCTATATCAAAGTCGGAAACGTGATGGTACGCATTTCTCCTCCTTACACGAGGCATCACAACAACGTTTCACCAGGCAACGCCGGTCCATTGCTGTTTGTGTACGAGAAATCGGTTGGAAACTTTCCTCATATCAGCACGTTGTAGGTGTCGCCACCGGCGCCAACGTTGTGTGAATGCTCAGAAAAGCTAATCATTTGCATATCACAGCATCTTCTTCCTGTCGGTTAAATTTCGCGTCTGTAGCACGTCACCTTCGTGGTGTAGGAATTTTAATGTCCAGAAGTGTACATCTGAACAAACTACTTTCTTCCAATGAAGTACATTGTTCTGTGGTTCCGGCGCCACGTTTTCTTGTTAAGTGCATTTTCAGAAGAGCAATTTTGGAATTTCGGCTTACACTGCAACCCGCTACTTACGGAGCTCCGTTAGTGCATTGGTGGTGGCATGGTTTGCGAAAGCTACATTCTGTTCTGTTGAGAGTTTTGCAGCTGTTGAACTTATCAGTTACCTTCAGTCTGTCACGGTCACTCAACACATCTTCGTTGTGATATAGGGGTGATCATCTCACCTTCCCTATATGCAGTATAGATAACACATACGGTTAGTCTTGAAACGTCAAACGCGCCTATTTCGCGGTTATACAAAACGTGTTGCCCTTCTTCGAACTTCTTCCCTTTCTCCGTCGTGAGGACCCACGTCAGTGTCGCTGTATCTTCCAAATGACAGTCGTCCACCTCTTGCTGGACTGTCCAGTTTTAGCCGCTCTGCGGCAGACTTTTAACTTTCCCAGCACCCTGCCTTCGGTATTGGGCGACAATGCTTCCACAGCAGCTTTAGTTTTAAGTTTTATCCGTGAGAGTGGGTTTTATACTTTTATGTAGGTTTTAGCGCATGTCCTTTGACCCTCCGTGTCCTCCACCCTAGTGCTTTTAAGGTGGAGGTTTTATTGTGGTGCAGAGTGGCTGGCTTTCCCTTTTTATTCTCGTTGTTCGCCAGCCACTGTAATCTGCTTTCATGTTTTACTCTCTTCTGTTTCTAGCGTCTGTTTCCTTGTCCTCTTTTGTTCCTTTTATTATTCGTTGCCTTCCCTTCTTGTGGCTTTTCCTTTTTTTCCGTTTTGTGTTGTATGTTTCGGTCATTTTACTCTCACATTTGTGGCACTGTTTTATTAGGAACAAGGGACCGATGACCTCGTAGTTTGTCCCTTCTCCCGCCTCTAAACCAACCAACCAGCCAACTGTCAATCCTGTGTCGTGTGCACAGCTAGTGGTCTATTGGCTAGCGTTGCTACCTCTGGTTCACGAGGACCCGGATTAGATTCCTGGCCGGGTTGGAGTGTTTCTCTGCCTGGGGATTGGGTGTTCGTGTTGCCTTCATCATTCCATCGGCATTCATGAAAGTGGCTAGAGTGGACATTGTACAGATTCGGAATTTGTACGGGTGCTGATGACCGCGCACTTAAGGGAGGTAGGACGTCAAACGGGCCGACTTGGAGCAGGGGAGTCACCACAGGACATTTTAATTTCCACTGTCTATACTTGTACAAATAAATTCATAAAACTTTGTCACCATGACCAGGAAGGATTGAGGACTCACACTCTTCGCAGTGCCGGCCGCGGTGGTCTAGCGGTTCTAGGCGCTCAGTCCGGAACCTCGCGACTGCTACGGTCGCAGGTTCGAATCCTGCCTCGGGCATGGATGTGTGTGATGTCCTTAGGTTAGTCAGGTTTAAGTAGTTCTAAGTTCTAGGGGACTGATGACCACAGATGTTGAGTCACATAGTGTTCAGAGCCATTTGAACTCATCGCAGTGGAAGTTCAAAAACGTAGCAAAATACCTTTTTTACATGTGAAATTTCATCATTTTTTTACTTATTACGGACTGCATTTGATGCTATAGGTACACTTTTCTTCCTAAGTAAGAGATTCTTCGATGAATTTTTCATAGCATACGAACAGTAGTTACAGGTGGTATGAAACTCAAGAATTTTCCAAATCTATTAAAAACTGTGGAAAAATTGAGATAATTAACTATAAAACTTGAATTTTTTCTAAACACTAAGTTAAAAATGTAAGAGTTCATTCATTTTTTCATAAATTAACTTCCAGAGTATCATACACCTGTGACTATGGTTTGTATGCTGTGCAAAAGTCATCGAAGAATCTCTTGCTTAGGAAGAAAAGTGTACATATAGCAACAAATGCAGCCAGTAGTAAGTGAAAAAATGATTAAATTTCTCATGTAAAAAATGTTTTGTTACGTTTTTGAGCTTCCAATGCTATGAGTATGAATCCTGAATCCTTCCTGGTCATGCTGTTAAAGTTTTATGAATCTATTTGTAAAAGTATACACATTGGAAATTAAAATGTCCTGTGGTGCCTCTCCAGCCCCCATGTGGGCCCGTTTGACGTCCTGCCCCCCTTAAGCGCACCACAAACCAATCATCCTGTCTCGTAAGTATGTCATAACGCTGTAGTACTCCAAAAGAGGAACAATCGTAGTGCATGCAGCCTATTAAGTAGATTGTCAGATCTTTTAGTTCTTTTGCCAATAAAACGCCCAATATTTTAAAGGTGGTGATAAAAGTTGGTTGGCCGTAATTGTAATAAATAGGGATATTTAGTTGTCTATAACCTTAACATTTGTGCGATTTAGCTTTCAACAGAAATCTTTCTTTTAGTACTGAAGTGGATGATGTCACATTTTTGAAGATCAATTTGCGCTTCTCGGAAAATGCTGATACCTTGTCTAAATCTTTTTTGCTGTTGGTTCTGAAAACATTGGTGTATGTTGACAGCATCGTCTTCAGGCAGTCTCAGGCGGCTGTTCAAATTCTCCAGAATCGTTTATAGGGATTACGCGAGAGTGCGTAAACATCTGACATGCACCACGTATGGAGGAGCATTGTCTTGTCGAAAAATGGCGCCACGATACCGTCGCGTGAGGAAACACGAGGACGCAGGATGTGTGAGAATAAACATACTGTCAGTTTGAGCTGGAAATTTAAGCACTGATTTATTATTAGGTATTCTGTACATGCAACATGCTAAGACCTGCTTATCCCCCTTAGAGCAAGAACTGAAATGAAAACGATGCACGTTCACGTTTGGCGATGACCACTTTGCCAGTAATGTTAACTATAATGGCGTAATAGAAGCTGTCAGATGGGTTTGTATGGAACACTTGATGTCGACTTCTGCTTTTTCATTTCTGCAAGCGCTACCGACCTTGCAGTCGCAGTGTCAATACTGCATGGTACGTTGCAGTTGCGGCAGCATTTCTCCTCAAATCTCTGCCCACGGCAGACAAATGTTCTCCAGAATTTTGTTCATCAGTTTCAGCTCATGTTTTTGAAGAATTGTCTTTAACGCAACTGGTGTTCTATTTCTTCTCTTGGGATATCCCATTCACAACGTCTTCCCCCCCCCCCCCCCCCCCCCCCCCCCCCCGCCGCCCGCCGATCTTCCCACTCCCCCACAACTTTGGCAATCGAACTTATTTGTGCCATCTATATTAGCTTAACATAGTTGGAGAGACACAGAATGTGATGAACGCTCAAAAAGTACGCGATGGAATACCGGACACCTGGCTGAAACTGACTTAAAAGTTCGTGGCATCATCCATCGGTAGTTCTGGAATTAAATATGGTGTTGGCCCACCCTTAGCCTGATGGCACCTTCCACTCTCGCAGGCATACGTTTAATCAGGTGCGGGAAGGTTTGTTGGGGAATGGCAGTCCATTTTCACAGAGTTCTCCATTGAGGAGCGGTATCGATGCCGGTCGGTGAGGCCTGGCACGAAGTCGGCGTTACAATACATCCCAAACGTGTTCTGTATGACTCAGGTCAGGACTCCTTGCAGGCCAGTCCATTACAAATGGTTCAAATGGCTCTGAGCACTATGGGACTGAACTTCTGAGGTCATTAGCCCCCTAGAACTTAAAACTAGTTAAACCTAACTAACCTAAGGACATCACACACATCCATGCCCGAGGCAGTATTCGAACCTGCGACCGTAGCGGTCTCGCGGCTCCAGACTGCAGCGCCTAGAACCGCACGGCCACTTCGGCCGGCCAGTCCATTACAGGGATGTTATTGTCGTGTAACCATTCCGTACACAGACCGTGCATTATGAACAGGTGCTCGACCGTGTTGAAAGATGCAGTCGCCATCCCTGAATTGCTCTTCAACAGTGGGAAGCAAGAAGGTGCTTAAAACATCAATGTAGGCCTACGCTGTGATAGTGCCACGCAAAACAAGGGAGACAAACCCCCTGCATGAAAAACACCACCAACTAGAACACCACTGGCTGAGTGGCAGTGGTAAAACAAAGCAGTAGGCCTTTACCAGAAATATGTACGCTTAAACAATGTGTCTAATAGTGTATTTTAAATACTACAGTATGCCATCTTAGGCACTGTATAACATTAAAACACTTGATAATGGCATTGTAAAGCCGAAGTCATGATTGTGTAAATGTAACGCTGCAAATAAAAAGTCTAATGACGGTATTGACGTAAAAGAAATATCAGCACGTACATCTTAATGTATGGCGTGCACTGGGTTATCGCTTGTTTCCTAATTAGACCATCTAGAAAAATAATTTTTGAAGTTTTACATACTCTGTAATTCTTAACTGTGTTCCAGTGAACATTGCAGTGGCTTCTAATCTGTTTCGAACTGCCCTGTATTACTAAACTGCTTGCAATTTTACCGCAGGTAATGCGTGACGAGAACGTTCTTAAAGGCGACGAGTGCTCTTATCGCAAAGGCGGCAAGCGTTATCTTAAGTGCTCGTAGAACTGACGGCGATTGGTTTAATCTTCATTCGCTGTTTGCTACCGAAGGTGTTGCACATGGTAGCGGCGAGGGAAGGTTAAATTCTGGCTGCACAAACAAGTGAACGCGGTTTTATACGCTTTAAATTGTTGCTGGTTCTTCATACGCCATACGCTGACAGAGAATTAGATTACCGGCATCAAAATATGGTCAGAAACATTTACCGTTGTCAAGTTATATTTCGAGGAATATGCATTTAAAATTTTGGGTTAAATTTTTTGTTGTTAAATGTGCCTCTAATCCTCGATCCCTGGAACATTCGGCAATCTGGCAACAGTGGGGTTGGGCCCTCTTCGGCAGCTTCTGTCATCAGTGCCCTTGTAGCTCGATACGCTTTCCGTCTTCTGTGCAGAAGTTGTATCAGCTGGTATATCAAATTAGAGTGTGTTCACAATATCCATTATGCCTGTTGGGCCGTCGTTGAATTTAAATGTTAACTTTTCTTCCCCGCTATGAATAGTTCTCGGGAACACTTGTTCACCAATCGCCTCATAAGAGTTTCTGGTGAACTTGGTATGAACACTAAAATGTAAACATTCCAGAGATCATTTTAAGTCAAAATCTAAAAAAAAAAAAGCAGATCTTCAGAGGACAAGCTCCATTAAGATGTAGTCATATTTTAAAGGTTTAACACAATATTTATAAAATTATAAACTGTGTATTAATATCTTGAGGCAGTGTAAATCAGTGCGCTCAAATACTCATTCATCTAGCTAGTATTTCCGAATTGGTGATTCGCAGTAAACGTTATGAAAACTTTTATAAACTCTCTTTAGCTCACATGCTTAAAGTCAAATGTTCAGACACCTTAAACATTTGACAGGTAATTAGCCGTTTCCAGCTGTTTCACACATGAGTTACATTCCTTAAAGAATCGGCGGTTTACTGGGAGAGCTGTGCCTGAAATGTTTTGTGTTAGTGCTGTAATCACTAGAAGTGATGCTGAACCACCAGGGATGTGGGACACAGATTTACTTGTCGAAGTCGACTTAATCTTGATGGTCGTGTCTTAGTAGTAGTGTGTTCGCAAGCATGCCGTGTGCTCTAAGAACTGTTGACCAACAGAACTAGGTACGTTGCAATGGACGGCGAATGTTCAACAGAAGCGAAAGTGACATAGTTTGTGTCCTTAGAAAATGAAGCCGCTTAACTGATGTTTGTAGATAATCTATTTATTAAGCAGGCTCAGTAGCTATCTTAAATGTTTACTTGATGACAGTCTTGTAAAGAGGAAAGCAATCACTGGATGGTCCCAATTCAATTTGGGGGTGGGGAATTGCGTGTAGTGTTTTGGCGGCTTTCTTAAATAAGGAGACATCCAAAGCTTTGCCCGTAAAAGAAATAGATTGCATCCGAATACGCAAGCGCAAAATTAGTGTTAAAGTACTGAAGTATGCAAGAATGCAAATCATACAGGGTCGTATTTTCCTTTTTCTAAAATTTGTGGGGTTTGCGAGCTGTAAAAGTTTTATGGGCTATAGACGACAGGGACACGTAGAGGACAATGAAACCAGCAAATATTCTTAGTGATTGTCCAGGAACCAATGCTACAACGTGTGTGTGCTGCAGTAATGTTAATGTCTAAGACTACGTTCATTTCGAAACACTGCAAGTGAGGCGAAATTTACGAAGTGATAAACTGCCTTCGTTTGATTTTATCATAACGGATACCTAAGTATTGGTAAATAGCGTTTCGACAAATCTATAATCGGCAGTGGTTTGCCAAGACCTTCCAGGTCTCCGTACGTGAGTCCGTTAATTCGTTTTGCGTTGTTACATTTAAAAGCATCGGGTATTAC
The DNA here is from genome assembly GCF_023864345.2 of Schistocerca serialis cubense. Taxonomy (NCBI): domain Eukaryota; kingdom Metazoa; phylum Arthropoda; class Insecta; order Orthoptera; family Acrididae; genus Schistocerca; species Schistocerca serialis. The sequence continues at coordinate 63,639,540 of NC_064648.1, forward strand.
ACACCTGTTGACAGTGGAGAAGTCAATAAACTTCCTGGAATTTTTTGAACAATGGGCATAGATGGGCTGAAGATTGCCTCCACATGAACAAGAGCCGTATGGAACATTTTAAAATGTTCTCCTGTACGTATGTGCAGCTTGAATTCTTGGGACTCTTAACTGGCATTCATGAATGTCATCGTGGAAACCATTGGATTTCGAACCTACGTTTAAGATTATTTGCTTGTTCCTGTCGTCCTATATTCGCCCCTCCGTCCCATTTCGTTGACCCTTATGAAAGTCCAACAGACTGTAGAGTATAAACTTCAGGTGGCACCTTGGGAAGTATAACCAATGATACGTTATCTTCCCACTTGCTTGGCGACCTGGGCGAATGGCGCAGCGACGCAGCGATAAATTAAAAAAAGATACGAAATTAAGCGTCTAGATATCCAGTTCATGGTCTGCAGATGTAACACGATAAATTGCCTTTAATCTTCGCACATTCCGACAGAATTGAACCACTAGTTCCTGAAGTGGGCACTTTGTTTATAAGTAGCAATTCATGCCATTCGCAGTTCAGGAGAACGTAATTCAGTAAATGTTAAGTATGCCTTTAGATTTGAAAACTCTCTAAAAAGTAACATCAAATTACTGTACCAAACTAGATAACTGAGACAGCAATTCCCTAAAAAGAAATAGTGCTTTCTCGCTTTATCACGTGACAAAATTAATCAATGCTTGAATTTCGTAGCGTATGTATTCCGTGAATGGTGATGGTGCATCACGGCAAAGATGTCAGATACCTTGAAATGTGCTGATGCTGCAGTCAATCGTTATTAGCTCGTACCGCGACGAGTACCGAATGCGGCGAAAGCTGAAGCGATTGCGATATGAAATAAAACTGGCGCGGATGTCCATTCACCTTTTTGATTGGCACAGCGCAACCATTTTGCGTGAATCAATTCGCCAGTTGCCTAAGCAGCTGGCAGAAAGGAGCTAACAGATAGCTGAAGTGCAACGAAAAAAAATTTGTACGTGTCTTGCAAAATGCTCATCAATCGAAGTGCCCTCTAAAAATTTCAAAAAAATGCGCTCGCGAGATTCAAGCGATGTGAAAGTGTTGCTACTCTTTCTGGCGCTGAGTTTGAGAATCTATTCTCGGCGCTCGTTATGCCTGAATGCCAACAGATTGCAGCAGTATGGCCGCCAGATGTTAGCCGTTCGTAAACGTTTCATTCTTCGGGCGTCGTCGTGTTCCGGTAGACATATTGTGAAGGGGAGGGGGCTTGCTGATCTCCAGGACAGACTAACGTTCACTGCCTCATGTTACATCGTCCCCTATAGTACAGCCCCAGATCAGTTTATCCGAATATTGTTCCCCATACCCCGGGATATGTTTCCCTTGAAAACATATGGTTACGGTTTTATGCAACGATGTATCACTAATTGGAGGTGAAAGTGTTAATCGTACCGAAATTACCGATGAAATTATTTTTCTGACAAGTGCGTGACATCGAACGTTCAGGACTGAACGGAAGTCTGCTTGAGTGCAGAAGTAATGTGTGCGAAAGTGGCTGTAGGCAAAGGTTGATAGTATTCCACTTTGCTTTGGAGACGGAATAGCTGTGGAATATCACGTCAGTAGGAAAAACTTCGTTCAGATGGTTTTAAGTAGAGGGAAATACACAAGTCATGACATGGAAATGTTTTGTCCTATTAAAACATTTTGTTCCCTTGCGTTACCAAAGATGACCTTACGAATGTCTCGTGGTAAGACGCACAGTTCTACAAGTGAATGGCTCGTAGCACTTTATTGTGGGATGGGCGATTTATATTGCAACCACAATCTCTTGCATTAGTTGGTCAGGCAATTATCTTGTGATAATATACTTGTAAGCATTTTCCGTTTAATTCTGGAAGTTCTGAAAAGCGAATTATGTGACAAGGAAGTGTACACACGGACGAACACGTTCCCCATTTGACCGCTGCAGTAGACTCCATCGGCTGACTGCTCTTATGTCAATTTTTTTTTTTACGTGGCAATTCGTGTTTCGCGCAAGAGCGCCTGTCGGCAACGCAGGATGCTCTGATCTGAACAGTAGTTATCAATATTTTAGTGTCTCTTCTTCGATACCAGTAAAACCCCTCCCTTGATTTTCTGAAGAATCAATCTCCCACGTATGAAATAGCATCAAACTAAATGTGTGTTTGCTTTACTGATCAGTTAATGTGCCGATGATTTGTAAAACTTTGGAAGACGCAAAACCCAGATCTGTTGGTTTTTCACGCATCTCAGTGTTATGCCATATATGCTGAATTGTTTGTCATGCAGTGGTGTAGGTAGAGTCTGTCAGCAAAATGGGCAGCGGATAAAGTTTATAGTAACAAAGTAATAAACGCTGATGACGTCGATGATGAGCGCCCATAAGTCATATCCAGCGAAGTAATAAACAAAATCTTTGTTGCGACAGTTTTAATGCATGGATAGCGAAAATGTAGCAAGCGATAGCCTTCCTTTCGTCAGTTTTGGAGGATGGTCAGTGGGTTGGTGGGGTGGGGAGTGTCAGCGAAAACGTGTTTCGAAAAGATTTGAAGTAATACGTCTCAAGTTTGTTTCCAATATTTCATTTTCATATACTGAATGAATGTAGTCTGGGTAATAAACGAACCGCCGGTTACGCTGCTTCAAGATAGTGTCTAATTGTAATACTTGTCTGTGTTACAGCTTTAAAGTGTTATACCTCATGAGTAGATTGACCGAATTATAAATGTTTAAATTTAGCCAACAATTACATAAAGTGCTGGAAATGAAATTTTTGTTTTTCCCGGAACGTGTGAGGCAGCCTGTAGCTGGGACTGTGTTTAACAGAGTATTGTATCATAACTAGCGGAATACTAGACGAGCCAAAAAGTAGTCATGCATATTGAAATGGCCCTCTCTTCATTAGTCCGTCTCAGGCTACGATTCATAAGGGGAATTCTGAGGAACTGTAATTCTTTCACGGAAGAAACAGCGTACACAGTTCCCGTACGACCGACTGAGCATCGCTAAACACTGTGGAAGAAATTGGATAAGATGTCTCGGGGTGCTGCTTTTCGTTACAGATGTTCACGTAACTCGAGTAATAGACATTGAGGCGTTCTGCATCACAGGTTTAATGTTAAATTTTCGTTATTGAAGGTTCAGATGTATTAGTTTCTACCATACACACCTCGGCCCTCGCGGCTGGCCACAACAAGAAAAAGAGCTCATACAGTGGAGGAGAGTCCTTTCACGCACTATTCGCGAATGAAATTGTAAACGGCGTACCGTCCGCCGAATAGCCCAAGATGGCTTGCGGAGTACAGATTCAGGAGTGAAATTTTTTGATGCCCGTTGCGTTGTATTAGCGAGAAAGTAACTAAAGTGTCAATATTTTCGGAAATGTAGGCAGTTTATTTGCAGTAGATGAAGCGGTGTCGAGTGGGACCTGGCAGGCTGATTATCAGCGCTCCTGAGTACTGCTATTACACGGAGTCCGCCAGAGAGCGGTCTATTTGTGGTTGCTTCTGCGTGCGCGGAGGTGCTGTTCAGTTTTAAACACGGCCGTCCCATGTGCAAGGGCGCTGGCAGCTGGCAGAGCGCCACACGCTGCTACAGTCAAAGGCGCCGGCGGCGCGACTGCGTAATGGCGTCAAATGGCGCCTCTTACCTTAAAGTAGTGTACTGCAGGTCAAAAGCGGCGGCGAGTGAGCGATATACTGGGTGACACCCAAGACCAGCGAACGTGAAGGATTTCAGTGGAGGTGGATTCGTGATACTATTCATGATATATCTACATCCATATTCCGCAAGCCACCTGACTGTGTGGCAGAGGGTACTTGGAGTACATCTATCGGTTTTCTCTTCTATTCCAGTCTCGTATTGTTCGTGGAAAGAAAGATTGTCAATATACCTCTGTGTGGGCTCTAATTTCTCTGATTTTATCCTCGTGGTATCTTCGCGAGAAATGACTCGTCGGTGAAGGTATGTTCTCGAAACTTAAACATAAGCCCGCACCGAGCTACTGAGCGTCTCTCCTGCAGAGTCTTCCACTGGAGTTTATCTATTATTTCCGTAACTCTTTTGCGATTACTAAATGATCATGTAACGAAGCGCGCTGCTCTCTGTAGGATCTTCTCTCTCTCTCTTCTATCAACCCTATCTGGTACGGTCCCACACCGGTGAGCAGTATTCAAGCAGTGGGCAAACAAGTGTATTCTAACCTACTTCCTTTGTTTTCGAATTGCATTTCCTTAGGATTCTTCCAATGAATCTGTCTGGCATCTGCTTTACTGATGATCAACTTTATATGATCATTCCATTTAAAATCACTCCTAATACCTACTCCCAGATAATTCACGGAATTAACTGCTTACAGTTGCTGACCTGCTATATTGTAGCTAAATGATAAACGATGTATCTTTTTATGTATTCGCAACACATTACACTTGTCTACATTGAGATTCAATTGCCATTCCCTGCACTGTGCGTCGATTCGTTGCAGATTCTCCTGCATTTCAGTACAATTTTCCATTGTTACTACCTCTCGATATACTACAGAATCATCCGTAAAAAGCTTCAGTGAACTTCCGATATTATCCACAAGGTCATCCCCTGCGGCACACCTGAAATCACTCTTACATCGGAAGACACCTCTCCATTGACAATGACTTGCTGCGTTCTGTTGTCTAGGAACGCTTCAATCCAATCACACAATTGGTCTGATAGTCCATATGCTCTTACTTTGTTGATTAAACGATTGTGGGGAACTGGATCGAACGCCTTGCGCTAGTCAAGAAACACGGCATCTACCTGGGAACCCGTGCCTATGGCCCTACGAGTCTTGTGGACGAATAGCGCGAGCTGGGTTTCACACGATCGCCATTTTCGAAACCCATGCTGATTCCTACAGAGTAGATTTCTAGTCTCCAAAAATGTAATTATACTCGAACATAATACGTGTTCCTAAATTCTACAACTGATGTATACTAGCTGATGACACGATTCCACCCAGTCACGTGTTTAACTCTATCATCTGTACAGCCAAAGACAAAGGGAAAGCACAGCTGTTTTCCCCAGAGGGCGTGGCATAGTGATGAAGGGTTCCTCCGGGGTAATATATTCCGGAGGTAAAATAATGCCCCATTCCGGGAGCCATTCTGGGCAAGGTCTACAAAAGATGCCGTCACGAAAAGAAAACGACCATTCTACTGGTTCGGGCTGGAATGGTAGATACCTTAATCGGCTAGGTAGAATTGATAATTTAGAAATAAGTAGATAAAAGTTAAATGAAAATTAGTGAAGTGCGATGGAAGGAAGAACAAGACTTCGGTTGAGTTCAGTGCAGGGTTATCACTACAAATTCAAGTAGAAGGAATTTGTTCAGGTAGTAAAATTTGTGATGAGGCAGAAACTAGATAGAAGGAAAATCATTACATGCACTACGGTAAGGAAGAAGAGGGAGCCACCTGGTATAATTTTTCACAGAGCACATTTTAATCATTGGTAACATTAGTTTAAGAGTAGTGGAAGGCGTTTCTGTGTGTGGAAGAGACTAGAGGACACTGAAAGGTATCTGATTATACAGAGTGGTCAGAAACAGTTAGAAACACTTACGGGGGCGCGCTGTTGGGTGGGTTGTGTTGAGAAATAGTACAGGATAAAAAGTTAGATACGTTGTGACGTTTCCGAGGTAATCAGCACCGAAATTAGCCACTCAGGTCGTTGCGAGCGCAAATCGAAGCTGCCCTCTAGAGGCGGTGCCACCAACTTGTTCCTAGTTACAGTTTCTTAAAACTGAACAAGAGCAATACAAAAATTGGATATGGGACGGTAGTAAGGACCGAACTCGATCCAAAGGCTGAGCTGTCTAGTGCGCTGTAATCTGCGCTATGAGAATTGACACTAATTGTATCTGGCGGGCCGCTTGAATTTGCATACAGAACGGCCTAATTGGGTAACTTTAAAGCTAATTAACTCTGAAACAGCACAACGTATATATCTTTCTGAAGAGTTATTTCTCAGCACAGGACGGCAGTGGCGTCGGCAAGAGGAGCATGCATTTGCCCCCTCCTGGAATCTGTATAGATTTTTATTCATTGATAAATTCTTTCGAATTCATGGAAATAATTTTCTGCGACTGCACTATCCGCGACGGGAAATACTGCAACTTGAGTGATCGCTGCACATCGTGTGTTCCCTTTGTCACTCTGTTCACGGGAAATAGTGCCTGTTCTTTCGTGCGGCTGTGGTTTCGGCGCTGACCTGCAGTCATTACGGATACAAACATTACAGGACACTAAATGTTCTTGAAAAATGCAAATAATCAATTAATGTGGAAAGATACGAAGTTTTATAAGCAAACACACTTAGAGAGGTAGCCAGTATGGCATTTTTCGTTGATACCCAGCAGAATTTTCTCGATCGCTGACTTTTTTCATATTTTGGATCTTTAAATTTCAATCCAGTGTTCTGGGAATGTGAAATTACTTTTGTAAATACTTTCTACCTGTATGTCATAACTCATCGAATACCCTCAGTTTAACCATAGTTACGAGGATGTAATTTCAGATCGTCGTATCAAACTAGTGGCATCTGCTTTTATTTTAATAATTTAATAACGTCTGGCAAGAGGAATTCGTTAACACCCAAATTTGTTGGGAAGTCGTGTGTGAAGGGTACCTTGTAAGTGAATCGTGCACAAGCAATTCAACCAAGAAAATGTCTCTGTATATCCATTTTTTTTTAGCGACGGTTCCGGTACTCGGCTGATCGATTGATGTCAAACATCTTTCAACCGTCAATTTTCAACCTTATTTTACTTTAGGCAACCAGTTTCGGCGCTTTATTACGCCATCTTTAGGCCCCTGACCGACGTGTAGGAATAATCTGCCTCGCTTGTGATCGAAGCAGAGGCCAGCAAAACTGGTATTAATAGATACCTCCTTGCTACAGTGACCACTTCAAACATTACCAGGCGAGATTGAGTAGGTTGCAGCAGTTAGAGGCTTGCACAGGATTGAGCAGCATGGAGTCCGCATCAAACCAGTCTTCTGTCCCAGAACTAAGCTTTGACCACCAATATAAACGTATATTCATAAAATCGGAGATAGTCTAAACTTCAACAAAAGCCCGTACCGAGCTACTGAGCGTATCTCCTGCAGTCTCCCACTGGAGTTTATCATCTCCGTAATGCTTTCACGATTACTAAACGATACTGTAACAAAGCGCGCTGCTCTGCGTTGGATCTTCTCTCTCTTCTATCAACCCTATCTGGTACGGATCCCACACTGCTGAGCAGTATTCAAGCAATGGGCGAAAAAGCTTACTGTAACCTACTTCCTTTGTTTTCGGATTGCATTTCCTTAGGATTCTTCCAATGAATCTGTCTGGCATCTGCTTTACCGACGATCAACTTTATATGATCATTCCATTTTAAATCACTCCTAATGCGTACTCCCATATAATTTATGGAATTAACTGCTTCCAGTTGCTGACCTGCTATATTGTAGCTAAATGATAAGGGATCTTTCTATGTATTCACAACACATTACACTTGTCTACATTAAGATTCAGTTGCCATTTCCTGCACCATGTGTCAATTCGTTGCCGATTCTCCCGCATTTCAGTACAATTTTCCATTGTTACAAACTCTCGACATACCACAGCATCATCCGCAAAAAGTCTGTGAACTTCCGATGTTATCCACAAGGTCATTTATGTATATTGTGAATAGCAACGGTCCTACGACACTCCCCTGAGGCACAACCGAAATCACTCTTACATCGGAAGACTTCTCTCCATTGAGAATGACATGCTGCGTTCTGTTATCTAGGAACTCTTCAATCCAATCACACAATTGGTCTGATAGTCCATATGCTCTTACTTTGTTCATTAAACGACTGTGGGGAACTGTATCGAACGCCTTGCGGAAGTCAAGAAACACGGCATCTGCCTGTGAACCCGTGTGTATGACCCTCTGAGACTCGTGGACGAATAGCGGGAGCTGGGTTTCGCACGATCGTCTTTTTCGAAACCCATGCTGATTCCTACAGAGTAGATTTCTAGTCTCCAGAAAAGTCATTATACTCGAACATAATACGTGTTCCAAAATTCTACAACTGATAGACGTTAGAGATATAGGTCTATAGTTCTGCAAATCTTTTTCTGTGGAAACGGCCTCGTGAGCTTGTGGTCTGCGTGACTGTACCCGTCCCGACTCGCATCCGGCCGACGACGTCGCACTTCCGCTGCCCGGCTGGCTTCCTTCGCAGTGCCAGCAACATGAATGCACTGCCAGTCGCATTCACACGTCGACGTTGGCGAGAGAACAAAAGTATGTTGCGCTGTTGTCGCACGCGCAGCCAATATGAGGGAGTACAGTGGCGAGACGTACGTAACGTCATTGTCGCATGCTGGTATAGCGTACGTAAAACGAACGTGTTCCAGGAGATACTAAACAACCATTCAGGATTGAGCTACGCCTGGGAGTACCTCGATATCATATCTCGAAGCATTATTAGTTCAGCAGTGTGCAAAAAGCTTAGAGCACAACTTCAGTTCCAGTGCAGATTCAAGTAGCAGTGCCGTTGCCAGATTAAACGGTGAAGTGAAAACCGCTATAACAACACTTCAAAGGAGGATATAGTTGACTAAAAATGGTGTGCCGGCCGTCGTGACAGAGCGGTTCTAGGCGCTACAGTCTGGAACAGCGCGACCGCTACGGTCGCAGGCTCGAATCCTGCTTCGGGCATGGATGTGTGTGATGTCCTTAGGTTAGTTAGGTTTAGGTAGTTCTAAATTCTAGGGGACTGATGACCATAGATGTTAAGTCCCATAGTGCTCAAAGCCATTTGAACCAATATTATACTGCACATCATACTACTAAACATAAGGATACATACTTGAACACATTACATAGTAACGTCATCTGCAGATGCCTGAAGAGGCGCTCACAGTGCAAACAAACCTGCTGTGTGCTTGTTGGAACGGAAGTCTACGCTGCAAGAAATTACACAGTAGTATAAAGTAGGTAACGCTCAGATATAAAGTTAACTCCACGTGCGCCAGCGGACTATTGCGTGTCTTTCAATTGGCGCCACTTTGGCGACTTACGTGTCACCGACCTTCTCCGCTAATCCTAAAAGGGAAAGGGATCTACAATATCTCGTGGACTCAGATCCACGTATCGTTCCTGATAAGTCTTCACGTCTGTGAGAGGTCTGCCTACGTTGAAGGATTCGTAACTCTAAGAAAACAGTGCTCTCGTTGTCGAAACGCAGCGATTTTTCTGACGTAAATAGGGCTTGAGGATTGACTTCAGAGTCGAGAATGGAAGCATTTCCGAAACGTCTGAGTCTAAACTGTTAGCGTGCCACTGTGGTTAATGTATACTATGCATGGCAAAATGCTGTTGCTCAAAGCCTGCGCCACGGACCATAAATAACAGGGGTGAAAGACGTAACACTTAAACAACTGACCGTCCAGATAAACCAAGGGACTACCAAAAGCGTTTCCACAACGATAGTTCTGCGATCGTTGCTACCCCATGACCTCAAATGAATAAAGTTTTATGCTGCCTCTGACAGATGACCATTGGCGTGTACGGCGTCAAACGTCTGCCAGAGGGAGGATCGTCATGGTTTGGGGAATGTTTTTATGCCATTCCCTGGGTGATCTCGTCATTCTGGAAGTCCCAATAGATCACAAGATGCATTTATCCTCAGGGACCACGTCCACCCCTACAACAATTTTTCTTCGGCGCCACGCTATCTACCAGCATGCCGTACAGTTGGAAGCGCACCAGGATGAGTTTACCCTACTTCCCCGATTTAGATCCAATCAAGAAACAGGACGACCTCGAACGGGCTGTTCGCGCCACGGATCCTCAGTCGAGAAACCCAGCGCAGCTGGCCGCGCCACTAGTTGCCATGGCTTCACATCCCTGTCTGCACCTTCGAGAACCTCACTGACACACTTTGTGCACGTCTCGCCGCGATCCACGCTGGCTTCTGACAGGTGGCCACGTTAATGTCACCCGACTGCACAAATCACTGTAGCGCACCCATCAGTTCCGACAAAGCCACCCTGTAACGGATTAAACTTTGTATTTTTGTTACAGATGTTTCATTTCCAATTACGGTACTGTGCTAACCCGTTATTCTGTCCTTCAAACACATTGGATTTTAAGTTGCTAAGAAGTCTCATGTCTTGTTAAAATTTGACCTTGGGATGAGAAGGATAGTAAATAATTACATCGGATATCGTTATGTGATTCCGTAGATTGCTCGTGAGGAGCAGATTACATGCACTATGTGATCCAAAGTATCCGGACACCCCCTATATCTGGCATGCACATTGGTCGACACTTCCCAATAATAAATTGCGGGACGTGAAAGCTCTTCCCTGTGCTTGGGCCTCTTCCTCCCGAACTCGTCGTCGGGAGGAGGTAATTTTAACTAGACTCCGGATAGGGCACTGTCTTTTTAGCCATCGACATCTTTTAAGCGGCGATCCTCCCCCACTCTGTCCCCACTGCTCTCGACTGTGGTCGGTGAGACACCTTTTACGAGTGCCCCTATTTTACTCCGTTAAGCGCCCGTCTACAGCTGTCGCCTGCTACATCTTCTATTTTAGCAGATGACACGCGATCAGCCGATCGTGTTCTCGAGTTCATTAGTGCCAGTGAGATGACGTCAGTCATTTGAAGCTCTTTTTGGGACAAACAACTCCCCCCTTCTATAGTGGTTTTTTAAGCTTTCGTTCTGTTTTTGGTTTCCCCGCTTTTTGAGTTTTGCTCCCATTGCTGCTGGTTTCCAGTTTCGTTTTTTTTTTAGCTTTTCTTAAGTCACAGACCGGGCGCTAATGACCGTAGAAGTTTTGCGCCCTAGAACCATAACAAAAAACCTTATATCATACTTTCCTCATATTAGGTGCATTATGCTGCTAGGTACTCCATATCACTGACCTCAGTAGTCATTAGACATCGTTAGAGAGCAGAACGGGGCACTCCGCAGAGCTCACGGACTTCTAACGTAGCCAGGCTATTGGATATCACTTGTCATACGTCTGTACGCGAGATTCCCATACTCCCAAACATCCCTAGGTTAACGGTGAGATTGTAAAGTGGAAACGTGAAGACACACATACAGCACAAAAGCGTACAGGTCGCTTTCGCCTGTTGACAGAGACCGGCGACAGTAGAACAGGAATTCGAAACTGCATGAGGATCCACTGCAAGTACTATGACAGGCGGGAGGTGGATTTCATGGTCGAGCGGGTGCCCACAATCCACACATCGCGTCAGTAAATGCCAAACGACGCCTCGCTTTGTGTAAGAAGCGTAAACATTGGACGATTGAGCGGTAGAATATAGATTGGCAAACTCGTTAATGCTTGGGAACTAGTTTATTGGTGATCGCTCATTTTTAGGAACCGTTCATTTTTACTCGTTCACCGTTCATTTGTGCTTTGCTTGATATCAGTTTCTTATAAAAATTGAAAATTCGTAGCATAGGTGACGGAAGGTGTAAGGCGCCAAGGGGGGACTTGCCTCCGCCCTGGAATAGACTTTTTATTCAAAACAGAATTCTCACACGCTCGTAATTTTCGTGACTCTGCAAAAACCTCTCGTTTAGCCAACTGTAGCGTTATGTGGCTGATCGCAGCGAAATAAAGTGGCGCACAAAAAACCGGCCCCGAATACTGACTGCTCGCAAATTACGCAGGATTTGTTGACCGCTACGAGCAGAATAATAACCTGTAATAATTAGGCAGTGAAGAAATAACAAACTTTGTGTTCTGCCTTACGGCTTGCCTTACGGCAGGTCTTGTCATGGGGAAGCCTCGTCAGAGAGGTCACCGCATGAACGTCTAGGAAGTATAACAAATAAGCTAATGCAAACAACTCCGAAACATTAGATGATGATTGGTAGGCAACAATGACCAGTCTAGTACTCGAAGTCGATTTTTCGTGCGCCACGCTGTACCACTGAAATAATATTGTAGAAGTTATCGTATTCTCTTTACAAAATGACACCAGACACTCGGTTATGCAACGCGAACTTTACGAAATGTGACGCCATACAATCGATTATGAAGGGCGGGCTTCATTCGGTTGTAAGTCGGTCTGCCTTCCATAACAATGACCATGCTCTTTTACCTTGTATCAAAAAAGACGGAAAATAGCCACTCGTGTGTGCCGTGCCGACTTCGTTTGCATGTGTAATAGTCTTGCCTTTTTACAAGTATTCTGCTGTTTATCGAAATAGTGAAGTAAGCTGATGCGCCATTTCGTTACCTGAAAAGATGTACGTATTACATATCACTTCATTTTATCTATATATGACGGTAGTATCTGTTCCCGAAAGAACAGTTACCGTGGATGACCATGCAGCTTTGCTAGAAATGAAATGATAATTAAATAGACACCCTAGCTGCAAGCAGGCGTTGATACACTTCATTGGGGACATGTTGAAAATGTGTGCCCCGACCGGGACTCGAACCCGGGATCTCCTGCTTACATGGCAGATGCTCTATCCATCTGAGCCACCGCGGGCACAGAGGATAGTGCGTCTGCAGGGACGTATCCCTTGCACGCTCCCCGTGAGATCCACATTCCCAACATGTCCACAACACTACATTCGTAGTGCGCGGGACTTGGTAGATTAATCTGCCTCGAGTAATGAGTAGGATGGGCAAACATCTATTAGGCGCACTATGAATGTAGTGTTGTGGACATGTTGGGAATGTGGATCTCATGGGGAGCGTGCAAGGGATACGTCCCTGCAGACGCACTATCCTCTGTGCCCGCGGTGGCTCAGATGGATAGAGCATCTGCCATGTAAGCAGGAGATTCCGGGTTCGAGTCCCGGTCGGGGCACACATTTTCAACATGTCCCCAATGAAGTGTATCAACGCCTGCTTGCAGCTAGGGTGTCTATTTATCATTTCACTTAATTTTATGTTATTTACGTAATTATAAAATTTTAATTACCGTTAATGGATGCTAAATAGAATACGAAAAGAAGCAGAAGTTCAGAGTTAAAAAAGGTGTGAAACAGATCTAGAACAGGCGTGCGCAGCGAACGAAACGAACAACTCTTTATTGAACTGGCTATGAGCAGTCGGCAGTGGAACTGCTACGAGTGGCCATGCGAACGACGAAGAGTCCGGCCGAGCGAGACACAGAGGCTGGAACGAGACCGATCGTTCCCGTTTCCGCGACCGAAGTGAACTAGGAAAGAACGTTCCTTAGAATTTGTTCATCGATCGTTCCGCTCATCTTCATGAATCGTTCCTTTGGACCCGTCAGTTCGCGAACGACCCATCTCTAGAGGTTTGGATATGGCGACTGCCCGGCGAACGTCATCTGCCACCGTATGTAGTGCCAAAAGTAAAATTTGGAAGCAGTGGTTTTACGGTGTGGTCGTGTTTTTCAAGGAGGGGGGCTTGCAACACCTTGTTCTGCGTGGCACTATCACAGCACAGGCCTACACCGATGTTTTAATCACCTTCTTGCTTCCCACTGTTGAACAGTTCGGGAATGGCGATTGCATCTTTCAACACGATCGAGCATAATTCACTGCCTGGGGCAGAGTGGTTATACGACAATAACATCCCTATAATGGACTAACCTGCACAGAGTACTTACCTGAATCCTATAGAAAACCACTGGGCCGATTCTGTGCCATGCCGCACCGACCGACATCGATACCTCTCTTCAGTGCAGCACTCCGTGAAGAATGGGCTGCCATTCCCCAAGAAAGCATACAGCACCTGATTGAACGTATGTCTGCCCGAGAGTGGAAGCTGTCAAGGCTAAGGGTGTGCCAACACCTTACTGAAATCCAGCATTAGCGATGGAGGGCGCCACGAACTTGTCATTGTCAGCCAGATGTCCGGATACTTTTGATGACAGTGTAAGTCAACGATCGCTTGTAATTACGAAGCAACCTGCTACTGCATGCGATACAGATATGCAGTGTGCTGCTTTGCTGCGACTAGTTTTGTGTGGTTTCAAATGGTTGAACAGTTTTCGTTAGTATTTCTACGCTCACTTCTATTAACGACTTTACGTTGGTATTTACGAGTATCCCCCCAACCTAAATATTTGAGGAATGTATCACCGATGTATAAAATATTTCGAAACGTCTTCTGAATATTTTACAAATTAGTTATTGTGTGAAATATTTGACATAAAGCATGTACGTGAGATGGAGTTTCGTAAAGGATTTAAAATTGTGTAAGGTTTGCTGCAAATAACAAAGTGCTCTCGTTCTTAAATGCTGGAAGAATATAGCCTGGGTACTTCAGCGCGGTGAATTTGCCTCCAGACATGCACAGTTCGTAACTGTAATACCTAACTGTGGTAATCATTTATATAAGACTTTATCTCTGAACGAGTAATTAGAACAGCATTCTAAATCTTTAAATTCGGTCAGTTATATTAAACATGGAAAAGCGTTTTTCCCTTCACTGGTAGTTGGATAGGCAAACTGCACCTGGGTAACATGAGCCGTGAACCGGAATAACGAGTTAGTATTCTAGATAATACAGATGTGGCGCGTTGTAGGGGCAGTTTTTGCTGCACTCAACAGAGCGTTGCGTGCACGGACGGCGGGTGTGTCAGATTGCGGCGGGCTGTAAGAGGATCCGGCCCGAGGCAAGCAGAGCGCGACGGCTGCAAACCGACCGCCAAATCTCTCCAGTGTAACCGTAGTAGGGTAGGCTAACAAGGGAGGCCACGACGCTTGGAACGCGAATTTATTGGAAACCTCGTACCCTCCTAGTACTACATTAGGACAACAAAATGTGTAAGCAGTAGCGCGTACTTCTCAAGCGTTATTGAGGAAATCGCAAGATAGTTTCGGTCGTGCAGTATCGTCAAATACATACACCTGTGAGTGGCCGTTTTTACCAGGAAGCGCCAGCAGCCGAGTGGTTAGCGTACAAGCCTCGTAATCGTTGGGTCGCTGGATCGAGTCCCGCTTGTCAGTTTTTATTTCTAACGGTCATTTCCTTTACCGTTTATGTTACAGTTGATGTAATGGGGAAAAATACGTGTAATCGGATGAACTTTTATTAAATTTACAATGTTACTTGGCAGTCTAAAAATTTTTATTTTCACAAATAATGTAATATTCGTAACTACAGGCTAGTAAACGACCAAACGCATAAAGTGATACTGAAAATGTATGCTTGTCCACGATTTGAGAAATCGTGCTGCCATTGGCTTAAGTCATATGAAAAAATGCAACCCATAAACACACACACTGCAACAATAATCTACGAAGATGTCGTCTCGCACATAGTTTCTCATTGTTATATTAAAGTGCAAGTGACCAAATACTTCACGTGCCTGCTGGCCGGTATTTTCATATTTTTCCGCCGTTTGACAGTGTGGACAGTTAGGTGCAAGGCATGAAAGCGTAATAATAGCTGCGGTGCACTCCAAACTCCTCTCTAAGGCCAGCATTACACTACCATATTTCTTTGTCAAAGTTGTAAAATATTTATATCAAATTTGAAAGTGTAATAGGGAACTTTGTCAAATCTCTTCTGCCGTCAAATATGACCAAATCTAGGGCCTCGCCGTAGAGTTGACCATGTGTCGTTAGTTCTCTGTTCATTGCAATGGGAAACGTAATCACTTGGAGCGTTGGCGTCGCTACAGCTGTTTGGCGTCTCTGTAGTGTGTTTGTAAACACGGCTTCAAAGTTTATTTAAAAAAACTTGCTTCGACTAGGGTGGAGGGTGAGCATGGAGCACTGTGTTGATGGGCGGGTGGAATATGCTGCAAGACGTGATCACTCTAAAATAAAAAATCTTTCTTAGCTTTCCATTCTACTTTGTTTTTGAACCCTGGACGCCACAAGTTAAAAAGCGCGTCATCTGCTTCGTACTTACTAATTTTGTAGGTTTATTAATCTTGTAGTTGTTGGAACACTAATTCTGTTAATTGAATTGTTGAAAAATAAAAATAGTTCTTACTGCCCATATACTAAACATTTATCTTCATCTATTCCCTTTCAGTGCTTTATAAATAGCTTCAGATGTCTCTGAAAATACTTCAATGTGATGATAAAAATTTGTAGGCTGCCAAATAATATTGTAAATTTAATAAAAGTTCATCTGATTACACGTATTTTTCCCATTACATCAACTTTAATATAAATAGTAAAGAAAATGACTCTTAGAAATCAAACTCAGGACTCGATCCAGTGATCCAGCGATTACGGGGCTTGAACGCTAACCACTCGGCTGCCGGCGCTTCATGGTAAAAATGGCCACGTGCAGGTATATATACCGGGTGATCAAAAAGTCAGTATAAATTTGAAAACTGAATAAATCACGGAATAATGTAGACAGAGGTACAAATTGACTCCCATGCTTGGAATAACATGCGGTTTTATTTGAAACAAAAAAAATTACAAACGTTCAAAAAATGTCCGACAGACGGCTCTTCATCTGATCAGAATAGCAATAATTAGCATAACAAAGTAAGACAAAGCAAAGATGTTCCTTACAGGAAATGCTCAATATGTCCACCATCATTCCTCAACAAT
Organism: Schistocerca serialis cubense; assembly: GCF_023864345.2. NCBI lineage: Eukaryota > Metazoa > Arthropoda > Insecta > Orthoptera > Acrididae > Schistocerca > Schistocerca serialis. The sequence goes on from NC_064648.1 coordinate 63,656,109, forward strand.
AGCTGTAGTCCAGGAATAATGTTGTGAACAGCACTGTAAAGCATGTCCGGAGTTACGGTGAGGCTTTGGCGTCGGATGTTGTCTTTCAGCATCCCTAGAGATGTCGGCCGATCACTTCAGACTTCAGGTAACCCCAAAGCCAGTAATCGCACGGACTGAGATCTAGTGACCTGGGAGGCCAAGCATGACGAAAGTGGCGGCTGAGCACACGATCATCACCAAACGACGCCCGCAAGAGATCTTTCACGCGCCATCTGTCGGACATTTTGTCAACTTTTTGTTTGGTTCTAATAAAACCGCATGTCATTCTAAGCATGTGACAATTTGTACCTCTCTCTACATGATTCCGTGGTTTATTAAGTTTCCAAATTTATAGAGACTTTTCGATCACGCTGTATTTGACGACCGAAATTATCTTGCGAGTTTCTCAATAACGCTTGAGAAGTACGCGCTACTACTTACATATTTTATTGTCCTAATGGAGTACTAAGAGTGTACGAAGTTTGCAGTAAATCCGCGTTCCAAACGTTGCGGCACCTCCCTTGTAAAACACACTCGCTGTTGTAAGGCGATTTGTAAACCGCACTCGTCAGTCGCGGATGTTCGACTCTAAGTATTACTTGATATTTCACTGAGGCGTGTGTCGTGTTGCAGAAGGTGGCGCTGCCCGTGCTGTCGGTGGTGTCCCGCGGCGTGGCCAGCGACTCGACGGACCTGAAGGCGGTGCTCACCGAGAAGGCGGCGCGCGAGCTGGACCGAGTCAAGGCCTTCCGCAAGCAGTACGGCAGCACCAAGGTCGGCGAGGTCACCGTCGACATGGTGAGTTTCTAAAGCTTTCACTGCTACAATGTATTGACGTGGGACTTCCTGGAAGGACCCAACAATGTAACATTCTCTTCACACAACCTCTTTATTTTTCAATATACAGAGGGGTCCAAAAAAATGTATCCATTGTTTGCAAGTCCACAACTTGCAAACTGATTCATGGAGTTGTCATTTTTGGTGAAAGTGTAGCGTAAAAGTCCAACTTACAGATGTCACGGTAGGTGTTTGGTCCGAGCACGGGGCTCACCACCCGAACCACACGCCACTGTTAAGGGGATACGGAATCACCTAACCCCGCAATGTTAATATATGCCTACTATAGGGAACATTTTCTCACAAACTACTGGAGACAGAGAGGTAAAAATTTTACTGTATGTGCATTCATATGTTACAACAATACTGAAACAACAGTTTGTCAAAGTATTTTCTTACAGAGATATTGTACATTTATTTTTAAGTAAATTTTTTCCATCGCTTTTTACTAGACTATCACCCCTAAGTCTTTTGTAAATCAAGTAATTAAAAAATCGTTGTTTCAGTATGTAATAGGGACCTATGTCACTACGTCATAAAAATTTCAGACTTCTAGGTTGACCAGTACCTGAGATAATGTTCCTAGATGAAGTAAAAAGTAAACTTACGGGAAACGGAGAAAGAAGATTAAAACATTCCTGATCCGTAGCTAATACCCCCTTCACAGTCTTCATAATCACCTTCAAGTCTTCTTTTGGCACCCCTCTGCACCTGTCTTGCTTTTTTCACTAATGTCTTGATTATATTATCAGCATGCCTTCTTCTGTGCTGATCTAAAAAGAACATAGCACGTACCGTACGGGAACCAACACACATACCCAACTTTTGAAGGACCTGGCATTTAGTTATATTTCCAAGATTGAAGGTTGCCACAGCATCATACACACCAAAATGTAGTGTATTAATTCCGACAAACACTGTTTTTGGGAGACGATGCCATATCACACTATTCAAGCACTCGTTGGGGTTCTGCGTTTTTCCGTGAAGACATTTCATCAGAAGACTTCTGTCAGCCAGATCTCTGAAAATGGGCTTTATTTCTGCCATGATGGCTGATGGTAGACTGTGGTGGTGAATGTATTTCTCTCCTGTTGTTAGTCCCCTATTGTATTTACACCAGCTGTTTTCACCTTTGGGGCACAAACCATGTTGTGGATGCTCATCCGTGGATGCGGTGTGGAAATATAAAGCCCATATAGCTCTCCTCATTTCTTCAAGATTGCCTGTATTTTGCCTGATTGCAAGGCCATAGCAGTTCTGAATGTGGTCTATTATGGAATCAGTCAATCTTCCTCTGCCATCCAAGGTTTTCCCATCATCTAGTTTTTTCCCTTTCATAACTGATTTTAACCTTCTCAGCCTGGCACCCATTCTCTTCTGCACATGTCCTATACATTCAAGTTTGCTTATATTTACACTGTTCCCATATGGTTTGCTTTCCAAAACTTCTTTGAATGCTTTAGAGTCACCATCTCCCAGATATTTGACATAGCGAACATTATACCACTGTGAAGAGCGATGAAAAATTTTCTTCACCCCAGCAACCTCCATGACACCACTACTACCATAATAATTAGCAATACAGTCATCACTGTGTTCATTTTTCAGCCTGCCTGTGCACCTACAGTATTTAGACATTATTGCAACATCAATAACCTTGCCAGTATCAACACTAGTTGCTGTTACAACACCATTGTTGGAGGTGTGGCCCCTTTTCTGCCACGTGCCATCAAACGCCACTGTGAGGTCACGACTGCCGTCATTTTCTTCCACTGCTTCTTCCACAGCAACCTGCATTGACTTCTGTGCTACATCTTCAACTGCAGATCCTAGTACATAATTGTAAGCTTCAAACTTTGAAGAAATAGAATTTACTTGATAGATTTCAAACTTTGAAGGTGCACTTGGAAGATTTAGAACACCACATAGCATATCACCAGCTGCTTTGCCCTTACCAATTGCTCGCAATCCATAAACTAACCTAATATTTACACTATAAAGTTCAGTTTTCTTGTATCCATTATTTACAGTTACTGAAACCGAACTTGGAAACTTACAGCTGTATTTACAAACACTGCATATTAAATTAAACTGGGCAGCCAGGCCAACATGGGATTCTACTTTCAGAGAAACGTTTCCATGACATTTTTTGCAGCACAAACTGTTTTCAAGAGCTTCAAACAATATATTCGTATCAATGAGTTCAAAAACTTCATTCCCTCTATCAAGTAAATTCTATTTCTCTTCCAAATCTCTTAGTTTTTTATGAGAAGCACTGTTTTCATTTGGTGTAAGTTCGTTCGGCAAATCAGTAATAAGTGGATTCACATTTTCCAACAGTGATGATGATGAACTGCTTTGCTTTGCTAATGAATCATTATTTCTTTACTTTTGCCAGTTCACACGCTTTTTAAATACTTTTGCTTTAGCTCTAGGCATTTTCACTGCGAAAAATGAAGCACTAAATACGAAATAACTCAACAACAACTACTTTCTTATATCACACTGTTTACAAAACAGTCCCGCCACAAAGTCAAAGAGTAACTTGAGGAAACCAGAGAGAAACATTTTCGGGCAACTAGTGTATAAATAGTCGCTGGAAACCGGGATATTTGAATTCATGTCACTTTAAAGGTACTGCCAAAAAGTTCATGGTCAGCCACGAGAGACGTGTATAACTAAAGCGCAATACCCGATCTCACAAATATATAAAAATAAAATAGTTATAATTGTAGTAGAGCTATGTATGATACGTCATTTTAAAGAGGAAACATGGCAGAATATAATACGCCAATAAAAAAAATTCGATTTTTTAACCCAAAATCCGATTCCGTATCCCCTTAAGCACTAATGAAGAACTGAGCCCCTTACTTCGTATGCACATAATTCGTTAAGGTCAAACACATTTATATCAAATAACATAAATGAAATTAGATTTGAATCTGCCTGGCATTAAACAGGAATAAAGTTTCAGTATCACCTGATTTAGTGCGTGAAGCGCGAGTTAAGCCAGTAGCCAGATAAACTAAAGAATTCTCCGTAATTCAAAAGAAAGAGGAAAAACAAAATTGAATCAATACACCCCACTGACAAATATCCAAAAAACCTTGAAATACTACTCAAAAGAATACACTGAAGTGGGGAGCAGTCATTCACCCGACAGAACACTTCAAAATGAGTTCAATAACACAGCTGCGTGCCCCAGAAAACTGAGACATTAAATACACTTCATTTGACGATTAACAAATACTCATTAACATTACGCCACTCCTGTTTGAACTGCAGTGTCCCAAAGAAATAGGCGCTTATATGAAGACAGTAACTGTTCTCGAAAGAACAGAATACTGTTGATGACCGTGCAGCTTTTTCCTGGAGTAAATGATAACTGAAACCCTCAGCTGCCGACAGGTGTTGCTGATATACCTCGATGTGGTCAGCTGAAAATGTGTGCCCCGACCGGGACTCGAACCCGGGACCTCCTGCTTACACGACAGGCGCTCTATCCATCTGAGCCACCGAGGACACAGATGAATAGCGCGACTGCAGGGACTTATCCCTTGCACGCTTCCCGTGAGACATTCCCAACTGTCCACAATTCTACATATGTATTGTACCTTTTTATAGACATTTGCCCATCCACTCATTACTCGCGCACGCTTTGGTGATTCCCGTGAGAGTTTGGGCAACCTGTGCGTATTCGCACAGACGAAGGTCAATAGCTGGGTAGCCTTTAACTGTATATATGAAAACAGTAACTGTTCTCGAAAGAATAATACTGTTGATGACCATGCAGCTTTTCCCTGGAGTAACAGTTACTGTCTTCATACATATAGTTAAAGGCTACCCATATACTGACCTTCGTCTGTGCGAATACGCACAGGTTGCCCAAACTCTCACGGGAATCACCAAAGCGTGCGCGAGTAATGAGTGGGTGAGCAAATGTCTATAAAAAGGTACAATACATATGTAGAATTGTGAACAGTTGGGAATGCGAGTCTTACGGGAAGCGTGCAAGGGATAAGTCCCTGCAGTCGCGCTATTCATCTGTGTCCTCGGTGGCTCAGATGGATACAGCGTATGCCATGTAAGCAGGAGATCCCGGGTTAGAGTCCCGGTCGGGGCACACATTTTCAGCTGTCCACATCGAGGTATATGGCGGAGGGTACCTTGAGTACCTATATCGGTTCTCCCTTATGTTCCAGTCTAGTATTGTTCGTGGAAATAACGATTGTCGGTATGCTTCTGTGTAGGCTCTAATCTCTGATTTTATCCTCACGGTTTCTTCGCGAGATGTAAGTATGAGGGAGCAAAATACTGCTTGACTCCTCGGTGAAGGTATGTTCTCGAAACTTCAACAAAAGCCCGTACCGAGCTACTGAGCGTCTCTCCTGCAGAGTCTTCCACTGGAGTTCATCCATCTCCGTAACGCTTTCGCTGTTTCTAAATTATCCTGTAACGAAGCGCGCTGCTCCCCGTTGGATCTTCTCTCTCTTCTATCGACCCTATCTGGTACGGATCCTACACTGCTGAGCAGTATTCAAGCAGTGGGCGAACAAGCGTGCTGTAACCTACTTCCTTGTTTTCGGATTGCATTTCCTTAGGATTCTTCCAATGAATCTGTCTGGCATCTGCTTTACCGACGATCAACTTTGTGTGATCATTCCATTTTAAATCACTCCTAATGCGTACTCCCAGATAATTTACGGGATTAACTGCTTCCAGTTGCTGACCTGCTATTTTGTAGCTAAATATGGATCTTTCTATGTATTCAGACCACATTACACTTTTTTACATTGAGATTCAATTGCCATTCCCTGTACCATGCGTCAGTTCGTTGCAGATCCTCCTGCGTTTCAGTACAATTTTCCATTGTTAAAACCTCTCGATATACCACAGCATCATCCCCAAAAAGCCTTAGTGAACTTCCGATGTTAGCCACAAAGTCATTTATGTATACTGTGAATAGCAGCGGTACTACGACCATGGTTGAGTGCGTGTTTGACACACACACACACACACACACACACACACACACACACACACACACACACACACACACACACACACACACCTTTCAACTTACGAAAATGAAGAAACTGAACGAGAACAATTTTAATTTTTTTGCAGTAGTATAGTATAGCAGGTGTAGAAGTATGAATCGCGAATTTGGTTGCAGTAATTCCACGTCTGTTGTTTGAAACTGATTAACTATATTTTATTCAAAATAATCTCCATTGCTATTTACACTCGTCTCCCACCTCTCCAGTGGGCTATGAATGCCACGCCAAAGAAGTTCTGAAGCGAACCAGTCATTGAACCATTTTCGCACATTTTCATACTATTGAAGCGTTGTTCAGCAAAAGGTCCCAGTGATGCAAATAGATGATAATCGGAAGGAGCCAAGTCTGGAAAATAAGTCGGACGCACCAGTATTTCCAAACTGAACGCCTCGAAGGTTTCCCTGGCTCGTTTTGCTGTGTGTGAGGGGTCGTAGTCAAGGACCCGTATAACTATGCTGCTTTTTTTCCATATTCCGCTCGTTTTTCACTTCAGTTCTCAATTTAAATCCGTCATCTGCAGTCGGTAGCGATCAGTGTTCACGGTGTCACCAGGTTTTAGCGTCTCATATTAGACTTAAAGAAGAATATAATAATTACAATCCCAAAGAAAGTAGGTGTTGACAGATGTGAAAATTACCGAACTATCAGTTTAATAAGTCACAGCTGCAAAATACTAACACGAATTCTTTAGACGAATGGAAAAACTAGTAGAAGCCAACCTCGGGGAAGATCAGTTTGGATTCCGTAGAAACACTGGAACACGTGAGGCAATACTGACCTTACGACTTATCTTAGAAGAAAGATTAAGGAAAGGCAAACCTATGTTTCTAGCATTTGTAGACTTAGAGAAAGCTTTTGAAAATGTTGACTGGAATACTCTCTTTCAAATTCTAAAGGTGGCAGGGGTAAAGTACAGGGAGCGAAAGGCTATTTACAATTCGTGCAGAAACCAGATGGCAGTTACAAGAGTCGAGGGACATGAAAGGGAAACAGTGGTTCGGAAGGGAGTAAGACAGGGTTGTAGCCTCTCCCCGATGTTGTTCACTCTGTTTATTGAGCAAGTAGTAAAGGAAACAAAAGAAAAATTCGGAGTGGGTATTAAAATCCATGGAGAAGAATTAAAAAATTTTTGAGGTTCGCCGACGACATTGTAATTCTGTCAGAGACAGCAAAGGACCTGGGTGAGAAGCTGAATGGAATGGACAGTGTCTTGAAAGGAGGATATAAGATGAACATCAACAAAAGCAAAACGAGGATAATGCAATGTAGTCGAATGAAGTCAGGTGACGCTGAGGAATTACATTAGGAAACGACACTTAAAAGTAGTAAAGGAGTTTTGCTATTTTGGGGAGCAAAATAACTGATGGTCGAAGTAGAGAGGATTTAAAATGTAGACTGGCAATGGCAAGGAAAGCTTTTCTGAAGAAGAGAAATTTGTTAACATCGAGTATAGATTTAAATGTCAGGAAGTCGTTTCTGAAAGTATTTGTATGGAGTGTAGCCATGTATGGAAATGAAACATGGACGATAAATAGTTTGGACAAGAAGAGAATAGAAGCATTCGAAATGTGGTGCTACAGAAGAATGCTGAAGATTAGATGGGTAGATCACATAACTAATGAGGAAGTATTGAACAGGATTGGGGAGAAGAGAAGTTTGTGGCACAACTTGACCAGAAGACGGGATCGGTTGGTAGGACATGTTCTGAGGCATCAAGGGATCACCAATTTAGTATTGGAGGGCAGCGTGGAGGGTAAAAATCGTAGAGGGAGACCAAGAGATGAATACACTAAGCAGATTCAGAAGGATGTAGATTGCAGTAGGTACTGGGAGATGAAGAAGCTTGCACAGGATAGGGTAGCATGGAGAGCTCCATCAAACCAGTCTCAGGACTGAAGACAACAACAACAACATTAGACGACACCCTTCTGATCCCACCAAACACAAATAATTGTCTTCTTTCCAAAACGATTTGGTTTTGCCTGGATTCGCCCGTGATTTACGACGCTTAGGATTATCAAAAGATATTCAATTTTACCACCAGTCACTATTAAATGGAGAAACGACTTTTTGTATCTCGGCCAAATCGGTTTGCCACTGCAGCAGTGTTAAACATTTTGGTTTAAAATAGCACATTCTAGAAACACATGGCATTGTTCACAAAATAACGTATCTGTTGCCATGTAGCACATTTTTAATTCATCGTACACTTTTCCGAACGGTATTGAAAACTTTCATGCGGAATGTAATGAATTTTTCAACGCTAACATTAAAAATCAGCAAAAACTTAGATGCTGGTACTACCATTCTACTTCCCTACTGGTGAAACAAGTTAAACGGTAAATAAATTTTGCACTTCGACTGACGGAGTTCCACTATAGATGTTCAGGGGTTCCAATTCAACATTTCAGTCGTCGCTCCGTCTTACGCTATTCTCCGTTTCGACGCTGACCTTTTCGTATCTGTACTCAACCCACACAGCTTGTGTAAGTTTGAGGAAAACTTAGAGCAACTGGCTAGTTCGGCAAGTACTTGCAGCAAGATAAACTGTCTCCATTAACTTCCCACGAAGTTGACGGAACTTGCAGAAATAGATTTGCTCTGTGGCTGTTGCCATGTTGAAAAAAAATTGCAGAGGCATCTTCTGCAAGCAACTTGTCTGATTACGAAGTATTTCGCGACGGAGTCCTTGCATAAAAAGTTCTCGGTTTACTTGCCGCGTCAAATTTGGATAAAATCCCGAGCTTTCGATGACTTCCTCCGCCATCTTCGTCAGGGGTAAAACTGGCTGTCGTGGACTGGTGAGGCTTCCGCTTTTATAAGCCGTGGACGGCTTCTCATTGGCTGGACGACTTCACGGTGAAAACGGCGCGTACCGAGGTGGCGGCCTCTGTGTCCACAGATTTTGTTTGCGCGCTTTACCCAGCGTTGCTTGCAGCGCCATCCATCGCAACAGGCGGAGAACTGCGAGGAATGTAAGAAGTCTCCCTCTGCGCTCTTTCTTTATCAATTGGGCTCCCGTGCATTGCTGAGTGCATAACCGGAGTCTCTGTTGAAATTATTTTCACACAGTCTAATTTCAACTGCTTCCCTGATGACAAGAGTCCCAATAGTTTGATGCGTGAGCAAGTAGTCTCGTTTCATCGAATAAAATCTTAGGTTTATTTAACAAACTGCGCCCAGCCACCGCTGATTTTTCTAGATACCTGTATTTCGGGTGACGCTGATGTTACACACAGCGATCGGCAACAGTTCTTACAGACTGGCCCACAGTTTTTGCCACACTCGCAAGGAATACTGTAAATTCCCGGTACCCTCAGGCCGAGAATATCTGTCACGGGTCGCAACGTTTCCTTAATCTTCCTGGGTGGCCGGAAGACTGGTCCGGTTCCCTGCCGGCTCAGGACTCTGCCGATCTTGCTGGTCGTTGCTCCGCAGAATGGCAGGCGCGCGATGTGTCGGTCCTTTCGATGTTTTCGAACAGCGTCCTTCCTAGGTTTCTTCGCCAGAGTAGATCTGATATCACCAAGGTATTCAGCATAGCTCTCTTCTGAGCTGGGTGGTGATAACTGTGCGCGCTTAGATATAAATCAGTGTGCGTCGGTTTTCTATACACACAATGTCCGAAACGTCCATCTGATTCTCTCTCCACCAGCACATCTAAGAACGGTAGCTTCCCATCCTTCTCCACCTCCACTGTAAATCTTATGTTCCGATGTATACCATTCAAATAATCAAACTGCTGCAGTGCCTCATTGCCATGTGGCCAGATCAAAAATGTATAGGAAGCCTCACCGGTCCAAGACAGTTTTACCCCTGACGAAGATGACGGAGGTAGCCATCGAAAGCTTGGGATTTATCCAAATTTGACGCGGCAAGTAAACAGAACTTTTTATGCAACTTACCTGATTAATTGGTAGTGAACACACGTCTCGAACACTGAGTGCCGTTTTCAGGAGCATGTTCCAGTTCCGAGGGCAAGAGGGTGGCCGAACCTCCGTCCGTGCCTCTGCCGTCTTTGACGAGGTCGTAGGCAGTACGAAGGCTGCCTTCTTGCACCGGAACTCTTCGGGCACTGTTCCTGATGCATTTTGTTCAAAATGCGAGGAGTAGCTGGGAGCGACCAGGGACCGATAATAAGCTGAGGAGTGTTGTGAAAGCAGGGATCTTGGCACCGCCGGGCAACCTGCTGCAGGTGACCCGGTGGGAATGACGGCGTATCGAGTGGCAGCTCCCCGGGCCGGCGGCCAGGGTTGCGTGCCAACGGCCGGACGTGCGTGCCGGCCGGGGCGCGCATTGCGCAACCTGCAGTGGTCGAGCTTGTCACAGCCTAATTTCGCCATCAGCGCTTAATTATTCTGAAACAAATCATAAACTGAAGGTGAATAGTGTAACTCGTCAACCTATTTCGTCTCACCCACCTCTAGTGTCTCCAAGAAGGAATGACCAATAGTCAACAATGTGTCACGAACGTTAATTTGATGTTGTTATCTTCAGTCCTGAGACTAGTTTCATGCAGCTCTCCATGCTACCCTATCCTGCGAAAGCTTCATCTCCGAGTACCTACTGCAGCCTACATCCTTCTGAATCTGCTTAGTGTATTCATCTCTCGGTCTCCCTCTACGATTTTTACCCTCCACGCTGCCCTCCAATACTAAATTTGTGATCCCTTGATGCCTCAGAACATGTCCTACCAACCGATCCCTTCTTCTAGTCAAGTTGTGCCACAAACTCCTCTTCTCCCCAATTCTATTCAATACCTCCTCATTAGTTGTGTGATCTACCCATCTAATCTTCAGCATTCTTCTGTAGCACCAAATTTCAAAAGCTTCTATTCTCTTCTTGTCCATACTAGTTATCGTTCACGTTTCACTTCCATACAAATACTTTCAGAAACGACTTCAGACATTTTGTTCACCAGATGGGAGAGTTTTGTCAGGACTGGCTCTCCCAAGGTCGTCAGTAGTTCTAATGGAATGTTGTATACTCCCGGGGCCTTGTTTCGACTCAGGTCTTTCAGTGCTCCATCAAACTCTTCACGCAGTATCGTATCTCCCATTTCATCTTCATCTACATCCTCTTCCATTTCCATATTGTCCTCAAGTACATCGCCCTTGTATAGACCCTCTATATACTCCTTCCACCTTTCTTTCCCTTCTTTGCTTAGAACTGGGTTTCCATCTGAGCTCTTGATATTCATGCAAGTGGTTCTCTTTTCTCCAAAGGTCTGTTTAATTTTCCTGTAGGCAGTATCTATCTTATCCCTAGCGAGATAAGCCTCTACATCCTTACATTTGTCCTCTAGCCATCCCTGCTTAGCCATTTTGCACTTCCTGTCGATCTCATTTTTGAGACTTTGTATTCCTTTTTGCCTGCTTCATTTACCGCATTTAATTTCGTACAAGAAACTTAATATAGACATACGTCTATCGTGAATTGTTTCCAAGACAACTGGCATTTCTCAGGTTTTGGCCTAGTGGCGAGCACTTACCATCCAACCTCTTTGACGTTTTGCTCTAATATAATCTACTTCTTTGCTTGGGATGCCTTTCTGCCACCATACTGGGAGTGGTCCCAGAACTGAGCGCGCACACTTAAATTCTCCCTCAACCCTTGCAATAAATCCCGGATACTTATTTTAGGTGCTCCATTTACAAGGGTAATACCAAAAGTAAGGTCTCTTTTTTTTATAAGTACATAGACGTGTTTATTTCTACAATGGTTTACATGAGTTTACAGCTTGAACATTGGTCCAAGCACGGTGCTCACAACCCGAACTACACGCCACTGTTACGCACAAATGAAGGACTTGGTCCCTTACTTAGATTGCACATAATTCATTAAGGTCAGTCCAACACATTTATTTCAAATAACATGAATGAAATTACATTTGAATCTGTCTGACATTAAACAGGAATTTAAAAAAAATTCAATATCAGCTGATGTAGTGCGTGAAGCGCGAGTTAAGCCAATAAACAGATAAACTAAACAGTTCTCCGTAATTCAAAAGAAAGAGGAAAAACAAAATTGAATCAATACACCCCACTGACAAATATCCAAAAAACCTTAAAATACTACACAAAAGAATACACTGAAGTGGAGAGCAGTCATTCACCTGACAGAACACTTCAAAATGAGTTCAATAACAGAGCTGCGTGCCGCAGAAAACTGCAAGACATTAACTACACTTAATTTGATGAATAACAAATGCTCATTAACATTACGCCACTCCTGTTTGAACTGCAGCGTCCCAGAGAAACAGGCGCTTATTCTGAAAGAACAATTTTTTTTATGTTTAAATTACAGCATTAAGGAATTCCAAAAGATGTCCAATCGAAACCCACCCACTCCCCATCTTTCAGTTGAGGCACAAACCTTCCCTTTTCTAGGCGGATGCTGAGCCAGAAGCAGAGAATGCCACAAAAACAGTTTTGCTGTGAAATTTTACAAGACACCCGGAAGCAGTAACAGACAAGGGGTAGGCACCCACGAGTAACACAGGCTGGGAGCACATCCTACGAGAACTTGTTCGCACTATGCTCACCACAAACTGTAGACATTCCAGCCGAACATCCGGTTGCGGTGGCTGCCAGAAGGACGAAGCAACCGACGGGCCCACGCCGTGCTTCTCACACACACCTCAATTTGTACAAACATCCAGGCCAACACCAACTCCGGACTCCCCTCTCACTGCGAAGCTCGGCACAGTTTATACGAATTGCCTTCCAGGCAACCAGTAACCGCCGCGGGAGTTTCACGATTACCAAACAGCCCCGGCGTAGCAGACATCACACGTGTGCTTACGCCCGAAACCACAACTCCGCCAGTCTCACCGGCCGCCCCAAAACCGACTACCTCTCGCCGTCCCGTGCGCCCCAGCCGAAAGCGCAAAGATGCTCATGTACGCGCCAAAGATAACAAGCCGATCGCTGACGATCGACCAGCGATCCGGCTCAAACATTTAGCTATTTTTCGACATAATCACCATTTCTGTCGATGCGTTTTTCTACTCTGGCAGTTTTCGTATGCCCATGCCATGCCGGCTCGCCGCCATGCTGTTCAGAAAGTTATGAACCTCTCCTTTCACCTCGTCGTCGGAGCTGAATCGCTGGGACCACAATTAACACACTGACAGGTAATTTGGTACTCGGGAAAAAACGGGCAATTCAGAACCGGAGAAGAGGAATGTTGAGCAAGGGCGTACACATTCTCCATGACAACGCTGGCCCGCACATCGCTCGGCAAACCGTTGCTCTCCTGCAATAGTTTCAGTGGAACGTAATCACCCACCACCCACCCACCCTATAGTCCTGGCTTGGCACCCAGTGACTATCATCTGTTCCCTAGGTTAAAAGAACATTTGGCCGGAAAGCGATTCACCTCCGACGATGAGGTGAAAACTTTCAGAACAGCATGGCGGCGACCTGCTATGACATGGGCATACGAAAACTGCCACAGCGTCTACAAAAATGCATCTACAGAAATGATTACGTCGAAAAATAACTAATGTTCAAGCTGTAAACTGATGTAAACCATTGTAGAAATAAACAGGCCTATGTACTTACAAAAAAAATAGACCTTACTTTCGAGATAACCCTCGTAATATCGCTTCTTAGTGTTACGCTGCTGTCCTTGGGTGTTTCGCTTTGTCAAACAAGGCATATACATAACAATTTTTACTGAATTGTACGTTTATAATGTCCTAGAAAACTTCGGAGTAGGTATTAAAATCCATGGCGGAGAAACAAAAACTTTGAGGTTCGCCGATGACATTGTAATTCTGTCAGAGACAGCAAAGGACTTGGAAGAGCAGTTCAATGGAATGGACAGTGTCTTGAAAGGAGGGTATAAGATGAACATCAACAAAAGCAAAACGAGGATAATGGAATGTAGTCGAATTAAGTCGGGTGATGCTGAGGGAATTAGATTAGGAAATGAGACGCTTAAAGTAGTAAAGGAGTTTTGCTATTTGGGGAGCAAAATAACTGATAATGGCCGAAGTAGAGAGGATATAAAATGTAGACTGGCAATGGGAAGGAAAGCGTTTCTGAAGAAGAGAAATTCGTTAACATCGAGTATAGATTTAAGTGTCAAGAAGTCGTTTCTGAAAGTATTTGTATGGAGTGTAGCCATGTATGGAAGTAAAACATGGACGATAAACAGTTTGGACAAGAAGAGAATAGAAGCTTTCGAAATGTGGTGCTACAGAAGAATGCTGAAGATTATATGGGTAGATCACAACTAATGAGGAGGTATTGTACAGAATTGGGGAGGAGAGGAGTTTGTGGCACAACTTGTCCAGAAGAAGGGATCGGTTGGTAGGACATGTTCTGAGGCTTAAAAGGGATCACTAATTTAGTATTAGAGGTCAGCGTGGAGGGTAAAAATAGTAGAGGGAGACCAAGAGATGAATACACTAAGGAGATTCAGAAGGATGTAGGTTGCAGTAAGTACTGGGAGATGAAGAACCTTGCACAGGATAGAGTAGCTTGGAGAGCTGCATCAAACCAGTCTCAGGACTGAAGACAACAACAACAACAACAATGTCCTAGGGGCAATGTTCAGTTTGAAATAAGAGAGCTGTCTACATAGAAAAGACTTCCTTCAAAAAATTGAAAGCGGCTGTGGGCCTGTATGTACAGAAGACTATGTAAGGGTAAAACTAAGAAGAGATATTAAATGGAGCGCCTGATATCGGATTTGGGGGTTTGTTGCAAGGGTTGTGAGAAAAAGTGTTGCGCATCTGTAAAAGAAATCACATAAAATACGCCAGTGCGACTAATTGTGGAGTACTGTTAGAGCTTTGGAATCCTTATCAGCTAGGCATGACAGCAGACATGGAAAGAATTAACTCTCATGCTGTTAAGATTGCAACAGATCGGTATAGCCCTCACGAAAGTGTAACACAAATGTTAGGGAACTTAACGTGAGCATGGTTCAAAGAGAGACTAAGTAGTTCTTGCGAGCTCCTGTGATTTAGTTGGAGAACCTTTGATGAAGACTTTGCGGCCCTTATATTGTCACCAGCGTATATCCGACGTAGGAACCATGAGCAAAAGAGTAGGTGACGTACAGAGACATACACAATCAATTTTCTTTACAGTTCGTGAGTGGAATAAAGATTAGCACTGGTACGATGTGCTCTGCGCCATGCAACGTGTGGTGGCTTGCGGAATATACACGGTGATTTTGTTAAATGTGGATAAACTGCAGGAAACTATCCATCAGATCAGGAGCAAAAAGGCTATCAGGTCATTTGGCAGGAAATGGGTTCCAAGGAAGGTACATTCACTCAAAGGACATAAGATAGGAAACGTCCTCGGCATGAGAACCAAGCAGGTAAGCATGGAGTAAACTAGTCGTGTGGAACGTTCTGAGCGACAGCTGCCAATGTACGTCTCACTTACAACGCATGCAGCCTTATTACACACGGAGGTTTTGTCGACGGTTTTGTCGCACAGTCCACCATACTGCTAGGAATTGTGAGTTATCTTAGACACATGAGGTTACCTTTACGAGCCCATCTGTGGGCTGTGAAGAATCTCCACTGTACAGTGGCAGCGGACCATCAGCACTGTTTCAGCCTCAGTGTGTGGGCGGGGATTATTGGCGACCGCATCATGGATCAGTCAACCTCCCACCGTGCCTCACAGGCGAGGCATACTAGGTGTGGCTGTAAAATAGTGGGACTGATGCTGTCACAAAGTACGCATGCACTAAAGATGAACGACCAATAGTTTCCAAGTGTGAAGCCTTCTGAATCGAATGCACCATCTCTGGTGTGTGTAGACAAACCTGTGTGGCCTTGGCCTTTGTTCGAGTAAGAGCTTCTCTCTCTCCTTATTGCGGCGGAAAAGTGTTCTGATAGAGCAACGAATTATCACAAAGTTTCACGTGAAGCTTGAAAAAATTGCCACTGAAATGTATGTTTTACTTAAACAAATGTATGCCGAAGGCTGTTTAACTTGGGCAAGTTTGAATGGTTCGAGCGTTTCCGAGAAGGCCGAGAAGACATGAAAATAACTCGCGCTCGGTGCACTCTTAGACATCAAAAGATGAAAATATCGAGAAATTAAGTAATCTGGTTTGATCTGAACGTAAATTAGAAGATTGCTGAAACCGTAGGAATTGACAAAGAACGCCTAAGGCAAATTTTACACAGCTAATTCAACACTAGAAAAATGTGCGAAGCTGGTGCCGAAAATTCTCAGCATTCTACAAAAAAATCTCGTGAAAATGTTTGTACCGACACTTAAACTGTTGAGAAAATCTCAATTTCGTGGAGACACATATTAAGAATTTGGATTTTTCGCTTAAGATTCAGAAACTAGGCACCTCCCATTTGAGGGGAGCCAACATCACCGTGAGCGAATAAAGCTCGAATGGGCTAATCGTGATTCAAAGCGAAGCTGATTGTTTCTTTGATATTTACGAAATTACGTATCTTTACTGGGTTCGTGAACGTAAAACAATCAGCATAATAAACTCAAGGATCTTGCTCAACTCTGTGATAAAATAAAGATCCGAACTGTGGAAGGACAAGTCAGAAGTTCGGCATCAAGAAAACAGTCTTACACGGCATTGTCTGTCAACGGGTTTCTACCGAAGTATAAGATCCCAGTTTAGACCACCCCTCTTAGTCGCGTGACCTAGCACCATGTTACTATTCCCCAAGGTCAAATCTGCGTTAAAGGGAACAAGATCTGTCCATCGAAACAGTGGAAGAAAAGAGGGGCTACGTTGTCGGTGACAAGACCGAAATTTTTTTTACCCAGTGTTCTATAGCAACGTGTGCCCCCTTCGAAAGCATCTCCATCCATAACAGGTGGATCCGGGAGCTGGCATTTAATATCGCGACCTTTATACACCCTATTTTCAAATTTTATCTTCGCGATACACATTTTACTAAGTTTTCCTTTTCAGCTGTTACGGATATTAAGATTACTGATGAAAGTCGAAAAGTTGTATTTTCGAGTGCTAGGCGAATTTTTGCTTTCGAAAAAGGGGGTCAAAGAATTTGCATAACATTTTGCTTGAGAAATGGAATGAAGTGCAGCAACTTATTCGAAAAGTTTGCTGTGGCCTTCGGCGAATCTACTAAGAGTAAGGCTAGAGGAGTGATACAAACTTTTCGAAGAGGGTCGAAAAGACGTTGAAGCAGACGACCGGGCTGGACAGCCTAGCGCCTAATATCGACGTATCCTTTAGCTCGTGCCAAGCAATTTTTTTGTCTTTTGGGCATGAAACGTGTAGCAGCCAAGTTTCCTACTTTTCACGTGGCCGTTCCACATTAAATCGCTACATACGCACATTCGCACTTAGTTAATTGGCACGTCGATATCCAGTGATAGTCGTGTAACGATAGTCTTTCGTCCTATATAAAGTTCAGTGTTAAAATTATCGAAGTCTCCGTTCAACTGCCAATCATTTCATAAATCGTCGTTCCTCTACAGGTTGTTTTTCAGCGTTGCGACTATCCTATCTGAAACAGCGTCATCAAAGAGCTGCCTCACGGAATTTGCGAAGTTTTCTACCAGGCCGTACATCATCAGAATATTTTTCTGTGAAGATGACAGTCTTTCATTTTCTATGAATTCTTAAATCCAGCCACAAAACTGGCCTGATGTATTTCGTGACAGGTGGACGAAAAGTGAAATCGATGATAATTAAGGCTAAATAGGGAAATCCGATGTTTGTAGCCTCACGTAATCTGTCACGTGTGGCTTAATACTGGCAGGTGAAGGTCAGACCGCTCTTAACGTGCAGTCATACCGAATGGCTCGTAAATCACTTTTTTATCTGCAGCAGAGAGGCTAGCAATCGACATAACCTTGTGGTTGTGTAACCCGAGGAAACGTAGTTATCTGTGAGAAACCGGGTAATCTAGCCAAGGTCGCGGACGGGTGGGATTTGAGGCTTCACTTCTTATCCTCCGCAGTACGCTGATAAAACGTCAATGCAAGCCAGGTTGCTCTTGCCATGGCGCCTATCGACGGCATGAGGAATTTGGAATCCTGGTCAGTGGAGGGATAAGATACCGCCTTCTGCCTTAGGATGCTGCTCACTTACTCGAGATTCTCAGTTGCCGCGTGCCTGCATTTTATGTTCACGAAGGTCTTTTACGGACTAGGTCTTTTCGATTTTCTTCTTAATTGTGGGTTTCGAAAGTCACTGTATGGACAACATTGGGCTAAAGCAGTACGATGCGCTTCTCAGAAGCTAAGAAATGAACTTTCCTAACATTTAGACAGAACCTTCTTAACATTGTTGTAGCCTCGGGCGACGTTCAATTAATGTTAGCAGCTTTACCTTTAATTCTTAATCCTTGTGCCTTTGTGTTTGTCGGACTTCTGATCCGTCTTTCCTTGGGTTGCCGCATCGTTTTAGTGATAGTCTTACGTTGCACCCTCTGAGGTAAGTTACCGAACAATTGTTAACTGGTGCTCGTTATCCTAGATACTGGCACTGGTCCGAAGTTGACGTCCGAACTGATCGAACACATTTTCTATCTGGGATATGGTTGCCCACGGGAGTACTTCAGCATGACGCACAGATTACGTAGACACACGTACCATGTGTGGACAAGCATTGTCCTGCTGAAAAATGGTACCACGCTACAGTCGCATGACAACATGTTATGACCAAGACACTGTTGTGCTGTCAGTTCCCTCGGTGACAGCCGTGACCCGAATTCATACCGGATGGCTCCGTGTACCGTGACTTCAGCAGTACCACCGCTGTACCTCTTCAGAACATTGGAAGAATGGGACCTTACCCCAGATCTCCGCCATACTCACCGACGGTCATCCAGGGTCGTGCAGAACCGCGAATCGTCACTAAACACTATGCGACGAGATTAATCGGTAGCCCGTGCTTCGCGGTCACGACACCTCTTCAAACGCTGTCGTTTGTGTTAACGCCGGCAGTTTACGCATGGCGCAGTAGTTCCCTCGTTGGAGTGCTACTGGTCTCCGACCAGTGTTGTGCATGACCCAGAATGGTAACAGAGTGAACTACCGGCAATAAGGCAATCCTTCCTTCTGGTGGTCGACCAGAACCCAGAAGAGTACGCTTGATCCAAAGTGCCCTAGCAGCCCAACATAGAGCAACTGTCATGTCTGAATGCCCCAGAGAATATTTGACGATTCGACCAGCCGTCCAAATGAAGATACAAGGCGAGCCTCATTTCCAACTCTAGTAACGCTTAATAAATTGCTCCTAACCTTCATAATCCTGAATAAAATGTTTTCGGGTTTCCAGCCGCGTCAATTGGTTAAAACTACACGTGCTTTCAGCCAAGCACTCCTTGGCCATTGTCAAGTGGTATGACTGCCGGTGGGCTGTTAGTGCGCCCTTATATACGCTAGCTGCCGGCTGTGACGTCACTGGTGCCCGTGACATTATCATATATGGGCATGTTTTGAGTCGGCGTTCGATGTGCCCTCTTCAATCGCCCACGCAGCGCTGAGCTGCAAGCCACCGTCTCTATTCAGGGTGTTAGCGCTAATTTCTATTTCAATAGCTTCCTTTATTAAACTGTCCCAGAACCCGTTAGTGCGAGCCGCGACAGAGGTATCGCCAAATTTTATGTGGTGACCGTTTTCTAACGCACGCTCAGACAACGCAGATTTCTCTGGATAGCGTAGGCGATATTATCTCTCCTATTCTTTCCTGCGTTGTTCCACAGTGTGCACTATTCGTCCGATGTACTTCTGGCCACACTCACGAGGTATTTCGTAGACTCCAGGCGTTCTGAGAACCTACTGCGCCTTCAACTGGTCTCGGTAATCACGGATTTTCGTTGGAGGGCTGAAGATTGATTTGATCTTGTCTTTTGAACAGGCGGCTTATCATGCCCGACACAGAGCCACCGAATGGCAGCAAAGCAAGTTTTTCTTTTCCTGCTCTTCGTCGGTGGTCTTATTCTGGTATTTCCCAGAAATCACGTCTTTCGCTTGATGGGCGCTGTAGCCGTTATTCCTGAAAACCTTGCGTAGGTGGCTCAGTTCATTGGGCAGGTTATCGTCGTCTGATATTACTCTTGCACTATGCGCCAGTGTTCGTAATACTGCGCGCTTCTGTGCTGGATGATGGCCGGTGGCTTGCAGGTACAGGTCTGTGTAGGTAGGTTTTCTGTAGACGCTGTGGCCAGGGCGTGGACGTGGACGTCGATGAAGTGCAATGCATTACCTTTTTCCACCTCCATGGTGAACTGGATGTTACTGTTTGTACCATTGAGGTGCTCCAAAAACACTAGTTTCTCGCGTCCGTGTGGCGAAATGACGAACGTGTCGTCAACGTATCGGGAGAAACACTTCGGCTTCAATGGCGCAGTATCTATGGCAATATCCTCAAAATTCTCCGTCAAGTGCTTTGCAACAGCTGGAGCCAACGGGCTACCCATTGCTACGCCGTCTGTCTGATCGTAATACTGGCCGTTGTACACGAAATAGGACGACGTAAGAGTGGGCCTAAATAGCTCGACCACGTCATTTACAAAGTACTGTGAAATTAGGTCCAAAGCGTCTGCGATAGGCACATAGCGCTACAACATCAAAACTGGCCATATCATCCTCACTAAGGCGTAGACGGTTGATTTTGCTGATAAATTCTGCTGAGTTTTTTATATGATGTCGGCAGTGTCCCACGGGTGGAGCGAGGAGCTTGGCCAAGTACTTCGCCAGCTTGTATGTTGGAAAACCTATTGCGGACACAGTAAGGCGAAATGGCGTCCCGTCCTTGTGTATCTTCGGTAAACCATAAGCAGTAGGAGGTCTGGGCGTCTGTGGGAGATGATTTTTAACAACACTGTCTTCCACTGAAGGTCGCTTAAGTAGTTCTGATGTTTTTCTTACTATTCTTGATGTCGGGTCACGTGCGAGCTTGTGATAAGTATCTTCGTTCAGTAGCGCAGAGATCTTCGTATCGTAGCCCTCGAACTCCATAATTACGGCCACATTGCCCTTGTCAGCAGGAAGTACCACAATGCTTTCATCATTACATAGTGCTCGAAGGCCGTTGCGCTCAGCCCTGGTCGTGTTGGATGCTGGTAACTTCGCATTTGTCAGTATACGGCTGGTTTCTCGCCGTATTTCGTCTGCTGTTTCATGTGGGAGCTTGTGGACTGCCTGTTAAATGTTAAACGCCGCTTATTATTTCGCAGACAGGAAGGTCCCGCGGTGAAGGTGCGAAATTGAGTCCTTTCTTAAGTGCCGACATTGCACCATCGTCTATATCTGTAGCCGTCAAGTTGATGACGGTGCGTTCTGAAGATCTGTGGTCCGCACTATGTTGTTGCGAAAGGCGGCCGAACATTCTTTTCTGCTTCTCTGTAGTTCGTTTCTGTGCTGACGTCTGTTAAGAAACCGTAGCAGCGTAGACTCATTCCCAGTCCAAAACTGAGTGTTCTTGATAACTTCTAATCCTACCGGACACTGAGTCCAAAGATTAAAAGAAATGTCAGATGCTTGTAACAGGAATTTCTTTGATCAAGACAGTTTGACACTTAAACAATTCTCAGTCAAGATGGTATACTCAGTGATGAAACAAAGCAGTAGGGTTTACCAGAAATATCGACCCTCGGACAATGTGTTTAATCGTGTATTTTAAGTAAGAGAGTATGCCATCTTAGGCACTGTATAACACTTGTAAGTAAGCGTTAAAATACGGATTCTTATATGGTTATATAATTTATCTATTTCTCTGTTATTGTCTAATATGCTTTCAGAAAACACTTGATAATGGCACTTCGAAGCCGAAATCATGATTGTGTAACTGTAACACTGCAAATAAAAAAGTCTAATGGCGGCACTGAATTTAAAGGAAGTAGTAACGCTGTCTCACAAGAGTATGCGGCATTTCCTTGTGCTTGTCAATTACCGGACGCTTTTCACGCCTGTTACACACGGAAGCGCCAGAGAAACTTAGAGGCAAGCGTATTCAAATACAGAGATAAGTAAACAGGCAGAAGATGGCGCTCCGGTCGGCATCGCCTATACAGGGTGTTAGAAAAAGGTACGGCCAAACTTTCAGGAAACATTCCTCACTCACAAATAAAGAAAAGATGTTATGTGGACATCTGTCCGGAAACGCTTAATTTCCGTGTTAGAGCTCATTTCAGTTTCGTCAGTCTGTACTGTACTTCCTCGATTCACTGCCATTTGGCCCAATTGAAGGAAGGTAATGTTGACTTCGGTGCTTGTGTTGACATGCGACTCATTGCTCTACAGTACTAGTATCAAGCACATCAGTACGTAGCATCAACAGGTTAGTGTTCATCACGATCGTGGTTTTGCAGTCAGTGCAATGTTTACAAATGCGGAGTTGGCAGATGCCCATTTGATGTACGGATTAGCACGGGCAATAGCCGTGGCGCGGTACGTTTGTATCGAGACAATTTCCAGAACAAAGATGTCCCGACAGGAAGACGTTAGAAGCAATTGATCGGCGTCTTAGGGAGCACGGAACATTCCAGCCTACGACTCGCGACTGGGGAAGACATAGAATGATGACACCTGCAATGGACGAGGCAATTCTTCGTGCAGTTGACGATAACCCTAATGTCAGCGTCAGAGAAGTTGCTGCTGTACAAGGTAACGTTGACCACGTCACTGTATGGAGAGTGCTACGGGAGAACCAGTTGTTTCCGTACCGTGTACAGCGTGTGCACGCGCTATCAGCAGCAGTTTGGCCTCCACGGGTACACTTCTGCGAATGGCTCATCCGACAATGTGTCAATCCTCATTTCAGTGCAAATGTTCTCTTTACGGATGAGGCTTCATTCCAACGTGATCAAATTGTAAATTTTCACAATCGACATGTGTGGGCTGACGAGAATCCGCACGCAATTGTGCAATCACGTCATCAACACAGATTTTTTGTTAACGTTTGGGCAGACATTGTTGGTGATGTCTCGATTGGGCCCCACGTTCTTCCACCTACGCTCAATGGAGCACGTTATTACGATTTCATACGGGATACTCTACCTGTGCTGCTAGAACATGTGCCTTTACAAGTACGACACAACATGTGGTTCATGCACGATGGAGCTCCTGCACATTTCATTCGAAGTGTTCGTACGCTTCTCAACAACAGATTCGGTGACCGACGGATTGGTAGACTCGGACCAATTCCGTGGCCTCCACGCTCTCCTGACCTCAACCCTCTTGACTTTCATTTAGGGGGGCATTTGAAAGCTCTTGTGCACGCAACCCCGGTACCAAATGTAGAGACTCTTCGTGCTCGTATTGTGGATGGCTGTGATACAATACGCCATTCTCCAGGGCTGTATCAGCGCATCAGGGATTCCGTGTGACTGAGGGTGGATGCACGTATCCTCGCTAACGGGGGGACATTTTGAACATTTCGTGTAACAGTGTTTGAAGTCACGCTGGTACGTTCTGTTGCTGTGTGTTTCCATTCCATGGTAAATGTGATTTGAAGAGAAGTAATAAAATGAGCTCTAACATGGAAAGTAAGCGTTTCCGGACACACATCCACACCTTTTCTTTGTGTGTGAGGAATGTATCCTGAAAGTTTGGCCGTACCTTTTTGTAACACCCTGTATAATACAGCAAGGGTCTGGCGCAGGATAACGAGTCACGGTACAGGGAGCCATCCGGTATGAATTCGGGTCACGGCTGTCACCGAGGGAACTGACAGCACAACAGTATGTAACCGGTCGGCATCGCCTATATAATACAGCAAGGGTCTGGCGCAGTTGTTAGATCGGTTGCTGCTGCAACAATGGCAGGTTATCAAGATTTAAATGAGTTCGAACGTGGTGTTCTAGTCGGCGCACGAGCGATGGGACACATACCCGAGGTACCGATGAAGTGGGGATTTTCTCGTACGACCCTTTAAAAAGTTGGCAGTGAATATTAGGAATCTGGTAAAACAAAATCTACATCATCACTGCGGCCGGAAAAAGATCCTGTAAGTACGGGACCAACGACAATTGAAGAGAATCGTTCAACGTGACAGCAGAAGTTGAACCCTTCCGCAGATTTCCATGCTGGGCCATCACAAAGTATCAGCGTGCGAACTATTCTACGAAACATCATGGATATGGGCTTTCGGAGCCGAAGGCCCACACTTGTACCCTTGATAATTGCACGACACAAAGCTTTACGCCTCCCGTGCGCCTGTCAACACCGACATTGGACTGTTGATGACTGGAAACGTTGCCAGATTGGAGCAGTCACGTTTCAAATTGTATCGAGCGGATGGACGTTTACGGGTATGGAGACCACCTCATGAATTCACGATGTCAGCAGGGGACTGTTCGAGCTGGTAAAGGCTCTGTAATGGTGTGGGGCGTGTGCAGTTAGTAACATAAGACCCTGATAAGTCTAGGTACTACGCTGACAGGTGACACGTGCGTAAGCATCGTGTCTGATCACCTGCATCCATTAATATCCATTGTGCATTCCGACGGACTCGTGCAATTCCAGCAGGAGAATTCAACACACCCCCACAGTACCAGAATTGCTACAGAGTGGCTTCAGAAACACTAGTCTGAGTTTAAGCTCTTCCGTTGGCCACCAAACTGCCCAGGCATGAACATTATGGAGCGTATGTGGGATGCCTTGAAACGTGCTGTTCAGAATAATCTCCACCCCTCGTAGTCTTCTGATTTATGGACAATCCTGCATGATACATGGTGTCAGCACTATTACAGACATTAGTCGAGTCTATGCCACGTCGTGTTGCGGCTCTTCTGCGTGCTCGCAGGGACCCTACACATTAGTCAAGTGTACCAGTTTCTTCGGCTCTTAATTGTATATACCGTACCAGGTTGACTGCCGGTTGTGCCTTTCGATGGAGAAAACGTAACAAATATAGATTCCGCATTTGTTTAGGCGAACGTGTATAAGTGTATTTTCATTGTGACTCTGTTTTCACTCTCTGGCTGGATGCCCACTTTCACGGGACTTCGTTCTTATGAAGTTAGTGCTCTTGTGCAATAAGGAGCCCCGCGTGGCACAGAAGCGGCTTGATAACGACGTTGCGACGGCAAGTCTTACAGCTGTAGTTATCAAACCATTTATTCTTTGCATTATATTGCGGGTGTCAATTTTCTATTTCCTGTTCATTTGGTTTTGGTTTCACGACAACACAGCCAATCATAGTTTATGCACACTAGAAACAACTGTCAGTCTCCAGCCTATATAAATTTAAATCCATTTATAGCAAAACAGGTATAATTGTTATGGAACTGGTACGAATATGCAAAGCATTTCTATGTACAAAATTGTCAGTTGCAAGGAACGCGTGTAATTTTCAAAGAAAAACATTGTACAAGTGTAGTAAACGTTGTCAGATTTGTTTCGTGATGTGTTTTGTAATTGGGGTCCTTCTCCAACGCAGTTTCTAAATTGTGCTCTGTCCCTTTCGGACTGGCTGCTTCAGTGTGGTCTCGTGTTGCTAGTCTTTCTCTAGGCCAAAACGTCGGTTCGCAAAAGTACACACACAGTAGAGGGGGGGGGGGGGGGGGGCGGCTTTTGTACTACATGGCATACAGCTGATTGACACTAAATCTCTCTCTTCGCGACATCATATTATACGGTTCATGCCTGCTTCTTATCCCAAAGTGCAAAGAGAATTGTCGAGTAGGCCCAAGCGATGAATGTGTTTTTTAAATCGATTTGGATTTAGTTTGTGCAGTGGATGTATAAAATCCTCGTGACACCGGTGCCTAAAGTACCAATGCGTTGACGGCATTACAGGGTATATCGCTGTGTTCAGAATGAGATTTTCACTCTGCAGCGGAGTGTGCGCTTATATGAAACTTCCTGGCAGATTAAAACTGTGTGCCGGACCGAGACTCGAACTCGGGACCTTTGCCTTACGCGGGCAAGTGCTCTACCAACTGAGCTACCCGAGCACTGTGTGGCAAAGGTCCGGAGTTGGAGTCTCGGTCCGGCACACAGTTTTAATCTGCCAGGAAGTTTCATATCGCTGTGTTTCCCTTTCTACTCGATTCAAAAATGGTTCAAATGGCTCTGAGCATTATGGGACTTAACATCTGTGGTCATCAGTCCCCTAGAACTTAGAACTACTAAAACCTAACTAACCTAAGGACATCACACACATCCATGCCCGAGGCAGGATTCGAACCTGCGACCGTAGCAGTCGCGCGGTTCCGGACTGAGCGCCTAGAACCGCAAGACCACCGCGGCCGGCTAGATTCATCCAGTCCATTGTTCGTCCCACCGCACTCGAATTCGTTTGCGGTACCCTTGAATGACACGTTGCTGAAACTGCGACTTGGATCATTTTTTATAGCCTACTGATTTCCTGCATAATTTTATAAGCGACTGGGCCGTTTTATCGCTGTGAAAGAATTGCCTTTAAAGGATGATAACTGCTGCTCGGCAGTAGAGTACCGCTGGCCCTTAACTCATCCTAACATTGTACGGAGCAAATGCACAAAGGTTGTACGTTCGTCGGATTGTTAGAAACGAAATTTTGGCATGTGAACTAGTCAGCGGGCTAGGTTCAGCTGTCGGCCAATAACGTGGTTGCAGAATCCACGGCTGCTGCGTATCAATATAACATGCACGGTAATATAGTAACGTGAAGGGCTCGAGGATGAGTGAGTGTCAGGAAAGATCGACGAGAATTGGGAATTTTATGTTAGTAGTTGATTTTCATGCACTTTGTAACAGCGACATTGTCTTGCGTAGTATTCATTTCGCACGGAAGGACCAGATAAGTGTCCCGAGATAAGGGTCTTATTACGTTATATTTATGTAATTGATACGTTTTCTTCATATTACACGGTATCTAAAGACGTTTGAGTTGGAAATTTCATTTGATACATGGATGGAGCCCGCAGCTGATAATGGTAAGAGTTAAAACCCAAGAATGTTAAGTGGCAGCACGCCTTCAAACACACTGCCTTCATATACATCATGTGCATTCGAATAGGAGACATTGCCACTCGCTATACACTTAGTTTGAATAAATCCTGTTGGCTCAAATCTGAGGTTGAGAAATCACGGCCGGTGTCTGCGTTGAAGCAAAAGGTTGTCATCCTCACCAGGATATTTGGCAAAATTGTGTGAAAGAATAACTACAAACTACAGGTCATGCACAAAATTTTCTGGAGGAGCATTTGAAATAAGTTTTATAAACTACTTAAAATTGCCTCTTCATTTAGTAATGCTGGAGCCGTCAGGATTTCTTCCGCTTGTTGAACTCATCTTGGTTGCAATTACAACTGTCGGCGAACCAAATTTCCTGGGATTTGAGATGTCTGCAAACTGGAGAGAAATCGAACAAGGACATTGAGGTAGACAGCTCGTTATTTTTCTTGGAGCTGATGTCAGATCCCGTGACTACTTGCAACACTCGATTATTCAGCGTTATTTTCGATTAGTTGAGCGGTCGATCTGTAAGGAATTAAACTAACCCCCCCCCCTCTCTCTCTCTCTCTCTCTCTCTCTCTTCTCTCTCTCTCTCTCTCTCTGCGCCTGCGAGAGAGAGAGAGAGAGAGAGAGAGAGAGAGAGAGAGAGAGAGAGAGAGAGAGAGAGAGAGAGAGAGAGAGAAAGTACCGTATATCGCTGAAGGATTAAAAACATTGCTACGCTTCTAAGTTTCTTTTGAAATGAAATGCTCTGTCGATATAGATTATGAGTAACATAAGTTTGTCTGTGTAATTTCGTTTTGGCTGGAAGCCTGCTTGTTCAACCGGAATTGCTTCAAGTAATCCAATACTGATTTTATTATGGATAAGCTGCTTGTAACGAGTACGCCATGGATAGCAGGGCTATTGGTCTGTAGCTGTCAGGGCTATCAGCTGGTGTGCGGGGTTTTAATGGGGTGATTGTCTTACATCGTGTACAGCTAGTTAGTGTCCTTAGCAGAAAGATACATGTCCTGGGTAACGCTAAATGAACTAGCGAATAGTGGCGGTTAGGTAATCTTTAGATCTCCTGGCCTTCATGTGGAGATGTAAGTGGAGATCACTGCAGTTTTGGAAGGATTAAACTTCGTCGTATATAGCAATCCGCGGATAAAACCTGTCATCTTAAGTAATAGTGTCTGGTGAGTCATCACTGTGCGACGTGGACTTTCCCCTGGCTGACAAATTTTCTGCAAACCTCGTTTGACCTTTTTCAGGAGTATAGTTTTTTGAAAGGTTTTGTAGACACTAACCTATCAATGCTGGTACAAACAGGTATTGGGGGTTGTGTGTGTGTACGTTTTCGAATCCTTGTCACCATAAATGAATGCACTTACCAGCTGATTAAGAACGACACACAAAAGAAGCGGGGCTGGGGCAGTTCATGTGTCGGTGACACATACGCGTCTTGCAGAGAAAATTGTCGCCAAAACGTTAGCGGTAATGTTATATACAGGGGTGCAAAAAACTGACACGTGAGTGGATAAAACATTTCTCAAGATTAGGTTCGTAAAGGTTCCCGTATGCGATTGAACTCAATCGTCAAATATGCTGTTTGCCAGCCTCAAGATGGTCAAGCCCACAAACAGACCACCCAAGTTACTATGTTTAACCTCACTCTTGTCTGGTCTTTCCGCAAGTGTCCTATAGAGCCCTAAAAAACCAAAATGCGACATGTCTCGCTTATAATTATAGAAATTGCTGAGGAAGTCGTTACAAATAAGCAAGCAGGAATAGTAGCATTGATTGTGGATTCCAGGGCACAATAACACCTTCAACAATTAGCTCAGCGCAACAAGATTCGACCGAGATATCAAAAGGAGTAAGATATGGCCAGTTGCAACCTAGAATAGCGTTATCCCCTTTATTTACTGATTAGAATAATAATTACGCGCATACGTCTGAATCATGCCAAATTTCCAAACACCTGTTCCGATAAGATTTAAGGAATATCCATTACGTAGTTATGAAGTAGAGGAACGTGAATCCCCTGCTGTTCTCGTATATCAGATACAAGACAACACAAATCCTCCATCAGCGCATTGCTTAACGCAGAGATTCCTCTTGGAACGTTGCCAGCAGTGTCGTCAGCCCAAAAGAGTGCACACGTATTAAATGCGATGCTCAACTTCTTAATAAGTATGACATATCTAGACATCGTATACGCGTGTGAAATTTTGCGAACTTATTTGTTGTGGTGTAATCACTTAATGCCAACGGCCTTGTCGCACTGGTAAAGCCAGTTCCCGTTAGATCGCCGAAGTTGAGCGCTTTCCGGCTGGATGGGTCGCGTCCAAGTCGGCCGAGCGCTGTTGGCAAGTGGAGTGCACTCAGCCCGTGAGGCCAGGAGCTACTTCATTGAGAAGTAGCGGTATCGGTCACGAAATCTGACAACGCCGGGAGAGCGGTGTGCTAACCTCATGTCCCTACTTATCCGCATCCTGTGACGCCTGAGGGCTGAGGATGACACGGCGGCCGGTTGGTACCGCCCGGCATTAAAGGCCCGTTCGGTGTTTGTTTTATAATCACTTTGAGTACTTTATAGAGGTGTCAGTTCTTCATATCCCAGTTTGTTTTGTAAATACCATTTCACGAAAAATGTAATAGAATAAGCATTAAATATATCCCGAATGAGATTTTCACTCTGCAGCGGAGTGTGCGCTGATATGGAACTTCCTGGCAGATTAAAACTGTGCCCGACCGAGACTCGAACTCGGGACCTTTGGCTTTCGCGGGCAAGTGATCTACCATCTGAGCTACCGAAGCAAGACTCACGCCCGGTACTCACAGCTTTTCTTCTGCCAGTATCTCGTCTCCTACCTTCCAAACTTTACAGAAGTTCTCCTGCGAAGCTGTGAGTACCGGGCGTGAGTCGTGCTTCGGTAGCTCAGATGCCCGCGAAAGACCAAGGTCCCGAGTTCGAGTCTCGGTCGGGCGCACTGTTTTAATCTGCCAGGAAGTTTCATTAAGAAATATACTTCGCAAATGTGGTGGATGGCTGTATGGCGATGGCAAAGTGCCGAGTCACATTTGAAGCAGATACTAGTGGACGCGAAATATTTTGATACTAGTGGGAATTATTACCGATGCATACGAAGCATTTCTTACATTGAATTTGTCACTGTGTACAAACAAGACAAAGAAAATAAGATACCAGTCCAGGGACTGGTTGAAATTGAGAAATAGACCCATGAAAATCTGCTAAAGGAGATATTGAAACCTGATAACGGCTTTCTTCGGATGGACACGTGAACTTCAGTTATTTCGCCCTCATACTGAAAGACACATCAAGCGAAAATTTCTATCCTACTTAGACTTCTAATGAAAAGTCATTTAAATGCAATATATATCGTACGTGGAAGAACCGGAGAGTTACTGTACTGCATTCAGACTTAGAGAATGTAGGTTTCCTTTTTAGACTCGCCCTGCTTAATATATGGCTGAGAAGAACGCGCACGTGCATATTGGTAATTGTCAGTGTTTGGTTTTTCCCCCTTGATCGTATTTTCCATAGTGAGATAAATTGTAGTAAAACTTCGCTTAACATGCGCGGCGCAAGAACGCAATAGACGTGCGCCAAACCGTCATATCTTCCGTCATTCAAAATATCTATTGAAAAACGTTAGATGTGTGATAGACGAGCCAAAACAGCGACGTACACGGTTAAATACACTGGTCAAAACAATTGGGATCAGTTGAGATATCTGTTCTGAAGTATTGTCATCGGCAGAATGAACTAAAATGGTTCGACATCTGTCGGTTCTACGGAGTGGAGGCAACAACATTACGGTCACCGTGGTAGTGGTAATAACGGAAAGTTGCTGCAGAGGGAGTTCATGTGGACTCGTTCTCTCTACCAAACGAATTACACAAGCAGTTGGGTTCAGATAGTGCAGTGAGCAGGTAGTGCAATGCAACGTCGTCACTCACACGAAGCTACGGCATGGAAAGCCATAGGACGGTTAGAAGCGGGACACACAGAGGGAGGTGGCTGCAGCTATTTGAGTGTCCCAAAGAGTAATTTCCAGGACCTGCACGCGATTTCAGGCAGCAGGAACCGTTAAGAGGTAGGACGTCAAACGACCGACTTGGAGCAGGAGAGTCACCACAGGACATTTTAATTTCCACTGTCTATACTTTTACAAATAAATTCATAAAACTTTAACAGCATGACCAGGAAGGATTGAGTGCTCACTCTCATCGCAGTGGAAGTTCAAAAACGTAGCAAAATACCTTTTTGTTACATGTCAAATTTCATGATTTTTCACTTATTACTGGCTGCATTTACTGCTATTGGTAGTTTTCTTCCTAAGTAAGAGATTCTTTGATAAATTTTTCATAGCGTACGAACAGTAGTTACAGGTGTATGAAACTCTAGAATTTTCCACATCTATTAAACTGTGGAAAAATTTAGATAATTAACTATAAAACTTGAATTTTTTCTAAACATGAAGTTTAAAATATAACAATTCATTCATTTTTCATAAATTAAATATCTTTGAGTTTCATACACGTGTGATTATGGTTTGTATGCTGTGCAAAAGTTATCGAAGAATCCCTCTTAGGAAGAAGTGTACCTATAGCAACAAATGCAGCCAGTAGTAAGTAAAAAATGACAATTTCACACGTAAAAAAAATGATTTGTTAAGTTTTAGAGCTTCCATTGCTATGAGTATGAATCCTGAATCCTTCCTGGTCATGCTGTTAAAGTTTCATGAATCATTTGTAAAAGTATAGACAGTGGAAATTAAAATGTCCTGTGGTGCCTCTCCTGCTCAACGTCAGCCCGTTTGACGTCCTGCCCCCCCCACCCCCCCCCCCCCCTTAAAAGAAGCAAAGGCCAATGTCGTCCACGGGAACGTCAGCAAGAGTTGACCGGTTAACAACCCGTCCAGACAGGACGCTGAATGCAACTCCGCTGCAACGCACCCTCCAGGCAGCAACAGGACGCGCAGTATCAACACACAGTCCGAAATGGCTTTCGGGAATGTGGCCTCTACGCACGGAGGCCTATGGTGTGTGTCCCATTTAAACCACGACACCGCTTATCCCGCAGAAACTGGCCGGAGGAACATCAGGATTGGAGTCGTAACGCATGGCGCCAGGTGCTGTTCACAGATGGGTCAAGATTTTCTGTTCAGCAAGACAATCGTCGTTTCCTCAACTGGAGAGAATGGAACTCGGAACAATCCTGCCTGTGTTCGGGAAACATCACCGTATCATTGTGCAGTGTTTTCACTGCGGAGCTGGTTGCTCTTTATCGTGCACTCGCTCACCTTTCCTCCTGCCCTGGGGAGTCATTTGTCATATGCAGTGACTCCCTGAGTGGATTGCAAGCACTGGACCCGTGTTTTTCTCGGGACCCTTTGGTGCGCGATATTCAAGATGCTGTTTCTGCTCTCGCCGAGTGTGGTCGTTCAGCGACGTTTGTGTGGTCCCCGGGCCACATCGGCATTCCAGGAAACGAACGTGTCGATCGGTTGGTCAAGCAGGCCACCCCTGGAGCTTGGTCTCGTGGAAAGAGACCTCCGGCCAGCCCTACATCGCAAGGTCCGCGATGTCTGGAGCTCTGAATGGTCTGTTCTGAACACGCCAAATAAGCTCCGCACGGTCAAGTCGTCCATGGACGTACGGAACTCACCCTTGAGGGGCACGCGTAGAGACTCGGTTGTTCTCTGCCGTCTCCGAATTAGACATACGCGGTTGACCCACAGCTATCTCCTTCGTCTTGAGAACCCACCCAAGTGTCGCTGTGATGCAGGGCTGACAGTGGTCCATCTTCTGGTGGACTGCCCCCTTTTAGCCCCTTTGCGGCAGTAATTAAATTTACCAGCCGCACTTCCTTCAATTCTAGAGGACGATGCCTCTATAGCTGACTTAAGTTTTATCCGTGCAGCTGGGTTTTATCACTCGCTCTAGTGTGGACGCTCTCGTATGATTTCTCAGGCTACACCCACTCCAGCAACTTTTAATTGTGACGTGGATCCCAAAATAGTGTCTTTTATGGTAACAAGTTGTGTTGGTACCTCTATCAACACTTTCCAGCTGGAGGTTCTTCGTTTGTAATTGAGTGGTTGACCTTCTACCTGATCCATCAACCACTGTCTAGTCTTTTACTCTAGTCAACTATTTTCTCTGCTCCTTTTAAGTGTCCTCTATTTTGTGTTACTGCGGTGTTCATTTTAGCTCTGTACCCCTAGGTGTTCCATCCCTCCAGAGGTTACGCTTCTACTGTATAGGCCTTTTACAAGTATGTCTGTTTGGAACAGGGGACTGATGACCTCGGTGTTTAGCCCTCATCAAACCCCAAAATCCCCCCCAGGGGGTCCACAACTCTTTTGTGGACACGTGCGTAGCGAGCACGGGACCCCGAGCTAATGTGGCCCTCCTTCTTTTTCCGGGCTGCATACCTTCCCTTCCCTTTCCGCATCCCTCCCCGTCCCCCATCTTCGCCCCCCCCCCTCACCTCTGTCTCTTTCCTTCCTTTCTCCCCCTCTGGGAGTATGGTTTGTGCCTACGTCCGGAGACGGACGCTCGAAACTGTTCCAAATTCCTTGCTCTTACACTTGCCAGTCCTCGTCCTTCCTCTGTCCTTCTCTTTTCCTTCCCTCTTCTCCTTGCCCTTTTCTCCGCTACGGCGTTTGAGACCCCCTCTTCTTTCCTTTCCCTTTCTCTTCTTTCCTCCCTGTGCGTGTCTGAAGGCCGACCCACGCACTTCCATGCGTAGCCGGTGACGGGGTAACGCGTAATTCCCCGCCCCGGGTAGACAGGTAGGACACGTACGTACCCCCTGGTAACGGCCAGGCCCAGGGAGGGGTGATTACCCGAGCTGATACCTTCCGAAAGTGCCGATTGGTCCCTCCGTCCGTTTGTCGGGAGGTGTGACCTGAGGTGTGAACAATCACCTAAGGCGGGTGTGCCCTCGGTGAGGGCCCCCACAAGGGAGGAGCGCGCCATCGGAGACGCCGGTAATCATGGGGGATTCTTCCGCAATGGTTTCCTCACCTTCCACTATGTCTGCTCACAAACGTAAGTTCACTGAGTCTCAGCCACAGACTGTTCTTCCATCGTTGCCACAGTTCCTTGTTGTTTCTCGGTCTGACGAAGGTCACGACTTTTCCACGGTCAACCCTTTCATTATACAGAAAGGTGTCGACGCAATTGCGGGTCCTGTAAAGTCTTGTTCCAGATTACGGAACGGCACCCTGTTGTTAGAAACACACAGTGCCCTCCAGGCTCAAAAATTGCTGCGTACTTCTCTGCTCCACACCTTCCCTGTCCGGGTGGAACCGCACCGTACCTTAAATTCCTCGCGTGGAGTCGTTTATACGCGCTCCCTCGATGGATTGTCTGACGAAGAAATTCAGCATTACCTGTCTGACCAGGGCGTCACAGCTGTTCATCGGGTTATGAAAAGGGTTGATTCGAACATCATTCCAACCCGCACTGTCTTCTTGACATTTGACAAAGTTCAACTCCCATCAAAAATCAAAGCAGGCTATGAGATAATTTCCGTTCGCCCTTATGTCCCAAACCCTACGCGTTGCTATCGATGTCAGCGGTTCAATCATACCAGCCAGTCCTGTTCCAATCCGGCCAAATGTGTTACTTGCGGCAAGGATGCCCATGAGGGTGCTTGTCCACCTCCATCCCCTCGCTGCATCAACTGTATGGGTGACCACGCTGCCTCCTCTCGAGATTGCCCCGTTTTTAAGGATGAAAAGCTGATCCAGGAAATAAGAGTGAAGGAAAAGGTGTCGACCTTTGCTGCTCGAAAGTTACTCGCCAGTCGACAGCCCACCGTGCCTCAGAAAGGTAAATACAGCGCTGTCCTTGCATCTCCTCGACCAACAAAGGAGGCGGCCACGCAGACTTGCGACTTCACCTTTAGTACCACGGTCGTCAGATCGGCCAGCGCAAAGATCGCCCGTTCAACCTCACCCCTTTCGCCTGCCCACTCTATGGCTCACCCTTCGTCGGGTTCTGTTAAATCCCGAGCCCAAAAGTCAGACGCCAAGTCTTCGAAAAAAGAGCATTCTCGTGAAGAGTTTTTACGTACCGCAACTTCACAACCATCGGTTCCTCCTTCATCTAAACATCATACTTCTAAGAAGGCTACGAAGAAACACAGTTCCTCACCTTCTCCGCCAAGGCGTGTCCCATCTACAGCACCACCTGGCGGAAATCGCCCTCGGCCATCTTCTGTGTCGCCGAGGCGCACTGCTGGTGGCCGGTCAACTGGCCTATCGTTGGTGGCAGGAGCTGCTCCTGACCAACCTATGGATCAGGATCTTCTGCCTTCGACTGAATGCAATTCCATGCTGTCGGTCGCAAGCTCTGAGCAGTCGTTGAGTTGACAGCACCCTTGGTCACGTTCCTCCATTTTCTGTTCACCCTATGTCCATTATCCACTGGAATATCCGCGGCATTCGCGCCAATCGGGAGGAATTGTCGATCCTCTTACGATCCTACTCGCCGGTCATCTTCTGTCTCCAGGAAACAAAGCTGCGTCCCCATGACCGCTTTGTTCTCCCTCATTTTCAGTCCGTCCGATATGACCTCCCCTCTGTTGAAGGCACTCCAGCCCATGGAGGACTCATGATTCTTCTCCATGATACTCTCCATTATCACCCAATCCCCTTAAACACTTCCTTCCAAGCTGTCGCCGTCCGTCTTTCCCTTTCTGGATACACGTTCTCTCTTTGTACGGTATACATTCCATCGTCTACACCAATGGCACGAGCTGATCTCCTTCATCTTCTTGATCAGCTTCCACCCCCCTTTTTGCTGGTTGGGGACTTCAATGCCCACCACCCGCTTTGGGGATCTCCACATCCTTGTCCACGTGGCTCACTATTGCTAGACGTCTTCCACCAAGCGGATCTAGTCTGCCTCAACACTGGGGTCCCCACATTTTTGTCTGCCTCCACGGCAAATTTATCTCATTTGGACCTTGCGGTCGGTACTGTTCCGCTAGCTCGGCGCTTCGAATGGTTCGCCCTTGATGATACACACTCGAGTGACCACTTTCCATGTGTTCTTCGACTGCAGCCTCAACTGCCATATATGCGCCCGCGACGCTGGAAGTTTGCCCAAGCCGATTGGACACTTTTTTCGTCTCTAGCGACATTCGATGACCGTCGCTTTCCCAGCGTCGACGATGAGGTCACACATTTTACCGACGTTATTCTCACAGCTGCGGAACGTTCAATACCACGCACCTCCGAATTGCCCCGGCGCCCTCCAGTTCCTTGGTGGAACGAGGCATGCCGTGACGCAATACGTGAGCGGCGACGTGCTCTTCGCATTTTCCGTCACCATCCAACTTTGGCCAACTGTATCCGATATAAGCAGCTCCGTGCGCGATGCCGTCGCGTCATCCGCGATAGCAAGAAGGCAAGCTGGAAATACTTTATTAGCTCATTTAACACCTTCACTCCCTCCTCGGAAGTTTGGAGTCGGCTTCGACGGTTCTCAGGCGCGCCTAGTTTCTCCCCGGTCTCTGGGCTCACTGTCGCGCATGACACCTTAGTGGACCCCGTCGCAATTTCTAACTCATTGGGTCAGCACTTTGCTGAGATTTCGAGCTCTTCAAATTACCCGCCAGCGTTTCTCCCGAAGAAACGTGCAGCGGAAGTGCGACATCTTGCTTTCTCCTCTCACAATCGCGAATGCTACAATACTGTTTTCTCCATGCGCGAACTCCAACATGCACTCTCTTCTTCTCGCTCCTCCGCCCCAGGACCGGATGGTATCCATGTCCAAATGTTGCTGCATTTATCAACCCATAGCCTGCGTTACCTCCTTCGCCTTTATAATCGAATTTGGACCGACAGTACCTTTCCCAGGCGTTGGCGGGAAGCTATTGTCGTTCCCGTTCCGAAACCTGGAAAGGACAAACATCTCCCCTCTAGCTATCGCCCCATTTCTCTCACGAGTAGTGTCTGTAAGGTTTTGGAGCGTATGGTGAACTACCGTTTAGCTTGGTGGCTGGAGTCCCGCAGTCTTTTAACACCAGCCCAATGCGGATTCCGAAAGCATCGTTCTGCCGTTGACCATCTTGTTGCTCTCTCCACTTATATCATGAACAATTTTCTCCGGAAACGCCAAACGGTAGCAATATTTTTTGATCTGGAGAGAGCATACGATACCTGTTGGAGGACAGGCATTCTCCGCACACTGTTCTCTTGGGGCTTTCGAGGCCGGCTGCCCCTTTTTCTTCGCGAATTTATGGCAGAGCGCACATTTAGGGTGCGGGTGAACACTACTCTCTCCCGTACTTTCTCCCAAGAAAACGGGGTACCCCAGGG
This sequence comes from Schistocerca serialis cubense, assembly GCF_023864345.2. Lineage (NCBI taxonomy): Eukaryota > Metazoa > Arthropoda > Insecta > Orthoptera > Acrididae > Schistocerca > Schistocerca serialis. Next base: position 63,693,246 of record NC_064648.1, read on the forward strand.
CTCCGTGCTGAGTGTTGTACTGTTTGCCATCGCCATTAATCCAATTATGGATTGTCTCCTTCCTGATGTCTCGGGCTCCCTCTTTGTGGACGATTTTGCGATCTACTACAGCTCTCAACGGACCAGCCTTCTTGAAAGATGTCTTCAAGGATGTCTCGATCGCCTCCACTCGTGGAGCATCGAAACCGGCTTCCGTTTCTCACCCAGTAAGACCGTTTGTGTAAATTTTTGGCGACGTAAGGAGTTTCTTCCGCCCTCCTTACATCTAGGTCCTGTCAACCTTCCGTTTTCCGACGTCGCTAAATTCTTGGGTCTTATGTTTGACAGAAAACTGTGCTGGTCCTCCCACGTTTCCTATCTTTCGGCTCGCTGTCTGCGTTCGCTTAACGCCCTCCGTGTCCTGAATGGTACCTCTTGGGGAGCGGACCGAGTGGTCCTTCTCCGCCTCTATCGCGCCTTAGTGCGCTCGAAATTGGATTATGGAAGCATCGTCTACTCCTCTGCTCGGCCGTCTATTCTTCGGCGTCTCGACTCTATCCACCACCGTGGATTACGTTTAGTATCTGGAGCTTTTTACACCAGCCCTGTGGAAAGCCTTTATGCTGAGACTGCTGAACCTCCGCTGTCCAATCGGCGGGCAGTCCTTCTGAGTCGTTATGCTAGCCATCTGTCTTCCATGCCTGCTAATCCAGCGCATGACCTTTTTTTCGACGCCTCCTTTGATGTCGGGTATGCAGGCCGCTCCTCCTCCCTACTACCCCCGGGAGTCCGCTTCCGTCAACTGCTCCATTCTCTTTCCTTCCGCTTTCCTAAAACCTTCTTGACAACTTGGGGTACAGCACCGCCTTGGCTCCGTCCCCGGATCAACTTGCTCAGAGACCTATGTCAATTTCCCAAGGATGGTACCCCTACACTTGTTTACCGTCGGGCATTTGCTGCTCTATGTGCACAAATGACGGAAGCCACATTTATTTACACCGACGGCTCGAAAACATCGTTAGGTGTAGGGAACCTAATTTAGGTTAAGTAGTGTGTAAGCTTAGGGACTGATGACCTTAGCAGTTAAGTCCCATAAGATTTCACACACATTTGAACATTTGTTGAACAAAACGTTGCATACACGGTGACTCGAAAAAAGCAAACCATGTCCATGGGAGCGCTTCTTATTCCGGAGTTCATGCTTCCGGTAATACTAAACAAGAACAGGCTGATAAAACAATCCCACTGTGTGCTTTTTCGTAAGTATGATGGAACTATCTTCAGCTGAGCAGGGTCCGCAGCTCGTGGTCGTGTGGTAGCGTTCTCGCTTCCCACGCCCGGGTTCCCGGGTTCGATTCCCGGCGGGGTCAGGGATTTTCTCTGCCTCGTGATGACAGGGTGTTCTGTGCTGTCCTTAGGTTAGTTAGGTTTAAGTAGTTCTAAGTTCTAGGGGACTGATGACCATGGATGTTAAGTCCCGTAGTGCTCAGAGCCATTTGAATCAGCTGAGTAGGTGCATTATTTTCGCTCCCACCTTTCACAAACAAGCCCCACAGTTCTGAATAGAGCTATGTAGCTTGTAGACCTATTAAAGAAAACTTGGAAACTACCTTAAAGACTGACATTGATTACTCAGTATTAGTTGTGAAGTGAAAATAATTTTTTGTATTCTTTAGTGTCCTTTTGCGGCCTCACATGCCCTTCATACCACTATCCCAGTGCTCATATTCGTCCCTGAAAATGGCATTCTCTCTCTACTCCACTGCGGCCTGGTAGGGGCTTGCATGGAATTAACCTGCAGGTAGCCAACCCAGTGAACAATTCCAAAAGTGCGCTGCTGTCGGTGACTCGAACGCTGTATTGATGCTCTTGCCATTAATGTGCGTCTTGTTTCCTGTTGCCTCGTATTTTTGCGCAATCCTCTTCTGAAACATAGTACACTACTGGCCATTAAAACTGCTACACTAAGATGAAATGCAGATGATAAACGGGTATTCATTTGACACGCAGTTTGGTTGTATAGATCGTGAGAAATAAATACCCAGAACAACCATCTCTGGCCATGATACGCCTGGGCATTGAGTTAGAGCTCGGATGGCGTGTGCAGGTACAGCTGCCCGTGCAGCTTCAACACGATACCACAGTTCATCAACAGTAGTGACTCACATATTGTGACGAGCCAGTTGCTGGCCAGGGCAGTCGAATATTTCCTGTATCCAGAAAGACCCGTACAGGACATGCAACATGCGGTCTTTCATTATCCTGCTGAAATGTAGGGTTTCGCAGGGATCGAATGAAGGGTAACACATCTGAAATGCGCCGTCAATGCGAACAAGAGGTGACCAAGACGTGTAACCATCACGCCGGTGATACGTCAGTATGGCGATGACGAATACACGCTTCCAATGTGCGTTCACCGTGATCTCGCCAAACACGGATGCGACCATCACGATGCTGTAAACAGAACCTGGATTCATCCTAGAAAATGACGTTTTGCCATTCGTGCACCCAGGTTCGTCGTTGAGTACACCATCGCAGGCGCTCCTGTCTGTGATGCAGCGTCGAGGGTAACCGCAGCCACGGTCTCCGAGCTGATAGTCCGTGCTGCTGCAAACTTCGTCGAACTGTTCATGCAGATGGTTGTCGTCTTGAAAACGTCCCCATATGTTGACTCAGCGATCGAGACGTGGCTGCACGATCCGTTACAGCCATGCGGATAAGATGCCTGTCATCTCGACTGCTAGTGATACGAGGCCGTCGGGATGCAGCACGGCGTTCCGTATTACCCTCCTGAACCCACCGATTCCATATTCTGCTAACAGTCATTGCATCTCGACCAACGCGAGCAGCAATGTCGCGATGCGATAAACCGCAATCGCGATAGGCTACAATCCGATCTTTATCAAAGTCGGAAACGTGACGGTACGCATTTCTCCTCCGTACACGAGGCATCACAACAACGTTTCACCAGGCAACGCCGGTCAACTGCTGTTTGTGTATGAGAAATGGGTTGGAAACTTTCCTCACATCAGCACGTTGTAGGTGTCTCCACCGGCGCCTACGTTGTGTGAATGCTCTGAAAAGCTAATCATTTGCATATCACAGCATCTTCTTCGTGTCGGTTAGATTTCGCGTCTATAGCACGTCATCTTCGTGGTGTAGCAATTTTAATGGCCATTAGTGTAACTTACAAGGGAAGCGCTTCATCGCAACAGCCCGTCAAAAATTGAACACAGATAAAGCACGAAAACAGGAAGGTGGTGCACTGAACTGTGAAAGAAAGCAAAATAGAAACGGTGAACGGTTCAAGGCAAAGAAGTGCAATACAGAGCAGCCTGAAGTAACTGCGTCGTGATTACGTGGTTACGGTGTTGGACTGCCGAGTTGGCGAACCCTGTTCAAGTCTTCCTTTTGAAACTTTTATTTTTTCCCCTGTCTCACGCGCTGTTCGCTGTAATTTAGTTTGTCTCTGTGTCGTGGTGTCTCGTTTGCAACGGCGAATTGTGAGGTAGGGGGACCTATGACCCTTGATTCTGTTCAACTATTCAAAAACAGACAAAAGCAAGTGGCTTTTGAATGAGAACCGCAAACGTTTGATGACGAGGCGACAATTCAACCGAATCCCCCACCGGAAATCACATTTGGTGTGTCATACAAGACAATTACTATCATACGATAGGAATGTCTTATCCCCACCTAATTTGTACGGCAGGTGAATAAGATATGCGTCCCTGTCCGATTTAGGCGTTCGTGTGAATGTGATAACTCCAAAGGAAATGATGAAAGCATACTTTATCATATTGTGGTGTTTTGGTCTTCAGTCCTGAGACTGGTTTGATGCAGCTCTCGATGCTAATTTATCCTGTGCAAGCTCCTTCATCTCCCAGTACCTACTGCAACCTACATCCTTCTGAATCTGCTTAGTGTATTCATCTCTTGGTCTCCCTCTACGTTTTTTACCCTCCACGCTGCACTCCAATGCTAAATTTGTGATCCCTTGATGCCTCAGGACATGTCCTACCAAACGATCCCTTCTTCCTGTCAAGTTGTGCCACAAACTCTTCCCCAATTCTATTAAATAACTCATTTGTTACGTGATCTACCCACCTAATCTTCAACATTCTTCTGTAGCACCACATTTCGAAAGCTTCTATTCTCTTCTTGTCCAAACTATTTATTGTCCATGTTTCACTTCCATACATGGCTACAATCCATACAAATACTTCCAGAAGCGACTTCCTGACACTTAAATCTATACTCGATGTTAATAAATTTCTCCTCTTAAGAAACGCTTTCCTTGCCATTGCCAGTCTACATTTTATATCCACTCTACTTCGACCATCATCAGTTACTTGTCTCCCCAAATAGCAAAACTCCTTTACTACTTTAAGTGTCTCATTTCCTATTCTAATTCCCTCAGCATCACCCGACTTAATTCGACTACATTCCATTATCCTCGTTTTGCTTTTGTTGATGTTCATCTTATATCCTCTTTTCAAGACACTGTCCATTCCGTTCAACAGCTCTTCCAAGTCCTTTGCTGTCCCTGACATAATTACAATGTCAGCGGCGAACGTCAAAGTTTTTATTTCTTCTCCATGGATTTTAATAGCTACTCCGAATTTTTCTTTTGTTTCCTTCACTGCTTGCTCAATATACAGATTGAATAACATCGGGGACAGGCTACAGCCCTGTCCCACTCCCTTCCCAACCACTACTTCCCTTTCATGCCCCTCTTCTCTAACTGCCATCTGCTTTCTGTACAAATTGTAAATAGCCTTTCGCTCCCTGTATTTTACCCCTGCCACCTTTAGAATTTGAAAGAGTATCCCAGTCAACATTGTAAAAACTTTCTCTAAGTCTACAAATGCAAGAAACGTAGGTTTGCCTTTCCTTAATCTTTCTCCGAAGATAAGTCGTAGGGTCAGTATTGCCTCACGTGTTCCAACATTTCTACGGAATCCAAACTGATCTTCCCCGTGGTCGGCCTCTATCAGTTTCTCCATTCGTCTGTAAATAATTCGCGTTAGTATTTTGCAGCTGTGACTTACTAAACTGATAGTTCGGGAATTTTCACATCTGTCAACACCTGCTTTCTTTGGGATTGGAATTATTATATTCTTCTTGAAGTCTGAGGGTATTTCGTCTGTCTCATGTATCTTGCTCACCAGATGGTAGAGTTTTGTCAGTACTGGCTCTCCCAAGGCCGTCAGTAGTTCTAATGGAATGTTGTCTACTCCCGGGGCCTTTTTTCGACTCACGTCTTTCAATGCTTTGTCAAACTCTTCACGCGGTATCGTATCTCCCATTTCATCTTCATCTACATTCTCTTCCATTTCCATAATATTGTCCTCAAGTACATCGCCCTTGTATAGACCCCCTATATACTCCTTCCACCTTTCTGCCTTCCCTTCTTTGCTTAGAACTGGGTTTCCATCTGAGCTCTTGATATTCATGCAAGTGGTTCTCTTTTCTCCAAAGGTCTCTTTAATTTTCCTGTAGGCAGTATCTATCTTACCCCTAGTGAAATAAGCCTCTACATCCTTACATTTGTCCTCTAGCCATCCCTGCTTAGCCATTTTGCACTTCCTGTCTATCTCATTTTTGAGACGTCTGTATTCCTTTTTGCCTGCTTCATTTACTGCATTTTTATATTTTCTCCTTTCATCAATTAAATTCAATATTTCTTCAGTTACCCAAGGATTTCTACTAGCCCTCGTCTTTCTACCTACTTGATCCTCTGCTGCCTTCACTACTTCATCCCTCAGAGCTACCCATTCGTCTTCTACTGTATTTCTTTCCCCCATTCCTGTCAATTGTTCCCTGATGCAGTCCCTGAAACTCTGTACAACCTCTGGTTTAGTCAGTTTATCCAGGTCCCATCTCCTTAAATTCCCACCTTTTTGCAGTTTCTTCAGTTTTAATCTGCAGTTCATAACCAATAGATTGTGGTCAGTCCACATCTACCCCTGGAAATGTCTTAGAATTTAAAACCTGGTTCCTAAATCTGTCTCACCATTATATAGTCTCTGATACCTTCTAGTATCTCCAGGATTCTTCCATGTATACAACCTTCTTTCATGATTCTTGGACCAAGTGTTAGCTATGATTAAGTTATGCTCTGTGCAAAATTCTACCAGACGGCTTCCTCTTCCATTTCTTAGCCCCAATCCATATTCACCTATGTTTCCTTCTCTCCTTTTTCCTACTGTCGAATTCCAGTCACCCATGACTATTAAATTTTCGTCTCCCTTCACTACCTGAATAATTGCTTTTATCTCATCATACATTTCTTCACATCGGTTTCTCTGTGCTGTCAGAAAATGTGTTTTAGAAGTAGCGTTGCGTTTTGGAAGTTTTGACTCTTGAATTCCATTGTTATAACATCTCTCGCCCGTTTGTTTCCATTTTTGTGAGACTACTATGCGGTTTGCTGTAACTATTGATCACATCTACTTGCGAGGGTGACGTATTCTTTCCGCATGACTTATATTCTGTAACCAGTGTACGTATGACAACGGCAAAGACTACAGAAAGAGAAGAAACATCTCAATGACCGGACGGACAGTTCACAATGTTGTGGAAAGAAAGAAAAGGCACGAGGGAGTTTCGAACCCGGCTCATGCGATTTACAAACACACCATGATCAGTTAACCACGACGCCGCGGCTCTGCAGCTTGTTCAGGTATTGCACTTACTGACGGAACATCCTCCTCTAGCATTACTTTTCCTCAACTGTAGTTCTCGATACCACTATTTTTCAAATTTTGGACAGGTCAGTATTATCTCATTTGCTTTTCTGAAAACTTTCATATGATTTTGTAAACAAGATGTTATATTTCAAGCTAAGATTTATGTAAAATAATTACTGTATTTTCTGTGTTAACAATCGATAAGCACTGGCTCTGAATGTACAGTTATTTTTTTAGAAACATTCGAAATTACGAATTATTTGGCACACTTAAAATTTATATTATTAATTACGCAATCTAGTACCGTTTACTACGTTAATTTCTGGATTCATTTATGAAATAATAATCGAAACTAATAAAAATTCAATTGTAAACCCTTTTTGAATATTACTTCCGCTGAGTGAGATAGTAGTAAGCATGCCACTGATGTGATCCGACCTATTTTTTATTTTGGACGAACAATGTAATTTCGGCTTTGTTAATATGAAAATTCGGACTGTGTGATACACTAAAATATTATAAAATACTGGGTGATTCACGAAGATATGCAAATACTTCAATATGTTGCTCTACAAGTATAACTAAAGAAATTTCATATAAACATAGGTCCGCTAATCTTTAGTTACGTTCAGTTATGTTAAAGCAAAACACGATTTCCATTCATTTTGTTATTGATCTGGTGAATCGAATAAAGCATGCCCCAGACGTGTATCAGCAGTAGTTTCCAGAGAAGCATAGTAGTAATTTCGTACAATTTTTTATTTATTACCTGTTTGGCCCAATTTGTTACTAAATTCCAGACAATTGCACAAAGTTTTCAACAAGTTATAGAGGATTTTAATTTTGGAAAAATGATGGTAATAACTGCTTGTATTAATACCAGAGCACACGCGAATTTATGTTAAACCGGGAAAAAACAAAGCTCTGTGTTAAGGAATTCGTACAGTGTACATAAAACTTCACAACCCACGAACAATAAACGCTAAAAAATGTCACCAGAGTTCAGTGCATTTTTGCACGTGTAGAAAAAGCTTTTGTTGCTTTCTTGTTTCACAGAGTTATTCTTAATTTCGTCTATTGCATTCATAATGCGAGCAAGTAATGCCTCGCGTGTATTGGTTTTGACCCTCATAAACTGTCTTCCATCCATCCCCATACACAAAAATTCATTGCTATTAAATTGGGCGACGTGGGTGGCCACAGACGTGTAGCACCACGACCACCAAGTTCTGGGGAAAATGTTCATTTAAATCTGTATTAACGGCGTTGGTGAAATGTGGAGGCGCGTCGTCATGTTGACAAGTGGAACATCTTCGAGCAAGCGGGACATTTCTTCTTGAAGGAATTGTAAGTACATCTCGCGAGTTAGGCGTCCTGGGAAAATGAGTGGTCCAATAAAGTGTGTGTTGATTATACCACACCAGACAATTACGGTAAATCGATGCTGGAAATTGGGTTGCACTATTGTGGGTTTGCCTCAGACCATACGTGCTCGTTATGTAAATTGATTATATCATCTCGAGTAAACTGTGCCTCACCAGTGAATAATATGTATTTGTGTAACTGCCGATTAGTATTTAACCAGTTGCACAACTCCAAGCGAAGGGCAGGATCTCTCGGATGTAAATGATGCCCTTTTTGTTTATGATAAGGATACAGATTATTGTACGCTGTACCTCAAATTGCGAGATGCCTAAGAGTTGCCGTTTACTGTTACCCGATCATCATCTATGCCATTAACGTACGCGATATTAGTTAACTGCAGCCGTAGTATTACAAACACCCTATCGGCATATTCCTCTGTCGTAAATGTCATAAATAATATACAGACTAAAAGAGTTACTATGTCGTTTCACTTACTGTTGTTCTTTCACTGAAAAATACAGAAAAGTCGTTCCAAGCTTAGGGAACAACTGAAACAACCCACTAACGGTTGCCAACAGACACAAACGTTGCTACATTATTGATAGAAAGTTAACAAATTTACTTGTGTACCAATCTTTGCTTTTCTAGATGTTCTGGAAAGCTACTGCAGATACATGTCTGGGACATGTTTTATTAGATTCAACAGGTCAGTAACAACAAAATAAATGGAAACGTGCTTTGCTTAAACCTCGTAGAGTTTTGCGATGGCTTCATATTAGCGAAGGTGCCAAATTTCAGGCAAAATCTCTTATTAGCCGTAACTCCGTAACCGAACATTTGCGAGCCGGCCTGTGTGGCCGTGCGTTTCCAGGCGCTACGGTCTGGAACCGCGCGACCACTACGGTCGCAGGTTCGAATCCTGCCTCGGGCATGGGTGTGTGTGATGTCCTTAGGTTAGTAAGGTTTAAGTAGTTCTAAGTTCTAGGGGACTGATTACCTTAGAAGTTCAGTGGGGACTGATTACCTTAGAAGTTCAGTCCCATATCGTTCAGAGCCATTTTTTTAACATTTGCGGATCTATGGTTATATGAACTTTTTCCTAAGTTTTACTTTTAAAATATTTGCATGCCTTCATGAATCACCCTGTATATTAACGTAACAACAAAAATTCTGAAACAACAATCTTCAAATTTATTTAGATCAGTTAAACCACGAGGATTTAAAATGTGAAAATTTCAGCTTCAAGAAACGGAGTCCTAAAAAAGAACTGAGCCAACTCCACACCAAAAGCTGAGTTAACGAAAAAGTTTATTGTAATCTTTGCTCCTCTGAAATTTTTCATAAGACTTCGCTTATTGTGAACAATAACGAATTAGGAGGGTGTGGAGATTACAACTTGTTAAGCTCGGACCATTCACTGTTTGCATTTTCCTTATTTCACAGTTCAGTATACTATCCATTTTTTCACGGTCGACATGTTCTGTTTTTGACGGGCTATCCAATGGGTCATTTCACCACTCAATCTGAGGGGATACGATGGCGAGTTTCTCCCGTTAGAAATAACGGCGCACTCGAGTGAAGGAGAGTTAATAGAGGCGTGTAAATTGCGGAGGGTTTATTTAGGCCCGGAGGACCTGAAGTAGTTGATGAGGAACCAGAAGCCGTAGAGCGTGGCAGTGAGTGCAGAGTACAAGGCGACGTCCTTCAGGGCGTCGAGCACGCTCTTCCACCAGCCCATGTCGACGAAGTAGAGGCCCACGGCCACTGCCAGGCACACCATCCCCGCCACCAGCAGCACCTCCAGCGTCACGTCCAGCGCCCGGCCCCATACCCTGCAAACATTCACATGCCCTAGTGGATTTCACCTCCGAAATGTTGCCGGGATGTGTTGCCGGGATGTGTTGCCGGGATGTGTTGCCGGGATGTGTTGCCGGGATGTGTTGCCGGGATGTGTTGCCGGGATGTGTTGCCGGGATGTGTTGCCGGGATGTGTTGCCGGGATGTGTTGCCGGGATGTGTTGCCGGGATGTGTTGCCGGGATGTGTTGCCGGGATGTGTTGCCGGGATGTGTTGCCGGGATGTGTTGCCGGGATGTGTTGCCGGGATGTGTTGCCGGGATGTGTTGCCGGGATGTGTTGCCGGGATGTGTTGCCGGGATGTGTTGCCGGGATGTGTTGCCGGGATGTGTTGCCGGGATGTGTTGCCGGGATGTGTTGCCGGGATGTGTTGCCGGGATGTGTTGCCGGGATGTGTTGCCGGGATGTGTTGCCGGGATGTGTTGCCGGGATGTGTTGCCGGGATGTGTTGCCGGGATGTGTTGCCGGGATGTGTTGCCGGGATGTGTTGCCGGGATGTGTTGCCGGGATGTGTTGCCGGGATGTGTTGCCGGGATGTGTTGCCGGGATGTGTTGCCGGGATGTGTTGCCGGGATGTGTTGCCGGGATGTGTTGCCGGGATGTGTTGCCGGGATGTGTTGCCGGGATGTGTTGCCGGGATGTGTTGCCGGGATGTGTTGCCGGGATGTGTTGCCGGGATGTGTTGCCGGGATGTGTTGCCGGGATGTGTTGCCGGGATGTGTTGCCGGGATGTGTTGCCGGGATGTGTTGCCGGGATGTGTTGCCGGGATGTGTTGCCGGGATGTGTTGCCGGGATGTGTTGCCGGGATGTGTTGCCGGGATGTGTTGCCGGGATGTGTTGCCGGGATGTGTTGCCGGGATGTGTTGCCGGGATGTGTTGCCGGGATGTGTTGCCGGGATGTGTTGCCGGGATGTGTTGCCGGGATGTGTTGCCGGGATGTGTTGCCGGGATGTGTTGCCGGGATGTGTTGCCGGGATGTGTTGCCGGGATGTGTTGCCGGGATGTGTTGCCGGGATGTGTTGCCGGGATGTGTTGCCGGGATGTGTTGCCGGGATGTGTTGCCGGGATGTGTTGCCGGGATGTGTTGCCGGGATGTGTTGCCGGGATGTGTTGCCGGGATGTGTTGCCGGGATGTGTTGCCGGGATGTGTTGCCGGGATGTGTTGCCGGGATGTGTTGCCGGGATGTGTTGCCGGGATGTGTTGCCGGGATGTGTTGCCGGGATGTGTTGCCGGGATGTGTTGCCGGGATGTGTTGCCGGGATGTGTTGCCGGGATGTGTTGCCGGGATGTGTTGCCGGGATGTGTTGCCGGGATGTGTTGCCGGGATGTGTTGCCGGGATGTGTTGCCGGGATGTGTTGCCGGGATGTGTTGCCGGGATGTGTTGCCGGGATGTGTTGCCGGGATGTGTTGCCGGGATGTGTTGCCGGGATGTGTTGCCGGGATGTGTTGCCGGGATGTGTTGCCGGGATGTGTTGCCGGGATGTGTTGCCGGGATGTGTTGCCGGGATGTGTTGCCGGGATGTGTTGCCGGGATGTGTTGCCGGGATGTGTTGCCGGGATGTGTTGCCGGGATGTGTTGCCGGGATGTGTTGCCGGGATGTGTTGCCGGGATGTGTTGCCGGGATGTGTTGCCGGGATGTGTTGCCGGGATGTGTTGCCGGGATGTGTTGCCGGGATGTGTTGCCGGGATGTGTTGCCGCGATGTGTTGCCGCGATGTGTTGCCGCGATGTGTTGCCGCGATGTGTTGCCGCGATGTGTTGCCGCGATGTGTTGCCGCGATGTGTTGCCGCGATGTGTTGCCGCGATGTGTTGCCGCGATGTGTTGCCGCGATGTGTTGCCGCGATGTGTTGCCGCGATGTGTTGCCGCGATGTGTTGCCGCGATGTGTTGCCGCGATGTGTTGCCGCGATGTGTTGCCGCGATGTGTTGCCGCGATGTGTTGCCGCGATGTGTTGCCGCGATGTGTTGCCGCGATGTGTTGCCATTTTGTTTTTGAATATAAACTTTGTCAATACATTCTGGAAGGAACATACACTACAATGAAGATCCGTCCATGGAGATTTTTCTAACTCAGTACATGCTCAATATGTCCACCATTTCGTTTCCTAACTTCCTTCTAACGAACACTGAAGTTAGTGATTACCCTACGGCACGTCTTGCGTAATTTCACTGCAAGCTTAAAGAATACGTCTTCTGAGCTCCCATAAATCACGTGCACGTTTCGGGAAAAATTTTTCCTTTCGGTACCCCCAAAGAAAGTCACATGGATTGAGTCTTGAAAGTCTCTTCGGGTTTTCTGCCGGATCCTAAAATCAACTTGATATTTCGGCGATCCAACTGGTCGCCATCTTCAGGAAAGTGCTGCTTCTGCTGATGAGTCCCGCTGAGAACTGACGCCAGGTTGCAAACCGAAGTCCTATATAGGCCACCGTTCAGTACACGGCGCATGCGCCGCCCGTCACGGTTTCTGCCTTCCAAGACAGGGAGGTGGCGCCGCCCTTAGTGAAACACTGCTGGCAACGATATATGGCAATCAAGGCCGCACCGAAGAACGTTCAGTTTTGATGCGAGATAATACAGGATTCCACGTCTTGCTAAGAGGACACACATTGTCTCGGCTGATTAAATTATCAGCCAATCTAATTTCAGTCGCCTCTTTATAGACACTGTTCCAAAAACCGGAAATGTTACCAACTATCACAGTTTCATCAAATTTCATACTGTGTCCCTCATTTAGGCAGTGTTCTACTACCGCCGATTTTTCCAGCTGTTGTAGCCTCGTATGACGGCGATGTTCCACAAACCTGTCATGCACTGTGCAAACAGCAGTCTCCGCTGCTTGTGTCCCTCAGTGAGCCTCTGTGCACAGGTCATCTTGTATGGGTACATACGGAGGTCACTTTTAAGAATGCGTTGAACGGAGCGTCTAGATATTCCCAGTTGCACTGCTGCCTTTCTACACGATTTCCCGGGACTTCTCTGTACAGCAATTCGTACCGCTTCAATATTCTCTGGCGAACAAACAGGCTTAGGCTGAGGCCGCTTCGCTTCCAGTGCTGTTCCTTCCTGTACAAATTTATCGTACAACCTGTGGATGGTCTTCTTGCAAGGGACCCATCGTTTGTTAAACTGTTGTCGAAAACGCCTCAGTCACGTTTCTTGAAAAAGTAACACAATTGCCGATCGTTACAGTGTCGTCAGTCTTCCATTGTCAGCCATTGTTGCTTACTAGTCTCCTAGCGGCAGTATCGTGAATTACGTCATTTCGTAACTCATTTGTTTTTCCAAGCTCTGCTGGTACTGCTGTAGAGATCCCAGCGCGATATATAATGTGCGTCGTAAATTGTGAAAAAAACAATTGGTAACACATTTCGTGCGCCACCCTGTAGTTCATTGGTGATGACTGCTATATGGTTCTTATGAAAAATTGAAAATTAGCAGCATAGGTCACTGAAGATGGAAGGCACAGAGATGGGGCACTTGCCTCCCCCCTGGAGTACAGAGTTCCTATTCGTAACAGAATTGTCACTCTTGTAATACTCAGATTTCGGCTCCAGTGATAACGTTATCCAAAAATTCCGCATCGCCTTCAAGGCTATGGAGATAGTTTTGGCAGGCGTTCATACGTGCTTGATTTTGAACGTTTGGCAACCTTCGGAACCATCTTGGTGCAGATCGCCACATTGTGTATCGTGATTCGTCACTCTACACAACGTTTCTCCACTGTTCAATCGTCCAGTGTCTACGCTCCTTGCACCAAGCGAGGCGTCGTTTGGAATTTACCGGCGTGATGTGTGGCTTATGAGCGGCCGCTCGGCCAGGAAATAAGTTCCCTCACTTCCTGCCTGTCATAGTACTTGCAGTCGATGCTGATGCGGTTTGGAATTCCTGTGTGGTGGTCTGTATAGATGTCTACCTATTACACATTACGACCCTCTTCAACTGTCGGCAGTCTGTCAGTCAACAGAGGGGGTCGACCTGTACGCGTTTGTGCTGTGCGTGTCCTTTTACGTTTCGCGTTGACTATCACGTCGGAAACGGTGGACCTAGGAATGTATAGGAGTGTGGGAATCTCGCGTACACACGTACGACGCAAGTGACACCAGACCACGTTCGATATCTGAGAGTTCCGCGGAGCGCCCCATTCTGCTCTCTCACGATGTGTAATGACGACTGAGGTTGCTGATATGGAGTATCTGGCAGTAGGTGGCAGCACAATGCACCTAATATGAAAAACGTATGTTTTTTGGGGGTGTCCGGATACTTTTGATGACATAGTGCAGCTGGCTCATGTCTCGCTCAGCCTGCACTTTTTTCCCCCCAAAGCATGGCCATGGCTCCCACTTCGGCACTTTCATTTCTGGCTAATCCCTGCATATACCTAAAATCTGCACAAACCGATTAGTGGGCGTGGTCCCCTTGTTAGCTGAAGCTCATATTTGATGGGTTCTATTTTGTAATAACCGCCCTATTCATACTTGCTATTTCAAAACACCTGCATATTGACGTAGCTAACAAGCACATTTATTAAAATTTTTTATAAAATGACGAAAAAGTCATTAATAGTTAATTTCGTATTGGAGTAATTCAGTATTATGATTCATGTGTTATAAAAGTATGCCGTTACAACACACATTGAAAATTTATCAAAACACGTTGTTCCAGTGTCGGTTAATGTCATATCAGTAGTTAAAGCCTTCAGGCAGTCAAAGGACGCGATCATATATTTCAGAATGACACCATTGCGTAGTGGATAGAGACGTTGATTTGCGAAGCTAAAAAACCTGTTTAAGGTCCTGGTATTATGAGAAATTCGCTTGTAAGTTTTAAAATACTTGGGTACATTGTCATTAACAGACGAATGTTTCGTAATATTGGATGTATGTTCATAAGAGAACGCTTTCTCAGGAGCGAGTTGTCAGAAATTTACGAAATCAGACATCGGCCGGAGAGCGGTGTGCTGACCTGTGACGCCTGAGGATGATACGGCGGCCGGTTGGTACCGCCCGGCGTTAAAGGCCCGGTCGGTGTTAGTTTTATGAGTACTTCATGCAGGTGTGTCAATCATTTATTCGTGTCCCAGTTTGTTTTGTAAATAGCATACCACGAAAAATACAGTATAATAGAATAACTATTAAGGGGGGTAAGACGTCAAACGGGCCGACTTGGAGCAGGAGAGTCATCACAGGGCATTTTAATTTCTACTGTCTATACTTTTACAAATAAATTCGTAAAACTTTGAGTCCTCAATCCTTTCTGGTCATGGTGACACTCTCATCGCAGTGGAAGTTCAAAAACGTAGCAAAAACATGTGAAATTTCATCATTTTTTCACTTATTACTGGCTGCATTTGTTGCTACAGGTACACTTTTCTTCCTAAGTAAGAGATTTTTCGATGAATTTTTCATAGCATACAAACAGTAGTTACAGGTGTATGAAACTCTAGAATTTTCCAAATCTATTAAAAAACTGTGGAAAAATTGAGATAATTAACTATAAAACTTGAGTTTCTTCTAAACATGAAGTTGAAAATGTAACAGTTCATTAATTTTTCATAAATTAAATAACTTCTAGAGTTTCATACACCTGTAACTATGGTTTGTATGCTGTGCAAAAGACATCGCAGAATCTCTCTTACTTAGAAAGGAAACTTCGCCTATAGCAACAAATGCGGCCAGAAGTAAGTGAAAAAATGACGAAATTTCACATGCAAAAAAAATGTTTTGTTAGGTTTTTGAGCTTCCACTGCTATGAGTATAAATCCTGAATCCTTCCTGGTGATGCTGACAGTTCTATGAATTTATTTGTAAAAGTATAGACAGTGGAAATTAAAATGTCCTGTGGTGCCTCTCCTGCTCCAAGTCGGCCCGTTTGACGTCCTACCTCTAACTATTCAAAAACACTTTCATGTGGTAAAACAAATTACCACTCAGAATAAAAAGCGTAGAAAGGCGGACACATTTGAGAGTTATAAGGTAACTTAGTCCTAACCATGTATAAAGCATAAAAGAAAATTTACAAGCTAGTTACGAGACTTATTTTCCAAACAGGAACATAAATTAACATTCATGTGCCGAAGTAGTGTATCCTGTGCCAGTACAGAAACGTTCCTGCTGTTTTTTTCTCATTCTTTTTTTCTTCCAGCGGAAAAAGTATTTTTCTCGCAATAAATCGTAATTGTTCGCACAAAGTAGAACATACTTTCCACAAGACCGGCAATCTTTCTTAACATTGGGAGCAGCTGATCGTGCGTACATCGTGGTTATAATTAAACTTTCGCAACTTGAGAAGCACCCGTGAAAAACGAGTGATCGTAGGACAATGAAACTTTGTGGAAACATGCGTAAGCTTTTCCACGTAAGAGAGTAATATTTAATTTCCTAAGATGTTTACGTTCCAAGTAACACAACGCCCGAACGGTGGATCATGGAATGTTAAGCTTTCCTGACACAGCTCGCGCTCTGCTTGAAGATCACATACAGCGTCCATTATTGTCTACTATGGCAACAGCAATTTAAAAAAATTGTATCGCAGTTCGCCGTTGACCTCTTCCGGAAGCAGTCCCCAAATCGCCGTTTAATTTGAACTTTCGAATCATGTTCAACCCCGGCGCGGAAATAGGAATCCTTCGTATTCCTTTAATTCTGTGGTAATTACCAAGAATGATTGCCTATCGAAGTAGGACGACTCCAAACGATACATACGAACGTGCTATAGTAAGTCGATTATGGAAGTCTCGTGGCACGAGTTAAGACTATGTTTCAAGTTGTCACTACAGCAACGCCAAAAGAAAAGCGTTAGAGAAGCACTTGTAAATTCAGGTGTTGATGTATAAGCTACAGGGGCAGTTCCTTTTTTCCCGTACCCAGGGTAAACTCTGCCAATATTGCGCAGGAATATCGGCAAGTGTTGCATGATTGGACTTTCCCCTGCAAACGCAAGTTGTGGAAGTATAGGTACTGGAACAAGTACAATTCGTCCCTCTGCCCTGGACGCCCTTTTTATGGTACACTTGATCGACTTCCACACCGATTCTATGTTCTGGGTAGGGACACGCATAATCTGAAAAGATGAACTCCACAGAATGGCTCACGAATTCGTGGTCGAATCCTTAAGCTTTCAGAGTCTGCTACGACTGAAACCCGTCTGTGACGACTATTGTTCCAGGCGGTATGAAATGTTTTATGAGACACACTAAAGTCACCTTTTCTCGGAACAATACCCTCACAACGAAACACTTCCAGGACTCTTTGTATCCCTCCGAAAACCCAAATATGATCTACTTTACTTTTAGATGATCGTCCTCTGATTATTTCGTCTAGCAATATGATATTCGTCTACTTGTACTGTTTTATTCGGTCCACCAATTGGCACACTATTTGTCACTACCACGTAGCACACTTCTCGGCAAAACCCAAAGTTGTCACACACGGTATTTGCCGATAACTCAGTTTCTGATGCTGTGGCTTGAAAAGTGTAATCTCGAATCCAGCATGACAGAAGAATAACGCTCTTCTGAATCGATAATTTGGAGGACTCGAACCATGTATTTTTCCTGATGTGGGTTCGCTTTCCGCAAAGTCCTCAATGAAATTGCAACGGAATTTCTGTGTCCACATTCCTCTTACGAAATTTTAGACTTCGCAGCACCACAGTCAATACAGTCCCTCCTTTCCTCGTCCGGCAGAAGTCCATATTTCCGGCAAAAAGTCTAACATCTGTCTGTGCTGCATATGCATGGAATTAGACTTTTCCATGTCAGGCAATCCGCAGAAGAAACGTGGGCAGCAGCAGACATTACACTCGCTGTCAAGAGAAACAGTGTCGATTTCTCAATGGAATCACAAATAATTACAGCGGGAGTACAATGTACACGAACTGAAGATCACATATAGTGTCCATTATTGTCGACTATGGCAACAGTAATTAAAAAAAAAATTGCATCGCACTTCGCCGTCGACCTCTTCCGGAAGCAATCCCCAAATCGCCGTTTAATTTGAACTTTCGAATCATGTTGAACACCGGCGCGGAAACAGGAATCCTTCTTATTCTTTTAATGCTGTGTTGATACAGTTGTAAGAGTAAAGTTCTGCTAACCTTGTCCGGACAGTGTTGACTGCATTTGTACCGCACACTGCGTTTATAGCCTATGTCGCCGTACCAGTGCCGACGCCTATCGGAGAAACATAACTACTCAAATCGTACAGCATACAGGAAGAACAAGTTGGGTACCCACACGGTAATTAATTTTCTGTCTACACAGGCTGAGTTAGCGCAAGTTCAGTTGTAACCACTCTGTACTTTTTCGTAATGCATATAAAAAAGTTCGTGCGGTGTCAATGTCAAAGGGCAGCACTACTTCGCAGAATTGCGTTAAACTTACCACTCTAGATATGAGTTGTTTTAGTTCATCTGCCTCAGTGGCTGCCAAGTCGTTACAATCATAGACTAACTCGGGAAACTAAATTGGAGTTTCTAAAAATAAACCACGTGATGGGAGGTTGCCATACAAAGAAATTCCTCCAGCAAGGCATCTGACTTTGGTAGGGGCGCGCAGTGTAAGCCGCCTTTTTCTGTTCGTTGCGAGGTCATACGCACTGAGAACCCGTTGGAAGTTGAACCTGGATTTCCTTATCTCGAGCGGTTGCGTTAGCCACTTCGGCTATCAGAGTAAGAGGCCAGGACTGGTCCAAGTCTCCACGTTTCGAGAAATGTGGGTAAAGTTTTTTCGTGGGTCGCAAACAGTCGACAGTTCCGGATTGGCAAAACGCTAACGATTTTGTGATATTTACCACAACAGCTACCGTGAGAACGAGGTTGCAACCGTCAATGGAAAAATTGATTTCGATCCGTTGCAGATATACTGGTGCATCAAAGCCGTCGCGAAATTTGTTTTGAACTCTCGTAAAGCATAATCTTTCACAAAAACAAAGAAAAAGATGCACACACACTGGAACAATATATTGGTTTCGCGTGTGTGGTGCTATCGACCACTCACTGTTCGAAATTGTACACTGAATCTAACGACACTGTGCCTTTTTGACACAAAGCATCAAATACCTCTACAGTAATCCCATTTAAAGCAAATTAGAGCCCTTCAACAGTCCATTGATAACGTTTGTATTTCTGAGAGCTGTCAAAAGAACTGTAGAACAAAATATAACGTTAATTGTACTCACGATACGTCCATTGCTATTTTGTTGCTGGTATCATGCAGATAAAATTACAGTTTTAAGAAATCATTTTCGAATTTGGAGTAATTGTGGACTCCAAGCGATGCTATGAGCGGCAGCGGTACGGGTTACGAGAAAATTAGTGTCGACATGTTCTTACAACAGAAAGGCGTTAGGCAGTTGTTACGCCAAAGGATATAGTAATCAGAGATAGTAAACACAACTTAAACGTTGAAGATATTTCCTTGTAAATAGTGTTTCAACCAGTTACCTACTGGTTCCAACTTCTATCTCAGTTACATTGGCAAACACAACTAGTGTTAATTTAATTTTGGTTCGCTTACGCTGTATGCAGTGTGGCAAAAATGTCGAGCTTGAAGGGAATGACAGGGTGATGGTCGAAAAGTCTGCTTTTTTAATTACGGAATTCGAATGTGTGTACATCGAAGAATTATTCCCCAAAACATGGGCGAACACCAAAAAGTAAAGATTCTGTGAGTGTTTGAAGCCGATCGTGCACCGCACGCCTCAGCGTTGAAGAATGGGTTCTTTCTCAAAACCAGGTTTTTTCGGCACGGTTGTCGACGCCCACGCTAACATTATCAGATCAAGAATTTTTGGTCTCCTCTTCAATTTATCGTAGCCGATTTTTATGTTATATTCAGCATTTTTCGGCCATTTTCCAAACATATAATTTCACCAAAAATTTCTTTTGCAAGAATCCCCATGATGAATTAAAATTATATCTGTGAGGATCAGGGTGACAAGTTAATTTCATGTTTCAGATAACAACAACCGGTGTTACAACTGTCGATATACTTTCTGTCAGAGCTGCCCCGGAAAAATCGCAGTTACACAGTGAAGACATTTTTCAATAAAAAATACCAACAAAAAATTAAATGTATGCTTTATTCATTGCACCCGAATTTGAGTAATATTTTCGCCCGTCACTCTGTCGTTCCCACATAATACGAATCGTGCATCGAGTTAGCCATCGGAAGAGTAAGCTTTCATTCTGCTAATTGTGGTAGACGGCAGTTTCTCTCTCTCTCTCTCTCTCTCTCACACACACACACACACACACACACACACACACACACACACACACACACACACACACACACACACACACACAAAATGCTCCGTTTTGTTGGGGGTGCAACGCCTGCATGTAGTTAGTGAAATTTGGCGCTAAAATTGCTATGTAACACTGCTTTGTTAGGTGCACAGGTTCTTAAATAAAGGAAAATTATTATTGCGAACAAATTTGTGATATATAACTTAATTATATCGTCACAATGCCTTGCATGAGAGCCAACGAATGTTGCCATAAAGAGATCTATTTTTAAATTACCGCAGTTGTTTGATTGCTCGATAGTGAAGAGATTACTTTATTGATAAGTTTGTAAGAACAAAATTCTGGTAGATAGCGGTAGTGAAGAGGGAAGTGGTCAAAACTCCGAAATCATGATGTCGACCGAAAAACAAGAAAACGGTAACTTTGTTTTTGTTGTGGCACAACATTTAGACCCTCTGGAAAAAAATAGCATAGTAATGTTGTAGAAAATAGAGCTCTTGTGACGCACTTGGTCAGATGTGGGTTTTTGGAACTTACATATCTCAACAAAATTTGTATTAAATCTACAAGAGAATTCTGGTACCTTTCGAAAATACTTACGGTATACAATTACGCGGGGGAAAATATATAGCATTCTGAAGGTTGGAAGGGAGGAGGTTGTTCAGTTCAGACCCGTACACACTTAAATTACTTCGTACTATTTTCACTTAACATTTATATTGATACTGCTGCTTGACTTTCTCATCCCAATAACAGTGCTACCGTTCAGTGTTTGTTCAGCTTTTTGTGGGATCATTTGAGGCAAATGACGTGAAACAGTTTCCGTGATTGATTTTTAATTAATTAGTAGCTAATGCGTTAGCTTGTTAGGTAACCAAACGATAACAGCGTCTTCATTGACGTGAAGGTGCGCAAGATAGATGACCCAATCCATCAGTTACATAACTTAAGGACCAATAGAAAACATGTCCAGTCAGGCAGGCAACGGATAGGTAATGAACCAGCTTGTATCGGATCATTTACTACCCCTTTCCTAAGTAGTTTATCAATGAGGACGAGATACAGAATGGACCTGCCGTGGCACATTACTGTGTCGTACGTGAAGACAGCCCAAGTTGTTTGTTGCGAGTTGTGGAAGAATATCTTAACCAACTCGTCAAGAGTCCCTAGACCCAATATCTTCTACTCTCGTCCACCCCCCCCCCCCCCCACCCACCCACCCTCCCGCCCACCATTCTTTGTCCTCTGGCTGCAGAAGTCCTTATCAGAAACTATTTGATAACTAGCCTATCAGCAGTCAGGTATCATGAGTTATAATAATCAGTTTTCGAGCACTATGTAAGTTCACAAATCTCCACCCCATTAGGATATCACGAGATCGTACGTAGTTTCCGAGGCTGCTTTAATCTTCGGTTCACTTTTAAGAATCTATAGCAACCTCTCGTATTAACAACGTGATAACTACCTGAAAGTTTGTTTCTAGTGAGCTGTGCTGTTCTGCGCCTGCCCACTTGTGATTAATCGGTTCAATTGCCAGTAGTTTTCAGCATTAACTGAAATCTCTAAAGGACCATTATGCGTGCACGCACGCGCGCACCCGCCCGCCGACAAACCGGACGTGTGTAGCAATTTTGTCGGTCCGACGAACTTTCTTACACATCTGTTATATTAGATGATACACGCGACCAGCACCGTTTGTAATCTTTCTTCTTACGTGAAATGAGTGCCATTAACTTACAGGGCTTTTATGCTACGTACATTAAATAAATTAATGAAACTTACACGATATCTATTTTATTTGTTTTGCTTTACCATGATGTTTTCTCCGTCAACTATAAATAACATTCCAAGTTTCAGGAGTAAATTAGATTGTAACTGCAGGGATACAGTTGAGGTCATCGTGTAACAGTAGCTAAAAACCGTATTATAGCTAACAGCTCCTCGTGACTGTGTTTATCTTCGTTAAGAATGGTTTGATGATGATCAGCAGCTTCGAAATACGTGTTCCATACATTTTTATCATAGGCTACCAGCTCTTTACGTAACGGAGAGAGGTTAGCCACTTCTACGCCTTCAGCTTTCTCTTGGCTTTTTTGACCTCATTACTTCCAAAACAGCCAAAACAAACCCGATTTTTTTGTGTAAAACCAAAAGAGATATCGCTGAGTGCAATTGGTCGGGACGGCTACAGGCTGCCACGAAAATGGTCGGTCGGCCGTTAAATTGGTGGGTTTGTAGTGACTATAAGCTTCGAACATCAAAAGACTGATTTTATTCACCCTTCATTGCCATCTGCCGGTTTTTGGGATGGGTATGTGTACCGATTTTGAATGCTCGTAACTTGCAGCAGCGCGAGGGTTCATATACGATATGGTAAAATATGGTAAAACGTGTACATGGCGTAAACGACACAGGTCATCGCATTTAATTGCACCGAGTGATGTACGGAGATGTACCAAACTAAACGAAAGCTGTTCAATTGAACGGAGATCTCCATAAGTTCCCATATTTCGTTAGGTTTTAGAGGGTCTGGTTTTCGTTCTGGTTTTTAGACAATTTTTAGTGGTAGGCTTAAGAGATCTTCATACAGATTAGGCATTCTGCTTAAGAAAGACAGTCTGTCTTGTAACTTTCCCCTGTTGTACAGGGACTTCAACAAATTTCCTGTTGAGGGCTTGTGGAAAGAACTTGCAGCTGAAGTTCTGGTAAGGAGTCCGTGCACGGAAATCTAGCGTTCGGATGTAAAATGAGGCTGAAGATAGAATCACTTTCGTATCATTTGCTTCCACGATATGCACACAGCGGAGGCATTGATCTGTGCGCTTTACACGGTCCCGTGGCATACACACACACAGTCAGTAACTCATCCACATTTTTTTGTGCTTCATTATGATGTTGCTTGATCGATAACGGCCTCGCCCGTGTTGCGTGAAAGGTCGTACGTCACGGACGCTGTAGTAGTGACTATAAGTGAGCAGTGCATGACCCGCGTGGCCGTGAAAATATTGTATCTGCTCGTGCCACCCGCGTGCATCTCGGACCGCACTTCACGTGATCTAGCGTTAAGTAACCGCTAGCATTGGCGCTCCTATATTTGTAGGGGAGAGGTCCGCCAATAAAAATAGTGTGGCCAAAGATCGTTCCTGACAGTTGCAGTAGGCTTGGTGCGGCTGCTTCGTGCATCTACCTCAATCGCTCGCTGCTGTTTCGTACGCGAGAGAAAGGTACCTTCACCCGAGTCTCGTTGGGAAGTGACGTCAAAGTGGCGTGTCTTCCGTGAAACTGAATCCGAGCACGAAAATCTACAGCATTCGACAAATGAACTTGAGACGCCATACATATTTCTATGTTTTCGTATTACAGCTTCATAGTATAAGGGGCATTCAAAAAGAATCGAGCCAGAGGCCTAATTACAGAAACCAGTACCTGTATGTTAGAAATATTGACCCTGGCTGTTAAGGTACTTGCCCTACTATGACCCAAGGCGGTGAATGGATGTCTCATAAAATTCCCAGGGCTGCGATGTTAGCCAGTTCCTCACGTACAGTCGGACGTCGTCGTCCGAGGAGAATCGGTTGCCGCTCAGAGCCTTTTTAAGGGAACCGAAACTGGCGTAGTCACAGGGACGGAGGTACGGACTGTATGGAGGGTGGCAGAGAACCTCCTATTTGAATATCTGTGCAGGAGTGCCGCAGCTGTTAGCCGTATGAGGCTTTGCATTTTCGTGGAGCAGAATGACCGCACGAGTGAGATTGCCTGTAATTTTCATTTGATCGCTTGGCGAGTTAACGCTGGGTCTTCACTGTTGTTCCATGTTGCAGGAAGTGAATTAGGAGGGGGCCATCGTGGTCAGAGAAGAACGTCAACATAACCTTTCCTGCACTCGTGTGGATGGCCTTGGCTTTTTTTTTTTTTTTTTTTTTTGTGGTGGTGACCCTTCGTCGTTTAGATTATGGTTCGAAGTGATGACACCATGACTCATCTCCAGCCACCACTCGGGCCCGGAACGCATCCCCTTCCCGAGCATAGCGCTGCAGATAAGCAAGACAGAGGACTATTTGACATGCTTCCTGGTGTGGGGCACCCATTGGGCACACACTTTGCGCATGTGCAGTCGTTGCTTCATAATGGTGTGAAAACTTGAGGCGTTCAATCTGACCATCGCGGCTATGGCTTTCTCTGTCACTCGGCGGTCCTGGGTAATGAGGGCATCCTCTAGCTAGACGATGTCATCGGTAATACAATGTGGTATTCCAGACCGTGCGTGCCGGCAAGAGTGGCCGAGCGGTTCTAGGCGCTTCAGTCTGGAACCGCGCAACCGCTATGGTCGAATCCTGCCTCGGGCATGGGCGTGTGTGATGTCCTTAAGTTAGTCAGGTTTAAGTGGTTGTAAAGTTCTAGGGGACTAATAACCTCAGATGTTACGCCCCCGCATCCTCCCCTGAAGCGCTTGTGCCACGCCTCGACCCTTCCAAGGGACAAGTAGTGCTCGCCGTACACTTGCGACATTCGTCGATGAATGTCCGTTCCTCCTATTCCTTCCGCTGTCAGAAAATGAACCACTTCTTTGCTCTTCTGTTGACGACTCCGTGTCACTGTTTGCAATGCGACTGGCAGGGTTGGACGATGCAGCTGTTGGTTTTGTATAGTCACGTCACGTGACGCGCACGCGTGCCCTCTAGCGACGGCTGTGAAACCACATCTAGTTACACACGCCAAGATATTACCCTCTGTGGTGTCACCGCCAGACACCACACTTGCTAGGTGGTAGCCTTTAAATCGGCCGCGGTCCATTAGTATACGTCGGTCCCGCGTGTCGCCAGTGTCAGTGATCGCAGACTGAGCGCCACCACACGGCAGGTCTAGAGAGACGTACTAGCACTCGTCCCAGTTGTACAGCCGACGTTCATAGCAAAGGTTCACTGACAAATACACTCTCATTTGCCGAGACGATAGTTAGCATAGCCTTCAGCTACATTTGCTACGACCTAGCAAGGCGCCGTATTCAATTGATAATTATTATATGAAGCATGTATCCTCAAGAGCGATGTTCTACAATTGTGGATTAAAGTATTATATCAACTACGTACTTTATTTGCAATTCTCAAGATATTGTCCTCAAGCCAGTCAGCGTGTAATTAAACGCGTGCATTTCGGCCTCCTCTAGCAACACAGTGTTGGCTCTTCTGCCAACGCTACACCCTCCGTCACCAGTTTGCGCATTCCGCACTCCGGCTCGTTTCTTTTGGAACGCCTCTTACGACAGCATGCCGCTTCAAGGCAACGGTGCATTGAAGATCTACCACAGTGCGTCAGCCTCCGGGCCTCATAAAATGAGTTACTACCTCAAGCGTTCAATACAGGTAGTAAATCGAAACCAACACTTCGATGACGTGAGGCTGAATATACAGGCTGTTTGACAACTGCTATTTCGTGCTTCTAGAGGTATTTACGGGAACTTAATAGATGAAGTTTTGAAAAATGAACCAATGTCCGGAAATGTACCATTCCAATATGAATTAAGTTTGACGATCGGATCACTTTCAAATCTATCACTTCACGGCATACACAAAAAATAGGGCGCCGTCGTTTTAACTTGAGATTATAAACAATTTTCGTCCAACTACACTAACTATATAAAACTGCACTACTTTAATGAGTCCTAACATTAGAACCAACAATGGGATATCCGCAATTCTGGGAGGTAACACAATCTGGAGATTATATGCATACAATTCACCCTCGCAGTAGTAAAGGGAGAAGGCATAATCTAGGCCTACTTTTTTTGAAAATAATGTAATCTAGCCAGTTATTTCATATTTTAAAGTTTCTAAAAAGTTTTTAATGATTTCGTCTGATTTTAAAATGTTCTAAATCTTTTAGTTGAGTTCAATTCAAAAATGTCTCGGTAGGTGTCGCTTTCCCTTATTGTCATACAACATTTTCAGGTTCAGCACCTCACTTGCACGTAAATATCCACTCTAAAAGTATGTTGCGAGTGGAAGTCAACGATTAACGATATTTGCATTTTTAAGATTTTTAGCGTTGACGTAAAGTACCCCTGTTGGTAGTAAAGTTACTGGAAGTGCGTTGATGTTACTAACTGTGCGCTCTTACTAATACATCAGTAACTCTGTATTGTTGATGTCCACAAAAAGTAACGAATTTTGTCTTTCTTAGGGTGGGCATAAGGTAGCCTCTACCTGGTAAAGCGCGTTGCTGAAAACTCGTTCGTATAGCTAGTGTTAACTGACATTTAATGATGTATCCATGACGAATGCTTCAGGACATCGTAAGATGAAATATGACAGAAGATGCATGTTTTCATCATTGCATAGTGAATAGAGGCTTGGAGCTACGAAGGTCCTGTTCAAATCCTGCTACATGCTAATATTTTGTAAGATACTGACTTTGTTAGTTGCGTTGTCTCCCATCCCCGTCCCATGAAGCATAGACCTTGCCGTTGGTGGGGAGGCTTGCGTGCCTCAGCAATACAGATAGCCGTACCGTAGGTGTAACCACAACGGGGGGTATCTGTTGAGAGGCCAGACAAACGTGTGGTTCCTGAAGAGGGGCAGCAGCCTTTTCAGTAGTTGCAGGGGCAACAGTCTGGATGATTGACTGATCTGGCCTACTACAGCCGTAATTTTTCCTTAGGGCATACAGTTCTACTGTATGGTTAAAAAGCAATACAAGGATAATGGAATGTAGTAGAGTTTACTCGGGTGATGCCGAGGGAATTAGATTAGGAAATGAGACACGTAAAGTCGTAAAGGAGTTTTGCTATTTGGGGAGCAAAATGACTGATGATGGGCGAAGTAGAGAGAATATAAAATGTAGACGGGCAATGGCAAGGAAAGCGTTTCTGAATAAGAAAAATTTAACATCGAGTATAGATTTAAGTGTCAGGAAGCCGTTTCTGAAAATATTTGTATGGAGTGTAGCCATGTATGGAAGTGAAACGAGGACGATAAATAGTTTGGACAAGAAGAGAATAGAAGCTTTCGGAATGTGGTGCTACAGAAGAATGCTGAAGATTAGATGGGTAGATCACATAACTAATGAGGAGATATTGAATAGAATTGGGGAGAAGAGGTGTTTGTGGCACAACTTGACTAGAAGAAGGGATCGGTTAGTAGGACATGTTCTGAGGCAACAAGGGATCACAAATTTAGCATTGGAGGGCAGCGTGGAGGGTAAAAATCGTAGAGGGAGACCAAGAGATGAATACACTAAGCAGATTGAGAAGGATGTAGGTTGCAGTAGGTACTGGGAGATGAAGCTTGCACAGGATAGAGTAGCATGGATAGCTGCATCAAACCAGTCTCAGGACTAAAGACCACAACAACAGCAGTTACGTTGTGCAATATTCGATATTATTGGTACAGAACAGCACTGTCTCTCAAGAGTGTCTTAAAAATTAAAGACTATAGTTCGATTTTAAATGGAGAGTAATAATTGAATTGGTTCTTTCACTTGAAGTCGTGGCTCGCGAGGCCCGTCATAGACAGGCCGTGACATTGCGGGTCTGAAGAGTGCCAGCAGCTGGTAATTCTTTAGTTTCTCTCTTTGGGCTGTGTGGGTGTATCTGTTGACGGACTATCGTTTGTCTACCGAACGCTGGTAGCATTCGGTCCTTCTGTATCAAAGAAAACTTGAAGCTGACGCATCGGATGCCTTTAACAGCAGTCTTGCTTTCATGTGGGTATTTTCTTTCTGTCAAGTGCTTAGTTCAAACTGTGGTAGGATTATTAGGGCTCTTTATAGTAAAAACATTTTAGATAGTAATTATCTACAGATGTCAAGAGGTGTTTGACTTCTGTTAGGATATTAATAGACGGCGACTTCATTGCTCTTAGACATTTCGTAATAGTCGAGAAGCAAAATACGTTTAGTTTTTGTACTAGATATTGTGGGGCATTTACAAATATAAAACTCCCGTGTTCCATTACAGAAGAGCGTATTAATCCATAGTACAAAACGACGAAGCTGTATGGTTTGGCTCGTCTTGCGCGTCTGTTAGCTGTGGTCTAAGCTGTAGAGCGTCCACTTAGCGCAAAAGGCTAGAACCAGGCGGTCAAACCAGGATTTCGAGAAGAGAGATCTAAGCGTTTACGAGACGAGCCGGAAAAGATACTTGTGAATCTGGTTAGGGGAAATCGCATTCAGGAGTCCATATAAGTATAATGCATGTGGCTTTCTCAATAGTGAGGGGATACACCGGTTAGAAGGAAGGTTTAGGAAAGCACATTATGGTTTAAGAATCTCTTCTACGTTATTGAGCGTGACGGAGAACTGCTGAAGCAACAGCGGTTCGGACTGTGGAAGGCCACACGCTTGCGGCCAGTGGGCGCACGACCTGCATGACGTCACGCGGTGACGTCAGCGCCATGGCGCCTGCTCACACCTCCACCCCTCCTCCACTGCCCCTCCAGTTCTCCCCCACCACTCGCCCATTTCCTGAGTTCACGGCTTCGGCTGTTAACCTTGGCGGCGATCAGGGCCTCTCACTTCCAACATTATCCCACTATGATTTCGGTCATGTTGGATAGTTCTGAATATATATATTTCCAGAGGTGTACCGTGGCGCAGTGCTTGGTAGCGAGAGCCACGACTACTCGCTCTTCCATTTCTCAAGGCAAGAGCCTTCAACGGCCATAATTAGGTAGTTACAGCTAAAATTACTCGCACCGGGGATAGAGTAATGAAAAGTTTATGCGTGCCGAATAAATGTTTCGTTGAAACAGGGTGTTAAAACTTATGCTGGAATAAAACGTAAAGTGACGTGAGGTGACTGCTTGGAATATTTGTGTTCAGCGCATTTAGCGTTGTTATTGAGGTATCAAGTTGTACACAGTAGTCATAGCTGTTGACAACTTTTGGGCAAAAACTGTATTTTTGACACACACCGTGCATGCTAACTTGCCTTCATGAAAACAAAACGAAGTCCAAGGTAAAAGAGCGTTTAAAATGCGGCCTGTCACTAAAATGTGTATAACACATTCTTACGTAGAGCGTAGTCCATTTACAATTTCAGAGGTTATACAGGGATATTTTGAGTAATGAAACAAACTTTTACCTAGGTTTCAGCCCAAGAAATTGAGCCTTCTTCAGGAGGTAAACCTGATTCTATAATATGTCTACGAGGACATGGTCTAGAAATAAATCAAACAGCCTGAATAGGCGTAGTCACATTTTAAAAATACGGTACATATGTACTAAGTCACTACAAAGACTTGAGCTCCGGCGAGCGCCTGGTCTCCATGGACGCCGTGCGGTAGGCCTCGGGGGCTAAGTGAAACTAAGTAGCTAATAGCCGGAGC
The DNA here is from genome assembly GCF_023864345.2 of Schistocerca serialis cubense. Taxonomy (NCBI): domain Eukaryota; kingdom Metazoa; phylum Arthropoda; class Insecta; order Orthoptera; family Acrididae; genus Schistocerca; species Schistocerca serialis. The sequence goes on from NC_064648.1 coordinate 63,722,716, forward strand.
TTATGTCTTGGTGGTGACTTAATACCTATGTACAGCATTTTTAAAATGTGACTACTCCTATTCAGGCTGTTTGTTCTATTTCTAGACCATGTCCTCGTAGACATATTATAGAATCAGGTTTACCTTCTGAAGAAGGCTCAATTTCTTGGGCTAAAACTTAGGTAAAGTTTGGTTTCATTACTGCAATCGAGGCTGATAGTTTCTTATATAAAAATCTAAGGTTGTGGGAATAGCTAGCACTGAAACGAAGTACAATTGTTATTAATTTTGATTGGTGGACGTACCTGACAGAAATTCTGGCGAATTTCTCCCAAGGCCATCAGCAGTTCTAATGGAATGTTGTCTATTCCTGGGGGCCTTGTTTCGGCTCAGGTCTTTCAGTGCTCTGTCAAACTCTTCGCACAGTATCGTATCTCCCATTTCATCTTCATCTACATCCTCTTCCATTTCCATAATATTGTCCTCAAGTACATCGCCCTTGTATAGACCCTCTATATACTCCTTTCACCTTTCTGCTTGCCCTTCTTTGCTTAGAACTGGGTTTCCATCTGAGCTCTTGATATTCATGCAAGTGGTTCTCTTTTCTCCAAAGGTCTCTTTAATTTTCCTGTAGGCAGTATCTATCTTATCCCTAGCGAGATAAGCCTCTACATCCTTACATTTGTCCTCTAGCCATCCCCACTTAACCATTTTGCACTTCCTGGCGATCTCATTTTTGAGAAGTTTGTATTCCTTTTTGCCTGCTTCATTTACTGCATTTTTATATTTTCTCCTTTCGTCAATTAAGTTCAATATTTCTTCTGTTGCCCAAGGAGTTCTACTAGCCCTCGTCTTTTTACCTACTTGATCCTCTGCCGCCTTCACTACTTCATCCCTCAGAGCTACCCATTCTTCTACTGTATTTCTTTCCCTCATTCCTGTCAATTGTTCCCTTGTGCTCTCCCTGAAACTCTGTACAACCTCTGGTTCTTTCAGTTTATCCAGGTCCCATCTCCTTAAATTCTCACCTTTTTGCAGTTTCTTCAGTTTTAATCTGCAATTCATAACCAATAGATTGTGGTCAGTCCACATCTGCCCCTGGAAACGTCTTAAAATTTAAAACCTGGTTCCTAAATCTCTGTCTTACCATTATATAATCTATCTGATACCTTTTAGTATCTCCAGGATTCTTCCAGGTATACAACCTTCTTTAATGATTCTTGAACCAAGTGTTAGCTATGATTAAGTTATGCTCTGTGCAAAAACTCTACCAGGCGGCTTCCTCTTTCGTTTCTTACCCCCAATCCATATTCACCTACTACGTTTCCTTCTCCCCCTTTTCCTACTGTCGAATTCCAGTCACCCATGACTATTAAATTTTCGTCTCCCTTCACTACCTGAATAATTTCTTTTATCTCATCATACACTTCTTCGATTTCTTCATCATGTGCAGAACTAGTTGGCATATAAACTTGTACTACTGTAGCAGGCGTGGGCTTCGTGTCTATCTTGGCCACAATAATGCGTTCACTATGCTGTTAGTAGTAGCTTAACCGCACTCCTATTTTTTTATTCGTTATTAAAGCGACTAGCAGTGCCAATGTCGCGGTGTATTGCCCCCCCCCCTCCCCCCCCGTCTGGCTTCGTATGTGTATTGGGATTTCTCTTTCTTGAATACTTACTCCATTGATTCATGCTAATTGCTATTCGAAACAGCTTGTATCCAGGACTGCCGTGCACTGACTACTTGTTTTTGCGGCAACGTTAGTAATGCGTTGACAGTGGTACACAGCAGTATGGATTGATTTACTGATGGTGGTGGCCGGTACGTACGTCGTGTGTTCACTGAAATCGGCGGAAGAACGGCGTGACGACAGAATGCTGTTCCCTCAGCGACGGCTACTACGTGGCTTGTAGTATTACTATGTGTAATGTGTGTTTTGGTGGTAGCGTATGACAAGCATTTGTCATTATTGTGAAGCTCTATCACTGAAATAAACATGGTTAGTGGAACAAACTAAAACATACTTACTGCTATGTAAGGAGCTTCCGTAGATGATAGGACTCCTATGCTAACGTCAGTGCTTGGATTGACTCGGTAAGGAAAGCCTGTGCATGCTAAAGCGGGGCCGGCCGAAGTGGCCGTGCGGTTAAAGGCGCTGCAGTCTGGAACCGCAAGACCGCTACGGTCGCAGGTTCGAATCCTGCCTCGGGCATGGATGTTTGTGATGTCCTTAGGTTAGTTAGGTTTAACTAGTTCTAAGTTCTAGGGGACTAATGACCACAGCTGTTGAGTCCCATAGTGCTCAGAGCCATTTTGCTAAAGGGGCTCTAGGCTAACTCCCTAAGAATGTTATTTAGCCGATACTTTTTACTATATTTTACAGTCTGGGACCTACATATGTGTAAGGGCTACCATAATTTTACGTTACACTGTTGTGATATGTAGTCCGAAGACTGCTTAGATGCAGCCTTTCGCGCTTGCAATCACCACCTCCGAATAACTTCTGCAACCTACATCAATTACGAGGGTCAGTAAAAAAGTAATGCCTCCTATTTTTTTTCTACGTTTAATTGTCAGGAAATTTAAATGCAATTACATAGGTTGAAAACCACAACATTGAGGATCATTTTGTCATTTTTCAATGTAATCTCCGCCCATCTCTACAGTTTTGGTCCATCTTTGAACAAGGGCATGTATCCCAGCACGGTAAAAATCACAGCTCTGCTTCCTAAGCCATTGACGCACGGATGTTTTGACGGCCTCCTCATCTTCAAAATGAATCCCACGATGAGCTTCTTTTAGTGGCCCGAACAGATGGAAGTCTGATGGTGCCAGGTCAGGGCTGTATGGGGGATGAGGCAAAACTTCCCATCCAATTTTGACAATATCGTCAGAGGTGTGAAGACTGGTGTGTGGTCTTGCATTGTCATGCAAAAGAACAACATCTGCCATTGATTTTGTTGGGCGAACTCGCTGAAGACGTGCTTTAAGTTTGTTGAGGGTTGTGACGTATTGAACAGAATTTATTGTGCATCCCTGCTCCAAAAAATCAACCAGAATCACACCCTCTGTATCCCAGAAAACTGTTGCCATAACTTTCCCTGCCGATCGCACAGTTTTGAATTTTTTCTTCCTCGGCGAGCTTGTGTGACGCCACTCCATTGACTGCCTCTTTGATTCGGGTTCAAAAAAATGCACCCATGTTTCGTCCCCGGTCACAATTTTTTTCAGAAACTCATCTCCCTCCAAACGGAAGCGCTGCAAGTGTTGGGAGGCTATTGTTTTCCTTGGCTCTTTATTCTGATCGGTTAACATTCTTGGAACCCACCGTGCACAAACTTTTGAGTACCCCAATTGTTTAATAATCGTGATCACACTGCCTTTACTAAGAGAAATAATGCGACACACTTCATCTGCAGTCACCCGACGGTCACCACGAATGATGTCATCAACTTGCTGAATGTTGTGTGGAGTCACTGCACTCACCGGCCTGCCGCTCCGCTTTTCGTCAGTCAACGGTGTTTGCCCTTCAGCTTCCTTACAACGACGAACCCATCGTCTAACAGTGCTGACATCCACTGTCACAACACCATACACCTTCTTCAGTCTTTCATGAATGCGTATGGGCGTTTCACCTTCTGCATTCAAGAATTCAATCACACAACGCTGTCTCAAACGAACATCGATGTCGGCCATCTTACAAACTTCTGCTGTGCTGCCACCTGTTGACACAGAAAGTTACTACTGCAGTGGATTGCAGAAGGAGGTTTGTGGAATGGCGCCAAATTCAAATTTTTCACTTAACTTAATTTCTTTAAGTAGAAAAAAAATGGGAGGCATTACTTTTTGACCGACCCTCGTACAACTAGCGTTCTGTGTTCATCTCTTGGTCTCCCTCTACAATTTTTACCTCCTTAACTTCCCTAGAATACCACAGTTGGTAACATTTGTAATTTCCCTCCAAATAGTGTTGGTGTTAGTTGTCTGTGTACATCCTTTGAAACAGTAATGTTATATATTTCTTCAGCTTGTTATTCTATCAACTTCTTCCTACATTAACAAGACGTTATATAGCTCGTGAACTGGCTTGTTTTTAGCTATATGAATAAATCGTTGACTTTCCAAAGAAAGTGAGGTTACAGGGAAGACCAAAGATGTTTCACCTCGAAAAGCTTCAACTGTGATACCACATCTTGCTGAAAATCGTTATACACAGCAAGAAATTGCTGACAGAATGAGAACATGACAGAAAACTGTCAGCAGAGTCAAACTTTCAGTGCAGAAAGGTGGTGAGTACAAGCCAAACACGGAAGGAAAATATGGTCGTAAAAGAAAAGTCAGTCTTAAGAAAAATGAGAAGACTTGCAAACACGGCAACAACGAACCGTAAACTTAGACATGAGCCATCAGCTGAAAGTTTTGGGTGTTGTTTCACCTTTGACAGTTTGAATATCGTTTAAAGGCATACGACCACGAAAAAAAATCATACTTGCCATGCAAACCAAAAGATTGCAGTAGGCTAAAAAACTTCAGGAGTGGACAGGTGAGCACTGGGCTAAGGTATGTACAATGATAGGGTAAATTAAGTGGGTCTGATCTCTCAAGTTACGAGCTTTGGCTTGAAATTCAGTTTTATTGATACTGAAGAAATGCACATTTGAATTTTGGGACTGTTCGTGTCTCCTATGCTATTATCCCCAACTTTTCTAACTTGCAATTTTGTACATATGCTTCAGTGATGTATCTGTATTCACTGATGGAAAAAAGCAGCCAGTATGTTCCTCGCGGACCTGGAGAACAGTTCAGATTACACATTTTTTAAGGGAAAATGAAGCAAGAACAAAATAAAGAAATCCTTGATAACGAAGTTTTGTCCCAAATAAGAGTGGTTTCTTAATAAAGATGTCATTTTTATGCGTGATGGGGCACCTTGCCAGAAAGCAAAGTGTTTCCAAGTACTTGGAAGGAAAGCAACTGAGAGAGTTGCCGTGGCCAGGGAATAGCCAAACTGAAAATTAATGGGCTATTATGAAAGAGAGGATAAGGAAATTTATAATAACCACCAAAGATCATCTCATGGAGAAACTAGAGGAAATCTGGTATCTTGACAATGGTATTAAAATGTCATGTGAAAAGTTAATAAAAACTATGCCAAACAGGGTAAAAATCTTGATGAAGAACGGACATGGATAAAAAAGTACTGAATGTACAAATATGATCTGTATGTGGACGTAAATGTGTAATAAATGTAAAGTTACGGAAAAAATTCTTTAGTCTAATAATTTGAACATGCGTATTATATATATTATGTATGAGAAATATCCCTTCCCTCGAAAACTTCGTTCTTTCATATCTCCTCTGTTACCGTACATGACGTCACTAATCTCATTTCTACTGAAATTGCAGTGCGCTAGGTGCTCCATTGTTTCCACAGCTCTGAGTGGAATGCATAAGTTGTGAATAATGTTCACCACACTGCAGCCTTCTGTACTTGTCCCCTGCGCAAAAACCAACACTTAGGTCGTGACTCCGTTACCTTGAGGCTGTAATAAACTCTTAGCGAGGAACTGGTATTGTATAAATAATTAAATTTTGAATTGGTTCATTTAAACGGGATGCCACTCGCTTTTTATTAGCAGAATACGAGAAACTGCCCAGTTATTGTCCATTTTATGAATCACAAATAATTTCCATTCTTCAGACTCTCACAGAGAACAAACAAAATAACGATTTGAGTGTTTCTCAATTACATGTCCGAAAACCAGAGATTGCTAATAAAGTTCTTAACCAATACCGACCGCGGCGGACATAGGTTTTCAGAGACTGCCGTTTCAGCTCTGATTTTACAGCCGAATCACTTAGCCCGCCATCAGTTACCGAACCGGGTGGCGCACTTGGTGGCACAATGGACTCGCATTCGGGAGGACGACGATTCAAACATGTGGCCGGCCATCCTGATTTAGGTTTTTCCGTGACTTCCCTAAATAGCTCCAGGCAAAGGCCGGGATGGCTCTTTCGGAAGGTTTGGAAGAGCACGGCCGACTTCCACACCGGTCCCCATCGGTTTTGTGCGATCCGAAGATCTCCGAAGTGCTTCGTCTGCCTTTTCGTTTGACAATTGTTTACTATTCTGCTTTTGCAAAAAATTGAATGATAGCCTACGTTTGAAAGATTGTTTTATATGAAAGTAAATTCACGGTTTAGTTTCTCTAATATTAAGAACGTATGTTCACTATTTTGGTGCGCTACTACGGAACGCAGCAGCCGATCATGGAAAAGTACCACATTTAGGCGACCTTTGTAACGATACGCGTACCGAATAAACGATCTGCCACTGGTACCTCACATCATATTCCACTGCTGCCGTCTCATCTGCTGCAAGGAGAGCTTCTTGTAGCTGAATATGATGGCTGTAAAGCCAGAAATATTAGAGTTGTCGTAAATGTTTCTCGTCATTAGCTCTTAACTCTCTGAACGACTGCACTGTCGCCACGTTTCATTTCTATACAACGCTACACTAAGTCAGATGCCTTCAGAAAGTGTTTCCTAACACCTAAATTGATTAGTTTGCCAACCAGTTGGTTTGCCGCCGAAATAACAAAGCTCATATACGAGGGCAGTTCAATAAGTAATGCAACACACTTTTTTTCTGAAACACGGGTTGTTTTATTCAGCATTGAAATACACCAGGTTATTCCCGAATCTTAGCTACACAACACTATTTTTCAACGTAATCTCCATTCAATGCTACGGCCTTGCGCCACCTTGAAATGAGGGCCTGTATGCCTGCACGGTACCATTCCACTGGTCGATGTCGGAGCCAACGTCGTACTGCATCAATAACTTCTTCATCATCCGCGTAGTGCCTCCCACGGATTGCGTCCTTCATTGGGCCAAACATATGGAAATCCGACGGTGCGAAATCGGGGCTGTAGGGTGCATGAGGAAGAACAGTCCACTGAAGTTTTGTGAGCTCCAAAGACATGTGTGAGGTCTTGCGTTGTCATGAAGGAGAAGTTCGTTCAGATTTTTGTGCCTACAAACACGCTGAAGTCGTTTCTTCCATTTCTGAAGAGTAGCACAATACACTTCAGAGTTGATCGTTTGACCATGGGGAAGGACATCGAACAGAATAACCCCTTCAGCGTCCCAGAAGACTGTAACCATGACATTACCGGCTGAGGGTATGGCTTTAAACTTTTTCTTGGTAGGGGAGTGGATGTGGCGCCACTCCATTGATTGCCGTTTTGTTTCATCGCCTGTAACAATCTTTGACAAGAAATTGTCACCCTCAGCCACATGACGAGCAAGCAATTCCGCACAGATGGTTCTCCTTTGCTCTTTATGGTGTTCGGTTAGACAACGAGGGACCCAGCGGGAACAAACCTTTGAATATCCCAACTGGTGAACAATTGTGACAGCACTACCAACAGAGATGTCAAGTTGAGCACTGAGTTGTTCGATGGTGATCCGTCGATCATCTCGAACGAGTGTGTTCGCACGCTCCGCCATTGCAGGAGTCACAGCTGTGCACGGCCGGCCCACACGCGGGAGATCAGTCAGTCTTGCTTGACCTTGCGGCGATGATGACACACGCTTTGCCCAACGACTCATCCTGCTTTTGTCCACTGCCAGATCACCGTAGACATTCTGCAAGCGCCTATGAATATGAGATGCCCTGGTTTTCCGCCAAAAGAAACTCGATCACTGCCCGTTGTTTGCAACGCACATCCGTTACAGACGCCATTTTAACAGCTCCGTTCAGCGCTGCCACCTGTCGGAAGTCAATGAAACTATACGAGACGAAGCGGGAATGTTTGAATATATCCCACAAGAAGTTTCCGGTTTTTTCAACCAAAATTGGCCGAGAAAAAAAAAGGTGTTGCATTACTTATTGAACTGCCCTCGTACTACTTTAATTTTCGTATTCCCATATGATTCTCTCAGCATCGTCTGATTTAACTCGACTTCGTTCCTCTACCATTATTTTACCGTTTTCGGCGTTCTTTTCAAGACACTATCCACTTCGTTCAGCTCCTCTTCAAAATCTGCCCTACAGGATTAAAATTGCAGCGCCAAACTTGAGAGTTTTTACTCCTTTTCCCTGAACTTCGTTTCTTCTCCAAATTGTAGTTCGATTTCTTTTAATTCAGGTTCAATGCGTTGCTGCAATAACATAGAGGATATGATTACAGTCCTGTCTCGCTCCCTTGTCAACTACTGCTTGTCTTTGAGGCCCTTCGACTCTAAGCGTAGTCTGGTTTCTGTGCAAGCTGGAATAATCTTAAGCTCTCTTTATTTACGTTATACTCGTTCCAAAAAGATGGCTTCATCACTTTGTAACCATTAAGCATTCTACCCGTCCCATTATGTAATTAGATTTTCAGTAGAGTTTGAATATTGCCAGTGCCGTCACATTTTGTCTTCTAGAGCACTCGGGAATGGATGCAGGTGTGCATCCACAATTAGGTTCTGGGATTACGTTTCTTTCTTCCAACTATAATTTGGCTCTGCTATTTCTAACATACCGCAGATGCCTAAGATTTTAATAACATGAAATAAGATATAATAAATTATTGGTCAGTACATCTCTTAAACGTTAAGTTGCAAGAAATTGCAGTTCAGAAGAATATGTAGTTTTAAAAGCATTCGTGCGAAATGAGTTCGTCGTGCACTTGACGTAAAAACTGCAATAGCATCAATGTCACAATTTACACGATATAAAATAGAACTTTACGCTCGCCACTAAGTATTTTACGTAACACCCAATCAGTCCGCGTTTGAATGGACATTTGCCATGCGACACAAGTCATTAATAGATAGTAATGGTCACGTGGGACTAGATATTCATTCCCATGCTTACTGATTCCGCAGGGAGGGTGAAGACAAAAGAAGGTACAGAGGCTTCGTTTGGACCGGGAAGAAACCTTAAGGGCCCCGTAGACGAGCAAACAATTTCTTAAACTCAGTGTTTGTATCGCCGTTTACGCATGCGTTTTTCAAACAATAGCTAGTTCGTTGCTCCTCTCTCTTTGAGATGTGGAGGCAACAGGTTCAGATTCCGATGATTCAGTGCTTATTATATCCTATATTCAACCTCGTACTTTGCCCGCTCGAGTCAAAATACTTCGGGACACTTCGCACATAGTGTTTCAGGTGCTTCAAAAGTGAGGTCGTATTTGACATACTTAGGCGGTATGTTAGCGGGCATTTTTGGCAAACCCGTGGATGTCAAACAGCGAATTTCACAAATAAGTCGGATCGTTTACATAAGTCTTCAACATGTACACTATGCTAAGTTCACTCTGGCATAGACTTCGGTGTTTGCATAGTATATGTATGTACGAGCAGGTATGAAGTGGGAGCAGCCCGTTTAGAAATCCTGTTACTGCGCAGCCACGCCAGATCCTCCCACTGCTCACAGGTGACGCGGAATCGAAGCCCTGCCAAATGTGTCGCCGGCACAGCTGGGGCTTGCCGCACTACCGGTTATGCAGATACCGTCTGACAAGTCATATTCCCCCGTTCACTTGCTCCGGTGAGGCGGCTGTGCGTTACGTCACCGGTGACGTCAGCAGTTAAATCGCGTGAGAAGTGGCCGGCGCTGGCGAGACAAGTGAATAACGCCGCTAACTCGGCCGACACCCGCCAGGCGGCGGGGCGTGCGAGGTCGCGATCCCGGGTAGGTCACGAATTGATGCGCTCAATAGCCGCTCGCTAACCACTGTAGGATGCGAGCGATCGAGAGGCGGTGGGCTCATTGTAGCTGACATGTCTGTTAATAGCCACTGCGAGAGCGCTTGGTGTTTGTCCGATGCAGTATGTGACTTCTTGTCAATTGCATGATGACTCTAGGTAAGGACGACGACATTGCAAGAATAAACTGTTTCCCTTATCTTTGCGAATATGTAAATATCTTGGGGATAACTTCGCACTTAACTGGTACGAATTTACTAATTGCATTTTTTCGAATGGGATATCCATCTATATGACCACTATATGATTCACACTTACGAGCCTAGCAGTATGTTCATCGCAACACTAAACACTAATTTCTCTACCGTCCCACTCTCGAATCTTTCGTGCGAGCTCTGTATTTCTTATTTTATGATCATTTCTCTCTCTCTGTAGGTGAGTCGGCAAAAATTTTGTGTTGGACGGAGAAAGTTGGTAATCGAAAGATCGTGAAAAGATGTCGCAGCAACGAAAAACGCCCTTGTTTTAATAATTCCCACCACAACTAGAGTATCGTATCCGTGAAACTCTCGCAAAGGTAATAAAAGATGAGCTGATCTTAAGTCTCCTTCGCCGGCCGGTGTGGCCGAGTAGTTCTAGGCGCTACAGTCTGGAGCCCCGCGACCGCTACGGTCTCAGGTTCGAATCCTGCCTCGGGCGTGGATGTGTGTGTGAAGTCCTTAGGTTGGGTAGGTTTAAGTAGTTCTAAGTTCTAGGGGACTGATGACCTCAGAAGTTAAGTCCCATAGTGCTCAGAGCCATTCGAAACATTGCCAGTCTCCTTCACCCACCTGGTAAGAGCCCCCCTATACCGCGCAGCAGTACTAGTAATGTTGGCAGCCGTAGAAGATTTGTTGCACTTCCCAAGGGTTCCGCCAATAAAACGCAGTGTTAGATTAGCCTTCTCCACATGGGCTTTTAAATTTGAGGTTTTTATACTCCTGTAAAGGCCTTTGCCTTTTCTGTTTACGGTCAGTTGTCACTTTCCGCACCATGCAGATACCTAAATCATTTTGCATTTAATTTGGATCTTAAAGAGTCTCCCGTTAATGGTAGCGATAGTATCATGCGCAAAGAATCGAAGACGGCTGCTCAGTTTTTCGTAAATTGCTTATATCTATAACAGCAGAGGACGTAAAAGATTTCCTTAGGAAATGCGAGATATCACTTCCGTTTCATTCGATGTTTTTGAGTTGGACTATATACCGTGACTCTTCTGACAGTCAAAAAGCCAATCGCGCAACTGAAAAAGATAGTCCATAGCCCCACAGTTTGATTAGAAGGCGTTTGCGAGGCATGGTACCAAAAGCCTTCGTGAAATCTAGAATCAAAGAATCAACTAGAGATCTCTTAACAACAGCACTCCCTTAATGTGAACAGCCATTTGTGTGTCACAAGAACGATATTTTCGGAGTACATATTGTAAAGACAACCTTAATAACCCGTCTTTCATAATGTTGGTGCGCAGTATATGTTCTAAAACCATACTGCAAAATAAGGATCTGTAATTCGGCGGATTACTATGTGCTGCCTTCTAAAGTCTCTTGAAAGTAAGTAGGTGAAATCACGTTTCATTTTCGAAATCACTTTGCGTTTCGTATTAGTACTTGTTTTGGAAATGATGAAACTCGTTCCAAATGGTATCAAACTGATCTTAACACCTAGAAAGCCCTCGAAATAATTTGAGGGTCAATTATCGAGTCAAATTTGGTCGCCCTGTTCTACCATTTAAAATCCACTCCCTAACCTACCATTACCTCTTATTTCCTTTTCTTTCGGTGCCGTCGTCAAATTAATTCTCTTCGCTGAAGTAGCGGAACCGAACATACCACTACACCATTCTCTATGAGCAGCTCCTCCATGATCGGCTTTCCGCGATCCATCTTCGTAGACACCTCAGAAAACGTACACTAACGGCGACCCAAGACTGCTGTGGTCACGCCCACAAGTGCCTGAAGGCGTGGTACACTTCAGTATCCATGCCACGAAGTACGTAGCGTTACGGTAGGGTGCGCGTGGAAGCAATGTATAACTTTCGGCCACAGCTGATAGTGGCCGAAGAAATTGATAGCATAACCGTACGTCAAAGACATCCGGCTTTCTCGTGTTCTCTCAGAGAAACTGGACCATAACCGAACGTAAGACATACAGCATCTTCAGGTTTCCGCTCATGCTATTCTACGGTGCTGCCAGTTTCTCACCGGACTACGATCGTTGACAATTTAAGTCTCTCTGTGAACTGTCTGCGCGGTGTCGAGGTACTCTCGTGGTCAGCAAGCTTCCGAGATCTGTCCTCGATATCACATTTTTGGGACCAGATCGCAAGTAAAACAGTTCAAAAATTCTGGGCCATCTTACTTCAGGAGACGACACGTGTCACGCACCGTTCCCAACCACATCACTGAATGACTACAGGCCAGTGAGGGTGCAACGTCATACTGATACTTGGGCTCGTACTGTCTGTCTGTTGGTTTGTTGTGGTCTTCAGTCCAGACAAGAGTTTGATGCGGCTCTACATGGTACTCGATCCTGTTCAAGTTACTTCATCTCCCAGGACCTATTGCAACCTACATCCTTCTGAATCTGCTTGGTGTGTTCATCTCTTGGACTCCCTCTACGATTTTTACCCTCCATTCTGCTCTCCAATACTGAATTGGTCATCCCTTGATGCCTCAAAATATGCCCTACCAACCGATCCCTTCTTCTTGTCAAATTGTGCCACAAACTCCTCTCCTCCCCAATTCTGTTCAATACCTCATTAGTTACGTGATCTACCCATCTAATCTTCAGCATACTTCTGTAGCACCACATTTCAAAAGCTTCTATTCTCTTCTTGTCCAATCTATTTATTGTCCACGTTTCACTTCCATACATGGCAACACTCCATACAAATACTTTCAGAAACTACTTCCTGAAACTTAAATCTATACCCGATGTTAACAAATTACTCTTCTTCAGAAACGTTTTCCTTGCCATTGCCAGTCTACATTTTATATCCTCTCTACTTTGACCATCAGTTATTTTGCTCCCCAAATAGCAAAACTCCTTTACTACTTTAAGTGTCTCATTTCCTACTCTAATTCCCTCATCACCACCCGAGTTAACTCTGCTACATTCCATTATTCTCGTTTTGCTTTTGTTGACGTTCATCTTACACCCTCCTTTCAAGACATTGTCCATTCCGTTCAGCTGCTCTTCCGAGTCCTTTGCTGTCTCTGACAGAATTACAATGTCATCGGCGAACCTCAAAGTTTTTATTTCTTCTCCATGGATTTTAATACCTACTCCGAATTTTTCTTTTGTTTCCTTTACTGCTTGCTCAATATAGAGATTGAATAACATCGGGGACAGGCTACAGCCCTGTCTCACTCCCTTCCCAACCACTACTTCCCTTTCATGCCCCTCTTATAACTGCCATCTGATTTCTGTACAAATTGTAAATAGCCTTTCACTCCTTGTATTTTACCCCTGCAACCTTCAGAATTCGAAAGAGTATTCCAATCAACATTGTCAAAAGCTTGCTCTAAGTCTACAAATGCTAGAAACGTAGGTTTGCCTTTCCTTGATCTATTTTCGAAGATAAGTCGTTGGGTCGGTATTGCCTCACGTGTTCCAACAATACTACGGAATCCAAACTGATCTTCCCCCAGGTCGGCTTCTACCAGTTTTTCCATTCGTCTGTAAAGAAATCGTGATAGTATTTTGCTGTCGTGACTTATTAAACTGTACCAGTACTGTACTCGTACTGTGAGGTACTGTAATTTTGGCTAGAATTTGTAGTCACTGAAATGACGTCTCGTTGCACCTCAGTCAGTGAAATTTCGTTCAGTTTCCCCCTCCGTGTAACTGGACAACGACAGGTAACCGGGTGGTAAATTTGTATTGACTTGGGTCACAACAGAAGCTTTGTGGAGTGACGGCACAGCAATGAAACTGGCGCCGCGGTGTGCCGGAATTTTCCGATCTAGGAATCCCGCGTGCGCGTGGCCGTTGACCGCCGCCCATCAGTAAACACTTCCCGGAACAGCGGCAAGCTGCTGGATTTCTACAGCAACACACCACCGTAGGAAAACGTCGCCAGTTCTGGGGACGCAGAGATTCCGTGCAGTATAGGGAATTAGTGTTGTCGCTTTCTGGCCGGAGGGGGGCTGCTAAGCGTAGAAATGGAACTTGTGGACGATATGCCCTTCTTCAATAGTCCGTAAGTTTCACAGAGCAGTAGACATAACTCTTTGTATTCATGTTTATTGATATCTCAGTAGTTACGTTTAGTCTCGATGCACACGAGCAAGTGACAGCCGTGGATCTTGCAGTACCAAAAATTGTTCCTGTACGATGCCAAAGAAATATACGTATCCCGGAATACTCGTTCAAATTCTGAATGTGGCAGGGGTGAAATATAGGTAGCGGAAGGCCATTTACAACATGTACAGAAACCAGATGGCAGTTATGAGTCTAGGGACATTAAAGGGAAGCAGTGGTTGGGGAGTGAGACAGGGTTGTAGCCTCTCCCTGATGTTATTCAATCTGTATATTGAGCAAGCAGTGAAGGAAACAAAAGAAAAATTCAGAGTAGGTATTAAAACCCATGGCGAAGAGGAGGTTCGCCGATGACATTGTAATTCTCCCACAGACAGCCGGCCGGTGTGGCGGAGCGGTTCTAGGCGCTACAGTCTGGAACCGCGCCACCGCTACGATCGCAGGTTCGAATCCTGCCTCGGGCATGGATGTGTTTGATGTCCTTAGGTTAGGTAGGTTTAAGTAGTTCTAAGTTCTAGGGGACTGATGACCAAAGTAGTCCCATAGTGCTCAGAGGCATTTGAACATACAGCAAAGGACTCGGAAGAGCAGTTGAATGGAATGGACAGTGTCTTGAAAGGAGGGTATAAGATGAACATCAACAAAAGCAAAACGAGGATGATAGAATGTAGTCGAATTAGGTCGGGTGACGCTGAGGAATTAGATTAGGAAACGAGACACCTAAAAGTAGTAAAGGAGTTTTGCTATTTGGGGAGCAAAATAACTGATGGTCAAAGTAGAGAGGATATAAAATGCAGACTGGCAATGGCAAGGAAAGCGTTTCTGAAGAAGAGAAATTTGTTAACATCGATTATAGATTTGTGTCAGGAAGTCGTTTCTGAAAGTATTTGTATGGAGTGTAGCCATGTATGGAAGTGAAACATGGACGATAAATAGTCTGAAGAAGAAGAGAATAGAAGCTTTCGAAATGTGGTGCTACAGAAGAATGCTGAAGATTAGATGGGTAGATCACATAACTAATGAGGAGGTATTGAATAGAATTGGGGAGAAGAGGAGTTTGTGGCACAACTTGACAAGAAGAAGGGACCGTTTGGCAGGACATGTTCCGAGGCATCAAGGAATCACAAATTTAGCATTGGCAGGCAGCGTGGAGGGTAAAAACCGTAGAGGGAGACCAAGAGATGAGAACACTAAGCAGATTCAGAAGGATGTAGGCTGCAGTAGGTACTGGGAGATGAAGCAGCTTGCACAGGATAGGGTAACATGGATAGCTGCATCAAACCAGTCTCTGGACTGAAAACAACAACAACAACAAAAACAGCTAACTTGAGACCTCATACTGCCGGCTTGTCCCCACACTTCCCTAACGCGCAGCACCTTGCAAGACCCGCGGGAAATCAATATTTAATTCAAAAGGAATCCAGTAAAGGTCGTAACTTCCTGTGCTATCGAGAAGTTGCATGCAAGAATTATTAAATTCGTCAGAAATAATTACTAGCTTTCAGCCGGAGGTAGGTACTGGGACTCGTCAATACACGCAGTGTAATGTGCTGGGACTAGAGCGCCACAGCCTGTCTTTCTAGTGGGATTCCTTCTAGGACACATGACATGCAGCGATAGTCGAGCAGTAATGCTGGATTGGAAAGGAATCACTATGGACGTAAGCATTGTGGTTGCTGTACAGTAAAGTAATGATCAAAATATATTCAGTCATTTCAGCAGATTCATTCTAAGTTGCTACTATTCAGCGAAGTTCAGTACATTCAGATGAAAGGGCCCTTCCGCAGGGAGAAAAGCATAACGTAGCTTAGAGCTGTTTAACACATTTAATGGTCAACCTGGAGAAAAAGTGCCACTACTTGAACACGAACTAACAGTCGCTGTGATCATAACAACTGGATCTGTTTTCGCAGCAGAACCCTGACGCAGCTTTTCACACTTTTAAAGCCTTACGGCTGTCCACGTAACCTTGCCATGGTGCTCGAGACGTGTCCTATAATTCACTGTAATTTGTCACATATCAGTAAAAAGATTTCATATGCAAATTGCATCCACGATAGGCGGACGGCAGCTGTTGCTGGGGTTGCGAACACTTCTGCACTGACTAATTCTTCCGCGACGGATGCCGCAGTGTGCTGAGAGTTCGCGTTTTGGTATTCGAAAATTGTAGTACTGATTTGGTATTCTAAGGATTTTAAACACAAAGCGATAGAACATGTAGAAACAAAAAGTGGTCGCGATACATCGTGTGCATTCTTTCAAAACGAAGAAAAAAGTAGTAAATTGAAGGGGATCACCATCAACTGCAGCGGGGCATTAAGCGGAATAAGCGGCGACGAGCGAAAATGTGTACCGTGCCGGGATTCGAACCCGGGATCTCCTGCTTATTAGGCAGGTGCGGCAACCACTGCGCCATCCGGGACACAGCGTTATCGCAACTGCACTATCTCGGTACGCCTCACGGCCGATCCACGTTCCCGCTGAGCGCCACCTATCCGGAATCCCCGTTCCATTGTACGCCTGTTCGCCACTTAGATTCCCACAGAAGGTCGGATCAAAGTGGATCAATTGCCCAGCCAGGCTTATCAATTATTTGAGTGAATGGTGCCCATTCCTTCGAAGCAAGACACCACGCAGATACTGCAACTGAGAAACACGATACGTAAATTGAAGTGGCAGCACTGTATACGTAATTTGATGGGGGACGACTGCTATCAGCTGCATCGGAACATTAAGTGGAATCAGTGGCGACGAGCGGAAATGTCCCGCTGCAGCTGATAGTGATCCCCCTTCAATTTACGTACAGTGTTTCACAGCTGCGGTGTCTGTGTGGTGTCAGCATGACACAGATATTTCATTCAAATGAGGAAAATAAAAACAGAAGAGGAATGAATGTCAGGCCTTTCAATGAAAAATAACATATAAGACTACTCAGACTCCATAGTTTGATTTCCGTTCCGAAACCAAAATAATTTAACAAATTTATCTCCATCTCTTCATTGGCTGTCCTCTATCCGGTCTTCCAGTTCGGTTGGAGTGTAATGCTTGCCATGGTAGGCGCTCTGGCGGCATCCTTTTGATGTGGTTGTACCTTGTGTATTAAACCGGGGACCTAGGTACGACGGAGATGTTTCGTCGCGCCGTAGTCCTCAGTGGTTCACAACAGGCCCAACCAGTCCACCCACCGCTGTCCCACACAGAACCCAGGGTTATAGTGCGGTTCGCCCAACACCATCACTAAATCAATCCATACTGCTGTGAACGCATGACTCAAAGAAAGGAAAGCAGAAAGGTGGAAGGAGTATATAGAGGGTCTATACAAGGGCGATGTACTTAAGTGCAATATTAGGGAAATGGAATAGGACGTAGACGAAGATGAAATGGTAGATATGAAACGGCGTGAACAGTTTGACAGAGCACTGAAAGACTTAGTCGAAACAATGCCCAGGGAGTGGATAACATTCCATCAGAACTACTTACAGCCTTGGGAGAACCAGCCCTGGGGAAACCCTACCATCTGGCGAAATACCCTCAGATCAAGAAGAATATAGTAATTCCGATTCCAAATAAAACAGGTGTTGATAGATTTGAAAATCACCGAACTATCAGTTTAGTAAGTCACGGCTGCAAAATACTGACACGAATTCTTCAGACGAACGAAAAAACTGGTAGAAGCCGACCTCGGGGAAGATCAGTTTGAATTCCGTAGGACTGTTGGAACACATGAGGCAATACTGACCGTATGACTTATCTTAGGAGATAAAGGAAAGGCAAACCTACGTTTCTAGCATTTGTAGACTTACAGAAAGCTTTTGACAATGTTGACTGGAATACTGTTCCAAATTCCGAAGGTGGCAGGGGTAAAATACAGATAGCGAAAGGCTATTCACAATTTGTACAGAAACCGGATGGCAGTTATAAGAGTCGAGGGGCACGAAAGGGAAGCATTGGTTGGGAAGGGAGTGAGACAGGGTTGTAGCCTCTCCCCGATGTTATTCAATCTGTATATTGAGCAAGCAGTATAGGAAACAAAAGAAAAAATTCGGAGTAGGTATTAAAATCCGTGGGGAAGAAATAAAAACGTTGAGGTTTGCCGGCGACATTGTAATTCTGTCAGAGACAGCAAAGTACTCTGGAAGAGCAGCTGAACGGAATGGACAGTGCCTTGAAAGGAGCATAGAAGATGAACATCAACAAAAGCAAAACGAGGATAATGGAACGTAGTTGAATTAAATCCGGCTATGTTGAAGGTATTAGATTAGGAAATGAGACGTTTAAAGTTTTGATATTTGGGGAGCAAAATAACGGATGATGGTCGAAGTAGAGAGGATATAAAATGTAGAGTGACAATGGCAAGGAAAGTGTTTCTGAAGAGAAATTTGTTAACATAGAGTGTAGGTTTAAGTGTCAGGAAGTCGTTTCTGAAAGTATTTGTATGGAGTGTAGCCATGTACTGAAGTGAAACATGGACGATAAATAGTTTGAATAAGAGAATAGCTTTCGAAATTTGGTGCTACAGAAGAATGCTGAAGATTAGATGGATAGCTCACATTACTAATGAGGAGGTATTGAATAGAATTGGGGAGTAGAGATCTTGACTAGGAGGGAGGAATCGGTTGGTAGGATATGTTCTGAGGCATCAAGGAGATCACTAATTTAGTATTGGAGGGCAGCACGGAGGGTAAAAATGGTAGAGGGAGACCAAGAGATGAATACACTAAGCAGATTCAGAAGGATGTAGGTTGCAGTACGTACTGGGAGATGAAGTTGCGCAGGATATAGTAGCATCGAGAACTGCATCAAACTAGTCTCTGTAGTGAAGACTAAAACAAAAACAGTAAGCTTTGACCAAGTTTGATCGCATACGGGGGCGTTTTTCGTTTTCTACGAAATCATTCAACTGAAAATTTGAGTTACAATTTGTAACAAGGAAAATACACGGTAAAACTCGGTGCAGAATGATCAGAACCTGTCTCGCTGCCGGCTGGTGTGGCCGAGCGTTTCTAGGCGCTACAGTCTGGAGAAGCGCGACCGCTACGGCGGCTGGTTCGAATCCTGCGTGGGGCATGGATGTGTGTGATGTCCGTAGGTTAGTTAGGTTTAAATATTTCTAAGTTCGGGGGGACTGATAACCTCAGAAGTTAAGTCCTATAGTGCTCAGAGCCATTTGAACTTCTCTCGCTGCTGTTAAGCGGTTTTCCTCATATTTCGGTAGAGAGCACAAAGTGGCTGAACAAACTTTCATGAAGCATAAAGCATAGGAACGACAGCACATCAGCACGTACGGCTGGACAGTGAAACTCTCGAATGAGATTTGAAACAGAAAATGCATGATTGAAATATTGAACACGGTTATTAGCAAAAACACTGAAGATATTCAATGCGGATCAGTGTTAACAAGTTTTTAATTTCGCAATCGGGAGTAAAGTTTTTTGAAATATGACCAGTTTCGGATTTTGGAACAATGCTGCATTTCCTCTAAGACGTGGAGACTAATAACATCGCAAAGTGAAAAGTATTTTGCGGCAAGAATGTTATTAGCACCACTTCCAGTAATCCCAACGACGTAAAAAATATCGAGTGAGTTTGAATTAAAAGGTCATTATCGATGTTCTTTATACTACGTGAGTTTGCTAAATGGCGACAAACAGCAGCAAAGCCTTCCTGAGAGGATATGGGGCAAAAAGGTCGCACGGGCACTTGGTCCCAAAATGCATTCCAAGCGGGATAAACTTTCGTAAAGATTGAGATAAAAGGCCTATCAGTGCAGATTTCAATGATAAACACGAGAACACACCAAGCAACGTGTTGTACTTTACAGACATGATGAATCATAGACACTGTCTCTTTAGTCCATGTGTCCTTATGACCTTAATCTGCTTCGCATCCTCTCAGGCATCTTCACTGTAGTTTTCCCGCATTTAGTAACCTCACCCTGTATATTGGATTGGCAAGGAACCCTAACATGCTGTCGAAGCAAAAAATTTTTCAAACAGTCACAAAAGCATTGCAAATGCACTTTGTTCACAATGTAACGGGAAATTTCCAATACGGAACGCAAGATATTCCGTAAGGGCTTGAGATTGTTTACAGGCTAGAATAGTGCTAGTAGAGATCTCTTCGCGTGGAAATTGTCACTTCACGGAAAGTAGCAAAACAGTGAATCGCCGATGGAGAAGAAGACAGTCTCTGGCGGCTGGTGCGCGAAATGTTTGAGAGCTGTGAAACGGGAATACAGTAGTTGACGATCTAGAGTCGTACGGATTGTGGAATAACCAGTAACACCCTACCCCGGCTCTACTGAGAATCGTACTCCCGTGAGTAAAACCGCTTCAAACGTTAGATTACTTTCCAACTGAGTTAATGTTAGACGTTAAGCACGTAAGTGAGGTTTGGTGGAAGTCGCATAACAGTTCTGGCTGCAACTCTGGATGAGTTCAGTCTGAGTAATTTGCGCGCCGTGATTTATGGGCCTCAAGACATAGAGTTTCTAACTGCAATACTTAGCTTGCTGTGTGGAACTTTCAACGTACTATAAGAAATTTCATTCATATTAATTGAAACCTTAAAACTTTGCCATTTACGAAACATTGATGGCATGTACCAATTCTAAAAAATTACGTCCTTTAGATGGCGTCTTCCTTTACGAATACATTCGTAGAATTTGAGATTCCAAATTGACCGCTGCAACAGCTCAGCTGGGATAAGGTGAATTGCATCCCGAATTCTCTATTTTAACTGTGTGTTTATTTTTATAATTCGTTGACAGTATCCTAATCCTAATCGTAACCGGTAATCATTATCCTTCAGTTGTTGCACCATATGTAGATTGTACGGATGAAATTTTAAATAAAGGTGAAGAATTCTGCGAACACTCTCCCGGGGCATTCCAACCACTGCTGCTTGCTTACGAATTGAACGCCGTGGGCTCCGCAAGACAGACTCGCGTACATCAATGTTCGCTGGAGAACGCACACTTCTTGGTCGTCCTGTTGATTTCTTCTCGAGGGCAGATTAAGTCTCTTCAAAGTTATCAATCCAACATTTTATTGCGTGATTCGACAGAACGGCATCATGACGTCCCAAATTAGAAAAACGTTGAAACTCCCTCTGCGCCGCTCCCGAACTATCATTGTTTTTATAAAACATTTTTATGGCTAACGCACGCTGTTGTCCTTTCCACTGATCCACGATTACTGAAATGGCAGAATGTTTACTCGCTAACTGTCACAAACCCGCAGTGCTGCCACCTGCCCGTGGCTGCCACTACCCATTTCAAACAGTCCCGTTACTATGTCTCCCTGTACCTCTTAATGGGTAAATTATGACAGTATTTTAAATTTTTGAATTCGGCCAATAGCTATAAGAAACTCAGAAACGAAATGTTGCCTCCTGGAAGCAGTTAGTCAAGCTTTCAACTGGTATGAGGAACGTTTTAGTCGTTTGGTAATAAAGATTCTTTGGCACAACAGTAGATGTATTGCGTTGGTGCCATCATTTTACTCCCGAAGCGGTTTGGCGAATTTCACACTACGTAGGCAGCTGTCGATAGAGCCGGTTTCTTTCTTGGCAACTTCTTGCTTTCTGCACTCGCAGTTTTCTCTTAATTCTTACATAAGACCATATTGCGTTATCGATTCGTGCTGCAGAATCTGAGAAGACTGGAAGCATCGTGGCATAAAGACTTCTGCAAATTTAATAATTGGAAATGGGGTAAAGGAAAAGCTAAAATAGAGAATAATTCCTACCTATGGCTCGCAGTAGCAGCCCATACCCCATTTGACGCTGGTCACAAGTAGGCGATTTAACGTGCCTCATTGGCCACATGACAGCACTCCTTCATCCATCCACACTAGAATTGTATACTTCTAGGCGGTGGGCACTATCAGTAAAATTCATGCCGACATCATACTAGCCTCTGAAAGATAGTACAAAGTCCACGAAAAAAAGCGGTGTAGATAAATGGCTAAACATAAATGATACCATATGTGTAGGTAAACACTGAAATAAAATTTTTCCCGCTATAAACGTGGTGCCGGCAAATTATTTCGGAAAACCCTCGAAAGCAGCGACACTGACCATAGTTACTGGGAATGGCAGCGAACGAGGAAGAGAGAACTTTTGTGGACTTGAATTTGCCCGTTGACAGTGTGCAGAGAGCTTTCTGTGGTAAATTTAACAAGACTCCATTAATTTATAACACCATAGGGAAGTTGCTGAAGTATTTGTTTGGTTGAAATGCAATGTTTTTCCGTGGTAGGCGCTTTTGCTTAAGACGTCATACCACATACATTCTTCTGTAATGCCTAATGTCTGTCATCGTTGTTTTCACGTCTAATTGCTGTTTCACGTCTTCATTTCGGTCTCTGTCCCGTAATCCAAGAAGTCGCTCCAGAAACCCTCATCTCACCCAATTTTTCTTTACTCCCTAGTTTTCACTATCAAAAGAGTACATGAAAGCATACTAGCCGCCACAATGTGCAGTTTCTTTCTTTCATAGAGCTGCCGAGACACCACCTTACACAATTTTATAGCGTTAGTTTTCTTTGTATTTTGAACCACATCTGAATTAGTTATGTATATTCATATGTCTGTACTGAGATGCTCAAAAGAATTTCCCATTATTTTATTATTACTATTTTTACTTCTCTTGCGTTGTTCTCGCCCACTGCCGTCACCACTTTTATGTACGGATATAACCATTTGATAATATTGTGAAACGCTATTAAATTGAAACACACTAGTGTCAGTACTAAAGTGATATTGAACAATAATCATAATAAACCACCTTCGCATGTGCAAACAAATTTACTTAACGGCAGAAGGGACAGTTCTGCGATGAGCCGCGACACTCTAGTGTCACTTTGAAAACTTGAAAGAGCTTGAAGTGAAGTGACGCGCGTTCTAACAGGTTTGTGTTTACTCTTTCGAGATGTGTTGATAGTACTGTGCGCGTTTGTGCAGTGACGGCTTTTGCCGTCTGAACAGGGACTTCAATACGCGTAGTGTAAACAACTCTGAGGCTAATGACCATGTTCTCACGTATGGTAAACATAAAATACCATTCTTATTTCTCCTCATGGCCCTTTTTTCACTAATCCGGCATTCCAAAAAAGAAAAAACACGTGGGATTGCCTTACATCAGGGTGTCGACTTAACTAGAAAATAGTGAACCAACGGGGATTTTTTGACTCCAGGGGAGTCGAGCAGTTGCTGAGATTGTTTCGGGAACAGTTACTTGTAGGATCTTGGAAAGATAGATGGTGCATTGAATTGTTGTTCGATCGCGGCTACTCCCGCGCTTTCAACGGCCTAAGTGTTCTGCCCATAACGTTATCTATGTGATCGTTCCAATTTGGGTTATTTGTAATTGTAATCTCTTAAGTGTTTAGTTGAATTTGCAGCCTTCATATTTGTGTGACTTACTGTGTAATCGAAATTTAGCGGATTTCTTTTAGTACTCCTGTGAATAACTTCACACTTCTTTATTCAGGATCAGTTGCCAGTTTTCGCACCGTACGGATGTCTAAACCATTTTGCACTTCGTTTTGGTCATTTGATGACTTTACAAGACGGTAAATGACAGCATCATCTAAGAGGGCTACTCAGTTTGTCTCATATGTCGTTCATATAGATCAGGAACAATAGAGGGTCTATAACACTTTCTTGGTGTACGCCGGATATTGCCTCTGTTTTACTCGATGACTTTCCGTCTGTTACTACGAAGTGTGACCTTTCTGACACGAAATCACGAATCCAGTCGCACAACTGTGGCGATACTCCATAGGCACGCAGTTTGAAGACGCTTGTGAGGAACGGTGTCAAAAGCCTTGTGGAAATCTAAAAATATGGAATCAATTTGACAGCCTCTGTCGATCGCGCTCATTATTTCAAGAGTATAAAGAGCTAGTTGTTTCGCAAGAACGATATTTTCTGAATCCGTACTGACGATGCCAATAAATAGTTTTCTTCGCGGTACGTCATATGTTCAAATACATTATACGTTCCAAAACCCTACTGCAGATCGGCATTATGGACCTGTAATTCAGCGGATTAATCGTATTTCCGTTTTTGGGTATTGGTGTGATTTGAACAATTTTGCACTCTCTTTAGGTAGAGCTGTTTCTGGGAGTGAACGGTTGTATGTAATTGCTAAATATGGAGTAATTGTATTCATTTTTGCCCGCCCTGTATAACTACGTATCGATAACCATATTTAAACACGCAAGTTTTGTTGATCAGAACTGAATACTCAGGTTTCGGTTTCCAGTTTTATTTAACACGTTACATCATTGCCACGAGTCTATTGATATAACATGCCGGTGATAACAGATCAAAACGTGCTTTTGCAAGAATATCCCGCATATTCCAGGCCATCGCACATTACCACATCAGGTTCGGCAACGATGAAGTTTCTAGTTAAAATTAAACTGCAGTAACACTGTGAAAGTATTGCTGTTTAATAATACTACTTGAACAATAAAAAAATCATAAATTTATTGTATCTTCTTCGTAATTCTAGATGAATTTGCAGGAACCATTTATATCACATGGCAATTAAAACGCTTTCGTGGAAAGAAGGTAAAAAACCTTTCATAAAACAAAAACTGTTTCAGGGACATTTCGTATTTCTACCAGGAACTATTAGTCACCACCCTGCAGTTCGGTTCCTTTCGAAATTAGTTTTGTATCGTTACTGTGAAATTTCATTAAGCTACAGAGGACTTTTCAGCGTACTGTATATTGCACTTCAGTGTAAATATATAATCACAAGGTGGGGGGGGGGGGGGGGGGCGCTCGTCAGGCTTCTATGAAGGACACTTAATGCCGATCACATACGTCGTGAATGTACACCGAAATAAACAAGCGTGGAATCCGTGTTATCCATATAACCTGTAAAGTTACCATAATTTAGCACAAGTTTAAGTCTAGCTGTGGGACTGGCGAAATAACCCCAGACTTGTAAGGAATGTTCCAAAGAAGATAGGTGCTGACAAGTATGAATAATAGCGAACTATTCTTGCAATATGCTGAAACGAATTATTTGCAGAAGAGATGAAATGTGCCTCAGGAAAGATCAGTTTTGGTTCCAAAGAAATTTATGAACACGGGAGGCGATACTGACACTGGGACTTATATTGAAAGATACGTTAAAGAAAACTGACTACTTTTATAGCATTTGCAGATTTAGAGAGGTTTTGATCATGTTAACCGTCGAAATTACGAAGAAAGTGTGGATAAAATACAAAGCGGAAAGTTGTTTGAAACTTTTACATAAAGAAAACATCACTTGTGGGAGCCGGACATCAAAGGGAAGAGACAGTAGTTGAGAAGGAAGACAGGCAGGATTGTAGCGTACCGCATGTGTTGTTCAGTCTGTACATTGAGGAAATAGTAAAGGAAAGCAATCAGAAATTGAGAGGGGGGAATGAAAGTTGAGGAAGAAGGAATGAAAAGTTGGTAGTTTCCGGAAGCTTTGTAAAAAAAATCGCTAAAAATTTGCAACCGGTGAAACGAACTGACAGTGATTTGAAAGCAGGAAACAAGATAAACCTTAACAAAAGTACAGGAAAGGTAATGGAATGTAGTCCAATTAACTCAGGCTATGCTGAGGAATTGAATTTAGGGAATACCACACTAAAAGTTGTAAACCAGTTTTGCTATTTGGACAACAAAGTAATTGATGGCCGAAGCAGAACGCTTCGTACGGAAGTGAAGTGAGAACGATAAATAGCTTGAACAGTAAGAAGGAATCGTCGGTTTGGTGATGGAAGGCAGTAGTGCGGGTGGAAATTGTACTCGGCCCTAAGCATGAATACACGAAGCAAGGTGAAACGGATGTAGGTTTGCAGTAGTTATCCAGAAATACTCTTGCTCAGCACCCAAGTAACGAGAAGAGCTGTGCAGCAAACCAATCTTCGGAGTGAAAACAGTAGTAAAAGTTAGGGTTGCTTGTATTAACTGTTCTGCGGGATCCCAAGAGATAATCCGTAATTTTGAGTCAGTTTGTTAAATGTACCAAAATTCTCAGGAATAGTCAAAATCTGGAATTTGCCTTGTCACTATCCGGACAACCCCAAAATCATGGCTTTTTCCATATGAGGTGCATTGTGCTGCCAGGTACTCCGTATTAGCGACTTTGGTAGTCATTAGACATCGTGAGAGAACAGAACGGGGCGCTCTGCGGAACTCAACGGACTTCGAACGTGGTCAGCTGATTGGGATGTCACTTGTCATACGTCTGTACGCGGGATTTCCGCACTCCTAAACAGTCCTTGGTCCACTGCTTCCGATCCGACAGTGTAGTGGAAACGTGAAGGGACGCGTACAGCACCAAAGCGTACAGGCCGACCTCGTCTGTTGACTGACAGACCGCCAACGGTTGAGGGGGGTCGTAATGTGTGATTGGCAGGCATCTATCCAGACCATACAGGAATTCCAAAGTGCATCAGAATCCATTGCAAGTACTATGACAGTTAGGCATTTCATGGTCGAGCGGCTGCTCATAAGCCACACATTACGCCGGTAAATGCCAAACGACGCCTCGCTTGGAGCAAGGAGCGTAAACATTGGACGATTGAACGGTGGAGAAACGTTTTGTGGAGTGACGAATCACGGCACACAATGTGGCGATCCGATGGCAGTGTACGGGTATGACGAATGCCCCGTGAACGTCATCTGCCAGTGTGTGTTGTGTGGTCATGTTTTTCATGGAAGGGGCTTGCATCCCTTTTATAGCGTGGTACTGTCACAGAACAGACCTACATTGTTTCTTTAAGCACCTTCTAGCTTCTTCCTGTTGAAGAGCAATTCGGGGATGGCGACTGCATCTTTCAACACAGTCGAGCACCTGTTCGTAATGCACAGCCTGTGGCGGTTACACGTCAATAACATCACTGTAATGGACTGGCCTGCACAGAGCCCTGACCTGAATCCAATAGAACACCTTTGGGATGTTTTGGAACGCCTTACCAGGCGTCACCGACCGGCTCAGATTCCTCTCCTCAGTGCAGCACTCCGTGAAGAACCGGCTGCGATTTCCCAAGAAACCTTCTGGCACCTGATTCAACGTATGCCTGCTAGTGGAAGCTGTCATCAAGGCTAAGGGTGGGCAAACACCGTATTGAATTTCAGCATTACCGATGGAGGACGCTACGTACTTGTACGTAATGTTCAGCCAGGTGTCCGGATACTTCTGATCACGTAGTGTATTATACTTATTCCTTTAGAGTATCGATAGTGGTCTATGCCGTTCCGCAGAGAGATAGTCTCGATTTTTGAGACTGGTGGTATAGTAGAATAGGCGTATTGGCCACAGCCTTTGTCGTGTATAACATAGTTGCTGGGAACGAAGTCTGCATAGTGTGGGAATTTTGCCTCCTACTATGCGGGACGTTGTGTAACCTGCTGTGTTGGAATCCCTGTTGGCAAACAGATAACGGGATGACATAAAGGTTTCCGGAACTGCCTCAAGGGAAGGAGAGGAAAGTTTTTGGTTAACATTGATAGCGTACGTTAACTACTCGTTTCAGAATTCAAATGTTCATTACAACTTCAACAAAATCTTAGTGTACTGATCTGTAGTCAAAAGCCAATGGGTTGCACACAGTTGTTACTCTTCATGATTACGCTGCTGTTAAAAAAGACCCTGTGGACGTTACAGCTAAAATTGACTAAAGTCTGTAGGTTTCCAACTGTTGTGAAATGAAGTCGCTTTAACTCGTCATGGGAGCGGAGGAAAATCTTTACCAGTGTTTCCCTTTGCCAAAATGTCAACAACCAGTTGTTACTAGAATGAAATTTTCATTCTACAGCGGAGTGTGCGCTGATAAAAACTGTGTGCCGGACCGAGACTCTAAGTCGGGACCTTTGCCTTTCGCGGGCAAGTGCTCTACCGACTGAGCTACCTCGTGAATCACCCTGTATAAGTGACATCTTACATTGCTTACTATAAAGATTAAAAAGGCAGACATATGACTCACACAACAACTTGGCGCCCTTCAGTAAATACCGCACTCAAGTTTGTCGGCCGGTCTTATCTGACAGTCTTTATCGATTGGAGAGCCAGCTATATCATCTTGGAAAAAATGAGAAATTAACTACATCTGTCCAGATTAGTAAATGCTAAAGAGGCACATGAACTCCAATGCAGGGGGCAACAAGCATTTTATCAGTTTTTCATACAATTGCTGACGGCATTTTATAGGTTAAAATGCTGTCATAAGTGAATCATTAAGAGGTAAGTACTGTTAAAGGTTTAACACAATAAGAGAAATGCTGAAGTTATAAATGGCTTGTTTCTTGAGGCAACGTAATTCAGCGGCGCTCAGAGTTCGATTCTTTAAAAACATCGAGGGCAACGAAATGCTTGCAACCATTGATTGGTTACCAGTGTTCTGTCAATCATAAAATTGTTCAAATGCCTCCGGTAAGTCGAGAAGTGGCGCATCTACCTGGACTGCCTTGATCCATGGCTTTCGGTATGTCATGTGAGAAAAGTGCGAGTTTGGTTTCACGTGATCTTTTTTTTCCACAATCTGTGTTGGCTGGATTCCAAGAGTATGCAACAAATGGATGTCACTGATATTGGCCGTTTTCTGTTTGACTGAAGCTAGTAATGATTTTTTAAGACACGTTGGTATCGCTATTCACTAGTTCAACCATTTGTACGAGGGACATCAATAAGCTGCACGTGTTGCCCCACGCCAAGATCATTGCAAAAAAAAAAAATGCCGAAGTCTCCGAAGAAAGTAAATGTTCCGGATTTTCTCAAGACAGTTCCGCTGCGGTTCGGACTGCAGAGGCGCGGCAAGTGAAAATTTACTCCAACTTACGCGGGACTACACGACGTCGGTCATGCTGATAGACAAGGAAGACAATTCATGTGGAAGACAAACGATAATGCCGAGGCAGTCTTTTCGGCAAGCTGAAAGAACATTTGGGCAAACAATTTTCCAACGATGAGGGCGTTCATACAGCTATTCTCGATAGCCTCCTTGACTAAGGAGCGTGTTAGTTGGAACGATTGGTTGAACCGAAAGTTTATTGATTTGATGACTGTGTTGAAAAATAGCCACGTGTGTGTGACGTTGAAGTGTAGCATTCAGTGAAAATTTGCCTTTCATAATGTGTAACTCTACATTTCGAAGTCCTCTCGTACGTTAATGTAAGGGGGTCATACCCGAAGTTATCGACACGTGTTTTTCCTTAAGCAATGCTAGAAAATATTGTTACACTTCCCGCAGAATAACAAAAAGCAACAGTGTAATCGTCCATTATCTGTCGTAAATGTCCGTATCTCTTATCATTGAAGCTGTCAGTCCTGCGTTCTCAATGATCGTGGTAGACCGCCAGAAACACAGCAGCCGCTGACAGCTTCATTAATAGTTCAGGTTTATAACCGTTCTCTTTCGGAAAAAGAGGATGGCTTATTAAGATAAAACGTCACGCTGTAAGTAGGGCTGTTCTGGGGAGTTGGATCGCCCTATCCCGACAATGTGAAATTTAGTGACTTGGATTCCCTGTATTTAAGGAACCACTGTAGCCATTGACATGAAACTTTTACAGGACATTAAACTATATGTTTAGAGTCTACTGAGCTACAATAATTGCATTTCGGCCTCTGCTTTCGGAAATAAAATTTTTTAATTAAACGGTTAAAAGTTTGTGTACTTTTTGTACGTCATCCTAAATAATTTTAATTATACATAACATTACGGTCTTCTTTTAGTTGAGTAGATTCAGGATATGTAGGTTATTACTCCCGAAAATTCAAACGCTCTACTCGAAGTGGCTTCTAAGATTTAGGGAAAAATGCAACAGAAAACGTAAATTTTCAGGAACGGCTTCTAAAGTTTCAAAAGACTGTAACTAAATATATGCTTAATTTTTTATTTTTAGTCACTCACAAGTACCCTGCACGATACTGTATATCCTCTTGATCTTCTTCCAAGTTTTTCTTCTTTCTGGACTCCTTAGTGGCTAACTCTGTGCTCCATACTCTACTTTATCAATGCGATCCTTGTCCATCCTCTCCTGGACGTCACAAATACAAACGCCTAATTTAACCTTTATAACACAGCAATCTACAGCCTTCTATAAAAATATTGTATATATATATTCGGAAATTTGCAAATTTTATGAGAATGAAAATTTGAAAACGTTATTTTTTTCCGTTCTAACTCTCCTTATCCCAAGTCCTCCGCTTATCCTTTACTTGTTACGTAACGAAACGTTGAGCACACTCTGATGGCCCTACGACTTATCTTAGAAGAAAGATTAAGGAAAGGCAAACCTACTTTCCTAGAATTTGTGGACTTAGAGAGTATTCCAATCAACATTGTCAATAGCTTTCTCTTTAGAATTCTGAAGGTGGCAGGGGTAAAATACAGGGAGCGAAAAGACATTTACAATTTGTACAGAAACCAGATGGCAGTTATAAGAGTCGAGGGACATGAAAGGGAAGCAGTGGTTGGGAAGGGAGTAAGACAGGGTTGCAGCCTCCCCCGATGTTGTTCAATCTGTATATTGAGCAAGCAGTAAAGGAAACAAAAGAAAAATTCGGAGTAGGTGTTAAAATCCATGCAGAAGAAATAAAAACTTTGAGGTTCGCCGATGACATTGTAATTCTGTCAGAGACAGCAAAGGACTCGGAAGAGCAGTTGAACAGAATGGACAGTGTCTTGAAAGGAGGGTATAAGATGAACATCAACAAAAGCAAAACGAGGATAATGGAATGTAGTAGAATTAAATCAAGTGATGCTGAGGGAATTAGATTAGGAAATGAGGCACTTGAAATAGTAAAGGAGTTTTGCTATTTGGGGAGCAAAATAACTGATGATGGTCGAAGTAGAGAGGATATAAAATGCAGACTGGCAATGGCAAGGAAAGCGTTTCGGAAGAAGAGAAATTTGTTAACGTCGTGTATTGATTTAAGTGTCCGGAAGTCGTTTCTGAAAGTATATGTATGGGGTGTAGCCATGTATGGAAGTGAAACGTGGACGATAAATAGTTTAGACAAGAAGAGAATAGAAGCTTTCGAAATGTGGTGCTACAGAAGAATGCTGAAGATAAGTTGGGTAGATCACATAACTAATCAGGAAGTATTGAATAGAGTTGGGGAGAAGAGAATTTTGTGGCGCAATTTGACTAGAAGAACGGATCGGTTGATAGGACATATTCTGAAGCATCAAGGGATCACCAATTTAGTATTGGAGGGCAGCGAGGAGGCTAAAAATCGTGGAGGAAGACCAAGAGATAAATACACTAAGCAGATTCAGAAGGATGTAGGTTGCAGTAGGTACTGGGAGATGAAGCAGCTTGCACAGGATAGAGTAGCATGGAGAGCTGAATCAAACCAGTCTCAGGACTGAAGACGACGACGACGACGACGACGACGACGACGACAACACTAGGAAGTTCAGGCCAGCGCTGTACATTTGCACATCGTGGGTGGGTGGGGGCGGGGGGGGGGTGTTGAAATGTGCGACGCCTTTTATAGTCAGATCCACGGACAATGGTGGTGGGCGCAGAGCGAAGCACGGACGAGTATTGCATTGCTGACAATTCAGCTATTGCTTTCCGCATGAGGAAAGCGTGTATCCTGCAAATTATACCCGTTCCTTGCTTATGCGGAATCTATCACTTTCCATCATCAGCTATGGTAACTGGCAACGAATGGAATAAAGATTAAACAGATCGCTTCGATCAGGGCTAATGATCACTCTTAAGTACGGCATTCAGAGCAGAGTGCTCAGGAACACTCCTGAACGCTCTTTGGCTGTCAGAGAAAGCGTGACGTAGGTGCGCAGAATAAGCCTAAACTAGACAACTCGTGACTCGAACTATATAGTTCCACGAAGCATTACTGGTTCAGATGGCCACCAGGAAGTGCCTATTCGAATGTTTGTCTCCCTTGTCATATGTTCGCTTTTGTTTCCATGGCATAAATGTACTTCAAGCAGATTATCCTGTATAAATATCTCATAAGCTGGTATTATATGTGAAGATTAACGTAAACTGAAACATTAGCACATGAACATTTGTACGTTTTGGGCCTAATTTGAGCGTAATACATAGGAGTGTTGATATCTATATTCGTTTGAATATCCATAATGTCTGGCAGCTAGTTGATTTTATAGGATCCTGTGAAGTTTTGTCATTCCTTAGAAAATATTAATCGAAAAAGAAAATGAAATTAATTGTACAATTTCTGCGCCTCTGATTCTGCAATTGCTGCTTTGCTGATTCCTCGGACGTGAACGAGTTAAGCTGTGATGATGATACCCTTGTTCTAATGAACTCCAAGTTGCAAAGCAATGCTGGAAAGGCTTTCGAAAGTTCATATGGATTGTCCTTTACATGTGAAGATTTTCAAGAAGGGTCCAATTGACAGTACAGTTGATGACATGCAACAGCACCAGAATAAATATCAGTAGAACATAAACCTAAATCATCATAAGCATCAGCAAAATGAACAACTTACGGTTTCTGGTTACTTGTGCAGCAGAAAATTGTCAAAAATCTAGTCGATGACAGGGTTAGTGTTTGTCCCATCTCAAGTGTCACCACATTCTGAAGATCAGATTTACTAATTGTTGATATTAAAGCAGGGTATCTTCGAATTTAAAGATAGAGCAATCTGTTTCCTATATTATTTCAAAGAGCGATTGTTCTAAGGTTCTGCAGTCAGTACATACATTTAGCACGTGTCTAAAACAGGACAACTTGTACCATGTTCCCAGGAAATAAAGAAATTATTCAGTGTGCACATAAGCTGGATGCGTCTATATCTACAGGATTACTCTGCATTTCACAACTAAATGACTGGGAGAGGGTTCATCGAACCACCTTAAAGCTATTACTCTTCCGTTCCACTCTCGAATAGCAAAAGTATAATCAAATGTAGACAGAAAATAATTTTGTGTCTAATGGATGTGGCATGTATGTTCACTGTTTCACTACTGGAATGACAGTAAAGCAAAAAAGTTTCACGAAAAAGCATACATGATCCCGTTGCTCCGATACCTCATCGCAGGACTAAGTAAAATGCCGTACAGAATTGATGCTCATGGAGTAGTAGTAGTAGTTAAATTCAGTTGCGACCAAGAAATATTTCTTATAATATGTACTGCGAACTATGGATGGAGAAACAGGCAAATTCCATATTTTTGGATTTCCGGAAGGCATTTGACACGGTGCCCCCATTGAATGTTACTAACGAAGGTACGACCTTATGGAATACGTTTATAGCTGTGTGAGTGGCTCGAACCCTGTTAAGTAACAGAACAGAATTTAGTATGTTGTACTCGATGGCGAGTTCTCATAGGGTATCGTCAGGAGTGCCCCACGGATGTGGGATAGGACCACTGTTGGTGCTCCATATACGTAAATGATGTGGCGGATGAGGTGGGCAGCATTCTGCGGGTGTTTGCCGATCATGCTGTGGTGTCCGGTATGGTGTCGAAGTTGAGTGTCTAGGTCCTGAACTGCGCGTCGTACATTCATATTATTTTACAGGTACACAAGTATATGTGGTTACTGTCTGTAAAATAAGTTGGGGAATGGGGTTAGTAGTAAAGACTAATAAAGTAAAACTTCATGGAAAAACAAAGATATACATAGTATGTGACAAACTATTCATTATTTTGTGGAGTGTCAGCGAAAGGTTTGGAACTGTAAGTTTGTTCGGGTTTCGCTATGTGCTCTTTTTCTCACACACTGGATCAATTTAGTCTGGGTTATGCTGTGAGTTTCGGTGCCTCAGGACCTATCGTAACTTAAATACTTATTGTGTTAAACTTTTGTCGTAAGACTACAGTATTGAGTATATTATGGCAACGGTGTAAATTTCTAAACACTCTCAAAAGCCGTCAGACGGCTACATACAACCAGGACTGGTCACTCAGGCTGCGATGGATATGTGTAGTAAGCTGAAACTAACCGCCGAATTAGTCTAGCTGGTGTGGTGGTTGTACAGTTTGCCGGATAGTAACACTGTGGATGGTGGTGTGATTCCGTCGCGTTTCTTCGGATTTATATGCAGATATTGTGTAGGATCCAGATTGATCGAATTTATTCAAGAGTTCTTACTAGTAGTAAGAACTCTTGACTGAATTCTATAGCTTGTAGGTCAGGTTGAGCGAATGACTCTTCAGTGCTATGCCGTCTGGATACAAAAGACTGAAAGACGGATTTGTGGCTTTCGTGTTGCTGACGTTGTCGCCATTGACTCGGTAGAATTCCTATTGTTTGCGTGTAGCCTTCGAACAGTCCCTTCCCGTCGACCGTAGAGAACAAGGAAGGAAAGCTGCAATGCTTCCAACCTTGATAAATGTGGGAAAAGTCCGTTTGACTAGCGAGAACAGAGGCGGGGCTTCCTGGAGCTACACGTGCGCGCGCGTCAGTCACCTTGAACTGTCGTAACGAGTACTACACGTCTGATACGGCAACGGTTGCGCAGTGCAGGGGCAGGTGTGCGCGTGATGAGCAAACACGGGCCCCACTACGATAAGCCGTGGAGTTGAATGGGGCGGTGGTACTCGCACGGTAGCTGAGGCAGGCAGTGTTGGTGTGAGCCCGGGGGCCCAGCACAGGTGACTGTGTGGAGTCAGCTGATTATAGCCGGGTCTCCGAAAGCAACAAAAGTGCCACTCCAGTGGCGTCTACGAAGTCGTGTGGGGAACACCCAAATTCCACTCGCGTGACCTCACCATGCCACCAAACTTAATCGCTTTAGCTTTGACATTTCCCTTCCCCCGCTAGCGATTAACATCAGAAACAGGCAGTGAAAACCTCGTAACTCCACGTGTATGATTATGAAGTTATTGAAATTAAGAGTTTTCACAGATACATGTAGCAACTTCCTGTATCACACATTTGCACCTGTCATTGCCTGCCATCGAAATAGAGTAGCCACTATCTTGATTTGGCGCTTCCGAAGCTAATGTGCGTATTTGGTTGTTTCCGTACTTCATTACGAAATTACGCAGTTTCAGTGATACACCGCATTATGGATCACCGCAAGGTTCGTAGTTTGTAGTCCGGTTTGTTGTTGTACAGGGGAAGGAAGTGAGACTTCTGGATGTAAAAGCTATATGTGCGCATAATCGTAAATTTACATAGTGAATACACTGAGGAGCCAAAGAAACTTGTACAGCTGCCTAATATCTGCCGCAACACGACGTGGCATGGACTCCTCTAATGTCTGAAGTAGTGCTGACACCACGAGTCCTGCAGGGCTGTCCATAAATCCGTAAGAGTAAGAGGGGGTGGAGATCTTCTGAAAAGCACGTTGCAAGGCATCCCAAATTTGCTCAATAAGTTAACTGTCTGTAGTTGGTGGCAAGTGGAAGTGTTTGAACTCAGAAAAGCGGTCCTGCAGCCACGTTGTAGCAATTCTGGACGTGTGGGGTGTCGCATTGTCCTGCTGGAATTGCCCAAGTCCGTCGGAATTAACAGTGGACATGAATGGATGCAGGTGATCAGACAGGATGCTTACGTACGTGTCACCTGTCCGTCGTATCTACACGCATCATTCCAAATGCACACACCATTACAAAACCTCCACCAGCTTGAACATGCAGACAGGCAGGGTCTATGGATTCGTGAGGTTATCTCAATACCCTTACATGTCCGTCCGCTGCTGATATGCAGGGTCCATGGATTCGTGAGCTTGTCTCCATACCCGTATACGTCCATTCGCTCGATACAATTTGAAACGGGGACTCGTCCGACCAGGCAACATGTTTCCCGTCATCAACAGTCCAATGTCGGTGTTGACAGGCCCAGGCGAGGCGTAAGGCTTTGTGTCGTGCAGTCATCAAGGGTACACGAGTGGGCCTCCGGCTCCGAAAGCTTCAGTGTAATCATAAGTTAGGTATTACATTCGGTAATATTTAACCATAGATTACTAAACCCTTACAAAACTTAAGAATGCTGTAGGGTATAGAACTGGACTTTTGTGCTTAATTCGGTACGTAACATACCATTGGCGATATAATAATTGCAATCAAATAATTCATAACCTGTAGTTATGACCTCCTTCGAACAAAATCTGCAACAAACTTTACGACAGTTTAATAGCAGTGTGACATTCCCCTTTAGTGTTAGTTAGCTGATATGGGGGTGGAAGTGTAACAAAACCTACCAAATGAGTCTACAGGGCACTGTAAGTAGCACCCAAATCATAAGTAAGAAAACTGAAATTGTAGTTTTGAGAACGTGTAGTATAAATATTGGAGGTATGACAGGTAATCGCCAGATGTCAAATAGCAAAGAGCCAGTTCTAGTTTCACTCGACTAAGTACTGCATCTCTAATGTATCAGATTTTTTAATAGAGCTCGAAACTCGGCCCTAAAATCCTCGAAATTTAATTTAGTTATCCAGAGTGGTTAAAGAGTCGCTTTTCGTTTGTTTTTGATGCCCGCGTGTTACTTCTGTGAAAACTCACTATGAAATCAAACATTTAAAACGTACGACTGGTTTTGACAGCAGCGTGTGGCAACTGCGGAACGCATATCGGAGTATCTTGTTTTAGGAGACCTACACCCTCCGACAGCAACTAGTAATATTCGGAATCGCGATTAAGTCCAATTCTGGAGCTTTTGTTCGTCCACGGATCGGTTCAACTTGAACCTACAGTACGGCCATTCGGCTTTTAGCCGTTATGTGGAAAAGGTGGTGACGTTCTTCATCAAAGATTAAACGTTGTCGTAACAAGCGCAAACCCTGACAATAATTCACCAAATCCGGGAATTAAGTACATTTCATTACAAATATAAAATTCTTGGTCTGTGTGATGGAAGACGAGTTTGTGTGGTATAACCCCGATGCTAATTTGTAGCATCATTGTTGCATTTAGATATCGTTGATAGTAGCTATCTTTGGTTGCAGGTATAGACGTCGCTTTTTATGCTGCTATCCATTTTTCGCTTTGTGTACTGGTATCGGCGTTCCAAAATGTCTTACAAAGCGATGATTTCGACACCATATTGCGTCAGTCGCCGTGATTCGTGGATATTTATATTGATTTCTCTTCCACCATCCACTGCACCGTTTGTATCCACGTACTTTAGTTTTGTATTTTTTGTTATGATCTAGGCAGTTTTCAGACTTTGCATTACCACCGCCCAAGACCCACAGTTTCCCGTGGTTGTTGTGCTTGTTAGCTTCAACATTACTTTCAAGATTTCGGGTGTTTGATGTTTGTATTTTGGCGGCATGGAAACGGTTAATATCATTAGGCGCCATTATGGGATGATTTTGTTGCATTTTGGGGCTTGTTATGACGCCATTGGTCAGTCACAGCATGGTACAGAAGGTTCAGGTGCATCCCCGTGATATTGTTTTTCTATTTCCGCAACGGATAGTGGCGTTGTAGTTTGTTCTCGCAGTTACAGTCAATGTAATAGATATTTTTTGTTGCGCATTTAATTCTCGATTAGTTTCTTTCCTTATTTCATCGGAATTTTACATTATCAAACTAATAAAAAAACTGGTAACAATTTTACTTTCTATTCTAATAATTGAGCCGGGATCTAAAGGTTAATTTGCACCTTGCTTTATTCTCTTAATAATGGTAATAGAGTAGGTAGTAGTGGATGTAAATTGCAATAGTTGGCAGCGATGAAGAGGCATATAGCTTACCATGCTAGTCACTCGTATGCGTCAAACGAAGTCGAAATTGAGGTCTATTTGCCGACTGGTCGCACAAAAATAAAATTTAGCTACCTTTTCGCTTGTAATGAGAACTTAAACATTTCCATTACGTAGCAAACAGTTGATTCCGTGAGCGGTACATTGCAGAACAGTTCAAAATAACAATATTTATTTGGCATTTCGTGTCTTAAATGTTTGCAAAAAAGTCTCACTGGGTTACTTACCGTTAAAAGCAGTTGTGCCATCGAACGTAACGTTTCATACGCGTAAAAGTTACTTACGGGCTGAAACTTCCTGGCAGATTAAAACTGTGCCGGATCCAGACTCGAACTCGGGATCTTCGCCTTTCGCAGGCAAGTGCTCTAATCTGCCAGGAAGTTTCATATCAGCGCACACTTCGCTGCAGAATGAAAATCTCATTCCACTTACGGGCTGAATCTCTCTGAAATAATTTGCTCTCTCTCTCTCTCTCTCTCTCTCTCTCTCTCTCTCTCTCTCTCCCCCCTCTCCCCCCTCCCCCCCCCCCCCCCCCCCCCCCCCCCTCTCTCTCTCTCTCTCTCTCTCTCTCTCTCTCTCTCTCTCTCTCTCTCTCTCTCTCTCTCTCTCAGCAGAGGCTGGAGTAGGAAAGAGCGTAATATATTCAGTACGTATTTTAATTAAGACCTCTTAACGTTAAACTGCATTAGATGTTCAGAAGCACGTCAAATTCAAAATTAATTTCAAAATACTTTGTCACGGACGACTTCATCAAATGCTTTTCTAACTGTACTTAATTTTTTCATTTCCTGGTTTAACAGATTGTCATTTAAGTCCGCTGTACGTATATATTACATTCTTGTTGCTGGATTAGAAGTTTGCAATCACGTCTACTTTATACAGACCAGAAATATTCTAGTAGTATTGTGGAATTGTATGCTCTATCCTTTTCCAGCACCCTCGCAGCAAATCGGTCTTAGATTCGTCTTTTTGCTGTTGTATTGAAGAATTTGAATAGTACGCCTCTTTCCATTCCTCAGCGATGTGCAGACGAGCTAGATTACCAATTACTGTAAATGCAAATGATCTTGGAGTAAGATGACGACGGCATTGCTAGGTACGAACTTAAGTGCAGCTCTCCCAGAACTTGCTTTTCAGGTACACTTTCGCAAGTAACCAGTTTCCACGCAAGGCGACGTGGCAATTTCCGCACATGTAAGCCTACTTCGTTATCTCCTCATTCTGCGTTCTACATTTTCCTCCATTGCGTCTGCCATGAGACGTGCAGTGCAGAGGGAAGTCGGCTGTGTACGTGCTTTATAGTTTGTCTGATAATAGTTGAAATATCGTTGTGGATTGCGTAATACTTATCGCGCACGGCCTGGACAGTATTTCCACTCGATGTACTGAATACTGTATATCAGCTCTTTTTACATGTGGATAAAAGTTTACGCCAATAATGAAAGTACCGCATTTGGCAGGGGGACGGTATCATAATCCACCTAGATACTCCAAAAAGACGCGTGTTTCCTTGCTTATATCATTGCCCAACTGTGGCGCATTGTCAGAAGAGAGCAAATGTTCAGACTGCTGCAAAGCCAGTTTTGCAACGCAACGGTAAAGGTGAGATTGAAATGGAGCGACAACTGGAAACTACGCGGGACATTGCTCACATTCTGGCGGTAAATGGACAAAGCACAATATCGTCCAGCCGTCGTGCAATGGTGGCAACAGTACGCGAAGACCGCACAGACGCTGAGAGGGAAGAAAGGCGATAGTGTCGACCATTTCCAGGCAATCGAGGAGCTGAATGTTCCGTCGTCAGGGATCAAAACTACATCCACAGTGTGTGCAGACATTGCGGTGGAGGACTGTTTTATGACAAAAGTATTTTCCGCCGTTTCTGCTGCTTCTGTAAACATCCCTGTAATTTTGCTGCTGTTTTGTAATCCGACAGCTGCGATTCATCTCGGCGTATATTTGCCATTTGGATATAGTTGCGTGCTGATTGCTGCTGTATTTGCCATTTGGCCCGTTCTCA
Organism: Schistocerca serialis cubense; assembly: GCF_023864345.2. NCBI lineage: Eukaryota > Metazoa > Arthropoda > Insecta > Orthoptera > Acrididae > Schistocerca > Schistocerca serialis. The sequence goes on from NC_064648.1 coordinate 63,762,370, forward strand.
CATGTGGAAGGGCAGATATACTACACTGCAGTACGTATTTGGATTCGGACTGTTTGGAGCTTGGTTCAAACATGCCGAGACCACGTTGTAAAGAGAGCCTTAACTCTAGCAATACAACGGTATTTTCCACAACGCGCAATACCAAGGGGGAGGGGATATTTTGTGTCCACCCTGAAATAATTAACGATTTTTGTCTATTAACAATATACCTTTTAAAAGAACTACTGATGTGTAATCGGGATCCATAACCTGAAAATACCTTTTAGCACACATTTTGCAGTTACAATGCACCTTCGGTATTGTAGATTACTGACTTCATTCCCACCACAAAAAATGGAAATTTCGTTCATTGTTGTGGACTTTTGCTCAGGCTCTAAACCTGGAATTACTGAACACGACCTTCATAGAGCAAAGTAACATCCACTCGTACTACTGAGACTTAAAATTTTGTGTTAAGTTTAACTGAAAAATTTAAAACATATATGGAATCTAGTAGAAAGATTCATAAAGACAATACTATCTCAAAATATAGAGAATTAGATTACAAAATTTTCAAAAGGTGGTCATAAACACACACACGCACGCTTTTGTATTGCGAGGCTTAACATTGCACTGTGCTTGAAAACGTCAACGTAGATCTTACAGCCGCAATAAAATATATTGCCAGCTCTATGCGGAATTACTGCGAATCAGTTCTTAAAATTGTGTATTCCGATTGGTATTCATAGATCAGTTAAGTCTTGGATTTAAAGAATAGTTACGTGCTGTTTTCCTGGTGTTGACGATCGGGCCTCACAAGCGCGAAGTGTGCCATCTCGTCGGTAGATAATCGCATAATGACGATAATCGTCGCTGGTACTCGTAGAAGCGTGCGTGCGTTATGCAAATTACCTCATCAGAGGTCGGCTCCTTTTCACTCTGCGTGAATTACTGCTGTGTTACGTGTCTTCTCTCAGTGCTCAAAGCTCCCGCCAGCTTCGTTAGTGCTTGCTAGACGCACTATCCAGTGTTCCATTTGTAGTAGCGTATTTCCATTTAACGGAAGCGATGTCAGAACTTGTTAGAATGGCAGTAAAACTTTCTTACTACCATAGTTATTTACTATCGTAACTATTTTCGTTATATGTTGCGAGGTCTGGTTTGACACAGCACTCCATGCAAATACATCTAGTGAAAGTCTCTTCATCTCTGCATAACTGCTTCAACCATGCATCCACCATAATCCAACCCGTAAACCCACACACCCCGATTCTTTAAAGAATCAAACCAACGTATGTGAAACTGCTTCAGTCGCCATGCGAGAAAAAGTTCAGAAATGTTCTTTATTATGTATAAAGTCAATAAGTGCTCGGATGAATATAGTCTGAATAATTTGTGCGCCGTGAGCTATGCTTACCGGAGACGTAAACACGAATTTCTAACTTTAATACTTGACTTGCTGTTAAACATATTATATAAGATTTAACCTGCAAATGGGATTATGTGACTGATGTAGCCGTTCAGTAATATAGACGATGTAAGTTATCAGCAATTAGCCACACACAGTAACAAAACATGCATGCATGCATGCATACATACATACTATGTAAATAAAATTAACTTAATATAAATTTCAGATTTGATCTGTGAAACTTCGTATTTTACTTGAAAGCCATTGCATGTTTTGTGTTGTCAATTAATTGATTATTTTTTGTTCACGTGTGATTCACAACCCTCATCCCTCTGGTTTCAGATGTATGGTGGTATGCGTGGCATCAAGGGTCTGGTGTGTGAAACTTCAGTGCTGGACCCGGAAGAAGGCATCCGCTTCCGCGGCTACTCGATCCCGGAGTGCCAGAAGCTACTGCCGAAGGCTCCGGGTGGCAACGAACCCCTCCCCGAGGGCCTTTTCTGGCTGCTCATCACCGGTGACATACCCAACGAGGCTCAGGTAGGCTGCAATCCTCAGTCCTGCAGGGGTTGCAGTGACGGGTGCTGCGCCGTGAGGTTGAGTTGTATTGTTGTTGGTTTATAAATAAATGAAGGTGTTAAGGTACTGAGAATGTGCTAGCTTTCTGACGAGTCCTTCAGAGCTGGAGATTACACGCAAACCTGTACGTGCGGGCACAGCAGATTGACAGGGGCGAAGGGTTGTGAGATGAAGTTGTGGAGGGGGTGAGGAATTGGGTGACGACGGTTGGGGAAGGGCATGTGCTGCTCTGCTCATTTAATTGGAAACATTTATTTGGTGTATCAGAATTACTTCTTTGCACCGGTATGCATTCCAAATGAATCTAAATAAGGGTCACCAGTATCATTCTAACCCCTAAGACAGGGTTATGTTCCTCACAGCTCCAAACTAGATAATTGAAAGTCCTTAGCTAAGTAAAGCTGAAATCCTAAACACCTTTTTCCAAAGCTGTTTCACAGAGGAAGACACACTGCGGTTCCTTCTCTAAACCCTCGCACGAACTGAAATCACTCGACAGTAAAGTCCACTGGACCTGACGGGATACCGATTCGATTCTACACATAGTACACAAAAGAACTTGCCCCTCCTAACAGCCATGTACCCCAAGTCTCTAGAGGAACGAAAGATTCCAAATGATTAGAAAAGAGCACAGGTAGTCCCAGTTTTAAAGAAGGGTTGTTGAGCAGATGCTCAAAACTATAGGCCTTTATCTCTGACATCGATCTGTTGTAGAATTTTAGAACGTTTTTTTTTCTTGCATATCATGTCATTTCTGGAAACCCAGAATCTACTCTATAGGAATCAACATGGATTACGGAAACAGCGACCGTGTGAGACCCAACTTGCTTTATATGTTCATGGGACCCAAAAAATATTAGATACAGGCTCCCAGGTAGATGCCATTTTCCTTGACTTGCGGAAGGCGTTAGATACAGTTCCGCACTGTCGCCTGATAAAGTAAGAGCCTAAAAATATCAGACCAGCTGTGTGGCTGGATTGAAGAGTTTTTAGCAAACAGAACACAGCATGTTTTTTCTCAACGGAGAGACATCTACAGACATTAAAGTAACCTCTGGCGTGCCACAGGGGAGTGTTATGGGACCATTGCTATTCACAATATATATAAATAACCTGGTAGATAGTGTCGGAAGTTCCATGCAGCTTTTCGCGGATGATGCTGTAGTATACAGAGAAGTTGCAGCATTAGGAAACAGCAGCGAAATGCAGGAAGATCTGCAGCGGATAGGCACTTTGGGCAGGGAGTGGCAACTGACCCTTAACATAGACAAATGTAATGTATTGCGAATAGATAGAAAGAAGCATCCTTTATTGTACAATTATATGATAGCGGAACACACTGGTAGCAGTTACTTCTGTAAAATATCTGGGAGTATGCGTGCGGAACGATTTGAAGTGGAATGATCTTATAAAATTAATTGTTGGTAAGGCGGGTACCAGGTTGAGATTTATTGGGAGAGTCCTTAGAAAATGTAGCCCATCAACGAAGGAGGTGGCTTACAAAACACTGGTTCGACCTATACTTGACTATTGCTCGTCAGTGTGGGATCCGTACCAGGTCCGGTTGCCAGAGGAGATAGAGAAGATCCAAAGAAGAGCGGCACATTTCGTCACAGGGTTATTTGGTAAGCGTGATAGTGTTATGGAGATGTTCAGCAAACTCAGGTGGCAGACTCTGCAAGAGAGGCACTCTGCATTGCGGTGAAGTTTGCTGTCCAGGTTTCGAGAGGGTGCGTTTCTGGATGAGATATCGAATATATTGCTTCCCCCTACTAATACTTCCCGAGGAGATCACGAATGTAAAATTAGAGAGATTAGAGCGTGCACGGGGGCTTTCCGACAGTTGTTCTTTCCGCGAACCATACGAGAGTGGAACAGGAAAGGCAGGTAATGACAGTGGCATGTAAGGTGCCCTCTGCCTCACACTGTTGGGTGGATTGCAGAGTATAAATGTAGATGTAGAACTACTTTTGGAAAAGATAGAGATCTGACTACTGGACTGGGATACCTTCACTATTAACAGTTCATTACAACACACTAACAAGTCTTATCAATAATCTCTACATCAAAGTGACAATATAGTTTATAATTAGTATGGAGAGAGTTGCACAAATACATCATCCTCAAAATAGCTTAGAAATAAAAATTAATGGGAATGAATTAACCCTACTCAAGTCCATCACTTTTATCCAATACAATCCCAGCTCCAGCTAGCTAATAGCTACACACCGTCCTCTGTGGACTCTTTACCAAACAAGTCCACACTTACCTAAAATTTCCAAGCAGACTTCCACACACGTGCACAGGAATCCATTTTTGAATGCTTTGTTCTCTTTCTGCACTGGAAGAATAATCTCGGTGAATGTGAAGGATCACTAACTGCAGACTTCCAAAGTGATAATTACTTCAAAACACAATCTCCACACAACAGTAACCGTAACTTACCACATCAGTCCCATGATGGATCCTGCCATCTAGCCAAACAGGAGCATTGTGTGTTACGTTGATGTATAAATTTATAGTTTTTGCTTTGCATGTTGGTTTCCCAGATGCACTGAGTTTACTTACCGATTGTCATTTTTTATTTATAAACCACTACTGCTACTTGAGTTGACATATTGGCATTTTGTCATTTTGATATAGCAAGTGAAGCTGTGGAGTCTAGAAAATGGGGTGCTAAGTGGAGAAATTGGAATACTTCTGACATACTTCCGACATAATTCTGTCAGAGTTCGGTAAAGGGGTCACAGCATTGGAAGCAATCAGAAACATTTGCAGTCATTTGTGATAATGCCATAGACAGAGCACAGCAAGAAAATCCTTTTATCATTTTAAGGATGACATGACGTTACTGTGTCTGTACATTCAGGAAGACCTTCAGGGTTTGATGAAGAGCATTTGAATGTATTAATCAACAATTACCCACCTCAGTGTACTCAAGGACTGGCAAAAGTGATGAACTGTGATCATTCCACCATGGTGCGATATTCACATGAATTGGGGAAGGTTCAGAAATCGGATGTATAGGTACTGCTTACTCAAGCCAATCATCAACTGATTCGTGGAAAACACAGATTCCTGTCCTGCATCATTACTAGTGACGAGAAATGGTATCTTTATGCTAACATAAGGAAAAGCAAGAAATGGTTGAGCCCAAACGAAGCTGCAACTCTGCACAACCACAAAAGATAATGTTATGCATCTGGTGGAACAGGAACGGTGTAGTGTTCTAACAATTGCTTCCCCGAAGTGGAGTGATCGCTGCTGACATTTATTGTCAAAAACTGGTGTGTCTTGCAGACGCAGTCCAAGAATGACGACTAGGCAGACTGTGTAAAGTGATGCTACTCCACAATATTACCTGACTGCATTCTGGTAGACTGACAAAAACCTCGGCACAAGAATTGGGTCGGGAAATCATTCCACAACCACTCTATTCTCCTTCTCCACTGTCTGTTGAATGACCTTAAAGGAACTTCCTTTCTGGATAAAAATGCACTCTGAGGCAAAGAACTCGTCAAGCCTTGTTCAAAGCTGTGATTTCTACAGTTGCGAAATTGAAAAGTTACGCAAGTGTTGGCAGATTGTTGTAAATAGTGAGGGAGAACCTTGCTGATTTGGAGTGAGTGAGTGAGTGAGGGGGTTTTTTTTTTAATGAGTCTCCATTGCTATTTCTGTAAAATGCTGCTTCCTTCTGGGATTCACCACAGTTCCTCCAAAACACCATCATGGGGCAGTCACTCGACATAGCACCAGCATAATGCTAGGACCATTACCTATTTAGGGGGATTAGGCAAACAGCAGCTCATTGGGCCACCAGGAGGGACAAAAACCTGTTTCCCAGGTGTACACAATAGCCACCAAAATGTGCAAACAGGTTCAGTCTACAAATTATTTTATGTTGTCTATGTAATAAAGTGAAGCTGGCGCTGCGGGTAATAATCCAGATGGGTCAGTTTGAGAAGCAGCATTCAAGATAGGCTATGCTCTGAAGGAAGATTTGTCAGAAAGCTAGCAAAATAATGTTTCATGTTCAAGTGCATATTGACCACTTAACTATTTGGTGAGTTAGTATCTTTACTTCCTGAATTATTTAATCATTGCCCCAGTAATGTGTTTAAAATACGCGAGACAGGTGTTCTATCTTGTTCCTAAATAATTTCAGGTGAATGCTGGGTGAGAGTTGTACAGAATAGTCAGATTCCATTATCAACTAGGTTAAAGGGATATTAACTTTGAACTAAGAGGAAAGTAAAATACATAAGATTGTGTAGTACTTCTGATGTTTATTTTAAATTCTAAAATTTAAAGCTGTGGAAGTATTAGCACTATTCCAGAGTGCAATATTTAGACACATATAGAATATTTTTGATTGATAGGGATGTGTTTCCCGCAGTTTGTAGCATCTGTGACCTATTTCCTGTGTGGTCTAAACATGTCTGTTTCACCCTGGTTTAAGAGCCACTTTCTTGGAAAGGGATCTTGTCCTCCTTTTATTCACGAGTGACTTGTTTTTGTGTAATTAATTGTCTACTGGCTCAATGACACAATAGTCCATTAACGGTAGGTATTTTTGTTTTAAACATGACAGAAGACGTCTTTGAAACAGTACCACTAGATAATGTACTCGTAAACCAACAGTTTCCATCTGGGATGCCATGTTGTCCAGACAGGTCACGGAGCCAATGTACTTCTGTCTGTGAATATTGCGACGTGACAGGTCATACAGCACTGGGATAATGACAATCTCCGTCAGTTCAAAGTTCTTCGTGGAGCATTGTGAGGAACAGGCTCCGAGTTCTGTGATGTTGCGGTAGTCTTTCTCCCTAAGGTACATTTGCAACACTTTGCTGATAAAGCCTCAGTTAAAATGCCTGCAGCAGACTGTTCTCGGATATATCAGTTGATCTGAAGGCAACAGACTGATTTGATCAGGCAATGTACGGGAAACCTACACGCATTTGAGCACACACTGTTTTTACCAAGCTGTACCAAAGTAATTACTCTTTGTTCTAAAGTATTCAGAATCAAAGAGTCATTCTGACGATGACCACCTAGAGTTTGAATGGCAGTATGATAAGTGTGTTGAGAGAGTGGTTACAGTTAGGGGGATATACTGAACACTTCCAGATACCACAGACAAAGGACACCTTGTGAATCTATGAAAGAGAGAGGTGGCTATATTTCTGCCGTACTATGGGGCAGTGAGCAGTAATGAGACACCAGAGTCCCTTCTTGTGTAAGCATCGTGCAAAGACGTTTCGGGAATGCAGCCAAATGGCATCGATAATTGCTGATATTTGTGTAGTAGCACACCTTCCCCTTCCCTGCCCTGGCAGTTTTGCCTTGAATGGCAGGGTGTGATCCTTCTGAAATATAGGCATTTATCTACATCACCCAGCTACGTTCCCATAAAGTGTTTGAATAATGAGCTGCAGAGGCATGGACTGGGACAAGTATTCCAGCCTGCCCTGGAAGTAAGAGATGTTGTGCCCCTTGTGTATGGTTTGTGCTGCAATTGTAGCAGCACCTATAATGGTCAACCTATTCCCACTGTAGCAAGCCACTGTTCTCAGTGCAAGTGCTATTGTATAAAAAGTGAGGTTGAGAAGTTGCTCATAGCTGAGCATTACCTGGAAGATGGATGTAAAATAAAATTTGAAAAGATTAGTCTTGACTCGTGGATTGTCATTGGGATTCCATTATAGACACAGCAGCTAAGATTAGAATAAACTGCAAAAAATTTAACAGAGAGCAGGGGTACTCACTTAATAGAACATGGGGATGGGCTTTGGATATCCAGCCAAAGCAGGTGCTTGACACTTTTAGGGAGGTGACAGTGGCAGTTTCAAATGTGGCGCCATCCTCTCGCACCCTACAATGGCCTCAGTCTTTTGGCTACTTGTTTTCGGTGCACTTTCGGTGTCACTTTGGCCATCTAATTGCTTCCCGATGCAGAAGTTGTGCTTTTATGGGGTGATCCTGTGATGTTAAATGCTTGCTGGAATGATGAAGAGTAAATGTATCAATTTGAGGTGAGGGATTATGATTTGGAAGTGACTGGGCTGAAAGTTACAAATGAAATTGGGTCCGACACCCGATATTGTAATGCGTGTACCAGTACTGTTGTTGCTAGTTGTAGGGTAAACCACTTTCAGAGATGGTGGTATGAATAAAAAGACATAGCTTGTAAACCTAGAAGTGGTCATTCGGAACTGACAAAATCGGTCAAAGTGGCATTTCCCTTGCATTTTAAACGCACTTGAGTCGATACCGGGCAGTTCTAAAGTCCAGGCCACAAACAATTAAGCATTTGTGGAGTAGAATGCTTTTCTTTTTTCATTTTCGTGTAGTGCTGCATAAAATGCTTGATTTCGAATCCTTTTAGGATGAAATGACTGTTTTACAAAATAAATTGCTGAGGTACAAGCAATGAACTTCTCAGAAAGGAGCTTCCTGTGAAGTAGGAATAAATCCCACAATCTGAGAGAGAATGACTGTCAGGATAAAAACTCTAAGATCATGGGCAGGAGGTGTAGAGGTGTCAATTACAAATTTTTTCGTAGGGGGAATGTGAAAGCAAATGCGTGAAACTAAAAATGGTTTTTAGAATCTATTTTTTATCATGCGGTGCACACAATTCCCTACACTGCTAAACATATGCAAGAGTTTGTTAGAGTTCTTGCTGTTGTTTTGTTTCTGAAGTCTGAATAATAATGGACCATATATATTGTACTGTTTTTCATATGCAGTTGGCTGTTAGAATTTTTTTTCTCTAATTATTCCTCAAAGTCCTCGGTCTACAATTTCGAGATCAGTTCCTTCTAACGTACGTTCACAATGAAACTGTTTTGTTTTCAGTTGGCTCCGAATAGAAAATAAAGACTGTTGCGGCAATTACAGGTGAAGTACCTGTCGAAGGAGTGGGCTAACCGGGCTGGCCTGCCTTCACACGTGGTGACGATGCTGAACAACTTCCCCACCAACCTGCACCCCATGTCACAGTTCAGCAGTGCCATCACCACCCTCAACACGGAGAGCAAGTTCCTCAAGGCATACAGCGAGGGTGTCCCCAAGGCCAAGTACTGGGAGGTGAGTTGCAAACCGGGCTATAGTCTACTGTTCTTCTGCTTCACCCTTTTGCCAATTTCATAAATTATTGAGTTTCACTTATTCTGTTACATAGTTGTACTGTTTTTAAACAGATTATTTCCAACATGTAATGGTAAATTATCTTCTCAGTAATGCAGTTCCAGTGTTTAAACAATGGCTTAAATATAGCTCATATGTCAGTGTGCTGTGGAAACTCCTCGGTATATTGTGTGGTGTGCCACGAACAAGAGAGATTGCAAACCATTGCTGTACAGTTCAGTGAAGTCATCCACAAGGATAACATACTCTGGAAATAAGAGTAATTCATTCAGAACTCTAGGAGCCTGGAATGTTAGATCTCCTAGTTGTGTTCATAGATTTGAGAAATTGTAAAAGTTGATTGGATAGCTTGAGCTAATATCCACAGTAGTAAGACATTCGAGAGACTTGCAGAAGATGTATAAAGAGCTATGAGTCTCTTAGCACAATAGAGACTTGCAGAGAGATCCGTCACAGGAATACAGTATTAGGTATTAGTGTAATTAAAACAGATTAATTTTGCTTTACTGTTGGTTAACGATACAAAACTAATTTAAAGTGGTAATCATTACTCTCCAAATTCGTGGAACTCGTGAGATGCTTTTCTGCTAAAAGCCCACTGAAAACGCAAATGTGTTAAGAGAACAAATGTGCCTTACAGGGAAATTATGCAGGTAAAAATGACGATGTAAGATAATGGGCCTAGAATCTTTGTGAAAGAGTACATAGATAAGATAGTTTTCTAAACTGTACACTTGCTTGATACACAATTCTCTAATAAATTTTGAAGAAAATGTGCAAATGAGTTACATTTGTTGTGAGTTCAGACATAAAATGGTTTGCCACACATTTGTGATATCTGTAACTCATAGAGACTGTTCATTGGTTCTCTCCCACAGTGTAATATGTCAGCCCAAGCTCCTTATAAGCACAAATACAAATAATGGAGAGCATCTGAAGATTAGCGGTTAAATTCTTGAAATTAGTTGTGTGCATGTTCTTATTTAAAATGCGTAAGGAAAGTGACAAAATTTTTTTAATTTTCTAAATTTTCAAAATAAAATGCAAGTTTTTTGGTTGCTAAGGTACTTGATTACTTTGTATTGCATTATTTGATGAAAGTATTTTATTTCTCTAAACAGCAGGCTTCATGTATAAAAGTTTCGTGCTAAATGGACAAACATGTTTCTAACTTGTATTTTTCTTCCATCTTTGTAGTGTGTTAACATCAGTTTTAGTTTAATGGAATCTACTTGTGATTGATAAGCATTGACCTGTTCGAAAAGCATTTTCTTTCAGAGAAAAATAAGTTTGTGAAACCACATTTCAGAAAGGAAATTAGGAAATTAGGAAAGAATGAAAGTTGTCAGTTGGTAATTTTCAGTGTTTACATCCCGCAACTCTGTGACAGTACCAGTATCTGGCAGCAGTAGAACAGAGAAGTGTGTTCACTAGATGATGTATGAGAAACAGAAAGAAATAGATGAATTTGCGTTTCCTGATGTTTTGTTCAATTTACGGGCATAATCCTTATTAATCTCACCAGTGTAAAAGTCGAGTAAGGCTTTTTATTTTTCTACTATAGTAGCATTCCGAGCAATAGAGAGCAGTCTCACTTCTCCATTAATTCAATTTCTGAGAGAGTGCTTCACTAGGCAGGTACCTAAGCCTTAGAATATATGTTTTAGGAATCTTTTTCCTTTTACATGTAAAGAGAAATGCAATGCACAGAAAGGAACCTATTTTATAATCATAGAACAGATAACAGCTGAATTCCAAAGTTGATGAACAACAAACCTAATAGCTAATTTCAAAAGTACTTCATATAGGAAGAATATTTAATGCGCAAAATGTTGTTGCAGCAAAGAATGTCATGTAATGTGTAGTTGCTTCCAAACTGTTACTCATTTTCTGAATTCTTGTATTTGCAGTTCTTGTATTTGCAGTTTTTGTAATTCTCGTTTTTGTGTGTATCTCGCAGTACGTATACGAAGATGCAATGGATCTCATCGCGAAACTGCCCGTCGTGGCTGCCATGATCTACCGCAACACTTACAAGGAGTCGAAGGGCATCGGAGCTATAGACCCCAAGAAGGACTGGAGCGCAAACTTCTGCCAGATGCTCGGCTACGACAACCCGGAGTTCACCGAGCTCATGAGGCTGTACCTCACAATCCACAGGTGAGCTGAGCACTAGTTCAGCAGGTCAGTACGGGGCTGCTGATTTCACTAAGTGTGAGGGCTCGTAATTCTTTCAAACTCGTTGATCCTGATAGACAAAAAATTAAGATGTAGTCAGTGCTTGGATCTCTGGCATGGTGTTGACTTGAATAAAAGGATTTTAGCTTATTTTATGTACTTTTCTCCATTGGTTTATAGAATTCCTTTCTGAGAGCAATATATCTATTTACTTCTGTCAAAAAATAAAAAAAAATTCAACTTCAGCATAGAAGATAAGTGGAAAATAGCGCTCGCAAACTAATTGACCATTTAAAATGATGGTGCACCTTGCAGGACATTTATTGGTGGTCACTTGCTTCATAATTAAATCTTCCAATAAGCTTAGAGAGGAGTGAGATTTACAAATAAACATTTTTACATATCTTTTTTTCTCACAATTGGTTCCAGTTACACGTCTAGAGGTTGATTCTTAAGGCCGAAATTTTTCACTTTGTATGTTCCAAATGACATAATTGTGAAACAGCCCTGTTCCATAATTTCTGTTTCTCTAACATTTTTATTCTGTCACATTTTTCTATATCACAATGTCTTTACAATCTCCGCTTTTAAAACAAGAATTACATTGGTATTGCCAAAATTAAACTCATCCGACCACATCAGAGACATGCTCACCACTAACTCATTCTGCGGTACTAACAATATTCGAGAGTTTACAAACTTTCTTTACACAAGAAGAATCTTCACCAAATTATATCACTATTTTATAAATGAATCCAGAAATAAATTTAATTAATATCGTCAGATTGCCCAATTAATAATATGAATTTTAAGTGTGCCAGATATTTTGTAATTTCAAATGTTTCTAAAAGAAGAGTAATTTTGACTGTACATAGAGAGTTAGTACATATCAATTGCGATAAATTTGTTTTTATATATTTTAACCTGAACTGTAACACATCGTATGGCATACTCGATATCAATTCAGGCAGGCTAGGAAAAAATTGTACCTTCATAGTCTTGGATGTTACTGAATTTAGCATATGTTAAAATGAAGGTCTAAGTAAGGAACATTTATTCTTCTGTTTTCTCAAAAAAAAAAAAAAAAAAAAAAAAATATTCTGCTCAGAGATATAGCCCTCCAAAGATGACACTGCGCATACCATTTTGAAGATGCGAACTTTGGAAAATTTTTTAAAATACTGTATCTCTGTAACAGTTCTGAATGTTTCATTGTTTTTTTTATATTTGAAAGATAATTCCTTTATGATTACAAAGAAATCCTCCATTTGGACATATCTGTCAAAGTTCTTTTACTATAGTGTTCTAAACTTTTTATAGTTTCTGGTCCCCCCCCCCCCCCCCCCCTGCAAAATGCCAATCCATAATTTTGTCCTGTGTCATCACTTAAAACTGCAACACTTGTGGCCTTGTCTTGAAAATATGTCACTCCTGTAAAAATTGAAACCTGGTCATTACTCCAATGATACCCTAGTACTACTTGTGGAAGGGTTACAGACCAGTTCTCAGCAAAATCACAGTGAAGATTTAAGCATAGTTCATCAGCCTGTATGCAACTTTTCACTTCTGCAATTTGTTGTAGTTGCAGTTTCTTCAGATGCAGGTGTGTTACTGCTTTCACTGACCATTTACCAAGTTCATCAATGAAACTGTGTAAGGCAACATTTTCTTAATTAGTTTTTCCTCCCATGTCACAGATGTAATTTCTGCAGTTATCTGCTATGTCTTCCAGGCCAAGTATCTGTAAAGACACTTCTCCCTTTCCAGGGCAGTCACTACATGAAACAAACAAGTGTCTCACTTTGTCACAGACTACGAATGACTTCACACGCCCAACCGAGGTGTCATATGTCATGTGCTCCAGTAAGTTCTTCAAAGTTGCCACAAAAAGTTCAAAATTTGTGCAGTAGGCACATACACCTCCAGGTGGGTGTGGAACTACCCACTCAGGTCGTAATGCATAAAATTGTCCTCCCGTGTGTGAAGTTGTATAGTTGCTCTTATGAATTGCAAAAGTTTCTGTAATACTGCAGGTCATGTACCTCTTAAGTTTCCCAACTTTTAGACCTTAAACTGTTGGCAGTTATAGTGTCTTTCTTGTTGGCACTCAGGCGGGAACAGTCCCATTTATCTTCCAGATAAAATGTCTGCACTACTTGAACTAGAGCAGCTTCCACAGTTTGACCATGAGAGGATCTGGTCTTCCAGAGACTCCTCTTACAGAGCACACATTTCTTGATTTGTCTGCCATGTACTTTGATACTGTTGGAACGTGGTTCAAAAGTCTCTGGAGTAATAGTTAAGTCTTGCACCTTTTCACTGTAGGATGCACAATATTCAACAGCTGAATTGATATTTGTGAAAAATTCCTGGCAAAAAGTGCAAGAGTGCTTTGGTTCATTTTCTTCTGAAGATGGAATTTCTACTTTGAAGAGTGTGGTCAGTTTTGCTGTGAGGTATTGATCAATAGCTTTAATAATTTCTCTGTGCTTTCTTGATGCATAGAGCGTATGACTCAACTTCACTGACCACGGTTTCTTAACAGGACTTAAATCTACCTCTGTAGTTGACTGATTCAGGGTATTTAATTCCACCTCTATTGGTGCAAAATCTGCATCATCATTGGTGTTACTCTGTAAAAACAATTAGAACACACAGTCGTCACTAGAAACATCTTCATTTGAATCAGTCTTCAAATGAGAACACTTATTCCCAACCTGAACAAAGTCTGTTTTTTGTTTGTCTTATATATCACTCTTTTATGTCAGCTGCTCGACACTTCCGTGTCGACTTGCCCGCACACATCTCGACAGCCGTCATTTACTTGTGAGCTGTGCCGCGTGATGGGTCACAATTGCCTCGACACTGGATTTGCTGAGCACAGAATACTTTAATCACCGTGGCACGTGAACGGAAGATGAACTTGGCCGCTTTGGACTTGCTGCCACCCTAGGTCCGAAAGCCGAGGAATGTGCCCTTTCTGGCTTCAGATAAATCACTCCAGTAATGCATTATAATAATGACTACACTGTTTTCTACATACCTAGACAAGCTTTGTGTCTTCCACTGCTTCTGCGGCCACCTGCCCTCTGTGTTAATGTGATGGAACCAGGTATAAATTGTCCTTTTTTTCTTAAATGTAAATTTATGAGGAAATAATTTTATTTTTCAAATACTTGGCCCTACTATTAACATCCTTGCGGAAAACGTGTGCTGTTCACAAATCAGTTTCCCCTACCAGTACCTGAGTAAGCCTGTTCTCAACATTAAGGTTGGTTTGAATCTTTGTGGTATCTGCATCCACATCTACATATATACGTTGCAAATCACAATGAGGTGCATGGCAGAGGGTACATCCCATTGTACCATTTATTAGGGCTTCTTCCTGTTCTGTTCATGTATGTAGTGTGGGAAAAATGTGTGTTCGAATGCCTGTGTGCATGTTGTAATTATTCTGATCTTATCCTCGCAGTTCCCGTGTGAGAGATACGTAGGGGTTTGTAGTATCCTTCTAGAGTCGTCAGTTAAACCCAGTTCTTGAAATGTAAGAGACTTTCCCGAGAAAGTTTATATGTAATCTTGAACAGTCTCCCAGTTCAGTTTCTTTCAGTATCTGTGATGCCCTCTGTGCTGCTTTAACTTGGTGCACTTGTTGTTTCGTGCAGATACTTTTTGTTTTGCATTCAGAAAGTGCTGCTTCAGTCACGAAGTAGATAACCACAAATTTTGCAGACTCATAACCTACGTATCAGTTCAGTAAGTATAAAAGCTTGAATAGGACTTGTATACCATATTGGAATTGTCCCATATAACTACATTCCATCCTTTCGGAAACAGGTATCTACATCTACATCTACATCTATACTCCGCGAGCCACCTTACGGTGTGTGGCGGAGGGTACTTATTGTACCACTATCTGATCCCCCCTTCCCTGTTCCATTCACGAATTGTGCGTGGAAAGAACGACTGCTTGTAAGTCTCCGTATTTGCTCTAATTTCTCGGATCTTTTCGTTGTGATCATTACGCGAGATATATGTGGGCGGTAGTAATATGTTGCCCATCTCTTCCCGGAATGTGCTCTCTCGTAATTTCGATAATAAACCTCTCCGTATTGCGTAACGCCTTTCTTGAAGTGTCCGCCACTGGAGCTTGTTCAGCATCTCCGTAACGCTCTCGCGCTGACTAAATGTCCCTATGACGAATCGCGCTGCTTTTCGCTGGATCATGTCTATCTCTTCTATTAATCCAACCTGGTAAGGGTCCCATACTGATGAGCAATACTCAAGAATCGGACGAACAAGCGTTTTGTAAGCTACTTCTTTCGTCGATGAGTCACATTTTCTTAGAATTCTTCCTATGAATCTCAACCTGGCGCCTGCTTTTCCCACTATTTGTTTTATGTGATCATTCCACTTCAGATCGCTCCGGATAGTAACTCCTAAGTATTTTACGGTTGTTACCGCTTCCAATGATTTACCACCTATGGCATAATCGTACTGGAATGGATTTCTGCCCCTATGTATGCGCATTATATTACATTTATCTACGTTTAGGGAAAGCTGCCAGCTGTCGCACCATGCATTAATCCTCTGCAGGTCCTCCTGGAGTACGTACGAGTCTTCTGATGTTGCTACTTTCTTGTAGACAACCGTGTCATCTGCAAATAGCCTCACGGAGCTACCGATGTTGTCAACTAAGTCATTTATGTATATTGTAAACAATAAAGGTCCTATCACGCTTCCCTGCGGTACTCCCGAAATTACCTCTACATCTGCAGATTTTGAACCGTTAAGAATGACATGTTGTGTTCTTTCTTCTAGGAAATCCTGAATCCAGTCACAAACCTGGTCCGATATTCCGTAGGCTCGTATTTTTTTCACTAAACGTAAGTGCGGAACCGTATCAAATGCCTTCCTGAAGTCCAGGAATACGGCATCAATCTGCTCGCCAGTGTCTACGGCACTGTGAATTTCTTGGGCAAATAGGGCGAGCTGAGTTTCACATGATCTCTGTTTGCGGAATCCATGTTGGTTATGATGAAGGAGATTTGTATTATCTAAGAACGTCATAATACGAGAACACAAAACATGTTCCATTATTCTACAACAGATTGACGTAAGCGAAATAGGCCTATAATTATTCGCATCTGATTTATGACCCTTCTTGAAAATGGGAACGACCTGCGCTTTCTTCCAGTCGCTAGGTACTTTACGTTCTTCCAGCGATCTACGATAAATTGCTGATAGAAAGGGGGCAAGTTCTTTAGCATAATCACTGTAGAATCTTAAGGGTATCTCGTCTGGTCCGGATGCTTTTCCGCTACTAAGTGGTAGCAGTTGTTTTTCAATTCCGATATCGTTTATTTCAATATTTTCCATTTTGGCGTCCGTGCGACGGCTGAAGTCAGGGACCGTGTTACGATTTTCCGCAGTGAAACAGTTTCGGAACACTGAATTCAGTATTTCTGCCTTTCTTCGGTCGTCCTCTGTTTCGGTGCCATCGTGGTCAACGAGTGACTGAATAGGGGATTTAGATCCGCTTACCGATTTTACATATGACCAAAACTTTTTAGGGTTCTTGTTTAGATTGTTTGCCAATGTTTTATGTTCGAATTCGTTGAATGCTTCTCTCATTGCTCTCTTTACGCTCTTTTTCGCTTCGTTCAGCTTTTCCTTATCTGCTATGATTCGACTACTCTTAAACCTATGATGAAGCTTTCTTTGTTTCCGTAGTACCTTTCGTACATGATTGTTATACCACGGTGGATCTTTCCCCTCGCTTTGGACCTTAGTCGGTACGAACTTATCTAAGGCGTACTGGACGATGTTTCTGAATTTTTTCCATTTATGTTCCACATCCTCTTCCTCAGAAATGAACGTTTGATGGTGGTCACTCAGATATTCTGCGATTTGTGCCCTATCACTCTTGTTAAGCAAATATATTTTCCTTCCTTTCTTGGCATTTCTTATTACACTTGTAGTCATTGATGCAACCACTGACTTATGATCACTGATACCCTCTTCTACATTCACGGAGTCGAAAAGTTCCGGTCTATTTGTTGCTATGAGGTCTAAAACGTTAGCTTCACGAGTTGGTTCTCTAACTATCTGCTCGAAGTAATTCTCGGACAAGGCAGTCAGGATAATGTCACAAGAGTCTCTGTCCCTGGCTCCAGTTCTGATTGTGTGACTATCCCATTCTATACCTGGTAGATTGAAGTCTCCCCCTATTACAATAGTATGATCACGAAACTTCTTCACGACGTTCTGCAGGTTCTCTCTGAGGCGCTCAACTACTACGGTTGCTGATGCAGGTGGTCTATAGAAGCATCCGACTATCATATCTGACCCACCTTTGATACTTAACTTAACCCAGATTATTTCACATTCGCATTCGCTAATAACTTCACTGGATATTATTGAATTCTTTACTGCTATAAATACTCCTCCACCATTGGCGTTTATCCTATCCTTGCGGTATATATTCCATTCTGTGTCTAGGATTTCGTTACTGTTCACTTCCGGTTTTAACCAACTTTCCGTTCCTAATACTATATGCGCACTATTTCCTTCAATAAGAGATTCTAATTCAGGAACCTTGCCCTGGATACTCCTGCAGTTTACCAATATTACGTTAACTTTTCCTGTTTTTGGTCTCCGAGGACGGACATTCTTTATAAACGATGATAATGTCCTCTCTGGTAAGCCGTCAGGTATTTTATCGTTTCGCCCAAGGGGGGGTCCCTCTAACCTAAAAAACCCCCGTGTGCACGCCACACGTACTCTGCTACCCTAGTAGCTGCTTCCGGTGTGTAGTGCACGCCTGACCTGTCTAGGGGGGCCCTACAGTTCTCCACCCAATAACGGAGGTCGATGAATTTGCAACCATTATAGTCGCAGAGTCGTCTGAGCCTCTGGTTTAGACCCTCCACACGGCTCCAAACCAGAGGACCGCGATCGACTCTGGGCACTATGCTGCAGATATTAAGCTCAGCTTGCACTCCGCGTGCGATGCTGGTTGTCTTCACCAAATCAGCCAGCCGCCGGAAGGAACCAAGGATGGCCTCAGAACCCAAGCGGCAGGCGTCATTCGTTCCGACATGTGCTACTATCTGCAGCCGGTCACACCCAGTGCGTTCAATAGCTGCCGGAAGGGCCTGCTCCACATTACGGACGAGACCCCCCGGCAAGCACACCGAGTGCACACTGGCATTCTTCCCCGACCTACCCGCTATTTTCCTGAGGGGCTCCATAACCCGCCTAACGTTGGAGCTCCCTATAACTAATAGGCCCGCCCTCTGTGACTGTCGGGACCTTGCCGGAGAATCGGCCACTGGCCCAACAGGCGAGGCACCCTGTGGTGGCTCGGAAACGATGTCATCACCACTAGGAAGCACCCCGTACCTGTTGGAAAGGGGTAAGGCAGCTGCCACGCGGCCAGATCCCACCTTCGCCTTTCGGCCAGGCACGCGCGAGCCCACCACTGTCCGCCATTCATCCTGGAGTGATGGCTGACCGGTAAGATGCTCACTGCCGGAAGACGCAGCGACATCAGGGGTTCCATGTGATTCCAAGGCCACCGAAGTAGGCATAGGTCTCACCACAGTTGCCCCAACGCCACTACAAGCCGACGCCTGCGCCTCGAGCTCGATGAGCCTAACAGACAAAGCCTCCACCTGCCCCCGAAGAGTGGCCAATTCTCCTTGCGTCCGCTCACAACCACCACAGTCCCTACACATGACTATGTTTACCCTACTCTATAAGGTGACAAATTCCCAAGATAATCTTCTGATGAGCTACTCTGATAATCAAGAAACACTCACTGAAATACGAGACGCGAAAACTACGCTAGGTTTTCCCAGAAAAACTATTTAAAAGCTAAGCGCAGCAAATAAGTACAAAAACGCTTTATACAAACAGTACTCGCTGCCGCTGGTGCTGTCGCTCTGGCTGTCACAAGACAACTGCTGATTCAGGTGACTAGTGGCTAACGGCCGCGAAACAAACAAAAGACGGTTTTAGGGCGCTTTCTGTTCTAAACGATCAAGAAAACACTAAGAAATCTAACACGAAAACTACGTAAAGTTTTATCAAGAACTGTTAGTTACTATGCAGAGCAGATAAACACAAATAGAATCCCTTCCTTAGTGGAAGGTCGTAAACAAAATGCAAAATAAACGCTTTATACAAACAGTACTCGCTGCTGCTGGTGCTGTCGCTCTGGCTGTCACAAGACAACTGCTGATTCAAGTGACTAGTGGCTAACGGCCGCGAAACAAACAAAAGACGGTTTTAGGGCGCTTTCTGTTCTAAACGATCAAGAAAACACTAAGAAATCTAACACGAAAACTACGTAAAGTTTTATCAAGAACTGTTAGTTACTATGCAGAGCAGATAAACACAAATAGAATCCCTTCCTTAGTGGAAGGTCGTAAACAAAATGCAAAATAAACGCTTTATACAAACAGTACTCGCTGCTGCTGGTGCTGTCGCTCTGGCTGTCACAAGACAACTGTTCAAAGTGAAACGGAAACAGTATTTTCTTGACCACTACTTCTACTCTGTCAGATTTTGCAGCACTATCACAATTAATGTAGTTCATCATTCTTAACCATACTTATTGCTTCAAGCTGTAATTCCTTGTTCTTAGTTACGTTGTCAATATGAAACATATATTAAATTTTTATTTCAAGGTAGGAATGTGTGTAAATTGTATTATTGTCTCAAACTTGACAAATTGTGTATTGTGTGTGCCACCTATGTACCACATAAAGATTGAGACCAACTCATTGTTGAGGACAGTTTTACTTACACTGGCGGGGAACACATTTGTGAAAAGCACGTGTTTTTTTGAGTAAGGAGGCTGACAGTAGAGCCAAATATTGTAAAAATAAATGTTTTTCTCATATGTGCACATTGAATGTAGATGGACAATTTATATTTCAGTGTACATGAATACAAATGACTGCCTACCTGACTAAGTTGAGAATGATTTCAGAGTGCTTTGCTGTTGTCATTGGTCACTCATACCGTATGCCCATTTTGTTTACTACATTTAACTGTCATTGAAGAGTTTTTAGGGCTACAAGAGCAGGATGTTTAATATTGGTTCATACAACTCCCATTTCCTAATAACAATGCTTCCGTGTGACTGCAGAACTTAAGAGCTGTTGCAGGCCTTTCAACAGTCTTAATTTATCCTGTTTCTTCAGTGCAATGTAGAAGGAAAAACTTCTGCACAGCATTTTCCTAATTTATTAAAATGGTGCAAAGTTGACAATGACGTAGTCACTCTGCTTTTCAGTGCACTTAGTCCATTCTACACGTTTCCAAAGATTCTCATAATTTCTCCACAGTTTTCTTCCTCTCCCTCCCCTCTTTTGAGCTGCAAGTGACTTATGCAACCACTTCCTTCCCTGTAAGAATAAATTGGTGGCCTTTCAGACAGTGTTTAAGTGGACCAAACTGAAATTTTCCAGTGTTACATGAGGAATACAGAGGATGCTACAACATATTAACGTACACATTCAAACGAGTTCGAACAGTGTGGGTGGTAGTATGTGGTTGCACATAATAGTGACAGTAGATCTTGGTGTTTCTTTAAAATTCTGTGGAATAATTTGAATTTTTTTTTTGGCTGGAGATCAGACATGTTTCAATTCTGTGCTCCAACATTTGTTCTCTGGTTCAACATGTTTGTTTCAACTTCACTGAGGATTTTTAAAAAATTTCATCTTCATTAGCTAGACAGTCCACTAGCTCTGACAGATTCATGTGGTCCCACTTGTGCTCTTTACGTAGTTGTTTCGTGACTCATTCTTACACAGACTTTACGAAAGTTGTCTCTTACGGACGATTTTGTGTGCATAACTGTATTTTGGTGCACTGGGTTTGCCACTTCATAAACAGTGACCAGTCAGTTATTAAAAATGGGGTAATGGGCTTGCTCGATGTTATCATCAGTACTGGATGTGACTGGACGCTCTGGTCTTTCCTTGTCCTTCATGGTTGTGCAGTCTATTTTTAATTGTTCAATCCACTGGTAAACACTTTGTTGTGGCAAAGTGCTGTGCTGTGCTGAAAGTCTTAAGTGAATTTCACCTCGTGGTACACACTCGGACCACTACAGATGGATTATGGTAGACTGTTCTTCACTGGTGCAGCCATGTTAAATTTGCAAGAGCTTATGGCTGATGGAGAACTGCTGCAAGTGGAGAGAACAGTGGCCTCTGGTGGCAGGTGAGCACATTAAGCTGTACTGCTTAACTAAAGACAGTTTTAAGAATGTGTCATTTTTCACTTCTGTTGTATTTATTTTATTGGCACATTGCTAGTTTCTGTCTTCTAGGCCATTTTAAAGTAGTTTTCTGCAGTAGAAAAGTGTGCCCTATGCATTAAGATGACAGCTTTTGAAATTTTTCTTGTTGGTTTGACCACATAACCATTTAATAAAACTGTCAAACCATTAAGTTTTCATTTTGAAGCATAATTATTGCACATTTTTAGACAGGAGAAAATTACTTGAAAGTGATCAAGGTGGCAGAAATGTTATGTACCACTAAAATTCAATAGAAGAGAAAGTCAGTATTATTATTAAATTTTGTACTGTGGTGCACACTATGAAGAAAATGCAGAGGCACTTACTAAGTGGCCCTCATATAGCAGGGTGTCAATTGGTAATAAGTCGTGAAAAAGTAATAAAGCTGAGTGGTTGGTCTTGAATTTTTTGTGTCGGCCAGGTGCGGTTTTAGAAGGGAGTAGCAAATTGGTGCTATCACCAAAATCTTGTATCCAGCAATCCTTAAAATTAGGCAGAGCTCCATTCTGAGAAATTCTAGAATGACAATTGAACTGGAAGAATTTGTCACTACTTATGTAGTGAAGAGAGAATACTTCACTTTTTTAATATTCTGAAGAATAACTCACAGTTGACTACTAAGGACAAACTTGATTACTTTCTGATGAATTTTTTGCAAAATGCAAACCAAGATTTCAAGTTCGTGCAGAATATTTGAGAGAAATGCTGCCATTGAGAGGCTTTGCTGTTAACAAAGAACTTTCAGCTCAAATCACAGAAGATAAAAATTTTGCAGAGAGAAGCAATTACAATGCAATACAATTGTTAGGCGCTTTACTTAATAGCAAGAAACAACTAAATATGGCAGTTACACAATAAATGATATTAGCTGTGAAGAATTCATCAAAAAGAGCAGAAGCCTCAAAAAAGAAGAAATCTAATGGAAGTGGCTAGTCGTGAAAGAGCAGTTCAGGAAAGAAGAGCTCAAAATTGAAAAGAATGATCATAGAAAAGCCAAAAGAAACAGCTGAAGTTTTAGATCTTGAAATTAGTCTAGCTAAAAAACTTAAATACGAAATTTTTTTACTGATAAGTTTAATGTTTGACGTAAATTTTGAACACTTCACAAAATTTAGTGTGGTCACAACATTTTTATGTCAAATCGTATTCATATTTCAATATAATGGAAGGAAACATTCCACGTGGGAAAAATTATATATAAAAACAAAGATGAGGTGACTTACCGAACAAAAGCGCTGGCAGGTTGATAGACACACAAACAAACACAAACACACACACAAAATTCAAGCTTTCGCAACAAACTGTTGCCTCATCAGGAAAGAGAGAAGGAGAGGGGAAGACGAAAGGAAGTGGGTTTTAAGGGAGAGGGTAAGGAGTCATTCCAATCCCGGGAGCGGAAAGACTTACCTTAGGGGGAAAAAAGGACAGGTATACACTCGCACACACGCACATATCCATCCACACATACAGACACAAGCAGAAATATGTCTGCTTGTGTCTGTATGTGTGGATGGATATGTGTGTGTGTGTGTGTGTGTGTGCGAGTGTATACCCGTCCTTTTTTCCCCCTAAGGTAAGTCTTTCCGCTCCCAGGATTGGAATGACTCCTTACCCTCTCCCTTAAAACCCACTTCCTTTCGTCTTCCCCTCTCCTTCCCTCTTTCCTGATGAGGCAACAGTTTGTTGCAAAAGCTTGAATTTTGTGTGTGTGTTTGTGTTTGTTTGTGTGTCTATCGACCTGCCAGCGCTTTTGTTCGGTAAGTCACCTCATCTTTGTTTTCGTATTCATATTTCAATTGATATGATGACACACACACACACACACACACACACACACACACACACACACACACACACACACACACACACACACAGTTTTAGAAGGTTTCGGAGCCTGTGGTTCCTCCTCCTGGCAGAGTGTTGAAGGGGGGAAGGAAGAGTGGTGAAAGAAAGAGACTTGAGAGATGAAATTTGAAAACCTGAGAGCTCAAAGATGGAAGGAATGGTAATATATGACACAGAGACTACTACTAAAACATCGTGCATAAGTTAATAAGAGTGAAAAAGCTAAGTGCATTGTACGTAGCAGACGTGTGAGGGGGGGGATGGCAGAATATGGATAGGTGAGAAAATGAAAGATTTAGACAACTAAAGTGGAGTGAAGAAAGGAGTAGTTACTGTGAAGAAATGCTGAGACACAAGGAATTAACATAAATTAAGGGGTCTGTGGTTGGTGAGAACTGAGGACATGTTGTAGTGCTAGCTCCCAGGTGTAGGGTTCTGAGAAAGTGGTGCCTGGGAGAAGAATCCGTATGGCGTG
Source organism: Schistocerca serialis cubense (assembly GCF_023864345.2). NCBI lineage: Eukaryota > Metazoa > Arthropoda > Insecta > Orthoptera > Acrididae > Schistocerca > Schistocerca serialis. The sequence goes on from NC_064648.1 coordinate 63,786,307, forward strand.
TGTGGTGAAATGGGCATGGAGGTCACGACTGTCACATTGTAGAGCATGCTCTGCAACAGGATATTGTGTGTTGCCAGTACACACCTTCTGCCTATGCCCATTCATCCTAATTGATAATTTTGTGGTAGTTGTGCCAATGTTAAAGGCCAAACAGTGTTTAGTCGCTTTCCACAACTATTATTTTACATCAATTGTTTCCCTAGGTGAATAATTGATGAACAGTCTCAGTGTTAAGAATCCGTGCATTATTGTAAAGTGGAAACTTCCTATTGTTGCGCCGAGTGGGAAGTTATTGTAACCGTAATTGCCGATGCGCTCAGTAGCTAACAGCATCGAGACAATTTCTGTACAAGTTTGTCAAGTTTCTCGTGCAAGGTTATAAAATGACAGGTTTTGTAAAACTGTGTACTGTGTGGGATGATTTCGGACAATGCCAAGAACGTATAAGAGCAGGAGATGTGCTACGGTACGGAGTAATTATGACCTAGAACTTAAAAGCGGTTCGCGATATTCAGAGAGGTAAATTATTGTACAGAAAAGTGTGTGATTTGTATGGTATACCCTACAAAATAAATTGCAGGAAGCATGTCTGAAAAAAACAGCCAGTGCTAAATGAAGAAAATGGAGGAGGAGGAGGAGGGGGGGGAGGGGTGGGGGGTGTATCTTGAGGGCTGCACAGTGGGGATTTCGCTTCACTAAATTGAATATTAGATATTTATTTAAAGGCTACCTTGATAAATCTGGCCGAAAAGAGAAGAAATTTCGTAATAATCTGCCAGGATTCCGCAAACGACAGTCAGAAGATCTTTCCGATCGCTTGAGCGAAAATATTAAACAAGCTCATGCAGAAGTGAACAAAGAGACTGTTAAGATGTTTTTCTCCAGTATCAAGGGAAAGCTGGAAAATCTCCCACCATGTGTAAAAGGTCACCAAAATCAAATAAAAGGCAGTAACTGTCGGAATTCGCCCTCTATATACTGTAACTTCGGACAGGGATTTAAAAAAACACTTGTCCGAAATCACCCCGATCCATGGCATGACGTCGGACACTTTATTTAATTGCCTCAGATAAATATACCTACACACACACTTTCTGGTTATGGGATATTTTATTTGTTACACATATACCCTACCACTTCCATAAAAATCAATTTAATCCAACAATATATACAAAAGTTACAAGCCAAATAACGACAAAACTGTCCGAAATCGCCCCATTTGACGGTATATGTTTTGCCAGTTACACAGTTCGAATAGGTGATGGCCCAGGAAACCAGATTTTGAACTAGGTCATTAGGATAATTATGTCCAGTGAAGGCTTAGTTGAGAGTAGTGGTGTGTTGCTGTAGGGAATCTGCATTTGTCTCAGATGCCAAGGCTGTACGGGAGGGAATGTTTAACACGGGAAGGATGGCAATCGTCAAAATGTAAGTAATGTTGTTTCTTTGTTTGGTAGGTTTAATGTAGTCAGAAGTGTGTAGCTGACCTCGATGAGGATGAGATCGACACTGAGAAAAGTGGATGAGATTTGGAATAAGACTAGATGAAATTTAATTGGGAGAAGATTTTTAGAGGTTCCTTAAATTTTAACAGGTCAGCCTCAGCACAAGTCCATATAGCAAATATGTCATCAGTGTATCTAAACCAAACCAGGGACTGAAAGCCTATGGGTCCCAGGAAAGCCCCCTCCAAGTAACCCATGAAAAGGTTGGCTTTGGAAGGAGCCAACCTGGCTCGCATGGAAGTACCCCAGATCTGTTTCACTGTCGTCTCTCAAAGGTGAATGCATTGTTGGTACGTATAAAGATCTCTCTTGCCATCATGAGCCTCATCACATATTAAATCTGATGTTTCCAAAAACATGCTTTTGCAATATAAAAATGAAGGTCCTACATTCTGTTTCTTGAAACCTGCTGGCCCCATGGAGTTATTCCCAAAAGCCTAACATAAAGTCCCTGTTCGTGGACGTCGTCCTACTTTACACTACTCTCTTGTACAGTTTGTCAGGATCTTGCACCTACCCGACTAATCTGTGACCTATATGCCCCATGTGTCAGCTTCTACTCCACCAGATTTCCACTTCTCTCCTCCCACAAAATCCTGCAGTTATCTGTCCCTCATATTTCCTTGGATGGTATCATCAGCCAAGCCAGCTTCAGACTGCATCAAGTTCCAGACTTCACCTCAAAAAGCTTTCCCACCTTTTCCTGAATTACCTCAACAGTGGTGTTTCCCTTCCTGTTCCTCTGCAGCTCCCCACACAGCCACATCATCAACCACCATCCCTCTCCTACAGAGCTTGGTCAACCTCCTTAAGGTCCCACAGCCTTCACCACTGCCTCCCAGATCAGTAATAACTCGTAATGACAAGAATCGCTCAGAGCAGTACAGTGTTCTCCGCCTCTCGTCCAAAGCACTCTCCCCTCCTAAATGATCTGTGTTATTTGAGGATCTCACTTTCAGCCCTAAACCTACATTTAACCGTGCTGTTTTGGTGAAGGACCTACTTTCTTTTACACGTAATGTCAACTGGAAATACCACTTTGCAACCCAATCCCAAAACCTTTCCAACAGCGAACCTGACATAGAACGGTTCGGACCACAGTCCCAACTTGATCCTCCACCATTACCTCAAAATCATACTTGACAAGCCTAAGAATTATTTGTCACATCCGGCATTGCTTCACAACCCTTTCTCGTGTCCGTACAACTGTCTTCTGCAGCACTCCAGGCTTTGCATTCCCTAAAACCTGATTACTCTCTCATTATCGTACTAACAAAGAATCTTTTACTACGGTACTTCACCAACAGGAGTATGTTAGTGAAGGTCTATGCCAGGTGTTTGACACCTCTGCATATAGCATCTGCCATAAAGATCCCATCCCTGTGATTCAAACTTCCCTCCAATCCCTCCTAAACATCTCAGGCCCCGGGCATATACCTCAATCCGCAGAACTTCTTATTCCACTGAAACCATGCAGCCCTACCATTCACCTTCTTCCTAAGATACACAAACCCAATCATCCTGACTGTCCTATTGTTCCTGGCTTCAAAGCACCCACCAAATGTATATCTGTCTTAGTTCAACACCACCTGCTACCCATGCTAGAGACTTCTCTCCTGTATTAAAGGTACCAACCGTTTCCTAGATCGTCTGAAATCCGTGACCATCCCACACCTGCCACACACCTTGTTTGTCACCATCGATGGCATCTTCCTCTATACTGACATCCTCCACATACGTGGTCTGTCCCTGCTGAACATTTCCTATGAAATCCTTCTTACTCACCTTAAAAAAAATTTATATTTAGCAGCATTTACTTCACCTTTGAGGGGCAGACATAAAAACAGATCAGGGGGTACGGCCATGGGAACCGGGATGGCTCCTTTCTATACCAACCTTTTCAGGAGTTGCTTGGAGGGGGGGGGGCTTATCTGGGATCGATAAGCTTCAGCCCCTCGTTCGGTGGTTCAGATACATTGATGACCTCTTCACTGTATGGACTTGTGGCGAAGCTCACCTGTTAAAATTCGTGGAATCTCTAAATACCTTCGCAATTAAATTTCACATGGTCGTATTCCGAATCCCGTACCACTTACCTTGGTGGTGGTATCATCCTCACCGAAGGTTAACTACACACTTCTGTCCACATTAAACCTACCTACAAACAACAGTACCGTTAAATGGGGTCATTTCAGACTGTTTTGTAGTTATTTTGATTGTAAGTTTCGTATATATTGTTACATTAAATTGATTGATATGGAAGTGGTAGGATATATGTGTAACGAATAAAATATTCCAGAACCAGAAGGTGTGTGTGTTTGTATATTTATATGAGGCAGTTAAAGTGTCTGAAGTCACCCCACAGATTGAGGTGATTTCGGACACGTGTGTTTTTTAAAATCCCTGTCCGAAGTTACAGTATATAGAGGGCAAATGTGGACAGTTACTGCCTTTTTTAAATTCTACATGCTTTTTATTTGATTTTGGTGACATTTTACACTTTGATCATGTTTCTAGGTGGGAGATTTTCCAGCTTTGCCCTGATATTGGAAAAAAAACCATCTCAACAGTCTCTTTGTTCACTTCTGCACGAGCTCGTTTAATATTTTCGCTTAAGCAAACAGAAATATCTTCTGACTGTCGTTTGAGGAATAAATGCACCCATTCTTCTTCTGGCAAATTATTACGAAATTTCTTCTCTTTTCGGCCAGATTTATCGAGTTTGCCTTCGACTAAATATGTAATATCTAATTTAGTGAAGGGAAATCCCCAATGTGTAGTCCTCAAGATACCTTGCTTCAACATTTCTTTTTCCCCTTTATTTAGCACTGGCTGTCCTCCCATTTTTTTCGGATGTGTTTCCTGCACTTTATTTTGTAGGATTGATTTAGGTATACCATACAAATCGCACGCTTTTCTGTAAGATAATTTACCTTTCTGAATATCACGAACAGCTTTATCTAAAAGTTCCGGGTTATAATTACACCGTACTGTAGCACCTCTCCTGCTCTTATACATTCTTGGCATTGTCCGAAATCACCCCACACAGACCACAATTTTACAAAACTGTCGTTATTTTATAACCTTGCATGAGAAACTCGACAAACTTGTACAGAAATTGTCTCGATGCTGTTAGCTACTGAGCGCATCAACAGTTATGGTTACAATAACTTCCCGCTCGGCACAACAATAGGAAGCTTCTACTTTACGATAATGCATGGATTTTTAATGCTGAGACTGTTAATCAGTTATTCACCTAAGGAAACAATTGAAGCAAAGTAAAAGTTGTGGAAAGCAGTAAATGCAATCTTGTGCTTAAAATAACTGGCGCACGGACGTTAAAATAAGTAACTCTTTATTTCTATGCGGTGGTAAAGAGCAAATAAGCCATACTGTCCGAATTCACCCCGGTGTCCGAAATCACCCCGTTTGACGGTATTTACATTTTGGCAGTTTCCATCCTTTCCATGTCGAATGTTTCTTCCCATACAGCCTTGGTATTCATGGCAAATATATTTGTTGAGATGCAGACTCTTTCCAGCAATACACCACCACTCTCGCCTCAGCCTTCACTGGACGTAATTATCCCAACAGCCTAGGTGAAAAGCAGATTTCCTGGGTTATCACATCCAATCCTGGTACTGCTGATCCCTCGAGAAAAAAACTTAGGAGCACACCACTTGGCACTCAGTATTATCCCGATCTTGAATGTATTAATCAGCTACTCTGGCACGGCCGTGACTTCTAAAATTGTGCCCTGAAATGAGATCCGTACTGTCAGGGGTTTTGCCACCACACCTAAAGTAACTTTTCGTTGCCCTCTCAATCTCGACAATATCCTTGTCAGACTCTATGCTCCTTCTGCACCCATTCCCCTATCGTATCGCTTGCAAGCCTGTTACCGTCCCCACTGAGAGACTTGCCCTGTGCACCCTCGTATCACCGCCTATTCCAGCCCTGTAACTGGCAAATCGTATACTATCAAAGGGAGAGCCACCTGTGAAATGACAAGTCATAGACCAGCTGTTATGTAAACACTATTCGGCCTTTTGCATAGACATGACGACCACCTAGTTAATCAGTCAGGTCTTCGGTGCCTGTTTCACCGCACTTTTCAGAGCTCTGCAGGTGGGAACTAATGCTGAAACGTGTCCTCGGTTCTCGCCACCCATCTAGTCTTCACATTAATTCCTTGAGTCTCAGCATTTATTAACAGTGACTACTCCTTTGTTCACCCCATTTCCTACATCTTTAATTTAACCTGTCTCTCTTCTGCCATTTCCCCCATGCACTTCTGCTTCATACAAAGCACTTAGCTTTTCACTCTTATTAATTCTAGTGCTCAATGTTCTAGTAGTAATCTGTGTCTCGCATATTACCCTGTCTTCCACCCTCGAGCTCTGATTTTCAAATCTCGTCCAGTGCCGTCCCCAACAATCAGTCTTCCTTCTCATCCCATCCTGTCTGTCTCACCTGGCCTGGGGTTTTGGGTGCCTGTTCTGAACTTTACCCCTTTCCCTTAACCTCTTGAGTCACTCCTTCACTACTCTTGCTTCCCTGTCCACTCTTTACCAAGAGGAGGAGCCAAGAGGTCCGAAAGCTTGTAAAAGTTAAACCTTTCTATGTGTGTGCTCTCCTGCTGCCACTTGGTGAGTATATTTTTTATCTAACCAGTTACATTATATTGTCAGTAATAGATTATTTTCATTGCTACAAAAGTCATAGTTACATTACTTGTCCCAACATACACTTTAAATGATAAAAGAACTATTCCATTCAGCTTTCATTTCAACCGGCTTTCAGATTTATAAAAAGGTATTTTGTGATTGTACAACACACATTTTAGAGATGTCATGAATATACCTAGAGACATAATGAAAGTAAAGAATTCGATCCTCTAAAAACCTGTAGACGTCTTGGATAAGCATATAAGATAGTGTTGTTAATAAGTAAGATTACCTTGAATGTAAAATGTGTGTGGCAATTTAAGAATTGAATTGTGTGCACGAGTGTGCATGCATGTGTGCTTTATTTTGCTTCATTTTAATTCTTTCTTTTCTGTTTCTTTCTTCTTCTTCTCCTCTTCCCTCCACACAAGAGATGTAGATAAGATACCCGTAGGGCGTGAAAATTCACAGTTGATCTTAAATAATGAAAAGTGCGAGGTCATCCACATGCACACTTAAGAGGAATCTGTTAAACTTTGATTACATGATAAATCAATCATATTTAAGGCTGTTAATTCAACTAAATATCTAATAATTAAAATTACGAACAACTTAAATTGGATACATCACATAGAAAATGTTGAGCAGAAGGCGAACTGAAAATAGTGTTTTAATGGTGGAACACTTAAGAAGATGCAACAGGTCTATTAAAGAGACTGCCTACACTATGCTCGTGCTGTGCGGTACGGGATCCTTACCAGATAAGATTAATGGAATAAATAGAGAAAGTTCAAAGAAGAGTTGGACATTTCCTATAATCTTGAAATAGGAGAGATAATGTCAGTGACATAAGATATGAGGTGGAAATCATTAAAACAGATATTTCTCATTTTGGTAGGATGTTCTCACAAAATGTCAATTGTGAACTTCCTCCTCTAAATGCGAAAATATTTCGTCGACATCGACCTACGTAGAGAGAAAAGGTCGTCTTCGTAAAATAAGGGAAATCGCAGCTCACAGAGAGAGATATAAAGCCCTCTGCCAGGCATTTCAGTGCGGTTAACAGAGTAGCGATGTAGATGAAGTAGAAGTTAGCCCGTGTATTCGTTAAAATTTTTCACCAGGATTTCCTGTTCTTGTAACTGGTGCCTAATCGTGCAAGGTTTTGTATTGCAGTGACCACGAGGGTGGCAACGTGAGTGCACACACGGTTCACTTAGTGGGGTCGGCGCTGTCCGACCCTTACCTCTCCTTCGCTGCCGGAATAAATGGCCTCGCGGGACCTCTTCACGGGCTCGCCAACCAGGAGGTAAGTTCTTTTCTCCTTCTTGCAGTGCAAAGTTAGGCCACACTGGTGAAGTGATCTCAGACGATAAAAACTTTTGAGGAAAAGTAAAACTGTGCAAAGAGACTTGGGGGGCCTTCAGAGGTTAGCCAGTGAGGTAATGAAACCAAAATTGTCATGTTTGCCTCCTTTGTGCTGAGAACTTTCTCCGATTGTGTTGCCTTGCAAATGTAATTGCTAGTATATTCACATACTTTCACTTAGTTATGTCCTATGGCATAATCTTTTGAGTCAAAACAGTTACTGTCAAACAGTATCTCTTCTACAGAAGTATGCAGTAAAAATAGTAAGTAAAATTGGTGACTAAATATCTTGCAAAAGTATCTTCGGGTTTTCTTTATGTGTCAACACACAAACATACTACTCAACAGCTAAACTCTGTCCTGATTGCAGTTGCCTATCTGACGGCTTCTAGGGGAACAAAAATGTGAATTTCGGTATTTCATATAATTCTTGGCTGAATTTTAAAATTTAAAATGCCCTTGTAATCTACTCGTTAACAGGTAAGTTTTTATGCTATAAGCCAGATCAGAAACTGTATACACATCATGAGGGAGCATAACTCAGTGTTGGAATTATCCGGACTTTATTCATCCATTATTTGAGAATGAGAGCACTTCACAAATTCCTACTAGCTTTATGCAATTTGACCTTTTCCTCACTGACACCCCCACAAAATGAATGGGGGAAAGTTTATTACATACTTCATTTTTACTGTTCTTGCAGTAAAATGCCAGCATCAGGTATGACATTTTAATTTATTGCTCCTTTGCTACTATTCGCAACATATTTTGTTGACAGTATCCACATGTACAACTTTATTGACGAGTGCTGATTCTCTGTATTTGTGCAGATCTGTGGGGCTGTACTAGAATGCAGTAAATAGTGTAATAATAATATAAAATACATTTCTATGCCTGTCTAAGGTGCCGAACAAACACAAATGTGAGAAATACTCAGAGGGCTAGTAGGATGCTGCTCTTCTGGAAAAGCTGGCATTCTCAGGAAATTACATTTTACATGGAAAAATCTTGGAGAATTCAACAAGTTTTGTAAAATCTTGGGGATTTCTGTCTCTGTAACATTGGAATTACATTGGTATTTAACTTTTATTGAGGTTTATAATTCACAAATTTCAAATACTTTGTTTGAAAGTGCATTAATTATTTAACATTAGTACATACAAATTATCAGTGTTCAAAAATGGCTGTTAAAGTACAGGTGAGAGGAGAGAACAGTTATTGCAAGTAGCTCAAACAGTATCCCACCCACTCACTGTTCATTTTTTAAGCCTCTTATGATGTCATCTTCCTCCCCATACCTCGAATTTTCAGGTAATACCCCCCACCCCTCTCCCCAGCTGCTCTGGTTAATCCCCACATTTTCGTACATACTCTGTAAACCTCTGGAGTGTGTGGCAGCCATTACCTAGGAATGTACCAGATGTCAAGGTTTCTTTCCTTGTTAATCTTGTACAGATTGTGGGAAGAATGACTGCCTTAATGCCCTTGTGTACTGTTATTAGTATAACACGGTTTCTGCACTCCCTAGAAGAGCGATACTTGAGGATGAAGAATCTCTCTAAATTCTTCACTTGATACTTCTCAAAATTTTTTGTGTGATACTTGCTATCTTACCCGAAGGCATCTGCCAATTCAGGTTCTCCTCAATTTCCATGAACCAAATATGTTAACATTTGTGCTGTTCTTCTTTTTATACATTTGTTTATTCATCTGGGGATTATCTTAAATGATACTGGATCATTAGGTGTGGCCTCAATGAAGGAACAGTTCTGGCATTTGCCTGTATAATTACAGAAAACTTAAATCAGGATGACCTGGCAGGGCAAACTCCATTCTCCCAAATAAGAGGTCAGTGTATTAACATCTACACGGCCTTGTTTGGTTGGTCCCTATCATACCAGTGTTCTTTGATACAAACCTTGTTAATGTTAATTGCCTCACACACAAAGGACACACTCTGGTAACTCTGCTCCCAGCACTAACTCCAGTCTGTTCGGAAAACTGACTCTGTGCCCATAAAGTCACTATTCCCTATGCAAGTCTTAATGTCCTCCCCTCAGCCCACCTGAAAAGCTGAGTCAGCATCCTTCCCATGATGAGAGGAGAGTTACAAAACCTCACCATCATATGCTGCAGATACATGCGTAAGTATTAGAGCATTGTAATGTCAGAAACAGCAAAGGACTTGGAAGAGTAGTTGAACAGAATGGACAGTGTCTTGAAAGGAGGATACAAGATCAACATCAACAAAAGCAAAATGAGGATAATGGAATGTAGTTGAATTAAGTCGGGTGATGCTGAGGGAATTAGATTAGGAAATGAGACACTTAAAGTAGTAAACGGGTTTTGCTATTTCGGGAGCAAAATAACTGATGATGGTCGAAGTAGAGGATAAAAATGTAGACTGGCAATGGCAAGGAAAGTGTTTCTGAAGAAGAGAAATTTGTTAGCACCGAGTATAGATTGAAGTGTCAGGAAGTCGTTTCTGAAAGTATATGTATGGAGTGTAGCCATGTATGGAAGTGAAACACGGACAATAGTTAGTTTGGTCAAGAAGAGAATAGAAGCTTTTGAAATGTGGTGCTACAGAAGAATGCTGAAGATCAGATGGGTAGATCACGTAACTAATGAGGAGGTATTGAATAGAATTGGGGAGAAGAGGAGTTTGTGGCACAACTTGACTAGGAGAAGGGATCGGTTGGTAGGACATGTTCTGAGGCATCAAGGGATCACCAATGTAGTACTGGAGGGCAGTGTGGAAGGAGACCAAGAGATGAGTACACTAAGCAGATTCAGAAGGATGTAGGCTGCAGTAGGTACTGGGAGATGACGCTTGCACAGGATAGCTGCATCAAACCAGTCTCTGGACTGAAGACAACAACAACAACAACAACAACAACAACAACAACGTGACATGTTGTCATAATTATACCCCTTCATTGTTAGTCACTACTCTGAATTCTCTAAACATTGTAGTACACATTACTTAAGAAGAAACTTTCAGCTTCATTTTTAAACAGATGTGTTACAGTAATAATTTTCATCTTGTGCAATTTGTTGTGCAATTTTATTCACTGATACCATTTTCTATCTTGAATGTTTTTCTTTGAAAAATTTTAGTCCAAACATTGTTTTGCTCCATGATTGTGTGTAGAACTACTAGGGATACGTTTGGTGATGTTTTCCTGGAAATGCAGAATAGATCAGTCCGTATACTAATGTCTTGCAGTGAGGATACCCAGTTTTTTAAATAGTTCTTTACAATGAGCCAGACATTACTTAGTTATTATCCTTGTGGCCTGTTCTGCAATTTAGACATTGTCCATGGTTTGTGCCTTTTCTGTTCTTAGAAAAGAATCAAATGGGTAAGAATTGAATGTACATAGGAATAGTAACTCAACAGAAAACAATAGGTATTACAGAAGCAAAATGTGACAATTCGTTTTCCCAGTATCTTTGTGTTAATTTCACATTAATTGACAATCGATATGAATCCCTAAAAACTTTATTTACTACACAATCCAGAAACTTACCTATGCTTAATGTGACAGTTGTTTCCCTACTTTGTTGAAATTGCATGAACATGGCCTATTACCTTTATTTTATATGGGTCCTACACATGTGAGCAGTATTCTTACATTGTGTGCGCAAGTGTCCTGTGAGCAGTGTGCGTAGAATTTTATTTTCAGTGTATCCTACCATTGAACCAGTCTGCCACATGCTTTACCTGTGACTGAATGTGTTAAGAGATCATGCCATTTCGTACCTCTACTTGTTGTTACGCTCAGATATTTGTAAAAGTCAGATTATTCCAGTTGTGACTTGTCAATGATTCTGTTTTGTGAACTGCATAGTTTCACATTTCTGAGTTTTTAAAAGTTGTAATCTTAGCCCCTGATGTGAAATTTTATCAAGAACTGAATATTTGTGCAGCATTTTTTGACAGTATTTCATTACAGATTACTGCATTGTCTGAAAAATGTCTGAGAGTTAATGTTGTCTACCAGGTCATTAATATAAATTATGAATGACAATGGTTGACACTTTCACAGGAACACACATCTGTTGGTAACTGTCAAACTTATTGTGCTGCATCTTGTCTACAAAAAGATCCTCAGGCCTGTGACAAATACCCCATTTAATCATACCTCATCATGTAAATAAATATTGATGTGATACTAAGACATGTGCTTTTTCAAAGTCCTGAATGCCTTGATCCCTGGCTGTCATGTCATGTGTAAGTGAAATGCAAGTTGAGCTTCCCACGACTGATGCTTTTGGAATCCGTGGAGGTTAGTATGGACGAGGTAGTTATACATTGGTGTCCAAAATTAAGGTAACAAACCACCATTTCCCCATTTTGTGTCCAATTCGTGGTATAATCAATTAGTCAAATGATGTCTATACAATCACCTTCTGCCCAGAAGGTGGCATTCTGGTCGTCATCTGGAGGGCCGAAACAAGAATAGAAGCAGGACAATCGCAAACTGATGCGACTCAATGGCTTAATGTGAATCGTTCTGTTTCTCGGATGCAGTGGTGATTCGTCGAGACTGAAAAAAGGTGTCCTAAAGACCAGTCCAGGGCTGACCACGTGTGGTATCAGAAAGAGTGGAGTATTATTTGGCTAGAAGGGCAAGACCGTTTCACCTCGGCACTGCACGGCAACTGGCATTTGACCTTGCAGCATTCACCGGATGTGCTGTATCTAGACAAACTGTGACAGAAGGTTTTGGCGGAGTGGCCTTTATTGTCGGAAACCTGCTGTATGTGTACCTCTGAGTCTTCACAGGAGGGAACGTGTAGAGTGGAGTTGTCAACGTGCCACCTGGACGTTGAACAGTGGGCCAGTATTCTTTCCACAGATGATCCTGATTTGGTCTGGAGTGATTCTCAAAGCATTTGCACCTGGAAGGAATGCGAAACACAATTTCAGAACCCGAGCTCTGTGGAGAGAGACCAAAATCGAGGAGGATCCCTAATGGTGTGGGCAGGAGATACGTGGACCACTCGGACACCTCTCCACCAAATGGTATCGGTTAATTGGCAAGCTTCAACCGACGGCAAGTATCGTGACGGCAGCTTCGGACTCGACGGGCGTGTGTCGCGAGGTGATGCGGACCCACGCTTCCTACTGGTGGACAATACTGCTCGACCTCAGAGCAGGTGGTTGAAAGGCTCTCCTGATTTGAATCCCATTGAGCATGTCTCGCGTGCACTAGGGAGACAGGTTGCATCACATCATCATCAACCAACCACTCTCAAAGACTTGTGAGCACCTCTGCTGGAAGAATGGGCATTATTACATCAACACGAGACGGATGACATCATTCGCAGTGTGCGCAGTTGTTGTAGGGCTTCTGTTGCTGCCAGAGGTGGTCACACCCCATACTGAGCACATTAGCCAGTTGTTGCAAAGTGTGTGCAAATCGGTTGAGTTGGAAAAAACGAAACATTCCTGTGTACAGTTGTGTGTAGCAGTTGTTGTGTTCTGTATTCTTTATCTTGTTTTTACTTCCATAAGGCCCTGGGGCCATGTTTAATTTCAGTGATTCTTAGCTGTTTCAATGCCACCTACACTAATATGTTTCACTCATCTTTGCAGTAGTGCAAGGAGTAAATGGGGACATATCTTCCGTCTCTTGCTCAGTAAAAATTTTTTGAAAATAGATTTCTGCTTTGTGACCATCAGCTGCAGCTCTTGGTGGCACTAACTGCTTTTTAGTAAAAAACCGTAATTTCTTTGGATCTTATAGTATCTCTTAATACAGTACATCAGTGGTGTCACAGAAGGCTTCGTGTAGCCCTCTTGACAGCCAGTTTGTTTCCTTTGTCATTAAACAATTAGGTTGATGCTTAAGTTAATATCAGTTTTGTTTCGTATGTTGGTATTACGGTTCCTACAGGTTTATTTATCGATTGCCATTTCTTATTTGTTGTTCAGTGTTGTTGTTATTTGATTTTATGTATTGTCGTTGGGAGATATGGAATGCAGCTGTGGATGCTGGTAATTGAAGAGTGGAAAAAGCGGAACATTTCAGACATATTTTTTGTTAGTTTCAACAGAGGGTTACCAGCAGCAGAGGCAGCTAGAAACATTTGTACTGTGTCTGGGGATAATGCCATTTGATAGAGCCCAGAGAGAAACTGATTTTCTCATTGTTTTGATATTAGTGACTCTCCATGTTTACAAAACCTTCAGGGTTTGAAGAGTGTTTAAAGGCATTTAACAGTGGTCCATGTCAGTGTATTCGACAACTGGCAGAAGTGATGAACTGTGATGGCTCCACCACAGTGTGACATTTGCATGCAGTGGGGAAGTTTCAAAAAATTGGGTGTACAGGTACCACATGTTCCAACCAAAATCACAAAAATCAGCGGGTGTCAGTATGTCTCTCTGCTTGCTAATCATCAAATGGCCTGTAGACAGTACCTACCATTCCTGTCCTGTATCATTACTGGTGACAAGAAATGGAGTCTCTACACTAACATAAGGAAAAGAAAGGAATAGTTGAGCTCAAAGCAAGCTGCAACTCCCCATACAAAGACCTTTGTGCCTCCAGAAAAGATAATTTTATGCATCTGGTGGAATAGTGATGGCGTGGTGTACTAAGAATTGCTTCCCTGAGGTGTAACCGTCACTGCTGACATTGTCAAAAACTGGGACGTCTCGCAGATGCAGTTCAAGAATAATTACCAGGAAGACTGGGTTAACTGATGCTACACAACGATAACATCCACGTGCATACATACAGGAGTTGGGTTGGGAAATCATTCCACACCCACTTTATTCTGTTGAACAAACTTCAAATAACTTCCTTTCCAGATGAAAATGCGCTCCAAAATAGGCTCGACGAGTTCTTCACTTAAAAACTACACAATTTCTAGACTTGGAATTGAAAAGTTACCTTTGTGTTAGCAGATTGTTGTAAATAGTGAAGAATATATTACTGATGACTAAAGTCTGAGTTATATGTATTTGTTGTTTCATAAACTTACAGCAAAATACTGTTGCACCAACCTATTATTTATAGCCTAGTGCTCTGTTTTACACCTATTATGTAGTAGTGGTCAGTTTTTGGGACATCAGAAGTTTTACTCAGTGTGTCCGTGCCTCGTCAACAGGTGCTGATCTTCCTGAAGAAGGTGCAGGCAGCGCTGGGCGACAACCCGTCGGACGACAAGCTGAAGGAGTTCATCTGGCAGACACTGAAGTCGGGCCAGGTGGTGCCCGGCTACGGCCACGCGGTGCTGCGCAAGACGGATCCGCGCTACACCTGCCAGAGGGAGTTCGCCATGAAGCACTTGCCCGATGACCCCATGTTCAAGGTAACCTGCCACATACGAAGATTGCGTTCACTTGCTTTGGTGTATTTGAAAGTATAAAGGAATATGCGGGCTTTCTCGGCAAATTTCATTTGTGAAATATTCTCGGATTATCCGCAGAGTTCTATGTACTAATGTTTTGACAGGTTTCCTGCTAGCCACCTTCAGCTACAGTTGTGGGTTTGTATCCAGTTCGTTTCTTTATAGATGCCGACTGCAGACACTTCGCTGAAGGTAAAACGTGCAGGAAGTCCTGTGCCACCTTAACAACACATACTATAAAATTAGGAAAATGGAAAATGACGTTATGATAGAGAGCCCTGTTGGCAAGTAAGCTTTTAAGTAGGTGGTCATATTGTTAGACTCGTCCGTATATAACACCACACCAACCGAGCAAGATGAAGAAAGAGAATTCAGATGAAGAAATGAAGCACCTGGCATTCCTTCCATATGCAGCGCTGCCTACAGCCGAGGCTGCCATCATAATGGAGAAACACAAAATAGAAATTGTGTCCTGCTGTATGGCTAAAATAAAAAAAATTGCTTCAGTCAGTCAAAGGGCAACTAGGGTTGGAGGGCACCTGGCATGCACAGAACCAGTTCAGAGTGTTATATTGAAATATGTTATTAAAAGAAGGTGGCATTTTCCACTTTTTCTGCATTAATTTTACTTGTTCACTACTAGATTTAGCCTTCCAGACCATTCCAAAGTAATTTTATGGTTCTGCAACAGAAAACTATGCCTTACTTGTTGAAATGACAGCAGCTTTAACCCTTTAACTGCTCTGGACGTGTTAGAGCGCGCGCCTTCGTACCTGTTCCTGCTTGGTCTGAACGTGTTGACGTGCGCCACCAGTCCTTCTACCTGATATTCTGAACTTGTTTACGCATAGACGCGTCTATGTGTAGACATGTTCAGAGTACCATGTAGGAGGACTGGTGGCATGCGTCAACACATTCAGAGCACGCAGGGACAGGTACGAAGACGCGCTCTTTAACACGTCCAGAGCAATTAAAGGGTTAAGGAATAGACCAGGGTTAAAAGGTTTTAGCCTAATGTTTTTTAGTGGTGTAAAATGTTCCTTAGTGTCTGTTTTAAAGATTCATTCATATAAATCATACCAAAAACATTCTTTCACATAAATCGTGCCATAAATGTTAATTCAATTGAATTAAAGTCAGTTCATTTCAATTTTTATCATCACATAACATGCCTTATACACTCAAAGATTGACATATTTTAATTACAATTATAATGCATTGTTCCCATTCACGAAATATTCTACACTATAGTAACATTTATCTTTCAGATATTTTTCCAGGTCTCTTTTGGTACCTTTTACATATGGGTCATCAATATCTTTCCATATTTTATTTACAAATTTCATACCCATATAGTATGGGGTTTTTTCATATGATTTTAGATGGTGGGTAGGTAACATGTAGCTCGTTCTATATCTAGTATCATATTGATGAAAGTAGTAGTTGCCCTCTAAAAGTTGTGGATTTCTTTTCATGAAAGTGAGAGTTTTTTAGACGTATGCGCTTGGAATGCTCATTAGATCTAGTTTTACAAATAAAGGTTTACAGTGTTGCTTTGGTTTTGCTCCCACCATTGCTCGGATGATTCTTTTTTGTAGTCTAAAAGCTCTAAGTAATTTTTTACCCCCTCCAGACCCCCAGAAAATTATACTATACCTAATGACTGAAACTAAATATGCATTAGGTACAGTTTTTCTTACAGCTAAATCAGAAATACTATACAAGATATTCATAATATATACAAGGCTATTCAGTCAACCCAGTATGTTGTCCACATGGTGACTCCATAACAGGTTTTTATTGACTAATACGCCAAGGAATTTGACACAGTCTGCAGTCTCTAATTTTTTGTCCATATATCTTATTTCACTTATAGACTGTGCAGATTGTTTTGTGGTGAAATGAACAATTTCTGTTTTTGTAAAATTTAATGTCAAGTTATTGTTTTTGACCCATGCCTCCACTTCCCCAAGTGTGTGTTCAATATGACGAATTAGGTCTACCTCATTTTTACAACAGACTGCAGCTGTTGAGTCAGCTGCATAGAGGATAGTATCAGACTGGACCTGACATGGCATATCATTAATATAATACAGAAAAAGCAGTGGCCCTAATATTGAGCCTTGTGGAACACCTAATTGTGTTTCCAGCCAGAGAGAAATTTCTTGCCGTTGATGTTAATAAGTACTCTTTGTTTTCTGTTCGCCAAGTATGATGACATCCAGCTAAGACATTTGCCTTGAAAACCATAGCGTGCCAATTTTTGGAGAAGCAGGCCATGATTTACTGTGTCGAAGGCGTTGGACAGGTCACAAAAAATGCCTGACGCACACATTCTGTCATCAAGACATCTGCTGACTTTAGTGACTAATTCATTTATCACATGGATTGTGCTGCGGCCTTTTCTGAAACCATATTGGTTGCCTAAGATAATGCAGTTAGATGAATTGTGATTTTTGATCTGATCACATGCAGCTCTTTCAAATGTTTTTGAGAAAATTGGTAACAGTGAGATTGGCCTATAGTTGCCCAATTCATCGTGTTTGTCTTTTTTATGTATGGGCCGAACTTCTACATACTTTAATCAAGCTGGGAAAAATTCATCAAAAGATTGGTTGATCATGAAAGAGAGTGGATATGCAATACTGTGACGTACTATTTTTATTATTTCAGTGGGGACCTCATCCCACCCCGCAGATTTTGAATTTTTTAGGGACATTATGATTTTTGATGATATCTGAGCTGGAAACATGAGAACTTAAAACATGGGCAATTGCTGTCTGTCATATTGGGCTTTGTTTTTGGTGGTGAACAGTCACCAAATTTGTTACAGTTTATGAAAAAGTCATTGAATGATTCACAAATGGCACTGGGTTCTGTAACAGCTCTACCATTTCACTATTTTAGAAGGGCATTTTCTCACTGCCAACTTTGCTTCTTATAACAGACCAAACAGCTTTTGATTTGTTTTTTGCATTTGAAATGAAGTTATTATTCGCAGTACGTTTTGATAATTTAACTATTTTGTCAAATGGTTTTTTTCATACTTAAGAAATTGAGGGCTTTGATTTACTTTTGCCTCCATATGCAGTTTCCTCTTAGTAGCACTAGACACTCTAATTCCTTTTGTTACCCAGGATCTACATTTTTGGGACCTGGTCCTCACTGTTATAAATAAAAAGCATTCATTGAATATATCCAAGAATTCAGTTAGAAAGTTATTGTAATTGTCACTTGTGGAAGTGTGTTTGCTGACTGTCCACTTGGTTTGGCTTAGTGTTTTGCAAAATACTTCCACATTTTCTTGACTGAAATTCCTACATCATTTTGTTGTGCCGACTGAATTTTGCTTCGGTAGTGATACAAATAGCGCTTTATGGTCTGATACTCCTAAATCTAGAAGAAACTTCCCTTTTACGTTATAATTTTAACTACTACAACATAAAATTTGTCATCAGTTCTTACATCTATGTAGAAGTCAGCACATATAACCAATTTCTTGTACAGTTTCTCACTTTTTAATTTATGTAGCAATGTATCAAACTTATCTAAAAACACAGAGCTTATATGGTACCCAGGGGTGCGATACATGCTGATAATTAGCATGCTGATGATTAATATTTTATACTCTTTTAAGTTCTGTACAACTACTTTCAAATGTACCTTCTTCATTCAGATGGCTAAAATTCTGTCTGATATCATAGTCATGATGGTCGAAGTAGAGAGGATATAAAATGTAGGCTGGCAATGGCAAGGAAAGCGTTTCTAAAGAAGAGAAATTTGTTAACATCCAGTATTGATTTAAGTGTCAGGAAGTCATTTCTGAAAGTATTCGTATGGAGTGTAGCCATGTATGGAAGTGAAACATGGACGATAAATAGTTTGGACAAGAAGAGAATAGAAGCTTTCGAAATGTGGTGCTACAGAAGAATGCTGAAGATTAGATGGGTAGATCACATAACTAATGAGGAAGTATTGAATAGGATTGGGGAGAAGAAAAGTTTGTGACACAACTTGACCAGAAGAAGGGATCGGTTGGTAGGACATGTTCTGAGGCATCAAGGGATCACCAATCTAGTATTGGAGGGCAGCGTGGAGGGTAAAAATCGTAGGGGTAGACCAAGAGATGAATACACTAAGCAGATTCAGAAGGATGTAGGTTGCAGTAGGTACTGGGAGATGAAAAAGCTTGCACAGGATAGAGTAGCATGGAGAGCTGCATCAAACCAGTCTCAGGACTGAAGACCACAACAACAACAACATCATAGTCTACCGAGGAATGAACTAGTATGCAAGAGCCTCCATACCCTTTGGTCCTACAAAAGCTGGTAGCCAGTTTATAACCTGTAAGTTTATTCAAGAGACTGATATTTTCAGATTTTAGCAAATGTTCATTAAGGCATATTACTTTCACAGATAGTTTCACACTTTCTAGCATAATTTCTATATCATAAAGCTTCCTGATCATACCTTCAGACAGCCGTCTGATGTTGAAGTGCATAATGAAATTACTACTGCATATATTATTAGGCAGAGGGTCTTTAAAACTAATTGGACTATTAAAAAATACATTAAAACTCCAATTAACTGGATGGGGGTCTGGTGCATAAAAGCTCTGAAATGTAATGCTGTAATAGTTAACGATGGAATAGGAGTCCTGTTAGTTTCAGATAGTATCACAGAGGGCATTAGTATCAAGTACTATTCTAAACAAGGTTTTTCTTTTTTAAACATGAATTGTTTATGGTAAACTGTCTGAAAACACGTGCTTGTCTAGTGGTGTTAGACTTGTCATTTTACTTGTTCGCTATTAGAAGTAAAACTTGATTGCCTGAAAAATGCATTCATACATTAATACAGATAGAAAAGGTTTGAAAAGTTATTCCAATTATGCAAGAAGTAGTTAAAAGTTTGTTCACTTTCAGTATTAAGAAACTGAAAGTTTAAATGCTTGTTTCTTCAAAACATATCTCGAGTTGGCAGGTGCTGTAACTCGTGAAATATACATGGAGTTACATTATACCTTTGTTGTAACAAGAGTGTCAGTGCTTTCTCTACTGTAGTACATAGTTATGCAAAATATTTTAATTTTCTTGGTGCTTGTTTTTAAATGACTCCCTTATTGAAAATATAGATTTTTATTTCAGGGTGCTGCTGTATTGTTACAAACTACTTTTTTAAAAAAAAATCTGTACATACTGAATTAGTGTCGCCAGTGTAAAAATAGTTTTTGAAATTCTGTGCTAGGATTGAAAATTGTGGCATTAAGAGCTCCCACTGCCAGCCCTCACACTCCATGAAGGCCTTTTGTTGATCTAGTGTAGAGTCCTCTGGCTGCACATTTATTTTAAAAATGCAGACTACAAGGCCTAAAAGGTTTTTTTAGAAAAAATTGGAACAAATATTCACAAATATGGGTGTTGCTCTTTTCTACTTCATTTGACTTCATTTGATTAGTTTTCTATTCATATTGGTTTAAAAATGCCTAGTTCTCTGTTGCACAACTGCAAAATCACTTCAGAATATGCGAAAAGGTCAAAACTAGTTGCAAACAAGTAAAATTAATAAAGCAAAAGTGGAATTTGCCACCTTCTTTTAATAAATGCATTGCTTTGGTACCCACTATCAAGGAAACTTAATGTTAATTTGTTTGTTAAAGTGTATGGCCCTGAGAGTTTCACTGACAATTCCTGCCCATACACTGATATAGAGATAATTCCGATGCCTTACCTTGACTGCTCATGGCTTAACTGTCCATGTGTGGATATCGTAGTAATTCACTGAGATAGTCTGCACCACTAAACACAGCACAACTAAAAGACCCACATCTTGACAGGTATTGGTTTCCTGACATACAATTACAGCAGCTTTTCTTCTAGTTTTGACTAATTGTCGTACAGGAATTTGTCACCTATTTTTAAACACCCTGTAATGGTATGATTAAAACTACTGTAGGTGCTTAATCTAAGGAAAATAAATATGTTTCATATGTCTGGTTGTGAAGTGTTAAGGTGTTTTACTGTGAAGACAGTAAAATTATGAAGTCGCAGGAAAAACTTTCTGTGGTCTGAGGAAGTGCTTAACATAAAATAGCAATATAGAGGTGTGTGTGTGGGTGTCAACACCAGCTCATGTGGAAGCCTGCAGTTAAGAACTGCCCTGCTAGATGTCCTCTGGTCCGTTAATGGTACCAACTTCGCCTGTGTAAATAGCTCTGTCAACTAGCATTTGACTGTTTGATAATGTCGGCTGTCGGTCTGTTTCAGTTGGTGGCCCAGGTGTATAAGGTGGTTCCCCCCATCCTGATGGAGACCGGCAAGGTGAAGAACCCGTGGCCAAATGTGGATGCCCACTCTGGCATCCTCCTGCAGGTATGTGCAAGGCAGTTGTAAGTGTATACAGTGGCTCAGAGCTTTAGGCTTTCAGAAATTTGATGACCTAAGATGTTGCTGTAATCTCTCTCTCTCTCTCTCTCTCTCTCTCTCTCTCTCTCTCTCTCTCTCTCTCTCCCTCTCTCCCTCTCCATGCACTATAGACACACACAGATCATCATCAGGTTGGTCCACATATACAGGGTGTAACCAAAAGGTACGGCCAAACTTTCAGGAAACATTCCTCACACACAAAGAAAGAAAATATGTTATGTGGACGTGTGTCCGGAAACGCTTAATTTCCATGTTGGAGCTCATTTTATTACTTCTCTTCAAATCACATTAATCGTGGAATGGAAACACACAGCAACAGAACGTACCAGCGTGACTTCACACTTTGTTACAGGAAATGTTCAAAATGTCCTCCCTCAGTCGCACGGAATCCCTGATGTGCTGATGCAGCACTGGAGAATGGCGTATTGTATCACAGCCGTCCACAATAAGAGCACGAAGAGTCTCTACATTTGGTACCGGGGTTGCGTAGACAAGAGCTTTCTAATGCCACCATAAATGAGTCGAGAGGGTTGAGGTCAGGAGAGTGTGGAGGCCACGGAATTGGTCCACGCCTACCAATCCGTCGGTCACCGAATCTATTGTTGAGAAGCGTATGAACACTTCGAATGAAATGTGCAGCAGCTCCATCGTGCATGAACCACATGTTGTGTCGTACTTGTAAAGGCACATGTTCTAGCAGCACAGGTAGAGTATCCCGTATGAAATCATAACATGCTCCATTGAGCATAGGTGGAAGAACAAACTAAAATGAGCTCTAACATGGAAATTGTGTTTCCGGACACATGTCCACATAACATCTTTTCTTTATTTGTGTGTGAGGAATGTTTCCTGAAAGTTTGGCCGTACCTTTTTGTAACACCCAGTATTGGCAGTCTTCAGACTCTGTGCGACCCCCCCGCCCCCCCCAAAAATCTCGTGACTGGTTTTATGTGGCCCACCACTTCCTTTCCTGCTGACCTCATCTCTGAGTAGCAGTTATACCCTATGCCATCAGTTACTTATTTAGTATATATTGCAGTACCTATCTTCCCCTTACAGTTAGTCATTCTACAGCTCCAGGTACCATAAGTTATTCACTGATACATCAACAAATACCTTACCGTCGTGTCCTCCTCCACCTCATAAATGGTGGAAACCACTTTCTCTACTTGCTGCATGAATGCTCTGATCTTTTCTGATTTTATCACAGTGTGAATGACTTCCATACATTGCTGTGCTCCAAATGTGCATTCTTAAAAGTTTCTTCCCCCAATCAGCGCCCGTACTAGCAGACTTTTTTTGGCGAGTAATGCCCTCTTTACCTATGCTGGTATGCTTTTTATGTCCTCATTGCTTCATCCTCTTATATTTTGCTTCCAAGCTGTCAGAATTATTTCTTCATAACGTACTGTGTGTTCCCCAATTTTGATAAGTTTATTACTCATCTCATTTCCTCGACTCCTCATTGTGTCTTTGTTCGGTTTATTTTGTATCTGTTGGGTGTGCTCATTAAAGTGTTCATTCCATTCAACAGATCTTGCAGTTTTCCTCACTTTCACTGAAGATAGCAGTGTCATCATTGAATCTTACCATTGAGGCTTATCATGAAATTTTAATCGTGCCCAGTATTCTTAATTTTTGTTGCTTCTTTGCACAAATAGTGTGATCCATAATTGCATACTACAGGAATTGCAAATGGACTCCACACTAAAAATAAACAAAAGGTGTGAGTAACAGTTATTATTGGAAACACTGAGAGATACGGCAGTCGTAAGTACTGCGTGCACTGATGTGACACACTGGTGTAGTGCACTTGCACAGACTGCAGATACATTGTGCATGTAGTACATTTGTCATTTCAGTCAGTGATCACATTGTGTGTTGTGATGGAAGATACTACCAAACAGAACAAGCAGCAGTTGGAGAAAACAAAACAATGTCATCGCTGACTGCAAATGAGAAAGTGAATGAAAATGCATGTTTGATGTACATTACACAACCTGGTGTCACTATGGGGAATTATTTTCTACCTCCATGGTGAAGGATTTTCTAACACTTGTTTGTATGAAGCTCTTGTAATGTTTTTATGTAAAAATAAATTCCTCGAGTTTGTGAAACGTAATTTTATACCCCTGTGTGTGTCTACAGTAGTACTAAATATTTTGGTTCTCAAAGATGTGCTCGGAGTTGCAGTTCTTATTATTTAATAGTTTCCTCAGTTGAGTTTTTCTTGTACATCTCATTGTACATGATACCCTACTACGAAGAAAAACTGTAAACTAAGGTTGCTCCCTTTCTGAATGTGGGGCACCACAGTGATGTGGTTTTTGTCTTTTCCTGAGTCCAGCAATAACAAGTGACGCAGTATAGCCTTTAAAAGGGCATTGGACCCTTAATTATATTACATCAATGCGGACCAAGTTTCATCCTGGAGTAACACTTGAAAAGCTGGAATTAGCCCGAAAAAGATGAGACTTTTGTACTAGAGCAGGTCGAGGGAGGGGCAGGGGGGGGGGGGGGAGGGGAGGGGAGGGGAAAACAGTTGAAATTCCCATGTTGACATTTTCTTTCTTTCTTTCTTTCTTTCGCATACATACCGGCGTAATCAGAGCATTTGCCTTAAATGATTATTAAAAACCCACAAAGCTGGAGTAGGTTTAACTAGACAGTAACTACGATCCTGTTCTTACCCAGCGAGTTCCCAGTGATCTGTGCAATATGCGACAACAGTTCTCAGTAGCACAGCTCCCACAGAACTTTATTCGAATGAAGTCTAGTTTACCATAATAGAATATGTGACAGTCTCTTATATTTGTCTTTTCACTCCAGTATTTTTGCCAAGTGTGTTTTCTCCAGGTGCAGTATGTACTGTATGGGAAATGGGTGAGTCGATATTTGGAAAAATTGGAGACGAGAGAAATCATCCTTAAGAACGAATTTATTCTAACCAACATTCAGTAAAATATTCACTTCATTCCACCATCCAATTCATCTACATCTACATACATACTCCGCAATCCACCATATGGTGCATGGCGGAGGGTACCTCTTACCACAACTAGCATCTTCTCTCCCTGTTCCACTCCCAAACAGACCGAGGGAAAAGTGACTGCTTATATGCCTCTGTACGAGCCCTAATATCTCTTACCTTATCTTTGTGGTCTTTGCACGAAATGTAAGTTGGCGGCAGTAAAATTGTACTGCAGTCAGCCTCAAATGCTGATTCTCTAAATTTCCTCAGTAGCGATTCACGAAAAGAACGCCTCCTTTCATCTAGAGACGTCCACCAGAGTTCCTGAAGCATTTTCGTAACACTCGCGTGATGATCAAACCTACCAGTAACAAATCGAGCAGCCCGCCTCTGAATTGCTTCTATGTCCTCCCTCAACCCGACCTGATACGGATCCCAAACGCTCGAGCAGTACTGAAGAATAGGTCGTATTAGTGTTTCATAAGTGGTCATCCTTTAGAGATGAACCACATCTTCCCAAAATTCTACCAATGAACTGAAGACGACTATCTGCCTTGCCCACGACTGCCATTACATGCTTGTCCCACTTCATATCGCTCTGCAATGTTACGCCCAAATATTTAATCGACGTGACTGTGTCAAGCGCTAAACTACTAATGGAGTATTCAAACATTACGGGATTCTTTTTCCTATTCATCTGCATTAATTTACATCTATCTATATTTAGAGTTAGCTGCCATTCTTTGCACCAATCACAGATCCTGTCAAAGTCATCTTGTATCCTCCTACAGTCACTTGACGACGACACCTTCCTGTACACCACAGCATCATCAGCAAACAGCTGCACATTGCTATCCACCCTATCCAAAAGATCATTTATGTAGATAGAAAACAATAGCGGACCTACCACACTTCCCTAGGGCACTCCAGATGATACCATCACCTCTGATGAACTCACCATCAGATCCTAGTTCGAGCATTTAACCTAGAAATGCATCTTTCTTCTGATAAAACACCTTTCCTTGGCGGCGGCGTCATAGCCGCAAATGTAATTTTCACAATGAAAATTTCCTGATTACAAAAGAAGTAACAAGTTGCAGAATATTCTCAAACCATCATCAGTTGTGTGGCGGTGTGATCTACTTATGCTTTTCACATTATTACATGTCCGTGGCCATGTTTGGTTCGAATGTCATTTAACATATAAATATAGAGTAAAAATTTATGTCGAGGTTTATTGACAGTGTTGTGAAAAGCATTGATTGCTACTCAGCTTAGAGTGGAGATGCTGAGCTGCAGACGGGCACAATGAAAAGACTGCTAGGCAGTTAAGCTTTTAGCCAAAATGGTTTCTTGTGCATTAGACAACATTTCGACAGGGTCTGCCTTTGGCTGCTGGTCATGTGAGTGTGAGGTGCATTTGTGTGAATACGTCTACATTGTCTAATGCAGAAGGCCCTTTGGCCGAAAGCTTAATTGGTTAGCAGTTCATTTCGTTCTACCTATCTGGGACTCATCTCCACTATATGGTGAGTAGCAGTCTATACTTTGCATAATATTGCCATTATTCCATCCTTCTATTGGTAGTGTTGTATATTAAATGACTGATAGTGGAACATCATTCTGTCTCATTAAAATTATTTCCTCCTCCTCCTCCTCCTCCTCCTCCTCCTCCTCTCGTTGACATTTTAAAATATATGTTAGGTTTTAACGTTTCCTAAATAGCTAACCTTTAAGGTTTGTTGGTGACAGAGGCAGCAAACAACTTCAAAAGATCCGTTCTACAGAATAGGAAGTGTCTTAAAAAAAGGCTAGGAAATGAACCTAAGCAAAAGTAAAACAAGGGGGAGTGTATAGTCTGCAAAATGAGTGATTGGTATTGACACTTAAGCCAGGCAGACGGCAATGTTGCCGTACGTGGCTTACGGCACTCCACGCCCGGTCTCTACTCGGACAGGTTCTCTAGCAGCAGAAACAAAAGTGTCTACAACATGCAGGTCGTATTTGTACGGATCAATTTATTTACAGTTCCTACTTGTAATATGTTATCTCAAATTGGAGTCGTCGTTTAGTATCTAATACGGTGACATATCATAAAGTTATGTCGGACTTCACAATATAAATGGAAAAGATTTCGTCATATTGTTTAACATTTGCAGTTTTTGTTTCTGCTGTTAAATATTAACAATATTAATTAGTTCTACAACAAAAGAGAATAATGTGTCATTATATTAACAGTTGTAATCTGAAGATGGCACTCGCAATACGATGATAAAACGAGAGTGTATTGTAGTCGTGCTAATGGAGATACTATAATTATTGTCAGCATCGTAATTCAAATAGTCATCTTCAGCACCATCTATCCCAGTCGTATAATTAAATTTTGTACATGTTCTTCCACAACAGCCTTCATTTTTAGCTGCCTCTTTGATGACACAGTACTGTTCACAATTTTTGTCAGTGTCTCACTTGTCATTCGATTGATAACTGCTACAAGAAGATTCTCAACTTCAGAGATCGTAACTTTTTTTGTTCTCGGCAACAATGTAGCTTGTTATTTGGTCCTACACCCCTTAAATGGTGTCAAAGTTATAAAGTTTGGAGGATGCTGAACAAATTTGTGCACATACCTTCAAGCAAAAAACACCAGTTACACATCCAAAGTTGTGGTTTCTTTTGCACCACAATTCTGCCTCCTTTAAATCTGCTCTGAAATCGGCTTTCCATTGTTTCAGCTACTGAATATCATCTTGGTTTTTCTTTAGCAAAGTTAGTGTCCTGTCATGAGCAACGGAATGGTAAGGGGGACTGTCCACGATAACTGACGAACTTGTCAGATTCGTCACAAGCAGTAGTTCGAACCATTTTCAAAAAACCACACCGATCGTCTCTCGATAGTAATTGCCTGTCTTTTTTAATGAAAAATCGACAAGCAGTTTGGCTAGCGTTAACCCACATTTCATCTATCCATACTGTATTTTTGTCTCTCTCACCCACAATTCTGTGCAGAAATGTGCACTGCCGTCCAACTAAATCTGTTAATTCCATCAACATTTTGCGTCCATTAAACACTGAATGGTTGAAACTTAAGTCTGTTGGCACTGTACATAATGGAAAATTTGCTTCCTTTAAAAAAAAATTGTTTCTGAAGTGACAAAATTAATTTAGATAGTGGGATGTTGCCTTCTGTTATAATAGCCATGTAAATGACTACAAATAGTGTCATTTTGGAAATTGTCCAAAGCTGCCACTTCATTCCTGGTGTGTGCAGCCTTTCGAGCCGCTCTGGCAACAGTCTATGCTGTACTGTTCTTTCTCTATCGTTACAACTTGAGCAACAGGAAATAAGGGCATCCCCTCTCCCCAGTCATCCGTCACCGAACACACAAATTCGTGGTTCAGCTGTGTAGGTAGCATACTTTCCTTCATCCGTTTTACTTCACTTGTTCAACTGGCATTACTCATTGCACTGGATGTGGTACAAAAAGAAACAGAAGCAAATAAACATTATAGAAAAAAAACTACAAACTGAACTATTAACACAAATGACGGCACCAGTTGCACGTGAGGCACTCCCTGGTACGTTCTTGACATGCCCAGAGTGGCAGTGTGACTCCTGCTGTCAGCTAGAGCAGGGCCGCACAAGGTGCATGCACCGGTGCATCGCACAGTGCAGAGTGCAGAAGACCGCTGCGCTATGTTGTTGACGGTGCAAGACCCCCCACTCCTCGGCTTTGCGCAACAGCGCTGCCTCTCACTTCCTTAGCTTGTGTCTCTCGCGCCGCCTGTCTCGACCTGTTTCAAAGCTTTTACCCTGTTGTCTTTGTCATTGCCAAATACTAATGTACGTTAGGTGGAGAGCTCAGTTTGGTGTACTGGTACAAAAGAGATTCGTATAATAACTGTAATGGTAACAATTTTAAATTTGGTTTCAACACAAATGTATCTTCCTATGTGCTCTTTATTTTATTTGCAATTGTGCTACTAAGATCTGGAACGAGAGATTGGCTGACAGCAATTCAGAGAGAATTTTTCAAATTACAATTAGAAATACTCGCACGCAATCTAGTTTTTGTACAAGACAAAACAGAAAAAAACCTTTCACATACACAAGTGGAACCAAACATAGAAATAATCTTCGCTGCTTCCCTGTGTAACTTAGGAAATTCTTCCTTCGGCAAATTCTGGTAGAATTGGAGCAAACCTTTTGTATTGTAAAACACATCCTTTCGGTGAACATCGCTTTGCAAATCGATTAGTTCAGAAATGTAAATCTGAAGGCGCACTTTCAATATCCGTCGAAAAAGGTTTCACAAAAACATCGAGAATTGGCTGCAGGTAGGTAATTTCCTGAAACAGTAACAAAGCCGATGTTAATAAATGAAAGTAATGTAAGACGTTGTTTCGACATACTAAAATGCGATAGATTTTAATAAATATGTAATGTGTACAATTGGTTTTAATGTAATGTTACACTTGCATATGTAACGCAATCTCCTTTATTTAGCTGTTTGTCATATACTGGCACATTACCTGGAATCGGTCGTTAAACGCATTTTCGAGGGATTGTAGCACCTCGACGTATTTTTCAAAGTGCGCTCCTTCCTGCACAGATGCTGTCAAACAAAAACATAGTACTGTTTTGATTAGAGTGGTTATAAAAATCGGGCTGTTTTAATAAAGGTACAATTTATATCTCGCTTACCTAGTTCAGGAAAGTGTTGCGTATTTTTCACTGAAAGGTCGTTTTTGAGGAGCTTCAGTTTATACTGGAAAGCGTTTATTTTGCTGATCATATCGTTGATGAGATTGTTTTCTTTTTGGAGTTTCAGACTTAAATCATTTAAGTGAGCCATAATGTCTGCTAAAAATCTTAAATCAGCTACCCATTCAGGGTCATGAAAAAGTGGCTCCGGATGTCCTTTGCTCTCCAAAAACTGAGCCACAGTGTGGCGTAATCGAAAAATTCGGGAAATTACTTTCCCTTTGCTCAGCCAGCGCACCTCAGCGTTGTAGGGAATATCTGGATACTCCTATTTAAAGGAAATAAAAAATTCTTTGAATTGACGATGAGTGAGTCCATGAGAACGAATGTAGTTCACGATACGCACCACTATCTTCATCACATCTAAGACCGATAACGTTCTCACAAATAGCCTCTTGGTGTGCAAAACAATGAACGGAAGGTAAATTCGGCATGTTACTTTTTTCCGCAGTAGGCCAATAAACCCTTTTGCTTCACCGCACATTGCTGGTGCCCCGTCTGTGGTTACGGAAAACAGCTTTTCCCAAGGGAGTCCTATTCCTTCAGCTGCCATTTCAACAGCTGCTAAAATATCCACCCTTGTAACAGTGTCCTTCAACGAAATCGTATCCAGGAGCTCTTCCGTTACATGTATGTCGCCGTCCACGCCACGCAAAAATATTGCTAACTGAGCCATGTCGTTAATACCCGTGGACTCGTCAAGTGCGATGGAGTACGCTAGGAAGTTTTCAGTTTTGGCTGCCAGTTGTTCATGCAAATTCTCAGCAATGTCGTTGATTCTCCGATCTATTGTCATTCTGGAAAGTTGTATTCTGCTGTACGTGGGAGCTAATGTGGGATTCATTGTCTCTACTACGTCCAACATAATGTTTTTTATTAATGGCCCATCCATAAATGGCCTCCCAGTCTTGCTAAACGTAGAGCAACATTGTAACTAGCTCTGAGAGACCTTTCGCAACACCCCTCATCTTCTTCACCCTAAAGTAGAGAAAAAAAGATATGTTACAAATAATTTATGCGAAAACGAAAACTAAGGAATCTAAACAAATGTTACTTCGTTTCGCATGACCTTTAACCAAAATATACATGTTAAAGTACTTGCAACAAACCTCGTTTGTAGATACAGACTTCTCTTCTGCGAGAGTTTGCAACTTCCGTAATTCTTCCTCTCTGGCATCCCCTGTTACATCACTATACTTTCCTGAATGCAATTTGCTGTAGTGACTTTCAGTAGACGATTTTCTGACACAAGTAATTAGTGTACCGAAGATTAGACATTTGGCTTTATCGTCGCAACGCACAAGAAAGTAGGAGAGTTCCCATTCCGGTTTAAATTGACTTTCGGCAATTTTCCATTTTTTTGGGAGCAGATGATTCCATAATTCTGGTAATTGTCTTGCGCTTACTATTTCAATGTTGACTAAGCCGTCTGGCAGCGCACAGCATCGGCCTCACTTAGCAAGCAGAGTTGAGACGAAGTATGCCGAGTTGAACCGATGCACTGTGCAGGCATTCGCTGCACCTCGCTTTGCACGCGTGCGGTTTTCCATGTTTGTGCGGCCCTGAGCTAGAGTGCAGTCCATTGGTGGCCGGATACCTGCAGTCACTAGGCGACAGAATGACACTACTGAGCTGTCAGTACCGAAGCTTCATCTCCCAGACTCAGGTTAAATTTTGTCTATGCTTAGAGTAGGAACTGAGATGGGAAGCTGTAGACAGGTTTTCCTATTTGGGCAATGAAACTACTTAGTAGAAGTAAAGAAAATAGAAAATGCTGATTTGCGTTACTACCAACAAAAAAAATATTCTATAAGTTGACTAAATGGAGGGATTTACTGCTACATCCCTCGTGACGGATCGAGGAATCGTCAATTTGGTAAAGGAGGGAAAGAGGTTTGAAAATTGGAGAGGGAGGTGAAGGCTGGAATACAGGAAGAAGGCTCAAATGTAGGCTGCCGTAGTTAGGCAGAGATGAAGAGACTTGTGTGGAGAACTCCGTCAAACGAATCTTCAGACTGATATTTAAAAGTGGCGTACCAGTGCTCTATGGGGCACTGGCCAACAGCAATGGGGTGGGAGGGGTTGTCAGGGACACGACAACTCTGAGTTTATACAACACCTTTGAATGAAGTTTAAATCAATTATAAATCATGATTTTACATTTATTTGTATTACTTGCAAGATGTGCAAGCTTTCACATACTTACAGTCTTCCCTTGTGCGACTTAACAGCTTGCAGGTTATGCACAGCTGTACATGTTACTTTTCTCTCTTGGCCCTTGTCATGCAGTCTTCCACATACTGCTTTCTTCGAGAACTCTTTATAGGGTGATTCTTTGCCCATTTCTTGTGTATCTCTCGAGATAAGACACTGATTTTATACTAAAATATCAATAGAGGTGAAAAACATCACGGTTGGCTGTTGCTGTGTTTGTCATTGTCAATAGTACATTTGTACATATTTATGGAGTGTATCCACTCCGACTTTCTAATTGTCGGAAAGGATGATATCTGGCTTCTCTTCCACCACATTCGTGCCGTGATGTTGGTTTGACTTGGGCATTTAACTGGCTAAAGTGGCACCGTCACTAAAAGAGAAACGGGATGGAGTTCAGTAGGTACATCACATTAGTCAGTTTGAATAGTGCCAACTGTAGTTCTTTCCTCTTTCAAAAGATCAGGTTATTAGTATAACAGTAGTAAACTTGTCAATGGTAATGTTTCTTCCTGATTGTTTCAGGTTACACGTTTCAACCAACTTTCTAACTATATTGTGGCTGCTGTTATAGTTTCTCATAGGCATGCTTTCCAGCATAGGGATCCACTGGGAAGCAGTATTTCATATCTGAATTGCATAATGGGCTCACTTCTGTGACATTTTAAAGTCTTCCTACTCTGTAACTGACACTAGGATTATAAAACTCGGGGAAAGGTGTTCCTTATATTGTTGGTGGAAGCAAATTTGTCTATCTTAGAACATCGTCAAAATGCAAGAACTTCCATAAAGAGCCTCAGTCTATGCTATGAAAATGAAGTTCGGCAAATAGGAAAATTTTTGCTGCTAAATATATCACATAAACTTTCCTTGTTCTGTCTATGGGCTCCACAGTTCTAAGGAATTCACATTGCTGCCAGTGTTTCTTCCCTTTAAAAAGCTACAGAATTTTTCATGGAAATCTCTTCAGATGATTCCCAAAGAACGTCTACTCTTTGGTTGGTACAAGTGACAGTAATAACGAAGATTTTCTCAAAGTAAAAGAGAGAAGCTTTACTTAGTGTGTCAGGTTTTATCCCTGGGTTAGTTCATTTTGGAGCTCTAATTATGTTTGGGACGGACATCCGCCTTCGATCCGTGTAAAGCTCAGTCATCCACTTCGTACCTGACAGGGCCACCACTTTCCTGTCAAGATGATCGACGTGCCTTCAGCCTGTGTCGCCTTCTTATTGCTCGAATGTCTATAAAAATATGAAAACAGAACTGGAGGCCAGCATGCAAACCACTTACATACTGAGGCGGTCATCCTAATGTACTACCAATACTTAACCTGTTCATTTTCATCAGACTCACTGTTGACAGAAACAACTCGATCTGGAAGTTCCGTGACTAAATCTTCTGCTTCACAGCTTGAACTTCCAGATAGTTCCCTACTGTATTGATTGTCTAGAGTTCTCGAGCAAATTTCTTATTTCATCATCTGTCAGTTTCATCTCTTTATACATTCTATCAATGTGCCACGCACCGTACTGTTACTAGTTGCCTGGGAGTGGACATTGTGCTGCTAGACATTAAAAAATAATAATAACTGTAACTTAACAGTGAATGTAAACCAGAAGCTCTTATTAGTTGTAGTAATAATCATTATTATAAATGTCATGTAGGTATTAAATAAAATAATTAACACAAGGGAATTGTAGCCCAAAACATTGTTGGATCAGTCACTGACCCCCCCCCCCCCCCCCCCCCCCAGGTGGTATGCAACTGTTAAACCAATGACAATGATCTAGTTGACATACTGAGCTTCACATTCTCACAGTTTTCATACCAAAGAAACAACAAATTGCAACCCCTCACATTGAGACTAGTTTTTTCTTATACTGTAAGAAATGAATGCTTTGAGGACTTATGTTTTCAGTATTACGGACTGAAGGAGATGAACTACTACACGGTCCTGTTCGGAGTGTCGCGTGCCCTGGGTGTGATGGCGTCACTCGTCTGGGACCGCATCTTCGGCCTGCCCATCGAGAGGCCCAAGTCGATGTCGACTGACGGCCTCATGAAGATGGTGAAGGGTTCGGCGAAGGCCGCATAGACGCTCGCGAAGCGTGCGTCTGTCGAGTGGGGTGGCGTCGGAGATCGTGTCCTGCCCGTCGGCCCTGCTAAATCTTTTAGACGAAACAAAAATGAGAATGAGAGAGAAGTGTGTAGTGTGAGTGCTGACGGTTGATAGTCAATAAGTGTGAATGTCGTCTTGTTTCTACCGAGTGTTTAATGAAAATGTTAGAGTGGCTGCGTGAATGATTGTACGTCTGTGGGAATGAACAAAATTGCATTCGTGATATTTGCAAGTGGGAGGGGAAGCACAGAAATGCAGTCAGTCGTGGAATGTACCGACAGTAGTAGAGAGATTGCCGTAGCGTCGTGTAGCGGAGGTGTAAATTCCCTGCCTTAGATGGAAAGGAAGTAGCAGACAATAATGTAGGCATTCTGGATGTGCACATCTAGGAAGCAGCTCGGCTTAGCTATCTTCGAACTGTAGTACATGTCGGTAATTGACACGAGGTTCCACGCTTTGTTTGCAGCTGCAGTGCAGGAATTATTAAATAAGAAAGCAGTTGTGCCGTAGACGGTTTATTTGTAATTGCGTCGAGGCACTACAGAGTTGTAAATTTTCACAATGCCGTCTTCAATTATTCACGGTTTTTGTGTTGCGGTGGATGTTACAGGAGCAAATAGTAATAAGTTTCCAAACTGCCAGGAGCAGACAGTTCCTCTGAAGGAACAGCCCACGTACTTAATAGGCGATGCGGTAGTTAAATAGTTGTGACAATTGTCAACCTCGGACTTCTCAGTACCTCGTAGCACTATTTTGTCCCACCTTCAGACGCTGAGCCTATATTTCACCATTACCTTATTAGCGATGTCGGTCGAACCAGTTTCGGCAGCGTAACCGTCGGACATCTTTTGGAGATCTTCTTTCTATAAGAGAAGGATCTGCCTCAAAATTTGAAATGACCGTTGGAAGCAGCTTTTGTGCACACACATAGTTATGTGATGGCTGCCTCAACTAGAAATTCCATTGCTCGGCTGTGTCCTGTAAAAGGATAGTGTGGTATTGTCTCCAACAAAGCTTACTGTAAATGGAAGGGTGTTTGAGAGTGGGGCAGCATCATTTGTTTAATCACAAATTAAAATGTAGTGTACCACATACTTAACATGAATTGTGTTGATATAAATTTGTTATGAATTATTGGAGAGTGTTGAGTGGATGTGATTTCAACACAGTCTGGAGATCTGTATCTTAATACATGTATTCTCCATGTCTGTGGAAACAAATTACCTCTCCAAGCTCCTGAAATGTATGTGAATGAAATGTGTTTCAAATTGGTTGCTCACTTACACACACACACACACACACACACACACACACACACACACACACACCTCTTTAGATGGAAAATTTGAAATTGTTTTCACCCCCTTTCAGTTTTGATGAAAAATGAGATAGTATGTGAGACTTGTTTTACACAAAGTAAGTGTGTGTGGGCCACTAGTAGAAGTAATCTTTGGTAAAGGATAAACACTGCCTTACTGTGCCGAATTTGAAATGCAAAGGCTTAGCGTTTGTAATAAATAGGAAAAAGAAACTGGTCATGATTTTAAGAGAAGATGGTTGCCACAGCACTCGGTATATAACTGTTAGCCACTGCGTGGTGTATATTTTAGTAATCCCTGTAATAGTACTCTTGTTAAAATGCTCATATCTGCTGGTCAGGATTTCTTAGTGATATTGTTGTAATAATATTTATGTATAATTTATTTATTTAATCACCTGTGTATGATCCCTGTGATAATTGTGTTTATCTGAAATTATTAATGAATGGTGGGTTACGGGAGGTGAATGTGCGTGTGAAGCATTATTTCCATTACTGCTTTTTCGGCTTATTTCCATGTCTTAAATCCTTAAGAAATCTTGACGGTGTTGAGTGTGGCAGCAATAGTTGTAAAATTTCTTGTTTGTAAAAATAAATGAACCGACAGTACAATAACTGTTACGTGTGTGTTGATATTTTTCCCTCATGTGCTACATCCCTCCCACAAGATCTTAGATGCAAAGTTGCAGACCCACGTTTGCTTAAACATTCTTGTTGTTCAACATCAAAAAAATTTCTTACTTAATTGATGGGTTTGTTTACAATAGTGACAAAGTATCACAGCAGTCAAAGTTCACTTGTTTCATTATTTGCATTTATTAGTTTAAGTGTACAATAATCGGAAATCGGTGCCATACTTAAGTGCAGTCTGTTCAACACAACGTTGTGGCCCAAGCTAGGCTGTGCTTGGCCTCTAAACTGTTCAACACTAAGAAGTCCAGCCACTTGGAAGAATTTGAGATCCAAAACATCAGCCATTTATGCCATTATTTAATGTGTTACTGCCACATTTGTGTTTGATGTATTTTAAAGAGTAAGAAACAAGACAAAGCATTAAGGTGGCTTATTTTCATATTTATTCTAGTTCTTTGATAGATTGCAGGAATCCTTCTGGAGGTCAGATGAGTTATTCAGCAATTTCACATGTAATTGGCTTTTGTATAGGAAGTTATTAAGCAGAGAGTTATGTTGCAATACCTGTTCGTTTCTTTCCTGCCTGTTTCCCCCAGTAAATTCTCTTCTTCTCCAACCTTGGAAAAGTGTGTTAGGTGCTACTAGGAGATGATATTCACCTGTAAGAAAAGGAAGAGATTTTAACTGTAGCAGATGGCAGCAAACCTGAATATAAATGATCTTCAGACTTTTCCCACTGATATTTCTCCCTCTGATCCAGAATCTTTGAATTTTTTGAGAACTTCTAAAATTTCTTTCTTTCTTTCCCAATGAGTGTGAAAGGTTTGCTACAAATATAAGTATGTGCATGAAAATAGACAATGCAAGCACACATTGGCATAGTCAGTTGTGACAGCAGTTCCAGGTTCATTACTGTCTCTTTGAAAATAATTGTAGAAATTTAAAAACATACAGGGTGATTCAAAAAGAATACCACAACGTTAGGAATTTAAAACTCTGCAACGACAAAAGGCAGAGCTAAGCACTATCTGTCGGCGAATTAAGGGAGCTATAAAGTTTCATTTAGTTGTACATTTGTTCGCTTGAGGCGCTGCTGACTAGGCGTCAGCGTCAGTTGATGCTAAGATGGCGACCGCTCAACAGAAAGCTTTTTGTGTTATTGAGTACGGCAGAAGTGAATCGACGACAGTTGTTCAGCGTGCACTGAGAATCCGCGGGAAACAACTCAGTATGAACGTGACTCGCCTAAGGTGAACGTTTTCTCTGCCATTTCAGCCAATAAAGTTTTTGGTCCCTTTTTTTTCGAAGGTGCTACTGTAACTGGACTACAGTATCTGGAGATGTTAGAGAATTGGCTGTTCCCTCAGCTCGAACAAGAAGCACAATAATTCATATTTCAGCAGGATGGAGGGCCACCACATTGGCACTTATCTGTCCGTAACTACCTGAACGTCAACTACCCGAGGCGATGGATCGGCCGCCAGGCAGCCCGTGACAGAGCACTTCATCACTGGCCTCCAAAAAGCCCTGATCTTACCCCCTGCGATTTTTTATTATGGGGGTATGTTAAGGATATGGTGTTTCGGCCACCTCTCCCAGCCACCATTGATGATTTGAAACGAGAAATAACAGCAGCTATCCAAACTGTTACGCCTGATATGCTACAGAGAGTGTGGAACGAGTTGGAGTATCGGGTTGATATTGTTCGTGTGTCTGGAGGGGGCCATATTGAACATCTCTGAACTTGTTTTTGAGTGAAAAAAACCTTTTTAAATACTTTGTAATGATGTATAACAGAAGGTTATATTATGTTTCTTTCATTAAATACACATTTTTAAAGTTGTGGTATTCTTTTTGAATCACCCTGTAAAGCCATTACATGTCAGTTGATAGGTAGCAAGACATCCGTACATTGCTCACACAGAAAATAAATTAAGTTTTAGAGAGATATGTGCCTCGTGTGTTGAAAAAAAATCATGGCCTGAGATATATTTGGGTGTGGTCTTTTGAAGACAGTGTTGTGGCCCAAGCTACATTGGGTCTTGATTGCCAGTTTTAACACAGTTTAAGTGGCAACACAGCTAGCAAACATAGTAATGTAGACATGATATAACATAAATTGTTGAGTTAATGGTACCTTCTGACACACTGAATAGTATGTGGTGTTTACAGTTTCACTACTGTGCACTGTCTGACTTACTCAACGCCTAACTGTGGAATGTGAAGTTACTTAGATTTTATTCTGACCAACGGGTGCTGACTGGTCTATTAGGTTTTATTAATGAAGACAGCAAAATTAAAGGGCACAAATAAGTAAATTGAACTAAGAGTGGTATAAGTAGCATATGGCAAAATTCAAGCATTGCTTTATGAATGAGACTTAAGGTGCACCAGGCATTCCCAAAATGTTTAGAGAAAGCGGTATTTTCTAATTGGAATAATTAATGAACAGGCAAATGACTTTTAGTGAAAGTGTGTGTTTTTGGAAACAGAAAACTCGAGGCTACAAAACTGGTATTGACTTCTGCAAACAATGAAACAATTAAATGTTAATATTGGAACATTCTAGAACGCAAAAAATTGTAATATGATTAACTTATCAAACGTGAAGTTCTTGGAAAAAGTAAAATGTTCGTTAAAAAGAGGAGGAAAGGGGGCGCTTCTAAATGAGCCATAATAATCTAGAAAAATATGATTTAATCCACTGAGTACCAAAAGTTTACTGGAAAAATGCCTGAATAAGAGTTACAACAATGACGAGTTACTTAGCACGTGCAAGAGCTGTTGAGTTTCAGACAACCACAGTGAAAATACTACTAAAATATGTAATCTTTCAAAGTTGTGCTTCCGCCATGGAACACTCCACACACGCATAGACACGAGCATTACTCTCACGCTGATGGCCACTCTGTCTGGAGGCTAATGCATAACTGATGAAATTAGTCGGGCCTTAGTGGCCAGAGGCAGTGACCGTGTCTGAGAATTCTGCTTGTCAGTCTGTGGCAACGACGACTTTGAGCTTAAAAATTTAAGTCTATTTTCATTGTATCTTTCGGACTAGACACCTACTCTGTGGTGAGTAGCAGTCATCTTTTCCATATTGCTTGATTCCATACCGTACTTTCCATTGCTTTAATAAGAATGAGATAATTTTCGTGCACTATTAACAAAGTGATCAAGAAAGGGGGGGGAAAAAAACACTCACACATTGACATCGTGAGTGGTAAGATTGTCCCATCTCAGTCTATTACATCAATGTTTTCCTCTGATGTGGTGAAGGAATTTTACAATATATCAATCATTTCCTGTAATCAGGATCACTTAAATTGAGAGGTGGCTTTAATTTTGGAGAGAGCAGAAAGACCATTTAGTGTTAATCCTTTAAACATGACATGACATGATGGGCGAAAGATTGTTACTTGATGATAAAGAGAAAATTTGGGCATTATGTCTTGGTCTAAGGCATGTTTTTTGTGCCTAACATTTAGTCTCTTAATGTCCATATTCACCACAGATGCAAATACTAACCATGAAAGCCTTCATTGTATGAACAAAATTACATAGTGTGATATAAAAAAGTACCAGTAATAATAGTGAGCCAACCACCCACTGCAAAATATGGAAAAGCTCTCTCCCCTTTCTTTCTTTCTTTCTTTCCGGATGTTTTCTAGCCAAAGTTTTCAACAGTAAATCATTTCTTAATTTTCAATATAAAATAATGAGCTTCTTCAGTAGGAATCTTTTAGTTTGTGATCCAGGAAAATCGACAAGAACTTAAAAGTTTAATTATAATGTAAGAAGGTTAATTAAAGAGCAAATCTTGTTTCATATGTTCTGTTACTCGTATGAGGTGTTGTGTGTATGCTCTGTGCTGTCCCAAGAGCATTAAAACTGTACTCGGTCTCTTGATGTGCAAAGTAATCGAAGGCAGCAAAGAATCTTCAGTGCGAGCCATGAAGTCAACGAATACCAACAACCAGAAGATAACAATAATGTGTGTATTGATGTATTCGAACTCGTGGGTGTTTTGTTTTTTAAATTGGGATTTGTTCACGAGTTGTAACTAGATCATTGAATCACATTTTGTAAGTAAAGGCACAATAAACCTTGCTATAAATCACTTAATAAGTTCTGTTTTTGGTAGAAGTTGAGATCTCCTATAGACATGAGAATTATTGAGTCTCTGCAGACTACTTGGAGCTGAAGACCAGCAACGAGGTAATTTATAAATTAACTGAACCCTCAGTTTCCGTAGTGGAGATGCAGTAACATGTACTTGACTTTGTTACATAAATACTTCTCAATTTTACTTGAAGAGTAGTGGTGTGCAATAATTTAAAAGAAACATAACAGTTAACAGAAATATTCTCACTCGCTCACTTGTTACCCAGTCTACTGTCCAGATCCAAAAAGAGGATGGAAAATACTTATTTTTTGTTGTGTAGAGTGTCGCATTGGTTTGCTAAGATACTATGAGGATCATTCGATAAGTAATGTGCCACATTTTTTTCTCAGAACATATTTATTGTTAGTCAGAATTTGGTGACAGTTAAACAAACATGTCTTGCCCGTGTCCTGTTTGTCTACATCGTCTCCATCACGTTTTATGGCCTGATGCCAATGTTGTGGAAGGGCATGTATTCCCTGCTGGTAAATGCTCTTGTCCTGTAGGCATGGCCATGTTTTCATTGTGTGACTGACACTCTAGTCATCTACAAAGTGTGTTCTCCAAAATGGCCTTTCTTAGAATCTTGTCTGCTGTGAGCATTTGTGGAACCCATCCTGAGCACCTCTCTGAATATCTGAGTGTCTCTACCGTTGCAGACGCACTTCTAATGCTGACTGACAACTGTAGAGCCAGTTGCGGAGTCGTTACGCACCGGACATCGCGAATAATGGCATCCGCATGATTAGGCATTTCCGGAGCAGTGGCTGCGACAGGACGTCCCTAGCGTGGCTGATCGTGGAGCTCTGTTTCTGCACTTCTCGAGGCTGTAACTTTCTTTAACCCACTGCCCAACTGTACTGTAAACTGCAGCACCGCCATACACTGCACACAAACATTTATGGATGTTCACCACCGTTTCCTTTTCTGCACACGAGAATTCAATAACAGCACGCTGCTTCTAACGCGAGTAGTACGTAGATGCTATTTTGACACTGTACTACAGCTCTGCCATCTGCCAAAGCGGTTCAAAACTTCACCAGTCCGCAGAACAAACATCAAATGTGGAGCACCAACAAGGATGTTTGCCTATGTATATTAACGGCTTTTTAAAAGGATGTGGGAGCATTACTTATTGAACGACTCGCGTATTTTCATATACGACGCAGCTCGCATAGACAATTCTTCACAGCATGAAACCACTCTGATGAGTCTCTGTAGGTGTTATAAGGGTCAAGCCTCATTTCCACAGGATAAGTGGACGTGAACACAAGTAAAGGAACATTCACAATCAGTTGGCTTCACCACTGAACAGATTTTGATAAAATTTTCTGTGGGGATAGCTAGAATCCTGAGGAAGTTGACTGTAGAAAATGCAGCTCCTTTTTGAAATCTGACCATAAACCGTATTAAAATATTAGATTTGTTCATAATGTACAGCTATTTCAATAGCAGGATGGACAAATGTACTCTGGTGCCATGTCGTGGGTTGGGAGGGAGGAGGTGGACATTGTGAGCTATGCTTACCCAAACGTGCAGGCAGACACGTTATTGCACATACAATAGCTTACCCACCACCATACGTTGTAACAAAAAGGTTGATACGAGACTGCAGCTCGGAAACAATCTGGGAAATTTGTAAGGGCTCTAGGGTTAGACTGTGCTCAGAAATAATTGTTTTCTTAACAGTTCAATACATTGTGCCGAGGCTGATTCTGAGGTAATTAGCATTGAAGTTAGCTACTCTGCCTGTCGGATTCACAGATTTGAGCAGCCTGCGAGATTCAGTTGGTGTCAGTTCTCACAGTATAGATGACAGTGCACAAAACTGCTCAGGTTCAAATCTTACTACTGTCCCTCGACCAATGATTGTATCGCTCCCTTGTTCGATTTTAGGAAACTGAGCTAGGAACACATTTTGCAGCCTCTCTGGGCTGCTTGAATTTGCTCACACATCAGCCCAATTGGCTAACTTCAGTGCCGATTAGCTCGGAAACTGCACACCGTATCAAATTTGTTCTTTAACAATTAGCGCTGGTCCACAGTGGATGTTTGCAGAAACCAAAATATACTGTCTCTATAGAGTTCGATGCTGTGAACGTGTATATCATGATTAGTATTGTCTCCTAGTGCAGGGTCACACATAAGTTGGGATTTACGTTCCGTGTATATTGTCACCTTAATAAATGGGATGTATACATTAATTGACCGTACCCAGTTTATTTGCACCATTTCTTTGCATTCTTCTTCTTCTGGGTGGTGTGTGGAGCATCTTTCTGTAGCATTCGGCAGAAAT
Source organism: Schistocerca serialis cubense (assembly GCF_023864345.2). NCBI lineage: Eukaryota > Metazoa > Arthropoda > Insecta > Orthoptera > Acrididae > Schistocerca > Schistocerca serialis. The sequence goes on from NC_064648.1 coordinate 63,828,121, forward strand.
CGACCGACATAGTCCGTTGTCCTGTGTACCACTGTTCCACGAGAGAGATGTCCTGGTGGAACTGTTTGCTGTGCTCTTCACGGAATACACAGGTCTCTGAGCACTTAAAGGTGGGAGTTTTCAGTGTCATTATTTTGCAGCCAATGACCTTAAAAGTGTGAATGAGTTTGTCCAATACGTCCCTGTAATTTTTGGCTGTCCTGGTTCCCGAGAACAGTGTTGTCACATTACGAATACAATGCTACACGTGCTTCTGATTAGGTCATAGGTTGGACTCTGTACACAGGTTCTGAAATGCTGCTTCATCCATGTGCACACATGCTATCCTGAGTTCCAAATTAACTTGCAGTGGTGGTGAGCAATTTTGTTGGATTCAATAAAAGTTTTGGTACTCGTCAGGGTGTGCTGAGTCATATGTCATGATGACTTCATACACTGAAGCGCCAAAGAAACTGGTATAGGCACACGTATTCACGTACAGAGGTACGCAAACAGCAGAATACAGTGCTGCATTCGGCAACACCTATATAAGGAGTGTCTGGTGCAGTTGAATGTTAGATTAATTACTGCTCCTACAGTGGCAGGTTATCAAGATCTAAGTGAGCTTGAATGTTATAGCGGTGCATCAGTGATGGGACACAGCATCACTGAGGTAGCAATGAAGTGGGAATTTTCCCATCTGACTAACGAGTGTACTGTGAATATCGGGAATCCAGTAAAACATGAAATTGTTAACATCACTGTGGCCGAGGAAAGATCCTGCGAGAACAGGACTGACAACAACTGAATAGCATTGTACAATGTGACAGAAATGCAACCCCTCAGCAAATTGCTGCAGACTTCAATGCTGGGCCATCAATAACTGTCAGCGTGCGAACCATTCGACGAAACATCGATATGGGCTTTCGGAAGTGAAGGCCAACTTGTGTAGCCTCGATGACTGCACGACACATTGCTTGGGCCATCAACATCGGCATTAGACTGTTGATGACTGGAAATGTGGTGCCTTGTTAGAAGAGTCTCATTTCAAATTGTATTGAGGGGAAGGACTTGGAGACAACCTCGTGAGTCCTTGGACCCTGGATGTCGGCAAGCTGGTGAAGGCTCTGTAGTGGTGTGGGGTTTGCGCAGTTGGAGTGATGTGTGACCCCTGATACGTCTAGATATGACTCTGACAAGTGACACGTATGTAAGCATCCTGTGTGATGACGTGCATCCTTCGTGTCCATTGTGCGTTCCGACAGACTTCGGCAATTCCAGAAGGACGATGGGACACCCCACGTGTCCAGAATTGTTACAGAGTGGCCCCAGGATTGCTCTTCTGTGTTTAAACACATCTGCTGGCCACCAGACTCCTCAGACATGAAAACTGACAGAGATACCTTGTAACATGCTGTTCAGAAGAGATCTCCACCTCCTCTGATGTTGGTGGAGCTACAGTAGATTTGGAACTTTGGTTGCAGCAGTTATTTGTATAGTAGTCGAATTGGAAAGTTCATTTGATAATGCTTTGTAACAGTCGTACTGACATTTGAGTCAGTATTGTTACATAATATTGCTGACTCAACAGTGGATACAGCTGTCATAAAGTCATTATTAAATAAATTTTCGTAATTCGTCTACTACGCAAATAACTGTCTCGACAAAAGTTCCAAATCTACTGTAGCTCCACCAACATCAAAGGAACAAACTTCCCTCTGTAGGTGGTTTTTGATTGTCCCACTTGTGCAGGTAGCAGCAGTATTTAGTGTAACCCCTTGCAAACCAAAAAGTACCACATTGATTTGGAAATCTCCATGTACCACCCATTCCTCCTTATTTTAATTAACAAAATTTACAGTTGATTTCAACACGGTATAACTTCCTTTTGCTAAGGCAACATATGTGACAGGGATGGATGATCTTTCATTACTGCTGTGTAACAATACTGCCTTCAGGCTTGTTTTTGAGCCACATACACAGAGTACCTGTTCCTCTGGTTTGTATGAAATTTTCAGGTCTTCTAACAAACCATTAATGTCACTGCGGAACGTAATGTCGCCTCGGTACTGAAATGACACTCAATGTTTCTCGTGGTGCTCCCAAAACATGAACGTACTGTGTCAGTGAGTTCATTCCACTGCTACAGTTGCGAGGCAGAGAGCTAAGCTTTACATTTTGGAAGATCTAAATCCCAAATCAGATTACAGAGTTCAGTATGTGGTTATTCAGATGATGTTGGCGCACGTGTAGGGCCAGTGTCACTAGCAGACGAGGGCATTTTTTTTGGCTGTATGCGTCGGTTCCACACGATCGCTATCACTGCTCGATGGTGGTGCGTGTGAGGAACAGGAACTGGCAATGCTTTACTGTGAGCCATAGATGGGATGTCTGGGTATTGAAATTCCTCTTCCTCTTGGTATTGGCTCTATCCTTTAAAGGAGGTACTCTACAAAAATAACAATCTGATACACAGTTTTTGGGCTCATGTGAAATAGTAGGCACACCAAACTTCACGGAGACATTTTTACCGCTTATCCATTAAGCGTAGACATAAAAGAGGTGCAAGATACGTGTGGAGCCCACGATTTATATTGGTTTCCAACTCGACACCTGAAATAAAAGGTGTATGATTGTTTCACTGATTCACTAAATAGTCACCTTCTCGAACCACAAATATCGTCTACAGAAATGTAACAAGTTATCAGGTTTGTTACAGCAGATGCAGAGCATCTTTGTGTAAGCACACATGCACAAGTAATACAATTCTCACGCATGCACTGTCAGGCGCCGCAACGCTCGTCCCTGTAACAGTAGAAGTAACGCAGCACGAAAACATAGCAGTGACAAACGACGATAAAAATAATGTGTGGTTTCCACGTTTGACAACACTCGTGTGACTGGATGGTGTGCACGAGTCACGGTTTAAAGCAGTGTCGCTAAATTGTCTCGGAAGTGTCCACTACACTTACGTACGACAGAGGAACCACTGTCTAAATGCCTCGTATTTCTCGTATTGTCCCGTAAGTGTGACTGTGAAATGCAAACACTTGTAACCATGAACTAGGAGACAGTTTTGACCTCGATATTAATGTCGGGTGGCCTTGCCGCAGTGGTAACACCGGTTCCCGTCAGATCACCAAAGTTACACTGTCGGGCTGGGTTAGCACTCGGATGGGTGACCATCCTGTCTGCCGAGTGGGGTGCACTCGGCCCTTGTGAGGCAAACTGAGGACCTACCAGATTGAGAAGTAGTGGCTCCGGTCTTGGAAACTGACATACGGCCGGGAAAGCAGTGTGCTGACCACGTGCCCCTCCATATCTGCATCCAGTAGACGCCTATGGGCTGAGGATGACACGGTGGCCAGTCGGTACCATTGGACCCTCGTGGCCTGTTCGGTAGGGTTTTTAAGCGTCTAAATCTAGAAAGCACCACTAAGTTAGTTTCTGTAAAAAATAAAAATTGAAAATTTGTGGACCTGTGTTATTTTAGCAGCACACTCTGCCCTGCAACTCCTTAACAAGTTTTTCAGACTGTTTTCTGACCACCCTGTATGTTAATTCCATATACTGTGATGCTATACCTCTACAAATTTTTTGGTAAATGGTGACAAAATGAGCCACTCACTCTCACATTCTGCTTCTTGCCAGAATACATTCAGTGAGGGCTTATATGTGCAGCTGTATGAGAGATTTAATAAAGTGAAAGGTGTTCTAGTTGCTGATGTCTACTTTAATAAATTCCACAGCCATTTTCGACCTTCACATTCGGGCCGTGTCAGAATGTATCTGAAACTGTCCATTGATAATGCATAATGTAGTGAATATGTAAACATTTTACATAACAGGACATGAAAATCTTAACTTATGCATGAAAAGCATAAGTACAGAGAGAATACAGAACTTAAATTATGCTGTTATGATAAAAAAAAAAGTTGTCTGGTGGATTTGAAAGCTATGTGCCCAATGGTATTATGAGAAAAATTGGGCGTGTCACAATTATAAAAACAGTGTACTTCGGTACAGTGAAAGTATTGGCGTGCTTTAGCTGTAAACAGTTATATTCCAATGTTCACAATTTCAGTTTGCAAGCTCTGCTTAAGGTGCATAGTAGCAGCTGGAGCAGTCGGTTGGTCAGTATTGGCTTACTTCCTACACACTGCCAACTGCGGTTAACGATGTTGTTCAGTGGTATCGTGTAACAATACTGTCATTTGTAACAAGATTTCAATTTAAACTGTGTGGAATCATTTAAACAGCTATTATCTGGATGTATCATCTTTGCTTTTACAGTAACACAAATGCATGTGTTTTTCACACACTGTCTTGTGACAATAGTGATTGTTTGAGAAGAGTTGTTCAGAGACACTCTGGCCCGAGCATATAGGAAGTGACAATGTAGTACATGAAATTAAAATATCAATCTCAAAAAGTTGTAATATTTTGTAACAAAATGATTGGATGGTTTCGTCAGTGTTGCTCACAAAGGGAAAGACGAGTGTTTCACCCACACTGTTTCTGCAAATTACAACTGTGGAAGGTTTTTCAATAGCCCAAAAATGGAAGGTGCAGGTGGTTCTAATGAATTTAGTGGCATCCTAGTTAAGCTTTGAATATTCTGTAAACGGAGGTGACACCGTGCAAAAAATTGTACTGCTATACTAGTTCCACAGTAGCGATGAACAGAATGTTTGCAACGAAATTCTCAAACATATATATATATATATATATATATATATATATATATATATATATATATATATATATATTAAAAATAATAATAATAATAAAATAGGAAACAAAACAATAAATACTGTACCCACCTGTTGTTGTTAAACTAAACTGTGTTTTCCACACTATAATAACCACGTCATCCAGTAACACAAACATCAGCTGCAGTAGAAAACCTTACGTGTTACAACCAATACTTTTAACAGGTGGGCTTTACAGACTAGCCCCTTTGATGTTCTTAATATTTACAGATTTTGAAGTAGAAACAGGCAAATGCTATTCTCAAAAAGAAAATCTGAAAAATGGAACCTACGATGTTTTGAGGATTTAGCGATCTTAACTGAGGTAAACTCAAACTCCACTGTTTTTCTTCGGCACACCAGTGTAGAAGTGTGCACAGAAACAGTTAAGTGAAAAATCCGTGTAACACACACACACACACACACACACACACACACACACACACACACACACACACACACACACACACACACACAGAGAGAGAGAGAGAGAGATATATATATATAGAGTTTTCCATTAGTCACATATTTTACTCCGGAATGAGATTTTCATTCTGCAGCAGAGTGTGCGCTGATATGAAACTTCCTGACAGATTAAAACTGTGTGCCGGACCGAGACTCGAACTCGGGACCTTGAACATTTATGCACAATTATGTGAGAAATAGCCCATTTTTGAGAAATTTTTGCACTTACAAACCTATATTTTCCTAAGTTATTGGTACGAGTGCTTTGGATACATAACTTATTTTGTAGCAGGTTTACAGTTCTGCCTAAGAATACATCACCCCCTTAATTTCAATTATATCAACGAAACTAAAGTGGCATTTCTTTTAATTTTCGGAAGCTACCATGCTCCTTTGCATAATTTATGAGCAACATGTAGTAAATCGGCATTTATGATTTAGGTATTGCAACAGATACTCTAACATGTTGTTACATCTGGTTTTCCCTTAGAGGAGTAGCCATCTATTTTTATCGTAAATTAACACTCTTTTAGAGTTTGCTAACAACTGTAATTGATCTCAAAACGTTTTAGGAAACTAGTAATTTTTACCACAGGCTTTTGTGTTGCCTTAAGTTTTTCTAGGGAATTACCAACTTTTTAGCTCAATAGAATAAAAGGTAATAAGTGGGCTTAATTTAAAGTTATTTGTTTACTGCTGTGTAATACAGTGCACCAGCCAAAATGCAGCCCCATTGCGAACACTGCTCTCGAACAGGGGACGAGATAGTTTACGTTCTTAAGTGACTGGAAATCGTCCTGACTACTGTCGGACAATTGGCAGCAGCTGCAAATCGGTGTATCGGAAGAGCTCCCCTAGAGACGTGTACCTATGATACCTGCACCAGAGGTAACTCGAGTACTGTCCTCTCCTGTGGGTGCTCTCTCCCCTGCAGAGAGAACAGGATCTGTCATTACCTATCCACTAGACAGCAAGTGGCATGTCAATGGTAGACAGGGGCCACAGAGGGTGTTGTACTATTTCCCCTAAACAACAAGTTTAATGTGCTGAGTGAAATTGAGTCAGTGGGACTCACTTCATCCGTTTTGTCTAGTGCCGAGAGGATTAATAGACCCCTACCCTTTCGTTTTATGAAAGGGAGGGGTCTATTAATAGTCAGCAGTTCAAACGTATGGCAAATGTTGATACACCTTAAGGAAATGGCAGCAAGGGACAGGAAAGTACACCAGGTAGATATCGAAATTGGTGACGGGGGGATAGAAAAACAATTAAAATCACTCAAAAGAGGAAAGGCCGCTGGACCTGATGGGGGGATACCAGTAAGAAGAGTACGCGAAGGAACTTGCCGCCCCCCCCCCCCCCCTTTCTTGCAGCGGTGTACCGTAGGTCGCTAGAACACTGTAGCATTCCAAAGGATTGGAAAAGAGCACAGGTCATCCCCGTTTTCAAGAAGGGACGTTGAACAGATGTGCAGAACTATAGACCTATATCTCTAACGTCGATCAGTTGCAGAATTTTGGAACACGTATTATGTTCGAATATAATGACTTTTCTGGAGACTAGAAATCTGCTCTGTAGGAATCAGCATGGGTTTCGAAAAAGATGATCGTGTGAAACCCAGCTCACGCTATTCGTCCACGAGACTCAGAGGGCCGTAGACATGGGTTCCCAGGTAGATGCCGTGTTTCTCGACTTCCGCAAGGCGTTCGGTACAGCTCCCCACATTCATTTAATGAACAAAGTAAGAGCGTATGGACTATCAGACTAATTGTGTGGTTTGATTGAAGAGTTCCTAGATAACAGAACACAGCATGTCATTCTCAATGGAGAGAAGTCTTCCGAAGTAAGAGCAATTTCAGGTGTGCCGCAGGGGAGTGTCATAGGACCATTGCTATTCACAACATACATAAACGACCTTGTGGATAACATGGGAAGTTCACTGAGGCTTTTTGCAGATGATGCTGTAATAAATTGAGAGGTTGTAACAATGGAAAATTGTACTGAAATGCAGGAGGATCTGCAACGAATTGACGCATGGTGCAGGGAATGGCAATTCAATCTCAATGTAGACAAGTGTAATGTGCTGCGAATACATAAAAAGATACATCCTTTATCATTTAGCTACAATATAGCAGGTCAGCAACTGGAAGCAGTTAATTCCATAAATTATCTGGAAGCACGCATTAGGAGTGATTCAAAATGGAATGATCATATAAAGTTGATCGTCGGTAAAGCAGATGCCAGACAGATTCGTTGGAAGAATCCTAAGGAAATGCAATCCGAAAACAAAGGAAGTAGGTTACAGTACATTTGTTTGCCCACTGCTCGAATATTGCTCACTGGTGTGGGATCCATACCAGATAGGGTTGATAGAAGAGATACAGAAGATCCAACGGAGAGCAGCGCGCTTCGTTACATGATCATTTAGTAATCGTGAAAGTGTTACAGAGATGATAGATAAACTCCAATAGCAAACTATGCAAGAGAGATGCTCAGTAGCTCGGTACGGGCTTTTGTTGAAGTTTCAAGAACATACCTTCACCAAGGAGTCGAGCAGTATGTTGCTCCCTCCTATGTATGTCTTGTGAAGAGACCGTGAGGATAAAATCAGAGAGATTAGAGCCCACACAGAGGCATACCGACAATCTTAATTTCCACGAACAACACGAGACTGGAATAGAAGGGAGAACCGATAGAGGTACTCAAAGTACCCTCTGCCACACACCGTCAGGTGGTTTGTGGAGTATGGATGTAGATGTAGATGTAGAGGTTTTCTCAGTGTGTATGCCTGGGGGCATCATTCAACATCTTGAAGAGGCTGTTCCAGCAGCCATTGAGGGAATGTAGTGCAATCAGGTGCAGATTATGACACATGTTGAAAAAAAAAAAATAAATAAAAAATAAAAAAAATAAAAATAAAATAAAAAAATTAATAAAATGACACCTGTTGACTTGGCCCCGAGCTCGTCCTTGAGTCATTCTAGTAACTGGCAGAGGAAGTTGAGAAGACCAGCCTTGTGCATAGAATTTCAATGAAGCTCACAGTTTGCAGTGTTGTTCCCAGGACTGACCGTGGACCTTTGGTTCTGAGTAGAGCGAAAGGACTGAACCTGAGACTTGGAGGTTCTGTGACAAGCTAGGCTGTGACTGCCTGGACTTCCATCGTAGGGTTGAGAACCGTAGGGTGCCCCTAAATGGGTCAGGTGTGCACTACACAACAAAAGTTAGTATTTAGGTAGGTGATTTTTTTTTTTTTTTTTTTTTTTTTAAATCGGACAACTCTCCATCCAATCCAGATAACGATAGCTGTAGGAATCCGTGAAGTATCAGTGTAAGATCAGAAGAAATTCCTCCTACAGGTAAAATTATTAAAATGGTAAACTGGTGAAGCATTTGCAACGAAGTGCCATAGTTTGAAGTACTCCGGAAAAGCAGTGAAGCTCACATAATACTAGGTACAGAAAGCTGGTTGAAACATGAAATTCATAGCAGTGAGATTTATGGGGAAATTTTAAGTGTACGAGGGTGTTTGAAAAGTCCGTGCAAAAATAGAAACTACTTACGTGTTTGGGGTAAACCTTTTTTACTTTTCGACAGTCTCCTTTTAGACTTACACTCTTCGTCCAATGCTGTTCAAATTTGCTGATTCCTTCCGAATAATAGGAATTGTCTAAGTCTGCAAAATAGCTACTAGTTGCTGCAATCACCTCACCGTTTGAATAAAATCTTTGTCCTGCCAGCCATTTCTTTACATTGGGAAACAAATAGTAGTCCGAGGGAGCCAAGCCTGGAGAATAGGGAGAATGAGAAACGAATTGGAATCCTATTTCCTTTAATTTTGCGACCACAACTGCTGAGGTGCATGCTGGTGCAGTGTCGTGATGGAAAAGGACTTTTTTGTGGTCCAATCGCCAGCATTTTTCTTGCAGCTCGGTTTTCAAACGGTCCAATAATGATGAATAATGTGGACCTGCAATAGTTTTATCCTTTCCAGATAGTCGATGAGATTGTCCCTTGCAAATCCCAAAAGACAGTCGCCAAAACCATTCTGCCCGAAGGAATGGTCTTCGCCTTTTCTGGCGCAGATTCTCTCTTGCTAACCCATTGTTTAGGTTGTTGTTTGGTCTCAGGAGTATAGTAATGTATCCATGTTTCATCCACAGTGACGAAACAACACTTAAAGTCCTACGTATTCTTCCTGACCAGCTGCAAACCATCCTTGCAATACTTCACACGATTCCGTTTTTGGTTATGCGTGAGCAATCGTGGAACCCATCTTGCGGATAGCTTTCTCATGTCCAAATGTTTATGCAAAATATTATGTACTCATTCATTTGGGATGCCCACAGCACTAGCAATCTCACGCACCTTAACTCTTCTGTCATCTATGATCACATCATGGATTTCATCAATGATTTCCGGAGTCAAACCTCTGCAGGGCGTCCAGAACGCTAAGCATCACATGTACCCATATGGCCACTCCGAAAATTTTGAAATCACTTATAAACTGTGGTGTGATTCTTGGGGGAGGAGATGGCTTTAAATGTCCGGAGGTTGGACAAGGTACGAACTTTAAGAGCAAGACTATTGAGTTCCTTGAGCTTTTTACAAATATGACGGAGCCATGATATTAATCCCCAGCAGCTTTGTATCACGTGACTCTCCGTATAAATAGGCACGCGCAAACGCTATGAACTCAGTCTCTGACTCGCCTTGAAGATGGCAGGGAGGTTTCTAGCCGAAATATCGCAAGAAGAATTGTCGCTGTCCCGAGAGCACGCCCGAAAGATGATGGAACACTTATAAACTGTTCTAATCAAAGGTGCAGAGTCACTGTAATGTTTATCAAGCATCTCTTTAGTCTTCTGAGGTGTTTGCCTTTCATAAAGTAATGTTTAATCACCACACAAAGTTCTTTTTCGTTCATTTTTTGTCAGTCACTCGACTTCCTCGATTCACACGAATGCCAAACACAAAGAAATAGACCAATATGGCTGAAATTTGGTGTGCGTTCTTTCCATAGATGCTGCTAACTAAACAGGACCTCGATACATGCTGGTGGTGCCATCTCTCAGACTTTGCACAGACTTTTCAAACGCCACTTGTATATTGACAGCATAGGCAAATGGGAAACGGAGGTGGTGTATTTGTTACAGTAGACAAAAAACTCAAATCCACCAAGATAGAAGTTGAAGCTGCATGTGAGATTGTCTGGGCAAGACTCTGTATCAGGGATGGGCATAAAATGATTATTGGAGCCTCGTATCGCCCACCAGACTCATCTCCCGATATAACTAAAAACTCGAGAGAAACCCTCAGTTCACTTGTACGTAAGTTCCCCCGCCATACAGTAATCATTGGTGGAGACTTAAAGCATCCAACAGTTAGTTGGGAAAATTACAGTTTTGTTAGTGGATGATTTTCAGGAAGTTCTGCCAATACATGTGACTGAAGTTGTGAATTTGGTAGATGTACTCAAACTTTTGATAGTCATATTATTATTCCTAACAGGAACAAGTTTTAAACCAGGCAAGCACTCCATGCGCTCAGGTAGGCTGACAGATTTAATGACTGTCAATGGTCATGTTCACTGTAAGGTACATTGATTGTCAGGAGTGTATTTGCAAAAAAATAATATATCAGTTCAAAGGCTTACTACTAGTCGAAGATTCGGTAAAGTGCTATCTTGTGAACTTTGAAGCAGTTTTTATCAGAATGTCAGATGTGTTAATTTGTATGCTCACTTGTGTAATTACAGTAACTGTTGATACAGTGATTGTTTGTAAGACTAAAGATAAAGATTACCAATATTTGGGGACAAAATTTTGATCTGAGTCATTTTGTTTTGCAGTCAGATGATGTATGCAAATTGTTATTGAGAACAGATTTCTTTCTTGCAGACATCTTGTTTGATTGGGCATTTGCTCTGGATTTCATGACATGTAGTGTGACTGTGTATTTCCATTCACAATTAAATTTTCACATAGTTCTGTTTCACTGGACTGAGATGTAAGTATTTCGACATCAAAATAAGTTTTACACGCATTTCTCCAATACCAGATACATAAGAAACCTTCAGTGGGTGTGATAAGACATCCTATGAAACATTACTGACTGTCTTCTCTGAGAACTACCTAGAACAGATAGATAGTAACCCCACACATGATTGAAATATATTGAACCTAATGGCAACAAATAGACCTGACCTGTTTGAGGACGTCCACATAAAAACAGATAATGATACCAGTGACCATGACATGGACATGGCAATAATGATTACCAATGTACAAAGGACAACTAAAACAAGCCAAAAGATGTACAAGTTCAGTAAAGTAGATAAAAAATCACTAGTGTCGTATCGCAGGGAGGAACCTGAAACTTCAAGCACAGGGCAGGATCATGTAGAGATTGTATGGCTTAAGTTTAAAAGAATATTTGACCATGCACTGGATAGATGTGTACCCAGTAGAACAGTTTGTAATGGGAAGGAACCTCCATGGTACACAGTCACCATAAAGAAAGTCCGCCCCGGTAGCTGAGTGGTCAGCGTGACAGACTGTCAATCCTAAGGGCCCGGGTTCGATTCCCGGCTGGGTCGGAGATTTTATCCGCTCAGGGACTGGGTGTTGTGTTGTCCTAATCATCATTATTTCATCCCCATCGACGCGCAGGTCGCCGAAGTGGCGTCAAATCGAAAGACCTGCACCAGGCGAACGGTCTACCCGACGGGAGGCCCTAGCCACACGACATTTCCATTTATACCATAAAGAAACAGATTACTGCATAATAGGTGTAAAACAAATGTTAGGGCCATAGATAGAGATGTTGAATAAATCCATTTGGCTGTCAAGAGAGCAATGTGTAATGTCTTCAATGACTACCGTGGAAAATATTGTCAAATGGTATCACAAAACCCAAAGAAATTCTTGTTGTATGTAAAGGCAGGCTATTAGTATCACCAAAGTTAGTGTCCAGCCCCCTAGCAAATGAGACAGTAATTGAAATGGGGGGGTGCATAACAAAAGCTGAAATGCTTAATTCCATTTTCAAATGTTCCTTTACAAAGGAAAACCAAGGAGAATTGCCCCAATTGAAGCATCACACCACTGTAAAGATGAGTGAAATAAGTATTAGTATAGGTGGTGCTGAGAAACCGCTGAAATCATTAATACACATATTAAAAAAAGTTTTGCATCACCCCAGTTCCCAGAACTCCTGAAGACTGATGTTGACTGTGGATATTGTATCACAGACACAGTCCCTTTGACTGTTCAGAGATGTCAGTAAACCTGCCCAAAGATGTAAATAACCCTGCATGTGCAGCACCTATTAGACAGATGGGTCCGACAGGATCAATTCCAGTCATTCCAGCAGGAAGGAGGTACATGGCTCATGTTGTCTGTCTGTAGTTCAACCGTGCCTAGACGGTCAATACCGCATTTGATCGTGTCCGCGTTGTTACTTTGTGCCAGGAAGGGCTCTCAACAAGGGAAGTGTTCAGGCATCTCAAAGTGAACCAAAGCGATGTTCGGACATGGGGAGATACAGGAACTGTCAATGACATGCCTCGCTCAGTCCGCCCGAGAGCTACTAATGCAGTGGATGACTGCTACCTACGGATTATGGTTCAGAGGAACCCTGACAGCAATGCCACCGTGTCGAATAATACTTTTCGTGCAGCCACGGGATGTCGTGTTATGACTCAAACTGTGGGCAATAGGCTACACGATGCGCAACTTCACTCCCGACGTCCACGGTGAGGTCCATCTTTGCAACCGTGACAGCATGCAGTGCTGTACAGGTGGGCCCAACAACATGCTAAATTGACCGCTCAGGATTGGCATCACGTTCTCTTCGCTGACGAGTGTCACATATGCCTTCAACCGGACAATCGGCGGAGACTCGTCTGGAGGCAATCTGGTCAGGCTGAATGCCTTAGACACACTGTCCAGTGAGTGCAGCAAGGTGGAGGTTCCCTGCTGTTTTGGGGTGGCATTATGTGGGGCGGACGTACACCGCTGGTGGTCACAGAAGGCGCCATAATGGCTGTACAATATGCGAATGCCATCCTCCGACCGATAGTGCAACCGTATCTGCAGCATACTGGCGAGGCATTCGCCTTCACAGATGACAATTCACACCCCCCATCATGCACATCTTGTGAATGACTTCCTCCAGGATAATGACATCACTCGACTAGAGTGGCCAGCACGTTCTCCAGACACAAACCCTATCGAACATGAAAAGGGCTATTTATGGATCTTTGCCAGATTGCCATGGAGGACTGGGACAACCTGGACTGACAGTGCCTCGATGAACTCGTGGATAGCATGCCACGACAAATACAGGCATGCATCAATGCAAGAGGACGTGCTACTGTGTATTAGAGGTACCGGTGTGTACAGCAGTCTGGACCATCACCTCTGATGGTCTCGCTGTATGGTGGTACGACAAGCAATGTGTGATTTTTGTGAGCAATAAAAAGGGCTGAAATGAAGTTTATGTTGATCTCTATTCCTATTTTCTGTACAGGTTCTGGAACTCTCAGAATCAATGTGATGCAAAACTTTTTTTGATGTGTGTACTTAACCAAGATCCAGAGCCCAGTGGAACCCGTGTCATATTCTATACTGAATTTGCGGCTGAGTTAACTCCTCTCCTAACTATAATCTATCATAGATCCCATGAACAAAAAAACTGTGCCCAGTTCTGTGGCACACATATACAAGGATGGTAGAAGTGATCTAAAAAATTACCATCCAGTATTGTTTACATCCATGTGTTGTAGAATCTTAGAACATCAATGACATGCTGAAAGCTTCAGATGAAGGCAGACGGTAGAAGCAGAATATCTCGATTTCTGAAAAGTGTTTGACTCAGTACCACACTTACGCTTATTGTCAAAAGCACAATCGTATCTGGTATCGAGTGGTATTTGTGACTGCATTGAAGACTTTTTTGCAAGGAGAATGTAGCATGTTACCTAGGATGGAGGGTCATTTTCAGGTGTAGAAGTAACTTCCGGTGTGTTCCAGGGAAGTGTGCTGCGACCCTCGTTGTTTGTGTCACACATTAATGACTTTGCAGACAATATTAATAGTAACCTCAGATTTTTCACAGATGATGCAGTTACAGTCTGAATAAAGCTGTATAAATGTTCAGATATCTAAAATTGCACACTTCACAAAATTAAGAAAAATGTAGTAGCCTCTGACTGTAACATCGAGTCACTGAGGGTATCGACCAACTCATACAAATACCTGGGTGTAACCCTTTGTACGGATATGAAATAGGAATGATCACATAGGCTCAGTTGTGGGTAAAGCAGATGGTAGATTTCAGTTTATCGGTAGAATAAGTGCAATTAGTCCACAACGGAGATTGTTTACAAATCACTCTCGTGACCGGTTCTAGAATATTGCTCAAGCGTGTGGGACCCGTACCAAATAGGACTAAAAGGAGATATTGAATGTATACAGAGAAGGGCAGTGCGAATGGTCACAGGTTTGTTAAAACCGTTGGAAAGTGTCAGGGATACTAAAGGAACTGAAGATAGACATAAAGTATCTCGAGAAAGTCTATTAACAAAGTTTCAAGAACCAGCTTTAAATGACGATGCAATACATCGCTCACATAAGTATTGTGAGGATAACATTAGAATAATTACAGCACACACAGCGGCATTCATACAATAGTGCTTCCAGTGCTCCGCACGTGAACGGAATGAGAAGAAACCGTAATAACTGGTACAGTGGAACGTACCCTCTGCCATTGTTATTTTTATTACTAATCACTAGAGCCCGGATTTTAGTGACAAGTCATATTTCTTTCTGAACTATAGGGTGAATTTTAGGATAATTTATACACAAATCTAGGCATTTTAGTGTCGAAAAATGTATTTTTATTGTGCATATAAAATCATATTTCAACAAATTTTAGTAATAGGTCATGTTGTGGCTACCTTTTGATATAACAGGTCATATTTCCATCAACTTTTGCCAAAAGTGCATATACCGTTTTTCTCGTATTTTACAGGACACGCGAATAAGAAAATGAATATATTGCTCACAAGACAATATTTAACGTGCCATTATGAAAGATAAACAGATAAATTAGTACACAGCTTTATTTCTCAGGACTGTAGCAGAAAATTGGTGTACCCCTACAGTCGTTTCGCGAACATAAAACATTGTTGTGCAGAGTCGACAATACGGTCTCGGAGCCAACAAAGGCAGCTACTGCCGTAATAATCATCGGAGTCACACAGGTGTTTCCAGTAACCAGTTTGAATACAGCATTTGCCTTGTTCAACATGCCTAAAGCAAAG
Organism: Schistocerca serialis cubense; assembly: GCF_023864345.2. Lineage (NCBI taxonomy): Eukaryota > Metazoa > Arthropoda > Insecta > Orthoptera > Acrididae > Schistocerca > Schistocerca serialis. The sequence goes on from NC_064648.1 coordinate 63,843,643, forward strand.
TGCTCTGACAGCATGAAGTTGTGAGGATATGTACGAGAATTTGGAGAGAAGTTCTTTAGTACTGATGGGAAAATATTATTTTGTAAACTGTGTGAAGTTAAAGTTAGTGCAGAAAAATGCTTTAATGTGCAACAACACTGTAATACCGCTAAACACGGCAGCTGTGTGAAACAAAGTGCTGAAAATAACAGTAGGCAAACACTGTTTGTAACAGATGGTGCTTCATATATGGCTAAAGCAGCCAAAGGGCTTCAGATTTTCTTCCCCATGGTGTACGCTGCATGCCTTGCACAGAGTTGCCGAAGAGGTGCAATCAAATTACCCTGACTTGGACAAATTAATTTCCTGTGGCAAGAAAATCTATGTGCAGAAATTCAAGGAACAAGCACCTTCAATGCCCCTTCCACCTAAACATGTTCTGACACGATGCGATTCTTGGCTTAACGCTGCTGAGTATTACTGCACCAACTACACCCAAATAAAGACAATCTTCTGTGAGTTTGATAGCGATGAATCAAGTGCTATCAAAATTGTGAAAGAAGTTTTTACAGATACATTGTCTCGAAACTTGACATACATCAATGCCAATTTTTCAGTGATATCAAAAGCCGTCAAATGACACGAAGCTGTTGGCACTCAGCTATGTGAGGCCCTGAGTATTGTGCAACATGTACAGAGTGAGTTGGGTCGAGCTCGTGGTCATGTGGCTGATAAAGTGAAAACCAAATTGCAAAGTGTTCTCCAACGGAATCCCGGATATTCTACACTGTGCAAAATTAGTGACAGTCTTTCAGGGAATGCTGCAACATTTGAAGATACTGAAACAAAGCTAAATTCCAGTAACCTGGCTGCTTTCAAATATGCTCCAGTGACGTCTTGTGAAGTGGAGAGGAGCTTTTCCAGGTACAAAACTATCCTCAGCGACAACTGTAGACCTTTGACAATGGAAAACCTGAAAATGCACCTTGTGATCCAGTGCAACTTTCCAGATACTGAAGATCGACATACGGTATTAAATAACGTGAAATGCATTAAATACTATGTAGAAATAAAAACACTGTTTTACTGTTTCGATAGATGATCTTTTCACTGTACTTTGTGTTTAGAAAATAAAACATTCAGACATTAAAAAAATAGGTGCAAATTAGCCACAGACCCTACAGAAAGAAAGATCTATACTTACAATATTTTGAGAAGTGAATTTTGTATTACTTTATGGTGAAAAAAAAGTAAATAAACAAACAAGAATGCTTTAAATAAACTTCTATTAAGTCATATTTTATTTTTTAAGGTCATAAATGCTTGCATATTTCGCTGTTTTTTAGGTAATTAAAATATGGGCCCTACTAATCACACGAAAATTCACAACAGATTGGAAATTGGTACAAGATGCTTTATTTGTGGAGCATTGCATGTGTATAATTCTTGTACACTGTCCGGTCACATCGATGTGACCACTTGCCAAAAACCCGAGTAATCACTTCTCGCAGTGTACACCGCTGTGAGACGTGCAGCGAGAAAGTCAGTGAGGTGCCTGAATGTACTGACGGGTGTGGAAGCGTGCAGAATTTGGTGCCGTGGCCAGCTATCCTAGGTTTCTCAATCGAGGAGCTACAGCACGTACAGCCCGATACGGGTGGTTCTGCAGATTCTCGATCGGGCTCAAATCCGGGGTTCCGGTGGACGGGGAGCACAGTGGACTCGTCGTAGTGCTCTTTGAACCGCGTACGTACAGTGTGAGCTGTGAGCTGCGAGACGTGGTAAAGCCGCACCCGGTGGCGAACGTGGTTCCGAAGGATCGATCTGTACTGGTGTCGACCCACTCCGCCTTCCAGAATGACGAGATAACTCGGGGAATCCCATAAAAACATTCCTCAGACCGTAGCACTCCCTTCTCCAGCCCGGGCCCTTGTGATACGGTTGAAGGGTTTGCTTTCAGACTGTATATACTGCCTGATGGAGGATAAAATGTGATTCAGCTGAACAGGCCACTTGTAGCATTCAGTGGTCGTCTAGTTGTGGTACTGACATACAACTTCCAGCCTTCATTGGCAGTCGGGATAGGTACCCCAACCAGGCACCTGATGCAGAGGCCCGTACACAACAATGTTCACTGAACGGTCGTTGAGGAGACGCTGTTGTTATACTCTCGGTTCGTCTGGGTCATCAGTTGCCGAGCAGTTGCACATCTATTCACCTGTACGTACTTCCACAATCGACGTTCACTCGTCACCTGCGGTTTGAGGTGCACCGTAATTACTTTGGCACCACTTTTGGATAATGCCATTTTGCCACACACGGTATACTTAAACTACGGTGACACGGAAACAGTTTACAAACTTAGCCGTTTCGGAAATGCTTCCACCCGCGACCCGAAAACCAGAGATCGTGTCCGTTCGGATGTCTGATAAATTGCACTTCCGCTTTACGACGACGACCACACTGTTTTCCGCGTCCCCCTGACGTACTTAGTATATCGACCTCCACTGCCACCTGCTGCTTGTGAATGGTTAGTGTATGTCGACATCTAATGTAAACGGTGGCCTCCTTAAAGTGACTGGACCGCGTATTTCTTGTGTGTGTGTATCAATTTCAGTATTTGTTTGTAGGATAATTAATTAATAAAGTACTATTATTAAAAACAATGATTCGATGTTTGTTAATATTTCCTTCTTTTGGTGATGTAGAATTTAAATAAGGATAAATGAAATATTTCTATTCGCAAGAACAAATTTGCGCACTTCACAATTACAGACTCGCACGTTTTGTAATTGATACTGCTTGGAAATTTGTTAGTCTCAAAGGCGATGTTTTTTTTTCCCCCTTGAACTTTTGAGAACTGCACTGTACTTAGTGTTGCCACACCCACTTTGTAGACAATTGGGACTTAGGGACTACTGGTATATAAAATCAGTGGGGTTGAGGATCAATAAAGTTGGGATATCAGAAATTGTTAATCCAAAGAATAAAACAATGCAAAATCCAGGACGGAATGTAACAACAATATTAGAGGTGAAAGTTGCTACTCACTGTATAGCAGAGATGCCGAGTCACGATAGGCACAACAAAAAGATTCACACAATTACAGCTTTTGGCCATTAAGGTCTCTGTCAGCAACACACACACACACACACACACACACACACACACACACACACACACACACACACACACACACACGTCTGCAGTCGGAGACAACTGAAACCACACTGCGAGCAACAGCACCAGTGCATGATGGGAGTGGCAACTGGGGGGGGGGGGGGGCAGGAGAGAATGTGGGGAGGGCGGGCTAAGTAGTGGAAAGGAGAGAAATATAAAGAAATTAAAAGACTGGCTATGGTGGTGAAATGACGGCTGTGTAGTGCTGGAATGGGAACAGGCAGGGTGCTGCATGGGTGAGGACAGTGACTAATGAAAGATGAGGCCAGGAGGGTTACGGGAACTGCCCTCACCCATCCAGCCCCCTACCTGATCCCATTTTTCCTGTCATTTCATTGCCACACCAAGTCTTTTAATTTCTTTTTATTTCTCTCCTTTCCACTACTTACCCCCCCCCCCCCCCTCCCCACTTTCTCTCCTGCCCTCCATCTAAACTGCAACACTTGACTGTCCACCACTCCCACCATACTCTCCCTCCCCCTACACGCCCCAGCCTCCTCCCTACCCCCACCCAGGTGCCACTCCCATCATGCACTGGTGCTGCTGCTCACAGTGTGGTTTCAGTTGTCGCAGACTGCAGACGTGTGTGCAAGTTGCGTTTGCGTGAGTGTGTGCCTATTGCTGACAAAGGCCGTAATGGCCGAAAACTACGATTGTGTTAATCTTTTTGTCGTACCTATCGTGACTCGGCATCTCCGCTACTTGTTAATCTGAAGAATAGTGTATTAGGAAGCTAAATACGAAGGACAGGTGCACAGTAAAGATTTACATGTTTTGCATTTCTTAAGTATGCAAATGAAACTTTAAGGGGGGTAGGACGTCAAACGGGCTGACTTGGAGCAGGAGAGGCACCACAGGACATTTTATTTTCTACTGTCTATACTTTTACAAATAAATTCATAAAACTTTGTCAGCATGACCAGGAAGGGTTCAGGATTCACACTCATAGCAGTGGAAGTGCAAAAACATAACAAATTAAATTTTTTTTAGATATGAAATTTCATCATTTTTTTACTTACTGTTGGCTTCATTTGTTGCTATAGGTACATTTTCCTTCACAAGTAAGAGAGATTCTTTGATGAATTTTGCACAGCATACAAACCATACTTACAGGTGCATGAAATTTTGCAAATCTATTAAAAACAGTGGTAAAAATTGAGGTAATTAACTACAAAATTTGATTTTTTTCTAAACATAAAGTTTAAAACGTAACAGCTCATTCATTTTTTCATAAATTAAATAGATTCTAGACTTTCAGACACCTGTAAATAAGGTTTGTATGCTGTGCAAAATTCATCAAACAGTCTCTCTTACTTATGAAGAAAAGTGAACCTATAGCAACAAATGCAGCCAATAGTAAGTGAAAAAATGATGAAATTTCACATGTAAAAAAAATTATTTTACTATGTTTTTGAACTTCTGCTGCTACGAGTGTGAATCCTGAATCCTTTCTGGTCATGCTGACAAAGTTTTATGAATTTACTTGTAAAAGTATAGACAGTGGAAATTAAAATGCGCTGTGGTGCCTCTTCTGCTCCAAGTCGGCCGGTTTGACGTCCTCCCACCCCCCTTAAAACATAAATGTTTAGGCAGGGTAGTGTTAGACTGTTTCAGTGCTGCCCCATTGGGTACCAATTCTAATCGGTCACGGGCAGAAGCAGGTCGGGTGGGCTACCTACTGAGAGAGAGCGCGCGCGCACGCACACGCGCACACACACACACACACACACACACACACACACACACACACAAGCCACTCAGCCACTTCCGCACGTGGCCGTGTAGTACTGTCGCTTACACTGTAGCTCGCCAGCCTGACTGCCCCGACTTCAGCTGTTTGCCTACTGGTCGGCACGTGAGCTGAAACTATATTTCGGTTCTTTTATCTTGGCGGCTCGCGTGAGACCACCTAAACGCGAGAGATCGCTGCATTGCCAGTTTGCGAACGACGCACGTGCCGAGAGAAGCGGCGCCGTAGTATAGTATAGTATAGTTCGCAAACTTACATTTAGGGGGGAGCACGCAGTTTGTGAAGTAAAGCCACTGCGGCCGCATTAACCCTTTTGCTGCTACAGAGTTGTGTTCCCCGCATCCCGTGCTGTGCGCGATTTTGTCATCACTGCACTGCTCGCATGTGCAAACACGTGCTGTTCCGACTGCTTTGACACACTATCATTCGATTTCACAAAAACTATTTGGCGCAAAAATTTTATTTTTACACATCTTCTTGACTGATACCTTCCCCTCATAAATGACTTAATTTTGTTTCGATGTTCAACGCAGTTATTGTGCAGCATTCAATGTAGTAAAACATTGCACGAAATTTTGAAGAGTTTGTAGAGGTAAAAGTCCATAGCGTATACTTTCCGTATGGTCAATTTTAGTTGCCACAATGTTGAGAATGAAATGTGGACAAGATACCTAAATTTCATATAAAATTTACTGTATAACAATATCTCATTTAAGTAGCAGGCAGGTGTCGTATGTAATATTCAGAAATATTCCATCTTTCGCGACTGTAATAAAAGTTTTATTTATACCAGAGTCATTTCGCTTTTTTCTAAAAAGTTCTGATTAAAACAAAATTGGTGAAGTACACAAAACTGATTTGTGGACGTAATAAAACACAGAAACTAAAACATATTGTCAGTGAGATGCAGTGCACAAACAATTTGTGTTTGTCACAACGGACAGCAAATACTTGCCAAAACATAGATCAGTCGATGAAAACGTTGGATATGATGAAGCGAAGCGAAGAATTGCGTCATACAATCAAGTAGCTCGGCAATGTAGGAGCTGAAATTCTGCTCTAAATAATACTTTTAATACTGTCGCAAAAGAATATATCTCAATATGAGTAGTAAAACAGCGACTGCAGAAGAAAAGATATACAAACAAAACAGAAGGGACCGGTTGGTAGGACACGTTCTGAGCCATCAAGGGATCACCAGTTTGGTACTGGAGGGCAGCATGGAGGGTAAAAATCGTAGAGGGAGACCAAGAGATGAATACACTAAGTATATTCAGAAGGATGTAGGTTGCAGTAGGTACTGGGAGATGAAGAAGCTTGCACAGGATAGAGTAGCATGGAGAGCTGCATCAAACCAGTCTCAGGACTGAAGACCACAACAACAAACAAACAACATGAATATTGTATGTGTGCCTTTCCATTGTTTTTAATTGCTGTGAAAAGAAATATTGGAGGACAAAATTAGAAAAACTGGAAACTTATTATGTTTATAATGAAGAGACAAAGCACTAGAAATTTCAAAAAATTACATTCAAACGAATAAAATTCATGAAGTAAGACACTTTGATATTGTTCTTAAATAAAGAAAATAATAGCAGTGAACAAGGTTTCACTTAGTACCCTAACACCTTAACCGTTCCACTAATGCAGCTCATTGTTCAACAGATATCCTGGAGGACTCTAAAATATCAAGCAAAATACCAATAAACACTGTTCTTACGACTATGAGTTATCCACGTTTCGTCGAAGTACAATAGAAAATAAACAATTACAGCTGTTCTTTATTGTGAAAAAGCAGTTTGCGAGAATGATACAAACACCTTTCCTTGCTATCACCTGAATTAGGAGGCTTATTGCTTGTTTGGTTTAATTAATTAATAGATTATGAAGCAATTGGTATAAAGAATGCTTTTTCCATACTTTCTATAAAAGAAAGTCTGCTATCAAGTCATTGCTTTTGTTCAATTACTGTATTTTTCTAAAACTGAAGACACCCGTACGTGCTCTGCACTGCAGTTGAGCTCTAGCAACGTCGTTCTCTGTTCATTGGCTGACTGTGTTTAGTGACGTTAGAGGCGCAGAACGAACCTAAACTCGGCCGCCGTCGTAAATGACGCGCTGTATAGCATCTAAACCCATTCAAACTGTTTGGATTTGCTGTGTTCTGAAGTACACTGAGGTGACAAATGTCACTGGATAGCAATATGCACATATACAGATGGCGGTACTACTGTATAAACGAGGTGTGAAAGGTCAGCACACTGTCATTTCTACTCAGACAATTCACGTTGAAAGGTGTCAGACACGATTATGGCCGTGTGATGGGACGTAACAGACCATGAACACGAAACGGCAGTCGGAGTTAGGTTCAAGAGACATTCCATTTTCGGAAGCGTTAGGGAATTCGATATTCTGAGATCCACAACGTCAAAAGGATGCTGAGAATACCAATTTTCGGGCATTACATCTACATCTACATCTACATACATACTCCGCAATCCATCATAAGGTGCATCATGGAGGGTACCTCGTACCACAACTAACATCTTCTCTCCCTGTTCCACTCCCAAACAGAACGAGGGAAAAGTGACTGCCTATATGCCTCTGTATGAGCCCTAATCTCTCTTATCTTATCTTTGTGGTCTTCCGCGAAATGTAAGTTGGCGGCAGTAAAATTGTACTGCAGTCAGCCTCAAATGCTGGTTCTCTAAATTTCCTCAGTAGCGATTGACGTAAAGAATGCCTCCTTTCCTCCAGAGAGTCCCACCCGAGTTCCTGAAGCATTTCCGTAACACTGGCGTGATGATCACACCTACCAGTAACAAATCTAGCAGCCCGCCTCTGAATTGCTTCTATGTCCTCCCTCAATCCGACCTGATAGGGATCCCAAATGCTCGAGCAGTACTCAAGAATAGGTCGTATTAGTGTTTCATAAGCGGTCTCCTTTACAGATGAACTACATCTTCCCAAAATTCTACCAATGAACCGAAGACGACTATCCGCCTTCCCCACAACTGCCATTACATGCTTGCCCCACTTCACATCGCTCTTCAATGTTACGCCCAAATATTTAGTCGACGTGACTGTGTCGAGCGCTACACTACTAATGGAGTATTCAAACATTACGGGATTCTTTTTCCTATTCATCTGCGCTGATTTACATTTATCTATATTTAGAATTAGCTGCCATTCTTTACACCAATCACAAATCCTGTCCAAGTCATCTCGTATCCTCCTACAGTCACTCAACGACGACACCTTCCCGTACACCACAGCATCATCAGCGAACAGCCACACATTGCTATCCATCCTATCCAAAAGATCATTTATGTAGATAGAAAACAACAGCGGACCTACCACACTTCCCTGGGGCACTCCAGATGATACCCTCACCTCCGATGAACACTCACCATTACTTCTCACCACAGACAACATAGTGGCCAAAGACCTTCACTTAATGACTGAGAGCAGTGGAATTTGTCAGTGTTAATAAACAAGCAACACTCCATGAAATAACTGCAGATATCAATGTGGGACGTACGACAAATGTATCCGTTAGGACAGTGTGGTGAAATTCCGTGTCAGTAGGCTATTGCTGCAGACGACTGATGCGAGTGCCTCTGCCAATGGCACGACGTCACCTGCGGCACCTCTCCTGGCCTCGTGACCGTGTCAGTCGGACCCTAAACGACTGGAAAACTGTGGCCCGAAGTGGACGGCTCGGCGACCCGGGTCGCCCGACAGGAATACCTCCGAACTATTACGGGACGTAATTGACAGGTCAGTTCGTCCAAAAATCCTGTACTGGTAACACTGATGCAATTACGAACAGCTATAGAGGCAACACAGTTCAGTATTTCAGTAGAGGACTTCCGATGACTCGGTGAGTCGAGACCACATCGAGGTGCTGCACTACAGCAGGCAAAAGAAGATCTGACACGATATTAGGAGGTATCCCGTGACTTTTGTCACCTCGGTGTAAATATGTATTGTATAGGATACTTACGGGTCATATTACCACTGACCGATCAAACGGAGAACGTAGACGGCCGTTGTGCTCGCGCCTAAGTCACCTGTCACCCACATTTTGCTTCTCGATACAAATGAAAGCACGAAATGAACGTGTGAGCGTGGGTGAGGTATAATCCCTGCCACAGAATGAAAATACCGGTCAGTCAGTGGATGAGAGGGGGGAGGCAGAAGTTGAGACACAGTTCAGAAAATAACAGTGTAGCAGTAACTGTGACACTGGAACCCTAGTGAATGACAAAGCAAGCTGGAATAATTTTAATTCCCCTCATTTTGTCATCTGCCTTCTTAAAATTCATTTTTTCATTTTGACTTAATTAACATTAACGTATGTGAGTATAATCTGTATTTTCATAAAAGAGAAACATTGGCCCTTAGTTTTTAAAAAATATAACACCAGATCTAAATTGTGCCTGGTTTTATGTATGTAATTGATTTTCTAATTTATTTAGACTATTACTAATTAGTATCTTTCATTAAGGGGCGAAATCAGTAATTTTTTGTAACTTTAATTCTATTGTTGACATATAAACGAATGTAAATTCTGCACTAGGATAAACATTTGGAGGAACAACTAATAGTAATTTTAAATGATCTATTCGAAAAAATGTTAGCAAAGCCAGTGCTTAATTAATTCCAAAGTAGTTAACAGCTTTGTCAAAAGTGTTGTTTGCATAATTATGTATGTTAATTTCACAATTTAAACAAATAATTCGGCTTGACCCCTACTGCAGAAGAAATGTTAAAAAGACGCAATTTTTTGGTGTTTTCAGTTAATTTAATGAGTTAAGTTTTAATTGTAATTTCTGTAAATTAAACTTTGAACAATGTGTAGTTTCAGCACCTATTATTGCGAGGATGTATAAGGACACGATTTTTGGTCACGAGACTGTCAGTCCACGGCAGAGTTTCAGAGGAGGAACCTGTGTCAGTTAGATTGACAACAATGCATCGACTTAACTGTGGAATAAGTATTAAACAATTAGGTCGTCTGTAAAAACAATGACAGTGTCAGCTACATAAGTACCTGTTTATTCTTCAAGGACTATGAATTATACAGTTACGTTTTACAGCTCGTAGATGTTCAACAGTAAATGATTGTAGCAGTATGTGGAGGTTCACCTGCTAACTATTAATGAGCCTTATCCAAAGTTAAACAATAGCGCACTGGCCGTATAACTGTGTATTATTAGGGGGTTCTGAAAAGTGACATTAAAGTACTGTGAAATGTAACTGTGCATCAGTGGGCTACATTATTTACAGTAGTCAGTGTCGGAATGCACAATCCATTTTTCAGCCAGTGTAGCAAAGCAGTACGTAGACACTGAGGATGACAAACAATCGACAAAGAAATAAAAGCAGGGCTGCATCAGCGCATCAGGGATTCCATGCGACGGAGGGTGGATGCACGTATCCTCGCTAACGGAGGACATTTTGAACATTTCTTGTAACAAAGTGTTTGAAGTCAGGCTGGTATTTTCTGTTGCTGTGTGTTTCCATTCCATGATTAATGTGATTTGAAGAGAAGTAATAAAATGAGCTCTAACATGGAAAGTAAACATTTCCGGGCACATGTCCACATAACATATTTTCTTTCTTTGTGTGTGAGGAATGTTTCCTGAAAGTTTGGCCGTACCTTTTTGTAACACCCTGTATAATCCAGGACCTATGAAATTGCCTTTCACTACCTGATCAATCATGCCTTTTGCCAAATGTTCCTCAGTTTTTAAACATATCATTAACTCTTCCAGTACCATTGGGACACACAGTGTGTGGAGACGAAGAAGAGCTCGTAGCTATAAAGCTCAGATTTAAATGCCATTTCTCTAAATTTTCTCAATAGTGTTCCTCAAAAAGAATGTTGCCATCCCTCCAGGGATTCCCATTCGAGTTCACATGCAGCTCTGTAATACTGGCACGCCATTTGAACCCACCGGTAACAAATATAGCAGCCTGGCTCTGAATTGCTTTAATGTCTTCCTTTAATTTGATCTCGTGTGGACCCCAGACGCTCGAGCAGTACTCGAGAATAGGTCACCTCAGTATCCTATATACAGTCTCCTTTTCCAAAATTCTGCCAATGAACTAAAATTGACCATTATCCTGCCTTCCTGCAATCCTCACATGCTTGTTCCAGTTAATATTGCTTTGCAACATTACGCCCAGATGTTTAACACTTTGACTGCCGCATGTGTTAAATATATCTCACAGGAAGTGTTCTCATCGGGCCATGTGAAGTAAAGACAACTCGCGGACATTTCTCCATTTGAAGCTCTGTGGTGCAGTTGTAACTCGGGGAAGTGTGCTGTGACTTAGTGTTATAGTAGGTTATGGCCCCAGTAACAAATCATGTTTGTGGCCTATGGTTTTCGAGAGCTCGAGAGTAGTTACAGACATCTGAGTTTGTGTGTTATATATAACTCACATTATTGCTTAGTAGTATTGGACTTTTCTTCTTTTTATTATTCATTTATTATTTACTTTGACATAGTACCTACACAGTAGATTGCAGATCACGTACAGTTTTATTTACATTCTTTGACTCTAATTGCAACAACAATGAAACTGAAAAGTTTGGGTCATTCCACTTTGTTTATCTAATACCTGTACGCACTGTGCTTTATGAAAAAACACTCTACACAAAAATATGAGCAGTACTCAGCATCAGAACATCCCTCTTATCTTTCCATTTCAGTACTACTACACCTGTGGTACTTTCCTTTGCTTTGTGTTCTCCCTTCTTCAGTTTTGCCTGTACAACATCTTGAGGTTTCAGTTTTCTGTTGGATCATAGACTACCAACTAAATGCATTGATTGTTCAAGAAGCTGGTGTGCTAGATGAACACTTGTGTAAAAATTGTCTGTATATAAGATTGTGCCCTCATTTAGTAATCCACTCATAAGGCTCATAACAACAGAAGTGGCAAGAGGAACATCAGGATTCGCATTCTTCCCTCAGTAAACTTTCATATTCCAGGTGTAGCCACTTTTTAGACAAAGTTTGAACAATTTAATTGCGAATTTATGGTGCTTATTCTTTATATAACAAATGAAACTTAGTCTTCTTCGAAATGGCACAAGTGTTTCGTCCGTGGAAACTTCTTCCTCCAGCACAACTGCAGTTTGAAATCTTTGCAGTAATTCATCAATAAGAGGTCGAATTTTGAATAAGCGGTTTCCTGGTGGGCACTGTTTGTTATCGGAAAAATGCCACGTATGTAAAAGCAGTTCAAAACGATTGCGTGACAGAACATTTTTTACACTGTTGTGATAGAGCGTATTTCCTGACCAATAATTTGGAATCCTCAGTTTTACATTTAGTGACATCCATAACAAAAATCCTAAAAATTGATCAATTTCAGTTTTGCTGACATCAGTTCATTTTTCAGTCACGAATTAACAGTTACTGAATGACTTTGTTTATTGAGTCACATATTATAAAATTTCATCAGTTAAAAAATATTTGAAGAAATCAGATGGTGTCTTGCCTTTGAAAGTCAGTGCAATAGAAACATTTACACCAGAACTGGAATGAATAAGTGTAAAGTTTTTCATATTTTTACGCGGAACTGGCCCCCAGACAATCTTGTCATAATTGGTTCTGTGTGTGTCATCTTCATCTTCAGAACTTTCTGATATTACACTTACTTCAATTGAACCTGAATCAGCTGCAGTAGTTACGGCACTAACACAGTTAGAGGTGCTTTGTTGCCTTGTTTTTACAGCTGTGAAGTGTGGTTCCTTGACTGAATGTGGACATAAAACTCTTCTTCCTACCTTCACTGATGTGAGTCAATCATCAGGACTTCCGGTTTTGCTTCCGGTATCCTCTGGTAAAAGTTCACCTGAGCTGTCACCAAATAAAAGACACAGAATATTCATCACTTATGTCCATAACTTCATCTAAAAGCTGCTGTACATGCCTTTGTTCATCTTCATAACTTCTACCAGACATTTTCCTCTGCCCTAATATCACTTGTTATGGAGCAAACAACACTGAATAAAGAATGTAGCAACAATGCAGGAAAGCAATAATGGAACTGTACACAAATAATGCTGTGGAATGAAAAGCTGACAGGAATACAAACCTAAAATTGTTAGCGATATAGCAAATGACACACCTGGAACCTTTACTCTGGGGCCATGTGAATCATAAGTAACTCGTATAAAAAAATTTTAAAAAATTATACTAAAATGCCATATTTTCACTTTATTTGCACTTAACAAGTTTACTTGGAGCAAACTAAAGCAGGATATTGAAAAAAAGTAAACAGCCTCAAGGGGTCGGTAACCCAATGGCAGTCAATATGTCGAAGGACGTGTCTGTGTCGAGCAGGCTATTGCTGTATCTGAACATTATGGGTTTGTGTTTCCTGCTCATCTGCATTAACTTAAATTTTTACATGTTTAGAGCTACCTGTCATCGATTGTACCACCTATAAATTTTGTCTCGGTCGTAATGTATCCTCCTAAAGTCACTCGACGTCCGTACCTTACTGCACACCACAGCACCTTCAGCAAACAACTGCAGATTGCTGCCCATTCTGTCTACCAGACGATTGACGTATATAGAAAATATCGGCAGTCTCACCACACTTCCCCAGGGCACACCTGACGATACCCTCGTATCTGACGAACACTCAACATCGAGGACAATGTACTGGGTTCTATTACTTAAGAAATCTTTGAATCACTCACATACCTGGTGGAAGCCTATTCCGTACATTTGTACCTCCATTAACAGGCTGCAGTGGGGCACCGTTCCCAATGCTTTTTGGAAACCTGTGAATGAGGCATCTGCCCGTTGCCCTCCAGCCACAGTTCACAGTTATCGTGTGAGAAAATGACAAGTTGAGTTTCGCACGAATGACGCTTTCTAAAGCTGTGCCGATTCGTGGACATAAGCTTTACAGTCTCAACTGATTTGAAAAGTATAGTAAGGAACAAACTCTCACAACTGTGACTACATCGTAATTTACGTGATATAAAACCGAAGTGTGCACTCGGCATTATTAATGTCGGGCCCTGTGATAACGGAAAAGTGCAAGCCCGAAGCCCGTGAGGTGATGCAATCGATTCGCAGTCGGAAACGGGATTTTTTTTTCAATGTGTCTTTATACTAGGCTTCGTCTATTAGTACTGTGACGATACGGCAGGGACGACACGCGTTTCAGATTCCACATCGAAGTTTAGGTCCCATTTCCCCGGGAGGATTACTGGAGTAGATTAAGTGGAGATGTTAACAGGCAGGTACAACAGGAAGACTGTACACATTTTAGCTTTTGGCCAAAAGGCCTTCTTCCAAAGTAGAAAACAAACACACAAAAGTGCGTGCACAATGAGACTACCATCTCAGGTGGCCAGACTATGGACTGCAACGGTGGAGGTAAGGAGGAGGCAAGGGACAGAGGGGTGGGAGTGAGGAGGAAGGATGGCAACGCGTGAGTGGAGGAAGATGTAGTGCTGGTCACGGGGGGATGCAGGAACTTATAATTATATACAGGGTGTTACAAAAAGGTACGGCCAAACTTTCAGGAAACATTCCTCACACACAAAGAAAGAAAATATGTTATGTGGACATGTCTCCGGAAACGCTTACTTTCCATGTTAGAGCTCATTTTATTACTTCTCTTCAAATCACATTAATCATAGAATGGAAACACACAGCAACAGAACATACCAGCTTGACTTCAAACACTTTGTTACAGAAAATGTTCAAAATGTCCTCCGTTAGCGAGGATACGTGCATCCACCCTCTGTCGCATGGAATCCCTGATGCGCTGATGCAGCCCTGGAGAATGGCGTATTCTATCACAACCGTCCACAATACGAGCACGAAGAGTCTCTCCATTTGGTACTGGGGTTGCGTAGGCAAGAGCTTTCAAATGCCCCTATAAATGAAAGTCGAGAGGGTTGAGGTCAGGAGAGTGTGGAGGCCACGGAATTGGTCCGCCTCTACCAATCCGTCGGTCACCGAATCTGTTGTTGAGAAGCGTACGAAAACTGCGACTGAAATGTGCAGGAGCTCCATCATGCATGAACCACATGTTGTGTCGTACTTGTAAAGGCACATGTTCTAGCAGCACAGGTAGAGTATCCCGTACGAAATCGTGATAACGTGCTCCATTGAGCATAGGTGGAAGAACGTGGGGCCCAATCGAGACATCACCAACAATGCCTGCCCAAACGTTCACAAAAAATCTGTGTTGATGATGTGATTGCACAATTGCGTGTGGATTCTCGTCAGCCCACACATGTTCATTGTGAAAATTTACAATTTGATCACGTTGGAATGAAGCCTCATCCGTAAAGAGAACATTTGCACTGAAATGAGGATTGACACATTGTCGGATGAGCCATTCGCAGAAGTGTACCCGTGGAGGCCAATCAGCTGCTGATAGTGCCTGCACACGCTGTACACGGTACGGAAACAACTGGTTCTTCCGTAGCACTCTCCATACAGTGACGTGCTCAATGTTACCTTGTACAGCAGCAACTTCTCTGACGCTGACATTAGGGTTATCGTCAACTGCACGAAGAATTGCCTCGTCCATTGCAGGTGTCCTCATCATTCTATGTCTTCGCCAGTCGCGAGTCATAGGCTGGAATGTTCCGTGCTCCCTAAGACGCCGATCAATTGCTTCTAACGTCTTCCTGTCGGGACACCTTTGTTCTGGAAATCTGTCTCGATACAAACGTACCGCACCACGGCTATTGCCCCATGCTAATCCATACATCAAATGGGAATCTGCCAACTCCACATTTGTAAACGTTGCACTGACTGCAACACCACGTTCGTGATGAACACTAACCTGTCGATGCTACGTACTGACGTGCTTGATGCTAGTACTGTAGAGCAATGACTCACATGTCAACATAAGCACCGAAGTCAACATTACCTTCCTTCAATTGGGCCAACTGGCGGTGAATTGAGGAAGTACAGTACATACTGACGGAACTAAAATGAGCTCTAACATGGAAATTATGCGTTTCCAGACACATGTCCACGTAACATCTTTTCTTTATTTGTGTGTGAGGAATGTTTCCTGAAAGTTTGGCTGTACCTTTTCATAACACGCTGTATATATATGAATATAATAGAGGGAAACATTTCACGTGGGAAAAATATATCTAAAAACAAAGATGATGTAACTTACCAAATGAAAGCATTGGTATGTTGATAGAGACACTAATGAACACTAACGAACACACAAAATTCAAGCTTTCGCAATCCATGGTTGCTTCGTCAGAAAAGAGGGAAGGAGAGGGAAAGACGAAAGGATGTGGGTTTTAAGGAAGAGGGTAAGGAGTCATTCCAATCCCAGGAGCGGAAAGACTTACCTTAGGGGGAGAAAGGGACTGACATCTCTGCCCGAACTCTTTGCCGTTACACATGTCAGCTTGTGTGTGTGTGTGTGTGTGTGTGTGTGTGTGTGTGTGTGTGTGTGTGTGTGTACCTGCCCCTTTCTCCCCATAAGGTAAGTCTTTCCACCTGCCCCTTTCTCCCCATAAGGTAAGTCTTTCCACTCCCGAGATTGGAATGACTCCTTAACCT
The DNA here is from genome assembly GCF_023864345.2 of Schistocerca serialis cubense. Taxonomy (NCBI): domain Eukaryota; kingdom Metazoa; phylum Arthropoda; class Insecta; order Orthoptera; family Acrididae; genus Schistocerca; species Schistocerca serialis. Next base: position 63,860,137 of record NC_064648.1, read on the forward strand.
CTCCCTTAAAACCCACATCCTTTCATCTTTCCCTCTCCTTCCCTCTTTCCTGACGAAGCAACGGTGGGTTGCGAAAGCTTGAATTTTGTGTGTGTGTTTGTGTTTGTTAGTGCCTCTGCATTTCGTACTAGAATGTCGTGTTCCCAGTTTGGCACAACTTTGCCACAGGAAACATGAAAGCGGTTGGAGACGTCTGTCTTCTGGTCGGCTCCTGATCATTATCAGGAGGAGGATAGTTTTTGATTACGCAAAGGCTTCTATTATTTGAAAAGAACAACCCGGATTTCTTTACATAATCAGTACAAATTTTATAATTACCTAGGGGACCTTTAACAATGAACAATAAAAAAATTGCATTTGCAAATGAAATCATTAATAAATGGGGCAGCTATGAGTTGTATAGAGAGCAAGGAGCGGCCTTATGTCTACGACCAGGATGCCGCAATACTCTCTGCTGTAGTAAAGGATGTTTGACATTCATAAAAATAATATGACATGGAGGTTAAAGGAAAATAATAGAAAAAGAAATCTGGTAAACACTAAATATATTCAAATAATTCTCACAATTTATATTATTATTTATAAACAGTATAACTTACATAAGAAATTTTCTGACTGTATGGTGCGATCAGATTTCAGCCTGTCCTGTGCTAACTTCTTGGTTCACGTTTTTGTCACAAATTACAGTCATTACTTTTCTCCTTCCTTTGAGACAATTCTTGCACTGTTCAACACCTTCATAACAATAACTTGCTGATTTATAGTATCAAACATAAATTACTTGAATTTTATTAATCAATAACTGTTGTCCGCACGCCTGGCAAGACCGCTCACTTTTACGGCTTAAATATGACTTTTTTTTACGCTTTCACATTAGAATTATGACAAAATCTGAAGATCTACAAAGGTTTTTACCATCATATTTTTCATTTAGATTGAAGCGGAACACTCAGTTCAGCTTCTGTTAAAATGTTTCTTTGACTGCTCAATCGGTGTATTAGCATTCGCGCTAGATGCACATCTTTACAGTTACGTAAATTATGTAAAACAAACGGCTTTCTGAGAATAGGTCTCATGTCATAAGTTGACCATTTAATATACAGCTAGGTGAATGTCTTTCCAAGGGTACTCACAGCTTTCATTTGACGGGAAGCCCAATAATATTACGGGGGGGAAGGGAGGGGAGAGAGAAGCAGAAAAAGAAAGGTGGCCAAAGACAGTGTTCATGTGTATGTGAGATGTGTTTGCATCTGTGTGTGTGTGTGTGTGTGTGTGTGTGTGTGTGTGTGTGTGTGTGTGTTTTGTCTACTTTAGAAGAAAGCGAATCAACTGAAAGCTTACTTGTTAGCTATCTTTTTGTTGTGCCTATCTGCGACTCAATGTCTCCACTACATGGTGAGTAGCAATCTGTCCTTTTCATAATATTGTCATTATTCCAGTCTCGATTTTCCATTGTTTAATTTTGGAGTAGATTACGGATGCACATGCTGTCAAAAGCAGAGTCCAGTTGAAAGTACTTGCAAACTGGCCACTGAACATGCCTCCTAAAAGACTTCCTAGCCAACTGTGGTGTGTGAATTTTCTTTATTTATCTCATCGTCAATATTTGGCTTAGCAGTACAATTGTGTACTCAGTTCTGCAGACTATGTCTATGATATCGTTTAAGGAAGGGGATGCTGTTCTTTACACTCATTTACACCTCTCTCTCTTCTTTCTTAGTGGATGTTCCTTCCCTTTTGGTCTTACCCTATTCAGCTTTCTGTGGTTTGATAGTTCTAACTGTGGACTCACAAGCCATATCAGATTTTTTGTTGACAACAGATGCGGTGAGCCTCTGAATGTGCACTTCTTCCCGGACGGAGTTTTGTTGGCAGGTGATCACGGGTGGGCTGTTGTTGTTGTTGTTGTTGTGGTCTTCAGTCCTGAGACTGGTTTGATGCAGCTCTCCATGTAAACACAGCCCACACCATTATCGAGCTACCACCAGCTTGCACATTGCCTTGTTGACAACTTGGGTCTAGAGCTTCATGGTGTCTACACCACACTCAGACCCTACCACGAGCTCTTACAAAATGAAATCCCGACTCATCTCACTATGCAACAGTTTCCCAGTCGTCTAGAGTCACACTGATATGGTCACGAACCCAGGAGATGATGATAATGATGATGATGACGATGACGATTGGTTTGTGGGGTGCTCAACTGCGCGGTTATCAGCACCCATACAAATTCCCAACCGTTGCTCAGTCCAAACTCGCCACTTTCACGTATGATGATGAAATGATGAGGACAACACAAACATCCAGTCATCTCGAGACAGGTGCAAATCTCTGACGCCGCCGGGAATCGATCCCGGGACCCCGTGCTCGGGAAGCGAGAACGCGACCGCGAGACCATGAGCTGTGGACGCGAACCTGGGAGAGGCACTGCAGGCGATGTCGTGCTATCGGCAAAGGCACTCGTGTCGGGCATCTGTAGCCGTACGTAGCCGCTAACACTAAATTTCACCCCACTGTCCTAACAGATACATTTGTCATACGCCCCACATCGATTTCTGCTGTTATTTGACGCAGTGTTGCTCATCTGTTAGCACTGACAACTCCATGCAAACACCACTTCTCTCAGCAGTGTAGTGAAGGCTGCCAGCCACTGCGTTGTCCGTGAGAAGGGGTAATGCCCAAAATTCGGTATTCTCGGCACACTCTCGACATTCTGTATCTTAGAATATTGAATACTCTGACAATTTCCAAAATGGAATGTCTAGTGCATCTAACTTCAACTGCCATTCTGCATTCAGAGTCTGTTAATTCACATTGCACTGCCTTAATCCCGTCGGAACCATTTCGTACGAATCCCCTGACTACGAATGCCAGCTCCGCTAGTGGACTGCCCATCTATACCCCATTTACTCGACACTACCACCGTCTGTATATGTGCAAATCGCTATCTATCCTGTGACTTTTGTCACCTCAGTATATTTCAGTGATTACAAAATCGAATGACATTTATAAAGAACTTGGCAGTACGAGCCCAGTAAACAGTATGACGTTGCGACCTCCCTGGACCGGATGCGTGCTCTGATTCGATCGGAAACGCTACCGTAAAGCCGTTGCATTCCCTCCTGAGGAAAGACGACTCACAACTGTCGTAACCGGTCCTCGACAGCTGGGATACTGGCACCCGGACGGAGCTGAAGTCCGAACTGGTTTGACACCGGTAACAAATACGGGGATCTTTCTGCCACAGGAGTACCTCACTGTTACACACGAGCTCGTAGAGATACGATTTGCGTGTGGCCGAGTATTGTGCTGTCAAAAAAAAACGAGACCGCGGTACTGTCACACGAGAGAGTACACGTGAGGATGCGGAACGTCTGTGACGTGCAGTCACGTCGTCACAGTTCTGCCATCACTACCCGAAGTCGTACCCGCCGGCACCCCACACCGTCACACCAGAAATAGCACCCCTGTCCCGCTCTGAAATACTGGAAGAATGTGGCCTCTTCCCGGGTCACCTCCGCACTTGCCGACAGTGCGGAGTAGAGCACAACTGCAGTTCGTTACTGACTACAGTGTGACACCTTTCGTAGGTAGTAGACGTTTCTCGGTCACGGTAGCACTCTAGAGGCAGCTGCTCGTGTCGTGACGTTATACGGCAGCCTACGCGTGGGACGGAGTGCCCGTGAGTTCCGCTGCTATTAGTCTTCGACCTGTGGTACGGGATCTCACAGAATGTTGCGAGGAGTCATTTACTTGTACATGGATGGCAGGTACCGATGTGAAGAGGTTCCGGTACGGTCCACACACAATACAGTTTCCTGTGTAGTGGCGGTCAGAGACGCTCCGGTGGAACCTCGGTGACAAGTACGCCTGTCCTCCAGATCCTGTACACCCTAAAATTGGGTCACTGTCACATCTGAATGCTACACAAATCTGGACACTGCACGATTCGACCAAATGGCCAAATGGAGACCCAGATGAGGCCCCTGCCAAACTCTGGCAGGTGCAGATAATGATGACTCACACGAGTAAATGGCATCTGTGTTTCCTTCACAGTGATTTCTCAACACGTGACAATGTTCACACTCCTCGTATACACCCTACTAGACGTGGTAAAACACTGAACGTAAACAACACTAATGCTCTTCGGTGGCCGTTTACACGTTACAGATTTTGAAACTCTAACCATCTTTGAACCTACCTCTGGAATGTTCACGTACAATCTTACGTCGACATTTGACCAAATCTTCTAGGTGCTTCACATTTTTTGTGAAGCAGTGTATGAATATATGCCTCACTGAAGTTTGTGTGGGAGGGGGAGGTCTCGGGCTCCGCAAGTCCTCTGCCAGAATACTATCGACCTCGAGCACAAAGCACATAAAGTCTTGTCACACACTGAGATGAGCAACTTTTGTAAATATCATATCAATGTTAGTTTTATAAATGTTCTTTTTTCTCAAAGTGTGTAATAACCATAAATGAGGCAACAAGCAGCACAATATAAATTTACAACCCCAAACTATAGACAAAAGGATTTAACTTGTACAAGAAGGCAGTGGTGACCCAATACTTGTCCACACACACACAGTGGCCATGCTCATTTTCTTTCTCTCTCTCTCTCTCTCTCTCTCTCTCTCTCTCTCTCTCTGTCTGTCTTGCTGCATGCTGTCTCATATACACACCCTGAACATTCCCATTCCACTATGCTCTTTCCATCTCTCTCTCATCCACAAACAACCTTAAACTACCTTGCTCATTTTCTCTCTCTCTCTCTCTCTCTCTCTCTCTCTCTCTGTCTGTCTGTCTTGCTGTCTCATATACACACCCTGAACATTCCCATTCAACTATGCTCTTTCCATCTCTCTCTCATCCACAAACAACCTTAAACCACCTTGAAGGATTTCGTTGCTTTGCTATCTGCATTTTGCTGCCTGGGGATATTTAAACCTATGCCATCCTGCACACAGTACAGACCCTACTCAAGTTTGTGATTGCACCATCAAATGTGTACCACTTTGGATCACATATATTCAATTAAATGACACAAGAAAAAAATACACTACTGGCCATCACAATTGCTACACCAAAAAGAAATGCAGATGATAAACGGGTATTCATTGGACAAATATATTATACTAGAACTGACATGTGATTACATTTTCACGCAATTTGGGTGGATAGATCCTGAGAAATCAGTACCCAGAACAACCACCTCCGGCCATAATAATGGCCTCGATACGCCTGGGCATTGAGTCAAACAGAGCTTGGATGACGTGTTCAGGTACAGCTGCCCATGCAGCTTCAACATGATACCACAGTTCATCTAGAGTAGTGACTGATGTATTGTGATGAGCCAGTTGCTCGGACACCATTGACCAGACGTTTTAGATCTGGAGATTGTGCTGGCCAGGGCAGCAGTTGAACATTTTCTGTATCCAGAAAGGGCTGTACAGGACCTGCAACATGCGGTCATGTATTATCCTGCTGAAATGTAGGGTTTCACAGAGATCGAATGAATGGTAGAGCCACGGGTCGTAACACATCAGAAATGTAGTGTCCACCGTTCAAAGTGCCATCAAAGTGAACAAAAGGTGACCGAGACGTGTAACCAATGGCACCCCATACCATCACGCTGGGTGATACGCCAGTACAGTAATGACGAATACAAGCTTCCAATGTGCGTTCACCGTGATGTCGCTAAACACGGATGCGAGCATCACGATACTGTAAACAGAACCTGGATTCATTCGACACAATTACGTTTTGCCATTTGTGCACCCAGGTTCGTCGTCAAGTACACCATCACAGGCACTCCCGTCTGTGATGCAGCGTCAAGAGTAACTGCAGCCACGATCTCAGAGCTGATAGTCCATGCTGCTGCAAACATCGTCGAACTGTTCGTGCAGATGGCTGTCGTCTTTCAAACATCCCCATCTGTCGACTCAGGGATCGAGACGTGGCTGCACCATCCGTTACAGCCGTGTGGATAAGATGCCTTTCATCTCGACTGCTAGTGATACAAGGCCGTCGGGATCCAGCACGGCGTTCCGTATTACCCTCCTGAACCCACCGATTCCAAATTCTGCTAACAGTCATCGGATCTCGACCGACGCAAGCAGCAAAGTTGCGATACAATAAACCGCAATCGCGATAGGCTACAATCCGACCTTCATCAAAGTCAGAAACGTGACGGTAGGCATTTCTCCTCCTTACACAAGGCATCACAACAACTTTTCACCGGGCAACGCCGGTCAACTGCTGTTTGTGTACGAGAAATCGGTCGGAAACTTTGCTCATCTCAGCTCATCTCTAGGTGTCGCAACCAGCGCCAACCTCGTGTGAATGCTCTGAAAAGCTAATCGTTTGCATATCACAGCATCTTCTTCCTATCGGTTAAATTTCGCGTCTGTAGCACGTCATCTTCGTGGTGGAGCAGTTTTAGTGGCCAGTAGTGTAGTTTGCTACTCACTACAAAGGTGACACGGCGAGTTGCAGACGGGGACAGTGGCTCGGGAAAAGGAGACACGGACCTGCACACGTTACCGCCGCTTCAGGCAGCTGGGTCTGGAATGTGGGTGTCACTCAGAACAGAGGCAGAAATCTGGGGGGCGCGGGGAAGGGGAAGTGACAGCTGGTTACAGGTGGGCGCAGAGGGGATCACCGTCCGGTAGTGTGCGGAGGGACTAGACTGTCTGTCGACGGGCACAGTGTCGTGAGGCCGTGTGGCGGGGGGAGGGGACGAGCGGGAGAGGAGAAACGCGGGCGGGCGCGTCGGCAGAGGGCGGCACGCGGAGAGGAAAGACGGGGAGGTGGGAAGAGGGAGGTGGCGGACGGAGGGAGTGGGGACGGTAGGTTACCGTAGGTTTAGGCTGTGGTAATTTTGGGGGCAGATAATGCCTCGCAAGAATAGTGCCCACCTGTGCAGTTCAGAAAAGCCGGTGGTGGAGGGAAGGCTCTGGACGGCTCAGTTAGTGAAGTGGCCTTCGAAATCGAGCACGTTACATTACGTTGTGTTACGTTACATTACGTCATGCTACACGGTGTTCTACCTTGCTGTCGGCCACAGTTTGGCTGTGGCTGTTCTTCCCGGTGGACAGTGGGTCAGTAGTCGTGTTGTGTTGTTGTTGTCTTCAGTCCTGAGACTGGTTTGATGCAGCTCTCCGTGCTACTCTATCTTGTGCAAGCTTCTTCATCTCCCAGTACTTACTGCAACCTACATCCTTCTGAATCTGCTTAGTGTATTCATCTCATGGTTTCCCTCTAAAATTTTTACCCTCCACACTGCCCTCCAGTACTTAATTGGTGATCCCTTGATGCCTCAGAAAATGTCCTACCAACCGATCCCTTCATCTTGTCAAGTTGTGCCACAAACTCCTCCCCAATTCTATTCAATACCTCCTCATTAGTTATGTGATCTACCCATCTAATCTCCAGCATTCTTCTGTAGCACCACATTTCAAAAGTTTCTGTTCTCTTCTTGCCCAAACTATTTACCGTCCACGTTTCACTTCCGTACATGGCTACACTCTGTACAAATACTTTCAGAGACGACTTCCTTACATTTAAATCTATACTCAATGTTAACAAATTTCTCTTCCTCATAAACGCTTTCCTTACCATTTTATATCCTCTCTACTGCAACCATCATCAGTTATTTTGCTCCCCAAATAGCAAAACTCCTTCACTACTTTAAGTGTCTCATTTCCTAATCTAATTCCCTCAGCATCACTTGACTTAATCCGACTACATTCCATTATCCTCTTTTTTTTTTGTTGATGTTCATCTTATATCCTCCTTTCGAGACACTGTCCATTCCGTTCAACTGCTCTTCCCAGTTCTTTGCTGTCTCTGACAGAATTACAATGTCATCGGTGAACCTCAAAGTTTTTGTTTCTTCTGCATGGATTTTAATACCTACTCTGAACTTTTCTTTTGTTTCCTTCACTGCTTGCTCAATATACAGATTGAATAGCATCGTGGAGAGGCTACAGCCCTGTCTCACTCCCTTCCCAACCACTGATTCCCTTTCACGTCCCTTGACTCTTATAACTGCCGTCTGCTTTTTATTTCCTTATTCCCTCTTAGTGCCAATACTTTTGTTTTATTTGTGTTAATTCTCATTCCATGTTTTTTTTCCGTTAGTTTCAATGGTGTCCACCAAATACTGTAATTCTTTTTCCCCTGTGGCTAGAGGGACCGTGTCAGCAGCGAACCTCAAACAGCCTACTCTTCTTCCTCCAATTTCTACGCCTTTGTCATCTAATGAGCATTGGTCAATCATATATTCCAAGTAGAGGTTGAAAAGAGTAGGTGATAGACAGCATCCTTGTCTGACTCCTTTTCCTAGTCTGATCCAGTTTGTACTTTCTCCTCTCACTTTAACTGAAACTTTTTAATTAAGATATAATGAATGTAGCCAATATTAAATGGAGAGTCATGTAGTCCAGTATCTAAAGCACTCGAAATACTAACAGTACAAGAATATACCTGTACGAAGTCTTACGCTGGACAAAAATTCAAATACACTCCTGGAAATTGAAATAAGAACACCGTGAATTCATTGTCCCAGGAAGGGGAAACTTTATTGACACATTCCTGGGGTCAGATACATCACATGATCACACTGACAGAACCACAGGCACATAGACACAGTCAACAGAGCATGCACAATGTCGGCACTAGTACAGTGTATATCCACCTTTCGCAGCAATGCAGGCTGCTATTCTCCCATGGAGACGATCGTAGAGATGCTGGATGTAGTCCTGTGGAACGGCTTGCCATGCCATTTCCACCTGGCGCCTCAGTTGGACCAGGGTTCGTGCTGGACGTGCAGACCGCGTGAGACGATGCTTCATCCAGTCCCAAACATGCTCAATGGGGGACAGATCCGGAGATCTTGCTGGCCAGGGTAGTTGACTTACACCTTCTAGAGCACGTTGGGTGGCACGGGATACATGCGGACGTGCATTGTCCTGTTGCAACAGCAAGTTCCCTTGCCGGTCTAGGAATGGTAGAACGATGGGTTCGATGACGGTTTGGATGTACCGTGCACTATTCAGTGTCCCCTCGACGATCACCAGTGGTGTACGGCCAGTGTAGGAGATCGCTCCCCACACCATGATGCCGGGTGTTGGCCCTGTGTGCCTCGGTCGTATGCAGTCCTGATTGTGGCGCTCACCTGCACGGCGCCAAACACGCATACGACCATCATTGGCACCAAGGCAGAAGCGACTCTCATCGCTGAAGATGACACGTCTACATTCGTCCCTCCATTCACGCCTGTCGCGACACCACTGGAGGCGGGCTGCACGATGTTGGGGCGTGAGGGGAAGACGGCCTAAAAGTGTGCGGGACCATAGCCCAGCTTCATGGAGACGGTTGCTAATGGTCCTCGCCGATACCCCAGGAGCAACAGGGTCCCTAATTTGCTGGGAAGTGGCGGTGCGGTCCCCTACGGCACTGCGTAGGATCCTACGGTCTTGGCGTGCATCCGTGCGTCGCTGCTGTCCGGTCCCAGGTCGACGGACACGTGCACCTTCCGCCGACCACTGGCAACAACATCGATGTACTGTGGAGACCTCACGCCCCACGTGTTGAGCAATTCGGCGGTACGTCCACCCGGCCTCCCGCATGCCCACTATACGCCCTCGCTCAAAGTCCGTCAACTGCACATACGGTTCACGTCCACGCTGTCGCGGCATGCTACCAGTGTTAAAGACTGCGATGGAGCTCTGTATGCCACGGCAAACTGGCTGACACTGACGGCGGCGGTGCACAAATGCTGCGCAGCTAGCGCCATTCGACGGCCAACACCGCGGTTCCTGGTGTGTCCGCTGTGCCGTGCGTGTGATCATTGCTTGTACAGCCCTCTCGCAGTGTCCGGAGCAAGTATGGTGGGTCTGACACACCGGTGTCAATGTGTTCTTTTTTCCATTTCCAGGAGTGTATATTCCCAACAAGATATACAGAAATGATACAACCGTGACACAAGGGAACAGAACTTCTTTTGTCAGCCCAGACACATTATGACGTTCAAATCAAATCCACCCTATACATGACCAAAAGCTCTAGAAAGACTTCCTTCAACCTCGAGAGAGATAAACAATAAAAATATTTTTAAAAAATTCCACAAAACGTTTCTGATAAAAAAAACTGTTGCTATGGTACAAATGATGTTATGTGCACTACAATGTAAGATAAAGTGCAGTGTAGTACTATATACAGAATGAGAGATAGCTTACATAAACAACAAAATACATTATCAAAAAAGTGAAACTCTGACACCGTATACAGAGTCCCGTCACATTATACGACCACCGACCACATCCGACGTCAGTGTCCGATAACCGATCACACGTGGAAGGTGGCAGCACCAGCAGTGGAGGGCAGGTAAAGCACATCAGGGGAAGACGAAAACAGTGCAGTTGTCGTAATGTGGAAACGGAGCGCTTTATCTGACATCAAAAAAGATCACAATCATTGGCTTTTGAGCCGAGTATGGAAGCATTTCTGAAAGAGCCAAGTGTGTAGACTGTTCACACGTTAAAGTGTACTGTGCCCAGCAAAATGGCACTATCCAAAACTGGTGCCGAGGCAACTGTGGGCTACAGATGACGGGTGAATTCCGGCTGCAGAGGTATGTCACGGTAAACAGACACGCAACTGACAATTCAGACGAACCGAGGAGTTGCCGACAGTGTCTTCTCGCCGACTGTTCGGCGAGCGTCGCCGTGTACGGACCTCTGTAGCAGGTGCCTAGTTCGTGCGTGCGCGCTGACTACTGTTCGTTGGTGAAAGAGACTGGATTTTGCACTCCAATACAGCAACTAAACATCCACTCAGTAGTGACATGGCCTTCCCAGATGTATCACATTTTATACTCCATTGGACAAATAGATTACGCCTTGCAACAATCGTCAGAATCGTCCATTCTGGAGAGGGAGTTTTATGGTCCTGGCGGTTTCGAGACGAGTGGAAGGCTTAAACCAGAGGCTCAGACGATTCTGCGAAGATCTGGGGTGCAAATTTCTCGACCTCCGCAATCGGGTGGAGAAATGTAGGGTCCCCCTGAATAGGTCAGGCGTGCACTACACCAGGTAGCGGCTACAAGGGTGCGGAGTATGTGTGGAGTGCACATGTGGTTTTTTTAGGTTAGAGAATTCCCTCCCTAGGCCCGACAAGACGCCTCCTGAGACGTGACGAGGTAGTAGTAGGCAAAACGCAACAGGGAGTAACAATATTAATGTGGTAATAGTAAACTGCAGGAGTGTCTATAGAAAGGTCCCAGAACTGCTCTCATTAATAAATGGTCACAATGCCCACATAGTACTAGGGACAGAACGTTGGCTGAAACCAGATATAAACAGTAATGAAATTCTAAACTCAGATTGGAATGTATACCACAGAGACAGGCTGGACAGTGAAGGGGGAGGCGTGTTTGTAGTGATAAAAAGTTCAATAGTATCGAAGGAAATTGATGGAGATCTGAAATGCGAAATAATTTGGAAGAAGGTCACGGTTAAAGCAGTCTCATACATGGTAATTGGATGTCTCTATAGGCCCCCTGGCTCAGCAGCTGTTGTGGCAGAGCATCTGAAGGAAAATTTGGAAAATATTTCGAGTAGATTTCTCGACTGTGTTATAGCTCTGGGTGGATATTTTAATTTGCCGGGTATAGACTTGGAGACTAAAATGTTTATAATGCGTGGCAGGGACAAAGAATTCAGTGAAATTTTTTTAAGTGAATTATCTGAAAACTACCTTGAGCAGTTAAACAGAGAACCGACTCGTGGCGATAACATATTAGACCTTCTGGTGACAAACAGACCCGAACTATTTGAAACAGTTAATGCAGAACAAGGAATCAGCGATCATAAAGCCGCAAAATACCCTCAGACTTCAAGAAGAATATAATAATGCCAATCCCAAAGAAAGCAGGTGTTGACAGATGTGAAAATTACCGAACTATCAGTTTAATAAGTCACAGCTGCAAAATACTGATGCGAATTGTTTACAGACGAATGGAAAGCGTTTTTGAAGGAGAGAAATTTGTTAACATCGAATACAGATTTAAGTGTCAGGAAGTCATTTCTGAAAGTATTTGTATGGAGTGTAGCCATGTATGGAAGTGAAACATGGATGATAAATAGTTTGGACAAGAAGAGAACAGAAGCTTTCGACATGTGGTGCTACAGAAGAATGTTGAAGATTAGGTGGGTAGATCACATAACTAATGAGGAGGTATTGAATAGGATTGGGGAGAGGAGATGTTTGTAGCACAACTTGACTAGAAGAAGGGATCGGTTGGTAGAACATGTTCTGAGGCATCAAGGGATCACAAATTTAGCATTGGAGGGCAGCATGGACGGTAAAAATCGTAGAGGGAGACCAAGAGATGGATACACCAAGCAGATTCAGAAGGATGTAGGCTGCAGTAGGTACTGGGAGATGAAGGAGCTTGCACAGGATAGAGTAGCATGGAGAGCTGCATCAAACAAGTCTGAGGACTGAAGACCACAACAACAAACAAAGCGGTTACTGCATCGGTGATTTCAGCCATAAATAGAAATATTAAAAAAGATAGGAAGATTTTTTCTGTTTAGCAAAAGTGACAAAAAGCAGATTTCAGAGTACTTGACAGCTCAACACAAAAGTTTTGTCTCAAGTACAGATAGTGTTGAGGATCAGTGGACCAAGTTCAAAACCATCGTACAATATGCATTAGATGAGTATGTGCCAAGCAAGATTGTAAGAGATGGAAACAACCGAGTTAGAAAACTGCTACGGAGGCAAAGGGAACTTCAGAACAAACATAAACAGAGCCAAAGCCTTGCAGACAAACAAAAATTATGCGAAGCAAATTGTAGTGTGAGGAGGGCTATGCGAGAGGCGTTCAATGAATTCGAAAGTAAAGTTCTATGTACTGACTTGACAGAAAATCCTAAGAAATTTTGGTCTTATGTCAAAGCGGTAGGTGGATCAAAACAAAATGTCCAGACACTCTGTGACCAAAATTGTACTGAAACAGAGGATGAAAGACTAAAGGCCGAAATACTAAATGTCTTTTTCCAAAGCTGTTTCACAGAGGAAGACTGCACTGTAGTTCCTTCTGTAGATTGTCACACAGATGACAAAATGGTAGATATCGAAATAGATGAGAGGGATAGAAAAACAATTACAATAGCTCAAAAGAGGAAAGGCCGCTGGACCTGATGGGATACCAGTTCGATTTTACACAGAGTACGCGAAGGAACTTGCCCCCCTTCTTGCAGCGGTGTACCGTAGGTCTCTAGAAGGGCGTAGCGTTCCAAAGGATTGGAAAAGGGCACAGGTCATCCATGTTTTCAAGAAGGGATGTCGAACAGATGTGCAGAACTATAGACGTATATCTCTAACGTTGATCAGTTGTTGAATTTTGGAACACGTATTATGTTCGAGTATAATGACTTTTCTGGAGACTAGAAATCTAGTCTGTAGGAATCAGCACGGGTTTCAAAAAAGACGATCTTGTGAAACCCAGCTCGCGCTATTCGTCCACGAGTCTCAGAGGGCCATAGACACGGGTTACCAGGTGGATGCCATGTTTCTCGACTTCCGCAAGGCGTTCGATACAGTTCCCCACAGTCGTTTAATGAACAAAGTAAGAGCAAATGGACTACCAGATCAATTGTGTGATTGCATTGAAGAGTTCCTAGATAACAGAACGGAGCATGTCATTCTCAATGGAGAGAAGTCTTCTGAAGTAAGAGTGATTTCGGGTGTGCCGCAGAGGAGCGTCGTAGAACCGTTGCTATACACAATATACATAAACAACCTTGTGGATAACATTGGAAGTTCACTGAGGCTTTATGCGGATGATGCTGTCGTATATTGAGAGGTTGTAACAATGGAAAATTGTACTGAAATGCAGGAGGATCAGCAACGAATTGGCGCATGGTGCAGGGAATGGCAATTGAATCTCAATGTAGACAAGTGTAATGTGCTGAAAATACATAGAAAGAAAGATCCTTTATCATTTAGCTACAATATAGCAAGTCAGCAACTGGAAGCAGTTAATTCCATAAATTATCTAGGAGTAGGCATCAGGAGTGATTTAAAATGGAATGATCATATAAAGTTGATCGTCGGTAAAGCAGATGCCAGACTGAGATTCATTGGAACGATCCTAAGGAAATGCAATATGAAAACAAGGGAAGTAGGTTACAGTACACTTGTTCGCCCACTGCTTGAATACTGCTCAACAGTGTGGGATCCGTACCAGATAGAGAAGATCCAACGGAGAGCAGCGCACTTTGTTACAGGATCATTTAGTAATCGTGAAAGTGTTACGGAGATGATAGATAAACTCCAGTGGAAGACTCTGCAGGAGAGACGCTCAGTAGCTCGGTACGGGCTTTTCTTAAAGTTTTGAGAACATACCTTCACCGAGGAGTCGAGCAGTATATTGCTCCCTCCTACATATATCTCGTGAAGAGACCATGAGGATAAAATCAGAGAGATTAGAGCCCACACAGAAGCATACAGACAATCCTTCTTTCCACGAACAATATGAGACTGGAATAGAAGGGAGAACCGATAGAGGTACTCAAAGTACCCTCCACCACACACCGTCAGGTGGCTTGAGAAGTATGGATGCAGATGTAGATGTAGATGTAGATGTAGATGCAGATGGTCTGGGGAAGTTTTTTGTGCATTCCCTGGGTAATCTCCTCATTCTGGAGGGCAGGGCGGTCTAACAAAAGCACGCACATACGCTCGGCAACGGTGTCCGCCCTCACACGCAGTTTGTTTTTCCTCGGCACTGAGGCATCTACTGGCAGGACAGTTCGACGTGTCACACAGCTTTCAGTGTTCTGGCACGGTTCAAAGAGCACCGGGAAGAATTTAGTGTACTACCCAAACCGCGTATCTCCCCAGATTTAAACCCGACTGAGAATCTGTGGGGTCATCTCAATTTAGGTGTACGGTGTGTATGTGCCACAGATCCTCAACCCAGTGCAGCTGGCCACAGTACTGGAATCGGCACGGCTCCACATCCCTTCCAGGAACTCACCAACTGTCTTCCTGCACATCTCACAGCAGTCCACACTGCAACAAATGCTTGTTCAGACTTCCGGCAGGTGGTCACAATGTGACTGGACAGTGTATATCACACACCAAGTAATCAGTGCTTGAACAAAAATGATATTGGCCTAGAGTATTGACGTATGCAATTACAATTCACTAAATGCGAGTTACTAGACATATATGAATATAATAGAGGGAAACATTCAATGTGGGAAAAATATATCTAAAAACAAAGATGCTGTAAGGACAGGTATACACTCGCGCACACACACACATATCCATCCACACATATACAGACACAAGCAGACATATTTAAAGACAAAGAGTTTGGGCAGAGATGTCAGTCGAGGCGGAAGTGCAGAGGCAAAGATGTTGTCGAATGACAGGTGAGGTACGAGCGGCGGCAACTTGAAATTAGTGGAGGTTGAGGCCTGGTGGGTAACGGGAAGAGAGGATATATTGAAGGGCAAGTTCCCATCTCCGGAGTTCTGATAGGTTGGTGTCAGTGGGAAGTATCCAGATAACCCGGACAGTGTAACACTGTGCCGAGATGTGCTGGCCGTGCACCTAGGCATGTTTAGCCACAGGGTGATCCTCATTACCAACAAACACTGTCTGCCTGTGTCCATTCATGCGAATGGACAGTTTGTTGCTGGTCATTCCCACATAGAAAGCTTCACAGTGTAGGCAGGTTAGTTGGTAAATCACGTGGGTGCTTTCACACGTGGCTCTGCCTTTGATCGTGTACACCTTCCAGGCTACAGGACTGGAGTGGGTGGTGGTGGGAGGGTGCATAGGACAGGTCTTATATGTGGGAATGACCAGCAACAAACTGTCCATTCGCATGAATGGACACAGGCAGACAGTGTTTGTTGGTAATGAGAATCATCCTGTGGCTAAACATGCCTCGGTGCACGGCCAGCACATCTTGGCACAGTGTTACACCGTCCGGGTTATCTGGATACTTCCCACTGACACCAACCTATCAGAACTCTGGAGATGGGAACTTGCCCTTCAAAAAATTCTCTCTTCCCGTTACTCACCAGGCCTCGACCTCTGCTAATTTAAAGTTGCCGCCACTCGTACCTCACCTGTCATTCGACAACATTTTTGCCTCTGTAATTCCACCTCGACTGACATCTCTGCCCAACGTCTTTGCATGCACATATGTCTGGTTGTGTCTGTATATGTGCTGAAGCAACCGTGGATTGTGAAAGCTTGAAATTTGTGTGTGTGTGTTGATTGTCTCTATCAACATACCAACCCTTTCATTTGGTAAGTTACAGCATCTTTGCTTTTACTAGACATATACATACACTGAAGTGCCACAGAAAGTGGTATAGGCATGTGTAGTCAAATACAGAGATATACACAGTGCTCCATTGATCGTGACTGAGCCAAATATCTCACGAAATAAGCATCAAATGAAAAAACTACATAAAACGAAACTTGTCTAGCTTGAAGGGGGAAACCAGATGGCACTATGGATGGCCCGCTAGATGGTGCTGCCATAGGTCAAAAGGATATCAACTGTGTGTTTTTTTTTTTTTTTTTTTTTAAATAGGAACCCCCATTCTTTATTACATATTTGTGTAGTACGAAAAGAAAAATGAATGTTTTAGAGGGACCACTTTTTTCACTTTGTGATAGATGGCGTTGTAGTAGTCACAAACATATGGCCCACAATTTTAGGAGAACAGTTGGTGACAGGTAGCTTTTTAAATTAAAATACAGAACATAGGTACGTTTGAACATTTTATTTCGGTTGTTCCAATATGATACATGTACCTCTGTGAACTTATCATTTCTGAGAACGCATGCTGTTACAATATGATTACCTGTAAATAACACATTAATGCAATAAATGCTCAAAATGATGTCCGCCAACCTCAATGCATTTGGCAATATGTGTAACGACATTCCTCTCAACAGCGAGTAGTTCGCCTTCTGTAATATTCGCACATGCGTTGACAATTCCCTGACGCACATTGTCAGGCATTGGCGGTGGATGACGATAGCAAATATCCTTCAACTTTCCCCACAGAAAGAAATCTGGGCACGTCAGATCTGGTGGACTTGCGGGCCACGGTATGGTGCTTCGACAACCAATCCACCTGTCATGAAATACGCTATTCAATACCACTTCAACTGCATACGAGCTATGTGCCGGACATCCACCATGTTGGAAGTACATCGCCATTCTGTCATGCAGTGAAACGTCTTGTAGTAACATCGGTAGAACATTATTTAGGAAATCAGCATACGTTGTACCATTTAGATTGTCACGATAAAATGGGGGCCAATTATCCTTCCTCCCATAATGCTGCACCATACATTAAACCGCCAAGGTCACTGATGTTCCACTTATTGCAGCCATCGTGGATTTTCCGTTGCCCAATAGTGCATATTATGCCAGTTTAAATTACCACTGTTGGTGAATGACAATTTGTAGTAACATCGGTAGAACATTATGTAGGAAACCAGCATACGTTGCACCATTTAGATTGCCATGATAAAATGGGGGCCAATTATCCTTCCTCCCATAATGCTGCACCATACATTAACCCGCCAAGGTCACTGATGTTCCACTTATCGCAGCCATCGTGGATTTTCCGTTGCCAAATAGTGCATATTATGCCAGTTTAAATTACCGCTGTTGGTGAATGACAATTTGTCGCTAAATAGAACATGTGCAAAAAATCTGTCATCGTCTTATAATTTCTCTTGTGCCCAGTGGCAGAACTGTACACAACGTTTAAAGTCGTCCCCATGCAATTCCTGGTGCATAGAAATATGGTACGAGTGCAATCAATGTTGATGTAGCATTCTCAACACTAACTTTTTGAGATTCTTGATTATCGCACAATTTGTCTGCTACTGATGTGCGGATTAGCCGCGGCAGCAGCTAAAACACCTACTTGGGCATCATCATTTGTTGCAGGTCATGGTTGAGATTTCACATGTGGCTGAACACTTCCTGTTTCCTTAAATAATGTAACTATCCGGCGAACGGTCCGGACACTTGGATGATGATGTCCAGGATACTGAACAGCATTCATAGCACACGCCCGTTGGGCATTTTGATCACAATAGCCATACAGTAACAACAATAGCCATACATTAACATGATATCGACCTTTCCCACAATTGGTAAACGGTCCATTTTAACATGGGTAATGTATCACGAAGCAAATATCATCTGCACTGGCAGAATGTTAGTGATACCACGTACTTATACGTTTGTGACTATTACAGTGCCATCTATCACAAAGCGAAAAAGGTGGTCCAACTAAAACATTCACATTTCTTTACATACTACACGAATATGTAATAAAAAATGGGGGTTCCTATTTAAAAAAACACAGTTGATATCTGTTTGACCTATGGCAGCGCCATCTAGCGGGCCAACCGTAGCGCCATCTGGTTTCCACCGTCAAGCTAAACGAGTTTTGTTCATTGTAGTTTTCTCGTTTGTTGCTTATTTCGTGAGATATTTGGCCCGGTCACTATCAATGGACCACCCTGTATAAACAGGCAGAATGCGGCACTGCAATCAGTAGTGCCCATATAACACGAGTGTCTGGCAAGTTGTTAGATCAGTTACTGTCGCTATAATGTCAGTTTATCAAGATTTAAGTAAGTCTGAACACGGTGTTATAGTTGACGCAAGATTGACGGGACACATCATCTCCAAGGTAGCGATGAAATGGGGATTTTCCCATAAGACTATTTTACGAGTGTACTGTGAATGGCAGGAACCTGGTGAAACGTCAAAGCTCTGACATCGCTGCAGCTGGAAAAAGATCCTGGAAGAACGAGACAGACAGTGACTGAAGAGAATCGTTCAATATGACAGAAGTGCAGTCCTTCTGCAAATTGCTGCAGATTTCAATGCTGGGCCATCAACAAGTGTCAGGATTCATATCATTCAATTAAACATCATCGATACGGGCTTTCGGAGCTTAAGGGCCGCTCGTGTACCCTCGATGACTACACTACACAAAGCTTTACACTTTTTCTGGGCCTGTCAGAATCGACACTGGATGACCGAAAACGTGTTGTCCAGTCAGACGAGTCTCATTTCAAATTGTATCGAGCAGATGGATGTGTATGGGTGTTGAGACAACCTCACGAATCCGTGGACCCTGCATGTCAGCAGTTAATGGACGTGTACCGTGTACGGGTATGGAGACAACCTCACGAATCCATAGACCCTAGGGGAATGTTCAAGCTGGTGGAGGTTCTGTAATGGTGTGGGGCATGTGCAGTTGGAATGATATAGGACCCCTGATATTTCTAGAAACAACTCTGATAGGTGACACGTGCGTAAGCATCCTGTCTGATCACTTGCATCCATTCGTGTCCACTGTGCATTCCGATGGACCTGAGAAATTCCAGCAGGACAATGTGACACCGCACATGTTCAGAATTGCTACAGTGTGGCTCTAGGAACACTTCCACTGGCCACGAAACTCCCCAGACATGCTGTTTGGTTTGTGGGGCTCTCAACTGCACGGTTATCACCACCTGTACAAATTCCCAATTTTTACACAATCCAGTCTCTCCACTTTTGCAAATGACAATGAAATCGCGAGGACAACACAGACACCCAGTCCTCAGATGGAGAAAATCCCAAACCCGGCCAGGAATCGGACCCAGGATCCCGTGATCCAGAGGAAGTGACGCCCGCCACTAGACCACGAACTACGGACAACTCCCCAGACGTGATCATTATTGAGCATATCTGGGATGCCTTGCAGTGTGCTGTTCAGAAGAGATCTCCACCGCCTCGTACTCTTACGCATTTATGGACAGCCCAGCAGGATTTGTAGTGTCAATTCTCTCCAGCACTACTTCAGACATTAGTCGAGATTATGCCACGTCATATTGCAGCACTTCTGCATACTTGTGGGGGGCCGACATAATACACTACTGGCCACTAAAATTGCTACACCACAAAGATGACGTGCTACAGATGCGAAATTTAACTGACAAAAAGAAGATGCTGTGATATGCAAATGATTAGCTTTTCAGAGCATTCACATAAGGTTGGCGCTGGTGGCGACATCTACAACGTGCTGACATGGGGAAAGTTTCCAACGGATTTCTCATACACAAACAGCAGTTGACTGGCGTTGCCTAGTGAAACGATGTTGTGGTGCCTCGTGTAAGGAGGAGAAATTACGTACCATCATGTTTCAAGACTTTGATAAAGGTCAGGTTGTAGCATATCGCGCTTGCAGTTTATCGTATTGTGACATTGCTGCTTGCGTTGGTCAAGATGCAATGACTCTCAGCAGAATATGGAATCAGTGGGTTCGGGGGGGGTAATCTGGAACGCCGTGCTGGATCCCGACAGACTCGTATTACTATCAGTCGAGATGACAGGCATCTTATCCGCATGGCTCTAACGGATCGTGCAGCCACGTCTCGATCCCTGAGTCAACAGATGGGGAGGTTTGGAAGACAACAACCATCTGCACGAACAGTTCGACGACATTTGCAGCAGACCGGACTATCAGCTAGGAGACCACGTCTGCGGGTACCCTCGACGCTGCATCACAGACAGGAGCGCCTGCGATGGTGTACTCGACGATGAACCTGGGTACACAAATGGCAAAACGTCGTTTTTTCGGATGAATCCAGGTTCTGTTTACAGCATCATGATGGTCGCTTCTGTGTTTGGCGACATCGCGTTGAACGCACATTGGAAGCGTGTATCCGTCATCGCCATACTGGCGTATCACCCGGCGTGATGGTATGGGGTGCCATCGGTTACACGTCTCGGTCACCTCTTGTTCGCATTGACGGCACTTTGAACAGTGGACATTACATTTCAGATGTGTTACGACCCGTGGCTCTACCCCTCATTCGATCCCTGCGAAACCCTACATTTCAGCAGGATAATGCACGACCGCACATTGCAGGTCCTGTACGGGCCTTTCTGGATACAGAAAATGTTTGACTGCTGCCCTGGCCAGCACATTCTCCAGATCTCTCACCAACTGAAAACGTCTGGTCAATGGTGGCCGAGCAACTGGCTCGTCACAATACGCCAGTCACTACTCTCAACGAACTGTGGTATCGTGTTGAAGCTGCATTGGCAGCTGTACCTGTACACGCCATCCGAGCACTGTTTGACTCAATGCCCAGGTGTATCGAGGCCATTATTATGGGCAGAGGTGGTTGTTCTGGGTACTGATTTCTCAGGGTCTGTGCACCCAAATTGCGTGAAAATGTAATCACATGTCAGTTCTAGTATAATATATTTGTCCAACGAATACCCGTTTATCATCTACATTTCTTCTTGGCGTAGCAATTTTAATGGCCAGTAGCGTATTAGGCAGGTTTACCAGTTTCTTTGCCTCTACAGTGCAGCTTTGAATGCAATGGTGAATAGCATTCTATGCTTTTCATATTATTGTGAAAATTTCACAGAATTTTATTCAGACACTGAAATTTAAAAGTCTGAAATTGCAAAAATAAATATAAGGGGCATTCGAAAAGAACTAAGTAGGAGGCTGCAAAATAAAAACTGCTGAAGCGATGGTAATGTGATTGCCTACGGAAGGAGGTACAGTCCCAGTATGAGTAGTGGAGCCCCAGACTCGGCACCGGTGGGACAGGGGAGCACGGCCACGGGACGGCAGGGTGAGTTCCTGCACACGTCCACTGTTCACTGCACTCGGTGGTGCGGGGGGCTGGAAGAAGAGCAAAGAGGCATAGTGTATTTCCCTCGACTGGATGTAGTGCACGGAACAGAATTTCGTCGGAGAATGCTGCAAGTCTACAGAGAGCGTCCGTTGCAATTCTGACACGGAATCGGATATCCGGGGCAGTAGCTGACACTGTATCTTGCCAGTTTTCGATAACGAGGCATCCACCCGATGGACAGTGGTGTCAGTAATGCAGTGTAGCATTCCAAATTGTGTACTGTATGCCGACGACATCCGTCCTTCCTCGAATCACGTACGCCCCGCCTCGATCCTCGCAGTGGTTTTCGTACACTGGTCCTGTTCGTTAATAAAGTTCTGTTCCCTGCACTCCATCCACTCTGAGGAAACACACTGCAGCCCTCAGTTTTTCTTTTGAAGCCTCCATTTCTCTGTTTTCGACATTACCGAGTGCAGTGGGTGATCGAAGTACACGCACGCTCGCTCTGTTGTCACACGGATGTGCCCGTACCCCTCTGTCGATGAGTCGGCGCTCGTACGGGACCGCACTTTCCACTGTAGGCAGTTGCATTACAATCCTTCCGGTGGTTTTCATTTCAGAGCCTCCAGCTCATTTCTTTTTGAATGGCCCCTATAGAATTGCAAAAATCCTGTTAACTACCGACAAAAATAAATAGTGAAAAAATACCATTTATTAATACTTTGGTTACGTTTTATGAGTAGATGGTGTAAAATGCACTGTAGGTCCAATATTTGACTAGACGAACAGGAGAGGGATCACCTACCAAAACTATCACGAACTTAGTCTGTTGAACCGAGGCCATCTACATCTACACTCTGCAAACCACAATGAAGTGCATAGCAGGGGGTATGTTCCACTATACCGCATATCAGAATTTCTTCCCATTCCATTCATGTATGGAGCATGCGAAGAATGATTATCTGAATGCCTCTATGAGTGCAGTAATTATTCTTATCTTATTCTCACAATCCCTATGTGAGTGATGAGTAGGCAGTTGTAGTACATTACTAGTGTCATCATTTAAAGGCAGTTCTTGAAACTTTTTTTTTTTTTACCAGCTATGGACTGCAAATATATTATAAGAGTTGAGGTACATGAAAGGGAAGCAGTGAATGAGAAGGGAGTGAGACGGGATTGTAGCCTCTCTCCAATGTTATTCCATCTCTATATTGAACAAGCAGTATAGGAAACAAAAGAAAAATTCGGAGTAGGTATTAAAATCCATGGAGAAGAAATAAAAACTTTGAGGTTCGCCGATGACATTGTAATTCTGTCAGAGACAGCAAAGGACTTGGAAGAGCAGTTGAACGGAATGGACAGTGTCTTGAAAGGAGGATATAAGATGAACATCAACAAAAGCAAAACAAGGATAATGGAATGTAGACGAATTAAGTCACGTGATGCTGAGGGAATTAGATCAGGAAATGAGACACTTAAAGTAGTGAAGGAGTTTTGCTATTTGGGTAGCAAAATAACTGTGATGGTCAAAGCAGAGAGGATATAAAATGTAGACTGGCAATGGCAAGGAAAGCGTTTCTGAAGAAGAGAAATTTGTTAACATCGAGTATAGGTTTAAGTGTAAGGAAGTTGTTTCTAAAAGTATTTGTATGGAGTGTAGCCACGTATCGAAGTGAAACATGAACGATAAATAGTTTGCACAAGAAGACATTAGAAGCTTTCGAAATGAGGTGCTACAGAAGAATGCTGAAGATTAGGTGGGTTGATCACATAACTAATGAGGAAGTATTGAATAGATTTGGGGAGAAGAGGAGCTTGTGGCACAACTTGACTAGAAGAAGGGGTCGGTTGGCAGCACATGTTCTGAGGCATGAAGGGCTCACGAATTTAGTATTGGAGGGCAGCGTGGAGGGTAAAAATCGTAGAGGGAGACCAAGATATGAATACACTAAGCAGATTCAGAAGGACGTAGGCTGCAGTAGGTACTGGGAGATGAAGAAGCTTGCACAGGATAGAGTAGCATGGAGAGCGGCATCAAACCAATCTTAGGACTGAAGACAACAACAATAACAAAATGGACCGCATACAACTTAAGACTTATGGTGTTTCTTTTTCTTCCGTTCTTCCCAGTTCTTCTTCATTTTATCGACAACTGCTTGTCTCTACTCATCTGCTCACACTCTTTTGGGTCGAGGTTTTGGCTCATCTTCTTCATAGTTTGCATTTTCTATCAGTAGCCTGAAGTGATTCCTGTCACGTATTATTTCATCTGTAACACCTGTTTTGTTGGCGTCTTTCTTTACTGCTCTACCCATCCTACGGTTTTTTATGCTTATTAACGTAATTTAAAAAATTTTTTTGTAATCCGTTTCTTTCATTCTTTTTAAATGTCCATAAAATTTGATCCGTCTCTTCCTGATTGTATCTGTGATCTTTTCTGTATTTTTGTGTGTCTTCATTTCTCCTTTTAATCCACCTATTTTCCTTGTTTTTCTCAGGACCTAGAATTTTTCTTAGTATTTTTTTCTCTCTTTTTTCTAGTTCTCTTAATTCGCCTTTCATATTCAATGTTAGGCACCCTGATCCATACGTTGCTTGTGTCCTAATAACTGAATTCTAATGTCTAATCTTCACTTGTATGGATATTGATTTCTTATTGTAGTAGTTTTGTGTTAATTTATATGGAAATTCTAACTTTATTAATAAACTTTCTCAGGATAGTTTACATTTATCTTCAAGAGTCTTCCATTTCAGTTTCTTCAGTATGTCTGTCACACTCTCGCACAGGTTAAACAAACCTGTGACTACTTGTGTTGTCCTTCTCTGTATACATTCAACATGTCCTATTTGGTGCAGGTCCCAAGCACTTGAGCAGTATTCTAGAAATGGCTGCATGAGTGATTTGCAAGGAATATCGTTCGTAGAGTTATTGAACTTGCCCAGTATTCTACTAATAAACCAAAGTCTACCATCTGCTTTGCCCATGACTGAATCTATGTCATCATTCCATTTCATATCCCTACAAAGGTTACATGCAGGTATTTGTATGAGACGACCAATTCCAACAGTGACTCACTGATGATGCAGTCACAGGGTACTATGCCTTTTCATTTTGTGAAGTGCAAAATTTTACATTTTTGAACATTTAAAGTAAGTTGCCAATCTTTGCACCACTGTGCAATCTTATCAATATCTGACAGAATATTTATGCAACTTCTTTCTGATAGTACTTCATCATACATAACTGCATCACCTACAAAAAGTCTGAGGTTACTATTAATATTGTCAGCAAGGTCGTTAGTATATAACATGAATAGCATGGGTCCCCTGGTGCACACGGTAAGTTACTTCCACATCTGATGATGACTCTCCATCCGAGATAACACGCTGTGTCCTCCCTACCAAAAAGTCCTCAATCCGATCACAAATTTCACTTCATACTTTTGACAAAATACGAAGGTGTGGTATTGAGCTAAGTGCTTTTCAGAAATCAAGAAATACTGCATTTACCTGACTGCCTTGACCCAAAGCTTTCAGTATATCATGTGAGAAAAGTGCAAGTTGGGTTTCACATGATCAATGTTTTTGGTCCATGCTTGTTGGCATTGAAGAGGTCATTCTGTTCAAGATACCTCATTATATTTGAGCTCAGAATATATTCTAAGATTCTACAACAAATCAGTGTCAAGAATATTGGACGGTAGTTTTGTGGCTCAGTTCTATTACCCTTCCTGTAGGCGGGTATGACCTGTGCTTTTTTCCAAGAACTGGGCATTGTTTTTTGTTCAAGAAATCTGTGAAGGTTACAACAGTTAAAAGAGGGGCTAACTCACCCACAAATTCAGTATAGAATCTGATAGGGATTCCATCGGGCCCTGGAGCTTTGTTCAGTTTTAACGATTCCAGATGTTTCTCAATAACACTGACACCAATAATGGTTTCATTAATCTTTTCAGTGGTACGAGGATTAAACTGGGGCAATTCTCCTGCATTTTCCTTTGTAAAGGAATATTTGAAAATGGAGCTAATCAATGCAGCTTTTGTTTTGTGACCCTCAGTTTCAGTTCCTGTCTTATTCACTAGGGATTGGATGCTAACTTTAGTGTCACTAACAGCCTTTACCTACTACCAGAATTTCGTTGGGTTTCACGAAATGTCGTTTGACATTCTGCTGTGGTAGTCATTGAAGTCATCATGAATTGCTCTCTTGACAGCCAAATGTGTTTCATTCAGCACGTCTTATCTGTAGCCTACGCTATGTTTTACACCTATTATGCAGTAATCTGTTTCTCTAGAAATTTCTTCACCAGGGAGGTTCCCTCCCATCATGAACTGTTCTACTGGATATGTATCTATCCAGTGCATGGTCAATTATTCTTTTAAACTTGGAGCCATAGTTCCTCTCTGCCATGTACTTAAAATTTCAAGTTCCTCATTGAGAAATGACACGACCAATTTTTATCTACTTACTGAACATCTATAAAAAAAGTGCAATTGTAGCACAGGAGCTATTAGACCATGTTTGCAGGGGTCAGTGGATCAGCAGATGTGGCCATATTAACTGGCCCAATAGTTGCCAGATTTGACATCACCAGATTTCTTTCTGTGGGAATACTGAAAGCGTATAGTGTACCAGCATGTGTCAACAGGCAATGAGGACCTGGTTGAACAGTCATTGTGCACGAATTAAATCGTAAACTGAGGTGCGTCCATGAAAAACTTCGAAGAAGAGAGAAGAAAGTGTTTTCCATGGATGACATCATAAGTTCATTGAAGGAGAAGGGGCATCTTCCTGAGAAGTTACATAACTTCCTCAATCATCAGAAAGGAACACAAGTGGAATTAGTGTGCAATTTAGTGAACAACTCTCTCTCGTGAAAGGGTAATAGATACACAACAAATGCGAAAATGTTTGCGATGACTGAGTACTTTTATTCACCAGCAGCATATGAATACCTGCAAAAATTAATGCCTCTGCCCCATAAATCATTGATTTCCAAATGGGTGGCAAGTGTAGACTGTGAACCTGGCTTCTTAAAAGACGTTTTCAAGTACATTGATTTGAACCCAATTGTAAGGGACCAGTTCAGCAATTCATGTCTAATTATAGACAGTATGGCAATTAGGAAGCAAGTAGTTTGGGACCAAGGAACTAAGCAATACACAGGTTTTTTTGACTTTGGTGGGGAAGTGCCTCAGTCAAAAGAAGTAATAGAGGCATCTGAAGCTCTGGTTTTCATGCTTGTCTCTATTAAAGGCAAATTTAAAAGTCCGATTGCATATTTCTTTATCAACGGTGTACAGGCAAATAATCAGGCCACACTGATAAAATCTGCTTTAGAGAAGCTGCATAGTTCTGCCATTAGGGTTTGGTGTGTTACATGTGATGGCTGCAAGGTAAATATAAGCACTTTACGTTCACTTGGCTGTACTTTAAATTTTTCCAAGAGTGATTTTAAAAGCTACTTTCCTCATCCTGTGGAAAAATACAATGTTTATTGTATCTTGGACATGTGTCATATGATTACGTTTGCCAGAAATGCTATAGCAGAAGTATCTGCTACTCAGTCTCCAACTGGCATTATTAGATGGCATTTCATTGACCAATTGAACAAGGTACAACAAGAAGAAGGTATGACATTTGCCAACAAACTATCAGGACAATATATAAGTTATGTAAATAGAAAAATGAGCATTTCATTAGCTCCACAGATTGAGTTCTAGCGTGGCAGATAGTATAGAGTTTTTGAGGCGGGTTGGTGATCCAAATTTTAAAGGAAGTGAAGCAACAGCAGAATTTTTGTATAATCTTATTGGCTTGGTATTTTCAGACACACTGAAAATTATATCAAAAGCTTAAAAATCATTGGTGTTTCATTGCTGCTCCATGCAAGAAATACTTTTACTTTTGGGATAATTTTCAATATGCAATCAGTCAGGCACATAACTCTGACAAGTATGCTTCATGTTGAATCTCGTCTGAAGTATTTGCTAACATATAAACTGTCACAAGACCACATAGAGCTTTTTTTTTTTTCCTGCATTCGGTCCAGAGGTGGTTGGAACAACAATCCAAATGCATACCAGTTCAAATGTGCCATGAGAAAGTTGCTCTTAGGTAACAGTGTCACTGCAATGAATGGGAATTGCTCAAATTTTAATGTGTGTTGTTTGCCACCTGTTTAAGATTTTTATGCAAGAAAGCATGTACTAGAAAATGATGAAAGTGCTGCAGAAAATGAAGTAGAGAAGTGGTGTGCACTTCTTGATGATAAGATTAAGTTCTCATTTTACAAGCAAAACATAGTCTATTGTATTGCAGGGTATGTGTCATTGTGCCTTTCAAGGCAGATCACATGCAAAGACTGTCTTCACATACTGAAGCCACCAGTAGTTAAATCTGTATTCGAATGTGATTCTCTCTATGCTTTTCCCAATATGGCCAATAAAAATACATTTGTAAATTTTGTTAACCAGGGAAAACTGGTTAGAACAAGTGACTGCGTGTACTCTGTTGTAGAATACTCAGAAACTGTTTCAGATGTTTGTGATTGCTGGGGATATGCGACAAAAATATATATACAGGCCAAGATTTTGCATTGTGTTAAAAATAAATTTGTAGATTACCTATTTCCTGCTTTTGGTCATGATTACCATTATGAAATTAGGATTGAGGACTTACATTAGACTCAACTTGTTTGTAAGATTGCATCCCTATACTCCTGCATACGCTTAAAAACATGTGGAAAAAAAGCCTGCTGAGAAAATTTTAAACAACAAATCAAGTATAAGGCAGAAGTTAAATAAACTCATATTGTTTAATCATGTATAGTGCTCAAATTGGAAAAGATTACGTAATGGGACATTCCATGCAGATGGATGTGACATTTTGACAGATTTTTTAAAACTATTTTGTCCATAGACTTGTTGTTGTGTGATGATGAACTTCAAAAGATGAATCACATTGAAGGAAAATTAAGTCTTTACATCCTGTGTAGATATTGTAACAAAATTATAATTGTTTATTATATAAGCTTATTTCAAGATGTTTGGTGTTACAAAATATGCACTTGCATTAAAAACAGGTGATTTGTGTGAAATTGATGAAAAAAAAAGTTCTGAGACTTATTTGACAGATGGCTTTAAGTGTGAGAAAATATTTCCCTCAATAACTATGTTAACTTGAATTTTTCACTTTAAGAAAACAGTTTAATCACAGGATGGGTGTTATCTAATGGAGTGTGCAGTGGCCCTATGTTTCAAACAGTAATGTTTGTGGATACTTTGCAACATAAGAGCAATAAAATTGTTACTGTTAATTCTTGTTTTAATACTTCCTAGAACGAACACAATGTTCCAATTGATCATAAGCATTCTTATTACTTTAGAACCTAATTTTCTGAATTTTGTCTTTATTTTGCTAGGATGTCTTTCTATTATATTTTCCTGGTTGTGGGGGGGGGGGGGGGGGGGAGAATGCAAATAATCATATAGAATTATCTTTCTAGCACTACAAAGTACAGAATACAGTGATTACAGGTACACTTGGAAATTTCAGTATTCATGTTACATGCCTAATTTCCTAATTTTCATCAACATTTACCTTAATTATACGGTTACACTTTTTGCTGATTTGAACTGTGTACTACATGTTAAAAAGATTTTGTTTGGTCATAGTAATAAAAGCATTCCATTTGTTAGTTCATATGTCCCATATGGAAATGAAATTATCAAGTTATGATGACAAAGGAAGGAAATAACATTAAGGAATCTTACTTCACAGAAATTGTGTAACAATGGTTACACCTTTTGCTAGTTAACTTTAACATAAACCATTTAGTTTTCCATTAAGAGAGAAAGCAGTTGCACGAGTCACGTAAAGAACCAAGTTTCCCATAGGGAGTTATTGCAGATCCAAAGTACTGTGATCTTCATATTTCTATTTAAAAAAGTTTGTAACTCAAATTCACAGACATTTTGGAATCTGTACACACATGTGTGTAGCAAGGTACTTTTCATGTGCCATGTGGAACCTTTAATTTTCTGGTTTAAATATAATTTATTTAATGAATTACTTTTAATACCAACACTGTCTGAATGCATTATTTACCATTTAGAAGAAGAAATATTAGTGTACAGAATAACAAATCTCATGAAAAATGCGAGAGATTGTTCTGTACAGAACTTGGAATGGCTCTTTATCAATAACAGGTAAAAAGAAGGCTTCTATTAAATGTTCAAAGAAACCAGTCAGTACCTCTTGGCTCAAATGGCTCTGAGCACTATGGGACTTAACTGTTGAGGTCATCAGTCCCCTAGAACTTAGAACTACTTAAACCTAACTAACCTAAGGACATCACTCACATCCATGCCCGAGGCAGGATTCGAACCTGCGACCATAGCGGTCGCACGGTTCCAGACTGTAGCGCCTAGAGCCGCTCGGCCACTCCGGCCCAGTACCTCTTAATTCACCATAGAGGTGATACAGTAATAAAGTAATTTACTTTTTTCAGAATTTCTGCAAAGTATTAAAAGTGTGAAGACCTATTCAATTAGTATTTGCTTTACCAATAACCTGTGGTACAAGCACATGTACAAGCAGGTAATTATGGGAGTCAAGAGTTATGTTAAAATTAAAGATACTGACTGTTATTACTTGCTCACAAAGCATTGTAGTTGCTGTACAGTTTATGCTGTATGTGGTGTACCCGATGTGATCCCTGGAGGACATAATATTCTGTTATCCTACGGGAGTGCACTGGTACCACACCTATTGAAAGTACGTTTTGCTGTGGAATAGTTGTATCAGATGTCTGTACCAGAAAATAAATCTCCACTGTGACACCCTCTCGTTCTTGGTATGCTATTAGCTATTATTACAGGAATACTCTTCACATGGTGGAGGAAGCATAGTGAGATTTTCTTTTTCATCATTTCCAACATTGTACACAACTTTCTTGCACTTTTATGTTATCACATTTTTCCCTTGATAATGGGGAAGAGAGAGGGGGGAAAAAAAAATTAAGCGAGCTTTCATAAAAACTGAAAACTCTACTTGCGTCATCTGTTATTTTCAAAATGTTACTCTCTTTCCAAATACTGTTCTATTTCTTTTTTTTTTTTTTTTTAATTTCTCAGATTATTACATATTATTTACTGTACATTGTCCACCAATACTTCTGTTGTTACCGGATAGTTTGTAATGTGGCACTACATTTGTGCCACTTGTATTGGCTAGTGTACTTTTGCAGATAAGAAAATCGACTGGACTACGGCAAATTCAGACAATATGGAACTTTATACACTAAATTTGCAATATTATGTCACCCTTGTCTCTCACAGATTGTAGCAGCCATTGGGGTGCCTATCTGGCCAGCTTCTGCAGCTTTCGCTTTCAGGTTGGTTTTTGCTTGGGCCGTATACTGACAACCAGTCATTCCAGTGATTGACACCATGTCAAAGACTGGAACCAAGATTCACAGAAATAAAATTCGATGGTTGTAATTCAAAGTGTAATTAATTTTGCTCACTGACATGTTTTGAATTCAATTTTAAAATAAAACCATGGTACGTCATTGTTTGTGTGTCAGACTGGGAAATTACAGTTTTAAGACACCCCAACAAGTTCCTTCACTTCCTACTTCATCATGGATCAGTCCAATATAATATTATTAACTTCCAAATAATACAAGCCATGCATTTAAGAGGAGCCTTAACGTTGGCCTTTGTGTTTGTCTCATTTAAATGTATTTCTTGTCTCGTATCAAAGACTGAAGCACTGTTAAAAACTGGTGCTTCTATCGTATCACTCAGTTAAAATACACCGTGTCATGCACAGGCGTTAATAAAATCATGGCATTTAAATTTCTGATCAAAGAGAGAGCCAAATTCGTAAGCGCATGTTGCAATTAAAGTGTCAGCATATATGGAAATCGGTAGTGCATCACTTCAGATAAAGATAAAATAACGATTTTTTTCCGTTTATACGTAAGTAATACTTTAATAGTTCAGCTGTAATTTCTGTTGTCAGTAATGAGACCCCTAAGGAAACGATGTCCAACTTTTTTTCAAGAGACGTCTTCACTGTTTTCCACACTTGATTTTCCGAATTATACCTGTAGTTAAAAGCTGTGGCAAGTAAGGTAATTGAATCTTAAATAGTGTCTTAAAACGGGCAAATAAGTAAAGCACTCATAAGAATTAATAGTAAACAATTTATAGGTCAGCTTGTCAAACTTTCAAAACACACTCGAATTTAGGAATTTCATAGCAGAACAGTCACTGTTTTTTCTCGCTAGATAAGAAACACTTCATTATGTTGATGTGTAGATGTCTAGAATATCCAATATAAAATACTTATGAGGGCGTGTTTTGACACTTCGTTTTTTGCCAAATTCAGATATGGCGGACACTCAATGATACGATATTATGATCTCTTGACCGGCACGCGCTAGACGCTCGAGCCATCTATCGGTAGGTCCGGTAGTTGAGCATCTCTCATTTCGCTAGCTTTAGACGCCTGTCGCTCTTCAGCCTACAGACTTTGTTTGAAAAAAATGAAGATAATAAATAATAAAAACAGGCGATAAAATCGGAGACTTAAATGGTAACATGGCGAAATCGAAATCTAAATGACATGAATTACTTAGACGAACCGTTAGAACGACTCCGATCAGAACAGCAATCCATTTCTGAATTTTGTAACCAAAATTTTACTTTCTTCCCACAAACAATACACGAAAACAGCCCTCTACTGTCCCCACCAGGGCTTCCATTGCATTTACATTTACAAGGAAAGGAATCGCCCATATGCATTTAGCATTACGAGGATTGCCCTGCCATCTATTGGTAACCCCGAACAACAGATATGTAGATACGAATGTACAACCGGAAGGTGATTTTATGTTGCATTTTGAACTTTCTGTAGTATTAGTTGTTGTTTAGGATTTCAGCATTTATATTTTATTATTGAAGCTGCTATAAGCGAACATTAATTCCAGCTACTGATGATGAGACTGCTACGTGCTCGTTTCAATCATTACAGCAGTTGGTATATATTGCAAATGCGGGACTCACAATTGCTTCTAAGCAACTGATTTCTCTTTTGTAATAATCGGAATAATTTTTGAAGGGCTCGGTTCGCAGATGGGTCCGAGCTGGTAATGTGCAACAAAGGAGAAGTGAGTGTTGAAGAATTCGGACCGTAGATCGGCATGAGCAGGTAGTGAGAAGGTTTTCGAAATTGTTGTTATTGTTTGATTAACTTGAAAGATTCGAGTGTTATTTATTCACTCGACATATATTCTTTCCCAAAATCAGCATTTTCTCTTAAAGGGAAATGGTGAATTTAGTTTTTTCTGATTATTTTTGTTATTAGCCGATGAAAATGGAACGAAACTTGTCATTAAAAATTTGTTGGGAAAAAAACTTGCCCAGTCATATGTGTCGGGTTCTATTTCTTCTTAGTTGTCCTTTGGCTGCAACATACTTGACATCACAAGGAACAATAGTAAATTAAAACTTTTTCTTATTTTAGTTATATTTCATAGAAATACTAACAGTATTTTACACAGTTTCCAACTCACATTTTATGGCATAAAAATGTAACAGTCCTATCAAATTAATAGCTTGAAGATACAGTAGTGGAATTATTTATTGCATCATCTTTTATAATTCAATGCTTTTGCTATAATCGGCCTGCGTACCAATATGTTCCAAAACGCCGCGCAAAAACAGGATTTTCTTCTGCTCATATCTCGAATTCTATTGGTGATAAAAAAAGCAAGGTCACGTGATTTGGATAGCCCTTTGTCTAGGGACCAATTGAGTCGTCTTAGCGTCATAATCCTACAGTAGCCTATAGGATTAAAATATGAATATTACGCACTTCCTCCTGCTTAGAAAAATGGAGCATTTAATGAGGCCTGCAGTGGGCCTGATTGGACTTTTTTCAACTATACTTTCGCCGTCATTAACGGAAGAAACCAACGGAGGATTCCTAGAGGGCTGTGCACAACAAACGGCTGAACTTTTTACAATATGGCCTGTTCCTATGATCCTGATTCAAACAATATTTAAAATTTTGTTTGACGTCATTATCTGCTCAATGATACAGAGATTTCAAGTTAATCTAGTTGTACAAGTAAAAAGGCACTAAAAATTAAATAGATTGGCTGATAATGGGTATACCTCTGATTTAATTGTACTGCCAAGTATACCCATGAATGAATGAATGATTGATTGCCTTGAAACCAATCAGAAAATAAAATCGAGAGATCGAAAAATTTTGCACAACACACCCCACCATTGACACTGTGTATATAATGAGACTATCATATGATACATGGGATCAGTCGAGGTGGCAGACGACCAACATATATGTATATATATATATATCACACCCAGTGGTCCAGGATATCGTAACCACAGGTCATTAGCGATATGGCAAGTGGAGAGATACTCTGTGAGGGAGGCAAGGGTGTGGCGCATCTTCGCCCGGGACAGCTTACTCTCTCAGCTGCAGTCCTACCCGTCACCTACGACGGAGCAGCTTTCTATTGTAGACGGTAGCAGAGGAACGGAAACTCGTTATGTGGACACAGGTTATGCTGTAGAAACGAGTGGTTTCTACTGATCGTCGTCTGACAGATGGGGCTCTGCCTGCAGCCTCACCCTGCCTGCCACCATCTGCACTCGCACTGTGTTGCAGGAAGATCACAGACACAAGAAGAGGACACAGAACCACCTGTCCATTACACGACCTGACAAATCGTACACACTCAGTTGACATGTACAATACTGCCATGCGCCACACAGCTTCTGGTGGCCACCTCTACCACCAACAGTGAGAAGCAAGAACCATCGTTACTGTCTGGAACTCTCAGCTGTGGCCGGCACGCAGCTGGCCAGAACACGTTTGCCAAACAGATTGCCACAAAATCAGAAATAGTGACGCAGTGAGCTGCAACCGCACTGACATACTTAATGGGATTTCGCTAAGAGTGCCCTACGAGAAGAACAGATGGCGGTCACGCAGTTCTCACGGGAATGCCGAGCTGTTTATGATATGGGTCACCCCTCAACTCAGGCAGACTGTACTAAGTTGTAGCCAAAAAAAAAAAAAAAAAAAAGGTGCAGTAGGGAGCTGCTGTCCTGCTCCAGACCTGGACGACAGCTGAGAGGGACTCGGTGTCCCCAGCTGGAGGCACAAAATTGGGGCCAAAGTACTCGAGCTGGTACAACCGATGCAGATGTCACACAGACTCGGCGGTATCTCGGGATCGGCTGACACCGGTGTAAGTGACGCTGAGCTGTCACGGGAGGGGAAGCCGCCTCCTCCTCCATCAGTCTTCGTCCAGTGGGGGGACTGTACGAGGATTTCGTGCTGAAGATTGAAAGGGTCGAGTCTATGACAGCTGCCACTGCCAGAAATGACCTTTGCAAGGTGAATTTCAGCAACATCAATGACTAAAAAAACCTGATGGACCTGATCAGGAATGAGGGACTTTATTGATACAGCAATAACACAGATCCCCTCAAACTCCTCAAGATGCAAATTGAACTCTCATTATTCTTCCAGCTATTGTCCACATTAAAAAATGCCCAGTCCAAGTAGTTAATAAGTAAAGTCTTTATGAAGATATTGAGATGAGCGAAGAATACGATAAACTTTTAAAGTTTACTTAGCTCGTAATGTTGAGATCGCTCCAGTTATAATTGTCTTGGGGTCTTATCCTTGATGGTAAAAATCTCACATCAGGTCCTCGTGGTTGGTTTGTGTTAAGTAAATTTGTAGATTTTTTGCAGAATATTTTTTGTAAGTAAATATATTTTCTCACATTTCATTATATCATAGTCTTTTGTTTTTTCGCATTAGCAAAGCCGAAATTACATTGTACGTATGTATTGTACAAAAAAATGTCTGATCATATCAGAGGCAAGCTATCGACTAACACTATGTAGAAAAAAACAATATTCCAAAGGGTTTACAATTTGTCTTAACAAATAAATTCCTTTTAGTTTCTGTTACATTATTAATTTTGATTATTATTTCATAAATGAATCAAGAAATAAAGATAGTAAACAGTACACGATTGCATAGTTGAGAACTAACATTTTAAGTCTGCAAGTAATTCATAATTTCAAATCTCCCTCAAAATATAATTTCAGCTGTACCTTCAGAACTAATACTTATCAATATTGACATTGAAACTAAAATATTTTATAAAGTAATTCCATTTCATAACTTTTATGTAGAAATAGAACATACTGCAAATAAAATTAGATGAAAGTTTAAAAAAAGATAATATTCACCTGTCCAAAATTCGAAAACTAATAGTGGTATCGACAACTACTGTTGAGGAAAATTAATGCTAGAGAAGGATGTCCCATTAGTGGTTGAATGTTCATCAGAGTGTTGTTTAAAAATCTAAAATGAATTATTCAAGTGCTGTTAGAGATTTTTGATAACAATGTTAAACAACAACTTGCCTTTATATAGTAGCATACATGTTAACGAATTCCACTTCTTTCCAGAAATACTTTTATCACTATTGCCACTCTTCATTTTATATACCCTCTTGCTAGGCATCTCCCCACAAAAAGTTTGAGCTTGTTCTACATACAGTGGAAATTTTCAGGTAGCAAAATGCTATCTTAATATTATTCATTCTTGATTATGGCTGAAAGTCAAGACTTCCATGTGTTTGAAGATAGATCATCTGAGGACAGGTTTGAGCTAATTAGCTTCCATTGTCTCCCTCCTCAGTTCCATATTTAGCCATACAAGGAAAAACTTAAGTGCAAAATAGCTGTGTCTGGATTATTACAGAACAGAATGTAATAGACTCGAGGATAGTATCTCTGTTCAAAAACTTGTATAAAGTAAATAAATGCCTTTCACATAGGGAAAAAAAAAGAAAATAGCAAATTTTAGCAGGAGGAGTCAGTTGGAGTGGAATAGACCTATCAAAGTGAGAGTGATCACCAAGTCCCTGTACAATTATCATCATCAGTTATCTGCTATATTAGCAGGTCCTTTGCCTCTCCATTTTCTGCGATCCATTGCTTCCTTCTTAAGGCTGCTGTATGTTGTACCGTCCATCATGTCATCCAGTATCTGGAATCTCCTCCTTCCTCGCTTCCTTTTCCCTTCTACATAACCTTCTAATCATAAGTAAATATCTCCAACCACATAAAAAACTGAAGGCACCAGTTCAGAATCAATTAAATAGGGATTTTTCGTTGTGACCCTGATGACTTCACTTTACTTAATAACCTTGTCTTTGTTTCTTTGCACTGTATGAGGCATTTGTTTTTCTGCTGTGTGCTATGTCAGACTGATAGTTCAGTAACACTACTATATATTAAATAAATATTTATCTAGGAATTGTGCAGAAATGTGAGCTATTAACGCGTTTATGGATCATTTAATGTGAATGAAAAAAAAAACAAATCAATTGTTGTGTGCCTGTTAGATCTATTAAAAGGTTTAATTGAATGACCCGCTACCCCTCCAAGAAAATACTCCTCTCTACTGTGATTAGCATCAGTTATTTTGCTGCTGACAGCTAAACTTGCCTGCTGTTTTAGTGTCCCATTTCCTAATCTATTTATCTCAGCATTGCCTGATTTACTTGCCTTGTTCTTCTTTTGTTGTATTCATCTGAAACCACTTTTAAAGACACTGCCCATTCCATTCAACTGCTCTTTCGTGTCCTTTACTGTTTCTGACAGAATTACAAATGCATCAGCAAAATGCAGAGTTATTATTTATTCTCTCTAAACCTTAATTCCCTCTGCAAATTTCTGCTTGCTTGATATGCAGGCAGAATAACATCAGGGAGAGACTGCAACACTATGTTCCTCCCTCCTCAACTACTGCTTCCCTTTCACGTTGAGGTGGAAGTTCGGGTTGGTTACACCAAACAACACCAATTTAACAGTAGTTCATTTATTCACTTAAATACATCATAGGCTCACAAAGAACTGACATAGCTGAACAGCCCAAATACAAATCTCAGCATCCAAAGACGATGCTCAGAGTCTAGAGACAAACGTATATCGATGCTGGTGTCGACCTCATCGGCGCCACATAGAACCCCCCCCCCCCTTTCCCGCAATTCTCTCGAGAGGCCAGAGGGAGGGGGGGGGGGGGAAGGTGACTAAGACGTCGGCAGGGGTGGTCCGCAGGAGCCAGACCACGGTCAGCTCGACAGTGTCGTCAGGGAGCTGCGTGGGTAGATGTCATGAAGGAAGGTTCGGCCACCGAAACTGGAAGTCGTCGAAGCGCGTCAGGCGTCGTACTGGGTGTGCTGGTCATGTGGCGACAGGTAGGCCGATGGTTTGCGGCTGGAATGGAGTGATGACGACAATGTCTCCAGTGGGCGTGGCAAACATACGAAGCACGTCCAGGTCGACGTCGGGCGAGAGGGGAACACATTTCACCAAGTGGCAAGGAATGGCGGAGGTTGTGTCACGAGCACTGGCTGAAGGGAAACGCATGACGAACAGTGTATAATCGCATAGTATTATTGAGATGTCGTGCATTATGTCCAGGGGACAGGCACAAGCACCTCGAGCGAGCTCACGTTCAAGATGTGGGGCGCGTGAGAAACCTCGACAGGGCGAGGCAGGCGAATGTGGAGAGGTCGAAGGGACCGGCGAAGGGCCCGGCGGCGAGGGCGCGATCGTAGGTAAGCTCGACGTGGGGAGCACGTAGTCACTCGACGGAGTGCGTACGACTGGAGTAGGGGGCGAGGTCGGAGGAGAGCTCGACGATCGGAACTGGAAGTCACTCGATCGAGTGTGTAAGTCCGACCTGGAGGGAGTGGTCGGAGGGTCGAGAGCCACAACAGTGAGTGGCGTGGTCGTGGCCTGAATGGGGGTAGAAGGAGGCTCGACACGAGCAGGCTTAAGTCTGTTGAGAGAGACTGTGACAGCTGAATTTTTCATCTGAAGGTCACAGGTGTGGACGGAGCGCCGGTGAACTCAGTACGGGCCGCTATATGGAGGTCGGAGGGGAGCACGGACAGTGTCATTTGGAGCATGACGTACTCGCAACTGTCCAGAGATTTCTGGATGTGAACCTTAGGGCAGGAATGGCTGGTGGGCGGAGGGATGTGGAGCTTGACGAAGTGGCGTCTGATGTGGTCCACGAAGGAAGGTAAGTCAGACTGAAGGAGAGAAGCAGACGGGCTCACGAGTTCGCCAGGGAGAACAATGTTCTGGCCGTATACGAACTCGGCTATTGTGCCTTTGAGGTCTTCCTTATAGATTGCACGAATGCCGAGTGGCACAAGGGGAAGGGCCTCTGTCCGTTGAGTCGTGGCATCGAAGAGCCGCATTGAGAGTGCGGTGCCAGCGCTCGACTAGCCCGTTACTATGAGGATGATATGCTGTGGTACGGATGTGCCGGATGCTGCAAATGTTAGAGATCCTGTTGAACAGGGCTGACTCAAATTGTCTGTCTCGGTCAATCGTGACGATAGCCGGACATCCGAAACGCAATACCCGTGACTCGACGAAAGCTCGAGCGACCGTTTCTGCCATAATATTGGGGAGGGGGGCAGCCTCGACCCAGAGAGTTGTTCGGTCGATAGACGAGAGAACATAACGAGAGCCGTTAGAGGGGGAGAGAGGGCTGACAATATGAATATGAATATGCTGGAAACGCCCAGGAGGGATCGAAAAGGAGCCGAGGGGGGGTGAAGTGTGCTTGTGTACTTTGCAGTGTTGGCACGCGACGTAGGAGCATGCCCATTGCTGGCAGTCCTTGTTGACATTTCTCCACACAAAGCACTCCGCTACGAGGTGGGCGGACGCACAAACACTGGGGTGTGCTAAATTATGCAATGCGTTGAAGACAGCTCGAGGGAGCGCGGTTGGGATGAGGGGGCGTAACGTGCCCGTACTGTTGTCACACCAGATCTCACCAGAGATACCAGGGAAGATGGTGCGGATGAAGTGTAGTGAAGAGGTAGAGTCTGAAATCAGGTTTTGCGTTTCCTAGTCGGCGGGTTGGAGGTTAGGCAGTTGAGAGAGGTCCAACTGCGAATGGACTGCGTCGACTCGTGAAAGGAAATAGGCAACTACATTGTCAGCACCCTTTATGTGTCTGACATTGGTGGTGAACTGAGATATGAAGTCCACGTATCTGAAGCGGCAAGGAGGCGGGTCAGCTGGCGGGGCTTTGTGGTCTGCTAAAACATAGAAGGGGCGTCCCTCAACATCTGTCTTAAAATGCTTAATCGCTTCGTAGACCGTGAGCAACTCCCTGTCAAACACGAAATATTTCCGTTGTGCATTGGTGAGCTTGCGCGAGAAGAACTGCAGAGGCGCAATTTGGCTGTCGATTGTCTGGCCGAGGACTGCGCCGATGGCAGTATCACTCGCATCTGTGGTGATCAAAAGCTGTGTATTCGGATGAGGATGTGCGATGTTGCGTGCCTCGGAAATAAGATTTTTGAGGGCAGTGAAAGAGTCAGTCATAGCAGGGGTCCACGGAACGGGCCGAGATCCAGAAGTGTTGGTGCCTGCCGAGACGTCCGTCAGTGGATCCTAAATCTCCGCAACCCGAGGTAGGTGTCGACGATAATAATTAACCGTCCCCAGAAAGCGCCGGAGCTCTTTGAATGACGAAGTTCTGGGTAGGTTTAGTATTGTCTGTACTTTCTCAGGGGATGGCGAAATGCCGTCAGCAGAGACTCGAAAACAAAGAAAAGTGACTGCGGGTCGATGTAGCTGCAATTTGTCCCGGTCGGTCTCGATGGCTGCTGCCGCGAGAGTGTTCGTAACAGTTTGCTCGTGTCGAATGTTGTCCTCGACGGAGGAGCTGAACACAAGAATGTCATCAAGATATGCAAAGCAGAATTTTAGGTCGAATAGCACTTCGGCGATGAAGCGTTGCCAGGTCTGGGTTGCGTTTTTCAGACCGAAGGGCATGAATAGAAACTGAAATAACCCGATCAGGGTGGTTATTGCTGTCTTCTCAATGTCTTCAGGTGCCGTGGGGATCCAGTGGTAGGCCCGTTAGCAATCAATGACAGAACGTAGTCGCACCTGTGAGGGAACTGGTAAAGTTGGCAATGTTGAGTACGGGGTAGGTGTCCATAAGTGTTCGTGTGTTTCGACGACGGTAGTCGCCGCACGTGCACCAGGACCCGTCTTTCTTGGGTATCATATGTATGGGCGTAGACCAGCTACTGGCAGAGTGTTCAGTGATGCCAGAGCTTAGTAGTTCAGAAATCTAATTTTTAAGGTCGGATAGCCACTTCAGACAAAGTCGACGTGGTTTACTGGAGATCGAGGGACCTGGCACGAGGCGAAGCCTGTGAACCGTGGTGACGACCGAAATGTTGCCGGCAGTGTGGGAGGCAGTTTGTTTACAATGTGTGGCAGGCGGGGCAGGCGAGGCACGGTAGTGGTGTTCGGAGCCACTCGGCGGATCCGACGGGAACCGAGGCGGCAAAGTGTCCGAGGAGTCGCCACGACAAGATGGCTGCCGGCCCGAAGCAGTGGCACCGTGGTCAGGTGAGCTCGTGAGCCGTTAGTGAGTCCATTATCTGAGGGCGCGGCCTGTAGCAGCACAGTCGCGGGTGAAGCGCTTGTTGCGAGTGCTCTGTTTGTGTTGTCCGTGGCGGTCCCACGGTGGCACGCAGGAGCCGATGTTGCACAGTTTGAGGTGCTGTCCGAGAGGGGCGGGGTAGGAGCCGCCAGTTCGGGAACACGTGACACTCGTCGCGCATGCGCACTTGTGTCAGGCCGAGTGTCAAACGCTGCCATGTTAGGGGGGGGAGTGGCCCTGTGGAACTGTCAGTACATGTTTTGGCAGACTTGCTAGTACAGTTGCGAGAGGTAGTGGGAGGTAAGCACAAGGAGGCTCGATTGCTGGGACTGCAAGCAGATTCGGTGCACTTACTGACCTTGCTGTAGTGTCTGTAATTACTTTGCTGCATCGGAGAGCTGGAGCTGTTTCATGGAGCTGTAGGGAGAGCTCGAAGTTTTCCTCGTGTAGGCGAGTGCAGTTTTCGAATTCGACAATGCACTTCTGCACTGTTTCTTGCAGCATCATCGACAGACGAGCATGTACGGGTGAGATGAGCCCGGACCGAAAGTGTCACGTCGGGGTCACCAGTGAGGTGGATATTCGGGTTGGTTACACCAAACGACACAAATTTAACCGTAGTTTGTTTATTCACTTAAACACATCAAAGGCTTACAAAGAACTGACATGGCGGAACAGCCCAAAGATGATGCTCGGAGACTAGAGACAAACGTATATCGATGCTGGGGTTGACCTCATCGGCGCCACAACGTCATTCAACTGTTATAATTGCAATCTGGTTTCTGTACAAACTGATAATACACTTTTGCTCTATCTACTTTTACTTTCAGAACTGAGCTGCTTTTGTTCTTACTACTTCTATGGAGAGCCTCTCACTAATATTTTGTGTGAAATATGGAGATGTAGGAGTCTATTGTTAACTTCAAGAGGTTAATCATGCAAACAGTAATTCAATTAAGCTCTTGCAGTTTCATTACACTGAAGTGACATAAGTCATGGGACAGTGATATGTACATATACAGATGGTGGTAGGATTTCATATACAAGGCATAAGAGGGCTGCAGACTGGTAGAACTGTCATTTGTTCTCGGGTGATTTATGTGAAACGATTTACAAAGTGATTCTGCCCACACGATGGGAATTAAGAAACTGTGAATGCAAAATGACAGTTGGAGCTTGATGCATGGGACATTCAATTTTGAAAATCATCAGCAAACTCAATATTCTGAGATCCACAGTGCTAAGAGTGTGCCGAGGATGCCGGACTTCAGGATTTACCTCTGACTACGGACAGCGCCGTGGCCGACGGCATTCACTTAAGGACAGAACGGTGGCATTTGCTTAGAGTTATCATTGCTAACATACAAGCAAGACTGCATGAAGTAACTGCAGAAATCAATGTTGGGTGTATGACAAATGTATCCATTAGGACAGTGTGGCAAAATGTGGCATTAATGGGCTACAGCAGCACACAATTGATGCAAGTGTCCTTGCTAACAGTACAGCATTACCTGTGCTGCATCTCCTGAGCTCTTAACCATATAATTTGGACCCTAGATGACTGGAAAACTGTGTCCTTGTCAGGTGAGTCCCAATTTCAGTTGGTAAGTGCTGATGGTAGGGTTTGGGTGTGGCACAGAGTCCATGAATTTATGGACCCAAGTTGTCAATAGAGCACTATGTAAGCTGGTGGCGGTTCGATAATGGTGTGGGCTGTACTTACACGGATGGCCCATCTGAATTCAGTTGTTGACTGCAGGCGCCCCTCCAGTGGGGGCACGAGATTTTCAGTACGAAGCTATTGGTATGGAGATAAGATCTTGCAATGTAATACCACTGGAGATACAGAGACAAATACATTTGAATACAAGTGATGTCATTAATAATTTATAGCTTTTAAACCATTCATCCCAACACATACATCAAGCACTCAGTTTTTAGATCTTGATAAGACATATTGACAGGAATACTTTGTGTTCAGTAACTAATAATTAAGTTATGGAGACATTTTAATTTCAAAATTAATTAAAATCGGCACATATTTTGAACGAACACAGATACACCAACAGCAAGGCAGCATGTGTTGGTAGTGATTACTGTTCATCACACAAACCAATTAGATATTAAGATTTACTACTTTTAATGCCTATTTTTACTTGTTTTTTTGCCCATGATTTAAATTTCCTTAAAATTAAATGAATGCTCATAACAGCCATGCAAAGAAGAGACAAAATCCTATAAAAATGATGTACCATCCATAATGGTATTGTAAGTAGGAAAGGTTAGTTGGTTTGTAGATTAAAGAAACTAAACTGTAAGGTTATCAGTCAGTAGTAAAGGTACTATGAGAATAAGTAATTCTCACTATTGCAGGCACAAACTGTAAGTATTTAAACTTTTATTTGAGGACAAACTATGCCACGTAGGAATTATTATTGTATACGTTTCTAGTGTGGAATTTTAGTGCACAGTTAATGGTATAAACAGAATTGTAACTCTTGAGAGGACATGCCAATTTTCATAACAAGAGCAAGTGAATGGCACATTTCATACGCGTGTAAGTCACGTTACCGGCGTAAGTATGTATGA
Source organism: Schistocerca serialis cubense (assembly GCF_023864345.2). Taxonomy (NCBI): domain Eukaryota; kingdom Metazoa; phylum Arthropoda; class Insecta; order Orthoptera; family Acrididae; genus Schistocerca; species Schistocerca serialis. Next base: position 63,904,010 of record NC_064648.1, read on the forward strand.
GCTAAATCACAGTTTAATCCTAGTTTAATTAAACAGTGATAACATAATATGAAACAAGGGAAAATCCAGCATGGAATGTAATAATACGAGAGAATGAAAATTGCTACTTACCATATAGCGGAGATGCTGAGCCACGATAGGCACATCCTCCTACCACTACCTACTTCAGTCCGGTCACTAACATCACCTATCAAACCAATGGCAGGGCTACCTGTGAAACCAGTCATGTGATCTACAAGCTAAGCTGCAACCACTGTGCCGCATTCTACGTAGGCACGACAACCGACAAGCTGTCTGTCCGCACGAACGGCCACCGACAAACTGTGGCCAAAAAACAAGTGGACAACCTTGTTGCTGAACACGCTGCCCAACATACCCCTCATCTCGATGACTGCTTCACAGCCTGTGCCGTACGGATCCTTCCCACCGACACCAGCTTTTCTGAATTGCGCAGGTGGGAACTTTCCCTGCAATACATCCTACGTTCCTGTAACCCCCCTGGCCTTGACCTTCGTTAGTCGCTGTCCTCACCCATCCTTCCCCCTCCCTGTTCTCATTCCAGCACTACACAGCTGTCATTTCACCACCACACCATCTTTTAATTTCTTTTATTTTTATTTCTCTCCTTTTTGCTACTTATCCCCTCCCCCCTCTGCACCTTCTCTCCTACCCTCTGTCTAAACTACAACACTTGACTGTCCGCCACTCCCACCATACTATCCCCCCCCCTCCCCACCCCAGCCTCCTCCTTACCCCCACCCAATCGCCACTCCCATCATGCACTGGTGTTGCTGATCGCAATGTAGTTTCAGCTCTCTGAGACTGCAGACGTGTGTGCAAGTTGCACTTCTGTGTGTGTGTGTGTGCGTGTGTGTGTGTGTGTGTGTGTGTGTGTGTGTGTGTGAGAGAGAGAGAGAGAGAGAGAGAGAGAGAGAGAGAGAGAGAGAGAGAGAGAGAGAGAGAGAGAGAGAGAGAGAGAGTGTGTGTGTGTGTGTCTACTGCTGACAGAGGCCTTTATGGCCAAAAGCTATGATTGTGTGAATCTTTTTATTGTGCCTATCGCAGCTCAGCATCTCCTCTATATGGTGAGTAGCAATTTTCCTTCTCTTACATAATATGAGGTATATCACTATTTGATCAAAAAATAATGAAATAAACTTCCTCTATATCATTATGTTGCCTTGGACAGGTTTTCACCACAGTAACATCACACTGAAAGCATTAAAAAGCGCAGTTGCATTAGATCCCAGTCAGCTGCTTATTGGATTACTAATTATCTTGTAGACAGTTGCCTCCTTGTGAAATTTTGCTACTAGGGCAGAATCTGTGTCACTTTCTTGCAAAGATTGCGATTTTTTCTTACCTATCTCCCTTTTTATTTAAATTGCTAATGATCACTTGCATATGACAACACAGTTTATCACTGTGTTAGCTGAAGCAATAATGAAGGTATAGACATAGGCTTGCAGTCGTGAAACGACAATGAAATGTAGCAAAACAGTTTTCTTTGTATTTGACGCACTTTATACATAGGCGTAATTGCTCGAGGATTAATCAAACTTACGTATCAAAAGTTGTATAAAATGACTTGTGACCAAATGAGGCCCTTACGTAACATCAATGGGTGCACTTTTCACAGCTGGTGGTGCCAAGAGTTGGAGAACAATGACAGTTTTCTGGAGCAGGTGACCGAGTCTTTATATGATCAGTGGCCACATTCCTCAGGGTTTCAGAGTACAAGAAGGCCACAGACACACTTTGGCACGGTTGGCAGAAGTAGCGTTTGCATAGGTGTGAGTGGTACAGTTGCATTAGTTCAGTGTTTGAAATATTTCACATTCCTGGGACTTGAAATATTCTCACATTGTTCAGACTCTGCTTATTTTGTACAGTGTTGGACTTAAGTGTCAAACAACATTGAGGGTAGTTCATTTGAATTTCTTAAATAATCAGAATTTAGGACAGTGAATCTCTGTGTCAATTAGTCAGTACAAAGGTCAGGACAGATCAATTATTTTATAGCTGTGAACACAGTCAGATGTTTCCACCTCATTTATCAATTTATTTAATTTATAGTGAGATGCTGTCCACTACTGGTGGCTGAAGCCATTTTATCCATTCAGCATAATAACTTGTGTTGATCACCAGACAACAGTTTAGTGAGAAACTAGTGCAACATCAAACCATTTTATTATAATTATAACATCAGTTGTTGGTTACATGATTCTATAGTGGCACCTACATTCAACCTAGCAGATATGAGGGTTCTGATAAGTTGCAAGTAACTATTTTATTGTTCTTCTCATGAAATTAAATTGTGCTGCCATTAAGATGAAGTTTGTGCCTAGTCCAATATGAAGAACACACCAGCTTCACTGTTCTGTTTTTTTATTTCTTCTTTTTATTAACTGTGCCTCAAGATGAAGTCTTATTAGGTTCAATAAACCAGACCAGAAACTTTGGTGAAGAGTAATGTTTTTTGATCAATCTGTTTGAAAACAACTTTTGTGCAACACTGTAATGTACTGTTTCTAGACATTCAAGGAATCTAGAGAAGTTATTTCAATGTTCAGGTTTATTTGAAACAGTACCACTAAAATATTAGTCTGTTATTTGTCAACTGCTTTGTAGACTGTGGAACATAAAGCTTGGACTACTTATCTTGGACTTGCAGTATGTGCTGGAATACAGTGAAAGAGTATAATACAAATTTTTCTCGAATAAATATGATGAGGTCCTCATACGTGTGTGCCATATATTCTTACAGTTCACTACAATAATCTTCCAACAACATATACTTCGTAAGGGAATGACTGACAGGAATGGGGGAAAGAAATACAGTAGACGAAGGATGGGTAGCTCTGAGGGATGAAGTAGTGAAGGCAGCAGAGAAACAAGTAGGTAAAAAGACGAGGGCTAGTAGAAATCCTTGGGTAACAGAAGAAATATTGAATTTAATTGATGAAAGGAGAAAATATAAAAATGCAGTAAAAGAAGCACGCAAAACGGAATACAAACGTCTCAAAAATGAGATCAACAGAAAGTGCAAAATGGCTAAGCAGGGATGGCTAGCGGACAGATGTAAGGATGTAGAGGCTTAAATCACTAGGATACTGCCTACAGGAAAATTAAAGAAACCTTTGGAGAAAAGAGACCCACTTGTATGAATATCAAGAGCTCAGTAGGAAACCCAGTTCTAAGCAAAGGAGGAAAAGCAGAAAGGTGGAAGGAGTATATAGAGGGTCTATACAAGGGCGATGTACTTGAGGACAATATTAAGGAAATGGAAGAGGAGGTGGATGAAAATGAAATGGTAGATACAATACTGCGTGAAGAGTTTGACAGAGCACTGAAAGACCTGAGTCGAAACAAGGCCCCGGGAGTAGACAACATTCCATTAGAACTAGTGACGGCCTTGGGAGAGCCAGTCCTGACAAAACTGTACCAACTTTTGAGCAAGATGTATCAGACAGGCGAAATACCCTCAGACTTCAAGAAGAACATAGTAATTCCTATCCCAAAGAAAGCAGGTGTTGACAGATGTGAAAATTACCGAACTATCAGTGTAATAAGTCACAGCTGCAAAATACTAACGCGAATTCTTTACAGACAAATGGAAAAACTGGTAGAATCTGTCCTCGGGGAAGATCAGTTTGGATTCCATAGAAATGTTGGAACACGTGAGGCAATACTGGCCTTACAACTTATCTCAGAAGAAAGATTAAGGAATGGCAAACCTACATTTCTAGCATTTGTAGACTTAGAGAAAGCTTTTGACAATGTTGACTGGAATACTCTCTTTCAAATTCTAAAGGTGGCAGGGGTAAGATACAGGGAGCGAAAGGCTATTTACAATTTGTACAGAAACCAGATGACAGTTATAAGAGTCGAGGGGCACGAAAGGCAAGCAGTGGTTGGGAAGGGGTTGTAGGCTCTCCCTGATGTTATTCAACCTGTATATTGAGCAAGCAGTGAAGGAAACAAAAGAAAAGTTCGGAGTAGGTATTAAAATCCATGGAGAAGAAACAAAAACTTTGAGGTTCGCCGATGACATTGTAATTCTGTCAGAGACGGCAAAGGACTTGGAAGAGCAGTTGAACGGAATGGACAGTGTCTTGAAAGGAGGATACAAGATGAACATCAACAAAAGCAAAACGAGGATAATGGAATGTAAACGAATTAAGTCGGGTGATGCTGAGGGAATTAGATTAGGAAATGAGACACTTAAAGTAGTAAAGGAGTTTTGCTATTTAGGGGGTAAAATAACTGATGATGGTCGAATTAGAGAGGATATAAAATGTAGACTGGCAATGGCAAGGAAAGCTTTTCTGAAGAAGAGAAATTTGTTAACATCGAGTATAGATTTAAGTATCGGGAAGTCGTTTCTGAAAGTATTTGTATGGAGTGTAGCCATGTATGTAAGTGAAACAAGGACGATAAATAGTTTAGACAAGAAGAGAATAGAAGGTTTCAAAATATGGTGCTACAGAAGAATGCTGAAGATTAGATGGGTAGATCACATAACCAATGAGGAGGTATTGAATAGAACTGGGGAGAAGAGGAGTTTTTGGCACAACTTGACAAGAAGGAGGGACCAGTTAGTAGGACATGTTCTGAGGCATCAGGGGATCACAAATTTAGCATTGGGGGGTAAAAATCGTAGAGGGAGACCAAGAGATGAATACACTAAGCAGATTCAGAAGGATGTAGATTGCAGTAGGTACTGGGAGATGAAGAAGCTAGCACAGGATAGAGTAGCATGGGGAGCTGCATCAAACCAGTCTCAGGACTGAAGACCACAACAACAACAACAACAAATCACCTGAGAATAAATGACAGTTCTGCCAGACCACAGCCCTCTTATGCCTTGTATACGAAATACTACCACCATCTGTATATGTACATATCACTGTCCCATGACTTACGTCACTTCAGTGTAATGAAACTGCAAGAGCTTAATTCAATTACTTGTGCATGATTAACCTCATGAAGTTAACAATAGTCTCCTACATCTCCATATTTCACATAAAATATTAGGGAGAGGCTCTCCATAGAAGCAGTAACACAGGCAGCTCAGTTCTGAAGGTAAAAGTAGATGAACCAATTTGTACAGAAACCAGACTGCAATTATAACAGTTGAATGATGTGAAAGGGTCATCAGTAGCTGAGGAGGGAGGAACATCGTGTTGCAGTCTCTCCCTGATGTTATTCTGTCTGCATATCGAGCAAGCAGTAAAAGAAACCGTGCAGAAATTTGCAGAGGGAATTAAGGTTTAGAGAGAATAAATAATAACTCTGCATTTTGCTGATGCCTTTGTAATTCTGTCAGAAACAGTAAAGGACACGAAAGAGCAGTTGAATGGAATGGGAAGCGTCTTTAAAAGTGGTTTCAGATGACTACAATAATAGGACAAGGGTAATGAAATGTACTCGAAGTAAATCAGGAAATGCAGAGATAAGTAGATTAGGAAATAAGACACTAAAACAACAGGCAAGTTTTGCTGTCGGCAGCAAAATAACTGATGTCTGTCTAAGATGGCGTCGAGCGAACGTTTTTTGTGTAGTGATGTCCTAGTTTCTTTAAAAAGCGATAGTGAGATTTGTAACATTTGCGTGAACAAAGTCAAAAGAGGTATCCTGTGCGCCGACTGCAAGTACTGGTACCACGATAAATGTGTCAAAGTCAATTTGAAATATATAAAAGACGAACATGCCTGGACATGCCGACAGTGCTTCGTAAGTGCCGCGGAAAACGAAATAACGAACACGCTAAAGACAAAAGAAAAAATAATAAGCGTGTTAACAGATGATTTAGTATCAATCAATACAAAATATCAAGAACTTCTGAGAAAATAGCAAGAGCTGGAAACTAAATATAAAGCTGTGGATCGGAATAATCGCCCAACTCAAGACAACGCCGTTGTTACTAGTCATTCCGCGCAGAAAATGTGGCGTGTGCCGAAAAAAAAACAAGCAAGAACCACATGTAAGTACAGCCCCGGTGATACCTTCATCAAACATATTCTCAGCACTTGTAGGGGATTGTGGTAACACAATACACATAAAAAACAGAAAGTAATCACAAAACTCCCGCTACAGAACAAAAAAAGAACTTGCCAACCTTAAAATGCACCAAAGGGCTTCTTCTGTATGCCGACAGTCATGGAAAAGATCTATCCAAATGTTTTCGCGAAAATCAAGCCTGGTGCAATGTTAAATGCAGTGGTGGAGAACATTACATCAGAAACAAGTCAATTGGACAAAGACGCTCACGTTGTGATTATTGGCGGCGGCAACGACGTATACAAAAATGAATGCAAGACAGCCCCGCGAGGCTTCCATAACATATTAGCAAAACTATTTCAATCGTACATTGTCATCACAAACGTGCCAGTGCGACATGATCTACCACTGTGGTCGTGTGTAAACAAAGAGATTCGACACTACAATTCTGAGCTTAAGAAACTGTGTGATAAATTTAGCCATATACATTTGATGGACATAAGTAAGATGAGTCGTGAACATACAAGACACGGATTCCACTTAAACAGGAAAGGGAAGGCCAAGCCAGTTTCCCACAGCCATGAGACTTTTTTAGAATAAAGGACCATAATAATAGTTTTCAGGGATGTATATCTGATATGACTTAAGTCCCGTTCATACAAAGAAAAGCCAGGCTGTGAAATAAGTGATCAGCCATTGCAGGTGAGTTCTAAAAAACCAGAGTATGCAAATAGTCGGAAAAAGAGAACTCAGACAACTTTGATTCACACAAGATGGTAAATAAACAAGAAGGGATAACACCCTTAAAGTTAATGCACTTAAATGTGCAATATCTCGGAAACAAACTAGACATTCTACAAATATTCATAGAGGAACACTTGCCACATGTACTAGTAATAACGGAACATGGGCTAAAATGCAGTGAAATAATATATTTTAGATTAGAAGGCTACATATTAGTAAATAGTTATTGTAGAAAAAATCATATAGGTGGTGGTGTGGCAATTTATGTTAACAAGGATGTAGAAGCTAAAAAAATTTCCTTTCTTGAACACCACACCAAAGAAGGATCAATTGAAATGATAGGTATTGTACTCCACAATATATGATCTTAAGTTACCAAAGCATAAAGTGATTGGAGTATATAGGCCACCAAATGCAGATGTAGTGCTGTTTATGAATAAACTTAGTAGTGTTGTTGGTCAGGCTGGTTCTAATGACCTTACTATATTAGGTGACTTTAATGTAGATGCAAACTCAAATAGTATAGTAAACTTGAAACTCAGTGATGTACTGACCTCATACAACCTTGTAGATATAGTGAACTCTGACACCAGAGTGAAGGACACATGTTCAACTAGAATAGATTATGCTATAATCAACAAAGATGTTATAGATAAGGTCAATTACAGTAACTTAGATTTTCTTTTTTCTGACCACTTCTGTCGGTGATAGAATACAAAAATTCAGTTGGGCCTAAACTAACAAAAAATGAGCTACAGAAATGAATGGTGAATACCTCAAATATTAATTCTCGTAAAGAGAAATTAGTGAATGAGAAATGGGATTCTGTGTACTAGGTAAAAGGGTCAGATGAGAAATGGAATGAATTCTACTCAACCCTATTGCATCATTATGAATATAGTTGTCCAGTCAGAGAAATCCAGAAGGTAGTTAAACACTGTCAAAATGGAAGTAATCCTAGACTAAAACTCCCAACAAATCTGATTAGGCTCAGGCAGCAAGTACATGATCTGAATAAGCTTTATAAAGCACTTTTAGTGAGATATTCGAAAGCATTATCCTTTGTCAGCTAAGTGCCTTTTTCACAAAACGTAAACTGTTTGTAGATTCACAGCATGGCTTCAGAAAAGAGCTAAGTACAATGACAGCAGTTACACAGTTCATCCATGAAGTTTACTGTCTGTTGGACCAGAAGATGCAGACTGCAGGTATATTTTTGGACCTGGCAAGATCATTTGATACTGTAAACCACAGGGTACTTCTTAAAAAGCTAAAATCTTATAGTATTGGGGACCAAGCCACGAATCTTCTAACCACCTACCTGTTGAATCATAAGCAAACCACTAAATTGTCATACAAACTAGATAATAAAATCATGAGCTCCCAGTCCACCAGTGAACCTGTATTAGAAGGTGTACCACATGGCTCAATCCTTGGACCCTTTTTCTTCCTTGTATATATATATATATATATATATATATATATATATATATATATATATATATATATATATATATATATATATATATATATATATATATATATATATATATTAACGAAATTGCACAACCTATTAACTCCCGTATTGTAAGCTATGCAGATGACACGTCAATCTTATTCTATGGAAGCGAATCTAAGGAGCTAGAATCTCTTGCTACTAGTGGTGTAGCAGAAGTAACAAAATACTTCAATGATCAGGGACTCAAGGTGAATGTCACCAAATCTCAACTACTGACATTTAAAACAGGCATTACTCACCACAACAATTCGAATAGTGTGTGTAATACCTCTGCAACAGAAATGGTAGTTGTAAATTCGTCGGTGTGTATGTTGATGAAAATTTGCAGTGGACATACCAAATTAATTTCGTACACGGGAAAGTCAGTAGTGCCATATATCTCCTCAGCCAGCTCGCAAAGATAGTTCTAGCCGAGCACTGAAATTAGTATATTATGAAACACATTACCCCTTTCCCAGTTATGAAATTGAACTATGGAGCTGTGCAACTGATGTACATTCGAAAAGAATACTACTACTACAGAAAAGAGCAATAAGACATATACGTGGGATGGCACATAGAGATTCATGTCGTGAAGTGTTTGTGCAGCACAAATAACAACGTTAAAAATGACTTATAGAAGTCCATATATCAGTGGTTTGATTTGGTATAACAAGCTACCAAACTCTCTAAGAATGCACACGGGAAATGTTTTTAAAACAAAATTAAAATCTTTTCTAATAGAAAAATGTTTATATTCTTTCAAAGAATTTTAAGATAGTGATTGTAACATGAGGCATTAGCATATCAGTAGTAATGTGATAAATGTAAAAAATAGACATAAGAAGCAACAGCTACAGAATATAGTGTATTTTATAAGTATAAATATAACCATGGTATTAAGTCTGGCATTTGCAAAAACCATCATTACAATGGCTCCACGCAAAATGAATGTAAATAAATAAATAAATAAATGATGCTAATCACAGTAGAGAGGAGTATTTTTGGGGGGTGGAGGGACATTCAATTAAAAATTTTAATAGATCAGACAGGCACACAACAATTGATATGTTTTTTTTTTCATTCACATTAAATGATCCATAAACATGTTAATAGCTCAAATTTCTGCACAATTCCTAGATAAATATTTATTTAATTTACAGTAGTGTTACTGAACTATCAGTCTGACATAGCACACAGCAGAAAAGCAAATACCTCATATAACTCATAGAAACAAAGACAAGATTAGTAAGTAAAGTTAAGTCATCAAGGTCATCGATGAAAAATCCCTATTTAAGTGATTCTGAACTGGTGCCTTCACTTTTTTATGTGGTTGGAGATATTTACTTTGATATGATTGTACAGGGACTTGGTGATCACTGTCACTTTGATAGGTCTATTCCACTCCAACTGACTCCTCCTGCTAAAATGTGCTATTTGCATTTTTTTTTCCTATGTGAAAGGCATTTATTTACTTTATACAAGTTTTCGAACAGAGATACTGTCCTCGAGTCTATTCCATTCTGATCTGAAATAGTTCAGGCACAGCAATTTTGCACTTAAGTTTTTCCTTCTATGGCTAAATATTGAACTGAGGAGGGAGACAATGGAAGGTAATTAGCTCAAATCTGTCCTCAGATGATCTATCTTCAAACACATGGAAATCTTGACACAAATACAGATGTAGTAATGTTATGAAATTGTTCATTATTTACCCCGCTTTACAAGAGTTGAGGCCTCATATAGCTTGTAAATTTTGATCACCTATTTTTCACCAATTTTGTTACCATTGAAAATCTTTTTCACTTGACTTTCACTCATAATCAAGTATGAATAATATTAAGATAGCATTTTGCTACTGGAAAATTTCCACTGTATGTAGAACAAGCTCAAACATGTTGTGGGGAGATGCCTAGCAAGAGGGTATATAAAATGGAGACTGGCAATAGTGAGAAAAGTATTTCTGAATAGAAGTGGAATTTGTTAACATGTATACTACTATATAAAGACAAGTTGTTGTTTAATATTGTTAACAAAAATCTCTAAGAGCACTTGCATAATACATTTTAGATTTTTAAACAGTACTCTCATGAACATCCAACCTCTAATGGGAAATCCTAGCATTAATTTTCCTCAACAGCAGTTGTTGATACCACTATTAGTTTTCGAATTTTGGACAGGTGAATATTATCTCAGTTGCTTTTCTGAAAACTTGCATCTAATTTTATTTGCAGTATGTTATATTCCTAGATAAAAGTTATGAAATGGAATTACTTTATAAAATATTTTAGTTTCCATATCAGAATTGATAAGTATTAGTCCTGAATGTACACTTGAAATTATATTTTTTAGGGAAATTGGAAATTATGAAATACTTGCAGACTTAAAATGTCTATTTTTAATCATGCAATCATGTACTTTTTACTGTGTTCATTTCTTGATACATTTATGAAATAATAATCAGGAATATTGTATTTTCTTCAGAGTTTGAGAGTTGTAAGCTTGTCCCTGATATGATCTTTTGTACAATACATTCAAACTGTCAGATGACGATCAGCAGAAACCACTCTTTTCTACAGCAGAGACTGTGTCCACATAACGACTTTCCATTCCTCTGCCACCATGTACAATATAAAGCGGGTCCATTGTAGGTCTGCAAGCTCTGCCAGATGGTGATCGGCATACGCATTCTCAATCTCGTTACGGCGACACACACACACACAGACATATATATATATATATATATATATTAGAGGGAAACATTCCACGTGGGAAAAATATATCTAAAAACAAAGATGATGTGACTTACCAAACGAAAGCGCAGGCAGGTCGATAAACACACAAACGAACACAAACATACACACAAAATTCTAGCTTTCGCAACCAATGGTTGCTTCATCAGGAAAGAGGGAAGGAGAGGGAAAGACGAAAGGATGTGTGTTTTAAGGGAGACGGTAAAGAGTCATTCCAATCCCGGGAGTGGAAAGACTTACCTTAGGGGGAAAAAAGGACGGGTATACACTCGCGCACACACACACACACACACACACACACACACATATCCATCCACACATATGCAGACACAAGCAGACATATTCAAAGACACACCTAGTGACACGTGGCTGGAAACCATGGGGCTCCGAGCTGAGTCCTGGCATTGCTTCCTCTTACTTATGCCAGGCTCCTCAGTTTTATCTTTCCTATCTGGCCACCCTTGTCCAGCTCTTGTTCTTTTCTGACCCTGTCGCTATTAGGTTTCGAGAGCTAGGGGTCTTTCATTTTCCAACCTATACTTCTCATGCAGCATCCGACCCAGAGCGGGTGGCTGCAAAAGGCGTCTGTATCCCATGTTAGGCGTGGCCTCCAGAACTGCGGAAGGCAAAGAAATACCACCACAGATTATCTTCCCAGCATAATGTAGTCTCCATTTTATGCACAAAAATGGCTTCCTTTCATGTTAAATCAGTGTCCGTAGGTAAAATAGGCCCCCATTCGGATCTCCAGGGGGAACAGCTTGAAAGGAGGCGCAAAAAATCAAAACGAGAATTGGGACCTGGAATGTTAGAACTCTGCTACAAGCAGGAAAACTAGAAAACCTTAAAAGAGAGATGGAAAAGAATCATATGGACCTCATAGGAGTTGCTGAGGTAAGATGGAATGGACATGGAGAGTTGCAGTCAGATGAATGTTATTGTATTACTCAGGAGGAGAAGTAAAAGGAATGAATGGAGTAGGAATGATTATGACAAAGGAATTGGCTAAATGTGTGGAATATGCAGACTATGCAAATGACCGGGTCATTGGTGTAAGGCTGAAAGGAGCACAAAAAGGTTTACTGATTGTCCAGGAGTATATGCCAACTTCAGGACATTATGACCAAATTGTAGAGGAAACGTACAATGTAATAGAGAGAATAATGGAGGAAAATAAAAAATGCTGCAAAATAGTAATGGGAGACTGGAATGCCATTGTGGGAGAAGGGAAAGAGGGAAACACAGTAGGCAGCCATGGTCTTGGAAAGAGAAATGACAGAGGTGAATGATTAATTGACTTCTGCAGGGAAAGGCAGCTGATAGCGGCAAACACATGGTTCAAGAACCACAAGAGGAGGCTCTACACTTGGAAATCACCAGAGGATAAATACAGAAACCAAATCAATTTTATACTGGTGGAAGAAATATATAAGAATGGAATCAAGAAGGTGCACACATTATCAGGTGCAGATACTAATAGTGACCACAACTTACTTATGGCAAAAATAGAAATAAGAATGAAAAAACTGAAGAAGGTGACCGTGGTGAAGAAGTGGAATTTAGAGAAGATAAGATCCAACAAAGAACAAATTACAGAAATGTTGTCTCGGGAGTTTCTAAACACATCACGAGACAAAGAACCACCTGATAATGCCGAGTACTGGAATATGCTGAAAGAAGGAATCATTAAAGCAGGACATCAAAATATAGGATATGTAAAAGGGAAAAGGTAAAAAAAACCATGGGTCACACAAGAAATGATTTCCAAGATGGAGGAGACAAGAAAATTGAAAAAAGAAAAAGAACACTGAAAATGCAAGAAAGATATACCGAAGGTTAAATAATAAACTGCAAAGAGAAACAGAGCGGGCTAGGAAAAAATGGCTAAAAGAGGAATGTGATGTAATTGAAGAACTGGACAGGAAGGGAAGATACGACTTACTATACAACAGAGTGAAGACTATGACATGGGAACAAAATAGAGCAGGAAGTGCTACTGTGGAAATTTTTAGTAAAAACGAAGAGGTAGTGTAGAAAGATCGTGACGATGTCCTCCAGAGATGGGAAGAATATTTAAAAGAGCTATATGACACAAATAGGAAAGCAGAAACTCTGGAACTTGAATCACACAACAGTGTAAGTGGTGACGAGAAAGGACCAACCGCCATACTGGAAGAAGTAAAGTCTGCCATAGCTGCAATGAAAAATGGCAAAGCGGTAGGTACATATACAATACCAGGAGAAATACTAAAATGCTTGAACCAACATGGAATAAGAGAAATATTGAGGTTATGTAATAAAATATATGACAGTGGTGAATGGCCTGAGGACTTTCTGACCACAGTAATGATTCCATTACCGAAAAAACAAGGAACCAAGAAATGCAGCGAACACAGGACAATCAGCCTCATTTCACATCCAGCCAGTGATGTTAAGAATAATTAATAAAAGACTTGAAAAAGTAATGGAGGAGAATCTTGGTGAGGAGCAGTTTGGCTTTAGATGGAATACGGGCACCAGAGATGCAATAGGGCTCCTACGAATCTTGGGAGAAAGGTTTATTGAAAAAGGAAGAGACCTATATATGTGCTTCATCGATCTAGAAAAGGCATTTGACAATGTGGTTTGGGACAAGCTGGCGACTATAATGAGGTAGAAGAGAGTGTATCGGAAAACCAGAAGACATAAACTCATTATATCTTAATCAAAAAGTTTCAGTTAGAGTGAGAGGAGCAAGTACAAACTGGATCAGACTAGGAAAAGGAGTCAGACAAGGATGCTGTCTATCACCTACTATTTTCAACCTGTACTTGGAAAATATGATTGACCAATGCTCATTAGATGCAAAGAAGTAGAAATTGGAGGAAGAAGAGTAGGGTGTTTGAGGTCTGCTGATGACATGGTCCTTCTAGCCACAGGGGAAAAAGAATTACATGATTTCGTGGACACCATTGCAACTAACGGAAAAAATATGGAATGAAAATTAACACAAATAAAACAAAAAAATTGGCACTAGGAGAAAATAAAAATTATGCTGAACGGAGAAATACTATAACAGGTGCAAAATTTTATGTATCTTGGAAGCAGGATAGACACTGACTGGAAGTGCACCACAGAAATTATAACAAGGATGGCAATGGCAAAAGAGGCGTTTTATAAGAAAAGGAGAATTTTCTGCAGCAGTTTGGACAGAGTACTCAGAAAGAGACTCATAAAATGTCTTGTATGGAGCGTTCTTCATATGGCGCTGAAACGTGGACTATGGGGAAATAAAAAAAAAAAGAGAAAGGCTAGAGGCTTTTGAGATCTGGACATGGTGGAGGATGGAAAGAATAAGTTGGATGGACAGAGTAAAAAATGAAGAGGTACTGAGAAGAGTGGGAGAGATTAGATTAGATTAGATTAGATTTACTTTCATTCCAATTGATCCGTAGTGAGGAGGTCCTCCAGGATGTGGAACATGTCAGAAAAACAACAATACATGACAAATATTTAAACTAAAACAAATAAGCTAATGTACCGTTCCACAGGTCCCAAGTGGAATGATCGTCATTTTTTAATGAACACTAAGAGTCATTTTACAAATACTATTGCACTGAATTTAAAATAAAAAAGTTTTATATTTATTTATAAGGTAAGAAACATGTAATACAACTACTGTAATACTTATTTACAATGAACACATTACTGCACTGAAATGGTGCAGAAGTTAGATTATACTTACACACACACACACACACACACACACAAATTTTCAGTGAACACATTACTGCACTGAAATTGTGCAGAAGTTATGTTGTACTTATATACAAATCAGTTGGTTTTCCTCAGAAATTCATCAATGGAGTAGAAGGAGTTGGCCACCAATAAATCCTTTAGGCTTCTCTTAAACTGAATTTCATTGGTTGTTAAGCTTTTTATGGCTGCTGGCAAGTTATTGAAAATGTGTGTTCCTGAATAATGCACACCTTTTTGTACAAGACTAAGTGACTTTAAATCCTTGTGAAGATTATTCTTATTTCTAGTATTGATTCCATGAATTGAGCTGTTGGTTTGAAAAAGTGATATATTTTTAATGACAAATTTCATTAAGGAATAAATATATTGGGAAGCTGTAGTTAGTATCCCTAGTTCCCTAAACAGGCTTCTGCAGGTTGTTCTTGAGTTCACACCACATATAATTCTTACTGCACGTTTTTGTGCCCGGAAAACTTTAGCTTGGCTTGATGAATTACCCCAGAAAATAATCCCATATGACATTATGGAATGAAAGTAAGCATAGTATGCCAGCTTTTTCATTTTTATATCCCCTATGTCTGACAAAATTCGCATTGCAAACAGAGATTTGTTAAGACGCTTCAGCAGTTCTGTGGTGTGCTCCTCCCAGTTGAATTTATTATCAAGCTGTAATCCCAAGAATTTAACACCGTCCACTTCTTCTATCTTCTTGTCATCATATGTTAGACATATACTCTTGGGACACCCCTTACAAGTTCTGAACTGCATGTAGTGTGTTTTTTCAAAGTTTAGTGACAAAGAATTGGCTAGGAACCAGTGATTAATGTCTACAAATATTTTATTGGCTGATCTTTCTAAGACTACACTTGATTTGCTATTTATTGCAATGTTTGTATCATCAGCAAACAAAACAAACTTGGCATCTGGTAATGTTACTGATGAAAGGTCATTGATATACACAAGAAAAAGTAAGGGCCCCAAAATGGAACCTTGTGGGACCCCACATGTAATTAGTTCCCAGTTGGATGATGCCTGATAGCTTGATACATGTCTCTTTCCTAATAACACCCTTTGTTTCCTGCCAGAGATATAAGATTTGAACCATTTTGCAGCATTTCCTGTTACACTATAATATTCTAGTTTACTTAAAAGGATATTGTGATTTACACAGTCAAATGCCTTTGACAGATCACAAAATATACCAGTTGCCTGCAATTTTTTGTCTAATGAATTAAGTACATTTTCACTGTAAGTGTAGATAGCCTTCTCAATATCAGAACCTTTTAGAAATCCAAACTGTGACTTTGACAGTATGTTATTTGAGATAAGATGGTTATAAAGACGACTGTACATTACTTTTTCGAAAATTTTTGAGAATGCTGGCAACAGTGAAATCGGACGGAAATTTGATGCTATTTCTTTATCTCCCTTCTTAAACAGTGGCTTAACTTCAGCATATTTCAGCCATTCGGGAAATATTCCACTCATAAACGACTGGTTACACAGATAGCTTAATATGTTACTTAGCTCAGAATCACATTCTTTAATTAACTTTGTTGATATTTCATCATACCCACTAGATGTTTTTGATTTTAAAGATTTTATGATGGACATTATTTCTGTTGGGGTAGTGAGGGTCAAATTCATATTATGGAAGTTACTTGAAATGTCTGGTCTAAGGTAATCCATAGCAGCATCTACCGAACCTGACAACCCCATCTTTTCAGTAACAGTTATAAAATGTTTGTTAAAAAGTTCTGCAACACTATACACATCTGTCACCAATGCATCATTTACTCTTAATGCTATTTGTTCCTCTTCATGTCTGGTTCTACCGGTCTCCTCCTTCACTATATCCCATATTGTCTTTATTTTGTTATCTGATATGACTATCTTTTCCTTGTAATATATTTGCTTTGACATCCGTATTACAGTCTTTAATATTTTGCAGTATTTCTTATAATGTGCTATAGCATCAACATTGGAAATGTTTCGGATTGACAGATACAGTTTTCTTTTTGTTTTACAAGATACCCCTATTCCTCGAGTAATCCATGGCTTCTTTGTAGACTTTGCTCTAACCTTGGTAAGTTTTGGGGGAAAGCAGTGTTCAAATAAGGTAAGCACTTTATTAGCAAAAATGTTATATTTTTCATTCATGCCATGAGCACTGTAAACATCAGTCCAGTGAATGTCTCTGAGGAGTGTCCTAAAATAATCAATTTTTGGCTTACTGATTACCCTCTTGAGCTCAGATTTAACAGATTTTATATCCTGTTCAGTATTAACATTTAACAGAAGGAACTGCATGTCATGGTCTGAGAGGCCATTGACTATTGGTTTTGTAATATAATTTTGTTCATTTGACTTTTCTATAAAGATATTATCAATGGCTGTTTGTGAGCAAGTGGTTATCCTAGTGGGGAACTTTACTGTGGGAATTAAGTTGAATGATAGTGTTACTAACTCAAATAGGTTCTTATTGGGAGAGTCTTTAAGGAAATCTACATTGAAATCACCAGCAACCACTATTTCTTTGTTTTTGGTTGTTAAATGGGCCAGTACAGCTTCAAGGTGGTTTACAAACAGATTAAAGTTACCTGCAGGTGCTCGATATACACTTAATATTATGAAAGATTTTTTGTGAAAATCTAATTCTGTTGCACATGCTTCCATATGCTGTTCTAGGCAAAATTTATGAATGTCTATGTTCTTAAATTTATGACAGTTCCTGATGAATGTGGCAACTCCTCCTTTCTCCATTTCTGATCTACAATAGTGAGATGCTAACCTAAACCCTGTAACACTTAAAAGTTCTATACCAGTGGTCACATGATGTTCAGAGAGGCAGATTATGTCAGCTGGGTTTGAAGACTCTAATTCATCTATGCAGATAGTTAATTCATTAATTTTATTTCTCAGTCCTCGAATATTTTGATGCAATAAAGATAGCTGACATTTCACACTGACTGACTTAAAATTGGATGGAGTTAAAATATCTGCTGACAGTTGAAAATTCTTAACCAATGGCTGTTTATGTTGATGTAATAAGCTGGAATTATGTTTTTTGATTTCTTTCTCAAACTGAAGGTTTGTCTCAGTTCTAACCTCTCTTAAAATTTGTTTTCTTTCTGTCCTCCCTACCCTAAAAAAGGGTCTTTTCTGAATCCTATAACCACTGGTATTTTACCACTCATGACAGTGCCTCCCCCCTTTAACTTTCCTGCTATTTCCCCAGCCAATTTACCCTTCCCCTTCCTGTTGAGGTGAAGGCCATGCCTAGTATAATCCCACCTACTGACAGAATCAACATGAACCACACCAATGTGTGACCCCGCACCCGACATGAGCAGCCGTTCCAGCTCCAAATTAACTCTCTTGACAGAAGAGTTCAAATGAGGTCGGTCATGGCGCCCAAGAACAGATACAAACTCAACACTGGTATGCCTCGATGCTGATGCAATCTTCGCCAGGTCACACTCTATGCTGTACCCAGGATCTCTGTCAATACTGTTACCTGCCCCACCCACTATAACCACGGTGTCTTCCTTAGTGAAATCTTTGCAAAGTGATCCTAAATCCTCTGTCACCTGCTCCAGACCAGCACTAGGTTTAAAAAAATTGGTGACCTGGTATTCTGATCCTAGTTCATCCTGCAAGAGTTGGCCAACACCTCTTCCATGGGAACTACCTAACAACAACACTTTCTTTCTCTTTACTGATTTCCCTACATTCTTACTTTTCAATTTGCTGCTGAAAGTTTGTTGTGCCCTGTCTACACCTGTAACTGCTTGAGGCTCACCAGCTTCTAACTGAAGCAACAGGTCAAATCTATTTTCCACATTCACCATAAAGCTGTCAGACAAAGTTCTAGGCCTGTTCCTCCTGTTGCCTGTTGCCACTTCCCACCTCTCTTTACCCTTCTCCCTCCTTAACCTGTCAAGATCTCCCCTGGCCTTGTCTAACTCAGCCTGAAGGGCAGCAATTTTCCCCTCCTGTTCCAGTATCTTCCTATCTCTACTACAAATCCTACAAAACCACTGATGAGTCTCATTTACTTCCCCTATTCCCACGCCACTACAGTCACCCACATGGAAAAAACTACAGCACCCATCACACCAAAGCCCCGACCTAACAATTCTACGGCAAGTCAAGCACTTTTCACTCATGATAAACGTAATAATTTATTAAGAATAAGTCAGTTAAATTACAGATAAACACGAAAATATGGTTACACAAATTTGGCCTATACGCAACTGTGTGTAAACAAAAACAAAAGTGCAAAGTTTCTGAAACAACAAGTTAAACTTTACGCTACTTTCCGGAAATGCTAGTTAAATAATGAAGAGGTACGCTAAGTTAAATTGCTGGAGAGAGCAAGGAACAACTAAACGAAATTCTATAGATTTGCTGCAGCAGAACGTAAACAGAAAATACGACTGTACGGTCTTTTCGCGTTTTCTGCTATATTACGTAATGAGAAATGAAACCTTTAATGGTACACTTAAACGGCACACTAATACAATTATTTACCACGTAATCAGTACTAATCTATGTGTTTTATAATCTAAAATAACTTATCTTTACGAGAACACCAAACCTCGCGCTAGTCGCTTGGCTGCAGGGTTACTAGATGTAATAAAGAGAAGATAAAGAAATTGGGTTGGGCATATATTAAGAAAGCATGACGGACTGATAAAAACAGTTTTAGAAGGTTATGTAGAAGGGAAAAGGAAGCGAGGAAGGAAGAGATTCCAGATACTGGATCACATGATGGACGGTACAACATACAGTACCCTTAAGACGGTAGCAAAGGACCAGCTAATATAGCAGATAACTGATGATGAATAACCCAAATAATCAGAAAATAACTAAATTCACCGTTCTCCTTTATGAGAAAAAGTAAAGTTCTGAAAGGAATATGTGTCAAGCAGAATTAATACTCGAATCTTTCAAGTCAATTGAACGATAACAGCAACAACCTGGGAATCTACTTTACTTCGCAATATCAGCTCAGACCGAACTATGGTCAGAGCTTTCCAAAAATACAGTTATTTAGCAGGATGAATAATCGTGATTTTGTATGCCGGCATAGAAAATATATAGTCTTTGCCGTAATAATAGAAACGAGCACGTAGCAGTCTCATCATAAATAGTTGAAATTAATGTTCCTTTATAGCAACTTCAATAATAAAAAAATAAATGCTGAGATCATTAAGTGTGTCTTATAACAACTAATACTACAGAAAATTCAAAATGCAACATAAAATCAGCTACCAGTTGTAAATTCGTATCCACACATCTGTTGTTCGAGGTTACCAATAGATGCCAGGACAAGCCTCGTAATGCTAAATGCATATGCGTGTTTCCTTTCCTTGGAAATGCAAATGCAATGGCAGCCCTGTTGGTGACAGTAGAGGGCTGATTTCCTGTATTGTTTGTGGGGAGAAAGTAAAATTTTGGTTACAAAATTCTGAAACGGATTGCTGAGCTGTACCGACTCGTTCCAACAGTTCGTCTAAATAGTTCACGTCATTTTGAGTTAGAGCAATTAAACATTAGAGAGCAAAATGATTATAGACCTGTAAAAGAGGTAGAGGAGGTGGTTAACCGTTGAAAGTAATCACATTTGAAATATAGTGTGTTTTTTTGTATAATGTGTACGGTTACGATTTGTTTAAGTTTCACTTTGAAGATGCGCAGTTGGAGTTGAAGAGCGATCTGCCGGAAGAGAACTGTTAAAACAGAAAGCAGTTCCTATGAATTCGAAGTTCTAAATCCTTCGAAATGGAAATAACCACAAGCAAGGATAGTAATAAAAAAAGGTATTAGTGTAAGTAATACTTTCATCAGTGTCTCACAGATTACAAGTATCCATGTTTTTGATAGAACACAATTGCAATCTTTAATTCTTGACTGTGGAATGTTTGGTAGGCGTATTAAGTGCTCTGAATTAAACGGTGTCGTCCCTGTTTAAAACACAACTGTAATGTAATTTTAGTTTATGTTGATCATCAGTTCTGTCCTGTCTTGCAGTTTTTCGACGACATGGATTTGTGCATTTTGTTGCTTCGTTTTGTAGTCAGTGAAAGATAGCAAGCGTCTCACCAGACATACCAAGTCGTCATATTATGCATGTACTGTAGGTGCAAGTGCATTTTTGTGGTTGGGAATGTTGTAAAGAAACAAACCATGATTTCACTGCGTAGTGCATGCGAGTGGTTAAACTGTCATTGATAAAATGAAATACTTGCGACTATAATGTTTAAGATCAGCTGACATACAGATCTGTTAAAGGCAACGTAGGCCAGGTTCTGGTAAAATGACTGCTGAAAGCCCTGCTTAAACTTTGATCGTTATTTGAACATTTTTAATTGTGAAATAATAAGAGTTGTGTAACCACATTTTCAGCCATCAACCCGTTTGAGGAAGAAACGACAGAATGCAACAAGAGACCTGCACTAAATTACAACTGCAGATATTGTAAATTTCCAGTTCCTGGATAAGGGACTGAAAGCATTTGAGATTTTATAGTGATTTCACTGTTATCATTAATAAGAAACAACTGCAAGATATCTACGGTAAATGTTATTTACGTGGTATTCAATTTAATGGAAGGCCTATATAAACCATTTTTCTCTTTTCACAGGTGATGATGATGATGAAAGAGAAGGTAGTTGCAATGAACAGCAAGTTGAACACATTTTTACATTCAGACCATATCCTTATAAGCAACCAAATGAAAATATGATTTGCTCTGTAAGTGAAATTTTTTGGTGGTACAAATGATTATGAATTACAGAGGAGCACAAGTTACCCACTGCTGTTGGCAAGAACACTGTGGAAGAGGACTGAAGCCAGATACAGAATTTGTTGAAGGTGATAAAGGTTTAAAAAGCTATATATGCGATTTGTATGTGAATAGTTAAGCAGAGCTGCAGCTTCCGGGCCATGCTTTGGTTTTTGTGGTGTGAGCTTCATGGTAACTAGCCTGTGAATCAGCCCAACAAATGAATTATTTTTCATCTTAAAACCATGTTTAGAGTTTTTTGAACAAAACTGTGGTTACGAGAAGTGAACTGGACATCAGGAAGTTGTTTAAAAATCAATCTGGACATTTCTAGTGTCTGTCCATCCTAACATTCTCGCTGCCTGCATACGTCAGTGTTGTCAGGCTCCTGTTCAAAAAACACATACTACGCAACTGTTTATCCAGTTTGAATCCCTGTTAGAAGATACCATTTGCGATGCTCACATTATTGCTGTGTCTTTCTTTGGTCTTAGATTGTTGCTTTCCTTACAAAGTTTTCATGTAGTTTGCATTGCTGCTATTTCGTCATTCCCAACATTTATTATGTGTATAAATTGTTTCAGTGTGAGGTAGTTAACAGGTGTGATATTCAACAGTTGGTAGGAATACAATTCGGATTTAATATGAGATGGGCACTGTTGGTTGCAACTGATTCCAAGAGAGTGGCTAAAGCTGAAAGGTGGGATCTTGGGGCAACTAAAGATACCAGAATAACAAGGAGAAATAAGAAGAACAAGTGAGAAGATGAGGAACACTGAAACCAAGAAAATTATGCAACTACGGAGCATATTGTGATCAAAAGAGCTGAGTATATCAGTTTATGTTAAATTTTCCAAGAATTAAATTCTCTTAAGTTTTTATTCATTTAATTACGTGTGAATTGACCAGTTAGGAGCGTACTACAATTTCATTTCTTCTCTGTATGATGTTTCTTCTTTCTCCAGTACTCCTGTATATGGACGCTGTGCTGTTGCTTCTGTTCATCCGTCCAGGCTTTTCTAGTCTTGGTTCTTCTTTTCATGTGTAGTCATGGTCCACAATGTATTCTTATTTTACATCTGAAACTTTCTGAATGTTAACATTTCCAGATCTTTACAAGCTTCCTCAATCCTTATCGTTGTTGTGTTCTTGTTCCACAGGTAGTCGAATATCCTTTTGGATAGTCTGGTTTTGTCCATTCAGTACAAGTGTCCTAGAGATGATTACCTCCGCTAGTTCGTGGTCTCTGAAATTTTCTCCACCTTATTGTAGATTTCATTGTTGCTCCGAAATTTCCAACCAGTTACAACCTGAGTTTGACCCATGATTTTCCCATAATACTCATCTTCCTAGTAAGTCCAGCTTTTCCAACTTCTAATTCATTGAGGCATTCACTGGCATACAGGTACACTGTTTTTGCCACAACATTGTAGTGCTGTATTGTGACATTCCAAGAGATGCACTTTTTGTTTTAAAAGTTTGTAGTAAATCCGTAAGCTCTCTCCATTTGTGAGCTCTGTTGCCCCACAGAGGCTTTCTCCAGTCCGTTGTCTTGTATGGCTTCACCGAGGTATTTGATTTTTTTACCCTCTCAATCCACCCAATCTCCGTTCCAAGGAATTGTGGTCCATGTTTCTCACTTGTCATGAATTTGGTCTTCTCTTTAGAGATCCTAAGTCATGGCATGACATGCCGGGACTGATTAGCTGAACAGTTCGCTTTCTTAGGAATTCACACACACTTCCTGTTATGCAAGTCATCCTCTCTAGTGGGTTAGTGTGTGTGGCTGCTTCTCCTAAGTTCTCTGAAAGTACCACAAAATCATCAGTGAAAGCCAAGCAGTTTATTTTGATTCCTCCTGATATTCTTCCTAGACAGATTGGGCCAATCCCTTGATTTTCTAGTTTAGAATTCCAAATTCTCACAATCTACTCCAGGATACAGTTAAACAGTATTGGTGATGATCCATCGCCCAGTCACACACCTCCCATAAACTTCACTTTGGAAGTTGTGCCTTTTAAGATGTATGTGATAATGTTTGCCAGCTTGTTACTGACCCCAAATTCCGTGATGATTCTATCTAGAGTCTCTCTATCCACAGAGTCAGTTCTATTCAGCAGTGTCCTTGGGAGGATCTTGTCGATGACTGGGTGTAGTGACACGTCTCTGTAGTTGTTTACACCTTTCTTATGGAGTGGGTAGATCAGTGCTGTTTTCCATTCATCTGGCAGTTTTACTATCTCCCATATTTGCTGAAAGATTTGGTGTAGGTCATCTAGGATTTCTGTTCTGCCCATTTCAGCATTTCTGCTGATATCGGGTCTTCTCCACTGGCCTTGTTGTTTTTGAGACTTTTTAGGGCTTCCTTTGTTTCTTCTTCTGTTGGTGGTATGTCATCCTCTAGGTTTTGAGGAGGAGCCAGAAGTTCCAGTTTGGTGGTTGGAGGTGGGCAGTTGAGCAGCTTGTAGAAGTGTCTGATTAGTAGAGTGCAATTTTCTTAATTATTCAATCCAATTTTGCCCTGTTCCTTTTTGAAGCTTACACTTGGGACCTGGTATCCTTCGATCCGATCTTTGAAAGTTTGAAAAAGTCTCTGTAGTTATTTTTTGTGTAGCTGTCCTGGAGATTTTCTAATTTTGATTTCTCTAATGTTTGTTTGACTCTGCAGAATATCCTTGCTGTTTCTTTTCTTTGTTTTCTGAATTGTTCCATGTGTTGACTCTCACTTCGTGTGCTTTCTCACATTTTCATTCCACCAGATTAACCGTTTTGTCTTTGCCTGACAGTGTTTTCTTTGCGGCATCGTTGATCTCTGCACGGAGTTATTGCCAGGGGTCTATTCTAGATGAGCGGATTTCTTCTCTGAAGTTATTTGGAATGTCCCGGTTGATGTTCATTGTGTTGGTGTTATACTTGATCACTATGGGTGGCTCTGTTTCATTTTGATGCGAGAAAATGCATTTTAACTTTGCATAGGTAGTGATCAGTGTCGAATTCACTGTCTGATTACTTTAACATTCATCACTTGTCTAGTGTTTTTCCTGGTTATTGCTACATGGCCTAATTGGAATTCTCCTAGGTTGGGATTTGGAGATACCCAAGTCTTTGCTTTTCTTGGGACTTTCCGAAAATGAGTTGACATTACCTACAACTGGAAAGTTTTGCAGCATCCAGTGAGCATTTCTACTGTCTGATTTGTTCTTCCGTGTGCTGAGCAGCCTCTTGCTATGTCTTTATATTTTCTTTCTCTCTCGGTCTGTACGTTGAAGATACCTAGGATTTTCTACGGTTCAGAGGTATCCTGGAGATTTGTTTCCAGTAGATCCCAGAAGTCGTCTACTGTTTGGAGGTTGTTCTTGTTGTCTTTGTTAATTGGATTGTGGCAGTATATGGGAGTATATTTCTTGTTTATGCACTTGATTGTCAGTATGGATAACCTTCCAGATTTTCATGAGAAGCTCATGACGTTGTTAACTATGGTTCTGTTTAGGTAAAAGGTACTACCCAGGAGAGGGGTGTTAATCAGTATCTTTATTGCTGGCTTTCCTTTGAATGCTCTACGGTGTTGTGAGTCCACAATGAGCTCATCTAGGAATCTGGCCTCTAATACAGCCAACATGTGAATTTCGCATTTATACAGGAGCTTTTCCAATTTTTATTGTTTTCCGACTCGGAGGAGTGAATTTACATACGGTCCCAGTGTAGTATTTCTTTCCGAATTTCGGTTTGGAAGGTAATAGGTACTATTCACTGGAGAGAAGACTGGACACTAATGTACTATCTACTGGAAGGAAGATATGTACTGATTAATTATAAAACAGTGGCCTTAATTTTGGTTATCAGGTGTAAATATTAGTAGAATAAAACTTGTTCCTGAAATGACAGGAGCGTGGGCTGCTCCCTTGATAGATATGTCATTAAGGTGTCCATATAGTTTCAAGCACCTAAGTAAATTAGTCAGTGCATAGATTCCAAGTAATGATTGGCATATACGAATGTAATTTTATGATCTTCACAAAAAATTGTAATAAAGGAAATGAGTGAACTAATGTTATTAATTGCATATCACTTTTCAGAAACAATCACTCCTGTTGTTCTAAAATTTTCATCGTATTAAGAGTTTGCCTTTTTTTTTTGTTTTGTTTTGTGAGCCATGTAAACTTTGCGAAAATAGTATTTTTCCAGCCATTAACAAGAAGTTAATTTATGCAGGTTGTGGCATCATTTTTAACTGGTAACTTTGCAGACCCAAACAGTCTTCGGAATAGCTTGTCGAAGGCAGTTGATTGTTTGCATGATCAAGGAATATTGGTGGTATGTATGTAAAGTGATTTGGGTGATAGCAGTGTTATCATATGTGGATTTCTTGGAATCCTTTCTTGTCTTAACAGATGAATTCATTCTAGTTTTTGTTACATTACTAATTTGGATTATTATTTCATAAATGAATCAAGAAAGGAAGACAGTAAACAGTACATTATTGCATAATTAAGAAGAGACATTTTAAGTCTGCAAGTATATCATAATTTCAAATCTCCCCAAAAATATAATTTCAGGTGTACATCCAGAACTAATACTTATCAATTCTGATATTGAAACTAAAATATTTTATAAAGTAATTCCATTTCATAACTTTTATCTAGAAATATAACATACGACAAATAAAATTAGATAAAAGTTTTCAGAAAAGCAACTGAGATATTAACCTGTCCAAAATTCGGAAGCTAATAGTGATATGAACAACTGCTGTTGAGGAAAATTAATGCTGGGGAAGGATGTCCCATTAGAGATGAGTGTTCATCAGAGTATTGTTTAAAAATATAAAATGTATTATGCAAGTGCTCTTAGAGATTTTTGGTAACAATGTTAAACAGCAATTTGTCTTTATATAGTAGCATACATGTTAACAAATTCCACTTCTTTTCAGAAATACTTTCCTCACTATTGCCAGTCTTCATTTTATACACCCTCATGCCAGGCCTCTCCCCACAACATGTTTGAGCTTGTTCTACATACAATGGAAATTTTCCAGTACCAAAATGCTTTCTTAGTATTATTCATTCTTGAAGTGAATCCAAGCGCAAAAGATTTTTAACGGTAACGATGTTGGTGAAAAATGCTGAGGAAAATTCACAAGCTATATGAGGCCTCAACTCTTGTAAAGCAGGGTAAATGGTGAACAATTTCATAACATTACTACATCTGTATTTGTGTCAAGACTTCCATGTGTTTGAAGATAGATCATCTGAGGACAGATCTGAGCTAATTAGCTTCCATTGTCTCCCTCCTCAGTTCAATATTTAGCCATAGAAGGAAAAACTTAAGTGCAAAAATGCTGTGCCTGAACTATTTCAGATCAGAATGGAATAGACTCGAGGACAGTATCTCTGTTCGAAAACTTGTATAATGTAAATAAATGCCTTTCACATAGGAAAAAAAAGAAAAAACCACATTTTAGCAGGAGGAGTCAGTTGGAGTGGAATAGACCTATCAAAGTGAGAGTGAGCACCAAGTCCCTGTACAATCATATCAAAGTAAATATCTCCAACCACATAAAAAAGTAAAGGCACCAGTTCAGAATCACTTAACTAGGGATTTTTCATCGATGACTTTGATGACTTAACTTTACTTAATAACCTGGTCTTTGTTTCTATCAATTATATGAGGTATTTGCTTTTCTGCTGTGTGCTACATCAGACTGATAGTTCAGTAACACTACTGTAAATTAAATAAATATTGGTCTAGGAACTGTGCAGAATTTTGAGCTATTAACGTGTTTATGGATCATTTAATGTGAATGAAAGAAACAAATCAGTTGTTGTGTGCCTGTCTGATCTATTAAATTTTTAATTGAACGACCACCACCTCCGAACAAAATACTCCTATCTACTGTGATTAGCATCAGTTATTTTGCCGCTGACAGCAAAACTTGCCTGCCGTTTTAGTGTCTCATTTCCTAATCTATTTATCTCAGTATTGCCTGATTTACTTTGAGTACATTTCATTACCCTTGTCCTTCTTTTGTTGTATTCGTCTGAAACCACTTTTAAAGACACTGCCCATTCCATTCAACTGCTCTTTTGTGTCCTTTACTGTTTCTGACAGAATTACAAAGGCATCAGCAAGATGCAGAGTTATTATTTATTCTCTCTAAACCTTAATTCCCTCTGCAAATTTCTGCTCGGTTTCTTTTACTGCTTGCTCGATATGCAGACAGAATAACAACAGGGAGAGACTGCAACACTATGTTCCTCCCTCCTCAGCTACTGATTCCCTGTCACATCATTCAACTGTTATAATTGCAGTCTTGTTTCTGTACAAATTGATAATACACTTTTGCTTCATCTACTTTTACCTTCAGAACTGAGCTGCTTTTGTTACTGCTTCTATGGAGAGCCTCTCTCTAATATTTTATGTGAAATATGGAGATGTAGGAGACTATTGTTAAATTCATGAGGTTAATCATGCACACAGTTATTGAATTAAGCTCCTGCCGTTTCATTACACTGAAGTGACATAAGTCATGGGACAGTGATATGTACATATACAGATGGTGGTAGTATTTCGTATACAAGGCATAAGAAGCTGTGGACTGGCAGAACTGTCATTTGTTCTCAGGTCATTTATGTGAAATGATTTACAAAGTGGTTACGGCCGTACGATCGGAATTAAGACTCTGAATGTAGAGTGGCAGTTGGAGCTAGATGCGTGGGACATTCAGTTTTGAAAATCATCAGGAAAATCAATATTCTGAGATCCACAGTGCTAAGAGTGTGCCTAGGATGCCGGACTTCAGGAATTACCTCTGACTACGGACAACACAGTGGCTGACAGCAATCACTTATGGACAGAACAGTCCTATTTTCTTAGTTATCAGTGCTAACATACAAGCAAGACTGCATGGAGTAACTGCAGAAATCAATGTTGGGTGTATGACAAATGTATCCTTTAGGACAGTGCGCCAAAATGTGGCATTAATGGGCTACAACAGCACACAACTGATGCAAGTGTCCTTGCTAACAGCACGGCATTACCTGTGCTGCTCCTCCTGAGCTCGTAAATGTATAATTTGGACCCTCAATGACTGGAAAACTGTGTCCTTGTCAGATGAGTCCCAATTTCAGTTGGTAAGGGCTGAGGGTAGGGTTTGAGTGTGGCACAGAGGCCAGGAAGTCGTGGAGACAAATGAAATTTTCTGTATGAAGCCATTGGTATATATATATAAAATCTTGAAATGTAATACAACATGAGTTACAGAGACAAATACATTTCACTACAAGTGATTTTATAAATAATTTATAACTCTTAAAGCATTCACCCCACCAAACACATCAGGCACTCAGTTTTTAGATGTCAGTAAGATGTATCGACAGAAGTACATAGTAACTGATAATTAAGTTATGGAGACATTTTAATTTCAAAATTAATTAAAATCTGCACATCTTCTGAATGAAGACAGATACACCAACAGCATGGCAGTATGTGTTGGTAAGGATTACTGTTCAACACACAAACCACTTGGATATTAAGATTTACTATTTTTATTGCCTATTTTCACTTCTTTTTTTGCCCATGATTTAAATTTCCTTGAAATTTAAAGGATTCTCATAACAGCAATGCAAAGAAGAGACAAAATCCTATTTTAACAACAAGAACAGGTACATGGCACATTTCATATGCGTGTAAGTTATGTCACCGGCATAAGTATGTATGAGCAATATCGCAGTTTACTTTTAGTTTAATTAAACAATGATAAAAAAAGCTTACACTAAAATTTCAAGCTAAAGAAACTGTGTGATAAATTTAGGCATGTGCATTTGATAGACTTAAGTAAAGTGAATCGTGACAAACACACACAACACGGATTCCCCTTAAATAGCAAAGTGGAGGCCAAACTAGTTTCCCACATAAGCAAACTTTGTGAGAAAGACAGTGTGGAGGAAGCTCCAATTGCTCTGGGCTACAGCCATGAGACTTTTTTTAGAATAAAGGACCATAATAATAGTTTTCAGGGATGTATTTCTGATATGACTGAGTCCCGTGCGCGCAAAGAAAAGCCAGGCTGTGAAGTAAGTGCTCAGTCATTGCAGGTCAGTTCCAAAAAAAACAGTGTATCCGAAATGATGGAAAAAGTGAACTCGGACAATTTTGATTCACACAAGATGGTAAATAAACAAGAAGGGATAACACCCTTAAAGTTAATGCATTTAAATGTGCAATATCTCAGAAACAAACTAGACATTCTACAAATATTCATAGAGGAACACTTGCCACATGTACTAGTAATAATGGAACACGGGCTAAAGTGCAGTGAAATAGTATATTATAGATTAGAAGGTTACATACTAGCAAATAGTTATTGTAGGCAAAACCATATAGGTGGTGGTGTGGCAGTTTGTTAATAAGGATATAGAAGCTAAAAAAATTTCCTTTCTTGAACACCACACCAAAGAAGGATCAATTGAAATGATAGGTATTGTACTCCACAATATATGATCTTAAGTTACCAAAGTATAAAGTGATTGGAGTTTATAGGCCACCAAATGCTGATGTAATGCTGTTTATGAATAAACTTAGTAGTGTTGTTGGTCAGGGTGGTTCTGATGACCTTACTATATTAGGTGACTTTAATGTAGATGCAAACTCAAATAGTATAGTAAACTTGCAACTCAGTGATGTACTGACCTCATACAATCTTGTAAATATAGAGAACTCTGACACCAGAGTAACGGACACATGTTCCACTAGAATAGATTATGCTATAATCAACAAAGATGTTATAGATAAGATCAATTACAGTAACTTAGATTTTCTTTATTCTGACCACTTCTGTCAGGTGATAGAATATAAAAATTCAGTTGTGCCTAAAATAACAAAAATGGTCTCCTGAAACAAATGCTGAATACCTCAAATATTAATGCTCTTAAAGACAAAGTAGCGAATGAGAAATGGGATTCTGTGTACCAGGTAAAAGGGTCGGAAGAGATGTGGAATGAATTCTACTCAACCCTACTGCATCATTATGAATATAGTTGTCCACTCAGAGAAATCCAGAAGGTAGTTAAACACTGTCTAAATGGATGTAATCTTAGACTAAAACCCCCAACAAATCTGATTAGGCTCAGGCAGCAAGTACATGATATAAACAAGCTTTATAAAGCTACTACTATGCAGGTTTTCAAGGAAAAATACAATAGGGCCAAGCAAACTTTTAAAACTGAGATTGTTAGCCTAAGGAAGCAGATAAACAGCAAAACAATAGAAGGGTCTGACAACATTAGCAAAGCACCTTGGAAGCTGATTGAAAAATACCGAAAAGGTCCCAACAAGATGAACATGGAACCCCTCAGCATAAGACATGATGGTAAAATTATAAAAAACCCAGATACTATATGTAATATTTTTGATAACTACTACATTACTGGCGAACAATCAATCCATGTTACAGATTCACAGGTAGACCCGATGCCATCTCACCCAGTGTATCGAATTTGAATTTGTGGAAGTGGATGAGCAGGAGGTTTGCAGGGCAATATACATGTTAAAGAAAAAATTCTCATCCAGACGGGATGGCATTTCCAGCACTATTACTAAAACGTGCTTAAAAGAAATCTCTAAATCTCTTACTCACCTGATTAATTGCAGCATTAGAGAAAACATGTAACCAACAGTTCTAAAAATGAGTGTAGTGAAACCAATGATAAAAAAGGGAAGTAAGGAAGATGTCTCCAACTATAGATCAATATCATTAATTCCCACTTTTAGTAAGTTATTTGAAAGCATTATCCTTTCTCAGCTAAGTGCCTTTTTCACAAAACATAAACTGCTTGTAGATTTGCAGCATGGCTTCAGAAAAGAGCTAAGTACAACCACAGCAGTTACACAGTTCATCCATGAAGTTTACTGTCTGTTGGACCAGAAGATGCAGACTGCAGGTATATTTTTGGACCCGGCAAGAGCTTTTGATACAGTAAACCATGGGGTATTTCTTAAAAAGCTAAAATCTTATAGTATTGGGGATCAAGTTGTGAATCTTCGGACCACCGTAACCAAAGCACTAAATTGTAATACAAACTAGATAATAAAATCATGGTACAACAAGCTACCAAACTCTCTAAGAATGCACACGGGAAATGTTTTTAAAACAAAATTAAAATCTTTTCTAATAAAAAAATGTTTATATTCTTTCAACGAATTTTAAGATAGTGATAGTAACATGAGGCATTAGCATATCAGTTGTAGTGTGATAAATGTAAAAAATAGACATAAGAAGCAACAGCTACAGAATATAGTGTATTTTATAAGTGTAAATATAACCATAGGATTAAGTCTGACGTTTGCAAAAGCCATCATTACGATGGCTCCACAGAAAGAAAATGTAAATAGATAAATAAATAAATAAATAAAAAAAGGTATATCACTATTTGATTAAATAATAGTGAAATAAACTTTCATTATATTGTTCTGTTGCCTTGGACAGGTGTTCACCACAGTAATCCCCCCCCCCCCCCCCCCACCTCAAAAGCATTAAAAAGCGCAGTCGCATTAGATCCCAGTCAGCTGCTTATTGGATTACTAATTATCTTGTAGACAGTTGATACTGTTCTGCCAGCTCAGAATCAGTGTCATTTTCTTGCACGGATTGCAATTCTCTTACCATCTACCCCTCTATTTATTTAAATTACTACTGCTCACCTGTGTATGACAACACCACTTATGATTGTGTTAGCTGAAGTGATAATGAAGGAATAGATATAGGCTTGCAGTTATGAAACAGCAATGGCATGTAGCAAAACAGTTTTCTTTGTATTTGGCGCACTTTATACAAAGGTGGTAATCACTTGAGGATTAATCAAATTGGTCAGTGGCCACATTCCTCAGGGTCACTCAGTACAGAAAGGCGACAGACACAGTTTGGGATGGTCAACAGGAGTAGCGTCTGCATAGGCGTGAGTGGTACAGCTGCATTTGTTAAGTATTTGAAATATTTCACATTCCGTGGGACTCGAAATTTTCTCACATTGTTCAGGCTCTGCTTATTTTGTACAGTGTTGGACTTAAGTGTCAAACAACATTGTGGGTAGTTCATTTGAATTTCTTAAATAATCAGAATTTAGGACAGTGAATCTCTGTGTCAATTAGTCAGTACAGTGGTAATGAAAGATCAGTTATTTTATAGCTGTGAACACAGTCTGATGTTTCCACCTCATTTATTAATTCATTTAATTTATAGTGAGAAGCTACCCACTACTGGGGGCTGAAGCCATTTTATCGATTCAGCATAATAACTTGTGTTGATCACCAGACAATAGTTTAGTGAGAAATTAGTGGAACATCAAACCATTTTATCAAAATTTTATCATCAGTAGTTCAGTACATGTATCTATACGTCCAACTACATTCAACCTAGCAGATATGAGAGTTCTGGCAAGTTGCAAGTAACTATTTTACTGTTTTTTTCATAAAAATTTAATTTGTGCTGCAATTAAGAAATAGTTTGTGCCTAGTCCAATATGAAGAAAGCACCAGCTTCACTGTTTTGTTTTATTTATTTATTAACTGTGCCTCAAGATGAAGTCTTATTATGTTCAATAAACCAGACCAGAAATTTTGGGGAAGAGTAATGTTTCTTGATCAATCTGTTTGTAAACAGCTTTCATACAACACTGAAATCTACTGTTTCTAGAGATTCAGGGAATCTAGAGAAGTAATGTTCTCTTTGGTTATTTTGATGTTCAGGCGTATTTGAAGCAGTGATCACTAAAATATTATTGTATTATTTGTCAGTTGCTTTGTACACTCTGGGTACATAAAGTTTGGACTATTTGTCTTGGACCTGCAATGTGTGCTGGAAGACAGTGAAAGAGAACAATACATATATTTCTCTAATAAATATGACGAGGTCCTCATATGCAAATGCCATATATTCTTACAGTTCACTACAATAATCTTCCAACAACATATACTTCATTCTTCTAGAACTCCACCAATATCAACATAGGCCTAATTCAAAATGTGATTATGAATTGACAGTAATGACTGATAGCTCAGAACAATGACTATATTACAATTTTCATTTGTTTTCCAAAGTCTGTAGAGGTATTGCATTTTTTGTTTCCCTGTTTTTTTTTTTTTTTTTTTTTTTTTTTTTTTTTTTCCGCCTTGGTTGTCTCACACATGCAAAGTTGGCCAGTGGCACACAGCTGCTCAGATACTTCCTCTCATGATGCTACTGCGATTGCCGTCCAATCTCAAAGACATACTCAAGTTGTAATATGGCTCACGATACAAATATGAATAATAAATTTGCATGGAACTCATGGCCTCCTATACAGGGTTAGTCAAAAAGGACTTTACTACTTTGGAATAATACCGAAATTTATTGAGATATCTTACTGAATCTGTAGATGTGTCACTCTGTAACAGACAACCTCAAGTTTCACATAAAAGTGTCTCATTTCATTTCATTATCTTCCTGTGAATCATTTACATGATGTAGGAATTGTCACAACAAAGTTATCCTACAAGTACAAATACTACAAACATAATAATGGAATATCACTTTAAGGCATTTTAAAAGTACAAATTTAGACATATAAATTCAAATTTTTGGCAATAAATTTCTACGCATTAAAAGTACTCATCTATGTCATAGAAAGTTTTGCTTAAAAGGTAATTTTTTAAGCTCAGTCTTAAATTTTACTTCATCTATTAATTCCTTTATGTACACTGGAAGGGGATTCTATAGTTTTATTCCAAATAACTTACATGCTTTTGCGTTTGTTATGTCCATACCCTTTCTACATACAAATTCTTGCGACTTCTAGTACAGGGAGTATACGACCCTGGACAACCGGGAGATACGGGAAAAGCCAGGGAATTTCTTCGTCCGGGAGAAAACCAGGAAAAACCTGGGAATTTTTCGTTGTTTTTGTTTTCAGTTAAATTTTTGTAATTTTGACTGGTAAGAACTGATACTCTAACGAAGGATATTACTGTATCCTGCTACTACAGATAACACTGCAGCAATAAGACATGAACGAGAGAAAAAACGAAAATAAAACATAAATTGCAAAGGAAATGCACCATATACAGCAACAAAACACAGTGCTCATACAAGCGTCTACCAACAGCAAAATGAGTCAAAGGCTTTAGGAAGACCATGCGATGCTTCGTAACAACAAATTGCCTGCGACGAGCGTACCGTCACAACTGTTTACATTAGATTCGTTTTAGCAGTTACGAGCGGGATCAAGCGCATGCGCAGTTGAGTAATACCTTCTCCCGCTTCTGGCTACAGAAATGTGGCTGTTGGCTGTGTAAGCAGACGCAGCAAGCAGCTAGATGCTACCGGGAAAAATTTTACTGGAGCGCCCAAGTTGCCAGATTAATGCATGCGCAGCAGGTCCAGACCTAGGAGAGGGAGGGGTGTGGGCAAATTCATATTCTTGAGGGGGAAAAAACGTTGTTTCACAAAGCTACTAGCATCCAGCGCACTTAAGTC
The DNA here is from genome assembly GCF_023864345.2 of Schistocerca serialis cubense. Taxonomy (NCBI): domain Eukaryota; kingdom Metazoa; phylum Arthropoda; class Insecta; order Orthoptera; family Acrididae; genus Schistocerca; species Schistocerca serialis. The sequence goes on from NC_064648.1 coordinate 63,939,040, forward strand.
CATCGATTATTCATATGACTTTGAAACCCATATCTGTCGCTTTTGGAACACATTATAAGTTGATTTCTGAATGAATCATAAGTTGATTTGTGAATGCGTGCATAGTGTACATGATGACTCTGTCAGGGCAATCCTCGTCGCATGTAGAAACAAACATTCCTACAGACAGAAGTGGCTATACGAGCTGACCGGAGGAGAGCCGAATGGCTGAATGCCAACCGCTGTCTGATTGTCTGGTTGATTGGGTTTGCGAATGATGAGCATTGTTATAATAATTAGTGAAATCCATACATTCAGACCACAGAAGTGGAAATAAATGAATAACAGGTAATAAAGATTACATATTCCCTTCTCGGTGTATCGAAGAAAATGAAATTTTGACGGAAAATTTTTGGCCAGATCGCTATACTAGTAAGGGCCAGTTGCACAGTGCCCAGCTAGCAGCCGCTTTAAGTTCTAATCTGGAAGAAGTGCGGAAAATACGTTGTACGAACATGTAACAACGCCTAACCAGAGAATAATCGCGGAATAACTAAACCGGTGATTCTAGCAGAGTTAGTGGTGTTAACCTGTGAATAAGCTTTGACATTGGCAGGAATAGTTACAGAATTAGTGATAACAAGCCTGTTTGTTAGAACGAGGAAGGAGAAGAAACGGGGACATTACACAAAGTATGGAACAATATTACGATTCCAAGTTTGTATAAAAATTCCGTACTACTACTTTTCGGTCATGTTTGAGAAACTGGAGCGTATGAATGAAGTGTGAAACTATCCCCTAACGTAAAGCTTTTTGCTTGTAGTAGGCCTAACAGGCATTTGATATTGGTACTTTGTGAATTAAATTCTGTCGTTACAAAAAAGACCATTCGTGCCAAAACAGTCTCGTTCATTTAGTCTATGTTACAATTGTTGCTGTGACAAAATAGACGTAATTAGATCGGGAAACCACACCTGTCTTGGGCCCTATTTGTATTAACAGCTTTTTCAGTATTAGAGAGCAACATTTCGATTTTTCATGTAGCAAAACGTTTGATGAACTTTCGCAGAAAGGAAAGCACGCCATATGAAGCTGTAGCAAGATTAGAGAGAAAAAAGTTCTAGGGGCTAAGGATTATATATTGTCTTGCTTGTCTCATGTCTTTACTGGGTCTTTTTGTCCTATATTTAATTTTATGTCACACAAAGCAGCAAGTTGTTAGCTGATAGGGAATAAAGAGTGCATATTTTCTGAAGAGTTATTTTTTTTAATAAAAAAGAGGGACAGGATTTCAAACCGGCTGACTGTAAGCAGGAGAGGCACCAAAGGTCATTTTAATTTCCATTGTCCTGAATATGGTTTGATGGCATCCATTACAAAATACAAAATATACATGTTTCAATTCGACAGAGCGAAGTGCAGTGGCATGCGATAGAAGAATTCTGTGTGAGGAGACGAGGCACTGCACTTTGGCACACTTAGACCAAATAACTTTTTACATTTCCTTGAACACATATGTTTTCAGACTCTTCAGAAAGCTGAGCGCTACAAAATGAACATATTTTTGAAAATTCGTTTTTTTTTTTTTTTTTTGCAATTTTTGACGTCCTGTCTCATCAAACGCTCGGGGAGTGGCGGGGTATTGCCACGGTTCGGAAATATCATAAACCCAGGGCTGATGCGCAGAGCAGTCTGAGTTACAGTGGGTAGTCTCCACGTGACCCGTGTTTACATTTAGTGATTTTGCTGTTTCCTCTTTGTATACTGCTCTCACGTGCCGGCCGGGGTGGCCGAGCAGTTCTAGGCGCTACACTCTGGAATCGCGCGACCGCTACGGTCGCAGGTTCGAATCCTGCCTCGGGCATGGATGTGTGTGATGTCCTTAGGTTCGTTAGGTTTAAGTAGTTCTAAGTTCTAGGGGACTGATGACGTCAGAAGTTAAGCCCCATAGTGCTCAGAGCCATTTGAACAATTTTTTTTGCTCTCACGTCAAATGAAAACAAAACAGATTTCTGGGGCTGGGAGCTATCAAGTGAATTAAAATATATTCACATAATTATGGAAGGCGAAAATGTGTTGGTAGTTGCAGATTTTATTTTATTTCCACCTTCCTGACAGTCAAGCAGTAATTGCCTCGCACAACAATGAAGTTATTTTTGTCAGTTTGCTAAGGAAATTTTCTTTTATTAATCTTTTCCACTGACGCAGACAATATATTTGAAACGAAGTGTTTAATTCCACACAGTGTTTGCTGCATTTCAAGTGCGTGTTTTCAACTTCTAGCACGTATGGCGCTATGCCATAACAAACAACCAATCATGAGATAACACAGTATTGGTACTCCAAGAAAATTTACATCCCGAAAACCACATTGATAAGCTTAATATCAGGTCGTGGCCTACTTCACTGGGAATACGAATGTGCACTTTAAATCTGCACATTTTAGTATGGGTCACGAAATTCCGATGCTCTTGGAGTATCCTCTGATGTCTTGTTTCTTTTCTGACATAATGTAAGATCTTTTAATGTTTTGCACGTACGAACATATGGGCTCCTTACGTCACCATAGCTGCGCAAGTGCGGTGACACCTGCCATCTGGCACTCTCTGGCAACTGCAGAAACGAACCTGTTTCTAACAGGTCGCGGAAAAATATTCCGAATGGTGGTTTCAAAAGCGTTACCATCAAAGCACATTTCCTGTTACGCAAGTTGAACTATGTGTGAGAATGTACGACGAATTTCCTAAATCACAGAGCGTTTGACCCTCATTTAAAAATCAACTCTTTGATAACGAGCCATTTAGATGAATTTAGAGCCCAGAATATCACACATTTATGTCGTTATCAAAAATTTTACTGGCACATTTGTGTGATATATCGTAAATTGTAATACGCGCCAAAAGACCAACATTATATGTGAAAGCTTAGCTTCTCTTGCAGCTTATTAATCGTATAGACCTATATCGTATGTGAAATCTTTTCGTTTCATGTAGCAACACTATGTATATTAATTTAAACCATTAACTTTTTCTGTTTGTGTGTTCGCACTACTTAACAGTGCTGTTACTATTGGCTGACTACATCACGTGTCCTAAGCTCTGAATACCCGCAGTTATCGGCTGGCGAGATCTCGTGACATGAGCTATGACTGGCTTACAAAAGCTTAGTTTTCTAAAGCGCTGGGAAATTCTATGCCCATGAATAAAACCATAATCATTCAAAGGACTGATAAGTTATACAGTTCCGAGAGAAAATATACTGTCAGTTAACAGGGAATAAGCATGTTTTCACCCGGGAGAAAGTGTATTTTTAACCGGGAAATCCGGGAGAAATCAGGAATTTTTTTTTCCCTTGTCCACGTATACACCCTGTAGTATTATAATTGTGGCAGTCCTTAGATTTTTCGTATGTGCTCTTGTACACGGAATGCTTTTAGATACATATAGTGATGATATTGTGAGTGTTTGTAGCTGTTTGGAAAGGGGCCTACAATGAGTTGTTGGAGAATTGTGTGTTATGATTCATATAGCTCTTTTCTTAAATTTGAAGACATCTATTAAGCTTGATTTAGTTTTATCACAGAACATTATGCCATAAGATATGATGGACTGATAGAAAGTAAAATACACTAGTCTAGCACAGTCTGTGCAGCATACTCTAGATAATATCCTCAATGCAAAACATGCCGAATTGAGCCTGTGGGATAAATACTTCAGATGGTCTTTCCAGCTTAAGATTTGAACAATGTGCATGCCCAAAAACTTTGTGGATTGCACACTCTCCATCTCCTTATCAATTAATTTTAACTGGAGGTCCATATCTGGTTTGTTTTGTCGTACTGTATATAATTTGTTTTACTCAGATTAACTATTAACTCAATAGCATTAAACCATTGTATATAATTCAGGAGTACGTCAGTTGTGGCGATTAATGACTTTTTATTATCACTTATAATTATGCTCATGTCATCTGAGAACAACATTATTTTGGTAGAAATATTTGGATTTTTTATGTCATTTGTATAAAGCAAGAATAATAAGGCACCAAGAACACTGCCCTGTGAGACACCTTTTTCCAATTTCTTTGCATCTGAAATACACTTGATTTTCTGATTTTTTACGTTCTGCAATAATTTCTACCACCTGAGTTCTATCTTGAAGGTAAGTTTCAGACCATTGCCTCACAACTCCCCTTACACCTATTGCCGCCATCTTGTTTAATAGAATTTGGTGATTTACTGTATCAAAAGCTTTAGAAAGATTCAAGTTAATTCACAGTACACATCTTACAGTGTCAAGATTCCTGACAATCTCTTCAGTATAGGCACCGATAGCTGATTCTGTGCTATGGCCTAAGCAATTGCGCCTAAGCAATTGCCATGTTGATTGCAGTTCAGATGTTTGTAAGCATCAAGTAATTTATGAGTCTGGTTCTCATTAATTTCTCTAGAATTTTGGAAAATGATTGGAGGAGGGATATTAGTCTATAATTTAGTACCTTGTGGGGATATCCTTTTTTAAACAGAGATCTAACCTTCGAAATTTTCAACCTCTCAGGAAACGCACCTTCACTGAAAGACAAATTGGCAATATGTACCAAGGGATTTATAATCTGTTGTACAATGTTTTTTATTACTGACACAGGCACTTCATCCACACTTGCAGACATTGTTGATTTTAAACTCTTTATCACCTTTAATATTTCATTATCATTTGTGGGTGTTAACAATGTACTACATTCTACTTTTGGGGCTGTTAATCGAAACAAACTCTACAAGAACTTGAACAATGAATAAAAGATAATGCTATGAAATTAAATCTTGAAAAAACCCAAATCATACACTTCAGGACCAAACAAACTACTGAATGTATATCTCAAATAGAATATTCAGGTAAAGAACTGACCACAGTTGATTCTGTAAAATTTCTTGGGATAACTTAAAGTAAAAACTTGCAATGGACCGACCATGTGGACAGTTTACTGAAGAGATTAAATAGTTTAATTTATGCAATGAGGGTACTACACAAAGTAACGGATTTAACAATGAAGAAAACTGTATACCACGCATATTTCATAACACTTATAAGATATGGAATAATATTTTGGGGTGCTGAAAAGACAAACCTCCTTCGAATCTTAAAAAAAAAAAAAAAAAAAAAACTCAGCAATGACAGGAACCAATAGTAGACATTCATGCAAACCACTATTCAAAAGCCTGGACTTCATGATAATCACTTCCATTTTCACATATGAAATACTTCTCTTTGAACAGAAAAACTCACATCTGTTTGAAGGAAATACATTCACACATGCCTATGAAACTAGACATAAATTGAAATACATGCTACCTTGTCACCGACTCACAGTATATGAAAATACTCCATATTACATGGCTCTGAAGATCAGAAATAAGATAAGGTCAATATTTGGTGAATCCACATTGGAGACCATTGGCATATACCTAAAAAGCAAATGTTATTATAGTCTAGAAGAATTTCTAAATGAATAAAAAGCAATGTTATAGTTTAGAACAATTTATAGATAGGAATAGGGAGTAAAGATGCAAGTACAAATGGTATACTTTCGAAGCCATATAGATACAAAGTATACACGTTCACTTTATATTCATGTTTATATATAGAATTATATGGCGGTTTGTATCCCGTTCAGTACATCTATACTTCATATAGGTGTGTGAAGGCTATAGTAATGATTGGATGAGTTACGAAAAGATTTAAAATATAATGTTGTATTTTTATTATAATAAGCAATGTATGTATGACGTATTTCCTGTTGTATATAAAATACTGTAACAACTTAGGTTAAAGACTGACGAGTCACCAATGTTCTCAATTGAATGATTGTATAAAAACATGTTATGTGACAATAAAGTATCTTATCTTACATTATCTTATCTAATTTCTCATGTTTATTAAAGTTTTTACTCAATGAGACAGGTACACTTTAAAAGTAATTACTTATGAAATTTACAAGAGTTTCATCTTTTAATTCCATATTTTCACTATTTTTGAATGCTGTTTCCTGATCCTTGAGACCCTTACCTGTTTCCTTTTTTACAATTTCTCAAGTGGTTCTTGATTTATTCACGATTCTCTTATTAATTTATCATTACTTAATAATTTTGCTTTTGTAATTACTTTTCTATATATTTTTTGTAGTTTGTTACATGTGCTTTAAACTTGGGGTCAGTACAACTTTTCAGTTTATAGTTAAGCATTTTCATGGTCCTGGAGGAATTTCTAATACATGTTGTGATCCGGGAGTTATCATGTAAACGCCCATATGAATTTGCATATCTAAAAACAAAGATGATGTAATTTACCAAACAAAAGTGCTGGCATGTTGATAGACACACAAATAAACACAAACTTCAAGCTTTTGCTAAGAATGAGTGCACTGTGATCAGATATTCCTAGGTCAACATTTATTACATCTGTATAGTTTGTTACTCTTGTATGCGGATACAAGTTGAAGTTCTGTAAAACATTCAGGAACTGATCTTTCAATGCACCTTCAGTCAACACGTTGACATTAAAGTCTCCACTCATAATTATTGTTGACTTATTATCATGTAATATATTGAGAAATGCCTCTGACTTATTTCTAAAAATTTCAGGATCACCACATGGTGATATGTACACTGACATTATTATTAATTTACTCTTTTGCATATTCATCTCAAGAGTCATTTTGGTTCAATGCGAACAACTATTTGTGAGGTGATAAATATTCCACTGGTATCAGTTTCTTCCCACACTCAGTGCAGCAGACTGTGAATAACGTGTGCAGTGGCAGCAAAGATTTGTTTTTTCAGGTCAGTTAAGTTGTTTGGTAGGAGAGGAACATACACAGGGTCTATAATGAAGCCCCAGAGAGAAAAATCTAGTGGTGTCATGTCTGGGAGCAAGGTAGCCATGCATTTAGCCCTTCATGGCCAATCCACTACACTCAGAAGGGATTATTGAGGAAACCTCACACTTCCGTGAGAAACTGAAGTGCTGCACCATGCTGCTGATAGTAACCCACCCCACATTGGTCATATTCATTGATCTGTGAAGTTAAAAAGTTTCCAAGCATATCCAGATACACAAACATGTACCACGGTTGTATATGGATTTTTCTCTGCCCTTATAGTCTGCATATGAAATGCTGATTCACTACTGAAGATTATTGTGTTCAGGAATGTCTCATCATCCTCCATCCGATGCAACATTTCTACCCAGGATTCCCCATAAGCAATCTTATCAAAATCACTAATGTGCTGTGCCATTGTCAGTCTGTATGGTTTCAAGTGTAGACATCTATGCAGTACTCGAGAAACAATCATTTGTGGACGGCCAGTTCTCAAGACAGATGATGCATTGATTTGTTTGGACTGTGGGCAAAGCTCTCTCTAACCTGTTCGACACAATTGTCAACATGCGGGTGACCTGGGATTTATCATGTCGTAGTGAACAACATGTCTCAAAAAAGTTCTTGTGCCAACAGTACATTGTAGTCCAAGTTGAAGTTCTTTTGCATATTTGGTGCAAAATTTATGCCAACAGTTGATGCAGAGTTCGTTTCATGAAACAAAACACACAGCAAGCACGCTCAGCTCCAGTAAACGTAGCCATTTTCACTGTGGACTATGCTGGGGCTGGTGGTGGTGGAATGGGATACTAATGCACTATGTGAATCAAACTTGTTACACATGAACAATTGATGTGGAAAGCATACTGAAGGAAGAATTGCAAAATCATAAGAAAAATACTAAGCCAAAAGCTGACAGAAGAGGGATTGAGATTAAACACTAGGAAAATCACAGAGCAGAAAAAAATAAATAAATAAATAAATAAATAAAATAAAATAAAAAATTAAAAAGAACTTAAAGTTCCACGAGCACATCAGCAGGCTACCACCAACAGAAATCTGACATGCGTACACGGGGTCAAGTCAACAAGACCCGGAATAACACAAGTCAAACTTGACCTAGAAAAGTTCAAATAGGAACTGATTTGTTGACTGCGGTTCTCACATCAAGGGATATATTCTTGAGGATGAAATTTTGATTTTTTTGGTTCCTGTTGATCAGAATAGTGTTTGAAGATTTGCCCCTTTTACTCTTCCATTTTATTTTTTATTACATTTTTCAACTTCACACTGACTATACAATTTGCACTTCAGAACATAAATTCACATTGTAGTTGACAAGATTAGAATTATGTCTGCTCCCATCAGAGGCACGGCCACTACTACCAATATTCTGCAGTACCCTAAATATTCCAAACAGTTTACAAAGCAAATGAGTTTACAAACTTTCTTGACAAAAGAAGAATTTCTGCCAACTCATATCTTTATTTCATAAATGAGTCCAGAAATAAATTTAATAATTGTCATCAGATTGTGCAATTAATAATTGTAATTTTAAGTATGCCAGATATTTTGTAATTTCAAATATTTCTAAAAGGAGAATAATTGTAACTGTGCGTACAGTGTACTAAGAAACTAATTTCTTTTTATACATTTTAGCCTGAAATATAATATATCGTATGCAAAATAATATGAAATTCTTTAGTGAAACAGCTGAGGTAATGTTCACCAATACAAGTTACTTGGTATCGACTACTTATATAAAAAAAATGGTAATGCTAGAGGAAGGCATCACATTACAACACCTACAATTATTATAAAAAGTGTGACTGTATGGGGCATTGAGTGAGATTTGTGACTGGACTGAGGATTTCTTGGTAAGGGAATGCAGGAAGTTATCTCGTATGGACAGTCATCGATAGGGATTGGATCACTTATTGTTCATGCTGTTTATTAATGACCTTGCAGGCAGTAGTAATAGTAACCTCATACCTGTCACAGATGGTGCTGTTATCCATAATGAAATACTGCCTGAAAGAATTTGAGGTCCTTTTAAGATTTCCAAATGGTGCAAAGATTAGCAACTTGCTTTAAATGTTCAGAAATGTAAAATTATCCACATTTCAAAACAAAACAAATCAAATCACTATCCTATGACTAAAATATCAATTGGTAGGAATATCAAATAGAATGATCACATAGGCTCATCTGCAGGCAGAGAACTAGGGAAATGCAATCAGCCTACAAAGGAGATTGCTTACAAAACACTCGTGTGGTACATCATATTGCTCAACATGAGAATAATACATTCCATAATAGAATTCAAAGTGGAATTATACCAGTCCCCAAATAATGATAAAAATAATAGGAAAAATCACAGAGAGCACGTAGATGGATTTTGGGAGCTTTTGGATCGGGAAGCAACAAAAATTATACCAAAATTTTTACTGGGGACACTTATAGGCAGCTAGGAAGGAAAGAGTGTTACAATGGTGTTATAGGAAAATGGTCATCACAAAGAAGAACAAACTAGAACGGCGTAAGCTTCATGGATTCCTAACAGAAACCCTGACATGAGCTCAAAGTCAACATATTTCCTGAGAGGAACACCTCAACTGGGCAAATGGAAAAAGGAGACCAGCAGCTGGATCATACTTGCATAGATAAGAAGTACCCAGGGAAAGTTACAATCTGAATGTCCTGATAGGAACGCATGCTGGTTCAGATAATTCTTTGATTAAAATACACACTAATTTCACCACACTGATGAAAGAAAAAATCCCACCCCAAAAAGAGGTGAAACTATGGCGATCATAAACAGATAAATAACACGGAATGTGAAGAACAAACTAGGAATATAAAACTAACATAACAGATGATCTACAGGAAACAATTTCCAGTTCGAACAAATATTCCAAATAAACCCAAGGCAAGAAAACCAAAAAATATTGAGCATTAATACCATACGAAAAAGATATTGTTTTAATGACAGGAACAAATAGCTCATGGGATTATTACAAAACGATTAGTTGATCGCTCCAAAGATTTAAACCTACAGCAATACTGATTAAAGATAGTGCACAAGAACAGAGAAAAACAAAAAAAAAATTAACAAAAAACCATATTGCAAAGTACCCAGAACTTCTTAAAATAAATACAAAAAATGGAAAAGACTGTATGGCATCATTAGTCATGAGACCCTGTATGTGGTAGTTTGGCTGCCTAATGCAAGTCTTTCTATTGGATTCGACTTTGACAAATTGTGTGTCCAGTGGTAACGAGATGAATGATTAGGCCTACACAATCACCTGGTGCTGAAAGTAGAAAAGCTCCAATCCAGGTTCTAATTGATCCTGGAGACCCACAGTCTAGAAGCAGATGACAAGAGCATGAGCTTCTGTCTCAAATAAACACAGAAAGCCCAATAAAAGAAAAACAAACAAACAAATACAGACCCGCCAATAATTCAAAAGGCTAGAAAGGCTGGAGAGAACTACCCAGAACAAACATTTGTGGAACTCTGGAAGTATGTAGCAATGCATGCTGTAATAGAAGAGCAACCAGACCATTAGACTACAGCAATAATATACCCATTACACAAAAAAGGAGTAAAAACAAACCCCGAAAACTGCACAAGAATTGCACAAATAAATCCTTGTCAAGAATTTTGTACAACTGCTGTAAAAATCTACTTGGGCAGCAGGAAGGAGGCTACAGAGGAGGATTTAGACCCTGGAGAATCTGCTTGGAACAGACAATCACCTTAAAATTAGTAATGGCTATCTGAAAAACAAGACACAAACAAGTCACACACTTTGTAGACTTCAAATAGCCTGTGCTTGTATCCACAGGTCTTCAATGTTGGCATTGGAGAGTAAAAGATACAGAATCTTTGGGACAACTAGACCTGAAGAAATTGTGTCTAACAAAAACTGGTAGAGGGACTCCTTGCACTATTTAAGGACACTGGTTGGCTTCACTGGATATACAGGGAGCGATACCGCTCAATAAACCTAGTTTCGGAGTGGACAGTGGTGGGTCAGACCTAAGCTGTTTTAGCTCTCCTGTTAAAATCAATCAATCAACACACAATAAGTTTTTTCTCCCCTTGTGTTGCAGCTGAAATGTTGGAATTTCACAGCAATATAGTTAGAAGTTTGCACTACACAGGATAAATTATATTCATGTGTATCTCTAGTGAGAGAAGCCTGAACTACGAAATAGATGTGGCACGTGTTACTGTCAGCAACTTGTGAAAATCAGCAAAGTGTAATTTGATATTTGTGGACCAAAGGGTATAAACTGAGTGCAGTTCAGAGGGATATGCATGGCATGTATGTGGACAACTGTATGGAGCATAGCAATGTCTCCTGGTGGTGTGCATTTTTCCAAGAGGGCCGTGTGATATTTGTGGACCAAAGGGTATAAACTGAGTGCAGTTCAGAGGGATATGCATGGCATGTATGTGGACAACTGTATGGAGCATAGCAATGTCTCCTGGTGGTGTGCATTTTTCGAAGAGGGCCGTGTGAACATCAGCGATTCACCAAGCTCCGAGAGGCCGGTAAAAGCTACAACTCCACAGAATGTTGGAGACATTGAGGCAGCAATTTTGAATGACCAGCATGTGCTTGCTGGGTGCCTAAGAACCTGACAGACATCCACAAGGGCCAGCAATTGATGACAAGCGTAAATCACTTAACATATTATGCCACAGAAGGGCACAAATTTCTGAAGGTGAATTTTCACTGGTGATGAGTCGTGGGCCTACCACTGCACCACCAAAACCAAGCAGGCCACAATGGAGTGGAAACATGCTGGTTTCTCATCTGGAAAAAACTCAAAATGACTCAGTCTACCAGGAAGGTGCTTGTGACAGCGTTGTGGCATATGCAAGGTGTGTCTTTGGTGGAGTTTGCTGAACACGGGACCACTGTGAATCCTGCAGCCTATGTTGAAACTGTGGTTAAGGTGCGTTGTGTCCTTCATGAGAAATGCCACAACATTAGTACTGACGGTGTCAAACTTCTTGTGACAATGCTCGCCCCTGTGCTCTGTTACTGTTCATGGGAAAACTGCCAAAATATGGTGAGCAATTCTCCAGAATATACTGTACAGTCCAAAACTTGAATCTTCGGACTTTCATGTCTTTCGTCACAGGATGAAATTTCTGATCAGCTAACACTTAACGACAGATTAGGATGTGAAATCAGCAGACCACAGATAGCTATAGTGCAATAAAATGACATCTATAAATAGGGCATATTGAAACTGTTATCACAATGGGAACAAATGTTTTAAGAACTTTGGTGACTATGTAGAAAAGCATGTAAAAGATATACAATAAGTTCATTTGTGATTCTGTCTGGTTACTTACATATTACACTTTTGGTAATTACATTATTTTGCATTACTTTCCGATTTTCTCTACTAATAAAATGATAAATGATATTCTTCAACTGTGCTTTGAAATACCTGATGAGAAACTGCTGCAACAAAACTAAATTCATATAAACAGGAACCATGGAGGGACAAACACTCTGAAATTGTTTTCAATTTGCAGACAACATAGGATTATTAGCTAATAAGATACCAGAATCCACAAATCAAATAATAAGCCTACACAATACAGTGCAAAATATAGTAATGCACATACCATTCAAAAAGTTTGAAGTGACTGTAACACATCCATTACTAGTAAAGTCTAAGACAGTAAACAACTGAGAAGGAAACATACTGGTGCAATTTAAATACATTGGAGAAATTGTAACATACAATATAAATGAAACCCCACTTGACAAGGAAGAACTAATAAATTTACAAAGGCCCAAAACTAACACAGTCTACACACAATAAATTATGTCATTCAGTCAAAACCGTGTTAATACAGTGGAAGACAATACTTCAGAGAGGTAGCATACGCAAGTGAAAGTCTTTTTAAAGTTGCTGAGGAAAATGGAATGGACAAAATCCTGAGAGTATAGAACAGAATAGCTAGAACATGTATTAATGTAAAAAAGACAATGGACAAAAGTGTCAAATAGAGTCATGTCCAGGGAATTAGAGCTTATTACAGATACTTTATATATATGTAAAAAGAGGATTTCTTTCTTTGACCACTTCATGAGGACACTAGAAACCAGTTTACAAGAAAAATTATAAATAAACTCTGGAATCTGAAGCAACAAGGTAGATCAAGGAAAAGAGAGAGAACATGGAAGATATAAAATAAAAATGGTTGATCTGCAAAACAAAACCGCAAGAAACAAAAAAAAAAAAAAAAAAAAAAATTAAAAACGTCATTTACACCAAAAATAGACAAATGATAAGACACGTGACAAAAGATGGAAAAGATCACACTGAACGAAAATATGTTAGGCAATTTGGAAGAGACAAAATGTGGCGAAGAGTTCTCGGGCTTCCAGCCGGGTGGCGACGTCTTCAAACTGCTGCATGTACAAAAGAAGGTATCAGCAAATGATTGACTGAACTTCTCCAATGAGACCATAAAAATACAATGAAATAAATATATATATTTTTCAATGAGAATGGCTCACTTAAGATCTACTTTTGGACAGATAAAGAGACAAAACTGTGACTTGTCATACTATTCTGAGTAATACACAAGAGACAAACACCAAAACTCAGCCCACAGGTGTCAGTGGATGCGGATATGGAGGGGCACACGGTCAGCACGCTGCTCTCCCAGCTGTCTGTCAGTTTGCAAGACTCTAGCTGCTGCTTCTCAATCAAGTAGGTCCTCAGGCTGCCTCACAAGGGTCGAGTGCACCCCGCTTGCCAACAGCGTCCAGCAGACTGGATGGTTGCGCAGCCCAACAACTCTTAACTTTAGTGATCTGATGGGCATCGGTGTTACCACTGCTTCGAGGCCATTGGCACTGTGTAGTGATTAAACTTACTAAAATCATAAGTAGACGTACTGAGTGTCCCAGGGGAAATGGTTGATATTCGGGGCTTGTGATAGGAACGATCATTTGAAACAAAACACATCTATTAAACGTCGGTTGTCTTACGAGCTATGAGCACTTATTCATCTTTGATACTGTGCAATAAATCTATCTACTGCAATCTCTTTGCTTTCCATACAGTGGAGAAAATAGTATTCACCAAAACATGTTTGAGAGAGAGAGAGAGAGAGAGAGAGAGAGAGATGATATATTCTTGTGAATGTGCTCTCAATCCGAATACAAGCATTTCACTCCTTTATATTGACTGGTTACTGTATTAATGGTTCAAATGGCTCTGAGCACTATGGGACTTAACATCAGAGGTCATCAATCCCCTAGAACTTAGAACTACTTAAACCTAACTAACCTAAGGACATCACACACATCCATGCCCGAGGCAGGATTCGAATCTGGGACCGTAGCGGTCACGAGGTTCCAGACTGAAGTGCTTAGAAACACTCGGCCACACTGGCCGGCACTGTATTAATCCATGAAACAATTTCCCTTCTATGAATTTTGCCATGTAAAACATTGAAATTTTTATGGCTTAAAATTAATTTCTTACACAGTATTTGGCAATGAATTTTTAAAAACTTATTACTTTTTTTTTAGTCTTACCTAATTATTATGACTATATTCACATTATGAAAAGTATTTCTTAACATAGGTAACCTATTTCAGTTTAGGTACTCCACTATCACACAAAAACTTATTTTGTAAGTAGTCTTTCAGTTTGTTTGGAATGAGTAGATAGTACCTGTGTCTTTTATATGTCATGGTAATTTTGTTTTATAATGTAATGGCACTGTACAATAAAGTCTGCTGAGTTTTAACTTAATTTTTTCTGTCCAGATGCAAATTGTAGCAGTTTATACTTTTACAATCATGTACTAAGCAATTTTTAGTGTAGTGGTTAATATCTTTTTTAATGTACGCAAAATATGCTTACATGATACAGTTTATATTACCAGCATTTTAAAAAGTATGAGTCAGTGAGCTATAATTCCCCTCTTAGTCATTATACATATTGTTCTCTTTTGCAGTCTGACAACAGCTTTAGTATTTTTCTTATTCAGTGTCCAAAAAATTATGCCACAGCTAATAAAAGAATGAATATATGCAAAATAAACTGCCCTGATACACAAAAAGTCAGAGATTCTATTGCTAAATATTTCTACATGTTCTTTCAACATTAATTGACAGTCCCATTATGATTCAACAAGTTTCTAGACATCAGCATTACCTCTTTTTATACCAAAACGTGTGCAGTGGTCAAATCTGGAGTTAACACAGTCCACTAAGATTCTACAGGATTCAGTGGAACTGTGTTGTGACTTTTTAGTACTTTCTTCCAGACAATATGTTTTGTAACAATAAACAATTCCTAATGTCTTCTGTAGGATAACACAAATTGTCAACAGGCAAAATGGAATGCCTAATTTTACAATTCATCTGTCTCTGAATAGAAAGATCTCTCAGAATTCCACATATGATAACACTGCTATCACCCATATCACTTTCCATACACTTCACTGTTATTCCTCGATCATGCAAACAATCAACTGGCTTCGACAAGTTATTCTGAAGACGGTTTGGGTTTCCAGAGTTCCCAGTTAAAAAATGATGCCACAACCTGCATAAATTAATTTCTTGTGAACGGCTGGAAAAATACCAACTATTTACACAAAGTTTACATGGCTCACAAAAAAAAAGCACACTCTTAATACGATGAAAATTTTAGGACAACAGGAGTGATTGTTGCTGAAAACTGATCTGCGATTAATAACATTAGTTCACTTAATTTCTTTACTACAACTTTTTGTGAAATCAGCAAATTACATTCATATATGCCAATCCCTACTTGGAATCTATGCACTGACTGACTAATTTACTTAGATGCTTGAAACTTTAAATACACCTTAACGACATATCTATCAAGAGAGCAGCCCACACTCATGTCATTTCAGGAACAAATATTTACACCTGATAATCAAAATTAAGACCACTGTTTCATAATTAATCAGTACATATCTTCCTTCCTGTAGATAGTACATTAGTGTCCAGTCTTCTCTCTTCTGAATAGTTCCTGGAAACATTCCAAAAATTTTAGACTTCTCGCTGAAATAAATTTATTGTGGGAAAAATAATTGTCAGAAGTCTCCTATGCCAGTCCTAAGCCCAGAGCCTCATTTACAAGAGATGAGGATGGAGGTGGGAAGGAGTAACAACCTCGTACAGAAACCTGGGTCCCTCGGGCTTCGGATGGTAGAACACAGTAACAGCCCCTCCCTAGGGTTACTAGGCGAAATCCTGTCAACTGTCTCAAACGCATAAGAGGAATCTCAGTTACCAACAGCTGAGAGAGTGGAAGAAAGTAGGGGAATAAACCACGAAAAACAATCGTTTTGGGCTAACAATCTGATTTTACTTGGAAATTTAATTCCTCCACCTACACAAAACAATTTTGTATCCAGAATGGAAATGTCACTAGTGAGAGCACTACCTCAGGTGGAAACTTGAAAAAGGAATCCACCATTGCTATGAGCAAAGCATCAGGAACCTATGTAAAAGGTGTGTTTGAGGGTGTCAAAATACTTTCCCAACTGAAATTCGGAAAGAAATACTTCACTGGGACCTTGAACGTAAGTTCACTCCTCCGAGTCGGAAAACAATAAAAATTGGAAAAGCTCCTGTATGGAAGCGAAATTCACATCTTGGCTGTATGAGAGACCAGATTCCTATGTGAGCTCTTTGTGGACTCACAACACCATAGAGCATTCAAAGGAAAGCCAGCAATAAAGATACTGATTAACACTCCTATCCTGGGGTATGCCTTTTACCTAAACAAAACCATAGTTAACAATGTCATGAGCTTCTCATCAAAAACTGAAACGTTATCCTTACTGACAATCAAGTGGATAAACAAGAAATATACTCCCATAAACTGCCACAATCCAATTAACAAAGACAACAAGAACAACCTCCAAACAGTAGACGACTTCCGGGATCTACTGGAAACAGAAATCTCCAGGATACCTGTGAACCGTAGAAAATCCTTCTAGGTGACTTCAACGTACAGATCAAGAGAGAAAGAAAATATAAAGACAGAGCAAGAGGCAGCTCAGCATACGGGAGAACAAATCACACAGTAGAAATACTCTCTGGACCCTGAAAAACTTTCCAGTTGAATGTGATGTCAACTCATTTTCGGAAAGTCCCAAGAAAAGCAGACTTGGGTATCTCCAAATCCCAACCTAGGAAAATTCCAATGAGGCCATGTAGCAATAACCAGGAAAAACACTAGACAAGTGATGAATGTTAAAGTAATCAGACAGTGAATTCGACTCTGATCACTACCTCTACAAAGTTAAAATGCATTTTCTCGCGCCAAAATGAAACAGAGCCACCCATAGTGATCAAGTATAACACCAATCCAATGAAAATCAACCGAGACATTCCAAATAACTTCAGAGAAGAAATCCGCTCACCTAGAATAGACCCCTGGCAATAACTCCGTGCAGAGATCAATGATGCCGGAAAGAAAACACAGTCAGGCAAAGATAAAACGGTTAATCTGGTGGAATAAAGAATGATAGAAAGCACTCCAAAAGAGAGTAACACATGGAACAATTCAAAAACCAAAGAAAAGAAACAGCAAGGATATTCTGCAGAGTCAAACGATCATTTGAGAAATCAAAATTAGAAAATCTTGAGGACAGCTACATAAAAAATAACTACAGAGACTTTTTTCAAACTTTCAAAGATTGGCTCAAATGATATCAGGTCCCAAGTGTAAGCTTCAAAAAGGAACAGGGCAAAATTGGATTGAATAATGAAGAAAATTGCACTCTACTAATCAGATACTTCTACAAGCTGTTCAACTCCTCACCTCCAACCACCAAACTGGAACTTCTGGCTCCTCCTCAAAACCTAGAGGATGATATGCCACCAACAGAAGAAGAAACAAAGGAAGCCCTAAAAAGTCTCAAAAACAACAAGACCAGTTGAGAAGATGCAGCATCAGCAGAAATACTGAAATGAGCAGAACGGAAATCCTAGACGACCTACACCAAATCTTTCAGCAAATATGGGAGACAGAAAAACTGCCAGATGAATGGAAAACAGCATTGATCTACCCACTCCATAAGAAAGGTACCTCCTACTTGTAAACAACTACAGAGGCATGTCACTACACCCAGTCATCTACAAGATCCTCCCAAGGATACTGCTGAATAGAACTGACTTGGTAGATAGAGAGACTCTAGATAGGATCATCACAGAATTTGGTGTCAGAAACAAGCTGGCAAACATTATCACAGACATCTTAACAGGCACAACTTCCAAAGTGAAGTTTATGGGAGAACAGGTGTGTGACAGGGCGATGGATTATCACTAATACTGTTTAACTGTATCCTGGAGTAGATTGTGAGAATTTGGAATTCTGAACTTGAAAATCAAGGGATTGGCCCAATCTGTCTAGGAAGAAAATCAGGCAGAACTAAAGTCAACTGCTTGGCTTTCACTGATGATTTTGTGGTACTTTCAGAGAACTTAGGAGAAGCAGGCACACACACTACCCTACTAGAGGGGATGACTGGCAAGACTGGAAGTGTGTGTGAATTCCTAAGAAAGCGTACTGTTCAGCTAATCAGTCCCGGCATGACATGACTTACGATCTCTAGAGAGAAGACCAAATACATGACAAGTGAGAAACATGGACCACAATTCCTTGAAACGGAGATTGGGTGGATGGAGAGGGTAAAAAATTTCAAATACCTCAGTGAAGCCATACAAGACGAAGGACTGGAGAAAGCTTCTGTGGGGGAACAGATATCACAAATGGAGAGAGCTTACAGATTTACTACGAACTTTTAAAACAAAAAGTGCATCTCTTGGATTGCCAAAATACAGCACTACAGTGCTGTGGTAAAAACAGTGTGCCTGTATGCCAGTGAATGCCTCAATGAATTAGAAGTTGGAAAAGCTGGACTTACTAGGAAGATGAGTATTATGGGAAAATCATGGATCAAACCCAGGTTGAAAATGGCTGAAAATTTTGGAGCAACAATAAAATCTACAAAAAGGTGGAGAAAATTTCAGAGACCACAAACTAGAGGGGGTAATCATTTCTAGGACACTTGTACTGAATGGACAAAACCAGACTGACCAAAAGGATATTCGACTACCTGTGGAACAAGAAGACAACAACGGTAAGGATTGAGGAAGCTTGAAAAGATCTGGAAATGTTAACATTCAGAAAGTTCTGATGTAAAATAAGGATACATTGTGGACCATGACTACACATGAAAAGAAGAACCAAGACTGGAAAAGCCTGGACGGATGAACAGAAGAACCAAGACTGGAAAAGCCTGGACGGATGAACAGAAGCAACAGCTCAGCGTCCATATAAAGGAGTAATGGAGAAAGAAGAAACATCACACAGAGAGGAAATGAAATTGTAGTATAATCCTAACTGGTCAATTCACACATAATTAAATGAATAAAAACTTAAGAGAATTTAATTCTTGGAAAATTCAACATAAAGTTATATACTCGGCTCTATTGTTCACAATATGCTCCGCAGTTGCATAGTTTTCTTGCTTTACATGTTCCTCATCTTCTCACTTGCTCTTCTTATTTCTCCTCGTTATTCTGGCATCTTTAGTTGCCTCGAGTTCCCACTTTTCAGCTTCAGCCACTCTCTTGGAATCAGTTGCAACCAACAGTGTCCATCTCATATTAAACCTGAAATATATTCCTATCAATTGTTGAACATCACACCTATTAACTGCCTCACATTGAAACAAATTATACGCGTAATAAATGTTGAGAATGACTAAATAGCAGCAATGCAAACTACATGAAAACTTTGTAAGGAAAGCAACAATCTAAGACCAAAGACAGACACAGCAATAATGTGAGCATCATAAATAGTATCTTCTAACAGGGATTTAAACTGGAGAAACAGTTGCGTAGTATGTGTTTTTTGAACAGGAGCCTGACAACATTGACTTATGCAGGCAGCGAGAACGTTAGGATGGACAGACACTAGAAATTTCTAGACTGATTTTTTAACAACTTCCTGATGTCCAGTTCACTTCTCTTAACCACAGTTTTTTTCAAAAAACTCTAAACATGGTTTTAAGATGAAAAATAATTCATTTTTAAGCAGATTCACAGGCTAGTGACCGTGAAGCTCAACCACAAAAACCAAAGCGTGGCCCATAAGCTGCAGCTCTGCGTAACCCTACACATACAAATAATACATATATCTTTTTAAATCTTTATCAACTTCAACAAAATGCCTAATTGGGTTTCATTTAATGAAAGTACACAGTTTTTCCTGCCCATCTTCAAACTCTAGCTTCATTCTGTATCTGGCTTCAGTCCTCTTCTGCTTTGTTCTTGCCAAGAGCAGTGGGTAACTGGTGCTCCTCTGTAATTGATAATCATTTGTACCACCAAATCATATATCCATTTGGCTGCTTATAAGGATATGGTCTGAATGTAAAAATGTGTTCACCTTGCTGTTGATTGGAGCTACCTTCTCTTTAATGATCGTCATCATCATCAACAACACCACCTGTGAACAGAGAAAAATGTTTTATATAGGCCTTCCATTAAACTGAATAATACGCAAATAACATTTACCGTAAGATATCTTGCAGGTGTTTTTTTATTAGTGAGAACAGTGAAATCACTATAAAATCTCAACTGCTTTCAGTCCCTTATTCAGCAACTCGTAATTTACAATATCTGCAGTTGTAATTTAGAGCAGGTCTCTTGTTGCATTCTGTCGTTTCTTCCTCAAACGGATCAATGGCTGAAAATGTGGTTACACAACTGTTATTATTTCACAATTAAAAATGTTCAAATAACGATCAAAGTTTAAGCAGGGCTTTCAGCAGTCATTTTACCAGAACCTGGCCTACGTTGCCTTTAACAGATCTGCATGTCAACTGATCTTAAACATTATAGTCACAAGTATTTAGTTTTATCAATGACATCTTAACCACTCGCATGCACTATGCAATGAAACAATGGTTTGTTTCTTTACAACATTCCCAACCACAATATTGCACTTGCACCTACAGTACATGCGTAACATAAAGAATTGGTACGTCTGGTGAGATGCTTGCTATCTTTCACTGACTACAAAAGGAAGCCACAAAATGTACAAACCCATGTTGTCGAAAAACTGCAAGACATGACAGAACCGATGATCAACATACACTAACATTACACTGCAGTTGTGTTTTAATCAGGGACGACACCATTTAATTCAGAGCTCTTAATCAATATCCAACATTCCACAATCTAGAATAAAAGATAGCAACTGTGTTGTATTGAAAACATGGATACTTGAAAACTGTGAGACACTGATGAAAATATTACTTACATTAATATTTTCTTTTATTACTATCCTTGCTTTTGGTTATTTCCATTTTGAAGGATTTAGAACTTCGAATTTCATGGGAATTGCTTTCCGTTTTAACAGTTCTCTTCCAGCAGGTCACTCTTCAACTCCAACTGTGCATCCTCAAAGTGAAACTTAAACAAATCGTAGCCCTACAAAAAAAAAAAAAAAAAAAAAAAAAAAAAAAAAAAAAAAAAAAAAAAAAAAAAAAAAAAAAAAACCACGATATTTCAGCTGTAATTTTCATTGGTTAACTACCTCCTCTACCTCTTCTACAGGTCTATAATCATGTTGCTTTCTGATGTATAGTTGCTCGAAATCTATTTTTTTTTTCATCCTTATTGAATTTCGAATATCCCCTGAATGGGGCGGGCTGGCAGTAGCTTATTACGCTGCTCTGCAGCCTACAGACTTTTTAAAACGTAAGAAGAAGATAAGAAACAATAAAAAGGAGATAAAACGGTGACTTAAATTGTAAAACGGCGGAAAAACTGGGGAAAGTTGAAACATAAAGCAAAGGGTTGGCAATTCTAATAAAATACACAGGAATCAGACAAGTAACATAGTAAACAAACAATTAAAAAAAACATGGCGACAGTCTGCTTTCTGTTCGCAAGAGATATAAAAATCACACCTATTGACAGTATGATCAGTATGATGTCCGTTCGCAACTCTTCCGTGAAGACACACAACACTGAACACTCACTGTAAACACTGCACGAAAATGACGGCACAAAGATGACACACCCTAGCCAAGGGCTGATGGGGGGGGGGGGGGGGGAGGGACCTGGACAGATGAGGGGGAAAACAAGGAGGGAGGAGTGGAAAAAACGAAAAGGGGGGGGAACCAAAGGAGGGTGAGGACTCATAAGGGGGGAAGGGGCAGGGCAGATGCGAGAGGAAATGGGAAAAGGCAGAGGAGGGAAACGCAAAAGGACTCGGGGGCGAGAAGGGGGCAGAGAGAGGGGAGGTGGGGAAAAAAGAGGATGGAAGGGGGGGAGAGGGAGCCCAAGAAAAGGATGGAGGAAAGGAGGAGGGGTGAGGAGCAGAGTTGATAGGAGGGATAAATGGAGGTGGAAAGGGCATCATCCGGGAGGGGGAGTTGAAGGAAGCCACCTTGTGAAATGAGATGAAGGGTGTAGAGATGGAGGGTAGGGGAGACACAACAGTGAAGACGTGGCAGGGGGTGGGGAAGGGAGAGGAGAGGAGCAACCAGGTGGTGAGGGGGATCAAGGCGGCGGGAGTTGTAGAGGATGCGGATATGTTCGAGGAATAGGAGCAGATGGGGGAAAGGAATGAGGTCATGGAGGATCCGCGTGTGGGACGAGAGGCGTATACGGAAGGCGAGGTGGACTGCATGGTGCTCGAGGATCTGGAGGGACTTATAGAATTTTGGGGGGGGGGGGGCAGATATTCAGGCAGGACTGGCATAACAGAGGATGGGACGGATTAAGGATTTGTAGGTGTGGAGGATGGTAGAGGGGTGCAACCCCCATGTCCGGCCAGAGAGGAGTTTGAGGAGTCGGAGGCGGTTGTGGGCTTTGGATTGGATGGAGTGGAGATGAGGGATCCAGGTGAGGTGACGGTCAATGGTGAGGCCAAGGTAGGTGAGGGTGGGGGTGAGGCAGACAGGACGGGCACAGACAGTGAGGGAGAAATCCAGGAGCTGGAAGGAGCGAGTGGTGCGACCTACGACGATTGCCTGGGTCTCGGAAGGATTGATTTTCAGGAGCCACTGGTTACACCGTGCAGCAAAAAGGTGAAGATGATTCTGGAGAGGGCATTGGGACCGTTGGAGGGTAGGAGCGAGGGCGAGGGCGAGGGCGAGGAATGCGGTGTCATCAGCATAGTGCAGGAGATGTACTGGAGGGGGTGGGGCCATATCTGCCGTGTGCAGGAGGTAGGGGAGAGGGAGAGGACAGAGTCCTGGGGCACACCTGCAGAGGGGTAGAAGGTGTGGGAAGTGGCATTATGGATGGTAACATAGGAGGGGTGGCGGGAGGGGAAGGAGGCCATCAGATGGATGTAGTTGATAGGAAGGGTATAGGTTTGGAGTTTAAACAGGAGACCGGGATGTCAGACACAGTCGTAGGCCTTTTCGAGGTCGAGGGAGACAAAAATGGTGGAGCGCTCTAAATCTAAATGCCCTGAACTATTTAGACTAACTGTTAGAACAACTCGGTACAGCACAGCAACCCATTTCGGAATTTTGTAACTAAAATTTTAGTTTCTTTCCACAAACAATACGCAAAAACAGCCTTCTACTGTGCCCAACAGGGCGGCCATTGCATTTGCATTTGCAAGGAATGAAGGAAATGAATCGCCCATACGCATTTAGCATTACGAGGCTTGTCCTGGCATCTATTGCTAAACCCGAACAACAGATTTGTGGATACGAATGTACAACCGGAACTTGATTTTATGTTGCATTTTGAATTTTCTGTAGTGTAAGTTGTTGTGAGACACACTTTAGGATTTCAGCATTTATATTGTATTATTGAAGTAACTATAAACGAACATTAATTCCAACTATTTATGATGAGACTGCTACGTGCTCGTTTCTGTTATTACAGCAAAGGCTATATATTCCCAATGTGGGATACAGTGCGGCACCACAACTTATTCTAAAAAATATTCAATTTTTGGAGAGCTCGAATCGTAATTTGGTCTGAGCTCTCCAAAAATTACCTATTTTGAATGATTAGTTATAATATGCTTATTTACTTCACAACACCAGCTCAGACCCATCTACGGTCCCAGCTCTCCAAGTTATCTATTTTGAATGATTAATTATAGTAATTGCACACTTCTTGAGACTCGCATAGCAAATATATAGCCTTTGCTGTAATAAGTGAAACGAGCACGTAGCAGTCTCATCATAAATAGTTGGAATTAATGTTCACTTATAGCAACTTCAGTAATAAAAGATAAATGCTGAGATTCTAAATGTGTCTCACAACAACTAAAACTACAGAAAATTCAAAATACAACATAAAATCAACTTCTGGTTGTACATTTGTTTCCACATATGTACAACCTCGTAATGCTAAATGCATAGGGGGATTCCTTTCCTTGCAAATGCAAGTGATATGGCAGCCCTGTTGTAATAATAATAATAATAATAATAATTTTTTTTGTCATTCGCCATTACAGCAATAGACAACATCATATACATACTAAAATACAATTAATAGTTTGAAAGAAATGACAGGTTTGTTATTAACATTATAGTATTATATTACAGTTGATAAATTCTGTTATATCACAGAATGGGTGGAGGACTAGCCAGTCATGAATTGTTTGTTTGAATAATTGTTCAGGTAATTATTGAACAGATTGAGGAAGATTATTAAATAATTTGTACCCCATGATTTCATAGCTGTTGAGTGGCTTTGACAACCTGTAGTAAGGAATATAGAGGCACCTATTCTTTCTTGTATTGTGGCTATGTACATTTTCTCTGGTTTTGTTTCTGGTAATTTCTTCTTCATATAAATTAGAACATAGTATATGTACAAGTTCATAACAGTCATGATTCACAGAACAATGGTTCACAGTGTGCCTTATATGCAGAAGCAGTAATTATCCTAATAGCTTTTTTTTGCAGTATTAATATGTCACGTACACAGCTCGAGTTCCCCCACAAAATAATTCCATATGATATTATACCCCCCCCCCCCCCCCCCCCCAACCCCCAATGAACCATGGACCTTGCCGTTGGTGGGGAGGCTTGCGTGCCTCAACGACACAGATAGCCGTACCATAGGTGCAACCACAACGGAGGGGTATCTGTTGAGAGGCCAGACAAACGTGTAGTTCCTGAAGAGGGGCAGCAGCCTTTTCAGTAGTTGCAGGGCAACAGTCTGGATGATTGATCTGACCTTGTAACAATAACCAAAACAGCCTTGCTGTGCTGGTACTGCGAACGGCTGAAAGCAAGGGGAAACTACAGCCGTAATTTCTCCCGAGGGCATGCAGCTTTACTGTATGATTAAATGATGATGGCGTTCTCTTGGGTAAAATATTCTGGAGGTAAAATAGTCCCCCATTTGGATCTCCGGGTGGGGACTACTCAG
This sequence comes from Schistocerca serialis cubense, assembly GCF_023864345.2. Classification (NCBI taxonomy): domain Eukaryota; kingdom Metazoa; phylum Arthropoda; class Insecta; order Orthoptera; family Acrididae; genus Schistocerca; species Schistocerca serialis. The sequence goes on from NC_064648.1 coordinate 63,964,353, forward strand.
GAGGGCATCATTATCAGGAGAAAGAAAACGCGTTCTACAGATCGGAGCGTGGAATGTCAGATCCCTTAATCGGGCAGGTAGGTTAGAAAATTTAAAAAGGGAAATGGATAGGTTAAAGTTAGATATATTGGGAATTAGTGAAGCTCGGTGGCAGGAGGAATAAGACTTTTGGTCAGGTGAATACAGGGTTATAAATACAAAATCAAATAGGGGTAATGCAGGAGTAGGTTTAATAATGAATAGGAAAATAGGAGTGTGGGTAAGCTACTACAAACAGCATAGTGAACGCATTATTGTGGCCAAGATAGACACAAAGCCCACGCCTACTACAGTAGTAGAAGTTTATATGCCAACTAGCTCTGCAGATGTTGAAGAAATTGATGAAATGTATGATGAGATAAAAGACATTATTCAGGTAGTGGAGGGAGACGAAAATTTAATAGTCATGGGTGACTGGAATTCGATAGTAGGAAAAGGAAGAGAAGGAAACATAGTAGGTGAATACGGATTGGGGCTAGCAAAGAAAGAGGAAGCCGCCTGGTAGAATTTTGCACTCAGCATAACTTAATCATAGCTAACACTTGGTTCAAGAATCATGAAAGAATGTTGTATACATGGAAGAATCCTGGAGATACTAAAAGGTATCAGATAGATTATATAATGGTAAGACAGAGATTTAGGAACCAGGTTTTAAATTGTAAGACATTTCCAGGGGCAGATGTGGATTCTGACCACAATCTATTGGTTATGAACTGCAGATTAAAACTGAAGGAACTACAAAAAGGTGGGAATTTAAGGAGATGGGACCTGGGTAAACTGAAAGAACCAGAGGTTGTACAGAGTTTCAGGGAGAGTATAAGGGAACAATTGACGGGAATGGGGGAAAGAAATACAGTAGAAGAGGAATCGGTAGCCTTGAGGGATGAAATAGTGAAGGCAGCGGAGGATCAAATAGGTAAAAAGACGAGGGCTGGTAGAAACCCTTGGGTAACAGAAGAAATATTGAATTTAATTGATGAAAGGAGAAAATATAAAAATGCAGTCAATGAAGCAGGCAAAAAGGAATACAAACGTCTCAAAAATGAGATCGACAGGAAGTGCGAAATGGCTAAGCAGGGATGGCTAGAGGATAAATGTAAGGATGTAGAGGCTTGTTTCACTAGGGGTAAGATAGATACTGCCTACAGGAAAATTAAAGAGACCTTTGGAGAGAAGAGAACCACTTGTATGAATATCAAGAGCTCAGATGGCAACCCAGTTCTAAGCAAAGAAGGGAAGGCAGAAAGGTGGAAGGAGTGTATAGAGGGTCAATACAAGGGCGATGTATTTGAGGACAATATTATGGAAATGGAAGAGGATGTAGATGAAGATGAAATGGGAGATACGATACTGCGTGAAGAGTTTGACAGAGCACTGAAAGACCTGTGTCGAAACAAGGCCCCGGAAATAGACAACATTCCATTGGTACTATTGACGGCCTTGGGAGAGCCAGTCCTGACAAAACTGTACCAACTGGTGAGCAAGATGCATGAGACCGGCGAAATATCCTCAGACTTCAAGAAGAACATAGTAATTCCTATCCCAAAGAAAGCAGATGTTGACAGATGTGAAAATTACTGAACTATCAGTTTAATAAGTCACAGCTGCAAAATACTAATGCGAATTCTTCACAGACGAATGGAAAAACTGGTAGAAGCCGACGTCGGGGAAGATCAGTTTGGATTCCGCAGAGATGTTGGAACACGTGAGGCAATACTGACCCTATGACTTATCTTAGAAAATAGATTAAAGAAAGGCAAACCTATGTTTCTAGCATTTGTAGACTTAGAGAAAGCTTTTGACAATGTTGACTGGAATACCCTCTTTCAAATTCTAAAGATGGCAGGGGTAAAATACAGGGAGCGAAATGCTATTTACAATTTGTACAGAGACCAGATGGCAGTTATAAGAGTTGAGGGGCATGAAAGGGAAGCAGCAGTTGGGAAGAGAGTGAGACAGGGTTGTAGCCTGTCCCCGATCTTATTCAATCTGTATATTGAGCAAGCAGTAAAGGAAACAAAAGAAAAATTTGGAGTAGGTATTAAAATCCATAGAGAAGAAATAAAAACATTGAAGTTCGCCGATGACATTGTAATTCTATCAGAGACAGCAAAGGACTCAGAATAGCAGTTGAACGGAATGGATAGTGTCTTGAAAGGAGGATATAAGATGAACATCAACAAAAGCAAAACGAGGATAATGGAATGTAGTCGAATTAAGTCGGGTGATGCTGAGGGTATTACACTGCTGGCCACTGTAAATGCAACACCAAGAAAGACAAGAGGTAGCACAACAAAATTTATTTTGTAGATAACATGTTCACCAAGTATCAAATGATTACGTTTACAGACGTCTGTGACCATATGTGGTTCCTGCCAGAATCAGTAGCCAGAGTAGCCGCCATTGTTGGAGATCACCGCTGCCACACGTCTCGGCATTGAGTCAAAGAGACATTGGATGTGTTCCTGGGGTACAGCAGCCCAAGCAGCTTCCACACGTTGCCAAAGATCATCTAGTGTGGCAGCTGGGGATGTAATCTGGGTCACTTGTTGAGCAACCATGGACCACATGTTTTCTATCGGCGAAAGATCCGGAGAGCGAGCCGGCCAGGGAAGCAATTCAATCTGGTTATTGACGAAGAACCTTTGGACAATGCGTGCCACTTGTGGTCGCGCATTATCCTGTTGAAATATGGCTGTGGCCGAGCCCTGAAGGTAAGGAAGGACAACTGGCTCCAGCGCCTCAGATATGTAGTGCCGGCTATTTAAAGTACCGGCAATGCGTACTAGAGGCGTGTGAGAGTAATATCCAATACCGCCCCATACCATAATACCCGGTGCAAGACCAGTGTGGCGGTGCATAATGCAGCTGTCCAGCAACCTCTCTCCACGGTGTTTCCACACTTGAATCCGACCATCGTGGTGCTGCAGACAGAAGCGTGCCTCATCAGTAAAGACAACGTCATTCCATTCTGCCGTCCACATCCATCTGTCATCACACCATTGGCGATGGAGACGTCTGTGGTTCTGCGTCAATGGTAGACGAAGCAATGGACGTCTTGCGGACAGACCACTCTGCTGTAAACGGCGTCGAATGGTACGCGCAGACACTGGATGATGCGTTACAGACGCAATGTGCTGTACTATGGTTCGGGATGTCACTGAGCGATCCGTCACTGCCATGCGCACAATTTGCCTATCAGCACGTGCAGTGGTGCACCGAGGTGAATGCGATCGACCACGTCGGTCCGTCGTGCCCTCCTGCATCCAACGGTCACATATCCGCATTACAGTTGTTTGGTTTCGTCCAACACGACTAGTGACTTCTCTGTATGATAATCCACAATCTCAGTAAGCCACTATCCTTCCTCTGTCGAACTCAGATACTTGATCAAAAGATGTTCGCTGTTGTCTACGAGGCATAACGGATCGTCTTGTGAGACAACCACAAGGTAAACACACGTGCCGAATGTACACTCGTCGAAATCGCCAAGCGTTAAATGGCGCTATGAGGTGGCGCCACAGGCGCGCGTGATGTGCGTCTGCGCTGAAATTCTAATCAGTTGCATATCTCATCGCTGCAAACTCATCGTGTAAATTTCACTTGATTCGGATGCTTCCTTCAGGGTGTTGCATTTACGGTGGCCAGCAGTGTAGATTAGGAAATGAGACACTTAGAGTAGTAAAGGAGTTTTGCTATTTGGGGAGCAAATTAACTGATGATGGTCGAAGTAGAGAGGATATAAAATGTAGAATGGCAATGGCAAGGAAAGCATTCATGAAGAAGAGAAATTTCTTAACATCGAGTATAGAAGATGACAGCCAAAAACAGTTGCAGGATAGAATTTTTTTATTAAAATTCTTGACCAAGGTTTCGGTACATATAAATATACCTTTATCAGAAGTAAAACTTCTAAAATTACATCATGCACTGGAGAATAATGCATGATGTAATTTTAGAAGTTTTACTTCTGATGAAGGTATATTTATATGTACCGAAACCTTGGTCAAAAATTTTAATAAAAAAAAATTCTATCCTGCAACTGTTTTTGGCTGTCATCCTTTATTGTGAAGAATTTTAACAGTTGCTGCTGCAGCCATGTTTAAAATCTTGTGATCGAGTATAGATTTAAGTGTCAGGAAATCATTTCTGAAAGTATTTGTATTGAGTGTAGCCATGTATGGAAGTGAAACATGGACGATAAATAGTTTAGACAAGAAGAGAATAGAAGCTTTCGAAATGTGGTGCTACAGGAGAATGCTGAAGATTAGATGGGTAGATCACATAACTAATGAGGAGGTGTTGAATAGGATTGGGGAGAAGAGAAGTTTGTGGCACAACTTGACTAGAAGAAGGGATTGGTTAGTAGGACATGTTCTGAGGCATAAAGGGATCACCAATTTAGTATTGGAGGGCAGTGTGGAATGTAAAAATCGTAGAGGGAGACCAAGAGATGAATACACCAAGCAGATTCAGAAGGATGTAGGTTACAGTAGGTACTGGGAGATGAAGAAGCTTGCACAGGATAGAGTAGCATGGAGAGCTGCATCAAACCAGTCTGAGGACTGAAGACCACAACAACAACAACAACAACAACAACCAGACATATTATACAAAAAACACTCAATATTTCAGCTGTGATTACTTTTCACTGTTAGCTACCTCCTCTACCTGTTCTACAGGTGTATAATCATTTTGCTCTCTGATGTTTAGTTGCTTGAAATCTAAATGACCTGAACTATGTAGACGAACTGTTAGAACGACACGGTACAGCACAGCAATCCATTTCTGAATTTTGTAACCAAAATTTTACTTTCTTCCCACATGCACAAACAATACAAGAAAACAGCCCTCTACTGTCCCCAACAGGGCTGCCATTGCATTTGCAAGGAAAGGAATCGCCCATATGCATTTAGCATTACGAGGCTTGTCCTGCCATCTACTGGTAACCCCGAACAACAGATATGTGGATATGAATGTACAACCGGAAGCTGGTTTTATGATGCATTTTGAATTTTCTGTAGTATTAGTTGTTGTGAGACACACTTTAGGATCTCGGCCTTTATCTTTTATGATTGAAGTTGCTATAAAGGAACATTAATTCCAACTATTTATGATGAGACTGCTACGTGCTCGTTCCTGTTATTACAGCAAAGGCTATATATTTGCAATGCGGGCATTTAAAGGGTGCCCAACTTTTTCAACCGCAAGTTAACAATCCTTGCTCACGGCCAACACAAGTGGTTTGCAATCGAAGCAGAATCAAACCCCCTCCCCCCCCACGACCCAGGCAACAATCCTTTTCCCGACCACCAATCCCAACATCGATCCCCCAACCCTAACCCCCCCAACTTCCATCGCCTTCCTAAATGTGAATGGGTTCAACAGAAAACAGCCTCTAGTTGAGGGATTGGTTAACACAAACAGCATTTACCTAATAGGACTCTCCGAAGTAGAAGTACGTACTGGCCCCAGCCCCCTCCAACTCGCCAGGATGACACAACACAGAACACCACAAATGCGAGCAAATAGAGGAGGAGTGGCGGTCTGCCACAGCGCCGACTTCCACGCTCTCAGAGTCGACCCACAGCCCCACTTAGCCAATCTCGATCTCATAATACTTAGAGCAAACAGCCCCTATTTGGGTCGCCTACACATCGCAACAGTATACGTCTCCCCCCAAGACCCCTTCCCTACAGACCTGATAACCTACCTAGTGTCCAAAGGAGAATTCATCCTAATGGGGGACCTCAACACTCGCCACACTGCCTTTGGAGACTCAGCCACAAACACCAGGGGTGTCTCACTCCTAAACTTATTGGATAGCCACCCTATCATCTGCCTCAACAATTGAGCTCCAACCCTGACAAACTCACGAGGATACTCAATCCCTGACCACATCCTCTTCTCAGTAAAAGTAGCTAACCGCTGCTCGGACTGTACCATAAGTGACAGTGTGGGCAACGACCACCTTGCCTTATTATTCAACACAACCGTCTTCAGTACCTTCAAACTGCCCACAGTGACAAAAACCATAAGAGCAGAAAACAACAGAAACTGGAAAAAATTTGGAGAAATCCTTAAAAACGAAGTTCCACAAACGCCAATTTCGGACGAACCTGACTTAAACATCCACAACACAAAAATCATAGAGGCATTTAACAAAGTGTATTGTGACAGCGTCCCCCTTATCGACATCAGAGAAGGAACCGTTAAAATTCCCCCCCATATCCTCAACATCATTAGGGAAAAGAGACACGCATACAGACAGTTCGAGCAGACTCTCGACCCCTCCCTAAAGTGAGAATGGAACCGACTAAGCAGGCAAGCCAGATCTGCTCTACAACGCCGGCGAGTGGAAATACAGGCAGAAAAGTGCAGCTCTCTGAATCCAAAAGAACCACGAAAATTCTGGCGATGCTTTAGGATCATCACAGGACTAAGTCATGCTCCCTCGAGCCCTGCTCTTGTACTAGAAGAAATACCATAGCGGACAATCCAGGGAAAGCGGAAGTATTCCACGACTCCCTGGCGCTAGTGCACTCATTCCCCGAAGACCCACTATTTGACAATCACCACGCCGAAAACGTAAACAACCTAACAGAGAAGCTATACCAATCCCCAATAACACCCACCAAAGACCAGTCCGATCTTACCCTGCCCATCAGCAACACAGAGATAACTACAGCCATCAAAATAGGAAAAAATGGAGCACCAGGACTAGACGGCATCACACTGAGACAAGTCAAAAACGCACCTGCACTGCCTCTCCTCTCCTTCTTGTCTATCCTGTTCAACACTGCCTTCTCCCTAGGAACAGTGCCACAACAGTGGAAACATGCCGAGATCACAACGATCCACAAATCAGGCAAACCCCTCAACCGACGGACTCGTACCGACCAATTTTCGTTCTCCCCGTCATAAGCAAACTTTTTGAACACATCGCGCATAACCAAATTCGCAGACAGACACAACCTAATACCCGTGGAACAGGCAGGCTTCCACCGGTACCACTCGACAACCGACTGTATAGTCAGAATTACAGACTATGTAACCAAAGCCCTAAACAGAAGCGAGTGCACTTTGGCACTGTTCCTAGACATCGAGAGGGCATTTGACGAGGTGTGGCACAGGGGACTCTTATACAAACTCTGGACTCAGGGATTCCCACCCCTTATCTGCAAACTAATCCGAAATATCCTCTCCAACCAGAAGGGGCAAGTAACAGTAGGAGAAACTCTATCTACCCCCTTTACCCCCAAGGCCGGAGTGGCACAAGGGGCGGTCCTATCCCCTACCCTGTATAAACTGTACACTGCCGACATACCGAAACCCGAAACACGGTGTGAAGGCCTCCCCCTTCATGCTGACAATACTGCCTACTGGTGCTCCGGTACCTCAACAGACATCACCCAAACCCTCACCACAGACTACATCAATAAGCTCAAAAGATGGATGTGTAAGTGGAGAATAAGACCAAATCTCACCAAAAGCCAACTCATTCTTTTCCGACATAGGTATCTCTGCCAAAAACGAAACCAGACCCCAGACACCCTAAAGGTAACACTGTGGAACGAAGAAATTCATCCAAAAAACATGGCCCGATATCTCGGTATCACATTAGACTGTACTCTAAGTTGGTAACCTCACACCTCCCTCACCATAGACAAAGCGTGCGCCCGTACGAACTTAATAAAACTTATAAAAGGGAAATTCTATGGCGCCCCCTCCTGGGTCACAGCTGCTCCATCAGGCCAGTACTCGAGTACGCGGCAATAACCTGGCTAAACTCAGAAACGCAATCAAACGGAATACAAGCACACGACAAGTGCAACCTCCCTATTGCCGGACGACTCGACCCCGACACCACCTCTTCAGACGTCCACACCGTAACAGACACCGTCCCATTCCCGGAAAGATGCCATTTCCAAATAGCAAATTATGGATCACAAAGCCTGATAACAGATGGACCGATAAAGGACATCCTAACAGCAAAACATGGGAAATTTAGGTACCCACACTTCCAGTACCCACTCCCCACCTACACAATAGCCAAATGCATACAACAGCACATACCAGAGCACATCGCACCTGTCCTACACCTCATAGAGGAAACAGAAGACTGAGCTATAACGGACACAAAAAAGGATAGGAAAAGATTACTCCATCCAGCAGGAGCACAAATAGATAAAATACGTAGAATAATACAAGTAAACTAGGATAGTACAACAGATTAGGAACATAAGATACAGAAAGAACACAAAATTGATAAAATAAATAGAATAATGCAAGTAAACAGACTAAAAACATAAGATGCAAGAATAGAAAATAATTTATCATACAACTGAATATTCGATCCGCCATAGCTGAGGTTTTGGTGCTTTTCCTCAGGCTGTAAGGCAAATGCCAGGGCGCGTATTCCCATCAAAAAAGAAAATAAAATAATATAGAATAGTATAGAATATTCAGAAAAGAAAGCATACACTCAAAATGAAATGGAATGAAACCAAACAAAAAGTAAGCTGTTGAGTGACTTTGACAATCATTGTTAAGGAATATAGAGGCACCTATTCCTTCTTGCATTCTGGCTATGTACATTTTCTCTGGTTTTTGCTTCTGGTAATTTCTTCTTCATATAAATTAGAACATAGTATATGTACAAGTTTATAACAGTCATGATATTTTGTTCACAGAACAATGGTTTACAGTGTGCCTTATATGCAGAAGTAGTAATTATCCTAATAGCTTTTTTGTTGTTGTTGTGGTCTTCAGTCCTGAGACTGGTTTGATGCAGCTCTCCATGCTACTCTATCCTGCGCAAGCTTCTTCATCTCCCAGTACCTACTGCAACCTACATCCTTCTGAATCTGCTTAGTGTATTGATCTCTTGGTCTCCCTCTACGATCTTTACTTTCCACGCTGCCCTCCAATGCTAAATTTGTGATCCCTTGATGCCTCAAAACATGCCTACCAACCGATCCCTTCTTCTAGTCAAGTTGTGCCACAAACTTCTCTTCTCCCCAATCCTATTCAATACCTCCTCATTAGTTACGTGATCTACCCACCTTATCTTCAGCATTCTTCTATAGCACCACATTTCGAAAGCTTCTATTCTCTTCTTGTCCAAACTGGTTATCGTCCATGTTTCACTTCCATACATGGCTACACTCCGTACAAATACTTTCAGAAACGACTTCTTGACACTTAAATCTATACTCGATGTTAACAAATTTCTCTTCTTCATAAACGATTTCCTTGCCATTGCCAGTCTACATTTTATATCCTCTCTACTTCGACCATCATCAGTTATTTTACTCCCTAAATAGCAAAACTCCTTTACTACTTTAAGTGTCTCATTTCCTAATCTAATCCCCTCAGCATCACCCGATTTAATTTGACTACATTCCATTGTCCTCATTTTGCTTTTGTTGATGTTCATCTTATATCCTCCTTTCAAGACACTGTCCATTCCGTTCAACTGCTCTTCCAAGTCATTTGCTGTCTCTGACAGAATTACAATGTCATCGGTGAACCTCAAAGTTTTTAGTTCTTCTCCATGAATTTTAATACCTACTCCGAATTTTTCTTTTGTTTCCTTTACTGCTTGCTCAATATACAGATTGAATAACATCGGGGAGAGGCTACAACCCTGTCTCACTCCTTTCCCAACCACTGCTTCCCTTTCATGGCCCTCGACTCTTATAACTGCCATCTGGTTTCTGTACAAATTGTAAATAGCCTTTTGCTCCCTGTATTTTACCCCTGCCACCTTCAGAATTTGAAAGAGAGTATTCCAGTTAACGTTGTCAAACGCTTTCTCTAAGTCTACAAATGCTAGAAACGTAGGTTTGCCTTTTCTTAATCTTTCTTCTAAAATAAGTCATAAGGTTAGTATTGCCTCACGTGTTCCAACATTTCTACGGAATCCAAACTGATCTTCTCCGAGGTCCGCTTCTACCAGTTTTTCCATTCGTCTGTAAAGAATTCGCGTTAGTATTTTGCAGCTGTGACTTATTAAACTGATAGTTCAGTAATTTTCACATCTGTCAACACCTGCTTTCTTTGGGATTGGAATTATTATATTCTTCTTGAAGTCTGAGGGTATTTCGCCTGTCTCATACATCTTGCTCACCAGATGGTAGAGTTTTGTCATGACTGGCTCTCCCAAAGCCATCAGTAGTTCTAATAGAATGTTGTCTACTCCCGGGGCCTTGTTTCGACTCAGGTCTTTCAGTGCTCTGTCAAACTCTTCACGCAGTATCTTATCTCCCATTTCATGTACATCCTCTTCCATTTCCATAATATTGTCCTCAAGTACATCGCCCTTGTATAAACCCTCTATATACTCCTTCCACCTTTCTGCCTTCCCTTCTTTGCTTAGAACTGGGTTGCCATCTGAGCTCTTGATATTCATACAAGTGGTTCTCTTCTCTCCAAAGGTCTCTTTAATTTTCCTGTAGGCAGTATCTATCTTACCCCTAGTGAGACAAGCCTCTACATCCTTACATTTATCCTCTAGCCATTCCTGCTTAGCCATTTCGCACTTCCTGTCGATCTCATTTTTGAGACATTTGTATTCCTTTTTGCCTGCTTCATTGACTGCATTTTTATATTTTCTCCTTTCATCAATTAAATTCAATATTTCTTCTGTTACCCAAGGGTTTCTATTAGCCCTCGTCTTTTTACCTACTTGATCCTCTGCTGCCTTCACTACTTCATCCCTCAGAGCTACCCATTCTTCTTCTACTGTATTTCTTTCCCCCATTCCTGTCAATTGTTCCCTTATGCTCTCCCTCAAACTCTCTACAACCTCTGGTTCTTTCAGTTTATCCAGGTCCCATCTCCTTAAATTCCCACCTTTTTGCAGTTTCTTCAGTTTCAATCTGCAGCTCATAACCAATAGATTGTGGTCAGAATCCACATCTGCCCCTGGAAATGTCTTACAATTTAAAACCTGGTTCCTAAATCTCTGTCTTACCATTACATCAACAGCTACTACAACAGCAGTAACAATGGTGAATGCAAAACCGGTAGTAAGAGAAGATCCAATATGCAGTGAAGTGAACATACGAACAACAGTGGTGATGGCAGCCGTGTCATTCCCAGAAACAGCTACAGCAGTGGCAACAGTAGAAGATCTATCATGTAGCAGTGTGAACAAAAGAAGATCTGTGGCTCCTTCCCATCTAAAGGATTTTTTAATAGAAGGAGGGAAGAAGAAACACCCACGATAGGTAACTATAATTATTTAACAATATTTCACCAGAATGTTCAGTCAATAACTAATAAAGTGCAACAGTTAGAAATTGAACTAGAAGCCATAGATAGCTTGATAGTCTGCATTACTGAACACTGGTGCAAACAATCTGAAATTGAATACATAGTTTTATCTTCTTATGGATTAGCATGTTATTATAGCAGAACATTAAATAGGGGTGGGGGCTCATGTATTTATTTGAAAAAAGGACTACAGTTCCCAGTTAGGAGTGATATTATTTCTTTGAGTGAAGAAAAACATTTTGAACTTTCAGTAGTAGAGTTAAAAGAACAAAATACCCTTAAAAAATGTATATACTGTGTTTGTATAGGTCTCCCAATGGTGATGTCGAAACCTTTTTCACTAAATTAATACAAGTGTTGGACAAAATATGTAATCCTAAAGTACATATTATTATTTGTGGAGATTTAAATATCAATATGCTAAAAATGGGTGAAGTCAGCACCAGGTTCTTGAATATCTTGTACAGTTATGGTGTCTCACAACGGGCAACAAATGCCACAAGAGTAACCAAACACTCATCTTCAATAATTGACCATATTCTAACAGATATTAACCATATATGGTGCGAAGTAACTGTTAAAAACCTTGGGATATCAGACCATTTTGGTCAAAGTGCAAAACTTAAAATATCTACAAAGTTACAGGCAAAAGTGCTTAGCTACAGAAGGGTTTTTTTCTAAATCAAAAAGGTGTGAATTTACAACACAGATGACTGGCCAGACGTGGTCAGAAGGATATTCAGGAACACATGTAAATAAAAAATTCAACAAATTCATGAATATATTCAAGTTAAAATTTGAGGAAACATTTCCTAAAGTAGTAACTTCTGTTGGGGGATCTAGTAGGAAGACTTGGGTAAAAAAAAAAGGTATCAGAAAATCCTCTGAAACTCTCAAATATCTGAGATCTATCAAAAATGATAAGAGTGACCCAGCCTTCTTACAGTTGTTTCTCAGGTACAAGAGGACATACAGAAAACTATTGCAGGAAGCAAAGAGAATCCAAAATGAAAAGGCCATACAGAACTCAAACAATAAAAGCAGAGCCATTTGGAATACAGTAAAACAAGAAACTGGTAACTCAAAATGAAAGCAGATGAACATAAAAATTAGAAACAAAGGTAGTCTAATAGATGACCCTAAGGGCCTGGCTAACTATATAAATAACTACTTTAGTAATATAGCGAGAAAATGTCAAGAAAACATTCCTAAAACACAACACACAATGGCAAAGAATTATGTACCTCACACAATGCTACTGCTACCCACCAATGGAGAGGAAGTTAGTAGCATCGTACATAAATTCGAGAGTAAATCATCCACAGGTTTAGATGTAATTCCAATGTGTATACTAAAAGACTGCATTAGCAGCATAAAAGAACCCTTAACAGACATTATAAATGAGTCGTTCTCATCAGGTTGCTTCCCTAATTATCTAAAGCATGCAAAAATTCTTCCCATACACAAAAAGGTGATACAGAAAATATAGAGAATTACAGACCAGTTTCATTGCTGTCTTCTTTTTAAAATATAATGGAAACTATTATGAAAAACAGACTTATGGACTACTTAAATAAATAACAACTCCTATGCAAAGAACAGTTTGGTTTCAGGACCGGAAATGTAACAGAAGCAGCTATAGAAAAATTTACAAGAGTAGTTCCAGAAGCTCTAGATAAAGGAGAACAAGTGACAAGCATTTCCCTAGATCTCAGTAAAGCATTTGATACAGTTGAGTATTAAATACTACTAGATCAACTTGAAGCACTAGCAATCAGGGGGTTGTAAATAAATGGTTTAGATCTTACCTTGCAGACAGAGTGCAGAGGGTGGAGATATCTCAAATTTCAAGTAGCTCAAATTATTTAGTGAAACATCTTTCAGATGAACAATATTTGAACATTGGAGTACCTCAGGGGAGTTTGTTAGGCCCAGTACTATTTCTTATTTATATTAATCACTCCCCACAGTGGGTAACACAAGGTGAAACAGTGTTATTTGCTGATGACAGCAATATAATAATTACAGACAGGACACCAGAAATGTTACCGAGCGAGGTGGCGCAGTGGTTAGACACTGGACTCGCATTCGGGAGGACGACGGTTCAATCCCGCGTCCGGCCATCCTGATTTAGGTTTTCCGTGATTTCCCTAAATCACTCCAGGCAAATGCTTGGATGGTTCCACTGAAAGGGCACGGCCGACTTCCTTCCCCATCCTTCCCTAATCCAATGAGACCGATGACCACGCTGTCTGGTCTCCTTCCCCAAACCAACCAACCAACCAACCAGAAATGTTAAATGTAAAAGATGAAAAGGCACTTATGGCGGTTCACAACTGGTAAAGTAACAACAAAGTAACTCTTAATGTGAAGAATATTAATAACATAAACTTCTATATAAAGAAAAATCCGAATATGACAAAATTTAAAGTTCAAAATGAAACCATAGAGTATGTAGCCAGCAAAAAATTTTTGGGTATGTATGTTGCTCAACAATTAAAATGGGATGAACATATTAGGATGCTTGGGAAAAAAATTAGCACAGTATGCTATGCCTTACGAATATTAATCACTGTGTGCAATAGTTCATGCCAGAGAATGACATACTTTGCACACATACGTTCTATAATACGTTATGGCATAACATTCTGGGGTGCAAATGCACAAAATGTCAAATATGTGTTCAGACTGCAATAACGAGCCATCAGAATAATGAGCAAGAGTCACAAAAAAGCACACTGCAGTGAGCTATTTAAAAAAATGGGATATTCTGACAATCCCAAGTGAATATATCTTGCAAACTACAGTTTTTATTCACAAAAATATTGAGCAATATTTAGCAAACAAGAAACAGTAATTGCTTGTACCTAGACAGAATGAATAAAACTAAATCCCAAACCACTATGTTTTACCAAGGTGTCAAGATATACAATAAATTGCCAAAAGAAATCAAAAACATAAAGGAACTCTGTAAATTTAAAGCATTCCTTAAAGAATATTTATTAAAAATAATTTTTACTGGATATAATATGAATTTATTGTATATAGCTAGTATTTCATTATCTTATGTCACAAAATAATATACATATGTATGTATAATGACTACATCCATACAAAGAAATTTGTTCACAGATGAATAAATAAATAAACAAATCACTAGCATGAAGAAATGTTGTATCATCTGCAAACAACACAGTGGTGGACTTGATAAATGATGGCAGATCATTTGTCATTATTAGGAACAAAAAGGGGCCCAGTACAGATCCCTGCGGAACACCTTCCTTGACTTATTCTATACTCGACATTTCTTTCCCTACACAAATAACTTGCTTACAATCCTGAAGATATGATTTTATTAATTTAAAGCTGTTACATGTAATGCCATAGAATTCCAGTTTTTCTAGAAGTGGCTTATGCTTTACACAGTCGAAAGCTTTGCTTAGATCACAGATTGTGAGTTGAGCATTGCCCTTATCCTCAAACACTTGATGTAAGTATTTGACTACAAAGTCTATAGCACCCGCAGTAGACAACTTTTTCCTAAAACAATATTGGGATTCACTAATTATTCCTAATTTTTCAAAATAAACAGATAGCTGATGGTAAATTACACATTCCAGTATTTTAGAAAAAACTGGGACTATGGAGATTGGTCTGTAACTGGAAGTTGAGTCTATATCTCCCTTTTTATATGTTGGAACTACCCTAGCCACTTTGAGTTCTTCGGGAAAATACCGTTCGGATATACATTTATTTATACAGAATGTTAAGGGGTTCACAATTTAGTCTATTACTCTCTTTAGTATATTACAAGATATGTCATATATATCTACACTGTCTGAAGATTTCAATCATTTTACAATGCTTAAGACAAGACTAGATGAGACCTCAGCAAACATAAACGTGCCTGTGTCTGTTGGTGTTCTGCAAACATTTTTAGAAAGTAACTCTGATGAACTGATATCAGGTTTGATTATAGTATTTCCTAAATCTTCAACAGATTTAATAAAGAAATCATTGAATTTTTGGGGACTTGTATTAATTTTTTCGCTTCTTACATCTTTAGCAACACCGTTTATTAATTTCCATGGAGCTTTGTACTTATTTGTGGAATTTTCAATGGTATTTAAATTACGTGTGTTTCCCTGTCAAATCAGCACTAAGACTATAACTTGTATTACAATGACATTCGTTGAACCAATCTCTCTCAGCAAGGGACTTAAAGAGCTGAAAAATTTTGTCATCTGTGACAGGTCTGGTGATTTTAACTTTTGGGACATGCTTAGGAATAATACTCTTATCAATACAGAACCTACTTGTATAGTTTAAAGATACAGAGTCATGATCTGAAAATGGAAACGCTGTAACATCACATGATTCTTCGGTAGTTTTAAAGTTGACAAAAATATTGTCAAGAGATCTGTCACCAAATAAAAGACACAGAATATTCATCACTTATGTCCATAACTTCATCTAAAAGCTGCTGTACATGCCTTTGTTCATCTTCATAACTTCTACCAGACATTTTCCTCTGCCCTAATATCACTTGTTATGGAGCAAACAACACTGAATAAAGAATGTAGCAACAATGCAGGAAAGCAATAATGGAACTGTACACAAATAATGCTGTGGAATGAAAAGCTGACAGGAATACAAACCTAAAATTGTTAGCGATATAGCAAATGACACACCTGGAACCTTTACTCTGGGGCCATGTGAATCATAAGTAACTCGTATAAAAAAATTTTAAAAAATTATACTAAAATGCCATATTTTCACTTTATTTGCACTTAACAAGTTTACTTGGAGCAAACTAAAGCAGGATATTGAAAAAAAGTAAACAGCCTCAAGGGGTCGGTAACCCAATGGCAGTCAATATGTCGAAGGACGTGTCTGTGTCGAGCAGGCTATTGCTGTATCTGAACATTATGGGTTTGTGTTTCCTGCTCATCTGCATTAACTTAAATTTTTACATGTTTAGAGCTACCTGTCATCAATTGTACCACCTATAAATTTTGTCTCGGTCGTAATGTATCCTCCTAAAGTCACTCGACGTCCGTACCTTACTGCACACCACAGCATCTTCAGCAAACAACTGCAGATTGCTGCCCATTCTGTCTACCAGACGATTGATGTATATAGAAAATATCGGCAGTCTCACCACACTTCCCCAGGGCACACCTGACGATACCCTCGTATCTGACGAACACTCAACATCGAGGACAATGTACTGGGTTCTATTACTTAAGAAATCTTTGAATCACTCACATACCTGGTGGAAGCCTATTCCGTACATTTGTACCTCCATTAACAGGCTGCAGTGGGGCACCGTTCCCAATGCTTTTTGGAAACCTGTGAATGAGGCATCTGCCCGTTGCCCTCCAGCCACAGTTCACAGTTATCGTGTGAGAAAATGACAAGTTGAGTTTCGCACGAATGACGCTTTCTAAAGCTGTGCCGATTCGTGGACATAAGCTTTACAGTCTCAACTGATTTGAAAAGTATAGTAAGGAACAAACTCTCACAACTGTGACTACATCGTAATTTACGTGATATAAAACCGAAGTGTGCACTCGGCATTATTAATGTCGGGCCCTGTGATAACGGAAAAGTGCAAGCCCGAAGCCCGTGAGGTGATGCAATTGATTCGCAGTCGGAAACGGGATTTTTTTTTCAATGTGTCTTTATACTAGGCTTCGTCTATTAGTACTGTGACGATACGGCAGGGACGACACGCGTTTCAGATTCCACATCGAAGTGTAGGTCCCATTTCCCCGGGAGGATTACTGGAGCAGATTAAGTGGAGATGTTAACAGTCAGGTACAACAGGAAGACTGTACACATTTTAGCTTTTGGCCAAAAGGCCTTCTTCCAAAGTAGAAAACAAACACACAAAAGTGCGTGCACAATGAGACTACCATCTCAGGTGGCCAGACTATGGACTGCAACGGTGGAGGTAAGGAGGAGGCAAGGGACAGAGGGGTGGGAGTGAGGAGGAAGGATGGCAACGCGTGAGTGGAGGAAGATGTAGAGCTGGTCACGGGGGGATGCAGGAACTTATAATTATATACAGGGTGTTACAAAAAGGTACGGCCAAACTTTCAGGAAACATTCCTCACACACAAAGAAAGAAAATATGTTATGTGGACATGTCTCCGGAAACGCTTACTTTCCATGTTAGAGCTCATTTTATTACTTCTCTTCAAATCACATTAATCATAGAA
Organism: Schistocerca serialis cubense; assembly: GCF_023864345.2. Classification (NCBI taxonomy): domain Eukaryota; kingdom Metazoa; phylum Arthropoda; class Insecta; order Orthoptera; family Acrididae; genus Schistocerca; species Schistocerca serialis. The sequence goes on from NC_064648.1 coordinate 63,981,896, forward strand.
TGGAAACACACAGCAACAGAACATACCAGCTTGACTTCAAACACTTTGTTACAGGAAATGTTCAAAATGTCCTCCGTTAGCGAGGATACGTGCATCCACCCTCTGTCGCATGGAATCCCTGATGCGCTGATGCAGCCCTGGAGAATGGCGTATTCTATCACAACCGTCCACAATACGAGCACGAAGAGTCTCTACATTTGGTACTGGGGTTGCGTAGGCAAGAGCTTTCAAATGCCCCTATAAATGAAAGTCGAGAGGGTTGAGGTCAGGAGAGTGTGGAGGCCACGGAATTGGTCCGCCTCTACCAATCCGTCGGTCACCGAATCTGTTGTTGAGAAGCGTACGAAAACTGCGACTGAAATGTGCAGGAGCTCCATCATGCATGAACCACATGTTGTGTCGTACTTGTAAAGGCACATGTTCTAGCAGCACAGGTAGAGTATCCCGTACGAAATCGTGATAACGTGCTCCATTGAGCATAGGTGGAAGAACGTGGGGCCCAATCGAGACATCACCAACAATGCCTGCCCAAACGTTCACAGAAAATCTGTGTTGATGATGTGATTGCACAATTGCGTGTGGATTCTCGTCAGCCCACACATGTTCATTGTGAAAATTTACAATTTGATCACGTTGGAATGAAGCCTCATCCGTAAAGAGAACATTTGCACTGAAATGAGGATTGACACATTGTCGGATGAGCCATTCGCAGAAGTGTACCCGTGGAGGCCAATCAGCTGCTGATAGTGCCTGCACACGCTGTACACGGTACGGAAACAACTGGTTCTCCCGTAGCACTCTCCATACAGTGACGTGCTCAATGTTACCTTGTACAGCAGCAACTTCTCTGACGCTGACATTAGGGTTATCGTCAACTGCACAAAGAATTGCCTCGTCCATTGCAGGTGTCCTCATCATTCTATGTCTTCGCCAGTCGCGAGTCATAGGCTGGAATGTTCCGTGCTCCCTAAGACGCCGATCAATTGCTTCTAACGTCTTCCTGTCGGGACACCTTTGTTCTGGAAATCTGTCTCGATACAAACGTACCGCACCACGGCTATTGCCCCATGCTAATCCATACATCAAATGGGAATCTGCCAACTCCACATTTGTAAACGTTGCACTGACTGCAACACCACGTTCGTGATGAACACTAACCTGTCGATGCTACGTACTGACGTGCTTGATGCTAGTACTGTAGAGCAATGACTCACATGTCAACATAAGCACCGAAGTCAACATTACCTTCCTTCAATTGGGCCAACTGGCGGTGAATTGAGGAAGTACAGTACATACTGACGGAACTAAAATGAGCTCTAACATGGAAATTATGCGTTTCCAGACACATGTCCACGTAACATCTTTTCTTTATTTGTGTGTGAGGAATGTTTCCTGAAAGTTTGGCTGTACCTTTTCATAACACGCTGTATATATATGAATATAATAGAGGGAAACATTTCACGTGGGAAAAATATATCTAAAAACAAAGATGATGTAACTTACCAAATGAAAGCATTGGTATGTTGATAGAGACACTAATGAACACTAACGAACACACAAAATTCAAGCTTTCGCAATCCATGGTTGCTTCGTCAGAAAAGAGGGAAGGAGAGGGAAAGACGAAAGGATGTGGGTTTTAAGGAAGAGGGTAAGGAGTCATTCCAATCCCAGGAGCGGAAAGACTTACCTTAGGGGGAGAAAGGGACTGACATCTCTGCCCGAACTCTTTGCCGTTACACATGTCAGCTTGTGTGTGTGTGTGTGTGTGTGTGTGTGTGTGTGTGTGTGTACCTGCCCCTTTCTCCCCATAAGGTAAGTCTTTCCACCTGCCCCTTTCTCCCCATAAGGTAAGTCTTTCCACTCCCGAGATTGGAATGACTCCTTACCCTCTCCCTTAAAACCCACATCCTTTCATCTTTCCCTCTCCTTCCCTCTTTCCTGACGAAGCAACGGTGGGTTGCGAAAGCTTGAATTTTGTGTGTGTGTTTGTGTTTGTTAGTGCCTCTGCATTTCGTACTAGAATGTCGTGTTCCCAGTTTGGCACAACTTTGCCACAGGAAACATGAAAGCGGTTGGAGACGTCCGTCTTCTGGTCGGCTCCTGATCATTATCAGGAGGAGGATAGTTTTTGATTACGCAAAGGCTTCTATTATTTGAAAAGAACAACCCGGATTTCTTTACATAATCAGTACAAATTTTATAATTACCTAGGGGACCTTTAACAATGAACAATAAAAAAATTGCATTTGCAAATGAAATCATTAATAAATGGGGCAGCTATGAGTTGTATAGAGAGCAAGGAGCGGCCTTATGTCTACGACCAGGATGCCGCAGTACTCTCTGCTGTAGTAAAGGATGTTTGACATTCATAAAAATAATATGACATGGAGGTTAAAGGAAAATAATAGAAAAAGAAATCTGGTAAACACTAAATATATTCAAATAATTCTCACAATTTATATTATTATTTATAAACAGTATAACTTACATAAGAAATTTTCTGACTGTATGGTGCGATCAGATTTCAGCCTGTCCTGTGCTAACTTCTTGGTTCACGTTTTTGTCACAAATTACAGTCATTACTTTTCTCCTTCCTTTGAGACAATTCTTGCACTGTTCAACACCTTCATAACAATAACTTGCTGATTTATAGTATCAAACATAAATTACTTGAATTTTATTAATCAATAACTGTTGTCCGCACGCTGGCAAGACCGCTCACTTTTACGGCTTAAATATGACTTTTTTTTACGCTTTCACATTAGAATTATGACAAAATCTGAAGATCTACAAAGGTTTTTACCATCATATTTTTCATTTAGATTGAAGCGGAACACTCAGTTCAGCTTCTGTTAAAATGTTTCTTTGACTGCTCAATCGGTGTATTAGCATTCGCGCTAGATGCACATCTTTACAGTTTCGTAAATTATGTAAAACAAATGGCTTTCTGAGAATAGGTCTCATGTCATAAGTTGACCATTTAATATACAGCTAGGTGAATGTCTTTCCAAGGGTACTCACAGCTTTCATTTGACGGGAAGCCCAATAATATTACGGGGGGGAAGGGAGGGGAGAGAGAAGCAGAAAAAGAAAGGTGGCCAAAGACAGTGTTCATGTGTATGTGAGATGTGTTTGCATCTGTGTGTGTGTGTGTGTGTGTGTGTGTGTGTGTGTGTGTGTGTGTGTGTGTTTTGTCTACTTTAGAAGAAAGCGAATCAACTGAAAGCTTACTTGTTAGCTATCTTTTTGTTGTGCCTATCTGCGACTCAATGTCTCCACTACATGGTGAGTAGCAATCTGTCCTTTTCATAATATTGTCATTATTCCAGTCTCGATTTTCCATTGTTTAATTTTGGAGTAGATTACGGATGCACATGCTGTCAAAAGCAGAGTCCAGTTGAAAGTACTTGCAAACTGGCCACTGAACATGCCTCCTAAAAGACTTCCTAGCCAACTGTGGTGTGTGAATTTTCTTTATTTATCTCATCGTCAATATTTGGCTTAGCAGTACAATTGTGTACTCAGTTCTGCAGACTATGTCTATGATATCGTTTAAGGAAGGGGATGCTGTTCTTTACACTCATTTACACCTTTCTCTCTTCTTTCTTAGTGGATGTTCCTTCCCTTTTGGTCTTACCCTATTCAGCTTTCTGTGGTTTGATAGTTCTAACTGTGGACTCACAAGCCATATCAGATTTTTTGTTGACAACAGATGCGGTGAGCCTCTGAATGTGCACTTCTTCCCGGACGGAGTTTTGTTGGCAGGTGATCACGGGTGGGCTGTTGTTGTTGTTGTTGTTGTGGTCTTCAGTCCTGAGACTGGTTTGATGCAGCTCTCCATGTAAACACAGCCCACACCATTATCGAGCTACCACCAGCTTGCACATTGCCTTGTTGACAACTTGGGTCTAGAGCTTCATGGTGTCTACACCACACTCAGACCCTACCACGAGCTCTTACAAAATGAAATCCCGACTCATCTCACTATGCAACAGTTTCCCAGTCGTCTAGAGTCACACTGATATGGTCACGAACCCAGGAGATGATGATAATGATGATGATGACGATGACGATTGGTTTGTGGGGTGCTCAACTGCGCGGTTATCAGCACCCATACAAATTCCCAACCGTTGCTCAGTCCAAACTCGCCACTTTCACGTATGATGATGAAATGATGAGGACAACACAAACATCCAGTCATCTCGAGACAGGTGCAAATCTCTGACGCCGCCGGGAATCGATCCCGGGACCCCGTGCTCGGGAAGCGAGAACGCGACCGCGAGACCATGAGCTGTGGACGCGAACCTGGGAGGGGCACTGCAGGCGATGTCGTGCTATCGGCAAAGGCACTCGTGTCGGGCATCTGTAGTCGTACGTAGCCGCTAACACTAAATTTCACCCCACTGTCCTAACAGATACATTTGTCGTACGCCCCACATCGATTTCTGCTGTTATTTGACGCAGTGTTGCTCATCTGTTAGCACTGACAACTCTATGCAAACACCACTTCTCTCAGCAGTGTAGTGAAGGCTGTCAGCCACTGCGTTGTCCGTGAGAAGGGGTAATGCCCAAAATTCGGTATTCTCGGCACACTCTCGACATTCTGTATCTTAGAATATTGAATACTCTGACAATTTCCAAAATGGAATGTCTAGTGCATCTAACTTCAACTGCCATTCTGCATTTACAGTCTGTTAATTCACATTGCACTGCCTTAATCCCATCGGAACCATTTCGTACGAATCCCCTGACTACGAATGACAGCTCCGCTAGTGGACTGCCCATCTATACCCCATTTACTCGACACTACCACCGTCTGTATATGTGCAAATCGCTATCTATCCTGTGACTTTTGTCACCTCAGTATATTTCAGTGATTACGAAATCGAATGACATTTATAAAGAACTTGGCAGTACGAGCCCAGTAAACAGTATGACGTTGCGAGCTCCCTGGACCGGATGCGTGCTCTGATTCGATCGGAAACGCTACCGTAAAGCCGTTGCATTCCCTCCTGAGGAAAGACGACTCACAACTGTCGTAACCGGTTCTCGACAGCTGGGATACTGGCACCCGGACGGAGCTGAAGTCCGAACTAGTCCGACACCGGTAACAAATACGGGGATCTTTCTGCCACAGGAGTACCTCACTGTTACACACGAGCTCGTAGAGATACGATTTGCGTGTGGCCGAGTATTGTGCTGTCAAAAAAAACGAGACCGCGGTACTGTCACACGAGAGAGAACACGTGAGGATGCGGGACGTCTGTGTCGTGCAGTCACGTCGTCACAGTTCTGCCATCACTACCCGAAGTCGTACCCGCCGGCACCCCACACTGTCACACCAGAAATAGCACCCCTGTCCCGCTCTGAAATACTGGAAGAATGTGGCCTCTTCCCGGGTCACCTCCGCACTTGCCGACAGTGGTGAACCGGAGTAGAGCACAACTGCAGTTCGTTACTGACTACAGTGTGACACCTTTCGTAGGTAGTAGACGTTTCTCGGTCACGGTAGCACTCTAGAGGCAGCTGCTCGTGTCGTGACGTTATACGGCAGCCTACGCGTGGGACGGAGTGCCCGTGAGTTCCGCTGCTATTAGTCTTCGACCTGTGGTACGGGATCTCACAGAATGTTGCGAGGAGTCATTTACTTGTACACGGATGGCAGGTACCGATGTGAAGAGGTTCCGGTACGGTCCACACACAGTACAGTTTCCTGTGTAGTGGCGGTCAGAGACGCTCCGGTGGAACCTCGGTGACAAGTACGCCTGTCCTCCAGATCCTGTACACCCTAAAATTGGGTCACTGTCACATCTGAATGCTACACAAATCTGGACACTGCACGATTCGACCAAATGGCCAAATGGAGACCCAGATGAGGCCCCTGCCAAACTCTGGCAGGTGCAGATAATGATGACTCACACGAGTAAATGGCATCTGTGTTTCCTTCACAGTGATTTCTCAACACGTGACAATGTTCACACTCCTCGTATACACCCTACTAGACGTGGTAAAACACTGAACGTAAACAACACTAATGCTCTTCGGTGGCCGTTTACACGTTACAGATTTTGAAACTCTAACCATCTTTGAACCTACCTCTGGAATGTTCACGTACAATCTTACGTCGACATTTGACCAAATCTTCTAGGTGCTTCACATTTTTTGTGAAGCAGTGTATCAATATATGCCTCACTGAAGTTTGTGTGGGAGGGGGAGGTCTCGGGCTCCGCAAGTCCTCTGCCAAAATACTATCGACCTCGAGCACAAAGCACATAAAGTCTTGTCACACACTGAGATGAGCAACTTTTGTAAATATCATATCAATGTTAGTTTTATAAATGTTCTTTTTTCTCAAAGTGTGTAATAACCATAAATGAGGCAACAAGCAGCACAATATAAATTTACAACCCCAAACTATAGACAAAAGGATTTAACTTGTACAAGAAGGTAGTGGTGACCCAATACTTGTCAACACACACACAGTGGCCATGCTGATTCTCTCCCTCTCTCTCTCTCTCTCTCTCTCTCTCTCTGTCTGTCTTGCTGCATGCTGTCTCATCTACACACCCTGAACATTCCCATTCCACTATGCTCTTTCCATCTCTTTCTCATCCACAAACAACCTTAAAGCACCTTGAAGGATTTCGTTGCTTTGCTATCTGCATTTTGCTGCCTGGGGATATTTAAACCTATGCCATCCTGCACAGAGTACAGACCCTACTCAAGTTTGTGATTGCACCATCAAATGTGTACCACTTCGGATCACATATTCAATTAAATGACACAAGAAAAAAATACACTACTGGCCATCACAATTGCTACACCAAGAAGAAATGCAGATGATAAACGGGTATTCATTGGACAAATATATTATACTAGAACTGACATGTGATTACATTTTCACGCAATTTGGGTGAATAGATCCTGAGAAATCAGTACCCAGAACAACCACCTCTGGCCATAATAATGGCCTCGATACGCCTGGGCATTGAGTCAAACAGAGCTTGGATGACGTGTTCAGGTACAGCTGCCCATGCAGCTTCAACATGATACCACAGTTCATCTAGAGTAGTGACTGATGTATTGTGATGAGCCAGTTGCTCGGACACCATTGACCAGACGTTTTAGATCTGGAGAATGTGCTGGCCAGGGCAGCAGTTGAACATTTTCTGTATCCAGAAAGGGCTGTACAGGACCTGCAACATGTGGTCATGTATTATCCTGCTGAAATGTAGGGTTTCACAGGGATCTAATGAATGGTAGAGCCACGGGTCGTAACACATCAGAAATGTAGTGTCCACTGTTCAAAGTGCCATCAAAGTGAACAAAAGGTGACCGAGACGTGTAACCAATGGCACCCCATACCATCACGCTGGGTTATACGCCAGTACAGTAATGACGAATACAAGCTTCCAATGTGCGTTCACCGTGATGTCGCTAAACACGGATGCGAGCATCACGATACTGTAAACAGAACCTGGATTCATCCGACACAGTTACGTTTTGCCATTTGTGCACCCAGGTTCGTCGTCAAGTACACCATAACAGGCACTCTCATCTGTGATGCAGCATCAAGAGTAACTGCAGCCACGATCTCAGAGCTGATAGTCCATGCTGCTGCAAACATCATCGAACTGTTCGTGCAGATGGCTGTTGTCTTTCAAACATCCCCATCTGTCGACTCAGGGATCGAGACGTGGCTGCACCATACATTACAGCCGTGTGGATAAGATGCCTTTCATCTCGACTGTTAGTGATACAAGGCCGCCGGGATCCAGCACGGCGTTCCGTATTACCCTCCTGAACCCACCGATTCCAAATTCTGCTAACAGTCATCGGATCTCGACCGACGCAAGCAGCAATGTCACGATACAATAAACCGCAATCGCGATAGGCTACAATCCGACCTTCATCAAAGTCAGAAACGTGACGGTAGGCATTTCTCCTCCTTACACGAGGCATCACAACAACTTTTCACCAGGCAACGCCGGTCAACTGCTGTTTGTGTACGAGAAATCGGTCGGAAACTTTGCTCATCTCAGCTCATCTCTAGGTGTCGCAACCAGCACCAACCTCGTGTGAATGATCTGAAAAGCTAATCGTTTGCATATGACAGCATCTTCTTCCTATCGGTTAAATTTCGCGTCTGTAGCACGTCATCTTCGTGGTGGAGCAGTTTTAGTGGCCAGTAATGTAGTTTGTTACTCACTACAAAGGTGACACGGCGAGTTGCAGACGGGGACAGTGGCTCGGGAAAAGGAGACACGGACCTGCACACGTTACCGCCGCTTCAGGCAGCTGGGTCTGGATCTGGAATGTGAGTGTCACTCAGAACAGAGGCAGAAATCTCGGGGGCGCGGGGAAGGGGAAGTGACAGCAGGTTACAGGTGGGCGGAGAGGGGATCACCGTCCGGTAGTGTGCGGAGGGACTAGACTGTCGACGGGCACAGTGTCGTGAGGCCGTGTGGCGGGGGGAGGGGACGAGCGGGAGAGGAGAAAGGTGGGCAGGCGGGCGGGCGGGTGGGCGCATCGGCAGAGGGCGGCACGCGGAGAGGGAAGACGGGGAGGTGGGAAGAGGGAGGTGGCGGACGGAGGGAGTGGGGACGGTAGGTTACCGTAGGTTTAGGCTGTGGTAATTTTGGGGGCAGATAATGCCTCGCAAGAATAGTGCCCACCTGTGCAGTTCAGAAAAGCCGGTGGTGGAGGGAAGGCTCTGGACGGCTCAGTTAGTGAAGTGGCCTTCGAAATCGAGCACGTTACGTTACGTTGTGTTACGTTACATTACGTCGTGCTACACGGTGTTCTACCTTGCTGTCGGCCACAGTTTGGCTGTGGCTGTTCTTCCCGGTGGACAGTGGGTCAGTAGTCGTGTTGTGTTGTTGTGGTCTTCAGTCCTGAGACTGGTTTGATGCAGCTCTCCGTGCTACTCTATCTTGTGCAAGCTTCTTCATCTCCCAGTACTTACTGCAACCTACATCCTTCTGAATCTGCTTAGTGTATTCATCTCATGGTTTCCCTCTAAAATTTTTACCCTCCACACTGCCCTCCAGTACTTAATTGGTGCTCCCTTGATGCCTCAGAAAATGTCCTACCAGCCGATCCCTTCTTCTTGTCAAGTTGTGCCACAAACTCCTCTTCTCCCCAATTCTATTCAATACCTCCTCATTAGTTATGTGACCTACCCATCTAATCTTCAGCATTCTTCTGTAGCACCACATTTCAAAAGTTTCTATTCTCTTCTTGTCCAAACTATTTACCGTCCACGTTTCACTTCCGTACGTGGCTACACTCTGTACAAATACTTTCAGAAACGACTTCCTTACACTTAAATCTATACTCAATGTTAACAAATTTCTCTTCCTCATAAACGCTTTCCTTACCATTTTATATCCTCTCTACTGCAACCATCATCAGTTATTTTGCTCCCCAAATAGTAAAACTCCTTTACTACTTTAAGTGTCTCATTTCCTAATCTAATTCCCTCAGCATCACTTGACTTAATTAGACTACATTCCATTATCCTCGTTTTGCTTTTGTTGATGTTCATCTTATATCCTCCTTTCGAGACACTGTCCATTCCGTTCAACTGTTCTTCCCAGTTCTTTGCTGTCTCTGACAGAATTACAATGTCATCGGTGAACCTCAAAGTTTTTGTTTCTTCTGCATGGATTTTAATACCTACTCTGAACTTTTCTTTTGTTTCCTTCACTGCTTGCTCAATATACAGATTGAATAGCATCGTGGAGAGGCTACAACCCTGTCTTACTCCATTCCCAACCACTGATTCCCTTTCATGTCCCTTGACTCTTATAACTGCCGTCTGCTTTTTATTTCCTTATTCCCTCTTAGTGCCAATACTTTTGTTTTATTTGTGTTAATCCTCATTCCACGTTTTCTTCCCGTTAGTTTCAATGGTGTCCACCAAATACTGTAATTCTTTTTCCACTGTGGCTAGAGGGACCATGTCAGCAGCAAACCTCAAACAGCCTACTCTTCTTCCTCCAATTTCTACGCCTTTGTCATCTAATGAGCATTGGTCAATCATATATTCCAAGTAGAGGTTGAAAAGAGTAGGTGATAGACAGCATCCTTGTCTGACTCCTTTTCCGAGTCTGATCCAGTTTGTACTTTCTCCTCTCACTTTAACTGAAACTTTTTGATTAAGATACACTCCTGGAAATTGAAATAAGAACACCGTGAATTCATTGTCCCAGGAAGGGGAAATTTTATTGACACATTCCTGGGGTCAGATACATCACATGATCACACTGACAGAACCACAGGCACATAGACACAGGCAACAGAGCATGCACAATGTCGGCACTAGTACAGTGTATATCCACCTTTCGCAGCAATGCAGGCTGCTATTCTCCCATGGAGACAATCGCAGAGATGCTGGATGTAGTCCTGTGGAATGGCTTGCCATGCCATTTCCACCTGGCGCCTCAGTTGTACCAGCGTTCGTGCTGGACGTGCAGACCGCGTGAGACGACGCTTCATCCAGTCCCAAGCATGCTCAATGGGGGACAGATCCGGAGATCTTGCTGGCCAGGGTAGTTGACTTACACCTTCTAGAGCACGTTGGGTGGCACGGGATACATGCGGACGTGCATTGTCCTGTTGGAACAGCAAGTTCCCTTGCCGGTCTAGGAATGGTAGAACGATGGGTTCGATGACGGTTTGGATGTACCGTGCACTATTCAGTGTCCCCTCGACGATCACACGTGGTGTACGGCCAGTGTAGGAGATCGCTCCCCACACCATGATGCCGGGTGTTGGCCCTGTGTGCCTCGGTCGTATGCAGTCCTGATTGTGGCGCTCACCTGCACGGCGCCAAACACGCATACGACCATCATTGGCACCAAGGCAGAAGCGACTCTCATCGCTGAAGACGACACGTCTCCATTCGTCCCTCCATTCACGCCTGTCGCGACACCACTGGAGGCGGGCTGCACGATGTTGGGGCGTGAGCGGAAGACGGCCTAACGGTGTGCGGGACCGTAGCCCAGCTTCATGGAGACGGTTGCGAGTGGTCCTCGCCGATACCCCAGGAGCAACAGTGTCCCTAATTTGCTGGGAAGTGGCGGTGCGGTCCCCTACGGCACTGCGTAGGATCCTACGGTCTTGGCGTGCATCCGTGCGTCGCTGCGGTCCGGTCCCAGGTCGACGGGCACGTGCACCTTCCGCCGACCACTGGCGACAACATCGATGTACTGTGGAGACCTCACGCCCCACGTGTTGAGCAATTCAGCGGTACGTCCACCCGGCCTCCCGCATGCCCACTATACGCCCTCGCTCAAAGTCCGTCAACTGCACATACGGTTCACATCCACGCTGTCGCGGCATGCTACCAGTGTTAAAGACTGCGATGGAGCTCCGTATGTCACGGCAAACTGGCTGACACTGACGGCAGCGGTGCACAAATGCTGCGCAGCTAGCGCCATTCGACGGCCAACACCGCGGTTCCTGGTGTGTCCGCTGTGCCGTGCGTGTGATCATTGCTTGTACAGCCCTCTCGCAGTGTCCGGAGCAAGTATGTTGGGTCTGACACACCAGTGTCAATGTGTTCTTTTTTCCATTTCCAGGAGTGTATAATGAATGTAGCCAATATTAAATGAAGAGTCATGTAGTCCAGTATCTAAAGCACTCGAGATATTAACAGTACAAGAATATACCTGTACGAAGTCTTACGCTGGACAAAAATTCAAATATATTCCCAACAAGATATACAGAAATGATACAACCATGACATAAGGGAACAGAACTTCTTTTGTCAGCCCAGACACATGACGTTCAAATCAAATCTACCCTATACATGACCAAAAGCTCTAGAAAGACTTCCTTCAACCTCGAGAAAGATAAACAATAAAAATATTTTTAAAAAATTCTACAAAACGTTTCTGATAAAAAAAACTGTTGCTATGGTACAAATGATGTTATGTGCACTACAATGTAAGATAAAGTGCAGTGTAATACTATATACAGAATGAGAGATAGCTTACATAAACAACAAAATACATTATCAAAAAAGTGAAACTCTGACACCGTATACAGAGTCCAGTCACATTATACGACCACCGACCACATCCGACGTCAGTGTCCGATAACCGATCACACGTGGAAGGTGGCAGCACCAGCAGTGGAGGGCAGGTAAAGCACATCAGGGGAAGACGAAAACAGTGCAGTTGTCGTAATGTGGAAACAGAGCGCTTTATCTGACATCAAAAAAGATCACAATCATTGGCTTTTGAGCCGAGTACGGAAGCATTTCTGAAAGAGCTAAGTGTGTAGACTGTTCACACGTTAAAGTGTACTGTGCCCAGCAAAATGGCACTATCCAAAACTGGTGCCGAGGCAACTGTGGGCTACAGATGACGGGTGAATTCCGGCTGCAGAGGTATGTCACGGTAAACAGACACGCAACTGACAATTCAGACGAACCGAGGAGTTGCCGACAGTGTCTTCTCGCCGACTGTTCGGCCAGCGTCGCCATGTACGGACCTCTGTAGCAGGTGCCTAGTTCGTGCGTGCGCACTGACTACTGTTCGTTGGTGAAAGAGACTGGATTTTGCACTCCAATACAGCAACTAAACATCCACTGAGTAGTGACAGATGGCCTTCCCAGATGTATCACATTTTATACTCCATTGGACAAATAGATTACGCCTTGCAACAATCGTCAGAATCGTCCATTCTGGAGAGGGAGTTTTATGGTCCTGGCGGTTTTGAGACGAGTGGAAGGCTTAAACCAGAGGCTCAGACGATTCTGCAAAGATCTGGGGTGCAAATTTCTCGACCTCCGCAATCTGGTGGAGAAATGTAGGGTCCCCCTGAATAGGTCAGGCGTGCACTACACCAGGTAGCGGCTACAAGGGTAGCGGAGTATGTGTGGAGTGCACATGTGGGTTTTTTAGGTTAGAGAATTCCCTCCCTAGGCCCAAAAAGACGCCTCCTGAGACGTGACGAGGTAGTAGTAGGCAAAACGCAACAGGGAGTAACAATATTAATGTGGTAATAGTAAACTGCAGGAGTGTCTATAGAAAGGTCCCAGAACTGCTCTCATTAATAAATGGTCACAATGCCCACATAGTACTAGGGACAGAACGTTGGCTGAAACCAGATATAAACAGTAATGAAATTCTAAACTCAGATTGGAATGTATACCACAGAGACAGGCTGGACAGTGAAGGGGGAGGCGTGTTTGTAGTGATAAAAAGTTCAATAGTATCGAAGGAAATTGATGGAGATCTGAAATGCGAAATAATTTGGAAGAAGGTCACGGTTAAAGCAGTCTCATACATGGTAATTGGATGTCTCTATAGGCCCCCTGGCTCAGCAGCTGTTGTGGCAGAGCACCTGAAGGAAAATTTGGAAAATATTTCGAGTAGATTTCTCGATTGTGTTATAGCTCTGGGTGGAGATTTTAATTTGCTGGGTATAGACTTGGAGACTAAAATGTTTATAATGCGGGGCAGGGACAAAGAATCCAGTGAAATTTTTTTAAGTGAATTATCTGAAAACTACCTTGAGCAGTTAAACAGAGAACCGACTCGTGGCGATAACATATTAGACCTTCTGGTGACAAACAGACCCGAACTATTTGAAACAGTTAATGCAGAACAAGGAATCAGCGATCATAAAGCCGCAAAATACCCTCAGACTTCAAGAAGAATATAATAATGCCAAGCCCAAAGAAAGCAGGTGTTGACAGATGTGAAAATTACTGAACTATCAGTTTAATAAGTCACAGCTGCAAAATACTGACGCGAATTGTTTACAGACGAATGGAAAGCGTTTTTGAAGAAGAGAAATTTGTTAACATCGAATATAGATTTAAGTGTCAGGAAGTCATTTCTGAAAGTATTTGTATGGAGTGTAGCCATGTATGGAAGTGAAACATGGATGATAAATAGTTTGGACAAGAAGAGAACAGAAGCTTTCGACATGTGGTGCTACAGAAGAATGTTGAAGATTAGGTGGGTAGATCACATAACTAATGAGGAGGTATTGAATAGGATTGGGGAGAGGAGATGTTTGTAGCACAACTTGACTAGAAGAAGGGATCGGTTGGTAGGACATGTTCTGAGGCATCAAGGGATCACAAATTTAGCATTGGAGGGCAGCGTGGAGGGTAAAAATCGTAGAGGGAGACCAAGAGATGGATACACCAAGCAGATTCAGAAGGATGTAGGTTGCAGTAGGTACTGGGAGATGAAGGAGCTTGCACAGGATAGAGTAGCATGGAGAGCTGCATCAAACAAGTCTCAGGACTGAAGACCACAACAACAAACAAAGCGGTTACTGCATCGGTGATTTCAGCCATAAATAGAAATATTAAAAAAGATAGGAAGATTTTTTCTGTTTAGCAAAAGTGACAAAAAGCAGATTTCAGAGTACTTGACAGCTCAACACAGAAGTTTTGTCTCAAGTACAGATAGTGTTGAGGATCAGTGGACCAAGTTCAAAACCATCGTACAATATGCATTAGATGAGTATGTGCCAAGCAAGATTGTAAGAGATGGAAACAACCGAGTTAGAAAACTGCTACGGAGGCAAAGGGAACTTCAGAACAAACATAAACAGAGCCAAAGCTTTGCAGACAAACAAAAATTATGCGAAGCAAATTGTAGTGTGAAGAGGGCTATGCAAGAGGCGTTCAATGAATTCGAAAGTAAAGTTCTATGTACTGACTTGGCAGAAAATCCTAAGAAATTTTGGTCTTATGTCAAAGCGGTAGGTGGATCAAAACAAAATGTCCAGACACTCTGTGACCAAAATTGCACTGAAACAGAGGATGACAGACTAAAGGCCAAAATACTAAATGTCTTTTTCCAAAGCTGTTTCACAGAGGAAGACTGCACTGTAGTTCCTTCTGTAGATTGTCACACAGATGACAAAATGGTAGATATCAAAATAGATGAGAGGGATAGAAAAACAATTACAATAGCTCAAAAGAGGAAAGGCCGCTGGACCTGATGGGATACCAGTTCGATTTTACACAGAGTACGCGAAGGAACTTGCCCCCCTTCTTGCAGCGGTGTACCGTAGGTCTCTAGAAGGGCGTAGCGTTCCAAAGGATTGGAAAAGGGCACAGGTCATCCATGTTTTCAAGAAGGGATGTCGAACAGATGTGCAGAACTATAGACGTATATCTCTAACGTTGATCAGTTGTAGAATTTTGGAACACGTATTATGTTCGAGTATAATGACTTTTCTGGAGACTAGAAATCTAGTCTGTAGGAATCAGCACGGGTTTCAAAAAAGACGATCTTGTGAAACCCAGCTCGCACTATTCGTTTAGGAGACTCAGAGGGCCATAGACAAGGGTTACCAGGTGGATGCCATGTTTCTCGACTTCCGCAAGGAGTTCGTTACAGTTCCCCACAGTCGTTTAATGAACAAAGTAAGAGCAAATGGACTACCAGATGAATTGTGTGATTGCATTGAAGAGTTCCTAGATAACAGAACGGAGCATGTCATTCTCAATGGAGAGAAGTCTTCTGAAGTAAGAGTGATTTCGGGTGTGCCGCAGAGGAGTGTCGTAGAACCGTTGCTATACACAATATACATAAACAACCTTGTGGATAACATTGGAAGTTCACTGAGGCTTTTTGCGGATGATGCTGTGGTATATCGAGAGGTTGTAACAATGGAAAATTGTATTGAAACGCAGCGAATTGACGCACGGTGCAGGGAATGACAATTGAATCTCAATGTAGACAAGTGTAATGTGCTGCAAATACATAGAAAGAAAGATCCTTTATCATTTAGCTACAATATAGCAAGTCAGCAACTGGAAGCAGTTAATTCCATAAATTATCTAGGAGTAGGCATTAGGAGTGATTTAAAATGGAATGATCATATAAAGTTGATCGTCGGTAAAGCAGATGCCAGACTGAGATTCATTGGAACGATCCTAAGGAAATGCAATATGAAAACAAAGGAAGTAGGTTACAGTACACTTGTTCGCCCACTGCTTGAATACTGCTCAACAGTGTGGGATCCGTATCAGATAGAGAATATCCAACGGAGAGCAGCGCACTTTGTTACAGGATCATTTAGTAATCGTGAAAGTGTTACGGAGATGATAGATAAACTCCAGTGGAAGACTCTGCAGGAGAGACGCTCAGTAGCTCAGTACGGGCTTTTCTTAAAGTTTTGAGAACATACCTTCACCGAGGAGTCGAGCAGTATATTGCTCCCTCCTACATATATCTCGTGAAGAGACCGTGAGGATAAAATCAGAGAGATTAGAGCCCACACAGAAGCATACAGACAATCCTTCTTTCCACGAACAATACGAGACTGGAATAGAAGGGAGAACCGATAGAGGTACTCAAAGTACCCTCCACCACACACCGTCAGGTGGCTTGAGAAGTATGGATGCAGATGTAGATGTAGATGTAGATGTAGATGTAGATGCAGATGGTCTGGGAAAGTTTTTTGCGCATTCCCTGGGTAATCTCCTCATTCTGGAGGGCAGGGCGGTCTAACAAAAGCACGCACGTACGCTCGACAACGGTGTCCGCCCTCACACGCAGTTCGTTTTTCCTCGGCACTGAGGCATCTACCGGCAGGACAGTTCAACGTGTCACACAGCTTGCAGTGTTCTGGCACGGTTCAAAGAGCACTGGGACGAATTTACTGTACTACCCTAGCCGCGTATCTCCCCAGATTTAAACCCGACTGATAATCTGTGGGGTCATCTCACGGTGTGTATGTGCCACAGATCCTCAACCCAGTGCAGCTGGCCACAGTACTGGAATCGGCACGGCTCCACATCCCTTCCAGGAACTCACCGACTGTCTTCCTGCACATCTCACAGCAGTCCACACTGCAACAAATGCTTGTTCAGACTTTTGGCAGGTGGTCACAATGTGACTGGACAGTGTATGTATATCACACACCAAGTAATCAGTACTTCAACAAAAATGATATTGGTCTAGAGTATTGACGTATGCAATTACAATTCACTAAATGCGAGTTACTAGACATATAGGAACTAACAATCCCTGGTTCTAACTACCCAGCATTAGCTGGAACTTAATTACAAGCAGTATGATTCGTACAAGTAAAATTAATATTACCCCAGGTGGCCAATCCACTCGCCCTGTGGCGACAACCAAGCTATCGGATTCTGGGGAGCTTGGGCTCGTACGACAGAGAAAGTCGGAGTTCTCTAGTAAACGTCCACGAAAGTCCCATACATTTATTGGCACTTTTAACATTCAGACACTAATTCAGACAGGCAAACTTCATAATCTTACAACAGAACTCAACAAACAGAAAATTCAAATCCTTGCTCTCCAAGAGACCAGATTCACTGATTCAGAAACAATAGACTACAACAATTACCGTATCTTTAAAAGTAAAACAGACAAGAAAATTGGCAAAGGAGCTGCAATATTTGGCATGGCTTTTATTGTAAATAAGGACACCCTTGACTCTGTTATAGACATGAATCAAATCAGTAACAGACTAATGACCATGCGAATCAAGCACACCAACAAAATATATACATTTATTAATGTTCATGCACCTACCAACATTGCCAACAAAAAAGAACCGGAGAAGACAGAAAAATTTTGGGAAAAACTCGAAACTGAAATGTCCAAAATTCCAAAGGAGGATGTAAAAATTCTTCTAGGGGATTTCAACGCGCAAATTGGCAAAGAGAGGAAATATAAAAAAACAGTCGGTAATTACCCTGCACACAAATTCACAAACAAGAACGGCATGAGACTCATCGAGTTATGTCAGCAAAACAACCTAAAAATCGTGACAACATCACTTCGAAAAGACCCCAAGAAACAAAAAACATGGAGATCACCAAACCTTCAGCTTGGTGAATTTCAAATAGACCATGTTGCGATCTCCTATGACTTCCAGAAAGAAATACACGACGTTCAAGTCCGCAGAGGGGCAAATATAGATTCTGACCACTACCTTACCAGAGTTAAAATTAAATTCACTCCAAAAAGGAAACGCCAAAGGAAATCACCACTAATTCCCAAATTTGACTTGAAAAATATCAAGGAATCAGAAATTACAGAAGCATGGGATAAACAACCAACAAACAACTGGAAAGATTTCCGAACGAAAATTATACAGAAAGCAAGAGATTTGATTCCGTTAAAGAAAATATCCAAGCATCCATGGTGGAATTCGAATTGTGATAACGCATTAGAAGAGAGACAACAAGCCTTTTTAAATTACAATTGTGACAAATCAGAAACCACACAACAAACATTTTTCAAAGTGAGAAAACAAACAGCTAAAATACTTAGACAAACTAAAAGAAAATACCTTAATGAACAGCTAAACACAATTGAAGAAAACTTTAAGAACCACAACACTCAAGATTTTTATAAAATATTCGCAAATCAAATCAAAGGATACACTCCACAAAATCTCTGCTTCCGGAAACAGAATGGAAAATTGGCACTAACTAACAAAGAAAATTGCCAAGAACTAGCTAAATATTTCTCACAACTCCTAAATTGCCCACAACCAAGTACAAGATTCCCCAGATTACAACCAGAACACACGAATGAGACTTCACTACCACCATCTCAAGAAGAAATTTATAGTCACATTAGAAAACTCAAAAATAATAAATCATCGGGAGAAGATGGAATTGTAGCTGAACTACTGAAAAACCTTGGTCCAAATTCGTTAAAAGAGATCACTAGCATCATCAAAGAAATTTGGCAGACAGAAAATATCCCAGAGGAGTGGAAGTGTGCACTAATTCACCCATTGCACAAAAAGGGAGAAAGATCAGACGTAAACAACTACAGAGGCATTTCACTTTTACCAGTTACCTACAAAATTCTATCTGCATGTCTCCTAAAGAGGGCACAAGAACAACTAGAACATACAATTTCAGACTACCAAGCAGGCTTTCGTCCTAATAGATCATGCCCGGAACAGATATTCCACCTTAAAACTATTTTAAAGATTAAAGCAATCAGGTCAAAACCAATAATCTGCACATTCGTTGATTTCAAAAAGGCATACGATTCCATAGACAGACAGTCTCTATGTCACATTCTCGAAGAACGAGGCCTAGACACTAAAACCCGAAAACTAATTGAACAAACACTAACAGAAACCAAATCAAAAATTAAATTCAGAGGGGAAATTTCGGAACCATTCTCAATTAAAACAGGAGTAAGACAAGGAGATGGGATCTCACCACTATTATTCAATATAGTTTTGGACAAAGTTATGAAAGAGTGGGAAGTAACACTAAGGAAACAAAGCTTTTGGAAGCCAATTGAACTAGGAAGAGGTAAAGGAAAATTGAACATCCCTTATTTAGCGTTTGCAGATGACTTGGCAATTATAACTGACAGTGAAGAAACAGCAGTAAAACAAATTGAGACACTTAAAGAATGTGCTGAGAAGGTTGGCCTGCAAATCTCCTTTGAGAAGACAGAATTCATCTGCTCAAAATTAGATATTTCGAAACTAAAAACAAAGTATGGTGAAATAACTAGAGTCAAGCACTTTAAGTATCTCGGTGAAGTTATTGAACCAACAGGACTTGAGAAAATAGCACAAAAAAACCGATTACAGAAAATCAAGAAAGTATTCGGACTTATTCAAAATATATATAACAAGAAATGTCTATCAAAAGGCACTAAAATCAGACACTACAACACAGTCATCAAACCAACAGTCACATATGCAAGTGAAACACTCTCCCTGAATAGAAAATTAGATTTACACGAAATTAAGAAAGTAGAGAGAAAAATTATTAGAAAAATCCTAGGACCACGATACACACAAGATGGATACAGGCTGCAGACTACCGAGACAACCGAAAAAATATCAAACATCGAGGCAGATATCAGGAAGAGGCGGATGAAGTTTTATGGACATATAGACAGATTACCTGGGAACAGGTTAACTAAACGTCTATTGGACTATATGACATCACTTAAGGCAACAATACCCTGGGTAACTGAAGTTAAGAAGGATTTGAAAAAGGCAAAAATTGACATAACAAACACATCAGACCGGGATACATTCAGAAGAAAAATCGACAAGTGGAAGTTTACTCCAGAGACGGAATCTAAACCTTTCCGACCAAAGTGGACCGAAGAAAGGAAGAAGGCCTTTGGGGAGGCAATGAAGAAATACTGGGGAAATAAGAAGAACATTAAGAAATGTTAATCACCTGCTTATCGTTCTCCCATGGGGACATTCGCTAATAATAATAATAATAATAGAGGGAAACATTCCATGTGGGAAAAATATATCTAAAAACAAAGATGCTGTAACTTACCAAACGAAAGTGTTGGTATGTTGATAGACACACAAACAAACAAACAAACACAAACACACACACACACAAATTTCAAGCTTTCGCAACCCACAGTTGCTTGATCAGGAAAGAGGGAAGGAGAAGGAAAGACGAAAGGATGTGGGTTTTAAGGGAGAGGGTAAGGAGTCATTCCAATCCCGGGTGCGGAAAGACTTACCTTAGGGGGAAAAAAGGACGGGTATACACTCGCACACCCACACACATATCCATCCACACATATACAGACACAAGCAGACATATTTAAAGACAAAGAGTTTGGGCAGAGATGTCAGTCGAGGCGGGAGTGCAGAGGCAAAGATGTTGTCGAATGACAGGTGAGGTACGAGCGGCGGCAACTTGAAATTAGTGGAGGTTGAGGCCTGGTGGGTAACGGGAAGAGAGGATATATTGAAGGGCAAGTTCCCATCTCCGGAGTTCTGATAGGTTGGTGTCAGTGGGAAGTATCCAGATAACCCGGACGGTGTAACACTGTGCCGAGATGTGCTGGCTGTGCACCGAGGCATGTTTAGCCACAGGGTGATCCTCATTACCAACAAACACTGTCTGCCTGTGTCCATTCATGCGAATGGACAGTTTGTTGCTGGTCATTCCCACATAGAAAGCTTCACAGTGTAGGCAGGTTAGTTGGTAAATCACGTGGGTGCTTTCACACGTGGCTCTGCCTTTGATCGTGTACACCTTCCGGGTTACAGGACTGGAGTGGGTGGTGGTGGAAGGGTGCATGGGACAGGTCTTCTATGTGGGAATGACCAGCAACAAACTGCCCATTCGCATGAATGGACACAGACAGACAGTGTTTGTTGGTAATGAGGATCACCCTGTAGCTAAACATGCCTTGGTGCACGGCCAGCACTTCTTGGCACAGTGTTACACCGTCAGGGTTATCTGGATACTTCCCACTGACACCAACCTATCAGAACTCTGGAGATGGGAACTTGCCCTTCAAAAAATTCTCTCTTCCCGTTACCCACCAGGCCTCGACCTCTGCTAATTTCAAGTTGCCGTCACTCATACCTCACCTATCATTCGACAACATTTTTGCCTCTGTAATTCCACCTCGACTGACATCTCTGCCCAACGTCTTTGCATGCACATATGTCTGGTTGTGTCTTGTGTCTGTATATGTGCGGATGGATATATATATATGTGTGTGTGTGTGTGTGTGTGTGTGTGTGTGTGTGTGTGTGTGTGTGTGTGTGTGTGTGAGAGAGAGAGAGAGAGAGAGAGAGAGAGAGAGAGAGAGAGAGAGAGAGAGAGAGAGAGCGCGCGTGCGCGATCCACATCCTTTCGTCTTTCCCTCTCCTTCCCTCTTTCCTGCTGAAGCAACCGTGGATTGTGAAAGCTTGAAATTTGTGTGTGTGTGTGTTTGTGTGTTGATTGTCTCTATCAACATACCAACCCTTTCATTTGGTAAGTTACAGCATCTTTGTTTTTACTAGACATATACATACACTGAAGTGCCACAGAAAGTGGTATAGGCATGTGTAGTCAAATACAGAGATATACACAGTGCTCCATTGATCGTGACTGAGCCAAATATCTCACGAAATAAGCATCAAACGAAAAAACTACATAGAACGAAACTTGTCTAGCTTGAAGGGGGAAACCAGATGGCACTATGGTTGGCCCGCTAGATGGTGCTGCCATAGGTCAAAAGGATATCAACTGTATTTTTTTTTTTTTTAAATAGGAACCCCCATTCTTTATTACATATTTGTGTAGTACGAAAAGAAATATGAATGTTTTAGTTGGACCACTTTTTTCACTTTGTGATAGATGGCGTTGTAGTAGTCACAAACATATGGCCCACAATTTTAAATGAACAG
This sequence comes from Schistocerca serialis cubense, assembly GCF_023864345.2. Lineage (NCBI taxonomy): Eukaryota > Metazoa > Arthropoda > Insecta > Orthoptera > Acrididae > Schistocerca > Schistocerca serialis. The sequence goes on from NC_064648.1 coordinate 64,004,054, forward strand.
TTGGTGACAGGTAGCTTTTTAAATTAAAATACAGAACATAGGTACGTTTGAACATTTTATTTCGGTTGTTCCAATATGATACATGTACCTCTGTGAACTTATCATTTCTGAGAATGCATGCTGTTACAATGTGATTACCTGTAAATAACACATTAATGCAATAAATGCTCAAAATGATGTCTGCCAACCTCAATGCATTTGGCAATATGTGTAACGACATTCCTCTCAACAGCGAGTAGTTCGCCTTCCGTAATGTTAGCACATGCATTGACAATTCCCTGACACACATTGTCAGGCATTGGCGGTGGATGACGATAGCAAATATCCTTCAACTTTCCCCACAGAAAGAAATCTGGGGACGTCAGATCTGGTGGACTTGCGGGCCACGGTATGGTGCTTCGACAACCAATCCACCTGTCATGAAATATGGTATTCAATACCACTTCAACTGCACACGAGCTATGTGCCGGACATCCATCATGTTGGAAGTACATCGCCATTCTGTCATGCAGTGAAACGTCTTGTAGTAACATCGGTAGAATATTATGTAGGAAATCAGCATACGTTGCACCATTTAGATTGCCACGATAAAATGGGGGCCAATTATCCTTCCTCCCATAATGCTGCACCATACATTAAACCGCCAAGGTCACTGATGTTCCACTTATCGCAGCCATCGTGGATTTTCCGTTGCCCAATAGTGCATATTATGCCAGTTTAAATTACCGCTGTTGGTGAATGACAATTTGTCGCTAAATAGAACATGTGCAAAAAATCTGTCATCGTCTCATAATTTCTCTTGTGCCCAGTGGCAGAACTGTACACAACGTTCAAAGTCGTCGCCATGCAATTCCTGGTGCATAGAAATATGGTACGAGTGCAATCAATGTTGATGTAGCATTCTCAACACTAACTTTTTGAGATTCTTGATTATCGCACAATTTGTCTGCTACTGATGTGCGGATTAGCCGCGGCAGCAGCTAAAACACCTATTTGGGCATCATCATTTGTTGCAGGTCATGGTTGAGGTTTCACATGTGGCTGAACACTTCCTGTTTCCTTAAATAATGTAACTATCCGGCGAACGGTCCAGACACTTGGATGATGATGTCCAGGATACTGAACAGCATTAATAGCACACGCCCGTTGGGCATTTTGATCACAATAGCCATACAGTAACAACAATAGCCATACATTAACATGATATCGACCTTTCCCACAATTGGTAAACGGTCCATTTTAACATGGGTAATGTATCACGAAGCAAATATCATCTGCACTGGCAGAATGTTAGTGATACCACGTACTTATACGTTTGTGACTATTACAGTGCCATCTATCACAAAGCGAAAAAGGTGGTCCAACTAAAACATTCACATTTCTTTACATACTACACGAATATGTAATAAAAAATGGGGGTTCCTATTTAAAAAAACACAGTTGATATCTGTTTGACCTATGGCAGCGCCATCTAGCGGGCCAACCGTAGCGCCATCTGGTTTCCACCGTCAAGCTAAACGAGTTTTGTGCATTGTAGTTTTCTCGTTTGATGCTTATTTCGTGAGATATTTGGCCCAGTCACTATCAATGGACCACCCTGTATAAACAGGCAAAATGCGGCACTGCAATCAGTAGTGCCCATATAACACAAGTGTTTGGCAAGTTGTTAGATCAGTTACTGTCGCTACAATGTCAGTTTATCAAGATTTAAGTGAGTCTGAACACGGTGTTATAGTTGACGCAAGATTGACGGGACACATCATCTACAAGGTAGCGATGAAATGGGGATTTTCCCATAAGACTATTTTACGAGTGTACTGTGAATGGCAGGAACCTGGTGAAACATCAAAGCTCTGACATCGCTGCAGCTGGAAAAAGATCCTGGAAGAACGAGACAGACAGTGACTGAAGAGAATCGTTCAATATGACAGAAGTGCAGTCCTTCTGCAAATTGCTGCAGATTTCAATGCTGGGCCATCAACAAGTGTCAGGATTCAAACCATTCAATTAAACATCATCGATACGGGCTTTCGGAGCTTAAGGGCCGCTCGTGTACCCTTGATGACTACACTACACAAAGCTTTACACTTTTTCTGGGCCTGTCAGAATCGACACTGGATGACCGAAAACGTGTTGTCCAGTCAGACGAGTCTCATTTTAAATTGTATCGAGCAAATGGATGTGTACGGGTGTTGAGACAACCTCACGAATCCGTGGACCCTGCATGTCAGCAGTTAATGGACGTGTACGGGTATGGAGACAACATCACGAATCCATAGACCCTAGGGGAATGTTCAAGCTGGTGGAGGTTCTGTAATGGTGTGGGGCATGTGCAGTTGGAATGATATAGGACCCCTGATATTTCTAGAAACAACTCTGATAGGTGACACGTGCGTAAGCATCCTGTCTGATCACTTGCATCCATTCGTGTCCACTGTGCATTCCGATGGACCTGAGAAATTCCAGCAGGACAATGTGACACCGCACATGTTCAGAATTGCTACAGTGTGGCTCTAGGAACACTTCCACTGGCCACCAAACTCCCCAGACATGCTGTTTGGTTTGTGGGGCTCTCAACTGCACGGTTATCACCACCTGTCCAAATTCCCAACTTTTACACAATCCAGTCTCTCCACTTTCGCAAATGACAATGAAATCGCGAGGACAACACAGACACCCAGTCCTCAGGTGGAGAAAATCCCAAACCCGGCCAGGAATCGGACCCAGGATCCCGTGATCCACAGGAAGCGACGCCCGCCACTAGACCACGAACTACGGACAACTCCCCAGACGTGGTCATTATTGAGCATATCTGGGATGCCTTGCAGTGTGCTGTTCAGAAGAGATCTCCACCGCCTCATACTCTTATGCATTTATGGACAGCCCAGCAGGATTTGTGGTGTCAATTCTCTCCAGCACTACTTCAGACATTAGTCGAGATTATGCCACGTCATATTGCAGCACTTCTGCATACTTGTGGGGGGCCGACATAATACACTACTGGCCACTAAAATTGCTACACCACGAAGATGACGTGCTACAGATGCGAAATTTAACTGACAAAAAGAAGATGCTGTGATATGCAAATGATTAGCTTTTCAGAGCATTCACATAAGGTTGGCGCCGGTGGCGACATCTACAACGTGCTGACATGGGGAAAGTTTCCAACGGATTTCTCATACACAAACAGCAGTTGACTGGCGTTGCCTAGTGAAACGATGTTGTGGTGCCTCATGTAAGGAGGAGAAATTACGTACCATCATGTTTCGAGACTTTGATAAAGGTCAGGTTGTAGCATATTGCGCTTGCGGTTTATCGTATTGTGACATTGCTGCTTGCGTTGGTCGAGATGCAATGACTCTCAGCAGAATATGGAATCAGTGGGTTCGGGAGGGTAATCTGGAACGCCGTGCTGGATCCCGACAGCCTCGTATTACTATCAGTCGAGATGACAGGCATCTTATCCGCATGGCTCTAACGGATCGTGCAGCCACGTCTCGATCCCTGAGTCAACAGATGGGGAGGTTTGGAAGACAACAACCATCTGCACGAACAGTTCGACGACGTTTGCAGCAGACCGGACTATCAGCTAGGAGACCACGTCTGCGGGTACCCTCGACGCTGCATCACAGACAGGAGTGCCTGCGATGGTGTACTCGACGACGAACCTGGGTACACAAATGGCAAAACGTCGTTTTTTCGGATGAATCCAGGTTCTGTTTACAGCATCATGATGGTCGCTTCCGTGTTTGGCGACATCGCGTTGAACGCACATTGGAAGCGTGTATTCATCATCCGGCGTGATGGTATGGGGTGCCATCGGTTACACGTCTCGGTCACCTCTTGTTCGCATTGACGGCACTTTGAACAGTGGACATTACATTTCAGATGTGTTACGACCCGTGGCTCTACCCCTCATTCGATCCCTGCGAAACCTACATTTCAGCAGGATAATGCACGACCGCACGTTGCAGGTCCTGTACGGGCCTTTCTGGATACAGAAAATGTTTGACTGCTGCCCTGGCCAGCACATTCTCCAGATCTCTCACCAACTGAAAACGTCTGGTCAATGGTGGCCGAGCAACTGGCTCGTCACAATACGCCAGTCACTACTCTCAACGAACTGTGGTATCGTGTTGAAGCTGCATTGGCAGCTGTACCTGTACACACCATCCGAGCACTGTTTGACTCAATGCCCAGGCGTATCGAGGCCATTATTATGGGCAGAGGTGGTTGTTCTGGGTACTGATTTCTCGGGGTCTATGCACCCAAATTGCGTGAAAATGTAATCACATGTCAGTTCTAGTATAATATATTTGTCCAACGAATACCCGTTTATCATCTGCATTTCTTCTTGGCGTAGCAATTTTAATGGCCAGCAGCGTATTAGGCAGGTTTACCAGTTTCTTTGCCTCTACAGTGCAGCTTTGAATGCAATGGTGAATAGCATTCTATGCTTTTCATATTATTGTGAAAATTTCACAGAATTTTATTCAGACACTGAAATTTAAAAGTCTGAAATTGCAAAAATAAATATAAGGGGCATTCAAAAAGAACTAAGTAGGAGGCTTCAAAATAAAAACTGCTGAAGCGATGGTAATGTGATTGCCTACGGAAGGAGGTACAGTCCCAGTATGAGTAGTGGAGCCCCAGACTCGGCACCGGTGAGACAGGGGAGCACGGCCACGGGACGGCAGGGTGAGTTCCTGCACACGTCGACTGTTCACTGCACTCGGCGGTGCGGGGGGCTGGAAGAAGAGCAAAAAGGCGTAGTGTATTTCCCTCGAGTGGATGTAGTGCACGGAACAGAATTTCGTCGGAGAATGCTGCAAGTCTACAGAGAGCGTCCGTTGCAATTCTGACACGGAATCGGATATCCGGGGCAGTAGCTGACACTGTATCTTGCCAGTTTTCGATAACGAGGCATCCAACCGATGGACAGTGGTGTCAGTAATGCAGTGTAGCATTCCAAATTGTGTACTGTATGCCGACGACATCCGTCCTTCCTCGAATCATGTACGCCCCGCCTCGTTCCTCGCAGTGGTTTTCGTACACTGGTCCTGTTCGTTAATAAAGTTCTGTTCCCTGCACTCCATCCACTCCGAGGAAACACACTGCAGCCCTCAGTTCCTCTTTTGAAGCCTCCATTTCTCTGTTTTCGACATTACCGAGTGCAGTGGGTGATCGAAGTACACGCACGCTCGCTCCGTTGTCACACGGATGTGCCCGTACCCCTCTGTCGATGAGTCGGCGCTCGTACGGGACCGCACTTTCCACTGTAGGCAGTTGCATTACAATCCTTCCGGTGGTTTTCATTTCAGAGCCTCCAGCTCATTTCTTTTTGAATGGCCCCTATAGAATTGCAAAAATCCTGTTAACTCTCGACAAAAATAAATAGTGAAAAAATACCATTTATTAATACTTTGGTTACGTTTTATGAGTAGATGGTGTAAAATGCACTGTAGGTCCAATATTTGACTAGACGAACAGGAGAGGGATCACCTACCAAAAATATCACGAACTTAGTCTGTTGAACCGAGGCCATCTACATCTACACTCTGCAAACCACAATGAAGTGCATAGCAGGGGGTATGTTCCACTATACCGCTTATCAGAATTTCTTCCCATTCCATTCATGTATGGAGCATGCGAAGAATGATTATCTGAATGCCTCTATGAGTGCAGTAATTATTCTTATCTTATTCTCACAATCCCTATGTGAGTGATGAGTAGGCAGTTGTAGTACATTACTAGTGTTATCATTTAAAGGCAGTTCTTGAAACTTTTCTTCTTTTTTTAATTTATGAATTTTACCAGCTATGGACTGCAAATATATTATAAGAGTTGAGGTACATGAAAGGGAAGCAGTGAATGGGAAGGGAGTGAGATGGGATTGTAGCCTCTCTCCAATGTTATTCCTTCTCTAAATTGAACAAGCAGTATAGGAAACAAAAAAAAAAATTTGGAGTAGGTATTACAATCCATGGAGAAGAAATAACAACTTTGAGGTTCGCCGATGACATTGTAATTCTGTCAGAGACAGCAAAGGACTTGGAAGAGCAGTTGAACAGAATGGACAGTGTCTTGAAAGGAGGATATAAGATGAACATCAACAAAAGCAAAACAAGGATAATGGAATGTAGACGAATTAAGTCAGGTGATGCTGAGGGAATTAGATTAGGAAATGAGACACTTAAAGTAGTGAAGGAGTTTTGCTATTTGGGTAGTAAAATAACTGATGATGGTCAAAGTAGAAAGGATATAAAATGTAGACTGGCAATGGCAAGGAAAGCGTTTTTCAAGAAGAGAAATTTGTTAACATTAAGTATAGATTTAAGTGTAAGGAAGTCGTTTCTGAAAGTATTTGTATGGAGTGTAGCCATGTATGGAAGTGAAACATGGACGATAAATAGTTTAGACAAGAAGAGAATAGAAGCTTTCGAAATGTGGTGCTACAGAGGAGGTATTGAATAGAATTGGGGAGAAGAGGAGTTTGTGGCACAACTTGACTAGAAGAAGGGAACGGTTGGTTGGACATGTTCTGAGGCATCAAGGGCTCACGAATTTAGTATTGTAGGGCAGCGTGGAGGGTTAAATCGTAGAGAGAGACCAAGAGATGAATACACTAAGCAGATTCAGAAGGATGTAGGCTGCAGTAGGTACTGGGAGATGAAGAAGCTTGCACAGGATAGAGTAGCATGGAGAGCTGCATTAAACCAATCTTAGGACTGAAGGCAAATACAACAACAACAACAACATGGACCGCATACAACTTTAGACTTATGGTGTTTCTTTTTCTTCCATTCTTCCCAGTTCTTCTTCATTTTATCGACAACTGCTTGTCTCTGCTCATCTGCCCACACTCTTTTGGGTCAAGGTTTTGGCTCATCTTCTTCATAGTTTGCATTTTCTATCAGTAGCCTGAAATGATTCCTGTCACGTGTTATTTCATCTGTAACACCTATTTCGTTGGCGTCTTTCTTTACTGCTCTACCCATCCTACAGTTCTTTTAAGCTTACTAACATAATTAAAAATTTTCTTTGTAATCCGTGTTTCTTCCATTCTATTTAAATGTACATAAAATTTTATCCATCTCTTCCTGATTGTATCTGTGATCTTTTCTGTATTTTTGTGTGTCTTCATTTCTCCTTTTAATCCACCTATTTTCCTTGTTTTTCTCAGGACCTAGAATTTTTCTCAGTATTTGTCTCTCTCTTTTTTCTAGTTCTCTTAATTCGCCTTTCATATTCAGTGTTAGGCACCCTGATCCATACGTTGCTTGTGTCCTAATAACTGAATTCTAATGTCTAATCTTCACTTGTATGGATATTGATTTCTTATTGTAGTAGTTTTGTGTTAATTTATATGGAAATTCTAACTTTATTAATAGACTTTCTCAGGATAGTTTACATTTATCTTCAAGAGTCTTCCTATCAGTTTCTTCAATATCTCTGTCACACTCTCGCACAGGTTTAACAAACCTGTGACTACTTGTGCTGACCTTCTCTGTATACATTCAACATGTCCTATTTGGTGCAGGTCCCAAGCACTTGAGCAGTATTCTAGAAATGGCTGCACGAGTGATTTGCAAGGAATATCGTTCATAGAGTGATTGAACTTCCCCAGTATTCTACCAATAAACGAAAGTCTACCACCTGCTTTGCCCATGACTGAATCTATGTCATCATTCCATTTCATATCGCTACAAAGGTTACACGCAGGTATTTGTATGAGATGACCAATTCCTACAGTGACTCACTAATGATGTAGTCATAGGGTACTATGCCTTTTCATTTTGTGAAGTGCAAAATTTTACATTTTTGAACATTTAAAGTAAGTTGCCAATCTTTGCACCACTGTGCAATCTTGTCAATATCTGACAGAATATTTATGCAACTTATTTCTGATAGTACTTCATCATACCTAACTGCATCACCTACAAAAAATCTGAGATTACTATTAATATTGTCAGCAAGGTCGTTAGTATATAACATGAATAGCATGGGTCCCCTGGTGCACACGGTAAGTTACTTCCACATCTGATGATGACTCTCCATCCGAGATAACACGCTGTGTCCTCCCTACCAAAAAGTCCTCAATCCGATCACAAATTTCACTTCATACTTTTGACAAAATACGAAGGTGTGGTATTGAGCTAAGTGCTTTTCAGAAATCAAGAAATACTGCATTTACCTGACTGCCTTGACCCAAAGCTTTCAGTATATCATGTGAGAAAAGTGCAAGTTGGGTTTCACATGATCAATGTTTTTGGTATCCATGCTTGTTGGCATTGAAGAGGCCATTCTGTTCAAGATACCTCATTATATTTGAGCTCAGAATATATTCTAAGATTCTACAACAAATCAGTGTCAAGAATATTGGACGGTAGTTTTGTGGCTCAGTTCTATTACCCTTCCTGTAGGCCGGTATGACCTGTGCTTTTTTCCAAGAACTGGGCATGGTTTTTTGTTCAAGAAACCTGTGAAGGTTACAACAGTTAAAAGAGGGGCTAACTCACCCACAAATTCAGTATAGAATCTGATAGGGATTCCATCGGGCCCTGGAGCTTTGTTCAGTTTTAACGATTCCAGATGTTTCTCAATAACACTGACACCAATAATGGTTTCATTAATCTTTTCAGTGGTACGAGGATTAAACTGGGGCAATTCTCCTGCATTTTCCTTTGTAAAGGAATATTTGAAAATGGAGCTAATCAATGCAGCTTTTGTTTTGTGACCCTCAGTTTCAGTTCCTGTCTTATTCACTAGGGATTGGGCGCTAACTTTAGTGTCACTAACAGCCTTTACCTACTACCAGAATTTCGTTGGGTTTCACGAAATGTCGTTTGACATTCTGCTGCGGTAGTCATTGAAGTCATCATGAATTGCTCTCTTGACAGCCAAATGTGTTTCATTCAGCACGTCTTATCTGTAGCCTACGCTATGTTTTACACCTATTATGCAGTAATCTGTTTCTCTAGAAATTTCTTCACCAGGGAGGTTCCCTCCCATCACGAACTGTTCTATTGGATACGTATCTATCCAGTGCATGGTCAATTATTCTTTTAAACTTGAGCCATAGTTCCTCTCTGCCATGTACTTAAAATTTCAAGTTCCTCATTGAGAAATGACACAACCAATTTTTATCTACTTACTGAACATCTATAAAAAAAGTGCAATTGTAGCACAGGAGCTATTAGACCATGTTTGCAGGGGTCAGTGGATCAGCAGATGTGGCCATATTAACTGGCCCAATAGTTGCCAGATTTGACATCACCAGATTTCTTTCTGTGGGAATATTGAAAGTGTACAGTGTACCAGAATGTGTCAACAGGCAATGAGGACCTGGTTGAACAGTCATTGTGCACGAATTAAATCGTAAACTGAGGTGCGTCCATGAAAAACTTCGAAGAAGAGAGAAGAAAGTGTTTTCCATGGATGACATCATAAGTTCATTGAAGGAGAAGGGGCATCTTCCTGAGAAGTTAGATAACTTCCTCAATCATCAGAAAGGAACACAAGTGGAATTAGTGTGCAATTTAGTGAACAACTCTCTCTCGTGAAAGGGTAATAGATACACAACAAATGTGAAAATGTTTGCGATGACTGAGTACTTTTATTCACCAGCATCATATGAATACCTGCAAAAATTAATGCCTCTGCCCCATAAATCATTGATTTCCAAATGGGTGGCAAGTGTAGACTGTGAACCTGGCTTCTTAAAAGACGTTTTCAAGTACATTGATTTGAACCCAATTGTAAGGGATCAGTTCAGCAATTCATGTCTAATTATAGACAGTATGGCAATTAGGAAGCAAGTAGTTTGGGACCAAGGAACTAAGCAATACACAGGTTTTTTTGACTTTGGTGGGGAAGTGCCTCAGTCAAAAGAAGTAATAGAGGCATCTGAAGCTCTGGTTTTCATGCTTGTCTCTATTAAAGGCAAATTTAAAAGCCCGATTGCATATTTCTTTATCAACGGTGTACAGGCAAATAATCAGGCCACACTGATAAAATCTGCTTTAGAGAAGCTGCATAGTTCTGCCATTAGGGTTTGGTGTGTTACATGTGATGGCTGCAAGGTAAATATAAGCACTTTACGTTCACTTGGCTGTACTTTAAATTTTTCCAAGAGTGATTTTAAAAGCTACTTTCCTCATCCTGTGGAAAAATACTATGTTTATTGTATCTTGGACATGGGTCATATGATTACATTTGCCAGAAATGCTATAGCAGAAGTATCTGCTACTCAGTCTCCAACTGGCATTATTAGATGGCATTTCATTGACCAATTGAACAAGGTACAACAAGAAGAAGGTATGACATTTGCCAACAAACTATCAGGACAATATATAAGTTATGTAAATAGAAAAATGAGCATTTCATTAGCTCCACAGATTGAGTTCTAGCGTGGCAGATAGTATAGAGTTTTTGAGGAGGGTTGGTGATCCAAATTTTAAAGGAAGTGAAGCAACAGCAGAATTTTTGTATAATCTTATTGGCTTGGTATTTTCAGACACACTGAAAATTATATCAAAAGCTTAAAAATCATTGGTGTTTCATTGCTGCTCCATGCAAGAAATACTTTTACTTTTGGGATAATTTTCAATATGCAATCAGTCAGGCACATAACTCTGACAAGTATGCTTCGTGTTGAATCTCATCTGAAGTATTTGCTAACATATAAACTGTCACAAGACCACATAGAGCTTTTTTTTTCCTGCATTCGGTCCAGAGGTGGTTGGAACAACAATCCAAATGCATACCAGTTCAAATGTGCCATGAGAAAAATGCTCTTAGGTAACAGTGTCACTGCAGTGAATGGGAATTGCTCAAATTTTAATGTGTGTTATTTGCCACCTGTTTAAGATTTTCATGCAAGAAAGCATGTAGTAGAAAATGATGAAAGTGCTGCAGAAAATGAAGTAGAGAAGTGGTGTGCACTTCTTGATGATAAGATTAAGTTCTCATTTTACAAGCAAAACATAGTCTATTGTATTGCAGGGTATGTGTCATTGTGCCTTTCAAGGCAGATCACATGCAAAGACTGTCTTCACATACTGAAGCCACCAGTAGTTAAATCTGTATTCGAATGTGATTCTCTCTATGCTTTTCCCAATGTTGTTGTTGTGGTCTTCAGTCCTGAGACTGGTTTGATGCAGCTCTCCATGCTACTCTATCCTGTGCAAGCTTTTTCATCTCCCAGTACTTACTGCAACCTACATCCTTCTGAATCTGCTTAGTGTATTCATCTCTTGGTCTCCCTCTACGATTTTTACCCTCCAGGCTGCCCTCCAATACTAAATTGGTGATCCCTTGATGCCTCAGAACATGTCCTACCAACCGATCCCTTCTTCTGGTCAAGTTGTGCCACAAACTTCTCTTCTCCCCAATCCTATTCAATACTTCCTCATTAGTTATGTGATCTACCCATCTAATCTTCAGCATTCTTCTGTAGCACCACATTTCGAAAGCTTCTATTCTCTTCTTGTCCAAACTATTTATCGTCCATGTTTCACTTCCATACATGGCTACACTCCATACGAATACTTTCAGAAATGACTTCCTGACACTTAAATCAATACTGGATGTTAACAAATTTCTCTTCTTCAGAAACGCTTTCCTTGCCATTGCCAGCCTACATTTTATATCCTCTCTACTTCGACCATCATCAGTTATTTTGCTCCCCAAATAGCAAAACTCCTTTACTACTTTAAGTGCCTCATTTCCTAATCTAATTCCCTCAGCATCACCCGACTTAATTAGACTACATTCCATTATCCTTGTTTTGCTTTTGTTGATGTTCATCTTATATCCTCCTTTCAAGACACTGTCCATTCCATTCAACTGCTCTTCCAAGTCCTTTGCTGTCTCTGACAGAATTACAATGTCATCGGCGAACCTCAAAGCTTTTATTTCTTCTCCATGAATTTTAATACCTACTCCGAATTTTTCTTTTGTTTCCTTTACTGCTTGCTCAATATACAGATTGAACAACATCGGGGAGAGGCTACAACCCTGTCTTACTCCCTTCCCAACCACTGCTTCCCTTTCATGTCCCTCGACTCTTATAACTGCCATCTGGTTTCTGTACAAATTGTAAATAGCCTTTTGCTCCCTGTATTTTACCCTTGCCACCTTTAGAATTTGAAAGAGAGTATTCCAGTCAACATTGTCAAAAGCTTTCTCTAAGTCTACAAATGCTAGAAACGTAGGTTTGCCTTTCCTTAATCTTTCTTCTAAGATAAGTCGTAAGGTCAGTATTGCCTCACGTGTTCCAGTGTTTCTACGGAATCCAAACTGATCTTCCCCAAGGTTGGCTTCTACTAGTTTTTCCATTCGTCTGTAAAGAATTCGTGTTAGTATTTTGCAGCTGTGACTTATTAAGCTGATAGTTCAGTAATTTTCACATCTGTCAACACCTGCTTTCTTTGGGATTGGAATTATTATATTCTTCTTGAAGTCTGAGGGTATTTCGCCTGTCTCATCCATCTTCCTCACCAGATGGTAGAGTTTTGTCAGGACTGGCTCTCCCACGGCCGTCAGTAGTTCCAATGGAATATTGTCTACTCCAGGGGCTTTGTTTCGACTCAGGTCTTTCAGTGCCCTGTCAAACTCTTCACGCAGTATCATATCTCCCATTTCATCTTCATCTACATCCTCTTCCATTTCCATAATATTGTCCTCAAGTACATCGCCCTTGTATAGACCCTCTATATACTCCTTCCACCTTTCTGCTTTCCCTTCTTTGCTTAGAACTGGGTTTCCATCTGAGCTCTTGATATTCATACAAGTCGTTCTCTTATCTCCAAAGGTCTCTTTAATTTTCCTGTAGGCAGTATCCATCTTACCCCTAGTGAGATAGGCCTCTACAACCTTACATTTGTCCTCTAGCCATCCCTGCTTAGCCATTTTGCACTTCCTGTCGATCTCATTTTTGAGACGTTTGTATTCCTTTTTGCCTGTTTCACTTACTGCATTTTTATATTTTCTCCTTTCATCAATTAAATTCAATCTATCTTCTGTTACCCAAGGATTTCTACTAGCCCTCGTCTTTTTACCGACTTGATTCTCTGCTGCCTTCACTACTTCATCCCTCAAAGCTACCCATTCATCTTCTACTGTATTTATTTCCCCCATTCCTGTCAATTGCTCCCTTATGCTCTCCCTGAATCTCTGTACAACCTCTGGTTCTTTTAGTTTATCCAGGTCCCATCTCCTTAAATTCCCACCTTTTTGCAGTTTCTTCAGTTTTAATTTACAGGTCATAACCAATAGATTGTGGTCAGAGTCCACATCTGCCCCTGGAAATGTCTTACAATTTAAAACCTGGTTCCTAAATCTCTGTCTTACCATTATATAATCTATCTGATACCTTTTAGTATCTCCAGGGTTCTTCCATGTATACAACCTTCTTTCATGATTCTTAAACCAAGTGTTAGTTATGATTATGTTGTGCTCTGTGCAAAATTCTACCAGGCGGCTTCCTCTTTCATTTCTGTCCCCCAATCCATAATCACCTACTATGTTTCCTTCTCTCCCTTTTCCTACACTCGAATTCCAGTCACCCATGACTATTAAATTTTCGTCTCCCTTCACAATCTGAATAATTTCTTTTATTTCATCATACATTTCTTCAATTTCTTCGTCATCTGCAGAGCTAGTTGGCATATAAACTTGTACTACTGTAGTAGGTGTGGGCTTCGTATCTATCTTGGCCACAATAATGCGTTCACTATGCTGTTTGTAGTAGCTTACCCGCATTCCTATTTTCCTATTCATTATTAAACCTACTCCTGCATTACCCCTATTTGATTTTGTGTTTATAACCCTGTAGTCACCTGACCAGAAGTCGTGTTCCTCCTGCCACCGAACTTCACTAATTCCCACTATATCTAACTTCAACCTATCCATTTCCCTTTTTAAATTTTCTAACCTACCTGCCCGATTAAGGGATCTGACATTCCACGCTCCGATCCGTAGAACGCCAGTTTTCTTTCTCCCGATAACGACATCCTCTTGAGTAGTCCCCGCCCGGAGATCCGAATGGGGGACTATTTTACCTCCGGAATATTTTACCCAAGAGGACGCCATCATCATGTAATCATACAGTAAAGCTGCATGCCCTCGGGAAAAATTACGGCTGTAGTTTCCCCTTGCTTTCAGCCGTTCGCAGTACCGGCACGGCAAGGCCGTTTTGGTTATTGTTACAAGGCCAGATCAGTCAATCATCCAGACTGTTGCCCTTGCAACTACTGAAAAGGCTGCTGCCCCTCTTCAGGAACCACACGTTTGTCTGGCCTCTCAACAGATACCCCTCCGTTGTGGTTGCACCTACGGTACGGCTATCTGTATCGCTGAGGCACGCAAGCCTCCCCACCAACGGCAAGGTCCATGGTTCATGGGGGGCTTTTCCCAATATGGCCAATAAAAATGCATTTGTAAATTTTGTTAACCAGGGAAAACTGGTTAGAACAAGTGACTGCGTGTACTCTGTTGTAGAATACTCAGAAACTGTTTCAGATGTTTGCGATTGCTGGGGATATGCGACAAAAATATATACAGGCCAAGATTTTGCATTGTGTTAAAAATAAATTTGTAGATTACCCATTTCCTGCTTTTGGTCATGATTACCATTATGAAATTAGGATTGAGGACTTACATTAGACTCAACTTGTTTGTAAGATTGCATCCCTATACTCCTGCATACGCTTAAAAACATGTGGAAAAAAAGCCTGCTGAGAAAATTTTAAACAACAAATCAAGTATAAGGCAGAAGTTAAATAAACTCATATTGTTTAATCATGTATAGTGCTCAAATTGGAAAAGATTACGTAATGGGACATTCCATGCAGATGGATGTGACATTTTGACAGATTTTTTAAAACTATTTTGTCCATAGACTTGTTGCTGTGTGATGATGAACTTCAAAAGATGAATCACATTGAAGGAAAATTAAGTCTTTACATCCTGTGTAGATATTGTAACAAAATTATAATTGTTTATTATATAAGCTTATTTCAAGATGTTTGGTGTTACAAAATATGCACTTGCATTAAAAACAGGTGATTTGTGTGAAATTGATGAAAAAAAAAGTTCTGAGACTTATTTGACAGATGGCTTTAAGTGTGAGAAAATATTTCCCTCAATAACTATGTTAACTTGAATTTTTCACTTTAAGAAAACAGTTTAATCACAGGATGGGTGTTACCTAATGGAGTGTGCAGTGGCCCTATGTTTCAAACAGTAATGTTTGTGGATACTCTGCAACATAAGAGCAATAAAATTGTTACTCTGTTAATTCTTGTTTTAATACTTCCTAGAACGAACACAATGTTCCAATTGATCATAAGCATTCTTATTACTTTAGAACCTAATTTTCTGAATTTTGTCTTTATTTTGCTAGGATGTCTTTCTATTGTATTTTCCTGGTTGAGGGGGAGGGGGGGAGAATGCAAATAATCATATAGAATTATCTTTCTAGCACTACAAAGTACAGAATACAGTGATTACAGGTACACTTGGAAATTTCAGTATTCATGTTACATGCCTAATTTCCTAATTTTCATCAACATTTACCTTAATTATACGGTTACACTTTTTGCTGATTTGAACTGTGTACTACATGTTAAAAAGATTTTGTTTGGTCATAGTAATAAAAGCATTCCATTTGTTAGTTCATATGTCCCATATGGAAATGAAATTATCAAGTTATGATGACAAAGGAAGGAAATAACATTAAGGAATCTTACTTCACAGAAATTGTGTAACAATGGTTACACTTTTTGCTAGTTAACTTTAACATAAACCATTTAGTTTTCCATTAAGAGAGAAAGCAGTTGCACGAGTCACGTAAAGAACCAAGTTTCCCATAGGGAGTTACTGCAGATCCAAAGTACTGTGATCTTCATATTTCTATTTAAAAAAGTTTGTAACTCAAATTCATAGACATTTTGGAATCTGTACACACATGTGTGTAGCAAGGTACTTTTCATGTGCCATGTGGAACCTTTAATTTTCTGGTTTAAATATAATTTATTTAACGAATTACTTTTAATACCAACACTGTCTGAATGCATTATTTACCATTTAGAAGAAGAAATATTAGTGTACAGAATAACAAATCTCATGAAAAATGCGAGAGATTGTTCTGTACAGAACTTGGAATGGCTCTTTATCAATAACAGGTAAAAAGAAGGCTTCTATTAAATGTTCAAAGAAACCAGTCAGTACCTCTTGGCTCAAATGGCTCTGAGCACTATGGGACTTAACTGTTGAGGTCATCAGTCCCCTAGAACTTAGAACTACTTAAACCTAACTAACCTAAGGACATCACTCACATCCATGCCCGAGGCAGGATTCGAACCTGCGACCATAGCGGTCGCACGGTTCCAGACTGTAGCGCCTAGAGCAGCTCGGCCACTCCGGCCCAGTACCTCTTAATTCACCATAGAGGTGATACAGTAATAAAGCAATTTACTTTTTTCAGAATTTCTGCTAAGTATTAAAAGTGTGAAGACCTATTCAATTAGTATTTGCTTTACCAATAACCTGTGGTACAAGCACATGTATAAGCAGGTAATTATGGGAGTCAAGAGTTATGTTAAAATTAAAGATACTGACTGTTATTACTTGCTCACAAAGCATTGTAGTTGCTGTACAGTTTATGCTGTATGTGGTGTACCCGATGTGATTCCTGGAGGACATAATATTCTGTTATCCTACGGGAGTGCACTGGTACCACACCTATTGAAAGTACGTTTTGCTGTGGAATAGTTGTATCAGATGTCTGTACCAGAAAATAAATCTCCACTGTGACACCCTCTCGTTCTTGGTATGCTATTAGCTATTATTACAGGAATACTCTTCACATGGTGGAGGAAGCATAGTGAGATTTTCTTTTTCATCATTTCCAACATTGTACACAACTTTCTTGCACTTTTATGTTATCACATTTTTCCCTTGATAATGGGGAAGAGAGAGGGGGGAAAAAAAATTAAGCGAGCTCTCATAAAAACTGAAAACTCTACTTGCGTCATCTGTTATTTTCAAAATGTTACTCTCTTTCCAAATACTGTTCTATTTCTTTTTTTTTTAATTTCTCAGGTTATTACATATTATTTACTGTACATTGTCCACCAATACTTCTGTTGTTACCGGATAGTTTGTAATGTGGCACTACATTTGTGCCACTTGTATTGGCTAGTGTACTTTTGCAGATAAGAAAATCGACTGGACTACGGCAAATTCAGACAATATGGAACTTTATACACTAAATTTGCAATATTATGTCACCCTTGTCTCTCACAGATTGTAGCAGCCATTGGGGTGCCTATCTGGCCAGCTTCTGCAGCTTTCGCTTTCAGGTTGGTTTTTGCTTGGGCCGTATACTGACAACCAGTCATTCCAGTGATTGACACCATGTCAAAGACTGGAACCAAGATTCACAGAAATAAAATTCCATGGTTGTAATTCAAAGTGTAATTAATTTTGCTCACTGACATGTTTTGAATTCAATTTTAAAATAAAACCATGGTATGTCATTGTTTGTGTGTCAGACTGGGAAATTACAGTTTTAAGACACCCCAACCCTAAAATTAACAGCTGTGGTCGAGGTTATTTTCAACAAGTTCCTTCACTTCCTACTTCATCATGGATCAGTCCAATATAATATTATTACCATACTTAACTTCCAAATAATACAAGCCATGCATTTAAGAGGAGCCTTAACGTTGGCCTTTGTGTTTGTCTCATTTAAATGTATTTCTTGTCTCGTATCAAAGACTGAAGCACTGTTAAAAACTGGTACTTCTACCGTATCACTCAGTTAAAATACACCGTGTCATGTACAGGCGTTAATAAAATCATGGCATTTAAATTTCTGATCAAAGAGAGAGCCAAATTCGTAAGTGCATGTTGCAATTAAAGTGTCAGCATATATGGAAATCGGTAGTGCATCACTTCAGATAAAGATAAAATAACGATTTTTTTCCGTTTATACGTAAGTAATACTTTAATAGTTCAGTTGTAATTTCTGTTGTCAGTAATGAGACCCCTAAGGAAACGATGTCCAACTTTTTTTCAAGAGACGTCTTCACTGTTTTCCACACTTGATTTTCCGAATTATACCTGTAGTTAAAAGCTGTGGCAAGTAGGGTAATTGAATCTTAAATAGTGTCTTAAAACGGGCAAATAAGTAAAGCACTCATAAAAATTAATAGTAAACAATTTATAGGTCAGCTTGTCAAACTTTCAAAACACACTCGAATTTAGGAATTTCATAGCAGAACAGTCACTGTTTTTTCTCGATAGATAAGAAACACTTCATTATGTTGATGTGTAGATATCTAGAATATCCAATATAAAATACTTATGAGGGCGTGTTTTGACACTTCGTTTTTTGCCAAATTCAGATATGGCGGACACTCAATGATATGATCTCTTGACCGGCACGCGCTAGACGCTCGAGCCATCTATCGGTAGGTCCGGTAGTTGAGCAACCCTCATTTCGCTAGCTTTAGACGCCTGTCGCTCTTCAGCCTACAGACATTGTTTGAAAAAAATGAAGATAATAAATAATAAAAACAGGCGATAAAATCGGAGACTTAAATGGTAACATGGCGAAATCGAAATGACATGAATTACTTAGACGAACCGTTAGAACGACTCCGATCAGAACAGCAATCCATTTCTGAATTTTGTAACCAAAATTTTACTTTCTTCCCACAAACAATACACGAAAACAGCCCTCTACTGTCCCCAACAGGGCTTCCATTGCATTTACATTTACAAGGAAAGGAATCACCCATATGCATTTAGCATTACGAGGATTGCCCTGCCATCTATTGGTAACCCCGAACAACAGATATGTAGATACGAATCTACAACCGGAAGGTGATTTTATGTTGCATTTTGAACTTTCTGTAGTATTAGTTGTTGTTTAGGATTTCAGCATTTATATTTTATTATTGAAGCTGCTATAAGCGAACATTAATTCCAGCTACTGATGATGAGACTGCTACGTGCTCGTTTCAATCATTACAGCAGTTGCTATATATTCCAAATTCGGAAATCACAAGTACTTCTAAGCAACTGATTTTTCTTTTGTAATAATCGGAATAATTTTTGAAGAGCTCGGTTCGCAGATGGGTCCGAGCTGGTAATGTGTAACAACGGAGAAGTGAGTGTTGGAGAATTCGGACCTTAGAACGGCAAGTTATTTATTCACTTGACATATATTCTTTCCCAAAATCAGCATTTTCTCTTAAAGGGAAACGGTGAATTTAGTTTTTTCTGATTATTTTTGTTATTAGCCGATGAAAATGGAACGAAACTTCTGTCATTAAAAATTTATTGGGAAAAAAACCTGCTCAGTCATATGTGTCGGGTTCTATTTCTTCTTAGTTGTCCTTTGGCTGCAACATACTTGACATCACGAGGAACAATAGTAAATTAAAACTTTTTCTTATTTTAGTTATATTTCACAGAAATACTAACAGTATTTTACACAGTTTCCAACTCACATTTTATGGCATAAAAATGTAACAGTCCTATCAAATTAATAGCTTGAAGATACAGTAGTGGAATTATTTATTGCATCATCTTTTATAATTCAATGTTTTTGCTATAATCGGCCTGCGTACCAATATGTTCCAAAACGCCGCGCATAAAAACAGGATTTTCTTCTGCTCATATCTCGAATTCTATTGGTGATAAAAAAAAGCAAGGTCACGTGATTTGGATAGCCCTTTGTCTAGGGACCAATTGAGTCGTCATAATCCTACAGTAGCCTATAGGATTAAAATATGAATATTACGCACTTCCTCCTGCTTAGAAAAATGGAGCATTTAATGAGGCCTGCAGTGGGTCTGATTGGACTTTTTTCAACTATACTTTCGCCGTCATTAACGGAAGAAACCAACGGAGGATTCCTATGCATAACAAACGGCTGAACTTTTTACAATATGGCCTGTTCCTAAGATCCTGATTCAAACAATATTTAAAATTTTGTTTGACGTCATTATCTGCTCAATGATACAGAGATTTCAAGTTAATCTAGTTGTACAAGTAAAAAGGCACTAAAAATTAAATAGATTGGCTGATAATGGGTATACCTCTGATTTAATTGTACTGCCAAGTATACCCATGAATGAATGAATGATTGATTGCCTTGAAACCAATCAGAAAATAAAATCGAGAGATCGAAAAATTTTGCACAACACACCCCACCATTGACACTGTGTATATAATGAGACTATCATATGATACATGGGATCAGTCGAGGTGGCAGACGACCAACATATATGTATATATATATATCACACCCAGTGGTCCAGGATATCGTAACCACAGGTCATTAGCGATATGGCAAGTGGAGAGGTACTCTGTGAGGGAGGCAAGGGTGTGGCGCATCTTCGCCCGGGACAGCTTACTCTCTCAGCTGCAGTCCTACCCGTCACCTACGACGGAGCAGCTTTCTATTGTAGACGGTAGCAGAGGAACGGAAACTCGTTATGTGGACACAGGTTATGCTGTAGAAACGAGTGGTTTCTACTGATCGTCGTCTGACAGATGGGGCTCTGCCTGCAGCCTCACCCTGCCTGCCACCATCTGCACTCGCGCTGTGTTGCAGGAAGATCACAGACACAAGAAGAGGACACAGAACCACCTGTCCATTACACGACCTGACAAATCGTACACACTCAGTTGACATGTACAATACTGCCATGCGCCACACAGCTTCTGGTGGCCACCTCTACCACCAACAGTGAGAAGCAAGAACCATCGTTACTGTCTGGAACTCTCAGCTGTGGCCGGCACGCAGCTGGCCAGAACACGTTTGCCAAACAGATTGCCACAAAATCAGAAATAGTGACGCAGTGAGCTGCAACCGCACTGACATACTTAATGGGATTTCGCTAAGAGTGCCCTACGAGAAGAACAGATGGCGGTCACGCAGTTCTCACGGGAATGCCGAGCTGTTTATGATAAGGGTCACCCCTCAACTCAGGCAGACTGTACTAAGTTGTAGCCAAAAAAAAAAAAGGTGCAGTAGGGAGCTGCTGTCCTGCTCCAGACCTGGACGACAGCTGAGAGGGACTCGGTGTCCCCAGCTGGAGGCACAAAATTGGGGCCAAAGTACTCGAGCTGGTACAACCGATGCAGATGTCACACAGACTCGGCGGTATCTCGGGATCGGCTGACACCGGTGTAAGTGACGCTGAGCTGTCACGGGAGGGGAAGCCGCCTCCTCCTCCATCAGTCTTCGTCCAGTGGGGGGACTGTACGAGGATTTCGTGCTGAAGATTGAAAGGGTCGAGTCTATGACAGCTGCCACTGCCAGAAATGACCTTTGCAAGGTGAATTTCAGCAACATCAATGACTAAAAAAACCTGATGGACCTGATCAGGAATGAGGGACTTTATTGATACAGCAATAACACAGATCCCCTCAAACTCCTCAAGATGCAAATTGAACTCTCATTATTCTTCCAGCTATTGTCCACATTAAAAAATGCCCAGTCCAAGTAGTTAATAAGTAAAGTCTTTATGAAGATATTGAGATGAGCGAAGAATACGATAAACTTTAAAGTTTACTTAGCTCGTAATGTTGAGATCGCTCCAGTTCTAATTGTCTTGGGGTCTGATCCTTGATGGTAAAAATTTCACATCAGGTCCTCGTGGTTGGTTTGTGTTAAGTAAATTTGTAGATTTTTTGCAGAATATTTTTTGTACGTAAATATATTTTCTCACATTTCATTATATCATAGAGTCTTTTGTTTTTTCGCATTAGCAAAGCCGAAATTACATTGTTCGTATGTATTGTACAAAAAAATGTCCGATCATATCAGAGGCAAGCTATCGACTCACACTATGTAGAAAAAACAATATTCCAAAGGGTTTACAATTTGTCTTAACAAATAAATTCCTTTTAGTTTCTGTTACATTATTAATTTTGATTATTATTTCATAAATGAATCAAGATATAAAGATAGTAAACAGTACACGATTGCATAGTTGAGAACTAACATTTTAAGTTTGCAAGTAATTCATAATTTCAAATCTCCCTCAAAATATAATTTCAGCTGTACCTTCAGAACTAATACTTATCAATATTGACATTGAAACTAAAATATTTTATAAAGTAATTGCATTTCATAACTTTTATGTAGAAATAGAACATACTGCAAATAAAATTAGATGAAAGTTTAAAAAAAGATAATATTCACCTGTCCAAAATTCGAAAACTAATAGTGGTATCGACAACTACTGTTGAGGAAAATTAATGCTAGAGAAGGATGTCCCATTACAGGTTGAATGTTCATCAGAGTGTTGTTTAAATATCTAAAATGATTTATTCAAGTGCTCTTAGAGATTTTTGATAACAATGTTAAACAACAACTTGCCTTTATATAGTAGCATACATGTTAACGAATTCCACTTCTTTCCAGAAATACTTTTATCACTATTGCCACTCTTCATTTTATATACCCTCTTGCTAGGCATCTCCCCACAAAAAGTTTGAGCTTGTTCTACATACAGTGGAAATTTTCAGGTAGCAAAATGCTATCTTAATATTATTCATTCTTGATTATGACTGAAAGTCAAGACTTCCATGTGTTTGAAGATAGATCATCTGAGGACAGGTTTGAGCTAATTAGCTTCCATTGTCTCCCTCCTCAGTTCCATATTTAGCCATACAAGGAAAAACTTAAGTGCAAAATAGCTGTGTCTGGATTATTACAGAACAGAATGGAATAGACTCGAGGATAGTATCTCTGTTCAAAAACTTGTATAAAGTAAATAAATGCTTTTCACATAGGGGGAAAAAAAAGAAAATAGCAAATTTTAGCAGGAGGAGTCAGTTGGAGTGGAATAGACCTATCAAAGTGAGAGTGATCACCAAGTCCCTGTACAATCATCATCATCAGTTATCTGCTATATTAGCAGGTCCTTTGCCTCTCCATTTTCTGCGATCCATTGCTTCCTTCTTAAGGCTGCTGTATGTTGTACCGTCCATCATGTCATCCAGTATCTGGAATCTCTTCCTTCCTCGCTTCCTTTTCCCTTCTACATAACCTTCTAATCATAAGTAAATATCTCCAACCACATAAAAAAGTGAAGGCACCAGTTCAGAATCAATTAAATAGGGATTTTTCATTGATGACCCTGACGACTTCACTTTACTTAATAACCTTGTCTTTGTTTCTTTGCATTGTATGAGGCATTTGTTTTTCTACTGTGTGCTATGTCAGACTGATAGTTCAGTAACACTACTATATATTAAATAAATATTTATCTAGGAATTGTGCAGAAATGTGAGCTATTAACGTGTTTATGAATCATTTAATGTGAATGAAAAAAAAAACAAATCAATTGTTGTGTGCCTGTTAGATCTATTAAAAGGTTTAATTGAATGACCCGCTACCCCTCCAAGAAAATACTCCTCTCTACTGTGATTAGCATCAGTTATTTTGCTGTTGACAGCTAAACTTGCCTGCTGTTTTAGTGTCCCATTTCCTAATCTATTTATCTCAGCATTGCCTGATTTACTTAGAGTACATTTCATTAGCCTTGTTCTTCTTTTGTTGTATTCATCTGAAACCACTTTTAAAGACGCTGCCCATTCCATTCAACTGCTCTTTTGTGTCCTTTACTGTTTCTGACAGAATTACAAAGGCATCAGCAAAATGGAGAGTTATTATTTATTCTCTCTAAACCTTAATTCCCTCTGCAAATTTCTGCTTGCTTGATATGCAGGCAGAATAACATCAGGGAGAGACTGCAACACTATGTTCCTCCCTCCTCAACTACTGCTTCCCTTTCACGTTGAGGTGGAAATTTGGGTTGGTTACACCAAACAACACCAATTTAACAGTAGTTCATTTATTCACTTAAATACATCATAGGCTCACAAAGAACTGACATAGCTGAACAGCCCAAATACAAATCTCAGCATCCAAAGACGATGCTCGGAGTCTAGAGACAAACGTATATCGATGCTGGTGTCGACTTCATCAGCGCCACATAGAACCCCCCCCCCCCCACCTTTCTTGCAATTCTCTCGAGAGGCCAGAGGGAGGGGGGGGGGGAAGGTGACTAAGACGTCGGCAGGGGTGGTCCGCAGGAGCCGGACCACGGTCAGCTCGACAGTGTCGTCAGGGAGCTGCGTGGGTAGATGTCATGAAGGAAGGTTCGGCCACCGAACCTGGAAGTCGTCGAAGCGCGTCAGGCGTCCTACTGGGTGTGCTGGACATGTGGCGACAGGTAGGCCAGTGGTTTGCGGCTGGAATGGAGTGATGACGACAATGTCTCCAGTGGGCGTGGCAAACACACGAAGCACGTCCAGGTCGACGTCGGGCGAGAGGGGAACACATTTCACCAAGTGGCAGGGAATGGCGGAGGTTGTGTCACGAGCACTGGCTGAAGGGAAACGCATGACGAACAGTGTATAATCGCATAGTATTATTGAGATGTCGTGCATTACGTCCAGGGGACAGGCACAAGCACCTCGAGCGAGCGCACGTTCAAGATGTGGGGCGCGTGAGAAACCTCGACAGGGCGAGGCAGGCGAATGTGGAGAGGTCGAAGGGACCGGCGAAGGGCCCGGCGGCGAGGGCGCGATCGTAGGTAAGCTCGACATGGGGAGCACGTAGTCACTCGACGGAGTGCGTACGACTGGAGTAGGGGGCGAGGTCGGAGGAGAGCTCGACGATCGGAACTGGAAGTCACTCGATCGAGTGTGTAAGTCCGACCTGGAGGGAGTGGTCGGAGGGTCGAGAGCCACGACAGTGAGTGGCGTGGTCGTGGCCTGAATGGGGGTAGAAGGAGGCTCGACACGAGCAGGCTTAAGTCTGTTGAGAGAGACTGTGACAGCTGAATTTTTCATCTGGAGGTCACAGGTGTGGACGGAGCGCCGGAGAACTCGGTACGGGCCGCTATATGGAGGTCGGAGGGGAGCACGGACAGTGTCATTTGGAGTATGACGTACTCGCAATTGTCCAGAGATTTCTGGATGTGAACCTTAGGGCGGGAATGGCTGGTGGGTGGAGGGATGTGGAGGTTGACGAAGTGGCGTCTGATGTGGTCCACGAAGGAAGGTAAGTCAGACTGAGGGAGAGAAGCAGACGGGCTCACGAGTTCGCCAGGGAGAACAATGTTCTGGCCGTATACGAACTCGGCTATTGTGCCTTTGAGGTCTTCCTTATAGATCGCACGAATGCCGAGTGGCACAAGGGGAAGGGCCTCTGTCCGTTGAGTCGTGGCATCGAAGAGCCGCATTGAGAGTGCGGTGCCAGCGCTCGACTAGCCCGATACTATGAGGATGATATGCTGTGGTACGGATGTACCGGATGCTGCAAATGTTAGAGATCCTGTTGAACAGGGCCGACTCAAATTGTCTGTCTCGGTCAATCGTGACGATAGCCGGACATCCGAAACGCGATACCCGTGACTCGACGAAAGCTCAAGCGACCGTTTCTGCCGTAATATTGGGGAGGGGGGCAGCCTCGACCCAGCGAGTTGTTCGGTCGATAGACGAGAGAACATAACGAGAGCCGTTAGAGGGGGAGAGAGGGCTGACAATATGAATATGAATATGCTGGAAACGCCCAGGAGGGATCGAAAAGGAGCCGAGGGGGGGTGAAGTGTGCTTGTGTACTTTGCAGTGTTGGCACGCGACACAGGAGCATGCCCATTGGTGGCAGTCCTTGTTGACATTTCTCCAGACAAAGCACTCCGCTACGAGGCGGGGTGTGCTAAATTATGTAATGCGTTGAAGACAGCTCGAGGGAGCGCGGTTGGGATGAGGGGGCATAACGTGCCCGTACTGTTGTCACACCAGATCTCACCAGAGATACCAGGGAAGATGGTGCGGATGAAGTGTAGTGAAGAGGTAGAGTCTGAAATCAGGTTTTGCGTTTCCTAGTCGGCGGGTTGGAGGTTAGGCAGTTGAGAGAGGTCCAACTGCGAATGGACTGCGTCGACTCGTGAAAGGAAATCGGCAACTATATTGTCAGCACCCTTTATGTGTCTGACATTGGTGGTGAACTGAGATATGAAGTCCACGTATCTGAAGCGGGGAGGAGGCGGCTCAGCTGGCGGGGCTTTGTGGTCTGCTAAAACATAGAAGGCGCGTCCCTCAACATCTGTCTTAAAATGCTTAATCGCTTTGTAGACCGTGAGCAACTCCCTGTCAAACACGAAATATTTCCGTTGTGCATTGGTGAGCTTGCGCGAGAAGAACTGCAGAGGCGCAATTTGGCTGTCGATTGTCTGGCCGAGGACTGCGCCGATGGCAGTATCACTCGCATCTGTGGTGATCAAAAGCTACGTATTCGGATGAGGATGTGCGATGTTGCGTGCCTCGGAAATAAGATTTTTGAGGGCAGTGAAAGAGTCAGTCATAGCAGGGGTCCACGGAACGGGCCGAGATCCAGAAGTGTTGGTGCCTGCCGAGACGTCCGTCAGTGGATCCTAAATCTCCGCAACCCGAGGTAGGTGTCGACGATAATAATTAACCGTCCCCAGAAAGCGCCGGAGCTCTTTGAATGACGAAGTTCTGGGTAGGTTTAGTATTGTCTGTACTTTCTCAGGGGATGGCGAAATGCCGTCAGCAGAGACCCGAAAACAAAGAAAAGTGACTGCGGGTCGATGTAGCTGCAATTTGTCCCGGTCGGTCTCGATGGCTGCTGCCGCGAGAGTGTTCGTAACAGTTTGCTCGTGTCGAATGTTGTCCTCGACGGAGGAGCTGAACACAAGAATGTCATCAAGATATGCAAAGCAGAATTTTAGGTCGAATAGCACTTCGTCGATGAAGCGTTGCCAGGTCTGGGTTGCGTTTTTCAGACCGAAGGGCACAAATAGAAACTGAAATAACCCGATCAGGGTGGTGATTGCTGTCTTCTCGATGTCTTCAGGTGCCGTGGGGATCCAGTGGTAGGCCCGTTTGCAATCAATGACAGAACGTAGTCGCACCTGTGAGGGAACTGGTAAAGTTGGCAATGTTGAGTACGGGGTAGGTGTCCATAAGCGTTCGTGCGTTTAGACGACGGTAGTCGCCGCACGTGCACCAAGACCCGTCTTTCTTGGGTGTCATATGTATGGGCGTAGACCAGCTACTGGCAGAGTGTTCAGTGATGCCGGAGCTTAGTAGTTCAGAAATCTAATTTTTAAGGTCGGATAGCCACTCCGGACAAAGTCGATGTGGTTTACTGGAGATCGAGGGACCTGGCACGAGGCGAAGCCTGTGAACCGTGGTGACGACCGAAATGTTGCCGGCAGTGTGGGAGGCAGTTTGTTTACAATGTGTGGCAGGCGGGGCAGGCAAGGCACGGTAGTGGTGTTCGGAGCCACTCGGCGGATCCGACGGGAACCGAGGCGGCAAAGTGTCCGAGGATTCGCCACGACAAGATGGCTGCCGACCCGAAGCAGTGGCACCGTGGTCACGTGAGCTCGTGAGCCGTTAGTGAGTCCATTGTCCGAGGGCGCGGCCTGTGGCAGCACAGTCGCGGGTGAAGCGCTTGGTGTGAGTGCACTGTTTGTGTTGTCCATGGCGGTCCCATGGCGGCGCGCAGGAGCCGATGTTGCACAGTTTGAGGTGCTGTCCGAGAGGGGCGGGGTAGGAGCTGTCAGTTCGGGAACACGTGACACTCGTCGCGCATGCGCACTTGTGTCAGGCCGAGTGTCAAATGCTGCCATGTTAGGGGGGGGAGTGGCCCTGTGGAACTGTCAGTACATGTTTTGGCAGACTTGCTAGTACAGTTGCGAGAGGTAGTGGGAGGTAAGCACAAGGAGGCTGGGACTGCAAGCAGATTCGGTGCACTTACTGACCTTGCTGTAGTGTCTGTAATTACTTTGCTGCATCGGAGAGCTGGAGCTGTTTCGTGGAGCTGTAGGGAGAGCTCGAAGTTTTCCTCGTGTAGGCGAGTGCAGTTTTCGAATTCGACAATGCACTTCTGCACTGTTTCTTGCAGCATCATCGACAGAGACGAGCACGTACGGGTGAGATGAGCCCGGACCGATGTGTCACGTCGGGGTCACCAGTGAGGTGGATATTCGGGTTGGTTCCACCAAACGACACAAATTTAACCGTAGTTTGTTTATTCACTTAAACACATCAAAGGCTTACAAAGAACTGACATGGCGGAACAGTCCAAAGACGATGCTCGGAGACTAGAGACAAACGTATATCGATGCTGGGGTTGACCTCATCGGCGCCACAACGTCATTCAACTGTTATAATTGCAATCTGGTTTCTGTACAAACTGATAATACACTTTTGCTCTATCTACTTTTACCTTCAGAACTGAGCTGCTTTTGTTCTTACTACTTCTATGGAGAGCCTCTCACTAATATTTTGTGTGAAATATGGAGATGTAGGAGTCTATTGTTAACTTCAAGAGGTTAATTATGCAAACAGTAATTCAATTAAGCTCTTGCAGTTTCATTACACTGAAGTGACATAAGTCATGGGACAGTGATATGTACATATACAGATGGTGGTAGGATTTCATATACAAGGCATAAGAGGGCTGCAGACTGGCAGAACTGTCATTTGTTCTCGGGTGATTTATGTGAAACGATTTACAAAGTGATTCTGCCCACATGATGGGAATTAAGAAACTGTGAATGCAAAATGACAGTTGGAGCTAGATGCGTGGGACATTCAGTTTTGAAAATCATCAGCAAACTCAATATTCTGGGATCCACAGTGCTAAGAGTGTGCCGAGGATGCCGGACTTCAGGATTTACCTCTGACTACGGACAACACAGTGGCCGACGGCATTCACTTAAGGACAGAACGGTGGCATTTGCTTAGAGTTATCATTGCTAACATACAAGCAAGACTGCATGAAGTAACTGCAGAAATCAGTGTTGGGTGTATGACAAATGTATCCATTAGGACAGTGTGGCAAAATGTGGCATTAATGGGCTACAGCAGCACACAATTGATGCAAGTGTCCTTGCTAACAGCACGGCATTACCTGTGCTGCATCTCCTGAGCTCTTAACCGTATAATTTGGACCCTAGATGACTGGAAAACTGTGTCCTTGTCAGGTGAGTCCCAATTTCAGTTGGTAAGTGCTGATGGTAGGGTTTGGGTGTGGCACAGAGGCCATGAATTTATGGACCCAAGTTGTCAATAGAGCACTATGTAAGCTGGTGGTGGTTTGATAATGGTGTGGGTTGTACTTACACGGATGGCCCATCTGAATCCAGTTGTTGACTGCAGGCACCCCTCCAGTGGGGGCATGAGATTTTCAGTATGAAGCCATTGGTATGGAGATAAGATCTTGCAATGTAATACCACAGGAGATACAGAGACAAATACATTTGAATACAAGTGACGTCATTAATAATTTATAGCTTTTAAACCATTCATCCCAACACATACATCAAGCACTCAGTTTTTAGATCTTGATAAGACATATTGACAGGAATACTTTGTGTTCAGTAACTAATAATTAAGTTATGGAGACATTTTAATTTCAAAATTAATTAAAATCGGCACATCTTTTGAACGAACACAGATACACCAACAGCAAGGCAGCATGTGTTGGTAGTGATTACTGTTCACCACACAAACCAATTAGATATTAAGATTTACTACTTTTAATGCCTATTTTTACTTGTTTTTTTGCCCATGATTTAAATTTCCTTAAAATTAAATGAATTCTCATAACAGCCATGCAAAGAAGAGACAAAATCCTATAAAAATGATGTACCATCCATAATGGTATTGTAAGTAGGAAAGGTTAGTTGGTTTGTAGATTAAAGGGACTAAACTGTAAGGTTATCAGTCAGTAGTAAAGGTACTATGAGAATAAGTAATTCTCACTATTGCAGGCACAAACTGTAAGTAGTTAAACTTTTATTTGAGGACAAACTATGCCACGTAGGAATTATTATTGTATACGTTTCTAGTGTGGAATTTTAGCGCACAGTTAGTGGTATAAACAGAATTGTAACTCTTGAGAGGACGTGCCAATTTTCATAACAAGAGCAAGTGAATGGCACATTTCATACGCGTGTAAGTCACGTTACCGGCGTAAGTATGTATGAGCTAAATCACAGTTTAATCCTAGTTTAATTAAACAGTGATAACATAATATGAAACAAGGGAAAATCCAGCATGGAATGTAATAATATGAGAGAATGAAAGTTGCTACTTACCATATAGCGGAGATGCTGAGCCACGATAGGCACATCCTCCTACCACTACCTACTTCAGTCTGGTCACTAACATCACCTATCAAACCAATGGCAGGGCTACCTGTGAAACCAGTCATGTGATCTACAAGCTAAGCTGCAACCACTGTGCCGCATTCTACGTAGGCACGACAACCGACAAGCTGTCTGTCCGCACGAACGGCCACCGACAAACTGTGGCCAAAAAACAAGTGGACAACCTTGTTGCTGAACACGCTGCCCAGCATACCCCTCATCTCGATGACTGCTTCACAGCCTGTGCCGTACGGATCCTTCCCACCGACACCAGCTTTTCTG
Organism: Schistocerca serialis cubense; assembly: GCF_023864345.2. NCBI lineage: Eukaryota > Metazoa > Arthropoda > Insecta > Orthoptera > Acrididae > Schistocerca > Schistocerca serialis. Next base: position 64,034,560 of record NC_064648.1, read on the forward strand.
AATTGCGCAGGTGGGAACTTTCCCTGCAATACATCCTACATTCCTGTGACCCCCCTGGCCTTGACCTTCGTTAGTCGCTGTCCTCACACATCCTTCCCCCTCCCTGTTCTCATTCCAGCACTACACAGCTGTCATTTCACCACCACACCATCTTTTAATTTCTTTTATTTTTATTTCTCTCCTTTTTGCTACTTATCCCCTCCCCCCTCTGCACCTTCTCTCCTACCCTCTGTCTAAACTACAACACTTGACTGTCCGCCACTCCCACCATACTATCCCCCCCCTCCCCACCCCAGCCTCCTCCTTACCCCCACCCAATCGCCACTCCCATCATGCACTGGTGTTGCTGATCGCAATGTAGTTTCAGCTCTCTGAGACTGCAGACGTGTGTGCAAGTTGCACTTGTGTGTGTGTGTGTGCGTGTGTGTGTGTGTGTGTGTGTGTGTGTGTGTAAGAGAGAGAGAGAGAGAGAGAGAGAGAGAGAGAGAGAGAGAGAGTGTCTACTGCTGACAGAGGCCTTTATGGCCAAAAGCTATGATTGTGTGAATCTTTTTATTGTGCCTATCGCGGCTCAGCATCTCCTCTATATGGTGAGTAGCAATTTTCCTTCTCTTACATAATATGAGGTATATCACTATTTGATTAAAAAATAATGAAATAAACTTCCTCTATATCATTATGTTGCCTTGGACAGGTTTTCACCACAGTAACATGACACTGAAAGTATTAAAAAGCGCAGTTGCATTAGATCCCAGTCAGCTGCTTATTGGATTACTAATTATCTTGTAGACAGTTGCCTCCTTGTGAAATTTTGCTACTAGGACAGAATCTGTGTCACTTTCTTGCACAGACTGCGATTTTTTCCTACCTATCTCCCTTTTTATTTAAATTGCTAATGTTCACTTGCATATGACAACACAATTTATCACTGTGTTAGCTGAAGCAATAATGAAGGTATAGACACAGGCTTGCAGTCGTGAAACGACAATGAAATGTAGCAAAACAGTTTTCTTTGTATTTGGCGCACTTTATACATAGGCGTAATTGCTCGAGGATTAATCAAACTTACGTATCAAAAGTTGTACAAAATGACTTGTGACCAAATGAGGCCCTTACGTAACATCAGTGGGTGCACTTTTCACAGCTGGTGGTACCAAGAGCTGGAGAACAATGACACTTTTCTGGAGGAGGTGACCGAGTCTTTATATGATCAGTGGCCACATTCCTCAGGGTTACAGAGTACAAGAAGGCCACAGACACACTTTGGCACGGTTGGCAGAAGTAGCGTTTGCATAGGTGTGGGTGGTACAGTTGCATTTGTTCAGTGTTTGAAATATTTCACATTCCTGGGACTTGAAATATTCTCACATTGTTCAGACTCTGCTTATTTTGTACAGTGTTGGACTTAAGTGTCAAACAACATTGAGGGTAGTTCATTTGAATTTCTTAAATAATCAGAATTTAGGACAGTGAATCTCTGCGTCAATTAGTCAGTACAAAGGTCAGGACAGATCAATTATTTTATAGCTGTGAACACAGTCAGATGTTTCCACCTCATTTATTAATTTATTTAATTTATAGTGAGATGCTATCCACTACTGGCGGCTGAAGCCATTTTATCCATTCAGCATAATAACTTGTGTTGATCACCAGACAACAGTTTAGTGAGAAACTAGTGCAACATCAAACCATTTTATTATAATTATAACATCAGTTGTTGGTTACATGATTCTATAGTGGCACCTACATTCAACCTAGCAGATATGAGATTTCTGATAAGTTGCAAGTAACTATTTTATTGTTCTTCTCATGAAATTAAATTGTGCTGCAATTAATATGAAGTTTATGACTAGTCCAATATGAAGAACACACCAGCTTCACTGTTCTGTTTTTTTATTTCTTCTTTTTATTAACTGTGCCTCAAGATGAAGTCTTATTAGGTTCAATAAACCAGACCAGAAACTTTGGGGAAGAGTAATGTTTTTTGATCAATCTGTTTGAAAACAACTTTCGCGCAACACTGTAATGTACTGTTTCTAGACATTCAAGGAATCTAGAGAAGTTATTTCAATGTTCAGGTTTATTTGAAACAGTACCACTAAAATATTAGTCTGTTATTTGTCAACTGCTTTGTAGACTGTGGATACATAAAGCTTGGACTACTTATCTTGGACTTGCAGTATGTGCTGGAATACAGCGAAAGAGTATAATACAAATTTTTCTCGAATAAATATGATGAGGTCCTCATACGTGTGTGCCATATATTCTTACAGTTCACTACAATAATCTTCCAACAACATATACTTCGTAAGGGAACGACTGACAGGAATGGGGGAAAGAAATACAGTAGACGAAGGATGGGTAGCTCTGAGGGATGAAGTAGTGAAGGCAGCAGAGAAACAAGTAGGTAAAAAGACGAGGGCTAGTAGAAATCCTTGGGTAACAGAAGAAATATTGAATTTAATTGATGAAAGGAGAAAATATAAAAATGCAGTAAAAGAAGCACGCAAAATGGAATACAAACATCTCAAAAATGAGATCAACAGAAAGTGCAAAATGGCTAAGCAGGGATGGCTAGCAGACAGATGTAAGGATGTAGAGGCTTAAATCACTAGGATACTGCCTACAGGAAAATTAAAGAAACCTTTGGAGAAAAGAGAGCCACTTGTATGAATATCAAGAGCTCAGCAGGAAACCCAGTTCTAAGCAAAGGAGGAAAAGCAGAAAGGTGGAAGGAGTATATAGAGGGTCTATACAAGGGCAATGTACTTGAGGACAATATTAAGGAAATGGAAGAGGAGGTAGATGAAAATGAAATGGTAGATACAATACTGCGTGAAGAGTTTGACAGAGCACTGAAAGACATGAGTCGAAACAAGGCCCCGGGAGTAGACAACATACCATTAGAACTACTGACGGCCTTGGAAGAGCCAGTCCTGACAAAACTGTACCAACTTTTGAGCAAGATGTATCAGACAGGCGAAATACCCTCAGACTTCAAGAAGAACATAGTAATTCCTATCCCAAAGAAAGCAGGTGTTGACAGATGTGAAAATTACCGAACTATCAGTGTAATAAGTCACAGCTGCAAAATACTAACGCGAATTCTTTACAGACGAATGGAAAAACTGGTAGAATCTGTCCTCGGGGAAGATCAGTTTGGATTCCATAGAAATGTTGGAAAACGTGAGGCAATACTGACCTTACAACTTATCTCAGAAGAAAGATTAAGGAATGGCAAACCTACATTTCTAGCATTTGTAGACTTAGAGAAAGCTTTTGACAATGTTGACTGGAATACTCTCTTTCAAATTCTAAAGGTGGCAGGGGTAAGATACAGGGAGCGAAAGGCTATTTACAATTTGTACAGAAACCAGATGACAGTCGAGGGGCACGAAAGGGAAGTAGTGGTTGGGAAGGGGTTGTAGGCTCTCCCTGATGTTATTCAACCTGTATATTGAGCAAGCAGTAAAGGAAACAAAAGAAAAGTTCGGAGTAGGTATTAAAATCCATGGAGAAGAAACAAAAACTTTGAGGTTCGCCGATGACATTGTAATTCTGTCAGAGACGGCAAAGGACTTGGAAGAGCAGTTGAACGGAATGGACAGTGTCTTGAAAGGAGGATACAAGATGAACATCAACAAAAGCAAAACGAGGATAATGGAATGTAAACGAATTAAGTCGGGTGATGCTGAGGGAATTAGATTAGGAAGTGAGACACTTTAAGGAGTAAAGGAGTTTTGCTATTTGGTGAGCAAAATAACTGATGATGGCCAAAGTAGAGAGGATATAAAATGTAGACTGGCAATGGCAAGGAAAGCGTCCCTGAAGAAAGAAATTTGTTGACATCGAGTATAGATTTAAGTATCAGGAAGTCGTTTCTGAAAGTATTTGTATGGAGTGTAGCCATGTATGTAAGTGTAACAAGGACGATAAATAGTTTAGACAAGAAGAGAATATAAGGTTTCGAAATATGGTGCTACAGAAGAATGCTGAAGATTAGATGGGTAGATCACATAACCAATGAGGAGGTATTGAATAGAATTGGGGAGAAGAGGAGTTTTGGCACAACTTGACAAGAAGGAGGGACCAGTTGGTAGGACATGTTCTGAGGCATCAGGGGATCACAAATTTAGCATTGGAGGGTACAAATCGTAGAGGGAGACCAAGAGATGAATACACTAAGCAGATTCAGAAGGATGTAGATTGCAGTAGGTACTGGGAGATGAAGAAGCTAGCACAGGATAGAGTAGCATGGGGGGCTGCATCAAACCAGTCTCAGGACTGAAGACCACAACAACAACAACAAATCACCAGAGAATAAATGACAGTTCTGCCAGACCTTGTATGCCTTGTATACGAAATACTACCACCATCTGTATATGTACATATCACTGTCCCATGACTTATGTCACTTCAGTGTAATGAAACGGCAGGAGCTTAATTCAATAACTGTGTGCATGATTAACCTCATGAAGTTAACAATAGTCTCCTACATCTCCATATTTCACATAAAATATTAGGGAGAGGCTCTCCATAGAAGCAGTAACAAAAGCAGCTCAGTTCTGAAGGTAAAAGTAGATGAAGCAAAAGTGTATTATCAATTTGTACAGAAACAAGACTGCAATTATAACAGTTGAATGATGTGACAGGGAATCAGTAGCTGAGGAGGGAGGAACATAGTGTTGCAGTCTCTCCCTGTTATTCTGTCTGCATATCGAGCAAGCAGTAAAAGAAACCGAGCAGAAATTTGCAGAGTGAATTAAGGTTTAGAGAGGATAAATAATAACTCTGCATTTTGCTGATGCCTTTGTAATTCTGTCAGAAACAGTAAAGGACACAAAAGAGCAGTTGAATGGAATGGGCAGTGTCTTTAAAAGTGGTTTCAGACGAATACAACAAAAGAAGGACAAGGGTAATGAAATGTACTTGAAGTAAATCAGGCAATGCAGAGATAAATAGATTAGGAAATGAGACACTAAAACAACAGGCAAGTTTTGCTGTTGGCAGCAAAATAACTGATGTCTGTCTAAGATGGCGTCGAGCGAACATTTTTTGTGTAGTGATGTCCTAGTTTCTTTAAAAAGCGATAGTGAGATTTGTAAAATTTGCGTGAACAAAGTCAAAAGAGGTATCCTGTGCGCCGACTGCAAGTACTGGTACCACGATAAATGTGTCAAAGTCAATTTGAAATATATAAAAGACGAACATGCCTGGACATGCCGACAGTGCTTCGTAAGTGCCGCGGAAAACGAAATAACGAACACGCTAAAGACAAAAGAAAAAATAATAAGCGTGTTAACAGATGATTTAGTATCAATCAATACAAAATATCAAGAACTTCTGAGAAAATAGCAAGAGCTGGAAACTAAATATAAAGCTGTGGATCGGAATAATCGCCCAACTCAAGACAACGCCGTTGTTACTAGTCATTCCGCGCAGAAAATGTGGCGTGTGCCGAAAAAAAAACAAGCAAGAACCACATGTAAGTACAGCCCCGGTGATACCTTCATCAAACATATTCTCAGCACTTGTAGGGGATTGTGGTAACACAATACACATAAAAAAACAGAAAGTAATCACAAAACTCCCGCTACAGAACAAAAAAAGAACTTGCCAACCTTAAAATGCACCAAAGGGCTTCTTCTGTATGCCGACAGTCATGGAAAAGATCTATCCAAATGTTTTCGCGAAAATCAAGCCTGGTGCAATGTTAAATGCAGTGGTGGAGAACATTACATCAGAAACAAGTCAATTGGACAAAGACGCTCACGTTGTGATTATTGGCGGCGGCAACGACGTATACAAAAATGAATGCAAGACAGCCCCGCGAGGCTTCCATAACATATTAGCAAAACTATTTCAATCGTACATTGTCATCACAAACGTGCCAGTGCGACATGATCTACCACTGTGGTCGTGTGTAAACAAAGAGATTCGACACTACAATTCTGAGCTTAAGAAACTGTGTGATAAATTTAGCCATATACATTTGATGGACATAAGTAAGATGAGTCGTGAACATACAAAACACGGATTCCACTTAAACAGGAAAGGGAAGGCCAAGCCAGTTTCCCACAGCCATGAGACTTTTTTAGAATAAAGGACCATAATAATAGTTTTCAGGGATGTATATCTGATATGACTTAAGTCCCGTTCATACAAAGAAAAGCCAGGCTGTGAAATAAGTGATCAGCCATTGCAGGTGAGTTCTAAAAAACCAGTGTATGCAAAATGTCGGAAAAAGAGAACTCAGACAACTTTGATTCACACAAGATGGTAAATAAACAAGAAGGGATAACACCCTTAAAGTTAATGCACTTAAATGTGCAATATCTCAGAAACAAACTAGACATTCTACAAATATTCATAGAGGGACACTTGCCACATGTACTAGTAATAACGGAACATGGGCTAAAGTGCAGTGAAATAATATATTTTAGATTAGAAGGTTACATATTAGTAAATAGTTATTGTAGGCAAAACCATAAAGGTGGTGGTGTGGCAGTTTATGTTAATAAGGATATAGAAGCTAAAAAAATTTCCTTTCTTGAACACCACACCAAAGGAGGATCAATTGAAATGACAGGTATTGTACTCCACAATAATAATCTTAAGTTACGAAAGCGTAAAGTGATTGGAGTATATAGGCCACCAAATGCTGATGTAATGCTGTTTATGAATAAACTTAGTAGTGTTGCTGGTCAGGCTGGTTCTAATGACCTTACTATATTAGGTGACTTTAATGTAGATGCAAACTCAACTAGTTTAGTAAACTTGCAACTCAGTGATGTACTGACCTCATACAACCTTGTAGATATAGTGAACTCTGACACCAGAGTGAAGGACACATGTTCAACTAGAATAGATTATGCTATAATCAACAAAGATGTTATAGATAAGGTCAATTACAGTAACTTAGATTTTCTTTTTTCTGACCACTTCTGTCAGGTGATAGAATACAAAAATTCAGTTGGGCCTAAACTAACAAAAAATGAGCTACAGAAACGAATGCTGAATACCTGAAATATTAATGCTCTTAAAGACAAACTAGTGAATGAGAAATGGGATTCTGTGTACCAGGTAAAAGGGTCGGATGAGAAATGGAATGAATTCTACTCAACCCTACTGCATCATTATGAATATAGTTGTCCAGTCAGAGAAATCCAGAAGGTAGTTAAACACTGTCAGAATGGAAGTAATCCTAGACTAAAACTCCCAACAAATCTGATTAGGCTCAGGCAGCAAGTACATGATCTGAATAAGCTTTATAAAGCACTTTTAGTGAGATATTCGAAAGCTAAGTGCCTTTTTCACAAATCGTAAACTGTTTGTAGATTCACAGCATGTCTTCTGAAAAGAGCTAAGTACAACCACAGCAGTTACACAGTTCATCCATGAAGTTTACTGTCTGTTGGACCAGAAGGTGCAGACTGCAGGTATATTTTTGGACCTGGCAAGATCATTTGATAAGGTAAACCACAGGGTACTTCTTAAAAAGCTAAAACCTTATAGTATTGGGGACCAAGCCACGAATCTTCTAACCACGTACCTGTTGAATCATAAGCAAATCACTAAATTGTCATACAAACTAGATAATAAAATCATGAGCTCCCAGTCCACCAGTGAACCTGTATTACAAGGTGTACCACATGGCTCAATCCTTGGACCCTTTTTCTTCCTTACACACACACACACACACACACACACACACACACACACACACACACACACACACACACACACACACACACACATATATATATATATATATATATATATATATATATATATATATATATATATATATTAACGACATTGCACAACCCATTAACTCCCGTATTGTAAGCTATGCAGATGACACGTCAATCTTATTTTATGGGGGCGAATCTAAAGAGCTAGAATCTCTTGAATGTCACCAAATCTCAACTACTGACATTTAAAACAGGCATTACTCACCACAACAATTCGAATAGTGTGTGTAATATCTCTGCAACAGAAATGGTAGTTGTAAATTCCTGGGTGTGTATGTTGATGAAAATTTGCAGTGGACATACCACATTAATTTCGTACACGGGAAAGTCAGTAGTGTCATATATCTCCTCAGCCAGCTCGCAAAGATAGTTCTAGCTGAGCACTGAAATTAGTATATTATGAAACACATTACCCCTTTCTCAGTTATGAAATTGAACTACGGGGCTGTGCAACTGATGTACATTCGAAAGGAATACTACTACTACAGAAAAGAGCAATAAGACATATACATGGGATGGGACATAGAGATTCATGTCGTGAAGTGTTTGTGCAGCACAAATAACAACGTTAAAAATGACTTATAGAAGTCCATATATCAGTGGTTTGATTTGGTATAACAAGCTACCAAACTCTCTAAGAATGCACACGGGAAATGTTTTTAAAACAAAATTAAAATCTTTTCTAATAGAAAAATGTTTATATTCTTTCAAAGAATTTTAAGATAGTGATTGTAACATGAGGCATTAGCATATCAGTAGTAATGTGATAAATGTAAAAAATAGACATAAGAAGCAACAGCTACAGAATATAGTGTATTTTATAAGTATAAATATAACCATGGTATTAAGTCTGGCATTTGCAAAAGCCATCATTACAATGGCACCACGCAAAATGAATGTAAATAAATAAATAAATAATGCTAATCACAGTAGAGAGGAGTATTTTTGGGGGGTGGAGGGTCATTCAATTAAAAATTTTAATAGATCAGACAGGCACACAACAATTGATATGTTTTTTTTTTCATTCACATTAAATGATCCATAAACATGTTAATAGCTCAAATTTCTGCACAATTCCTAGATAAATATTTATTTAATTTACAGTAGTGTTACTGAACTATCAGTCTGACATAGCACACAGCAGAAAAGCAAATACCTCATATAACTCATAGAAACAAAGACAAGATTAGTAAGTAAAGTTAAGTCATCAAGGTCATCGATGAAAAATCCCTATTTAAGTGATTCTGAACTGGTGCCTTCACTTTTTTATGTGGTTGGAGATATTTACTTTGATATGATTGTACAGGGACTTGGTGATCACTGTCACTTTGATAGGTCTATTCCACTCCAACTGACTCCTCCTGCTAAAATGTGCTATTTGCTTTTTTTTTCCTATGTGAAAGGCATTTATTTACTTTATACAAGTTTTCGAACAGAGATACTGTCCTTGAGTCTATTCCATTCTGATCTGAAATAGTTCAGGCACAGCAATTTTGCACTTAAGTTTTTCCTTCTATGGCTAAATATTGAACTGAGGAGGGAGACAGCGGAAGCTAATAAGCTCAAATCTGTCCTCAGATGATCTATCTTCAAACACATGGAAATCTTGACACAAATACAGATGTAGTAATGTTATGAAATTGTTCATTATTTACCCCGCTTTACAAGAGTTGAGGCCTCATATAGCTTGTAAATTTTGATCACCTATTTTTCACCAATTTTGTTACCATTGAAAATCTTTTTCACTTGACTTTCACTCATAATCAAGAATGAATAATATTAAGATAGCATTTTGCTACTGGAAAATTTCCACTGTATGTAGAACAAGCTCAAACATGTTGTGGGGAGATGCCTAGCAAGAGGGTATATAAAATGGAGACTGGCAATAGTGAGAAAAGTATTTCTGAATAGAAGTGGAATTTGTTAACATGTATACTACTATATAAAGACAAGTTGTTGTTTAATATTGTTAACAAAAATCTCTAAGAGCACTTGCATAATACATTTTAGATTTTTAAACAATACTCTGATAAACATTCAACCTCTAATGGGACATCCTTCCCTAGCATTAATTTTCCTCAACAGCAGTTGTTGATACCACTATTAGCTTCCGAATTTTGGACAGGTTAATATTATCTCAGTTGCTTTTCTGAAAACTTTCATCTAATTTTATTTGCAGTATGTTATATTTTTAGATAAAAGTTATGAAATGGAATTACTTTATAAAATATTTTAGTTTCAATATCAGAATTGATAAGTATTAGTCCTGAATGTACACTTGAAATTATATTTTTTAGGGAAATTGGAAATTATGAAATACTTGCAGACTTAAAATGTCTATTCTTAATCATGCAATCATGTACTTTTTACTATGTTCATTTCTTGATACATTTATGAAATAATAATCAAAATTAATAATGTAACAACAACTAGAAGGAATTCATTTGTTAAGACAAATTGTAAACCATTTGGAATATTGTATTTTCTGCAGAGTTTGAGAGTTGTAAGCTTGCCCCTGATATGATCTTTTGTACAATACATTCAAACTGTCAGATGACGATCGGCAGAAACCACTCTTTTGTACAGCAGAGACTGTGTCCACATAACGACTTTCCATTCCTCTGCCACCATGTACAATGTAAAGCGGGTCCATTGCAGGTGAGCAAGCTCTGCCAGATGGTGATCGGCATACGCATTCTCAATCTAATTACGGCGACACACACACACACATATATATATATATATCAGAGGGAAACATTCCACGTGGGAAAAATATATCTAAAAACAAAGATGATGTGACTTACCAAACGAAAGCGCAGGCAGGTCGATAAACACACAAACGAACACAAACATACACACAAAATTCTAGCTTTTGCAACCAACGGTTGCTTCATCAGGAAAGAGGGAAGGAGAGGGAAAGACGAAAGGATGTGGGTTTTAAGGGAGACGGTAAAGAGTCATTCCAATCCCGGGAGTGGAAAGACTTACCTTAGGGGGAAAAAAGGACGGGTATACACTCGCACACACACACGTATCCATCCACACATTTGCAGACACAAGCAGACATATTCAAAGACACACCTAGTGATACGTGGCTGGCAACCACGGGGCCCCGAGCTGAGTCCTGGCATTGCTTCCGCTTACTTGTGCCAGGCTCCTCAGTTTTATCTTTCCTATCTGGCCACCCTTGTCCAGCTCTTGTTCTTTTCTGACCCTGTCGCTATTAGGTTTCGAGAGCTAGGGGTCTTTCATTTTCCAACCTATACTTCTCATGCAGCATCCGACCCAGAGCGGGTGGCTGCAAAAGGCGTCTGTATCCCATGTTAGGCGTGGCCTCCAGAACTGCGGAAGGCAAAGAAATACCACCACAGATTATCTTCCCTGCATAATGTAGTCTCCATTTTATGCACAAAAATGGCTTCCTTTCATGTTAAATCAGTGTCCGTAGGTAAAATAGTCCCCCATTCGGATCTCCGGGGGGTACAGCTTGAAAGGAGGCGCAAAAAATCAAAACGAGAATTGGGACCTGGAATGTTAGAACTCTGCTACAAGCAGGAAAACTAGAAAACCTTAAAAGAGAGATGGAAAAGAATCATATGGACCTCGTAGGAGTTGCTGAGGTAAGATGGAATGGACATGGAGAGTTGCAGTCAGATGAATATTATTGTATTACTCAGGAGGAGAAGTAAAAGGAATGAATGGAGTAGGAATGATTATGACAAAGGAATTGGCTAAATGTGTGGAATATGCAGACTATACAAATGACCGGGTCATTGGTGTAAGGCTGAAAGGAGCACAAAAAGGTTTACTGATTGTCCAGGTGTATATGCCAACTTCAGGACATTATGACCAAATTGTAGAGGAAACATACAATGTAATAGAGAGAATAATGGAGGAAAATAAAAAATGCTGCAAAATAGTAATGGGAGACTGGAACGCCATTGTGGGAGAAGGGAAAGAGGGAAACACAGTAGGCAGTCATGGTCTTGGAAAGAGAAATGACAGAGGTGAATGGTTAATTGACTTCTGCAGGGAAAGGCAGCTGATAGTGGCAAACACATGGTACAAGAACCACAAGAGGAGGCTCTACACTTGGAAATCACCAGGGGATAAATACAGAAACCAAATCAATTTTATACTGGTGGAAGAAATATATAAGAATGGAATCAAGAAGGTGCACACATTACCAGGTGCAGATACTAATAGTGACCACAACTTACTTATGGCAAAAATAGAAATAAGAATGAAAAAACTGAAGAAGGCGACCGTGGTGAAGAAGTGGAATTTAGAGAAGATAAGATCCAACAAAGAACAAATTACAGAAATGCTGTCTTGGGAGTTTCTAAACACATCACGAGACAAAGAAACCACCTGATAATGCTGAGTAGTGGAATATGCTGAAAGAAGGAATCATTAAAGCAGGACATCAAAATATAGGATATGTAAAAGGGAAAAGGTAAAAAAAAAAAAACCATGGGTCACACAAGAAATGATTTCCAAGATGGAGGAGACAAGAAAATTGAAAAAAGAAAAAGAACACTGAAAATGCAAGAAAGATATACCGAAGGTTAAATAATAAACTGCAAAGAGAAACAGAGCGGGCTAGGAAAAAATGGCTAAAAGAGGAATGTGATGTAATTGAAGAACTGGACAGGAAGGGAAGATACGACTTACTATACAACAGAGTGAAGACTATGACATGGGAACAAAATAGAGCAGGAAGTGCTACTGTGGAAATTTTTAGTAAAAACGAAGAGGTAGTGTACAAAGATCGTGACGATGTCCTCCAGAGATGGGAAGAATATTTAAAAGAGCTATATGACACAAATAGGAAAGCAGAAACTCTGGAACTTAAATCACACAACAGTGTAAGTGGTGACGAGAAAGGACCAACCGCCATACTGGAAGAAGTAAAGTCTGCCATAGCTGCAATGAAAAATGGCAAAGCGGTAGGTACATATACAATACCAGGAGAAATACTAAAATGCTTGAACCAACATGGAATAAGAGAAATATTGAGGTTATGTAATAAAATATATGACAATGGTGAATGGCCAGAGGACTTTCTGACAACAGTAATGATTCCATTACCGAAAAAACAAGGAACCAAGAAATGCAGGGAACACAGGACAATCAGCCTCATTTCACATCCAGCCAGTGATGTTAAGAATAATTAATAAAAGACTTGAAAAAGTAATGGAGGAGAATCTTGGTGAGGAGCAGTTTGGCTTTAGACGGAATACGGGCACCAGAGATGCAATAGGGCTCCTACGAATCTAGAAAAGGCATTTGACAATGTGGTTTGGGACAAGCTGGCGACTATAATGAGGTAAAAGAGAGTGTATCGGAAAACCAGAAGACATAAACTCATTATATCTTAATCAAAAAGTTTCAGTTAGAGTGAGAGGAGCAAGTACAAACTGGATCAGACTAGGAAAAGGAGTCAGACAAGGATGCTGTCTATCACCTACTATTTTCAACCTCTACTTGGAAAATATGATTGACCAATGCTCATTAGATGCAAAGAAGTAGAAATTGGAGGAAGAAGAGTAGGGTGTTTGAGGTCTGCTGATGACATGGTCCTTCTAGCCACAGGGGAAAAAGAATTACAGGATTTCGTGGACACCATTGCAACTAACGGAAAAAATATGGAATGAAAATTAACACAAATAAAACAAAAAAATTGGCACTAGGAGAAAATAAAAATTATGCTGAACGGAGAAATACTATAACAGGTGCAAAATTTTATGTATCTTGGAAGCAGGATAGACACTGACTGGAAGTGCACCACAGAAATTATAACAAGGATGGCAACGGCAAAAGAGGCGTTTTATAAGAAAAGGAGAATTTTCTGCAGCGGTTTGGACAGAGAACTCAGAAAGAGACTCATAAAATGTCTTGTGTGGAGTGTTCTTCATATGGCGCTGAAACGTGGACTACGGGGAAATAAAAAAAAGAGAAAGGCTAGAGGCTTTTGAGATCTGGACATGGTGGAGGATGGAAAGAATAAGTTGGATGGACAGAGTAAAAAATGAAGAGTGCGAAAGAAAAGACAGTTACTAGATGTAATAAAGAGAAGATAAAAAAATTGGGTTGGGCATATATTAAGAAAGCATGACGGACTGATAAAAACAGTTTTAGAAGGTTATGTAGAAGGGAAAAGGAAGAGATTCCAGATACTGGATGACATGATGGTACAACATACAGTAGCCTAAGACGGTAGCAATGGACCGCAGAAAATGGAGATGCAAAGGACTAGCTAATATAGCAGATAACTGATGATGAATAACTAAATTCTCCAATTTCCTTTAAGAGAAAATGTCAAGCAAATCAATAATACTCGAATCTTTCAAGTCAATTGAACGATAACAGCCACAGCCAGAGAAACTACGGAACTTCGAAATACCAGCTCAAACCGAACTACGGTCAGAGCTTTCCAAAAATTGTGATATTTAGCAGGATGAATATTCGTGACAACCTATGCCCGCATAGGGAATGTATAGCCTTTGCTGTAATAATAGAAACGAGTACGTAGCAGTCTCATCATAAACAGTTGAAATTAATGTTCCTTTATAGCAACTTCAATAATAAAAAAATAAATGCTGAGATCATTAAGTGTGTCTTATAACAACTAATACTACAGAAAATTCAAAATGCAACATAAAATCAGCTACCAGTTGTAAATTCGTATCCACACATCTGTTGTTCGAGGTTACCAATAGATGGCAGGACAAGCCTCGTAATGCTAAATGCATATGCGTGTTTCCTTTCCTTGCAAATGCAAATGCAATGGCAGCCCTGTTGGTGACAGTAGAGGGCTGTTTTCGTGTATTGTTTGTGGGGAGAAAGTAAAATTTTGGTTACAAAATTCTGAAGCGGATTGCTGAGCTGTACCGACTCGTTCCAACAGTTCGTCTAAATAGTTCACGTCATTTTGAGTTAGAGCAATTAAACATTAGAGAGCAAAATGATTATAGACCTGTAAAAGAGGTAGAGGAGGTGGTTAGCCGTTGAAAGTAATCACATTTGAAATATCGTGTGTTTTTTTTGTATAATGTGTACGGTTACGATTTGTTTAAGTTTCACTTTGAAGATGCGCAGTTGGAGTTGAAGAGCGACCTGCTGGAAGAGATCTGTTAAAACAGAAAGCAGTTCCTATGAAATTCGAAGTTCTAAATCCTTCGAAATGGAAATAACCAGAAGCAAGGATAGTAATAAAAAAGGGTATCAGTGTAAGTAATACTTTCATCAGTGTCTCACAGATTACAAGTATCCATGTTTTTGATAGAACACAATTGCAATCTTTAATTCTTGACTGTGGAATGTTTGGTAGGCGTTTTAAGTGCTCTGAATTAAACGGTGTCGTCCACATCTAGAGGGTTGGATCCCCTCCTTCGAAAGCGTCAGATTGCAAAGCCTGGGCTACTCTCAGGGTGGAATCTCCGTCTTCGAAGATTGTGTGTGTTTGTTTGTTTGTCTGCCTGCCTGCCTGCCTGCCTGTCTGTGTGTCTGCCCGCTGTTCGTTCGTTCGTTCCGTCCGTCCGTCCGTCCGTCCGCCTGCTGGCTGTCCATCGCCGTCGTCGTAACCGTTGCCTCCGCCGCCGCCGCCGCCGCCTGCTGTTCGTCAGTCTGTTCGCCGCCGACGCCGACGCCGCCTGCTGCACGTCCGTCTGTCCGTCGCCGTTCGTCTGCAATGAGTACTCCCACCTCCACCGTCATCTACACCTCCCCCTCCCCCTCTCCCACAGTCACTTCCTGGAGTGCCGCCTCTGGCCTCCCTCCTTCCACCTCCCCCTCCCTTCCCCCACTTACACACCCCCCTATCTCCTCCCCTGCTGTATACCCACACCTCTACTCCCTTCCCCCAGCCTCCGCACCCTCAACAGCTCCCACTCCTACCCCCTCCCTCACGTACGCATCTGTTGCCGCCTCTGCTGCCGCCCCTCAGGTGGTTGGCTTCCCCTCTCTCACCGACCCCGTCGCTTCGTCTTCTGCATCTCCCGCACGCATCACGTTGCGCCGAGCCACCATCGCCGCCACTGAACCAGCTGCTTCTCCCGGTGCCTCCACTACGCCACAGGGATCTGCCACCCGCCACCTCCCTCTCCTCCCCGTCCCTCTCCCCTCCTCCCAGCCTCCAGTCTCCAAAAAACCCCAAAAGCGCGTCCTCACCGACTCTGCTCCCGCCACTTCCCACAAGAAATCAACGCCACCTCCCCCTCCCCCTGCCGTCACCATGGACACCACCCCTCCTCCTGCCACCCCTACCTTGGCCCCCACCCTCCACACCTTTGTCCTGTCCACTCCCGATCCTAAGTTCCTCGACGCTCGTACCCTCACCAAGGAAATACGAAAGTACTTACCTGGTGCTCCCATCTCCCAACTCATTCCCCGCAGGGACTCAGTCCTTATCAAGTCCCCGTCCCCATCATTTCACACAGACCTCCTGCGAAAACTCCCACGAGTTATGTTTGGCCCCCACGCCTCTCTGACACCCTTCCTTTCCGCTTCCACTCCTCGTCAGCCCCAGCCTCCCCGTCGCCCCCCCACCTACACCGCTGTGATCACCAAGCTCAGCCCGGTGATCACAGAGGATGAAGTGTTGGTAGAACTGAACTCCCACCCGGACTTGGAAATCCGCTCTGCCCGCCGTATCCACAATGCCTCTGGTCCCACCTACCTCATGCGGGTATTCTCCGAGTCTGCCCCGTCCATAGACCATCTCCTCACCCAGGGTGCCCTGATATACCACCGTCGCCACCCTGTTGAATCCTCCAAATCCCCTCCCCAATCCTACCGTTGCCAACGGTGCCTGATGTACAATGACCACCTGACTCCCAACTGCAAAAACCCCCCCACATGTCCCCATTGCAAGGCCTCCCACTTTCTCAAGAACTGCCCCAACCTCGCTGCTCCTCCTTCCTGTAATACCTGCAATGGCCCCCATCCCACATACTCCCACAAGTGTAAAGCTAAACCCCCTCCAGCCACCCCTGAACTTACAGTCCCAGTTCGTCCCGTCGATCCTCCTGTCCATCCTAACAATTCCCTCCGTCCACCCCCCACGGCCGAGGACATCATCCGGTTCATTACCGTTGTACTCCAAAACATTCACCCTTTTCAGCGCCCGCACACCTTCCAACAAATATCCCTTGCTGCTCGCTCTGTTTTCCACCTGAACACTGTCGCCACTTACTCCCACAACCAAGCCCACTTCACCTTCACCCGCCTCGACACCCTAGTTTAAGTCTCTTCCCTTCCCTCTCTTCCCCCCCCTCCTTCCCGTCATGGCGCGGCACGAGTCTCGCATCCTCTTCCAGAACATTCGCTCCTTCCGCTCCAACAAATACCTCCTCCTGCACACCCTCTCCCACCACCAGGTCGACACCTTCCTCTTGAACGAAACCTTTCTCCAGCCCCACCATTCTATCCGCACCTCCCCCTATATCCTCCACCGCACTGATGCTCCTGGTCCTCGTGCGCAGGGTGGAGTCGCGATTGGCCACCTTAAGCATATCCCCGTCCGGCCACAACCTCTCCTCAATGACCCCACTGAACACCTTATCCTTAGCGTCTTCTTCCCCTCCATCACCATTACCTGTGCCACCATCTATGTCCGCTCCACTGCTCCTCTTCCTTATGACTTCATCTCACACATTGACCGCACCTTCTCCACCTATGTGATTGCCGCCGACCTCAACGTCCATAGCCGCACTCCTGCTGCCCTTCGGCGGTGGCATCAGTTCCTCTCCACAATCCAGGGTGACCTTGTTCCCATTCCCCAGCACACCCGACCCGAAAGTAACACCACCCCCGATGTTGTCATTGCCTCCGCCAACCTCCTTGGGCGTATCACTGTCGCCGTCCTTGACCCCACAGGTAGCGATCACCTCCCTGTCCTTCTCACCATAACGTCTGCCAACCGCCCCCCTCCGGCTCCGCAACCTGCACCCCCTCCCAAGGTCGTCCATGACTATCGCCGTGCCAACTGGGATGCCTACCGGGACTCCATCTCCACCCAGGTCGAAAGCCACCCTCTTACCTATCGCCATCCTGACGACATCATCCACGCCTTGTCCTTCCTTCAGACGGTAATTACTGACGCCGTGGAGGCCCATGTTCCTACTAAAACCATCCACCCACACCGTCCCACTCTCCCTCCGCGGGCTGTCCTCCTCCTCCGTGAATCCCGCCGCCTCTATCGCTCCTTCCTCCGCACTCGTGACAGGGATACACTCCAACGCCACCGGCAAATACAGCGACACGTACGGAACCTTATTACAGCAACGAAACGCCGGGACTGGCGCCAGACCTGCACACGACTCAATGCCACCCTCCCTATCAACTCCTCCAAGTACTGGTCTGCCTTCCATCGTCTTACTGGTTCCCTTTCCGCTCCCCACTACCCCCTTCTCCATAACGATCGCCCCCTTCCAGACAACCTCAGTAAGGCCAACCACTTCGCTTCCCACCTTTCCGAGGTCTTCTCCATCCCCGATGATCCCCACTTTGATTATTCTCTTTTCCCCACTGTCATGGCACGTGCTGATACCTCAGTCGCTCCACTTGCTCCTAGTCTCCAGTACTTGGGGCAGTTGCCCCCCTCCGACGTCAACACTCCCATCACAGCACAAGACATTAAACTTCTCCTCCAGTCCAAACACAACACGGCCCCTGGTCACGACTGTGTCACCTACCGTCACCTTCGAGAAAGCCCCTATTCCTTCCTAACTGTCCTCGCCCATCTCTATAATGTCATCCTCTCTACTGGCTTCTACCCTGACCTGTGGAAGACCTCCCGCGTCCTCCTCTTCCTCAAACCCAACAAACCCCCTTCTGCCGCCTCTTCCTATCGTCCCATCTGCCTCACCTCCGTCTTCAGTAAGGTCCTTGAATCCATCCTCTCCCACCGTATCCATCGGCACCTTGCTCAACACCACCTCCTCCCCCTTACCCAGTGTGGCTTCCGACCCTCCTTCTCTGCTGACGACCAACTCCTCAACCTTGTTCACCTTCTGTCCCTCCAGCTCAACTCACGTCGCTCCGCCATTTTTGTTTCCCTTGACCTCCAAAATGCCTATGACCGTGTATGGCATCCCGGTCTCCTCTTTAAACTCCAAACCTACGCCCTGCCTATCAATTTTGTCCGTCTGGTCGCTTCCTTCCTCTCGCACCGTCCTTCCTATGTCACCCTCCACAACACCAACTCCCGTATCTTTTATCCCACGGCTGGCGTCCCCCAGGGTTCTGTCCTCTCCCCTCTCCTTTATCTCTTGTATACAGCTGATATGCCCAAGCCACCCCCACCAGTTCACCTTCTCCAATATGCTGATTACACCGCCTTCCTGGCTCTCTATCCTACCCTTCAACGGTCTCAACGTACCCTCCAAACTCACCTTAACCAGTTCACCACTTGGTGTAATCAGTGGCTCCTCCGTCTCAACCCCTCCAAAACCCAGGCAATCATCATAGGCCGTACCACTCGCTCCTTTCGCCTCCAAGATTTCTACCTCACCCTTTATGGTCGTCCTATCCAACTCACCCCCACCCTGAAATACCTTGGCCTCACCCTTGACCGACACCTCACCTGGACCCCTCATCTCCTGACCATCCAGCAGAAAGCCCATTCCCGCCTCCGCCTGCTGAAACTCCTGTCCGGCCGGACATGGGGATTGCATCCTTCTACCATCCTCCACACCTACAAATCCCTCATCCATCCTATCCTCTGTTATGCCAGCGTCGCCTGGATCTCCGCCCCCACCCGCTTTTACAAGGCTCTCCAAATCCTTGAACGCCATGCGCTCCGCCTTGCCTTCCGTATCCGCCTTCCTTCCCCCTCACGGCTCCTGTATGAACTGATCCCCTTCCCCCACCTCCTCTTGTTCCTCCAACATCTCCGCATCCTTTACATTGTTCGCAGGCTTGATCCCCCCCACCCTCTGGTTTCCTCCTTCCTCTCCACCCCCCGCCCATTGCCGCGCCTCTATCGCTGTATCCCTCCCTCTCTCCACTTCCACACCCTCCATCTCCTTCATCAGGGCAATTTCCAACGCCTTCCCCTCCCGGATGACGAACTTCGCCGTGACATATACCCTTCCTTCCAACTATAACCCGGCCTTCTTCCCCGCCCCCCCTCCCCAGGGCCCCCTTCTCCTCTTTCTTCCTTCTCCCAGAGCGGATTTTCCTCCATCCCCCCCCTCCCCTGAGACCCTGCACCCCATACTTGCCTCTCTCCTTCCCACATCCCTCCCTACCTGGCCCTCTTCCGAGCGCCCCCCATTCCCCTCCCCCATCTCTTCCCCTCCCTCCCTTCTTCAGGTCTCCCTCATCTCCTTGAACCTGGCAGATCCTCTGTATTGCTCATCATCAGTGTGCCACGTCAGTGTTGTGTTTCGTGCTGTTTCTCGTGTGCGTCAAGAGGTGTGATTTTGTGTACTGCCTTGAGGTTCGCCGTCAGTGCTACGCTGTGTGCTATGCCATCCGTCAACACCTTTATGCTCCAGTCATACTGTGCCTTGTGTTCTTTTAATCGTCGCAGTGTGTGGCTTTTTGTGTGTGCTACTTTTAAACAGTTTTTTATCTCCATTTTACAGTCACCCCGTTTTTTGTATATTGCCTTCCATGATGTTCTCCCTTTTTATATCTATGTTCGCCTTCTTCTCTCCTTTGCTGTTTTTAAATGTCTTCTCTTGTTTTGTTCTATGTCTTTCGGCTGAAGAGCAGCGCATATGCTGCTGCCAGCCCGCCCCGATGGGGAATTGAAATACAATAAAGAAAAAAAAAAAAAAAAAAAACGGTGTCGTCCCTGTTTAAAACACAACTGCTATGTAATTTTAGTTTATGTTGATCATCAGTTCTGTCCTGTCTTGCAGTTTTTCGACAACATGGATTTGTGCATTTTGTGGCTTCGTTTTGTAGTCAGTGAAAGATAGCAAGCGTCTCACCAGACATACCAAGTCATTATATTATGCATGTACTGTAGGTGCAAGTGCATTTTTGTGGTTGGGAATGTTGTAAAGAAACAAACCATGATTTCACTGTGTAGTGCATGCGAGTGGTTAAACTGTCATTGATAAAATGAAATACTTGCGACTATACGAGGTGCGGCTAGAAAAAAACCGGACTGATGCTGGAAAAAACATTTATTTACAATTATTTACAATTTCATGTTATCTCCTTCAATGTACTCTCCTCCTCGGTCTCTACACCGCTCCATACGAATTTTCCACTGTTCATAGCAATGCTGCAGATCATTTTCGGTAAGTCCATACATTACTTCCGTCGCTTTTTCTTTTACTGCTTCAACAGTCTCAAATCTAGTTCCTTTCAAAGCTGACTTGACTTTAGGGAAAAGAAAAAAGTCACAGGGGGCCAAATCAGGTGAGTAGGGTGGATGATCTAAGATGGGAATGTTGTGTTTTGCCAAAAACGTCTTCACTGACAACGCACTGTGAGCTGGGGCATTGTCTTGGTGAAGGATCCATAACTTTTTTCTCCACAAATCGTTCCGTTTTCTCCGTACTCGCTCACGTAGGGTAGCCAGGACGCTAATGTAGTAATGCTGATTCACTGTTTGTCCCTCTGATACCCAATCAATGTGCACAATCCCTTTGATGTCAAAAAAAAAAAAAAAAAAAAAAAACCAATCATCATTGCCTTGAATTTCGATTTTGACATTCGTGCTTTTTTTTGTCGTGGAGAACCAGGAGTTTTCCAATGCATCGATTGGCGTTTAGTTTCGGGATCGTAAGTGAAAAACCACGATTCATGGCAAGTAATAACATTTTGTAAGAAGGTGGGATCACTTTCAATGTTTTCCAGGATGTCAGAACAAATCATTCTTCGGCGTTCCTTCTGTTCAATTGTGAGACACTTCGGAACCATTTTTGAACACACTTTGTTCATGTTGAAACTTTCACGAAGAATCTGCCTAACACTTTCCTTGTCAATTCCTGTTAACTCAGACACTGCTCTGATTGTTAAACGGCGATCTTGTCGAACAAGTTTACCGATTTTTTCAATGTTTGCATCAGTTTTTGCTGACAATGGTCTGCCAGTGCGAGTGTTATCACTGGTGTCTTCGCGGCCATCTTTAAATGGTTTAAACCACTCAAACACTTGTGTTCGCGATAAACAATCATCGCCGTACACTTGTTGTAACATTACAAACGTTTCACTTGCAGATTTTCCAAGTTTGAAACAAAATTTGATGTTAACACGCTGTTCTTTCTGTACACTCAACATTTTCCGACGCACAGACAAAACGTCAACTACTTAAAACAGACGCCATGGGCAGACTGAGTGCAGGAGGCAGATGAAACTCGAGCAGTAGGCGGAGCGAGAGTCACGTGACAGGCCACGCGACTTTCAGCCTTATTGCATTCGTTTTATTGTTTTACCAGTACTAGTCCGGTTTTTTTTTTTAGCCACACCTCGTAATGTTTAAGATCAGCTGACATACAGATCTGTTAAAGGCAACGTAGGCCAGGTTCTGGTAAAATGACTGCTGAAAGCCCTGCTTAAACTTTGATCGTTATTTGAACATTTTTAATTGTGAATATAGAGTTGTGTAACCACATTTTCAGCCATCAACCCGTTTGAGGAAGAAACGACAGAATGCAACAAGAGACCTGCACTAAATTACAACTGCAGATATTGTAAATTTCCAGTTCCTGGATAAGGGACTGAAAGCATTTGAGATTTTATAGTGATTTCACTGTTATCATTAATAAGAAACAACTGCAAGATATCTACAGTAAATGTTATTTACGTGGTATTCAATTTAATGGAAGGCCTATATAAAGCATTTTTCTCTTTTCACAGGTGTTGATGGTGATGAAAGAGAAGGTAGCTGCAATGAACAGCAAGTTGAACACATTTTTACATTCAGACCATATCCTTATAAGCAACCAAATGAAAATATGATTTGCTCTGTAAGTGAAATTTTTTGGTGGTACAAATGATTATGAATTACAGAGGAGCACCAGTTACCCACTGCTGTTGGCAAGAACACTGTGGAAGAGGACTGAAGCCAGATACAGAATTTGTTGAAGGTGATAAAGGTTTAAAAAGCTATATATGCGATTTGTATGTGAATAGTTAAGCAGAGCTGCAGCTTCCGGGCCATGCTTTGGTTTTTGTGGTGTGAGCTTCGTGGTAACTAGCCTGTGAATCAGCCCAACAAATGAATTATTTTTCATCTTAAAACCATGTTTAGAGTTTTTTGAACAAAACTGTGGTTACGAGAAGTGAACTGGACATCAGGAAGTTGTTTAAAAATCAATCTGGAGATTTCTAGTGTCTGTCCATCCTAACATTCTCGCTGCCTGCATACGTCAGTGTTGTCAGGCTCCTGTTCAAAAAACACATACTACGCAACTGCTTATCCAGTTTAAATCCCTGTTAGAAGATACCATTTGTGATGCTCACATTATTGCTGTGTCTTTCTTTGGTCTTAGATTGTTGCTTTCCTTACAAAGTTTTCATGTAGTTTGCATTGCTGCTATTTCGTCATTCCCAACATTTATTATGTGTATAAATTGTTTCAGTGTGAGGCAGTTAACAGGTGTGACATTCAACAGTTGGTAGGAATATAATTCGGGTTTAATATGAGATGGGCACTGTTGGTTGCAACTGATTCCAAGAGAGTGGCTGAAGCTGAAAGGTGGGATCTTGGTGCAACTAAAGATACCAGAATAACAAGGAGAAATAAGAAGAACAAGTGAGAAGATGAGGAACACTGAAACCAAGAAAATTATGCAACTACGGAGCATATTGTGAACAAAAGAGCTGAGTATATCAGTTTATGTTAAATTTTCCAAGAATTAAATTCTCTTAAGTTTTTACTAATTTAATTATGTGTGAATTGACCAGTTCGGATCGTACTACAATTTCATTTCTTCTCTGTCTGATGTTTCTTCTTTCTCCAGTACTCCTGTATATGGACGCTGTGCTGTTGCTTCTGTCCATCCGTCCAGGCTTTTCTAGTCTTGGTTCTTCTTTTCATGTGTAGTCATGGTCCACAATGTATTCTTATTTTACATCTGAACTTTCTGAATGTTAACATTTCCAGATCTTTACAAGCTTCCTCAATCCTTATCGTTGTTGTGTTCTTGTTCCACAGGTAGTCGAATATCCTTTTGGATAGTCTGGTTTTGTCCATTCAGTACAAGTGTCCTAGAGATGATTACCTCCGCTAGTTCGTGGTCTCTGAAATTTTCTCCACCTTATTGTAGATTTCATTGTTGCTCCAAAATTTCCAACCAGTTACAACCTGACTTTGACCCATGATTTTCCCATAATACTCATCTTCCTAGTAAGTCCAGCTTTTCCAACTTCTAATTCATTGGGGCATTCACTGGCATACAGGCACACTGTTTTTACCACAACATTGTAGTATTGTATTGTGACATTCCAAGAGATGCACTTTTTGTTTTAAAAGTTTGTAGTAAATCCGTAAGCTCTATGTATTTGTGAGCTCTGTTCCCCCACAGAGGCCTTCTCCAGTCCGTTGTCTTGTATGGCTTCACCGAGGTATTTGATTTTTTTTTACCCTCTCAATCCACCCAATCGCAGTTCCAAGGAATTGTGGTCCATGTTTGTCACTTGTCATGACTTTGGTCTTCCCTTTAGAGATCCTAAGTCATGGCATGTCATGCCGGGACTAATGAGCTGAGCAATTTGCTTTCTTAGGAATTCACACACACTTCCAGTCTTGCCAGTCATCCTCTCTAGTAGGTTAGTGTGTGTGGCTGCTTCTCCTAAGTTCTCTGAAAGTGTCACAAAATCATCAGTGAAAGCCCAGCAGTTTACTTTAGTTCCTCCTGATTTTTTTCCTAGACAGATCGGGCCAATCCCTTGATTTTCAAGTTCAGAATTCCAAATTCTCACAATCTTCTCCAGGATACAGTTAAACAGTATTGGTGATAATCCATCGCCCAGTCACACACCTGTTCTCCCATAAACTTCACTTTGGAAGTTGTGCCTGTTAAGATGTATGCGATAATGTTTGCCAGCTTGTTACTGACCCCAAATTCCGTGATGATTCTATCTAGAGTCTCTCTATCCACCGAGTCAGTTCTATTCAGCAGTGTCCTTGGGAGGATCTTGTCGATGAATGGGTGTAGTGACACGTCTCTGTAGTTGTTTACAAGTTGTTTCTACCTTTCTTATGGAGTGGGTAGATCAGTGCTGTTTTCCATTCATCTGGCAGTTTTACTATCTCCCATATTTGCTGAAAGATTTGGTGTAGGTCATCTAGGATTTCTGTTCTGCCCATTTCAGCATTTCTGCTGATATCGGGTCTTCTCCACTGGCCTTGTTGTTTTTGAGACTTTTTAGGGCTTCCTTTGTTTCTTCTTCTGTTGGTGGTATGTCATCCTCTAGGTTTTGAGGAGGAGCCAGAAGTTCCAGTTTGGTGGTTGGAGGTGGGCAGTTGAGCAGCTTGTAGAAGTGTCTGATTAGTAGAGTGCAATTTTCTTCATTATTCAATCCAATTTTGTCCTGTTCATTTTTGAAGCTTACACTTGGGACCTGGTATCCTTGGATCCGATCTTTGAAAGTTTGAAAAAGTCTCTGTAGTTATTTTTTGTATAGCTGTTCTTGAGATTTTCTAATTTTTATTTCTCAAATGATCGTTTGACTCTGCAGGATATCCTTGCTGTTTCTTTTCTTTGTTTTCTGAATTGTTCCATGTGTTGACTCTCACTTCGTGTGCTTTCTCACATTCTTCATTCCACCAGATTAACCGTTTTGTCATTGCCTGACAGTGTTTTCTTTGCGGCATCGTTGATCTCTGTACGGAGTTATTGCCAGGGGTCTATTCTAGATGAGCGGATTTCTTCTTTGAAGTTATTTGGAATGTCCCGGTTGATGTTCATTGGGTTGGTGTTATACTTGATCACTATGGGTGGCTCTGTTTCATTTTGATGCGAGAAAATGCATTTTAACTTTGCATAGGTAGGGATCAGAGTCGAATTCACTGTCTGATTACTTTAACATTCATCACTTGTCTAGTGTTTTTCCTGGTATTGCTACATGGCCTAATTGGAATTCTAGGTTGGGATTTGGAGATACACAAGTCTTTGCTTTTCTTGGGACTTTCCGAAAATGAGTTGACATTACCTACAACTGGAAAGTTTTGCAGCGTCCAGTGAGCATTTCTACTGTCTGATTTGTTCTTCCGTGTGCTGAGCAGCCTCTTGCTATGTCTTTATATTTTCTTTCTCTCTCGATCTGTACGTTGAAGATACCTAGAAGGATTTTCTACGGTTCAGAGGTATCCTGGAGATTTGTTTCCAGTAGATCCCAGAAGTCGTCTACTGTTTGGAGGTTGTTCTTGTTGTCTTTGTTAATTGGATTGTGGCAGTATATGGGAGTATATTTCTTGTTTATGCACTTGATTGTCAGTATTGATAACCTTCCAGATTTTGATGAGAAGCTCATGACATTGTTAACTATGGTTCTGTTTAGGTAAAAGGTACTACCCAGGAGAGGGGTGTTAATCATTATTTTTATTGCTGGCTTTCCTTTGAATGCTCTACGGTGTTGTGAGTCCACAATGAGCTCATCTAGGAATCTGGCCTCTAATACAGCCAACATGTGAATTTCGCATTTATACAGGAGCTTTTCCAATTTTTATTGTTTTCCGACTCGGAGGAGTGAATTTACATACGGTCCCAGTGTAGTATTTCTTTCCGAATTTCAGTTTGGAAGGTAATAGGTACTATTCACTGGAGAGAAGACTGGGCACTAATGTACTATCTACTGGAAGGAAGATATGTACTGATTAATTATAAAACAGTGGCCTTAATTTTGATTATCAGGTGTAAATATTAGTAGAATAAAAACTTGTTCCTGAAATGACAGGAGCGTGGGCTGCTCTCTTGATAGATATCTCATTAAGGTGTCCTTGAAGTTTCAAGCACCTAAGTAAATTAGTCAGTGCATAGATTCCAAGTAATGATTGGGATATACACATGTAATTTGATGAGCTTCACAAAAAATTGTAATAAAGAAAATGAGTGAACTAATGTTATTTTAATTCCATATCTCTTTACAGCAACAATCACTCCTGTTGTCCTAAAATTTTCATCGTATTAAGAGTTTGCCTTTTTTTTGTGAGCCATGTAAACTTTGTGAAAATAGTTAGTATTTTTCCAGCCGTTAACAAGAAGTTAATTTATGCAGGTTGTGGCATCATTTTTAACTGGTAACTTTGCAGACCCAAACAGTCTTCGGAATAGCCTGTCGAAGGCAGTTGATTGTTTGCATGATCAAGGAATATTAGTGATATGTATGTAAAGTGATATGGGTGATAGCAGTGTTGTCATATGTGGAATTCTTGGAGTTCCTTCTTGTCTTAACAAATGAATTCCTTCTAGTTTTTGTTACATTATTAATTTCGATTATTATTTCATAAATGAATCAAGAAATAAAGACAGTAAACAGTATATTATTGCATAATTAAGAATAGACATTTTAAGTCTGCAAGTATATCATAATTTCAAATCTCCCCAAAAATATTATTTCAGGTGTACATTCAGAACTAATACTTATCAATTCTGATATTGAAACTAAAATATTTTATAAAGTAATTCCATTTCATTACTTTTATCTAGAAATATAGCATACTGCAAATAAAATTAGATGAAAGTTTTCAGAAAAGCAACTGAGATAATATTAACCTGTCCAAAATTCGGAAGCTAATAGTGGTATCAACAACTGCTGTTGAGGAAAATTAATGCTAGGGAAGGATGTCCCATTAGAGGTTGAATGTTTATCAGAGTATTGTTTAAAAATCTAAAATGTATTATGCAAGTGCTCTTAGAGATTTTTGGTAACAATGTTAAACAGCAACTTGTCTTTATATAGTAGCATACATGTTAACGAATTCCACTTCTTTTCAGAAATACTTTCCTCACTATTTCAAGTCTTCATTTTATATACCCTCTTGCCAGGCGTCTCCCCACAACATGTTTGAGCTTGTTCTACATCCAATGGAAATTTTCCAGTACCAAAATGCTTTCTTAGTATTATTCATTCTTGAAGTGAATTCAAGTGCAAAAGATTTTTAACGGTAACGAAGTTGGTGAAAAATAGCTGAGGAAAATTCACAAGCTATATGAGGCCTCAACTCTTGTAAAGCAGGGTAAATGATGAACAATTTCATAACATTACTACATCTGTATTTGTGTCAGGACTTCCATGTGTTTGAAGATAGATCATCTGAGGACAGGTTTGAGCTAATTACCTTCCATTGTCTCCCTCCTCAGATCCATATTTAGCCATACAAGGAAAATCTTAAGTGCAAAATATTTCAGAACAGAATGGAATAGACTCACGGATAGTATCTTTCTTCGAAAACTTGTATAAACTAAATAAATGCCTTTCACATAGGAAAAAAAAGAAAATAGCAAATTTCAGCAGGAGGAGTCAGTTGGAGTGGAATAGACCTATTAAAGTGACAGTGATCACCAAGTCCCTGTACAATCATATCAAAGTAAATATCTCCAACCACATAAAAAAGTGAAGGCACCAGTTCAGAATCACTTAACTAGGGATTTTTCATCGATGACCTTGGTGACTTAACTTTACTTAATAACCTGGTCTTCATTTCTATCAATTATATGAGGTATTTGCTTTTCTGCTGTGTGCTACATCAGACTGATAGTTCAGTAACACTACTGTAAATTAAATAAATATTTGTCTAGGAATTGTGCAGAGTTTTGAGCTATTAATGTGTTTATAGATCATTTGATGTGAATGAAAAAAACAAATCAGTTGTTGTGTGCCTGTCTGATCTATTAAATTTTTAATTGAATGACCACCACCTCCGAACAAAACACTCCTATCTACTGTGATTAGCATCAGTTATTTTGCCGCTGACAGCAAATCTTACCTGCTGTTTTAGTGTCTCATTTCCTAATCTATTTATCTCAGCATTGCCTGATTTACTTTGAGTAAATTTCATTACCCTTGTCCTTCTTTTGTTGTATTCATCTGAAACCACTTTTAAAGATACTGCCCATTCCATTCAACTGCTCTTTTGTGTCCTTTACTGTTTCTGACAGAATTACAAAGGCATCAGCAAAATGCAGAGTTATTATTTATTTCCTCTAAACCTTAATTCCCTCTGCAAATTTCTGCTCAGTTTCTTTTACTGCTTGCTCGATATGCAGACAGAATAACAACAGGGAGAGACTTCAACACTATGTTCCTCCCTCCTCAGCTACTGATTCCCTGTCACATCATACAACTGTTATAATTGCAGTCTTGTTTCTGTACAAATTGATAATACACTTTTGCTTCATCTACTTTTATCTTCAGAAGTGAGCTGCTTTTGTTGCTGCTTCTATGGAGAGCCTCTCCCTAATATTTTATGTGAAATATGGAGATGTAGGAGACTATTGTTAACTTCATGAATCTTAATCATGCAAACAGCAATTCAATTAAGCTTCTGCCGTTTCATTACACTGAAGTGACATAAGTCATGGGACAGTGATATGTACATATACAGATGGTGGTAGTATTTCGTATACAAGGCATAAGAGGGCTGTGGACTGGCAGAACTGTCATTTGTTCTCAGGTCATTTATGTGAAATGATTTATAAAGTGGTTATGGCCGCACGATCGGAATTAAGACTCTGAATGTAGAATGGCAGTTGGAGGTAGATGCGTGGAACATTCAGTTTTGAAAATCATCAGCAAACTCAATATTCTGAGATCCACAGTGCTAAGAGTGTGCCGAGGATGTCAGACTTCAGGATTTACCTCTGACTACGGACAGCGCAGTGGCTGACGGCATTCACTTATGGACAGAACAGTGCTATTTTCTTAGTTATCAGTGCTAACATACAAGCAAGACTGCATGAAGTAACTGCAGAAATCAATGTGGGGTGTATGACAAATGTATCCATTAGGACAGTGGGGCGAAATGTGGCATTAATGGGCTACAGCAGCACACAATTGATGCAAGTGTCTTTGCTAACCGCACGACATTACCTTTGCTGCATCTCCTGAGCTTGTAACTGTATAATTTGGACCCTCAATGACTGGAAAACTGTGTCCTTTGTGAATTTTAAAATTTTCCCGGCGAATTGACTGTTCAAACAAATTTCGGGCTTGCAGCCGCTCGTCGTTCAGTACTTCGCACGATATTTCAACTGGGCACCTGCCAGTCATCTTCAGGTGAGCCGTCGCAGACTGGCGAAAACGTCCTCCGTTCCGCAATATATAGCGTACTGTAACTATTCTGCACATGCGTCGAAAACTTGAAAGTTGAACCAACACTGCCCGCCGGCAGCGCCCTCGCTGGTGGAATAGCGGAACTCAGTCGCCCTCTGCGTTGCTGTTTGCCACGGCGGTCGACGCACTCTGTCGTCTTTGATTTGAGCAAATCGTGGAGATGATGGGATTCCATGCACTGTCCAGCTGGTAGCCGCTGTCACGGTTTAACAGATTTTCCGCCAGTCTTATTTCTACGGATTCTTTAATAATGGAGTCGCAGAAAGACGTTGCTGTGGACAAAATCATTGTTTTCTCATACTCCATTGAATGTCCAGTAGAAATACAATGTTCAGCAATAGCGGACTTGCTTGGCTGCAAAAGGCGGGTGTAACGTTGATGTTCAGTGCAGCGTTCTTTCACGGTGCGTGTGGTTTGACCTATGTAAGCCATACCACATTGGCACGGTATCTTGTAAATTCCGGCCTTTCGTAGTAACAGATTGTCCTTAACTGTCCACACATATACAGACTTGCTCATACATACTTATGCCGGTAACATAACTTACACGCATATGAAATGTGTCTGTATATGTGTGGATGGATATGTGTGTGTGTGCGAGTGTATACCCGTCCTTTTTTCCCCCAAGGTAAGTCTTTCCGCTCCCGGGATTGGAATGACTCCTTACCCTCCCCCTTAAAACCCACATCCTTTCGTCTTTCCCTCTCCTTCCCTCTTTTCTGATGAGGCAACAGTTTGTTGCGAAAGCTTGAATTTTGTGTGTATGTTTGTTTGTGTTTGTTTGTGTGTCTATCGACCTGCCAGCGCTTTCATTCGGTAAGTCACATCATCTTTTTTTTTAGATATATTTTTCCCACGTGGAATGTTTCCCTCTATTATATATATATATATATATATATATATATATATATATATATATATATATATATATATATATATATATATATATGTGTGTGTATGTATGTATATTTTGCCCATGATTTAAATAACCTTGAAATTTAAAGAATTCTCATAACAGCAATGCAAACAAGAGACAAAATCCTATTTTAACAACAAGCACAGGTGCATGGCACATTTCATATGCGTGTAAGTTATGTTACCGGCATAAGTATGTATGAGCAATATCGCAGTTCACTTTTAGTTTAATTAAACAATGATAAAATAAGCTTACACTACAATTCCGAGCTAAAGAAACTGTGTGATAAATTTAGCCATGTGCATTTGATAGACTTAAGTAAAGTGAATCGTGACAAACACACAAAACACGGATTCCCCTTAAATAGCAAAGGGGAGGCCAAGCTAGTTTCCCACATAAGGAAACTGTGTGAGAAAGACAGTGTGGAGAAAGCTCCAATTGCTCTGGGCTACAGCCATGAGACTTTTTTAGAATAAAGGACCATAATAATAGTTTTCAGGGATGTATATCTGATATGACTTAAGTCCCGTTCATACAAAGAAAAGCCAGGCTGTGAAATAAGTGATCAGCCATTGCAGGTGAGTTCTAAAAAACCAGTGTATGCAAAATGTCGGAAAAAGAGAACTCAGACAACTTTGATTCACACAAGATGGTAAATAAACAAGAAGGGATAACACCCTTAAAGTTAATGCACTTAAATGTGCAATATCTCAGAAACAAACTAGACATTCTACAAATATTCATAGAGGGACACTTGCCACATGTACTAGTAATAACGGAACATGGGCTAAAGTGCAGTGAAATAATATATTTTAGATTAGAAGGTTACATATTAGTAAATAGTTATTGTAGGCAAAACCATAAAGGTGGTGGTGTGGCAGTTTATGTTAATAAGGATATAGAAGCTAAAAAAATTTCCTTTCTTGAACACCACACCAAAGGAGGATCAATTGAAATGACAGGTATTGTACTCCACAATAATAATCTTAAGTTACGAAAGCGTAAAGTGATTGGAGTATATAGGCCACCAAATGCTGATGTAATGCTGTTTATGAATAAACTTAGTAGTGTTGCTGGTCAGGCTGGTTCTAATGACCTTACTATATTAGGTGACTTTAATGTAGATGCAAACTCAACTAGTTTAGTAAACTTGCAACTCAGTGATGTACTGACCTCATACAACCTTGTAGATATAGTGAACTCTGACACCAGAGTGAAGGACACATGTTCAACTAGAATAGATTATGCTATAATCAACAAAGATGTTATAGATAAGGTCAATTACAGTAACTTAGATTTTCTTTTTTCTGACCACTTCTGTCAGGTGATAGAATACAAAAATTCAGTTGGGCCTAAACTAACAAAAAATGAGCTACAGAAACGAATGCTGAATACCTGAAATATTAATGCTCTTAAAGACAAACTAGTGAATGAGAAATGGGATTCTGTGTACCAGGTAAAAGGGTCGGATGAGAAATGGAATGAATTCTACTCAACCCTACTGCATCATTATGAATATAGTTGTCCAGTCAGAGAAATCCAGAAGGTAGTTAAACACTGTCAGAATGGAAGTAATCCTAGACTAAAACTCCCAACAAATCTGATTAGGCTCAGGCAGCAAGTACATGATCTGAATAAGCTTTATAAAGCACTTTTAGTGAGATATTCGAAAGCTAAGTGCCTTTTTCACAAATCGTAAACTGTTTGTAGATTCACAGCATGTCTTCTGAAAAGAGCTAAGTACAACCACAGCAGTTACACAGTTCATCCATGAAGTTTACTGTCTGTTGGACCAGAAGGTGCAGACTGCAGGTATATTTTTGGACCTGGCAAGATCATTTGATAAGGTAAACCACAGGGTACTTCTTAAAAAGCTAAAACCTTATAGTATTGGGGACCAAGCCACGAATCTTCTAACCACGTACCTGTTGAATCATAAGCAAGTCACTAAATTGTCATACAAACTAGATAATAAAATCATGAGCTCCCAGTCCACCAGTGAACCTGTATTACAAGGTGTACCACATGGCTCAATCCTTGGACCCTTTTTCTTCCTTACACACACACACACACACACACACACACACACACACACACACACACACACACACACACACACACACACACACACACATATATATATATATATATATATATATATATATATATATATATATATATATATATATATTAACGACATTGCACAACCCATTAACTCCCGTATTGTAAGCTATGCAGATGACACGTCAATCTTATTTTATGGGGGCGAATCTAAAGAGCTAGAATCTCTTGAATGTCACCAAATCTCAACTACTGACATTTAAAACAGGCATTACTCACCACAACAATTCGAATAGTGTGTGTAATATCTCTGCAACAGAAATGGTAGTTGTAAATTCCTGGGTGTGTATGTTGATGAAAATTTGCAGTGGACATACCACATTAATTTCGTACACGGGAAAGTCAGTAGTGTCATATATCTCCTCAGCCAGCTCGCAAAGATAGTTCTAGCTGAGCACTGAAATTAGTATATTATGAAACACATTACCCCTTTCTCAGTTATGAAATTGAACTACGGGGCTGTGCAACTGATGTACATTCGAAAGGAATACTACTACTACAGAAAAGAGCAATAAGACATATACATGGGATGGGACATAGAGATTCATGTCGTGAAGTGTTTGTGCAGCACAAATAACAACGTTAAAAATGACTTATAGAAGTCCATATATCAGTGGTTTGATTTGGTATAACAAGCTACCAAACTCTCTAAGAATGCACACGGGAAATGTTTTTAAAACAAAATTAAAATCTTTTCTAATAGAAAAATGTTTATATTCTTTCAAAGAATTTTAAGATAGTGATTGTAACATGAGGCATTAGCATATCAGTAGTAATGTGATAAATGTAAAAAATAGACATAAGAAGCAACAGCTACAGAATATAGTGTATTTTATAAGTATAAATATAACCATGGTATTAAGTCTGGCATTTGCAAAAGCCATCATTACAATGGCACCACGCAAAATGAATGTAAATAAATAAATAAATAATGCTAATCACAGTAGAGAGGAGTATTTTTGGGGGGTGGAGGGTCATTCAATTAAAAATTTTAATAGATCAGACAGGCACACAACAATTGATATGTTTTTTTTTTCATTCACATTAAATGATCCATAAACATGTTAATAGCTCAAATTTCTGCACAATTCCTAGATAAATATTTATTTAATTTACAGTAGTGTTACTGAACTATCAGTCTGACATAGCACACAGCAGAAAAGCAAATACCTCATATAACTCATAGAAACAAAGACAAGATTAATAAGTAAAGTTAAGTCATCAAGGTCATCGATGAAAAATCCCTATTTAAGTGATTCTGAACTGGTGCCTTCACTTTTTTATGTGGTTGGAGATATTTACTTTGATATGATTGTACAGGGACTTGGTGATCACTGTCACTTTGATAGGTCTATTCCACTCCAACTGACTCCTCCTGCTAAAATGTGCTATTTGCTTTTTTTTTCCTATGTGAAAGGCATTTATTTACTTTATACAAGTTTTCGAACAGAGATACTGTCCTTGAGTCTATTCCATTCTGATCTGAAATAGTTCAGGCACAGCAATTTTGCACTTAAGTTTTTCCTTCTATGGCTAAATATTGAACTGAGGAGGGAGACAGCGGAAGCTAATAAGCTCAAATCTGTCCTCAGATGATCTATCTTCAAACACATGGAAATCTTGACACAAATACAGATGTAGTAATGTTATGAAATTGTTCATTATTTACCCCGCTTTACAAGAGTTGAGGCCTCATATAGCTTGTAAATTTTGATCACCTATTTTTCACCAATTTTGTTACCATTGAAAATCTTTTTCACTTGACTTTCACTCATAATCAAGAATGAATAATATTAAGATAGCATTTTGCTACTGGAAAATTTCCACTGTATGTAGAACAAGCTCAAACATGTTGTGGGGAGATGCCTAGCAAGAGGGTATATAAAATGGAGACTGGCAATAGTGAGAAAAGTATTTCTGAATAGAAGTGGAATTTGTTAACATGTATACTACTATATAAAGACAAGTTGTTGTTTAATATTGTTAACAAAAATCTCTAAGAGCACTTGCATAATACATTTTAGATTTTTAAACAATACTCTGATAAACATTCAACCTCTAATGGGACATCCTTCCCTAGCATTAATTTTCCTCAACAGCAGTTGTTGATACCACTATTAGCTTCCGAATTTTGGACAGGTTAATATTATCTCAGTTGCTTTTCTGAAAACTTTCATCTAATTTTATTTGCAGTATGTTATATTTCTAGATAAAAGTTATGAAATGGAATTACTTTATAAAATATTTTAGTTTCAATATCAGAATTGATAAGTGTTAGTCCTGAATGTACACTTGAAATTATATTTTTTAGGGAAATTGGAAATTATGAAATACTTGCAGACTTAAAATGTCTATTCTTAATCATGCAATCATGTACTTTTTACTATGTTCATTTCTTGATACATTTATGAAATAATAATCAAAATTAATAATGTAACAACAACTAGAAGGAATTCATTTGTTAAGACAAATTGTAAACCATTTGGAATATTGTATTTTCTGCAGAGTTTGAGAGTTGTAAGCTTGCCCCTGATATGATCTTTTGTACAATACATTCAAACTGTCAGATGACGATCAGCAGAAACCACTCTTTTGTACAGCAGAGACTGTGTCCACATAACTACTTTCCATTCCTCTGCCACCATGTACAATATAAAGTGGGTCCATTGCAGGTGAGCAAGCTCTGCCAGATGGTGATCGGCATACGCATTCTCAATCTCGTTACGGCGACACACACAGACACACACACACACACACATATATATATATATATATATATATATATATATATATATATATATATATATATATATATATATATCAGAGGGAAACATTCCACGTGGGAAAAATATATCTAAAAACAAAGATGATGTGACTTACCAAACGAAAGCGCAGGCAGGTCGATAAACACACAAACGAACACAAACATACACACAAAATTCTAGCTTTTGCAACCAACGGTTGCTTCATCAGGAAAGAGGGAAGGAGAGGGAAAGACGAAAGGATGTGGGTTTTAAGGGAGACGTTAAAGAGTCATTCCAATCCCGGGAGTGGAAAGACTTACCTTAGGGGGAAAAAAGGACGGGTATACACTCGCACACACACACGTATCCATCCACACATTTGCAGACACAAGCAGACATATTCAAAGACACACCTAGTGATACGTGGCTGGCAACCACGGGGCCCCGAGCTGAGTCCTGGCATTGCTTCCGCTTACTTGTGCCAGGCTCCTCAGTTTTATCTTTCCTACCTGGCCACCCTTGTCCAGCTCTTGTTCTTTTCTGACCCTGTCGCTATTAGGTTTCGAGAGCTAGGGGTCTTTCATTTTCCAACCTATACTTCTCATGCAGCATCCGACCCAGAGCGGGTGGCTGCAAAAGGCG
Organism: Schistocerca serialis cubense; assembly: GCF_023864345.2. Taxonomy (NCBI): domain Eukaryota; kingdom Metazoa; phylum Arthropoda; class Insecta; order Orthoptera; family Acrididae; genus Schistocerca; species Schistocerca serialis. The sequence continues at coordinate 64,070,982 of NC_064648.1, forward strand.
TCTGTATCCCATGTTAGGCGTGGCCTCCAGAACTGCGGAAGGCAAAGAAATACCACCACAGATTATCTTCCCTGCATAATGTAGTCTCCATTTTATGCACAAAAATGGCTTCCTTTCATGTTAAATCAGTGTCCGTAGGTAAAATAGTCCCCCATTCGGATCTCCGGGGGGTACAGCTTGAAAGGAGGCGCAAAAAATCAAAACGAGAATTGGGACCTGGAATGTTAGAACTCTGCTACAAGCAGGAAAACTAGAAAACCATAAAAGAGAGATGGAAAAGAATCATATGGACCTCGTAGGAGTTGCTGAGGTAAGATGGAATGGACATGGAGAGTTGCAGTCAGATGAATATTATTGTATTACTCAGGAGGAGAAGTAAAAGGAATGAATGGAGTAGGAATGATTATGACAAAGGAATTGGCTAAATGTGTGGAATATGCAGACTATACAAATGACCGGGTCATTGGTGTAAGGCTGAAAGGAGCACAAAAAGGTTTACTGATTGTCCAGGTGTATATGCCAACTTCAGGACATTATGACCAAATTGTAGAGGAAACGTACAATGTAATAGAGAGAATAATGGAGGAAAATAAAAAATGCTGCAAAATAGTAATGGGAGACTGGAACGCCATTGTGGGAGAAGGGAAAGAGGGAAACACAGTAGGCAGTCATGGTCTTGGAAAGAGAAATGACAGAGGTGAATGGTTAATTGACTTCTGCAGGGAAAGGCAGCTGATAGTGGCAAACACATGGTACAAGAACCACAAGAGGAGGCTCTACACTTGGAAATCACCAGGGGATAAATACAGAAACCAAATCAATTTTATACTGGTGGAAGAAATATATAAGAATGGAATCAAGAAGGTGCACACATTACCAGGTGCAGATACTAATAGTGACCACAACTTACTTATGGCAAAAATAGAAATAAGAATGAAAAAACTGAAGAAGGCGACCGTGGTGAAGAAGTGGAATTTAGAGAAGATAAGATCCAACAAAGAACAAATTACAGAAATGCTGTCTTGGGAGTTTCTAAACACATCACGAGACAAAGAAACCACCTGATAATGCCGAGTAGTGGAATATGCTGAAAGAAGGAATCATTAAAGCAGGACATCAAAATATAGGATATGTAAAAGGGAAAAGGTAAAAAAAAAAAAAAAAAACCATGGGTCACACAAGAAATGATTTCCAAGATGGAGGAGACAAGAAAATTGAAAAAAGAAAAAGAACACTGAAAATGCAAGAAAGATATACCGAAGGTTAAATAATAAACTGCAAAGAGAAACAGAGCGGGCTAGGAAAAAATGGCTGAAAGAGGAATGTGATGTAATTGAAGAACTGGACAGGAAGGGAAGATACGACTTACTATACAACAGAGTGAAGACTATGACATGGGAACAAAATAGAGCAGGAAGTGCTACTGTGGAAATTTTTAGTAAAAACGAAGAGGTAGTGTACAAAGATCGTGACGATGTCCTCCAGAGATGGGAAGAATATTTAAAAGAGCTATATGACACAAATAGGAAAGCAGAAACTCTGGAACTTAAATCACACAACAGTGTAAGTGGTGACGAGAAAGGACCAACCGCCATACTGGAAGAAGTAAAGTCTGCCATAGCTGCAATGAAAAATGGCAAAGCGGTAGGTACATATACAATACCAGGAGAAATACTAAAATGCTTGAACCAACATGGAATAAGAGAAATATTGAGGTTATGTAATAAAATATATGACAATGGTGAATGGCCAGAGGACTTTCTGACAACAGTAATGATTCCATTACCGAAAAAACAAGGAACCAAGAAATGCAGCGAATACAGGACAATCAGCCTCATTTCACATCCAGCCAGTGATGTTAAGAATAATTAATAAAAGACTTGAAAAAGTAATGGAGGAGAATCTTGGTGAGGAGCAGTTTGGCTTTAGACGGAATACGGGCACCAGAGATGCAATAGGGCTCCTACGAATCTAGAAAAGGCATTTGACAATGTGGTTTGGGACAAGCTGGCGACTATAATGAGGTAAAAGAGAGTTTATCGGAAAACCAGAAGACATAAACTCATTATATCTTAATCAAAAAGTTTCAGTTAGAGTGAGAGGAGCAAGTACAAACTGGATCAGACTAGGAAAAGGAGTCAGACAAGGATGCTGTCTATCACCTACTATTTTCAACCTCTACTTGGAAAATATGATTGACCAATGCTCATTAGATGCAAAGAAGTAGAAATTGGAGGAAGAAGAGTAGGGTGTTTGAGGTCTGCTGATGACATGGTCCTTCTAGCCACAGGGGAAAAAGAATTACAGGATTTCGTGGACACCATTGCAACTAACGGAAAAAATATGGAATGAAAATTAACACAAATAAAACAAAAAAATTGGCACTAGGAGAAAATAAAAATTATGCTGAACGGAGAAATACTATAACAGGTGCAAAATTTTATGTATCTTGGAAGCAGGATAGACACTGACTGGAAGTGCACCACAGAAATTATAACAAGGATGGCAACGGCAAAAGAGGCGTTTTATAAGAAAAGGAGAATTTTCTGCAGCGGTTTGGACAGAGAACTCAGAAAGAGACTCATAAAATGTCTTGTATGGAGTGTTCTTCATATGGCGCTGAAACGTCGACTATGGGGAAATAAAAAAAAGAGAAAGGCTAGAGGCTTTTGAGATCTGGACATGGTGGAGGGTGGAAAGAATAAGTTGGATGGACAGAGTAAAAAATGAAGAGTGCGAAAGAAAAGACAGTTACTAGATGTAATAAAGAGAAGATAAAAAAATTGGGTTGGGCATATATTAAGAAAGCATGACGGACTGATAAAAACAGTTTTAGAAGGTTATGTAGAAGGGAAAAGGAAGTGAGGACGGAAGAGATTCCAGATACTGGATGACATGATGGTACAACATACAGTAGCCTAAGACGGTAGCAATGGACCGCAGAAAATGGAGATGCAAAGGACTAGCTAATAGAGCAGATAACTGATGATGAATAACTAAATTCTCCAATTTCCTTTAAGAGAAAATGTCAAGCAAATCAATAATACTCGAATCTTTCAAGTCAATTGAACGATAACAGCCACAGCCAGAGAAACTACGGAACTTCGAAAAACCAGCTCAGACCGAACTACAGTCAGAGCTTTCCAAAAATTGTGATATTTAGCAGGACGAATATTCGTGACAACCTATGCCCGCATAGGGAATATATAGCCTTTGCCGTAATAATAGAAACGAGTACGTAGCAGTCTCATCATAAATAGTTGAAATTAATGTTCCTTTATAGCAACTTCAATAATAAAAAAATAAATGCTGAGATCATTAAGTGTGTCTTATAACAACTAATACTACAGAAAATTCAAAATGCAACATAAAATCATCTACCAGTTGTAAATTCGTATCCACACATCTGTTGTTCGAGGTTACCAATAGATGGCAGGACAAGCCTCGTAATGCTAAATGCATATGCGTGTTTCCTTTCCTTGCAAATGCAAATGCAATGGCAGCCCTGTTGGTGACAGTAGATGGCTGTTTTCGTGTATTGTTTGTGGGGAGAAAGTAAAATTTTGGTTACAAAATTCTGAAACGGATTGCTGAGCTGTACCGACTCGTTCCAACAGTTCGTCTAAATAGTTCACGTCATTTTGAGTTAGAGCAATTAAACATTAGAGAGCAAAATGATTATAGACCTGTAAAAGAGGTAGAGGAGGTGGTTAACCGTTGAAAGTAATCACATTTGAAATATCGTGTGTTTTTTTTGTATAATGTGTACGGTTACGATTTGTTTAAGTTTCACTTTGAAGATGCGCAGTTGGAGTTGAAGAGCGACCTGCTGGAAGAGATCTGTTAAAACAGAAAGCAGTTCCTATGAAATTCGAAGTTCTAAATCCTTCGAAATGGAAATAACCAGAAGCAAGGATAGTAATAAAAAAGGGTATTAGTGTAAGTAATACTTTCATCAGTGTCTCACAGATTACAAGTATCCATGTTTTTGATAGAACACGATTGCAATCTTTAATTCTTGACTGTGGAATGTTTGGTAGGCGTTTTAAGTGCTCTGAATTAAACGGTGTCGTCCCTGTTTAAAACACAACTGCTATGTAATTTTAGTTTATGTTGATCGTCAGTTCTGTCCTGTCTTGCAGTTTTTCGACAACATGGATTTGTGCATTTTGTGGCTTCGTTTTGTAGTCAGTGAAAGATAGCAAGCGTCTCTCCAGACATACCAAGTCATTATATTATGCATGTACTGTAGGTGCAAGTGCATTTTTGTGGTTGGGAATGTTGTAAAGAAACAAACCATGATTTCACTGTGTAGTGCATGCGAGTGGTTAAACTGTCATTGATAAAATGAAATACTTGCGACTATACGAGGTGCGGCTAGAAAAAAACCGGACTGATGCTGGAAAAAACATTTATTTACAATTATTTACAATTTCATGTTATCTCCTTCAATGTACTCTCCTCCTCGGTCTCTACACCGCTCCATACGAATTTTCCACTGTTCATAGCAATGCTGCAGATCATTTTCGGTAAGTCCATACATTACTTCCGTCGCTTTTTTTTTTTACTGCTTCAACAGTCTCAAATCTAGTTCCTTTCAAAGCTGACTTGACTTTAGGGAAAAGAAAAAAGTCACAGGGGGCCAAATCAGGTGAGTAGGGTGGATGATCTAAGATGGGAATGTTGTGTTTTGCCAAAAACCTCTTCACTGACAACGCACTGTGAGCTGGGGCATTGTCTTGGTGAAGGATCCATAACTTTTTTCTCCACAAATCGTTCCGTTTTCTCCGTACTCGCTCACGTAGGGTAGCCAGGACGCTAATGTAGTAATGCTGATTCACTGTTTGTCCCTCTGATACCCAATCAATGTGCACAATCCCTTTGATGTCAAAAAAAAAAAAAAAAACCAATCATCATTGCCTTGAATTTCGATTTTGACATTCGTGCTTTTTTTTGTCGTGGAGAACCAGGAGTTTTCCAATGCATCGATTGGCGTTTAGTTTCGGGATCGTAAGTGAAAAACCACGATTCATCGCAAGTAATAACATTTTGTAAGAAGGTGAGATCACTTTCAATGTTTTCCAGGATGTCAGAACAAATCATTCTTCGGCGTTCCTTCTGTTCAATTGTGAGACACTTCGGAACCATTTTTGAACACACTTTGTTCATGTTGAAACTTTCACGAAGAATCTGCCTAACACTTTCCTTGTCAATTCCTGTTAACTCAGACACTGCTCTGATTGTTAAACGGCGATCTTGTCGAACAAGTTTACCGATTTTTTCAATGTTTGCATCAGTTTTTGCTGACAATGGTCTGCCAGTGCGAGTGTTATCACTGGTGTCTTCGCGGCCATCTTTAAATGGTTTAAACCACTCAAACACTTGTGTTCGCGATAAACAATCATCGCCGTACACTTGTTGTAACATTACAAACGTTTCACTTGCAGATTTTCCTAGTTTGAAACAAAATTTGATGTTAACACGCTGTTCTTTCTGTACACTCAACATTTTCCGACGCACAGACAAAACGTCAACTACTTAAAACAGACGCCATGGGCAGACTGAGTGCAGGAGGCAGATGAAACTCGAGCAGTAAGCGGAGCGAGAGTCACGTGACAGGCCACGCGACTTTCAGCCTTATTGCATTCGTTTTATTGTTTTACCAGTACTAGTCCGGTTTTTTTTTTTTTTAGCCACACCTCGTAATGTTTAAGATCAGCTGACATACAGATCTGTTAAAGGCAACGTAGGCCAGGTTCTGGTAAAATGACTGCTGAAAGCCCTGCTTAAACTTTGATCGTTATTTGAACATTTTTAATTGTGAATATAGAGTTGTGTAACCACATTTTCAGCCATCAACCCGTTTGAGGAAGAAACGACAGAATGAAACAAGAGACCTGCACTAAATTACAACTGCAGATATTGTAAATTTCCAGTTCCTGGATAAGGGACTGAAAGCATTTGAGATTTTATAGTGATTTCACTGTTATCATTAATAAGAAACAACTGCAAGATATCTACAGTAAATGTTATTTACGTGGTATTCAATTTAATGGAAGGCCTATATAAAGCATTTTTCTCTTTTCACAGGTGTTGATGGTGATGAAAGAGAAGGTAGCTGCAATGAACAGCAAGTTGAACACATTTTTACATTCAGACCATATCCTTATAAGCAACCAAATGAAAATATGATTTGCTCTGTAAGTGAAATTTTTTGGTGGTACAAATGATTATGAATTACAGAGGAGCACCAGTTACCCACTGCTGTTGGCAAGAACACTGTGGAAGAGGACTGAAGCCAGATACAGAATTTGTTGAAGGTGATAAAGGTTTAAAAAGCTATATATGCGATTTGTATGTGAATAGTTACGCAGAGCTGCAGCTTCCTGGCCATGCTTTGGTTTTTGTGGTGTGAGCTTCGTGGTAACTAGCCTGTGAATCAGCCCAACAAATGAATTATTTTTCATCTTAAAACCATGTTTAGAGTTTTTTGAACAAAACTGTGGTTACGAGAAGTGAACTGGACATCAGGAAGTTGTTTAAAAATCAATCTGGAGATTTCTAGTGTCTGTCCATCCTAACATTCTCCCTGCCTGCATACGTCAGTGTTGTCAGGCTCCTGTTCAAAAAACACATACTACGCAACTGTTTATCCAGTTTAAATCCCTGTTAGAAGACACCATTTGTGATGCTCACATTATTGCTGTGTCTTTCTTTGGTCTTAGATTGTTGCTTTCCTTACAAAGTTTTCATGTAGTTTGCATTGCTGCTATTTCGTCATTCCCAACATTTATTATGTGTATAAATTGTTTCAGTGTGAGGCAGTTAACAGGTGTGACATTCAACAGTTGGTAGGAATATAATTCGGGTTTAATATGAGATGGGCACTGTTGGTTGCAACTGATTCCAAGAGAGTGGCTGAAGCTCAAAGGTGGGATCTTGGGGCAACTAAAGATACCAGAATAACAAGGAGAAATAAGAAGAACAAGTGAGAAGATGAGGAACACTGAAACCAAGAAAATTATGCAACTTCAGAGCATATTGTGAACAAAAGAGCTGAGTATATCAGTTTATGTTAAATTTTCCAAGAATTAAATTCTCTTAAGTTTTTATTCATTTAATTATGTGTGAATTGACAAGTTAGGATCGTACTACAATTTCATTTCTTCTCTGTATGATGTTTCTTCTTTCTCCAGTACTCCTGTATATGGATGCTGTGCTGTTGCTTCTGTTCATCCGTCCAAGCTTTTCTAGTCTTGGTTCTTCTTTTCATGTGTAGTCATGGTCCACAATGTATTCTTATTTTACATCTGAACTTTCTGAATGTTAACATTTCCAGATCTTTACAAGCTTCCTCAATCCTTATCGTTGTTGTGTTCTTGTTCCACAGGTAGTCGAATATCCTTTTGGATAGTCTGGTTTTGTCCATTCAGTACAAGTGTCCTAGAGATGATTACCTCCGCTAGTTCGTGGTCTCTGAAATTTTCTCCACCTTATTGTAGATTTCATTGTTGCTCCAAAATTTCCAACCAGTTACAACCTGAGTTTGACCAATGATTTTCCCATAATACTCATCTTCCTAGTAAGTCCAGCTTTTCCAACTTCTAATTCATTGGGGCATTCACTGGCATACAGGCACACTGTTTTTACCACAACATTGTAGTGCTGTATTGTGACATTCCAAGAGATGCACTTTTTGTTTTAAAAGTTTGTAGTAAATCCGTAAGCTCTATGCATTTGTGAGCTCTGTTCCCCCACAGAGGCTTTCTCCAGTCCGTTGTCTTGTATGGCTTCACCGAGGTATTTGATTTTTTTTTACCCTCTCAATCCACCCAATCTCCGTTCCAAGGAATTGTGGTCCATGTTTGTCACTTGTCATAACTTTGGTCTTCCCTTTAGAGATCCTAAGTCATGGCATGACATGCCGGGACTGATTAGCTGAACAGTTCGCTTTCTTAGGAATTCACACACACTTCCTGTTTTGCAAGTCATCCTCTCTAGTGGGTTAGTGTGTGTGGCTGCTTCTCCTAAGTTCTCTGAAAGTGTCACAAAATCATCAGTGAAAGCCAAGCAGTTTACTTTGATTCCTCCTGATATTCTTCCTAGACAGATTGGGCCAATCCCTTGATTTTCAAGTTCAGAATTCCAATTTCTCACAATCTACTCCAGGATACAGTTAAACAGTATTGGTGATAATCCATCGCCCAGTCACACACCTGTTCTCCCATAAACTTCACTTTGGAAGTTGTGCCTGTTAAGATGTATGTGATAATGTTTGCCAGCTTGTTACTGACCCCAAATTCCGTGATGATTCTATCTAGAGTCTCTCTATCCACCGAGTCAGTTCTATTCAGCAGTGTCCTTGGGAGGATCTTGTCGATGACTGGGTGTAGTGACATGTCTCTGTAGTTGTTTACAAGTTGTTTCTACCTTTCTTATGGAGTGGGTAGATCAGTGCTGTTTTCCATTCATCTGGCAGTTTTACTATCTCCCATATTTGCTGAAAGATTTGGTGTAGGTCATCTAGGATTTCTGTTCTGCCCATTTCAGCATTTCTGCTGATATCGGGTCTTCTCCACTGGCCTTGTTGTTTTTGGGACTTTTTAGGGCTTCCTTTGTTTCTTCTTCTGTTGGTGGTATGTCATCCTCTAGGTTTTGAGGAGGAGCCAGAAGTTCCAGTTTGGTGGTTGGAGGTGGGCAGTTGAGCAGCTTGTAGAAGTGTCTGATTAGTAGAGTGCAATTTTCTTCATTATTCAATCCAATTTTGTCCTGTTCATTTTTGAAACTTACACTTGGGACCTGGTATCCTTTGATCCGATCTTTGAAAGTTTGAAAAAGTCTCTGTTGTTATTTTTTGTGTAGCTGTTCTTGAGATTTTCTAATTTTTATTTCTCAAATGATCGTTTGACTCTGCAGGATATCCTTGCTGTTTCTTTTCTTTGTTTTCTGAATTGTTCCATGTGTTGTCTCTCACTTCGTGTGCTTTCTCACATTCTTCATTCCACCAGATTAACCGTTTTGTCATTGCCTGACAGTGTTTTCTTTGCGGCATCGTTGATCTCTGTACGGAGTTATTGCCAGGGGTCTATTCTAGATGAGCGGATTTCTTCTTTGAAGTTATTTGGAATGTCCCGGTTGATGTTCATTGGGTTGGTGTTATACTTGATCACTATGAGTGGCTCTGTTTCATTTTGATGCGAGAAAATGCATTTTAACTTTGCATAGGTAGTGATCAGAGTCGAATTCACTGTCTGATTACTTTAACATTCATCACTTGTCTAGTGTTTTTCCTGGTATTGCTACATGGCCTAATTGGAATTCTAGGTTGGGATTTGGAGATACCCAAGTCTTTGCTTTTCTTGGGACTTTCCGAAAATGAGTTGACATTACCTACAACTGGAAAGTTTTGCAGCGTCCAGTGAGCATTTCTACTGTCTGATTTGTTCTTCCGTGTGCTGAGCAGCCTCTTGCTATGTCTTTATATTTTCTTTCTCTCTCGATCTGTACGTTGAAGATACCTAGAAGGATTTTCTACGGTTCAGAGGTATGCTGGAGATTTGTTTCCAGTAGATCCCAGAAGTCGTCTGCTGTTTGGAGGTTGTTCTTGTTGTCTTTGTTAATTGGATTGTGGCAGTATATGGGAGTATATTTCTTGTTTATGCACTTGATTGTCAGTATTGATAACCTTCCAGATTTTGATGAGAAGCTCATGACATTGTTAACTATGGTTCTGTTTAGGTAAAAGGTACTACCCAGGAGAGGGGTGTTAATCATTATTTTTATTGCTGGCTTTCCTTTGAATGCTCTACGGTGTTGTGAGTCCACAATGAGCTCATCTAGGAATCTGGCCTCTAATACAGCCAACATGTGAATTTCGCATTTATACAGGAGCTTTTCCAATTTTTATTGTTTTCCGACTCGGAGGAGTGAATTTACATACGGTCCCAGTGTAGTATTTCTTTCCGAATTTCAGTTTGGAAGGTAATAGGTACTATTCACTGGAGAGAAGACTGGGCACTAATGTACTATCTACTGGAAGGAAGATATGTACTGATTAATTATAAAACAGTGGCCTTAATTTTGATTATCAGGTGTAAATATTAGTAGAATAAAAACTTGTTCCTGAAATGACAGGAGCGTGGGCTGCTCTCTTGATAGATATCTCATTAAGGTGTCCTTGAAGTTTCAAGCACCTAAGTAAATTAGTCAGTGCATAGATTCCAAGTAATGATTGGGATATACACATGTAATTTGATGAGCTTCACAAAAAATTGTAATAAAGAAAATGAGTGAACTAATGTTATTTTAATTCCATATCTCTTTACAGCAACAATCACTCCTGTTGTCCTAAAATTTTCATCGTATTAAGAGTTTGCCTTTTTTTTGTGAGCCATGTAAACTTTGTGAAAATAGTTAGTATTTTTCCAGCCGTTAACAAGAAGTTAATTTATGCAGGTTGTGGCATCATTTTTAACTGGTAACTTTGCAGACCCAAACAGTCTTCGGAATAGCCTGTCGAAGGCAGTTGATTGTTTGCATGATCAAGGAATATTAGTGATATGTATGTAAAGTGATATGGGTGATAGCAGCGTTGTCATATGTGGAATTCTTGAAGTTCCTTCTTGTCTTAACAAATGAATTCCTTCTAGTTTTTGTTACATTATTAATTTCGATTATTATTTCATAAATGAATCAAGAAATAAAGACAGTAAACAGTATATTATTGCATAATTAAGAATAGACATTTTAAGTCTGCAAGTATATCATAATTTCAAATCTCCCCAAAAATATTATTTCAGGTGTACATTCAGAACTAATACTTATCAATTCTGATATTGAAACTAAAATATTTTATAAAGTAATTCCATTTCATTACTTTTATCTAGAAATATAGCATACTGCAAATAAAATTAGATGAAAGTTTTCAGAAAAGCAACTGAGATAATATTAACCTGTCCAAAATTCGGAAGCTAATAGTGGTATCAACAACTGCTGTTGAGGAAAATTAATGCTAGGGAAGGATGTCCCATTAGAGGTTGAATGTTTATCAGAGTATTGTTTAAAAATCTAAAATGTATTATGCAAGTGCTCTTAGAGATTTTTGGTAACAATGTTAAACAGCAACTTGTCTTTATATAGTAGCATACATGTTAACGAATTCCACTTCTTTTCAGAAATACTTTCCTCACTATTTCAAGTCTTCATTTTATATACCCTCTTGCCAGGCGTCTCCCCACAACATGTTTGAGCTTGTTCTACATCCAATGGAAATTTTCCAGTACCAAAATGCTTTCTTAGTATTATTCATTCTTGAAGTGAATTCAAGTGCAAAAGATTTTTAACGGTAACGAAGTTGGTGAAAAATAGCTGAGGAAAATTCACAAGCTATATGAGGCCTCAACTCTTGTAAAGCAGGGTAAATGATGAACAATTTCATAACATTACTACATCTGTATTTGTGTCAGGACTTCCATGTGTTTGAAGATAGATCATCTGAGGACAGGTTTGAGCTAATTACCTTCCATTGTCTCCCTCCTCAGATCCATATTTAGCCATACAAGGAAAATCTTAAGTGCAAAATATTTCAGAACAGAATGGAATAGACTCACGGATAGTATCTTTCTTCGAAAACTTGTATAAACTAAATAAATGCCTTTCACATAGGAAAAAAAAGAAAATAGCAAATTTCAGCAGGAGGAGTCAGTTGGAGTGGAATAGACCTATTAAAGTGACAGTGATCACCAAGTCCCTGTACAATCATATCAAAGTAAATATCTCCAACCACATAAAAAAGTGAAGGCACCAGTTCAGAATCACTTAACTAGGGATTTTTCATCGATGACCTTGGTGACTTAACTTTACTTAATAACCTGGTCTTCATTTCTATCAATTATATGAGGTATTTGCTTTTCTGCTGTGTGCTACATCAGACTGATAGTTCAGTAACACTACTGTAAATTAAATAAATATTTGTCTAGGAATTGTGCAGAGTTTTGAGCTATTAATGTGTTTATAGATCATTTGATGTGAATGAAAAAAACAAATCAGTTGTGTGCCTGTCTGATCTATTAAATTTTTAATTGAATGACCACCACCTCCGAACAAAACACTCCTATCTACTGTGATTAGCATCAGTTATTTTGCCGCTGACAGCAAATCTTACCTGCTGTTTTAGTGTCTCATTTCCTAATCTATTTATCTCAGCATTGCCTGATTTACTTTGAGTAAATTTCATTACCCTTGTCCTTCTTTTGTTGTATTCATCTGAAACCACTTTTAAAGACACTGCCCATTCCATTCAACTGCTCTTTTGTGTCCTTTACTGTTTCTGACAGAATTACAAAGGCATCAGCAAAATGCAGAGTTATTATTTATTTCCTCTAAACCTTAATTCCCTCTGCAAATTTCTGCTCGGTTTCTTTTACTGCTTGCTCGATATGCAGACAGAATAACAACAGGGAGAGACTGCAACACTATGTTCCTCCCTCCTCAGCTACTGATTCCCTGTCACATCATTCAACTGTTATAATTGCAGTCTTGTTTCTGTACAAATTGATAATACACTTTTGCTTCATCTACTTTTACCTTCAGAGGTGAGCTGCTTTTGTTGCTGCTTCTATGGAGAGCCTCTCCCTAATATGTTATGTGAAATATGGAGATGTAGGAGACTATTGTTAACTTCATGAATCTTAATCATGCAAACAGCAATTCAATTAAGCTTCTGCCGTTTCATTACACTGAAGTGACATAAGTCATGGGGCAGTGATATGTACATATACAGATGGTGGTAGTATTTCGTATACAAGGCATAAGAGGGCTGTGGACTGGCAGAACTGTCATTTGTTCTCAGGTCATTTATGTGAAATGATTTACAAAGTGGTTATGGCCGCACGATCGGAATTAAGACTCTGAATGTAGAATGGCAGTTGGAGCTAGATGCGTGGAACATTCAGTTTTGAAAATCATCAGCAAACTCAATATTCTGAGATCCAAAGTGCTAAGAGTGTGCCGAGGATGTCAGACTTCAGGATTTACCTCTGACTACGGACAGCGCAGTGGCCGACGGCATTCACTTAAGGACAGATCGGTGCCATTTTCTTAGTTATCAGTGCTAACATACAAGCAAGACTGCATGAAGTAACTGCAGAAATCAATGTGGGGTGTATGACAAATGTATCCATTAGGACAGTGGGGCGAAATGTGGCATTAATGGGCTACAGCAGCACACAATTGATGCAAGTGTCTTTGCTAACCGCACGACATTACCTTTGCTGCATCTCCTGAGCTTGTAACTGTATAATTTGGACCCTCAATGACTGGAAAACTGTGTCCTTTATAAATTTTAAAATTTTCCCGGCGAATTGACTGTTCAAACAAATTTCGGGCTTGCAGCCGCTCGTCGTTCAGTACTTCGCACGATATTTCAACTGGGCACCTGCCAGTCATCTTCAGGTGAGCCGTCGCAGACTGGCGAAAACGTCCTCCGTTCCGCAATATATAGCGTACTGTAACTATTCTGCACATGCGTCGAAAACTTGAAAGTTGAACCAACACTGCCCGCCGGCAGCGCCCTCGCTGGTGGAATAGCGGAACTCAGTCGCCCTGTGCGTTGCTGTTTGCCACGGCGGTCGACGCACTCTGTCGTCTTTGATTTGAGCAAATCGTGGAGATGATGGGATTCCATGCACTGTCCAGCTGGTAGCCGCTGTCACGGTTTAACAGATTTTCCGCCAGTCTTATTTCTACGGATTCTTTAATAATGGAGTCGCAGAAAGACGTTGCTGTGGACAAAATCATTGTTTTCTCATACTCCATTGAATGTCCAGTAGAAATACAATGTTCAGCAATAGCGGACTTGCTTGGCTGCAAAAGGCGGGTGTAACGTTGATGTTCAGTGCAGCGTTCTTTCACGGTGCGTGTGGTTTGACCTATGTAAGCCATACCACATTGGCACGGTATCTTGTAAATTCCGGCCTTTCGTAGTAACAGATTGTCCTTAACTGTCCACACATATACAGACTTGCTCATACATACTTATGCCGGTAACATAACTTACACGCATATGAAATGTGTCTGTATATGTGTGGATGGATATGTGTGTGTGTGTGCGAGTGTATACCCGTCCTTTTTTCCCCCAAGGTAAGTCTTTCCGCTCCCGGGATTGGAATGACTCCTTACCCTCCCCCTTAAAACCCACATCCTTTCGTCTTTCCCTCTCCTTCCCTCTTTCCTGACGAGGCAACAGCTTGTTGCGAAAGCTTGAATTTTGTGTGTATGTTTGTGTTTGTTTGTGTGTCTATCGACCTACCAGCGCTTTCATTCGGTAAGTCACATCATCTTTTTTTTTAGATATATTTTTCCCACATGGAATGTTTCCCTCTATTTTTATATATATATATATATATATATATATATATATATATATATATATATATATATATATATATATATATTTTTTTTGCCCATGATTTAAATTTCCTTGAAATTTAAAGAATTCTCATAACAGCAATGCAAACAAGAGACAAAATCCTATTTTAACAACAAGCACAGGTGCATGGCACATTTCATATGCGTGTAATTATGTTACCGGCATAAGTATGTATGAGCAATATCGCAGTTCACTTTTAGTTTAATTAAACAATGATAAAATAAGCTTACACTACAATTCCGAGCTAAAGAAACTGTGTGATAAATTTAGCCATGTCCATTTGATAGACTTAAGTAAAGTGAATCGTGACAAACACACAAAACACGGATTCCCCTTAAATAGCAAAGGGGAGGCCAAGCTAGTTTCCCACATAAGCAAACTGTGTGAGAAAGACAGTGTGGAGAAAGCTCCAATTGCTCTGGGCTACAGCCATGAGACTTTTTTAGAATAAAGGACCATAATAATAGTTTTCAGGGATGTATGTCTGATATGACTTAAGTCCCGTTCATACAAAGAAAAGCCAGGCTGTGAAATAAGTGATCAGCCATTGCAGGTGAGTTCTAAAAAACCAGTGTATGCAAAATGTCGGAAAAATTGAACTCAGACAATTTTGATTCACACAAGATGGTAAATAAACAAGAAGGGATAACACCCTTAAAGTTAATGCACTTAAATGTGCAGAAACAAACTAGGCATTCTACAAATATTCATAGAGGAACATTTGCCACATGTACTAGTAATAACGGAACATGGGCTAAAGTGCAGTGAAATAATATATTATAGGTTAGAAGGTTACATACTAGCAAATAGTTATTGTAGGCAAAACCATAAAGGTGGTGGTGTGGCAGTTTATGTTAATAAGGATATAGAAGCTAAAAAAATTTCCTTTCTTGAACACCACACCAAAGGAGGATCTATTGAAATGACAGGTATTGTACTCCACAATAATAATCTTAAGTTACGAAAGCGTAAAGTGATTGGAGTATATAGGCCACCGAATGCTAATGTGATGCTGTTTATGCATAAACTTAGTAGTGTTGTTTGTCAGGGTGGTTCGGATGACCTTACTGTATTAGGTGACTTTCAAGATAGATGCAAACTCAACTAGTATAGTAAACTTGCAACTCAGTGATGTACTGACCTCATACAATCTTGTAAATATAGTGAACTCAGACACCAGAGTGAAGGACACATGTTCCGCTAGAATAGATTATGTTATAATCAACAAAGATGTTATAGATAAGGTCAAATACAGTAATGTAGATTTTTCTTTATTCTGACAACTTCTGTCAGGTGATAGAATACAAAAATTCAGTTGGGCCTAAACTAACAAAAAATGAGCTACAGAAACGAATGCTGAATACCTCAAATATTAATGCTCTTAAAGACAAACTAGTGAATGAGAAATGGGATTCTGTGTACCAGGTAAAAGGGTCGGATGAGAAATGGAATGAATTCTACTCAACCCTACTGCATCATTATGAATATAGTTGTCCAGTCAGAGAAATCCAGAAGGTAGTTAAACACTGTCAGAATGGAAGTAATCCTAGACTAAAACTCCCAACAAATCTGATTAGGCTCAGGCAGCAAGTACATGATCTGAATAAGCTTTATAAAGCACTTTTAGTGAGATATTCGAAAGCTAAGTGCCTTTTTCACAAATTGTAAACTGTTTGTAGATTCACAGCATGTCTTCTGAAAAGAGCTAAGTACAACCACAGCAGTTACACAGTTCATCCATGAAGTGTACTGTCTGTTGGACCAGAAGATGCAGATTGCAGGTATATTTTTGGACCTGACAAGATCATTTGATACGGTAAACCACAGGGTACTTCTTAAAAAGCTAAAACCTTATAGTATTGGGGATCAAGCCGTGAATCTTCTGACCACATATCTGCTGAATCGTAAGCAAAGCACTAAATTGTAATACAAACCAGATAATAAAATCATGGTATAACAAGCTACCAAACTGTCTATGAATGCACACGGGAAATGTTTTTAAAACAAAATTAAAATCTTTTCTAATAGAAAAATGTTTATATTCTTTCAACGAATTTTAAGATAGTGATAGTAACATGAGGCATTAGCATATCAGTTGTAGTATGATAAATGTAACAAATAGACATAAGAAGCAACAGCTACAGAATATAGTGTATTTTATAAGTATAAATATAACCATAGGATTAAGTCTGACGTTTGCAAAAGCCATCATTACGACAGCTCCACAGAAAGAAAATTTAAATAGATAAATAAATAAATAAATAAATAAAAAAGGTATATCACTATTTGATTAAATAATAGTGAAATAAACTTTCATTATATTGTTCTGTTGCCTTGGACAGGTGTTCACCACAGTAATCTCCCCCCCCCCCCCCCCCCCCCCCCCTCAAAAGCATTAAAAAGCACAGTCGCATTAGATCCCAGTCAGCTGCTTATTGGATTACTAATTATCTTGTAGACAGTTGCCTGCTTTGATACTGTTCTGCTAGCTCAGAATCAGTGTCATTTTCTTGCACGGATTGCAATTTTCTTACCATCTGCCCCTCTGTTTATTTAAATTACTACTGCTCACCTGTGTATAACAACACCACTTATGACTGTTAGCTGAAGTGATAATGAAGGAATAGATATAGGCTTGCAGTTGTGAAACAACAATGGAATGTAGCAAAACAGTTTTCTTTGTATTTGGCACACTTTATACAAAGGAGGTAATCACTCGAGGATTAATCAAATTGGTCAGTGGCCACGTTCGTCAGGGTCACTCAGTACAGAAAGGTGACAGACACAGTTTGGGATGGTCAACGGAAGTAGCGTCTGCATAGGCGTGAGTGGTACGGCTGCATTTGTTAAGTATTTGAAATATTTCACATTCCGTGGGACTCGAAATTTTCTCACATTGTTCAGGCTCTGCTTATTTTGCACAGTGTTGAACTGAAGTGTCAAACAACATTGTGAGTAGTTCATTTGAATTTCTTAAATAATCAGAATTTAGGACAGTGAATCTCTGTGTCAATTAGTCAGTACAGTGGTAATGAAATATCAGTTATTTTATAGCTGTGAACACAGTCTGATGTTTCCACCTCATTTATTAATTCATTTAATTTATAGTGAGAAGCTACCCACTACTGGGGCTGAAGCCATTTTATCGATTCAGCATAATAACTTGTGTTGATCACCAGACAATAGTTTAGTGAGAAATTAGTGCAACATCAAACCATTTTATCAAAATTTTATCATCAGTAGTTCAGTACATGTATCTATACGTCCAACTACATTCAACCTAGCAGATATGAGAGTTCTGGCAAGTTGCAAGTAACTATTTTACTGTTTTTTTTTCACAAAAATTTAATTTGTGCTGCAATTAAGAAATAGTTTGTGCCTAGTCCAATATGAAGAAAGCACCAGCTTCACTGTTTTGTTTTATTTATTTATTTATTAACTGTGCCTCAAGATGAAGTCTTATTATGTTCAATAAACCAGACCAGAACTTTTGGGGAAGAGTAATGTTTCTTGATCAATCTGTTTGTAAACAGCTTTCATACAACACTGAAATGTACTGTTTCTAGAGATTCAGGGAATTTAGAGAAGTAATGTTCTCTTTGGTTATTTTGATGTTCAGGCTTATTTGAAGCAGTGATCACTAAAATATTATTCTGTTATTTGTCAACTGCTTTGTACACTCTGGATACATAAATCTTGGACTACTTGTCTTGGACCTGCAATGTGTGCTGGAAGACAGTGAAAGAGAACAATACATATATTTCTCTAATAAATATGACAAAGTCCTCATATGCAAATGCCATATATTCTTACAGTTCACTACAATAATCTTCCAACAACATATACTTCATTGTTCTAGAACTCCACCAATATCAACATAATTCAAAATGTGATTATGAATTGACAGTAGTGACTGATAGCTCAGAACAATGACTATATTACAATTTTCATTTGTTTTCCAAAGTCTGTAGAGGTATTGCATTTTTTGTTTCCTTTTTTTTTCTTCTCCTTGGTTGACTCACACATGCAAAGTTGGCCAGCGTCACTGTCCAATCTCAAATGGCTCATGATACAAAAATAAATAATAAATTTTCATGGAACTCATGGTCTCCTATACAGGGTTAGTCAATAAGGACTTTACTACTTTGGAATAATACAGAAATTTATTGAGATATCTTACTGAATCTGTAGATGTGTCACTCTGTAACAGACAACCTCAAGTTTCACATAAAAGTGTCTCATTTCATTTCATTATCTTCCTGTAAATCATTTACATGATGTAGGAATTGTCACAACAAAGTTACCCTACAAGTACAAATACTACAAACATAATAATGGAATATCACTTTAAGGCATTTTAAAAGTACAAATTTAGACATATAAATTCAAATTTTTGGCAATAAATTTCTACGCATTCAAAGTACTCATCTATGTCATAGAAAGTTTTGCTTAAAAGGTAATTTTTTAAGCTCAGTCTTAAATTTTACTTCATCTATTAATTCCTTTATGTACACTGGAAGGGGATTCTATAGTTTTATTTCAAATAACTTACATGCTTTTGCGTTCGTTGTGTCCATACCCTTTCTACATACAAATTCTTACGACTTCTAGTACAGGGAGTATACAACTCTGGACAGCCGGGAGATACGGGAAAAGCCAGGGAATTTCTTCATCCGGGAGAAAACCAGGAAAAACCTGGGAATTTTTCGTTGTTTTTGTTTTCAGTTAAATCAGTTAAATTTTTGTAATTTTGACTGGTAAGAACTGATACTCTAACGAAGGATATTACTGTATCCCGCTACTACAGATAACACTGCAGCAATAAGACATGAACGAGAGAAAAAACGAAAATAAAACATAAATTGCAAAGGAAATGCACCATATACAGCAACAAAACACAGTGCTCATACAAGCGTCTACCAACAGCAAAATGAGTCAAAGGCTTTAGGAAGACCATGCGATGCTTCTTAACAACAAATTGCCTGTGACGAGCGTGCCGTCACAACTGTTTACATTAGATTCGTTTTAGCAGTTACGAGCGGGATCAAGCGCATGCGCAGTCGAGTAATACCTTCTCCCGCTTCTGGCTACAGAAATGTGGCTGTTGGCTGTGTAAGCAGACGCAGCAAGCAGCTAGATGCTACCGGGAAAAATTTTACTGGAGCGCCCAAGTTGCCAGATTAATGCATGTGCAGCAGGTCCAGATCTAGGAGGGGGAGGGGTGTGGGCAAATTCATATTCTTGAGGGGGAAAAAACGTTGTTTCACAAAGCAACTAGCATCCAGCGCACTTAAGTCTATCGATTATTCATATGACTTTGAAACGCATCCCTGTCGCTTTTTGAACACATTATAAGTTGATTTCTGAATGAATCATAAGTTGATTTGTGAATGCGTGCATAGTGTACATGATGACTCTGTCAGGGCAATCCTCGTCGCATGTAGAAACAAACGTTCCTACAGACAAAAGCGGCTATACGAGCTGACCGGAGGAGAGCCGAATGGCTGAATGCCAACCGCCGTCTGATTGTCTGGTTGATTGGGTTTGCGAATGATGAGCATTGTTATAATAATTAG
Organism: Schistocerca serialis cubense; assembly: GCF_023864345.2. Taxonomy (NCBI): domain Eukaryota; kingdom Metazoa; phylum Arthropoda; class Insecta; order Orthoptera; family Acrididae; genus Schistocerca; species Schistocerca serialis. Next base: position 64,090,986 of record NC_064648.1, read on the forward strand.
TGAAATCCATACATTCAGACTACAGAAGTGGAAATAAACGAATAACAGGTAATAAAGATTACATATTCCCTTCTCGGTGTATCGAAGAAAATGAAATTTTGACGGAAAATTTTTGGCCAGATCGCTATACTAGTAAGGGCCAGTTGCACAGTGCCCAGCTAGCAGCCGCTTTAAGTTCTAATCTGGAAGAAGTGCGGAAAACGCGTTGTACGAACATGTAACAACGCCTAACCAGAGAATAACCGCGGAATAACTAAACCGGTGATTCTAGCAGAGTTAGTGAAGTTAACCTGTGAATAAGCTTTGACATTGGCAGGAATAGTTACAGAATTAGTGATAACAAGCCTGTTTGTTAGAGTGAGGAAGGAGAAGAAACGGGGACATTACACAAATTATGGAACAATATGACGATTCCAAGTTTGTATAAAAATTCCGTACTACTACTTTTCGATCATGTTTGAGAAACTGGAGCGTATGAATGAAGTGTGAAACTATCCCCTAACGTAAAGCTTTTTGCTTGTAGTAGGCCTAATAGGGATTTGATATTGGTACTTTGTGAATTAAATTCTGTCGTTACAAAAAAGACCGTTCGTGCCAAAACAGTCTCGTTCATTTAGTGTATGTTACAATTGTTGCTGTGACAAAATAGACGTAATTAGATCGGGAAACCACACCTGTCTTGGGCCCTATTTGTATTAACAGCTTTTTCAGTATTAGAGAGCAACATTTCGATTTTTCATGTAGCAAAACGTTTGACGAACTTTCGCAGAAAGGAAAGCACGCCATATGAAGCTGTAGCAAGATTAGAGAGAAAAAAGTTCTAGGGGCTAAGGATTGTATATTGTCTTGCTTGTCTCATGTCTTTACTGGGTCTTTGTGTCCTATATTTAATTTTATGTCACACAAAGCAGCAAGTTGTTAGCTGATAGGGAATAAAGAATGCATATTTTCTGAAGAGTTATTTTTTTTAATAAAAAAGAGGGACAGGATTTCAAACCAGCTGACTGTAAGCAGGAGAGGCACCAAAGGTCATTTTAATTTCCATTGTCCTGAATATGGTTCGATGGCATCCATTACAAAATACAAAATATACATGTTTCAATTCGACAGAGCGAAGTGCAGTGGCATGCGATAGAAGAATTCTGTGTGAGGAGGCGAGGCACTGCACTTTGGCACACTTAGACCAAATAACTTTTTACATTTCCTTGAACACATATGTTTTCAGACTCTTCAGAAAGCTGAGCGCTACAAAATGAACATATTTTTGAAAATTCGTTTCTTTTTGGAATTTTTGACGTCCTATCTCAAACGCTCGGGGAGTGGCGGGGTATTGCCCCGGTTCGGAAATATCATAAACCCAGGGCTGATGCGCAGAGCAGTCTGAGTTACAGTGGGTAGTCTCCACGTGACCCGTGTTTACATTTAGTGATTTTGCTGTTTCCTCTTTGTTTACTGCTCTCACGTGCCGGCCGGGGTGGCCGAGCAGTTCTAGGCGCTACACTCTGGAACCGCGCGACCGCTACGGTCGCAGGTTCGAATCCTGCCTCGGGCATGGATGTGTGTGATGTCCTTAGGTTCGTTAGGTTTAAGTAGTTCTAAGTTCTAGGGGACTGATGACGTCAGAAGTTAAGCCCCATAGTACTCAGAGCCATTTGAACAATTTTTTTGCTCTCACGTCAAATGAAAACAAAACAGATTTCTGGGGCTGGGAGCTATCAAGTGAATTAAAATATATTCACATAATTATGGAAGGCTAAAATGTGTTGGTAGTTGCAGATTTTATTTTATTTCCACCTTCCTGACAGTCAAGCAGTAATTGCCTTGCACAATAATGAAGTTATTTTTGTCAGTTTGCTAAGGAAACTGACCAAGAAAATTTACATCCCGAAAACCACATTGATAAGCTTAATATCAGGTCGTGGCCTACTTCACTGGGAATCTGGACATACGAATGTGCACTTTAAATCTGCACATTTTAGTATGGGTCACGAAATTCCGATGCTCTTGGAGTATCCTCTGATGTCTTGTTTCTTTTATGACATAATGTAAGATCTTTTAATGTTTTGCACGTACGAACATATGGGCTCCTTACGTCACCATAGCTGTGCAAGCGCGGTGACACCTGCCATCTGGCACTCTCTGGCAACTGCAGAAACGAACCTGTTTCTAACAGGTCGCGGAAAAATATTCCGAATGGTGGTTTCAAAAGCGTTACCATCAAAGCACATTTCCTCTTACGCAAGTTGAACTATGTGTGAGAATGTACGACGAATTTCCTAAATTCAACTCTTTGATAATGAGCCATTTAGATGAATTTCGAGTCCAGAATATCAGACATTTATGTCGTTATCAAAAATTTTACTGGCACATTTGTGTGATATATTGTAAATTGTAATACGCGCCAAAAGACCAACATTATATTTGAAAGCTTAGCTTCTCTTGCAGCTTATTAATCGTATAGACCAATATCATATGTGAAAGCTTTTCGTTTCATGTAGCAACACTATGTATATTAATTTAAACCATTAACTTTTTCTGTTTGTGTGTTCGCACTACTTAACAGTGCTGTTGCTATTGGCTGACTACATCACGTGTCCTAAGCTCTGAATACCCGCAGTCATCGGCTGGCGAGATCTCGAGACATGAGCTATGACTGGCTTACAAAAGCTTTGTTTTCTAAAGCGCTGGGAAATTCTATGCCCATGAATAAAACCATAATCATTCAAAGGACTGATAAGTTATACAGTTCCGAGAGAAAATATACTGTCAGTTAACAGGGAATAAGCATGTTTTCACCCGGGAGAAAGTGTATTTTTAACCGGGAAATCCGGGAGAAATCAGGAATTTTTTTTTCCCTTGTCCACGTATACACCCTGTAGTATTATAATTGTGGCAGTCCTTAGATTTTTCGTATGTGCTCTTGTACACGGAATGCTTTTAGATACATATAGTGATGATATTGTGAGTGTTTGTAGCTGTTTGGAAAGGGGCCTACAATGAGTTGTTGGAGAATTGTGTGTTATGATTCATATAGCTCTTTTCTTAAATTTGAAGACATCTATTAAGCTTGATTTAGTTTTATCACAGAACATTATGCCATAAGATATGATGGACTGATAGAAAGTAAAATACACTAGTCTAGCACAGTCTGTGCAGCATACTCTAGATAATATCCTCAATGCAAAACATGCCGAATTGAGCCTGTGGGATAAATACTTCAGATGGTCTTTCCAGCTTAAGATTTGAACAATGTGCATGCCCAAAAACTTTGTGGATTGCACACTCTCTATCTCCTCATCAATTAATTTTAACTGGAGGTCCATATCTGGTTTGTTTTGTCGTACTGTATATAATTTGTTTTACTCAGATTAACTATTAACTCAATAGCATTAAACCACTGTATATAATTCAGGAGTACGTCAGTTGTGGTGATTAATGACTTTTTATTATCACTTATAATTATGCTTGTGTCATCTGAGAACAACATTATTTTGGTAGAAATATTTGGATTTCTTATGTCATTTGTATAAAGCAAGAATAATAAGGCACCAAGAACACTGCCCTGTGAGACGCCTTTTTCCAATTTCTTTGCATCTGAAACACACTTGATTTTCTGATTTTTTACGTTCTGCAATAATTTCTACCACCTGAGTTCTATCTTGAAGGTAAGTTTCAGACCATTGCCTCACAACTCCCCTTACACCTATTGCCGCCATCTTGTTTAATAGAATTTGGTGATTTACTGTATCAAAAGCTTTAGAAAGATTCAAGTTAATTCACAGTACACGTCTTATAGTGTCAAGATTCCTGACAATCTCTTCAGTATAGGCACCGATAGCTGATTCTGTGCTATGGCCTAAGCAATTGCCATGTTGATTGCAGTTCAGATGTTTGTAAGCATCAAGTAATTTATGAGTCTGGTTCTCATTAATTTCTCTAGAATTTTGGAATATGATTGGAGGAGGGATATTAGTCTATAATTTAGTACCTTGTGTGGATATCCTTTTTTAAACAGAGATCTAACCTTCGAAATTTTCAACCTCTCAGGAAACACACCTTCACTGAAAGACAAATTGGCAATATGTACCAAGGGATTTATAATCTGTTGTGCAATGTTTTTTATTACTGACACAGGCACTTCATCCACACTTGCAGACATTGTTGATTTTAAACTCTTTATCACCTTTAATATTTCATTATCATTTGTGGGTGTTGACAATGTACTACATTCTACTTTTGAGGCTGTTAATCGAAACAAACTCTACAAGAACTTGAACAATGAATAAAAGATAATGCTATGAAATTAAATCTTGAAAAAACCCAAATCATACACTTCAGGACCAAACAGACTACTGAATGTATATCTCAAATACAATATTCAGGTAAAGAACTGACCACAGTTGATTCTGTAAAATTTCTTGGGATAACTTTAAGTAAAAACTTGCAATGGACCGACCATGTGGACAGTTTACTAAAGAGATTAAATAGTTTAATTTATGCAATGAGGGTACTACACAAAGTAACGGATTTAACAATGAAGAAAACTGTATACCACGCATATTTCATAACACTTATAAGATATGGAATAATATTTTGGGGTGCTGAAAAGACAAACCTCCTTCGAATCTTAAAAAAAAAAAAAAAAAAAAAACTCAGCAATGACAGGAACCAATAGTAGACATTCATGCAAACCACTATTCAAAAGCCTGGACTTCATGATAATCACTTCCATTTTCACATATGAAATACTTCTCTTTGAACAGAAAAACTCACATCTGTTTGAAGGAAATACATTCACACATGCCTATGAAACTAGACATAAATTGAAATACATGCTACCTTGTCACCGACTCACAGTATATGAAAGTACTCCATATTACATGACTCTGAAGATCAGAAATAAGATAAGGTCAATATTTGGTGAATCCACATTGGAGACCATTGGCATATACCTAAAAAGCAAATGTTATTATAGTCTAGAAGAATTTCTAAATGAATAAAAAGCAATGTTATAGTTTAGAACAATTTATAGATAGGAATAGGGAGTAAAGATGCAAGTACAAATGGTATACTTTCGAAGCCATATAGATACAAAGTATACACGTTCACTTTATATTCATGTTTATATATAGAATTATATGGCGGTTTGTATCCCGTTCAGTACATCTATACTTCATATAGGTGTGTGAAGGCTATAGTAATGATTGGATGAGTTACGAAAAGATTTAAAATATAATGTTGTATTTTTATTATAATAAGTAATGTATGTATGATGTATTTCCTGTAGTATATAAAATACTGTAACAACTTAGGTTAAAGACTGACGAGTCACCAATGTTCTCAATTGAATGATTGTATAAAAACATGTTATGTGACAATAAAGTATCTTATCTTACATTATCTTATCTAATTTCTCATGTTTATTAAAGTTTTTACTCAATGAGACAGGTACACTTTAAAAGTAATTACTTATGAAATTTACAAGAGTTTCATCTTTTAATTCCATATTTTCACTATTTTTGAATGCTGTTTCCTGATCCTTGAGACCCTTACCTGTTTCCTTTTTTACAATTTCTCAAGTGGTTCTTGATTTATTCACGATTCTCTTATTAATTTATCATTACTTAATAATTTTGCTTTTGTAATTACTTTTCTTTATTTTTTGTAGTTTGTTACATGTGCTTTAAACTTGGGGTCAGTACAACTTTTCAGTTTATAGTTAAGCATTTTCATGGTCCTGGAGGAATTTCTAATACATGTTGTGATCCGGGAGTTATCATGTAAACGCCCATATGAATTTGTATATCTAAAAACAAAGATGATGTAATTTACCAAACAAAAGTGCTGGCATGTTGATAGACACACAAACAAACACAAACATACACACAAACTTCAAGCTTTTGCAACCAATGGTTGCTTCATCAGGAAGGAGGGAAGGAGAGGGAAAAACAAAAGGATGTGGGTTTTAAGGGAGTGGGTAAGGAGTCATTCCAATCCCAGGAGCGGAAAGACTTACCTTAGGGGGAAAAAAGGATAGGTACACACACACACACACACACACACACACACACACACACACACACACACACACACACACACACACAGACACTGCCCATATGAATTTGGTATGACAAATTTTTTAGGAAAACACATTTCAGATTTCGACATAAATAGTCAAGAAAAAACATTATATGCAGCATTTGTGCTAGTTTGTAACAGCACTTCTGCCCTTGATTGGTTAATCTGTGTTTTTATGAAGTGACTGCCACTATTTGTGTATATTTTATATGAACTATTTTTGGTCACAGGGGTTATGGAAATCTAAGGATGAGTGCACTGTGATCAGATATTCCTAGGTCAACATTTATTGCATCTGTATAGTTTGCTGATGACATGGTCCTTCTAGCCACAGGGGAAAAAGAATTACAGGATTTGGTGGACACCATTGCAACTAACGGAAAAAAATATGGAATGAAAATTAACACAAATAAAACAAAAGTATTGGCAATAGGAGGAAATAAGGAACTAAAAATTGTGCTGAATGGAGAAAAACTAGAACAGGTGCAAAATTTTAAGTATCTTGGAAGCAGGATAGACACCGACTGGAAGTGCACCACAGAAATTAAAACAAGGATAGCAATGGCAAAAGAGGCGTTTTATAAGAAAAGGAGAATCTTCTGCAGCGGTATGGACAGAGAACTCAGAAAGAGACTCATAAAATGTCTTGTATGGAGTGTTCTTGTATATGGCGCTGAAACATGGACTATGAGGAAAAAAGACAGAGAAAGGCTGGAGGCTTTTGAGATCTGGACATGGCGGAAGATGGAAGGAATAAGTTGGATGGACAGAGTAAAAAATGAAGAGGTACTGAGAAGAGTGGGAGAGAAAAGGCAGTTACTAGATGTAATAAAGAGAAGAAAAAGAAATTGGATTGGGCATATATTAAGAAAAAATGACGGACTGATAAAAACAGTTTTAGAAGGTTATGTAGAAGGGAAAAGGAAGCGAGGAAGGAAGAGATTCCAGATACTGGATGACATGATGGACGGTACAACATACAGCAGCCTTAAGAAGGAAGCAATGGATCGCAGAAAATGGAGAGGCAAAGGACCTGCTAATATAGCAGATAACTGATGATGATGATAGTTTGTTACTCTTGTATGCGGATACAAGTTGAAGCTCTGTAAAACATTCAGGAACTGATCTTTCAATGCACCTTCAGTCAACACGTTGACATTAAAGTCTCCACTTATAATTATTGTTGACTTATTATCATGTAATATATTGAGCAATGCCTCTAACTTATTTCTAAAAATTTCAGGATCACCACATGGTGATATGTACACTGACATTATTATTAATTTACTCTTTTGCATATTCATCTCAAGAGTCATTTTGGTTCAATGCGAACAACTATTTGTGAGGTGATAAATATTCCACTGGTATCAGTTTCTTCCCACACTCAGTGCAGCAGACTGTGAATAACGTGTGCAGTGGCAGCAAAGATTTGTTTTTCCAGGTCAGTTAAGTTGTTTGGTAGGAGAGGAACATACACAGGGTCTATAATGAAGCCCCAGAGAGAAAAATCTAGTGGTGTCATGTCTGGGAGCAAGGTAGCCATGCATTTAGCCCTTCATGGCCAATCCACTACACTCAGAAGGGATTATCGAGGAAACCTCACACTTCCGTGAGAAACTGAAGTGCTGCACCATGCTGCTGATAGTAACCCACCCCACCTTGGTCATATTCATTGATCTGTGAAGTTAAAAAGTTTCCAAGCATATCCAGATACTCAAACATGTACCACGGTCGTATATGGATTTTCTCTGCCCTTATAGTCTGCAGTTTTGGGTGTTCACTATTCCACTGATATGAAATGCTGATTCACTACTGAAGATTATTGTGTTCAGGAATGTCTCATCATCCTCTATCCGATGCAACATTTCTGCACAGGATTCCCCATGAGCAATCTTATCAAAATCACTAATGTGCTGTGCCATTGTCAGTCTGTATGGTTTCAAGTGTAGACATCTATGCAGTACTCGAGAAACAGTCATTTGTGGATGGCCAGTTCTCAAGACAGATGATGCATTGATTTGTTTGGACTGTGGGCAAAGCTCTCTCTAACCTGTTCGACACAATTGTCAACATGCAGGTGACCTGGGATTTATCATGTCGCAGTGAACAACGTGTCTCAAAAAAGTTCTTGTGCCAACAGTACATTGTAGGCCAAGTTGAGGTTCTTTTGCATATTTGGTGCAAAATTTATGCCAACAGTTGATGCAGAGTTCGTTTCATGAAACAAAACACACAGCAAGCATGCTCAGCTCCAGTAAACGTAGCCATTTTCACTGTGGACTATGCTGGGGCTGGTGGTGGTGGAATGGGATACTAATGCACTATGTGAATCAAGCTTGTTACACATGAACAATTGATGTGGAAAGCATACTGAAGGAAGAATGCAAAATCATAAGAAAAATACTAAGCCAAAAGCTGACAGAAGAGGGATTGAGATTAAACACTAGGAAAATCACAGAGCAGAAAAAAAAAAAAAAAGAAATATATATAAATAAATAAAAATAAAAAAAAAAATAAAAAGAAGTTAAAGTTCCACGAGCACATCAGGAGGCTACCACCAACAGAAATCTGACATGCATACACGGGGTCAAGTCAACAAGACCCGGAATAACACAAGTCAAACTTGACCTAGAAAAGCTCAAATAGGAACTGATTTGTTGACTGCGGTTCTCACATCGAGGGATACATTCTCGAGGATGAAATTTTGATTTTTTTGGTTCCTGTTGATCAGAATAGTGTTTGAAGATTTGTCTCTTTTACTCTTGCATTTTATTTTTTATTACATTTTTCAACTTCACACTGACTATACAATTTGCACTTCAGAACATAAATTCACATTGTAGTTGACAAGATTAGAATTATGTCTGCTCCCATCAGAGGCACAGCCACTACTACCAATATTCTGCAGTACCCTAAATATTCCAAACAGTTTACAAAGCAAATGAGTTTACAAACTTTCTTGACAAAAGAAGAATTTCTGCCAACTCATATCTTTATTTCATAAATGAGTCCAGAAATAACTTTAATAATTGTCATCAGTTTGTGCAATTAATAATTGTAATTTTAAGTATGCCAGATATTTTGTAATTTCAAATATTTCTAAAAGGAGAATAATTGTAACTGTGCATACAGTGTACTAAGAAACTAATTTCTTTTTATACATTTTAGCCTGAAATATAATATATTGTATGCAAAATAATATGAAATTCTTTAGTGAAACAGCTGAGGTAATGTTCACCAATACAAGTTACTTGGTATCGACTACTTCTATAAAAAAAAAATGGTAATGCTAGAGGAAGGCATCACATTACAACACCTACACTTATTATAAAAAGTGTGACTGTATGGGGCATTGAGTGAGATTTGTGACTGGACTGAGGATTTCTTGGTAAGGGAATGCAGGAAGTTATCTGGTACGGACAGTCATCGATAGGGATTGGATCACTTATTGTTCATGCTGTTTATTAATGGACTTGCAGGCAGTAGTAATAGTAACCTCATACCTGTCACAGATGGTGCTGTTATCCATAATTAAATACTGCCTGAAAGAATTTGGGGTCCTTTTAAGATTTCCAAATGGTGCAAAGATTAGCAACTTGCTTTAAATGTTCAGAAATGTAATATTATCCACATTTCAAAACAAAACAAAAAAAAAAAAAAAAAAAAAAAAAAAAAAAAAAAAAAAAAAAAAAAAAAAAATCAAAGCACTATCCTATGACTAAAATATCAGTTGGTCGGAATATCAAATAGAATGATCACATAGGTAGAGAACTAGTGAAATGCAATCAGCCTACAAAGGAGATTGCTTACAAAACACTCGTGTGGTACATCATATTGCTCAACATAAATTCCATAATAGAATTCAAAGTGGAATCATCCCACTCCCCAAATAATGATAAAAATAATAGGAAAAATCACAGAGAGCATGTAGATGGATTTTGGGAGCTTTTGGATCGGGAAGCAACAAAAATTATACCAAAATTTTTACTGGGGACACTTATAGGCAGCTAGGAAGGAAAGAGTGTTACAATGGTGTTATAGGAAAATGGTCATCACAAAGAAGAACAAACTAGAACGGCATAAGCTTCATGGATTCCTAACAGAAACCCTGACATGAGCTCAAAGTCAACATATTGCCTGAGAGGAACAAATAACTTCAAGACCTGGAAACACCTCAACTGGGCAAATGGAAAAAGGAGACCAGCAGCTGGATCATACTTGCATAGATAAGAAGTACCCAGGGAAACTTACAATCTGAATGTCCTGATAGGAACGCATGCTGGTTCAGATAATTCTTTGATTAAAATACACACTAATTTCACCACACTGATGAAAGAAAAAAATCCCACCCCAAAAAGAGGTGAAACTATAGCGATCATAAACAGATAAATAACACGGAATGTGAAGAACAAACTAGGAATATAAAACTAACATAACAGATGATCTGCAGGAAACAATTTCCAGTTCGAACAAATATTCCAAATAAACCCAAGGAAAGAAAACCAAAAAATATTGAGCATTAATACCATACGAAAAAGATATTGTTTTAATGACAGGAACAAATAGCTCATGGGATTATTACAAAACGATTAGTTGATAGCTCCAAAGATTTAAACCTACAGCAATACTGATTAAAGATGGTGCACAAAAACAGAGAAAAACAAAAAAAAATAACAAAACACTATATTGCAAAGTACCCAGAACTTCTTAAAATAAATACAAAAAATGGAAAAGACTGTATGGCATTATTAGTCATGAGACCCTGTATGTGGTAGTTTGGCTGCCTAATGCAAGTCTTTCTATTGGATTCGACTTTGACAGATTGTGTGTCCAGTGGTAACAAGATGAATGATTAGGCCTACACAATCACCTGGTGCTGAAAGTAGAAAAGCTTCAATCCAGGTTCTAATTGATCCTGGAGACCCACAGTCTAGAAGCAGCTGACAAGAGCATGAGCTTCTGTCTCGAATAAACACAGAAAGCCCAATAAAAGAAAAACAAACAAACAAATACTGACCCGCCAATAATTCAAAAGGCTAGAAAGGTTCGAGAGAACTACCCAGAACAAACATTTGCGGAACTCTGGAAGTATGTAGCAATGCATGCTGTAATAGAAGAGCAACCAAACCATTAGACTACAGCAATAATATACCCATTACACAAAAAGGAGTAAAAACAAACCCCGAAAACTGCACAAGAATTGCACAAATAAATCCTTTTTCAAGAATTTTGTACAACTTTCTGTAAAAATCTACTTGGGCAGCAGGAAGGAGACTACTGAGGAGGATTTAGACCCTGGAGAATCTGCTTGGAACAGATAATCACCTTAAAATTAGTAATGGCTATCTGCAAAACAAGACACAAACAAGTCACACACTTTGTAGACTTCAAAAAGCCTGTGCTTGTATCCACAGGTCTTCAATGTTGGCATTGGAGAGTAAAAGATACAGAATCTTTGGGACAACTAGACCTGAAGAAATTGTGTCTAACAAAAACTGGTAGAGGGACTCCTTGCATTATTTAAGGGCACTGGTTGGCGTTACTGCTCAATAAACCTAGTTTCGGAGTGGACAGTGGTGGGTCAGACCCGAGCTGTTTTAGCTCTCCTGTTAAAATCAATCAACATACAATCAGTTTTTTCTCCCCTTGTATTGCAGCTGAAATGTTGGAATTTCACAGCAATATAGTTAGAAGTTTGCACTACACAGGATAAATTGTATTCATGTGTATCTCTAGTGAGAGAAGCCTGAACTACGAAACAGATGTGGCACGTGTTACTGTCATCAACTTGTGAAAATCAGCAAAGTGTAATTTGATATTTGTGGACCAAAGGGTATAAACTGAGTGAAATTCACAGGGATATGCATGGCATGTATGGGGACAATGTATGGAGCATAGCAATGTCTCGTGGTGGTGTGCATTTTTCCAAGAGGGCCGTGTGAACATCAGCAATTCACCAAGCTCTGAGAGGCCGGTAAAAGCTCCAACTCCACAGAATGTTGGAGACATTGAGGCAGCAATTTTGAATGACCAGCATGTGCTTGCTGGGTGCCTAAGAACCTGACAGACATCCACAAGGGCCAGCAATTGATGACAAGCTTAAATCACTTAACATATTATGCCACAGAAGGGAACGAATTTCTGAAGATGAATTTTCACTGGTGCTGAGTCGTGGGCCTACCACTGCACCACCAAAACCAAGCAGGCCTCAATGGAGTGGAAACATGCTGGTTTCTCATCTGGAAAAAACTCAAAATGTCTCAGTCTACTAGGAAGGTGCTTGTGGCATATGAATGGTGTGTCTTTGGTGGAGTTTGCTGAATCCACTGACCACTGTGAATCCTGCAGCCTATGTTAAAACTGTGGTTAAAGTGTGTTGTGTCGTTCATGACAAATGCCACAACATTAATACTGACGGGGTCAAACTTCTTGTGACAATGCTCACCCCTGTGCTCTGTTACTGTTCATGGGAAAACTGCCAAAATATGGTGAGCAATTCTCCAGCATATACTGTACAGTCCAAAACTTGAACCTTCGGACTTTCATGTCTTTGGTCTCACGATGAAATTTCTGACCAGCTAACACTTAACGACAGATTAGGATGTGAAATTAGCAGACCACGATAGCTATAGTGCAATAAAATGGACATCTATAAATAGGGCATATTGAAACTGTTATCACAATGGGAACAAATGTTTTAAGAGCTTTGGTGACTACGTAGAAAAGTATGTAAAAGATATACACTAAGTTCATTTGTGATTCTATCTGGTTACTTACATAATACACTTTTGGTAATTACATTATTTTGCATTACTTTCTGATTTTCCCTACTAATAAAATGATAAATGATATTCTTCAACTGTGCTTTGAAATACCTGATGAGAAACTGCTGCAACAAAACTCCTAAAATCATATAAACAGGAACCATGGAGGGACAAACACTCTGAAATTGTTTTCAATTTGCAGACAACATAGGATTATTAGCTAATAAGATACCAGAAGCCACAAATCAAATAATAAGCCTCCACAATACAGTGCAAAATATAGGAATGCACATACCATTCAAAAAGTTTGAAGTGACTGTAACACATCCATTACTAGTAAAGTCTAAGACAGTAAACAACTGAGAAGGAAACATACTGGTGCAATTTAAATACATTGGAGAAATTGTAACATACAACATAAATGAAACCCCACTTGACAAGGAAGAACTAATAAATTGACAAAGGCTCAAAAACTAACACAGTCTACACACAATAAATTGTGTCATTCAGTCAAAACCATATTAATACAGTGGAAGACAATACTTCAGAGAGGTGGCATATGCAAGTGAAATTCTTTTTAAAGTTGCTGAGGAATATGGAATGGACAAAATCTTGAGAGTATAGAACAGAATAGCTAGAACATGTATTAATAAAAAAATAAAATAAAAAATGGAGAATGGATGAAAGTGCCAAATAGAGTGATGTCCAGGGAACTAGAGCTTATTATAGATATGTTATATATGTAAAAAGAGGATATCTTTCTTTGACAACTTCATGAGGACACTAGAAACCAGTTTACAAGAAAAATTATAAATAAACTCTGGAATCTGAAACAACAAGATGGATCAAGGAAAAGAGAGAGGACATGGAAGATATAAAATAACAATGGATGATCTCCAATACAAAACCTCAGGAAAAAAAAAAAAAAAAAAAAAAGAAAAAGGAATACAATGTCATTTAAACCAAAAGTAGACAAATGATAAGACAGTGAGCAGGGTATTTACAGGTGACAAAAGACGGAAAAGTTCACAATGAACGAAAATATGTTGGGCAATTTGGAAGACACAAAATGTGCATGTACAAAAGAAGGTATAAGCAAATGATTGACTGAAGTTGTCCAATGCGGCTATAAAAGTACAATGAAAATAAGTATATATATTTGCCAATGAGAATGGCTCATGTCAGACTTACTATTGGACAGATAAAGACACAAAACTGAGACTTGTCATACTATTCTGAGTAATACACAAGAGAGAAACACCAAAACTCAGCCCACAGGTGTCAGTGGATATGGAGGGGCACACGGTCAGCAAGCTGCTCTCCCAGCTGTCCATCAGTTTGCGAGACTCGAGCTGCTGCTTCTCAATCAAGTAGGTCCTCAGGTTGCCTCACAAGGGTCGAGTGCAGCCCGCTTGCCAACAGCATCCAGCAGACTGGATGGTTGCGCAGCCCAACAACTCTTAACTTTGGTGATCTGATGGGAATCTGGGTTAACACTGCTATGAGGCCATTGGCATTGTGTAGTGACTAAACTTACTTAAATTGTAAGTAGACATACTGTGTGTCCCAGTGCAAATGGTTGATATTCGGGGCTTGTGATAGGAACGATCATTTGAAACAAAACACATCTATTAAACGTCGGTTGTCTTACGAGCTATGAGCACTTATCCATCTTTGATACTGTGCAATAAATCTATCTACTGCAATCTCTTTGCTTTCCATACAGTGGAGAAAGTAGTATTCACCAAAACATGTTTGAGAGAGAGAGAGAGAGAGAGAGAGAGAGAGAGAGAGAGAGAGAGAGAGAGAGAGAGAGAGAAATGATATATTCTTGTGAATGTGCTCTCAATCCAAATACAAGCATTTCACTCCTTTATATTGACTAGTTACTGTATTAATGGTTCAAATGGCTCTGAGCACTATGGGACTTAACATCAGAGGTCATCAATCCCCTAGAACTTAGAACTACTTAAACCTAACTAACCTAAGGACATCACACACATCCATGCCTGAGGCAGGATTCGAACCTGGGACCGTAGCGGTCATGAGGTTCCAGACTGAACCGCTAAGAACCACTCAGCCACACTGGCCGGCACTGTATTAATCCATGAAACAATTTCCATTCTATGAATTTTGCCATGTAAAACATTGAAATTTTTATGGCTTAAAATTAATTTCTTACACAGTATTTGGCAATGAATTTTTAAAAACTTATTACATTTTTTAAAGTCTTACCTAATTATTATAACTATATTCACATTATGAAAAGTATTTCTTAACATAGGTAACCTATTTTTGTTTAGGTACTCCACTATCACACAAAAACTTATTTTGTAAATAGTCTTTCATTTCAGTTTGTTTGGAAAGAGTAGATAGTACCTGTGTCTTTTATATGTCATGGTAATTTTGTTATATAATGTAATGGCACTGTACAATAAAGTCTGCTGAGTTTTAACTTAATTTTTTCTGTCCAGATGCAAATTGTAGCAGTTTATACTTTTACAATCATGTACTAAGCAATTTTTAGTGTAGTGGTTAATACTTTTTTTAACGTACGCAAAATATGCTTACATGATACAGTTTATATTACCAGCATTTTAAAAAGTATGAGTCAGTGAGCTATAATTCCACTCTTAGTCATTATACATATTGTTCTCTTTTGCAGTCTGACAACAGCTTTAGTATTTTTCTTATTCAGTGTCCAAAAAATTATGCCACAGCTAATAAAAGAATGAATATATGCAAAATAAACTGCCCTGATACACAAAAAGTCAGAGATTCTATTGCTAAGTATTTTTAAATGTTCTTTCAACATTAATTGACAGTCCCATTATGATTCAACAAGTTTCTAGCCATCAGCACTACTTCTTTTTTTTACCAAAACGTGCGCAGTGGTCAAATTTGAAGTCAATACAGTCCACTAAGATTCTACAGGATTCAGTGAAACTGTGTTGCGACTCTTTAGTACTTTCTTTCGGACAATATGTTTTGTAACAATAAACAATTCCTAATGGTTTTTTTAAGATGTGATGCACTTCTGTAGGATAACACAAATTGTCAACAGGCAAAATGGAATTCCTAATTTTACAATTCATCTGGCTGCAAATAGAAAGAACTCCAAGAATTCCACATATGACAACACTGCTATCACCCACATCACTTTACATACACATCACTAATATTCCTTGATCATGCAAACAATCTACTGCCTTCGACAGGCTATTCCAAAGACTGTTTGGGTCTGCAAAGTTGCCAGTTAAAAATTATGCCACAACCTGCATAAATTAACTTCTTGTGAACGGATGGAAAAATACTAACTATTTTCACAAAGTTTACATGGCTCACAAAAAAAAAGGCAAACTCTTAATACGATGAAAATTTTAGGACAACAGGAGTGATTGTTGCTGAAAACTGATCTGCGATTAATAACATTAGTTCACTTAATTTCTTTACTACAACTTTTTGTGAAGATCAGCAAATTATGTTCATATATGCCAATCCCTACTTGGAATCTAGGCACTGACTGACTAATTTACTTCGATGCTTGAAACTTTAATTACACCTTAACGACATATCTATCAAGAGAGCAGCACACACTCATGTCATTTCAGGAACAAGTTTTTATCCTACAAATATTTACACCTGATAATCAAAATTAAGACCACTGTTTTATAATTAATCAGTACATATCTTCCTTCCTGTAGAATATACATTAGTGTCCAGTCTTCTTTCTTCCGAATAGTTCCTGGAAACATTCCAAAAATTTTAGACTTCTCACTGAAATAAATTTATTGTGGGAAAAACAATTGTCAGAAGTCTCCTATGCCAGTCCTGAGCCAAGAGCCTCATTTACAAGAGATGAGGATGGAGGTGGGAAGGAGTAACAACCTCGTACAGAAACCTGGGTCCCTCGGGCTTCGGATGGTGGAACACAGTAAGGCTCACTAGGTGAAACCCTGTCAACAGTCTCAAATGTGGAAGAGGAATCTCTGTTACCAACAGCTGAGAGAGTGGAAGAAAGTAGGGGAATAAACCACGAAAATCAATCGTTTTGGGCTAACAATCTGATCTTACTTGGAAATTGAATTCCTCCACCTACACAAAACAATTTTGTATCCAGAATGGAATTGTCACTAGTGAGAGCACTACCTCAGGTGGAAACTTGAAAAAGGAATCCACCATTGCTATGTGCAATGCATCAGGAACCTATGTATGAGGTGTGTTGGAGGCTGTCAAAATACTTTCCCAACTGAAATTCGGAAAGAAATACTTAACTGGGACCGTGAATGTAAATTCACTCCTCCGAGTCGGAAAACAATAAAAATTGGAAAAGCTCCTGTATGGCAGCGAAATTCACATCTTGGCTGTATGAGAGACCAGATTCCTAGATGAGCTCTTTGTGGACTCACAACACCATAGAGCATTCAAAGGAAAGCCAGCAATAAAGATACTGATTAACACTCCTATCCTGGGGAGTGCCTTTTACCTAAACAAAACCATAGTTAACAATGTCATGAACTTCTCATCAAAATCTGAAAGGTTATCCTTACTGAGAATCAAGTGGATAAACAAGAAATATACTCCTATAAACTGCCACAATCCAATTAACAAAGACAACAAGAACAACCTCCAAAAAGTAGACGACTTCTGGGATCTACTGGAAACAGAAATCTCCAGGATACCTGTGAACCGTAGAAAATCCTTCTAGGTGACTTCAACGTACAGATCGAGAGAGGAAGAAAATATAAAGACATAGCAAGAGGCCGCTCAGCATACGGGAGAACAAATCAGACAGTAGAAATACTCACTGGACCCTGAAAAACTTTCCAGTTGAATGTGATGTCAACTCATTTTCGGAAAGTCCCAAGAAAAGCAAAGACTTGGGCATCTCCAAATCCCAACCTAGGAGAATTCCAAAGAGGCCATGTAGCAACAACCAGGAAAAACACTAGACAAGAGATGAATGTTAAAGTAATCAGACAGTGAATTCGACTCTGATCACTACCTGTACAAAGTTAAAATGCATTTTCTCGCACCAAAATGAAACAGAGCCACCCATAGTGGTCAAGTATAAGAGCAACCCAATGAACATCAACTGAGACATTCCAAATAACTTCAGAGAGGAAATCCAGTGGAGAAGACCCGATATCAGCAGAAATGCTGAAATGGGCAGAACAGAAATCCTAGATGACCTACACCAAATCTTTCAGCAAATATGGGAGATAGTAAAACTGCCAGATGAATGGAAAACAGCATTGATCTACCCACTACATAAGAAAGGTACCTCCTACTTGTAAACAACTACAGAGGCATGTCACTACACCCAGTCATCTACAAGATCCTCCCAAGGATACTGCTGAATAGAACTGACTCAGTGGATAGAGAGACTCTAGATAGGATCATCACAGAATTTGGGGTCAGAAACAAGCTGGCAAACATTATCACATACATCTTAACAGGCAAAACTTCCAAAGTGAAGTTTATGGGAGAACAGGTGTGCGACAGGGCTATGGATTATCACCAATACTGTTTAACTGTATCCTGGAGAAGATTGTGAGAATTTGGAATTCTGAACTTGAAAATCAAGGGATTGGCCCGATCTGTCTAGGAAGAAAATCAGGCGGAACTAAAGTAAACTGCTGGGCTTTCACTGATGATTGTGTGACACTTTCAGAGAACTTAGGAGAAGCAGCCACACACACTAACCTACTAGAGAGGATGACTGGCAAGACTGGAAGTGTGTGTGTATTCCTAAGAAAGCAAACTGCTCAGCTCATTAGTCCTGGCATGACATGCCATGACTTAGGATCTCTAAAGAGAAGACCAAATTCATGACAAGTGAGAAACATGGACCACAATTCCTTGGAACGGAGATTGGGTGGATTGAGAAGGTAAAAAATTTCAAATACCTCGGTGAAGCCATACAAGACAAAGGACTGGAGAAAGCTTCTGTGGGGGAACAGATCTCACAAATGGAGAGAGCTTACAGATTTACTACAAACTTTTAAAACAAAAAGTGCATCTCTTGGATTGTCAAAATACAGCACTACAGTGCTCTGGTAAAAACAGTGTGCCTGTATGCCAGTGAATGCCTCAATGAGTTACAAGTTGGGAAAGGTGGACTTATTAGAAAGATGAGTATTATGGGAAAATCATGGGTCAAACCCAGGTTGAAACTAGCTGAAAATTTTGGAGCAACAATAAAATCTACAAAAAGGCGGATAAAATTTCAGAGACCACAAACTAGAGGGGGTAATCATTTCTAGGAAAAAAATGGACAAAACCAGACTAACCAAAAGGATATTCGACTACCTGTGGAACAAGAAGACAACAACGATAAGGACTGAGGAAGCTCGAAAAGATCTGGAAATGCTAACATTCCGAAAGTTCAGATGTAAAATAAGGATACATTGTGGACCATGACTACACATGAAAAGAAGAACCAAGACTGGAAAAGCCTGGACAGATGAACAGAAGCAACAGCTCAGCGTCCATATAAAGGAGTACTGTAGAAAGAAGAAACATCACACAGAGAGGAAATGAAATTGTAGTATAATCCTAACTGGTCAATTCACACATAATTAAATGAATAAAAACTTAAGAGAATTTAATTCTTGCAAAATTCAACATAAAGTTATATACTCGGCTCTATTGTTCACAATATGCTCTGCAGTTGCATAATTTTCTTGCTTTACATGTTACTCATCTTCTCACTTGCTCTTCCTATTTCTCCTTGTTATTATGGTACCTTTAGTTGCCTCAAGATCCCACTTTTCAGCTTCAGCCACTCTTTTGGAATCAGTTGCAACCAACAGTGCCCATCTCATAGTAAACCCCAAATTATATTCGTATCAATTGTTGAACGTCACACCTGTTAACTGCCTCACATTGAAAAAATTATACGCATAATAAATGTTGAGAATGACTAAATAGCAGCAATGCAAACTACATGAAAACTTTGTAAGGAAAGCAACACTCTCAGACCAAAGACAGACACAGATATCATGTGAGCATCACAAATGGTATCTTCTAACAGGGATTTAAACTGGAGAAACAGTTGCGTAGTATGTGTTCTTTGAACAGGAGTCTGACATCACTGAAATGTGCAGGCAGCGAGAACATTCGGATGGACAGACACTAGAAATCTCTAGACTGATTTTTAAACAACTTCCTGATGCCCAGTTCACCTCTCTTAACCACAGTTTAATTCAAAAAACTCTAAACATGGTTTTAAGATGAAAAATAATTCATTTTTTAAGCAGATTCACAGGCTAGTGACTGTGAAGCTCACACCACAAAAACCAAAGCATGGCCTGTAAGCTGCAGCTCTGCGTAACTCTACACATACAAATAATACATATATCTTTTTAAATCTTTATCAACTTCAACAAAATGCCTAATTGGATTTCATTTAATGAAAGTACACAGTTTTTCCTGCCAATCTTCAAACTCTAGCTTCATTCTGTATCTGGCTTCAGTCCTCTTCTGCTGTGTTCTTGCCTTCAGCTGTGGGTAACTGGTGCTCCTCTGTATTTCATAATCATTTGTACCATCAAAAAATTTCACTTACAGAGCAAATCATATTTTCATTTGGTTGCTTATAAGGATATGGTCTGAATGTAAAAATGTGTTCAGCTTGCTGTTGGTTGCAGCTACCTTCTCTTTCACCACCACCACCACCACCACCACCACCACCTGTGAACAGACAAAAATGTTTTATATAGGCATTCCATTCAATTTAATACTACGCAAATAACATTTACCGTAAGATATCTTGCAGGTGTTTCTTATTAATGATAACAATGAAATCACTATAAAATCTCAATTGCTTTCAGTCCCAAATTCAGCAACTTGAAATTTGCAATACCTGCAGTTGTAATTTAGTGCAGGTCTCTTGTTGCACTCTGATGTTTCTTCCTCAAACGGTTCGATGGCTGAAAATGTGGTTACACAACTCTATATTCACAATTAAAAATGTTCAAATAACGATCAAAGTTTAAGCAGGGCTTTCAGCAGTCATTTTACCAGAACCTGGCCTACGTTGCCTTTAACAGATCTGCATGTCAACAGATCTTAAACATTATAGTCACAAGTATTTCGTTTTATCAATGACATCTTAACCACCTGCATGCATTATGCAATGAAACAATGGTTTGTTTCTTTACAACATTCCCAACCACAATATTGCACTTGCACCTACAGTACATGCATAACCTAAAGACTTGGTATGTCTGGTGAGACGCTTGCTATCTTTCACTGACTACAAAAGGAAGCCACAAAACGTACAAACCCATGTTGTCAAAAAACTGCAAGACATGACAGAACTGATGATCAACATACACTAAAATTACACTGCAGTTGTGTTTTAAACAGGGACGACACCATTTAATTCAGAGCTCTTAATCAATATCTAACATTCCACAATCTAGAATAAAAGATAGCAACTGTTTTCTATCGAAAACATGGATACTTGAAAACAGTGAGACACTGATGAAAATATTACTTACATTAATATCTTCTTTTATTACTATCCTTGCTTTTGGTTATTTCCATTTTGAAGGATTTAGAACCTCGAATTTCATGGGAATTGCTTTCCGTTTTAACAGTTCTCTTCCAGCAGGTCACTCTTCAACTCCAACTGAGCATCCTCAAAGTGAAACTTAAACAAATCGTAACCCTACACATTATACAAAAAAAAAACACGATATTTCAGCTGTAATTTTCCTTGGTTAACTACCTCCTCTACCTCTTCTACAGGTCTATAATCATGTTGCTTTCTGATGTATAGTTGCTCGAAATCTATTTTTTTTTTCTTCCTTATTGAATTTCGATTACCCCCCAAATGGGGCAGGCTGGCAGCAGCTTATTATGCTGCTCTGCAACTTACAGACTTTTTAAAACGTAAGAAGAAGATAAGAAACAATAAAAAGGCGATAAAATGGTGACTTGAATTGTAAAACGGCGGAAAAACTGGGGAAAGTTGAAATATAAAGCAAAGGGTTTGCAATTCTAATAAAATACACAGGAATCAGACAAGTAACATAGTAGACAAACAATTAAAAAAAACATGGCGACAGTCTGCTTTCTGTTCGCAAGAGATATAAAAATCACACCCAGTGACAGTATGATGTCCGTTCGCAACTCTTCCGCGAAGACACACAACACTGAACACTCACTGTAAACACTGCATGAAAATGGCGGCACAAAGATGACGCACCCTAGCCAAGGGTTGATGGGGGGAGGGGGGGGGGACGGAGGGACCTGGACAGATGAGGGGGAAAACAAGGAGGGAGGAATGGAAAAAACGAAAAGGGGGGGAACCAAAGGAGGGAGAGGACTCATAAGGGGGGGGGGAGGGGCAGGGCAGACGCGAGAAGAAATGGGAAAAGACAGAGGAGGGAAATGCAAAAGGACTTGGTGGCGAGAAGGGGGCAGAGAGAGGTGAGGTGGGGAAAAAAGAGCATGGAAGGGGGGGGGGGGGGGGGAGAGGGAGCCCAAGAAAAGGATGGAGGAAAGGAGGGGGCTGAGGAGCAGAGTTGATAGGAGGGATAAATGGAGGTGGAGAGGGCATCATCCGGGAGGGGGAGTTGATGGAAGCCACCTTGGGAAAGGAGATGTAGGGTGGAGAGATGGAGGGTAGGGGGGACACAACGGTGAAGACGTGGCAGGGGCGGGGATGGGAGGAGCAACCAGGAGGTGAGGGGGTTCAAGGCAGTGGGAGGTGTAGAGGATGCGGATATGTTCGAGGAATAGGAGCAGATGGGGGAAAGGAATGAGATCATAGAGGATCCGCGTGGGGGACGGGAGGCGGATAGGGAAGGCGAGGGAATGCATGACGCTCAAGGATCTGGAGGGATTTATAGAATTTGGGGGGGGGGGGCAGATATTCAGGCAGGACTGGCATAACAGAGGATGGGACGGATTAAGGATTTGTAGGTGTGGAGGATGGTAGAGGGGTGCAACCCCCATGTCCGGCCAGAGAGGAGTTTGAGGAGTCGGAGGCGGTTGTGGGCTTTGGATTGGATGGAGCAGAGATGAGGTATCCAGGTGAGGTGACGGTCAATGGTGAGGCCAAGGTAGGTGAGGGTGGGGGTGAGGCAGACAGGATGTGCGCAGACAGTAAGGGAGAAATCCAGGAGCCAGAAGGAGCGAGTGGTGCGACCTATGATGATTGCCTGGGTCTCGTAAGGATTGATTTTCAGGAGGCACTGGTTACACCGTGCGGCAAAAAGGTGAAGGTGATTCTGGAGAAGGCGTTGGGACCATTGGAGGGTAGGAGCGAGGGCGAGGAATGCGGTGTCATCAGCATAGTGCAAGAGGTGTACAGGAGGGAGGGTGGGGGGGGGGGGGGGGGTTGGGGCATATCGGCCATGTACAGGAGGTAGAGGAGAGGGAGAGGACAGAGCCCTGGGGCAAACCCGCAGAGGGGTAGAAGGTGTGGGAAGTGGCATTATGGATGGTAACAGAGGAGGTGCGGTGGGAGAGGAAGGAGGCCATCAGACGGATGTAGTTGATAGGAAGGGCATAGGTTTGGAGTTTAAACAGGAGACCGGGATGCCAGACACGGTCGTAGGCCTTTTCGAGGTCGAGGGAGACAAAAATGGCGGAGCACTCTAAATCTAAATGCCCTGAACTATTTAGACGAACTGTTAGAACAACTCGGTACAGCACAGCAACCCATTTCGGAATTTTGTAGCTAAAATTTTAGTTTCTTCCCACAAACAATACACAAAAACAGCCTTCTACTGTGCCCAACAGGGCGGCCATTGCATTTGCATTTGCAAGGAATGAAGGAAATGAATTGCCCATACGCATTTAGCATTACGAGGCTTGTCCTGGCATCTATTGCTAAACCCGAACAACAGATGTGTGGATACGAATGTACAACCGGAACTTGATTTTATGTTGCATTTTGAATTTTCTGTAGTATAAGTTGTTGTGAGACACACTTTAGGATTTCAGCATTTATATTGTATTATTGAAGCAGCTATAAGTGAACATTAATTCCAACTATTTATGATGAGAATGCTACGTGCTCGTTTCTGTTATTACAGCAAAGGCTGTATATTCCCAATGCGGGATACAGTGCAGCACCACAACTTATTCTCAAAAATATTCAATTTTTGGAGAGCTCGGATCTTGATTTGGTCTGAGCTCTCCAAAAATTACCTATTTTGAATGATTAGTTATAATATGCTTATTTACTTCACAACACCAGCTCAGACCCATCTACGGTCCCAGCTCTCCAAGTTATCTATTTTGAACAATTAATTATAGTAATTGCACACTTCTTGAGACCTGCATAGCGAATGTATAGCCTTTGCTGTAATAACTGAAACGAGCACGTAGCAGTCTCATCATAAATAGTTGGAATCAATGTTCACTTATAGCAACTTCAGTAATAAAAGATAAATGCTGAGATTCTAAATGTGTCTCACAACAACTAAAACTACAGAAAATTCAAAATACAACATAAAATCAACTTCGATTGTACATTTGTTTCCACATATGTACAACCTCGTAATGCTAAATGCATATGGGGGATTCCTTTCCTTGAAAATGCAAATTATATGGCAGCCCTGTTGTAATAATAATAATAACAACAATCATTTTATTGTCATTTGGCCATTACATCAGTAGACAATGTCATATACATACTAAAATACCATTAATAGTTTGAAAGAAACAACAGGTTTGTTGTTAACATTATAGTATTATATTACAGTTGATAAATTCTCTTACATCACTGAATGGGTGGAGGACTAGCCAGTCATGAATTGTTTGTTTGAATAATTGTTCAGGTAATTCTTGAACAGATTGACGAAGATTATTAAATAATTTGTACCCCATGATTTCATAGCTGTTGAGTGCCTTTGACAACCTGTGGTAAGGAATATAGAGGCACCTATTCTTTCTCGTATTGTGGTTATGTACATTTTCTCTGGTTTTGTTTCTGGTAATTTCTTCTTCATATAAATTAGAACATAGTATACGTTCAAGTTAATAGCACTCATGATTTTTTGTTCACGGAACAATGGTTTACAGTGTGCCTTATATCCAGAAGCAGTAATTATCCTAATAGCTTTTTTTTGCAGTATTAATATGTCACGTACACAGCTAGAGTTCCCCCACAAAATAATTCCATATGTTATTATACACCCCCTCCCCCCCCAACCCACATGAACCATGGACCTTGCCGTTGGTGGGGAGGCTTGCGTGCCTCAACGACACAGATAGCCGTACCGTAGGTGCAACCACAACGGAGGGGTATGTGTTGAGAGGCCAGACAAAAGTGTGGTTCCTGAAGAGGGGCAGCAGCCTTTTCAATAGTTGCAGGGGCAACAGTGTGGATGATTGACTGATCTGGCCTTGTAACAATAACCAAAACAGCCTTGCTGTGCTGGTACTGCGAACGGCTGAAAGCAAGGGGAAACTACAGCCGTAATTTCTCCCAAGGGCATGCAGCTTTACTGTATGATTAAATGATGATGGCGTCATCTTGGGTAAAATATTCTGGAGGTAAAATAGTCCCCCATTCGGATCTCCAGGTGGGGACTACTCGGGAGGACATCATTATCAGGAGAAAGAAAACTGGTGTTCTACGGATCGGAGCGTGGAATGTCAGATCCCTTAATCGGGCAGGTAGGTTAGAAAATTTAAAATGGGAAATGGATAGGTTAAAGTTAGATATAGTGGGAATTTGTGAAGCTCGGTGGCAGGAGGAACAAGACTTTTGGTCAGGTGAATACAGGGTTATAAATACAAAATCAAATAGGGGTAATGCAGGAGTAGGTTTAATAATGAATAAAAAATTAGGAGTGCGGGTAAGCTACTACAAACAGCGTAAAGAATGCATTATTGTGGCCAAGATAGACACGAAGCCCACACCTACTACAGTAGTACAAGTTTATATGCCAACTAGCTCTGCAGATGGTGAAGAAATTGATGAAATGTATGATGAGATAAAAGACATTATTCAGGTAGTGAAGGGAGACGAAAATTTAATAGTCATGGGTGACTGGAATTCGATAGTAGGAAAAGGAAGAGAAGGAAACGTAGTAGGTGAATATGGATTGGGGCTAGAAATGAAAGAGGAAGCCGCCTGGTAGAATTTTGTGCAGAGCATAACTTAATCATAGCTAACACTAGGTTCAAGAATCACGAAAGAAGGTTGCATACATGGAAGATTCCTGGAGATACTAAAAGGTATCAGATAGATTATATAATGGTAATACAGAGGTTTAGGAACCAGGTTTTAAATTTTAAGACATTTCTAGGGGTAGATGTGGACTCTGACCACAATCTATTGGTTACTAACTGTAGATTAAAACTGAAGAAACTACAAAAAGGTGGGAATTTAAGGAGATGGGACCTGGATAAACTGAAAGAACCAGAGGTTGTACAGAGTTTCAGGGAGAGTATAAGGGAACAATTGACAGGAATGGGGAAAGAAATACAGTAGAAGAGGAATGGGTAGCTTTGAGGGATGAAATAGTGAAGGCAGCGGAGGATCAAACAGGTAAAAAGACGAGGGCTAGTAGAAATCCTTGGGTAACAGAAAAAATATTGAATTTAATTGATGAAAGGAGAAAATATAAAAATGCAGTAAGTGAAGCAGGCAAAAAGGAATACAAACGTCTCAAAAATTAGATCGACAGGTAGTGCAAAATGGCTAAGCAGGCATGGCTAGAGGACAAATGTAAGGATGTAGAGGCTTATCTCACTAGAGGTAAGATAGATATTGCGTACAGGAAAATTAAAGAGACCTTTGGAGAAAGGAGAACCACTTGCATGAATATCAAGAGCTTTGATGGAAACCCAGTTCTAAGCAAAGAAGGGAAAGCAGAAAGGTGGAAGGAGTATGTAGAGGGTCTATACAAGGGCGATGTACTTGAGGACAATATTATGGAAATGGAAGAGCATGTAGATGAACATGAAATGGGACATACAATACTGCATGAAGAGTTTGACAGAGCACTGAAAGACCTGAGTCGAAACAAGGCCCCGGGAGTAGACAACATTCCATTAGAACTACTGACGGCCTTGGAGAGCCAGTCCTGACAAAACTGTACCAACTGGTGAGCAAGATGTATGAGACAGGCAAAATACCCTCAGACTTCAAGAAGAACATAGTAATTCCTATCCTAAAGAAAGCAGGTGTTGACAGATGTGAAAATTACCGAACTATCAGTTTAATAAGTCACAGCTGCAAAATACTAACGTGAATTTTTTACAGTCGAATGGAAAAACTGGTAGAAGCCGATGTCGGGGAAGATCAGTTTGGATTCCGCAGAAATGTTGGAACATGTGAGACAATACTGACCCTATGAGTTATCTTAGAAAATAGATTAAAGAAAGGCAAACCTATGTTTCTAGCATTTGTAGACTTAGAGAAAGCTTTCGACAATGTTGACTGGAATACTCTCTTTCAAATTCTAAAGATGGCAGGGGTGAAATACAGGGAACGAAAGGCTATTTACAATTTGTACAGAAACCAGATGGCAGTTATAAGAGTTGAGGGGCATGAAAGGGAAGCAGCGGTTGGGAAGGGAGTGAGACAGGTTTGCAGCCTGTCCCCGATGTTATTCAATCTGTATATTGAGCAAGCAGTAAAGGAAACAAAAGAAAAATTCAGAGTAGGTATTAAAATCCATAGAGAAGGAATAAAAACATTGAAGTTCGCCGATGACATTGTAATTCTATCAGAGACAGCAAAGCACTCGGAATAGCAGTTGAACGGAATGGATAGTGTCTTGAAAGGAGGATATAAGACGAACATCAACAAAAGCAAAACGAGGATAATGGAATGTAGTCGAATTAAGTCGGGTGATGCTGAGGGTATTAGATTAGGAAATGAGACACTTAGAGTAGTAATGGAGTTTTGCTATTTGGGGAGCAAAATAACTGATGATAGTCGAAGTAGAGAGGATATAAAATGTAGAATGGCAATGGGAAGGAAAGCATTTCTGAAGAAGAGAAATTTGTTAACATCGAGTATAGATTTGAGTGTCAGGAAATCATTTCTGAAAGTATTTGTATGGAGTGTAGCCATGTATGGAAGTGAAACATGGACGATAAATAGTTTAGACAAGAAGAGAATAGAAGCTTTCGAAATGTGGTGCTACAGGAGAATGCTGAAGATTAGATGGGTAGATCACATAACTAATTAGGAGGTGTTGAATAGGATTGGGGAGAAGAGAAGTTTGTGGAACAACTTGACTAGAAGAAGGGATCGGTTGGTAGGACATGTTCTGAGGCATAAAGGGATCACCAATTTAGTATTGGAGGGCAGTGTGGAATGTAAAAATCGTAGAGGGAGACCAAGAGATGAATACACCAAGCAGATTCAGAAGGATGTAGGTTACAGTAGGTACTGGGAGATGAAGAAGCTTGCACAGGATAGAGTAGCATGGAGAGCTGCATCAAACCAGTCTGAGGACTGAAGACCACAACAAGAACAACAACAACAACAACCAGACATATTATACAAAAAACACTCAATATTTCAGCTGTGATTACTTTCAACGGTTACCTACCTCCTCTACCTGTTCTACAGGTCTATAATCATTTTGCTCTCTGATGTTTAGTTGCTTGAAATCTAAATGACCTGAACTATTTAGACGAACTGTTAGAATGACACGGTACAGCACAGCAATCCATTTCTGAATTTTGTAACCAAAATTTTACTTTCTTCCCACATGCACAAACAATACAAGAAAACAGCCCTCTACTGTCCCCAACAGGGCTGCCATTGCATTTGCAAGGAAAGGAATCGCCCATATGCATTTAGCATTACGAGGCTTGTCCTGCCATCTACTGGTTACCCCGAACAACAGATATGTGGATATGAATGTACACCCGGAAGCTGGTTTTATGATGCATTTTGAATTTTCTGTAGTATTAGTTGTTGTGAGACACACTTTAGGATCTTGGCCTTTATCTTTTATGATTGAAGTTGCTATAAGCGAATATTAATTCCAACTATTTATGATGAGACTGCTACGTGCTCATTTCAGTTATTACAGCAAAGGCTATATATTTGCAATGCGGGCATTTAAAGGGTGCCCAACTTTTTCAACCGCAAGTTAACAATCCTTGCTCACGGCCCACACAGGTGGTTTGCAATCAAAGCAGAATCAAACCCCCTCCCTCCCCCCCCCTCCCCCACGACCCAGGCAACAATCCTTTTCCCGACCACCAATTCTGACATCGATCCCCCAACCCTAACCCCCCCAACTTCCATCACCTTCCTAAATGTGAATGGGTTCAACAGAAAACCGCCTCTAGTTGAGCGATTGGATAGCACAAACAGCATTTACCTAATAGGACTCTCCGAAGTACATGCTGGCCCCAATCCCCTCCAACTCGCCAGGATGACACAACACACAACACCACAAATGCGAGCAAATAGAGGAGGAGTGGCGGTCTTCCACAGCGCCGATTTCCCCGCTGTCAGAGTTGACCCACTGCCCCACTTAGCCAATCGCGATCTCATAATACTGAGGGCAAAAAGCCCCTATTTGGGTCGCCTACACATCAAAACAGTATACATCTCCCCCCAAGACCCCTTCCCTACAGACTTGATAACCTACCTAGTGTTCAAAAGAGAATTCATCCTAATGGGGGACTTCAACACTCGCCACACTGCCTTTGGAGACTCAGCCACAAACACCAGTGGCGTCTCACTCCTAAACTTATTGGATAGCCACCCTATCATCTGCCTCAACAATTCAGCTCCAACCCTGATAAACTCACGAGGATACTCAATCCCTGACCACATCCTCTGCTCAGTAAAAATAGCTAACCGCTGCTCGTACTGTACCATAGGTGACAGTGTGGGCATCGACCTCCTTCCCTTATTATTCAACACAACTGCCTTCAGTACCTTCAAACTGCCCAGTGTGACAAAAACCATAAGAGCAGAAAACAACGGAAACTGGAAAAAATTGCAGAAATCCTTAAAAACAAACTTCCACAAACACCAATTTCGGACGAACCTGACTTAAACATCCACAACACAAAAATCATAGAGGCATTTAACAAAGTGTATTGTGACAGCGTCCCCCTTATCGACATCAGAGAAGGAACCGTTAAAATTCCCCCCCCATATCCTCAAGATCATTAGGCAAAAGAAACGCACATACAGACAGTTCGAGCAGACTCTCGACCCCTCCCTAAAGCGAGAATGGAACCAACTATGCAGGCAAGCCAGATCTGCTTTACAACACTGGCGAGCGGAAATACAGGCAGAAAAGTGCAGCTCTCTGAATCCAAAAGAACCACAAAAATTCTGGCGATCCTTTAGGAACATCACAGGACTAAGTCACGCTCCCTTGAGCCCTGCTCTTGTACTAGAAGACAATACCATAGCGGACAATCCGGGGAAAGTGGAAGTATTCCGCGACTCCCTGGTGCTAATGCACTCATTCCCCGAAGACCCACTACTTGACAATCACCACACTGAAAACGTAAACAACCTAACAGAGAAGCTATACCAATCCCCAATAGCACCCACCAAAGACCAGTCCGATCTTACCCTGCCCATCAGCGACACAGAGATAACTACAGCCATCAAAATAGGAAAAAACGGAGCACCAGGACTAGACGGCATCACACTGAGACAAGTCAAAAACGCACCTGCACTGCCTCTCCTCTCCTCCTTGTCTATCCTGTTCAACACTACCCTCTCCCTAGGAACAGTGCCACAACAGTGGAAACATGCCGAGATCACAATGATCCACAAATCAGGCAAACCCCTCAACCGTCCGGACATCTACCGACCAATTTCTGTTCTCCCCGTCATAAGCAAACTTTTTTAACACATCGTCAACGCACGCATAACCAAATTCGCAGACAGACACAACCTAATATCCGCGGAACAGGCAGGCTTCCGTTGGTACCACTCGACAACTGACTGTATAGTCAGAATTACAGACCGTATAACCGAAGCCCTAAACAGAAGCGAGTGCACTTTGGCACTGTTCCTAGACATCGAGAGGGCATTTGACGAGGTGTGGCACAGGGGACTCTTATACAAACTCTGGACTCAGGGATTCCCACCCCTTATCTGCAAACTAATCCGAAATATCCTCTCCAACCAGAAGGGGCAAGTAAC
Source organism: Schistocerca serialis cubense (assembly GCF_023864345.2). Classification (NCBI taxonomy): domain Eukaryota; kingdom Metazoa; phylum Arthropoda; class Insecta; order Orthoptera; family Acrididae; genus Schistocerca; species Schistocerca serialis. The sequence continues at coordinate 64,121,943 of NC_064648.1, forward strand.
AGTAGGAGAAACTCTATCTACCCCCTTTACCCCCAAGGCCGGAGTGGCACAAGGGGCGGTCCTATCCCCTACCCTGTATAAACTGTCCACTGCCGACATACCGAAACCCGAAACACGGTGTGAAGGCCTCCCCCTTCATGCTGACAATACTGCCTACTGGTGCTCCGGTACCTCAACAGACATCACCCAAACCCTCACCACAGACTACATCAATAAGCTCAAAAGATGGATGTGTAAGTGGAGAATAAAACCAAATCCCACCAAAAGCCAACTCATTCTTTTCCGACATAGGCATCTGTGCCAAAAACGAAACCAGACCCCAGACACCCTAAAGGTAACACTGTGGAACAAAGAAATTCATCCAAAAAACACAGCTCGATATCTTGGTATCACATTAGACTATAAGTTGGTAACCTCACACCTCCCTCACCGTAGACAAAGTGCGTGCCCGTACGAACTTAATAAAACTTATAAAAGGGAAATTCTATGGCACTCCCTCCTGGGTCACAGCTGCTTCGTCAGGCCAGTACTCGAGTACGCGGCAATAACCTGGCTAAACTCAGAAATGCAATCAAATAGGATACAAGCACACGACAGGCGCAACCTCCGTATTGCCGGATGACTCAACCTCGACACCACCTCGGCAGACGTCCACACCGTAAGAAACACCATCCCGATCCCAGAAAGATGCCGTTTCCAAATAGCAAATTATGGATCACAAAGACTGATAACAGATGGGCCCATAAAGGACCTCCTAATAGCAAAACATTGGAAATTTAGGTACCCCCGCTTCCAGTACCCACTTCCCACATACACAATAGCCAAATGTATACAACAACACATTGTAGAGCACACCGCACCTGTCCTACACCTTGTACAGGAAATAGAAGACTGAGCTATAACGGACACGAAAAAGGAAAGGAAAAGATTACTCCATCCAGAAGGAGCACTAAATAGATAAAATACGTAGAATAATACAAGTAAACTAGGATAGTACAACAGAGTGGGAACATAAGATACAGAAAGAACACAAAATAGATAGAATAATGCAAGTAAACTAGGCTAGTAAAACAGACTAAAAACATAAGATGCAAGAATAGAAAATAATTTAACATACAGCTGAATATTCGATCCGCCCTAGCTGAGGTTTTGGTGCTTTTCCTAAAGCTGTAAGGCAAATGCCACCCACCAAAAAAGAAAATAAAATAATATATAATAGTATAGAATATTCAGAAAAGAAAGCATACACTCAATATGAAACGGGATGAAACCAAGGAAAAAGAAAAAAATAATCCCCATTTGAATAAATAAACTGTGACAAAAGAGCACAACATTCCATCCTCCATAGCTGAAAAGCGGATTTCATCGCGCAACAACAGCCACACGTTCTCCATCCCAGAGACATGAAAAAAAAACAAACTACGATAACCTATGGTACAAAATTGGTAATATTTGGTGAGCTCGGATCGTAGATCAGTCTGAGCTGATATACCAGCTGAGACTGTTGAACGATCTGAGCTCTCCAAAAATTAACGATTTGGTAAGTAAGTTAATGTGACATCACACCACTTGCTACCCACATTGCGAATATATAGCCTTTGCTGTAATAACTGAAATGAGCACGTAGCAGTCTCATCAGAAATAGTTGGAATTAATGTTCGCTTAGAGCTACTTCATCAATGAAATATAAACGCCGAGATCCTAAAGTGTGCCCCACATATCTGTTGTTCGGGGTTACCAATAGATGGCAGGACAAGCCTCGTAATGATAAATGCAAGTAATATGGCAGCCCTGTTGTAATAATAATAATAATTTTTTTTGTCATTCGGCCATTACAGCAATAGACAATGTCATATACATAGTAAAATACAATTAATAGTTTGAAAGAAACGACAGGTTTGTTGTTAACATTATAGTATTATATTACAGTTGATAAATTCTGTTATATCACAGAATGGGTGGAGGACTAGCCAGTCATGAATTGTTTGTTTGAATAATTGTTCAGGTAATTCTTGAACAGATTGATGAAGATTATTAAATAATTTGTACCCCATGATTTCATAGCTGTTGAGTGACTTTGACAATCTGTGGTAAGGAATATAGAGGCACCTATTCCTTCTTACATTCTGGCTATGTACATTTTCTCTGGTTTTTGTTTCTGGTAATTTCTTCTTCATATAAATTTGAACATAGTATATGTACAAGTTTATAACAGTCATGATTTTTTGTTCACAGAACAATGGTTTACAGTGTGCCTTATATGCAGAAGCAGTAATTATCCTAATAGCTTTTTTAGTAGAATTAATATGTCATGTACACAGCTAGAGTTCCCCCACAAAATAGTTCCATATGTTATTATACCTTGAAAGAATGAGAAATAGGATGTTCTAACATATTTCTCACGAACACAATTTATAAGTCGCCTTAACAGGTAAATAACTCTTGACAACTTACCATTACTATACTGTACATGTTGACCCCAAGATAGTTGATCATCTATGTATACCCCCAAAAATTTGATATAACTTGGATCATCTGACAGAAGCTTATCTCTAAGACTACAAACCATCTGCTGTGTTTTGTTTTCATTGAGCAGGAATCCATTTGCCTTGAACCAATAGTATACTTGGTCGATTGTCTTTGCTGCACAAGTTTTAAGGCTATTGAAATCATGTGCTTCACAAACCATGGAATGCACGTAGACAAGAAAGGGAAGTTCTATTTATGTGACCCAATTCCACTGGAGACAACAGAACATCTAGACAGAAGACATTCCACTCAAACATTCAAACAGCAACTGGCCAATGAAGATATTGCGGATTTAGATGCCACAGAAGAAACAGTCGCAAATGGAGCAGCTTTGATAACATTGGAAGAAGAGGAATCAGTGTCAGCATCAACAGCTACTGCAACAGCAGTAACAATGGTGAATGCAAAACCGGTAGTAAGAGAAGATCCAGGATGCAGTGAAGTGAACATATGAACAAATGTGGTGATGGCAGCAGTGTCATTCCCACAAACAGGCCAGCAAGCAACAGCTACAGCAGTGGCAACAGTAGAAGATCTGTCATGTAGCAGTGTGAACAAAAGATGATCTGTGCCTCCTTCCCATCTAAAGGATTTTTTAATAGAAGGAGGGAAGAAGAAACACCCAAGATAGGTAACTATAATTATTTAACAATATTTCACCAGAATGTTCAGTCAATAAGGAATAAAGTGCAACAGTTAGAAATTGAACTAGAAGCCATAGATAGCTTGACAGTCTGCATTACTGAACACTGGTGCAAACAATCTGAAATTGAATACATAGTTTTACCTTCTTATGAATTAGCATGTTATTATAGCAGAACATTAAATAGGGGTGGAGGCTCATGTATTTATGTGAAAAAAGGACTACAGTTGACAGTTAGCAGTCATATGATTTCTTTGATTGAAGAAAAACATTTTGAACTTTCAGTAGTAGAGTTAAAAGAACAAAATACCCTTAAAAATAGTATATACTGTGTTTGTATGTGTCTCCTAATGGTGATGTCGAAACCTTTTTCACTAAATTAATACAGGTGTTGGACAAAATATGTAATCCTAAAGTACATATTATTATTTGTGGAGATTGAAATATCAGTATGCTGAAAATGGGTGAAGTCAGCACCAGGTTCTTGAATATCTTGTACAGTTATGGTGTCTCACAACGGGCAACAAATGCCACAAGAGTAACCAAACACTCATCTTCAATAATTGACCATATTCTAACAGATATTAACCATATATGGTGTGAAGTAACTGTTAAAAACCTTGGGATATCAGACCACTTTGGTCAAAGTGCAAAACTTAAAATATCTACAAAGTTACAGGCAAAAGTGCTTAGCTACAGACGGGTTTTTTTCTAAATCAAAAAGGTGTGAATTTACAACACAGATGACTGGCCAGACGTGGTCAGAAGTATATTCAGGAACACGTGTAAATGAAAAAGTCAACAAATTCATTAATATATTCAAGTTAAAATTTGAGGAAACATTTCCTAAAGTAGTAACTTCTGTTGGGGGGACCTAGTAGGAAGACTTGGGTAACAAAAGGTATCAGAAAATCCTCTGAAACTCTCAAATATCTGAGATCTATCAAAAATGATAAGAGTGACCCAGCCTTCTTACAGTTGTTTCTCAGGTACAAGAGGACATACAGAAAACTGTTGCAGGAAGCAAAGAGAATCCAAAATGAAAAGGCCACACAGAACTCAAACAATAAAAGCAGAGCCATTTGGAATACAGTAAAACAAGAAACTGGTAACTCAAAATGAAAGCAGATGAACATCAAAATTAGAAACAAAGGTAGTCTAATAGATAATCCTAAAGGCCTGGCTAACTATATAAACAACTAGTTTAGTAATATAGCGAGAAAACTGCAAGAAAACCTTCCTAAAACACAACACACAATGGCAAAGAATTATGTACCTCACACAATGCTACTGCTACCCACCAATGGAGAGGAAATTAGTAGCATCGTACATAAATTCGAGAGTAAATCATCCACAGGTTTAGATGTAGTTCCAATGTGTATACTAAAAGACTGCATTAGCAGCATAAAAGAACCCTTAGCAGACATTATAAATGAGTCGTTCTCATCAGGTTGCTTCCCTAATTATCTAAAGCGTGCAAAAATTCTTCCCATACACAAAAAGGTGATACAGAAAATATAGAGAATTACAGACCAGTTTCATTGCTGTCTTCTTTTTCAAAAATAATGGAAACTATTATGAAAAACAGACTTATGGACTGACTATGCAAAGAACAGTTTGGTTTCAGGACTGGAAATGTAACAGAAGCATCTATAGAAAAATTTACAAGAGTAGTTCCAGAAGCTCTAGATAAAGGAGAACAAGTGACAGGCATTTCCCTAGATCTCAGTAAAGCATTTGATACAATTGAGCATTAAATACTACTTAGATAAACTTGAAGCACTAGCAATCAGGGGGTTGTAAATAAATGGTTTAGATCTTACCTTGCAGACAGAGTGCAGAGGGTGGAGATATCTCAAATTTCAAGTAGCTCAAATTATTTAGTGAAACATCTTTCAGATGAAGAATATTTGAACATTGGAGCACCTCAAGGGAGTGTGTTAGGCCGAGTACTATTTCTTATTTATATTAATGACTTCCCACAGTCGGTAACACAAGGTGAAACAGTGTTATTTGCTGATGACAGCAATATAACAATTACAGACAGGACACCAGAAATGTTAAATGTAAAAGATGAAAAGGCACTTATGGCAGTTCACAACTGGTAAAGTAACAACAAAGTAACTCTTAATGTGAAGAATATTAATAACATAAACTTCTGTATAAAGAAAAATCCAAATATGACAAAATTTAAAGTTCAAAATGAAACCATAGAGTATGTACCCAGCAAAAAATTTTTGGGTATGTATGTTGCTCAACAATTAAAATGGGATGAACATATTAGGATGCTTGGGAAAAAAATTAGCACAGTATGCTATGCCTTACGAATATTAGTCACTGTGTGCAATAGTTCATGCCAGAGAATGACATACTTTGCACACATACATTCTATAATATGTTACGGCATAACATTCTGGGGTACAAATGCACAAAATGTGAAATATGTGTTCAGATTGCAAAAACGAGCTATCAGAATAATGAACAAGAGGCACAAAAGAGCACACTGCAGTGAGCTATTTAAAAAAATGGGATATTCTGACAATCCCAAGTGAATATATCTTGCAAACTACAGTTTTTATTCACAAAAATATTGAGTAATATTTAGCAAACAAGAAACAGTAGTTGCTTGTACCTAGACAGAATGAATAAAACTAAAACTCAAACCACTATGTTTTACCAAGGTGTCAAGATATACAATAAATTGCCAAAAGAAATCAAAAACATAAAGGAACTCTGTATATTTAAAGCATTCCTTAAAGAATATTTATTAAAAATAGTTTTTACTGGATATGATATGAATTTATTGTATATAGCTAGTATTTCATTAACTTATGTCACAAAATAATATACATATGTATGTATAATGACGACATCCATAAAAAGAAATTTGTTTACGAATGAATAAATAAATAAACAAATCACTAGCATGAAGAAATGTTGTATCATCTGCAAACAACACAGTGGTGGACTTGATAAATGATGGCAGATCATTTGTCATTAGGAACAAAAAGGGGCCCAGTACAGATCCCTGAGGAACACCTTCCTTGACTTATTCTATACTCGACATTTCTTTCCCTACACAAATAACTTGCTTACAATTCTGAAGATATGATTTTATTAATTTAAAGCTGTTACGTGTAATGCCATAGAATTCCAGTTTTTCTAGAAGTGGCTTATGCTTTACACAGTCGAAAGCTTTGCTTAGATCACAGATTGTGAGTTGAGCATTGCCCTTATCCTCAAACACTTGATGTAAGTATTTGACTACAAAGTCTATAGCACCCACAGTAGACAACTTTTTCCTAAAACCATATTGGGATTCACTAATTATTCCTAATTTTTCAAAATAAACAGATAGCTGATGGTAAATTACACATTCCAGTATTTTAGAAAAAGCTGGGACTATGGAGATTGGTCTGTAACTGGAAGTTGAGTCTATATCTCCCTTTTTATATGTTGGAACTACCCTAGCCACTTTGAGTTCTTCGGGAAAATACCGTTCAGATATACATTTATTTATACAGAATGTTAAGGGGTTCACAATTTAGTCTATTACTCTCTTTAGTATATTACAGGATATTTCATATATATCTACACTGTCTGAAGATTTCAATCATTTTACAATGCTTAGGACAATACTAGATGAGACCTCGGCAAACATAAACGTGCCTGTGTCTGTTGGTGTTCTGCAAACATTTTTAGAAAGTAACTCTGATGAACTGATATCAGGTTTGATTATACACTCCTGGAAATGGAAAAAAGAACACATTGACACCGGTGTGTCAGACCCACCATACTTGCTCCGGACACTGTGAGAGGGCTGTACAAGCAATGATCACACGCACGGCACAGCAGACACACCAGGAACCGCGGTGTTGGCCGTCGAATGGCGCTAGCTGCGCAGCATTTGTGCACCGCCGCCGTCAGTGTCAGCCAGTTTGCCGTGGCATACGGAGCTCCATCGCAGTCTTTAACACTGGTAGCATGCCGCGACAGCGTGGACGTGAACCGTATGTGCAGTTGACGGACTTTGAGCGAGGGCGTATAGTGGGCATGCGGGAGGCCGGGTGGACGTACCGCCGAATTGCTCAACACGTGGGGCGTGAGGTCTCCACAGTACATCGATGTTGTCGCCAGTGGTCGGCGGAAGGTGCACGTGCCCGTCGACCTGGGACCGGACCGCAGCGACGCACGGATGCATGCCAAGACCGTAGGATCCTACGCAGTGCCGTAGGGGACCGCACCGCCACTTCCGAGCAAATTAGGGACACTGTTGCTCCTGGAGTATCGGCGAGGACCATTCGCAACCGTCTCCATGAAGCTGGGCTACGGTCCCGAACACCGTTAGGCCGTCTTCCGCTCACACCCCAACATCGTGCAGCCCGCCTCCAGTGGTGTCGCGACAGGCGTGAATGGAGGGACGAATGGAGACGTGTCGTCTTCAGCGATGAGAGTCGCTTCTGCCTTGGTGCCAATGATGGTCGTATGCGTGTTTGGCGCCGTGCAGGTGAGCGCCACAATCAGGACTGCATACGACCGAGGCACACAGGGCCAACACCCGGCATCATGGTGTGGGGAGCGATCTCCTACACTGGCTGTACACCACTGGTGATCGTCGAGGAGACACTGAATAGTGCACGGTACATCCAAACCGTCATCGAACCCATCGTTCTACCATTCCTAGACCGGCAAGGGAACTTGCTGTTCCAACAGGACAACGCACGTCCGCATGTATCCCGTGCCACCCAACGTGCTCTAGAAGGTGTAAGTCAACTACCCTGGCCAGCAAGATCTCCGGATCTGTCCCCCATTGAGCATGTTTGGGACTGGATGAAGCGTCGTCTCACGCGGTCTGCACGTCCAGCACGAACGCTGGTCCAACTGAGGCGCCAGGTGGAAATGGCATGGCAAGCCGTTCCACAGGACTACATCCAGCATCTCTACGATCGTCTCCATGGGAGAATAGCAGCCTGCATTGCTGCGATAGGTGGATATACACTGTACTAGTGCCGACATTGTGCATGCTCTGTTGCCTGTGTCTATGTGCCTATGGTTCTGTCAGTGTGATCATGTGATGTATCTGACCCCAGGAATGTGTCAATAAAGTTTTCCCTTCCTGGGACAATGAATTCACGGTTTTCTTATTTCAATTTCCAGGAGTGTAGTATTTCCTAAATCTTCAACAGATTTAATAAAGAAATCATTGAATTTTTGGGGACTTGTATTAATTTTTTCGCTTCTTACATCTTTAGCAACACCATTTATTAATTTCCATGGAGCTTTGCACTTATTTGTGGAATTATCAATGGTATTGAAATTACGTGTGTTTCCCTGTCAAATCAGCACTAAGACTATAACTTGTGTCACAATGACATTGGTTGAACCAATCTCTCTCAGCAAGGGACTTAAAGAGCTGAACAATTTTGTCATCTGTGACAGGTCTGGTGATTATAACTTTTGGGACATGCTTAGGAATAATACTCTTATCAATACAGAACCTACTTGTATAGTTTAAAGATACAGAGTCATGATCTGAAAATGGAAACGCTGTAACATCACATGATTCTTCGGTAGTTTTAAAGTTGACAAAAATATTGTCAAGAGATGCTTTATCTCTTGTGGGCCTGTTATTGATAAGTGCAAATTGCACTGTCTTAGAAGGTTTTTCAACTCAGTCACAGTATGAAACTTCCTGGCAGATTAAAACTGTGTGCCCGACCGAGACTCGAATTCGGGACCTTTGCCTTTCGCGGGCAAGTGCTCTACCAACTGAGCTACCGAAGCACGACTCACGCCTGGTACTCACAGCTTTACTTCTGCCAGTACCTCGTCTCCTACCTTCCAAACTTTACAGAAGCTCTCCTGCAGTCACAGTATGTTTATGTGTTGTTATATCAAAATCTGCATTCAGATCTCCACCAATTACTATGTCATAATGCAACCATCTGGTCCCTCTTAGTACATCTAACAGCATGTCCAATTTTTCTACAAATACATTGATGATACCCTTAGGTGACCTGTGAAGGGATACTATTACTATCCTAAAACTGTCCATAACTATACCAGTGGCTTCAAAGTTCTGTTCCTCACATAAATAATCTAGGTCCAACTTGACAATTGAGCAGCTGAATGACTGGTTAACATGTATTGGCACACCATCTCTTATATGCAATTTTCTACAGTAACTATTTGCTACATTATAGTTATCAAGCTTGACAACTGGAAATACTCTCTCAGTAACCCAATGTTCCCTCAGACAGAAACGAAGTTCAAGAGCAGAAGACATTTATGGTCTTTCTAATTTTGTAATTAAAAAAAAAAATAGGAGATATAATGGCATTTCCACTCTGCGTACTTGTAAATTGGATGTTTACTAGTGGTTGCTTCCCAACGCGTTTAAAAATGACAGTGGTCACACCACTACACAAAAAAGAGACAAGTCATGTCCAAATAATTATCGACCAATTTCTCTTATACCCATTCTATCGAAAGTAATAGAGCATTGCATGCAACTCCAAATCCATAAACATCTATCTGCCAACAACCTCCTTAGTGATTCTCAATGTGGATTCAGACCTATGTTATCAACTGTGAAGGCAGTGGAAAATATTATTTCTTTCACTTTGTCTGCATTCGAATCCAAACTTTCTGTAAATGCCACACTTGTAAATCTAAGTAAAGCTTTCAATTCTGTCAACGGCACAATTCTATTAAATAAGCTATGCCCGTACAGTTTTGAAGGCAAGGTACTATCTCTGATTACATCTTATCTGAGTGAGAGAAAACAAATAGTACATTTTAACAGAAACAAATCAAACACACTGGATGTAACACGAGGTGTGCCACAAGGGTCTGTGCTTGGACCCTTGCTTTTCATAATTTATGTAAATGATTTGTCCAATACGATGCCTTGTAAGTCCATACTATATGCAGATGACACCACCTTTCATATAGTAGATAGGGCCTTGGACATACTCAAGCACAAAAGTGCAGAATAACTCAGAATATCCAGTGTTTGTTTCGGAGCAAATGAATTACAAATTAACCACTCAAAAACTGCAAACATTCTATTGAGCCTATGTAACAATGACAACTGTAGTTCCTCTGTTAAGCTTCTTGGCATTTATCTGGATCCAAAATTAACCTGGGAAACTCACACCAATTATGTATGCAAAAAGTTATCCCGAGTCACCTATCTGCTAACTAAGCTCAGGACTTGTGTGACGGATGAGCTACTGTCAAATGCCTATTATGCCTTTTTTCATAGCCACCTCATGTATGCAGTGCTGTTATGGGGCAACGCCTCTGGGGCAAAAAGAATTTTTCTTTGGCAGAAAAAGGCCATTGGGTGTATTGCTGGAGTGAGAAACCATGTATCCTGTAGAGACTATTTCAAAGAGTTAAAAAATACTGACACTTACATCACTGTTTATTCTCAGTTGCTTAGTGTACAAAGTAAAACCAAGAAAGCTATAAACTGCGATAGTCTGTACATAGCCGTGACACATGCCAAAGGCAGATGATGGACATCCCAGTTACTAGGCTTAAAAAAACCCAAAATAGTTACACAAACAATTATTTAACATGCCACCACCTACGGCACACAGTGTATCACTGAATGTCTTCAAAAATATTACAAAAAGGTGGCTTGGACAAAAAGCATTCTATACAATTGAAGAATTTAAAGTATGTAATAAAATGATCTAATCTATTAAAAGTGCTGTATGACATGACCACCATATTACATGAGCACTTCTGAAAATGTTATTGTATCATGCGGTTGTGCTTTATTTAAATAATGTATTTTTATTCAATAGTTAACTGCTGTATGACATGACCACCATATTACATAAGTTATTCCGAAAATGTTATTGTACCATGCTGTTGTGATTTATTTACATAATGCATTTTCCCCAATGGTTAACATGTATTAAGCCTGTCCCATTTATATTTGTTAAAATGTTTTTCTTAGCATGTGTATTGTGTGGCACATTCTGCACGACACATTTATGTTTAATGACTACTAAACATGTGCAGTATAAAACATATTTACTCATTCAGAATGTTAAAAATGTATGACTTATTTTGTAATTATATAATGTATGTAAAATGACGACATCAACTGCATGAAAAATGCTTAAAGATGGATTAATAAATCAATCAATATCAAATTTGTTATCTAGTCCAAAACTGTTTACAATAAATTCTTTATCTATTAGCCCTTGAACATTCAGATAGCAAATTTTAAGATCATAATTGTTGTTTACTTCGACTGAACATTGTTGTGAGGTGTTATGAAATTTGTTACACTACTTATCCCGTGGGCTTCTTCATCTTTCTGCCTTCCACTAAAAAATCATTTAGAGGGAGAGGAGGTGCTGTTTTCTGTCTACCCGTAACACTTGATGCTGCTTCTCCTGCCGCAATTCTCTTTTCTCCTTTTAGAGGTGCTGTAGTTATTGTTGCTGGTGAAACTTCTCCTGTTACTGCTACTGTTACTACCTTTTCCACTGCTGCTACTGATAACGCCAATGGTGACTGTGATGCTTTACATGTTTGCACAGATGTAATTTTTTCATCATAGAGTGTATCTGGAGATGTTTCTTCCCCATATGCTGTTGGTGCACTTTTCTTTTCTGTTGTCATTGGCAGAAAACCTGTTGCAGGTAGTGCTATTTTTACATAGGCATCCACTCCTGCTGTCTTTTTCACCTGGAGAATTTCTTTGGCCAGCACTTTCTTGCCAAGGCTGTTTCTGTGCAGTCGATGTTTACCAAAATGCTCTCTTACTGAACTCATTGCTTGAATGAAAGTTGTGTGCACAAAACCGCTACAAATCTTCCTGAATTTCCTATTTGTTGCGATAATTTCTCTGTTTACACACGAGTCTTCTGTTAAGTCGTGTCTGTAGGGAATGTTTACAACAAATTCCTTCGCCTGTGAAATGTTTCCTAGCGATTCTTTCAGTGTTCTTAGAGCAAGGCTATAAGACATCATTTCCTCCTCCGATTATGACAATTGAAGTTGCTTGTCATGGCATTTTCACAGTTGTTGTGTACATAGTCCCACGTAGTCAGCACGTACACAACTCTCCCACTAGAGCGCGCCCCGCTAAGCACAACAGTGCAGGCGCAGCGCTCGTCCGTCTCCACTCTATGAGATGACGCTGCCATAAAGATGGACCAAATTCTGCTTCCGCCGATTCGATGTAATGCAGACAATGAGATTGCTTCTAACGTAGAACCTTTTCTCCTCACGGATCACACTCGCCCTGTGATACCTGAACGCGCGAGGTATTATAACGAGTGTACAGAACTCCGATTAGTCAGTCTGCATTTGTCTGTAGTCAAGTTTCAGTCTGCGCCTAATAAGATTACCATATTCCTGTACATAGCCATGAAGAGAAATGTATAGACACTTTGTCAAGTATCAGAGATATGTGAGAATAAGATTAACGTACCAACACCAAAGGAACTTCAGATTGTCAATCGTAAACAGCATCCAGAATCAAGTTACGTAATATCTAAGATTTTTATTATTTTAATAAATGTGTGTGAAAGTTAATCAAGTTCTGTTTAATGTTGGTCACCGTCAATCTGCTACTCTAAGTGTGCAAGTGGCATTTCTGTCATCTGACCTAACGGCAGAAGATAAACATGCCACGATAAGACCACGAGACATATTGCTGACACTACCCTACTTCGTTAGAGTGACAAGTCAAATAATCTGATGGTGTGTGTACCGAAGGTCTTACAGTACGCACACCACAACAGTTTTTCAGCACTTCCCGTAGAGGAGCACCAGGTTTCGAAATTCCAGTCACTTTATATTCGGACTGCATATCAGACATGATTGTAGCCAGTCCCTTACCATGACTCGTCGATAATCTGTATATTTCTTCCTTCTTCTTCACTGTTTACTTTTTTGTCTTGTATTCAGTTTTATTACAATTTGCTCTCACTCAATTTTTTCGTTTAATAGTATTTGATGGTAACGTGTTTCTGCTGGCACTTTTTTGTTCAACAGATCTTTCTCAGCAGTTACCTGTTACACTGAGATTTTTTGTCCGTGATCCTGAACTGTCTGTATTTAGAACATCGTATTTATTCATTAGTGGAACACGAAAAACATTGGTATTTAAGACAGGTCGAGAGATTTTCTTAGGCCTAATATATACACACTCTTGTTTGGCTGTTTGCGTATCTGTGGGAAGGTCCATATAGTCGATCAAACTTTTCAGACTTTCTGCATATTGTCTAGCTTTACTTAAGTCACTTTGCAATTCTTCCCTCACACTTATTTCGAGTCAAGTGTTGCACATTTAAAATGCAGTTTCAAGACCGTTGCACTCAGTTCCACAGTCACATGTAGGTCTATGTTCACCGAGATTTGCTTCCACGAAACAACAAGAATGATACCATTTATGTGCCACTACACATATTTTAACCCCTTTTATCACTTTTTTGCACACAGCATACAATTCACTGATGGTAATTTACCAATATTCATGGAGCGATTTGCCACTACATCCATATGTGCCGCCATCTTGCAGTAGAAGGGGACAGTAGAGGGCTGTTTTCGTGTATTGTTTATGGGAAGAAAATAAAATTTTGGTTACAAATTCCGAAATGGGTTGCTGTGCTGTACTGAGTCATTGTAACATTCCATTTTAGAAGTAATTATTTATGAAATTTGCCAGAGTTTCACCTTTTAATTCCATATTTTCACTATTTTTGAGTACTATTTCCTGATCCTTGAGGCCCTTACCTATTTCCCTTTTTACAATTTCTCAAGCAGTTCTTGATTTATTCACGGTTCTCTTATTAATTTATCATTACTTAATAATTTTGATTTTGTAATTACTTTTCTATATATTTTTTGTAGTTTGTTACATGTTCTTTAAACTTGGGGTCAGTACAACTTCTCACTTTATAGTTAAGCATTTTCATGGTCCTGGAGGTATTCCTAATATCCGTTGTGATCCAGTAGTTAGCATGTAAATGTCCATATGAATTTCTTTTGACAAGTTTTTTAGGAAGACACATTTCAGATTTCAACATAAACAGTCAGGAAAAACATTATATGCAACGACAGTGCACCAATTACACTGACGACAATGCCGGTTGTTTCTCAGTGCAAGACTGGACGTGCCACGCCTCCCTCTAGGCAGCACCCGAGACGTACCGACTCTGTTCGACCGCTACCGACAGCGACTTCACAGCCGCTGCCTGCTGTCTCACTGACCTCAACCCAGTCAAAACAAACAGCAGTGCAACATACGATCCCGCCACAGCTACCGCACCCGCATCTTGTCAACAACTTGCTGACACTACGCACGCTTACCACCCGGCCGTTCACTACTCGATCGCGCCTGCAACTTATTCACACATCCCAGAAGACGATTTCAGCCGTATCAACGTTTCATACAGCAGTGAACGTCTTCTCACCCTGCCGCCGCCGAGTACCGAGTTTCACATTCGTGATCACACACACGATCTCTTCTACTCGAACTGTTACATCAATACTGTGCCGCCGACCTTGTCTTGTACACCAGGTTACCCTTTGATAGAAACAGATTCTGATTTCCACTCCATCTTACTCAGTGATACACAGCAGACTGCTTCATGACATACATTTTCGCCTGAACAACTGCAACAGCTACGTGAGCAAATTGCGATATACAACTTGTTGGTACAAAATCAGTTACACAAGCTGCAGCCGACACCGACCGAGCACGACATGCAACGAGATGCTCCTGTTATTGTTCTGCCTCCGACTGCTGACGATCCGTCGCCGTTACTACCAGCTACAACTAATACCCTGATGATCACGCTACATGGATATCTGTCCCAGATGTGACAACTGTCATCATCAAGCCGCCTCAAGTGGAAATTCTATTACTGATATGTTACAAGCAACTTATTTATGCCACTGCCATCTTTTCTTGGTAGTTCCACAACCTTCGTTTCTGTACCGCACCATAACCAGCCGCATTCCAGTGCCACTTGCTTTGCCGCCCTCTTCACTACCTCCGCAATGTACGACCAACACATCTGCCATTTCTGCTTCGACAAGTGAGCATCTTTCCGCTCCGACACATGACCGTGCAGCAGTTTTGCGCGAGCAGCTTGCAGCCTTATGACTCAACCGCAGCGCCAAAAATTGATGTGGAAAGCATACTGAAGGAAGAATGGAAAATCATAAGAAAAATACTAAGCCAAAAGCTGACAGAAGAGGGATTGAGATTACACACTAGGAAAATCACAGAGCAGATGTCAAACCTACCAGCCGATCTCAAAAAATGCAGGTTAAAGGTCTACCAGCACATCAGCAGGCTACCACCAACAGAATTGTGACATGCATACAAGGGCTCAAGTCAATAAGACCCGGAATTACACAAGTCAGACTTCACCTAGAAAAGCTGAAATAGGAACTGATTTGTTGGCTGCAGTTCTTGTATCTAGTGGTACATTCTTGAGGCTGAAATTTTGATTTTGTAGGTTCCTGTTGATCAGACTAATGTTTGAAGATATGTCTCTTTTACTCTTCCATTTCATTTTTTGTCACATTCTTCAATATCACACTGGATATACAATTTCCACTTCAGAACATAAATTGACATTGTGGTTGACAAGATTAGAATTATGTCTTCCCATCAGAGGCATGCCCGCTACTACCAATATTCTGTGGTACTCAAAATATTCCAAAGAGTTTACAAAGCAAATGATTTTACAAACTTTCATGACAAAAGAAGAATTTGCACCAACTTCTATCATTATTTTATAAATGAGTCCAGAAATAAATTTAATAATTATCATCAGATTGTGCAATTAATTATTGGAATTTTAAGTATTCCACATATTTTGTGATTTCAAATAATTTTAACTGTGCGTACAGTGTACTAAGAAATTAATTTCTTTTTACACATTTTAGTCTGCAATATAATGCATCATATTCAAAATAATATGAAATTCCTTTAGTGAGGCAGCTGAGGTAGTGTTCACCAATACAAGTTACTTGGTATCGACTACTTCTTTAAAAAAAATGGTAATGCTAGAGGAAGGAATCACATTACAACATCTACACTTATTATCAAAAGTATGACTGTATGGGACATCGAATGAGAATTGTGACTGGACTGAGGATTTCTTGGTAAGGAGTACGCAGCAAGTTATTTCATACGGACATTCATTGATAGGGGTAACAGTAAATTCGAATGCGCTCCATGGAAATGTGTTGGAGCACTTATTGTTTATTCTGTGTATTGATGACCTTGCAGACAGTATTAATAGTAACCTCATACCTTTCACAGATGATGCTGTTACCCATAATGAAATACTGTCTGAAAAAAGTTGGGGTCCTGGTAAGATTTCCAAATGTTGCAAAGATTAGCAACTTGCTGTAAATGTTCAGAAATGTAATATTATCCACATTTCAAAACAAAACAGAGCACTATCCTATGATTAAAATATCAGTTAGTCAGAATTGGAATCAATTGGTAGGAATATCAAACAGAATGATCATATAGGCCCACCTGCAAGTAGTATACTAGGGAAATGCAATCAGCTTACAAAGGAGATTCCTTACAAAACACTCAAGTGGTACATCATATTGCTCAACATCAAAATAAAACATTCTATAATAGAATTCAAAGTGGAATCATCTACATTTTCAAACTAACTATAAAAACTGCAAACAGAATGTATACAGTAGTAAATTCCCAGTCCCCAAATAATGATAAAAATAATAGGAAAAATCGCAGGGGACACATAGATGGATATTGGGAACTTTTGGATCAGGAAGCAACATAAATCATACCAAAACTTTAAGTGCGGACACTGACAGGTAGGTAGCAAGGGAAGAGTGTTACAAAGGTGTTATAGGAAAATGGTCAGCACAAAGAAGAACAAACTAGAATGGCACAAGCTTCATGGATTCCTACAGAAACCATGACATGAGCTCAAAGTCAACATATTTCCTGAGAAGACCAAATAATGTCAAAACCTGGAAACACCTCAACTGGAAAAAAGGAGAATGACAGCTGGATCACACTTGCATAGATAAGAAGTACCCAGTGAAAGCTACAATCTGAATGTCCTGAGAGGAGCACATACTGGTTAAGGTAATTCTTTGATTAAAATACACACTAAATTCACCACACTGATGAAAGAAAAAATCCCACCCCAAAAAGAGGTGAAACTATGGTGATCATAAACAGATAAATAACACAGAATGTGAAGAACAAGCTAGGAATATAAAACTAATATAACAGAGGATCTAGAGGAAACCATTTCCAGTTCAAACAAGTATTCCAAATAAACCCAAGGAAAGATAACCCAAAAATACTGAGCATTAATACCATACAAAAAAAGATATAGTTTTAATATCAGGACCAAACAGTGAGAAAAGAAGTTCATGGGATTGCTACAAAATGATTAGTTGATAGCTCCAAAGATTTAATCCTCCAGCAATACTGATTAAAGATGGCCCACAATAACAGAGAAAAACAAAAAAAATTAGCAGAAACATTTAACAAAACACTGGTGCTGAGAGAAGAAAAGCTCCGATCAAGGTGGTAATTGATCCTGGAGACCCACAGTCTAGAAGCAGATGACAAGAGCATGAGCTTTTGTCTTAAATAAACACAGAAAGCCCAATAAAAAAAAAATAAAATAAAATAAAACAAATACTGACCCGCCAATAATCCACAAGGTTAGAAAGGTTTGAGGGAACTCCAGAACTACACAGAACAAACATTTGCGGAACTCTGGAAGTATGTAGCAATGCATGCTGTAAAAGAAAAGCAACCAAAACATTGGACTACATCAATAATATACCCATTACACAAAAAGGAATAAAAACAAAACCCAAAAACTGCACAAGAATTGCAAAAATAAATCCTTGTCAAGAATTTTTTACAACTGCTGTAAAAATCGACTTGGGCAGCAGGAAGGAGACTACTGAGGAGGATTTCAGACCCTGGAGAAGCTGCTTGGAACAAATAATCGTCTTAAAATTAGTAATGGCTGTCTGCAAAACAAGACACAAACAAGTCACATCCTTTGTAGTCTTCAAAAAGCCTGTGCTTGTATCCACAGGTCTTCAGTGTTGAGCATTTTAAGGAGTTTTGTCCCAAATTATGAGGGAGGATCGAAAAGTAACACACAATAATTTTTTTCTCCCCTTGTATTGCAACTGAACTGTTGGAATTTCACAGCAATATAGTTAGACGTTTGCACTACAGAGGATAAATTGTGTATCTCCAGTGAAAGAAGCCTGAACTACGAAACAGACGTGGCACGTGTTACTGTCATCAACTTGTGAAACGCAGCAAAGCGTAATTCGATATTTGTGGACCGAAGGGTATACTCTGAGTGAAATTCACAGGGATATGCATGGCATGTATGGGGACAACTGTATGGAGCATAGCAATGTCTCCTGGTGGTATGCATTTTTCCAAGAGGGCTGTGTGAAAATCAGCGATTCGCTAAACTCCAAGTGGCCATAAAAGCTGCAACTCCGCAGAATGTTGGAGACATTGAGGCAGCAATTTTGAATGACCAGCATGTGTTTGCTGGGTGCCTAAGCACCTGACAGACATCCACAAGGGCCAGCAATTGATGACAAGCTTAAATCACTTAACATATTATGACACAGAAGGGCATGACTTTCAGAAGATGAATTTTCACTAGTGATGAGTCGTGGGCCTACCACTGTACCACCAAAACCAAGCAGGCCTCAATGGAGAGGAAACATGCTGGTTTCTCATCTGGAAAAAACTCAAAATGACTCAGTCTACCAGGAAGGTGCTTGTGACAGCATTGTGGCATATGCACAGTGTGTCGTTGGTGGAGTTTGCTGAACATGGGACCACTGTGAATCCTGCAGCCTATCTTAAAACTGTGGTTAAGGTGCGTTGTGTCCTTCGTGATGAATGCCACAACATTAATACTGACGGTGTCAAACTTCTTGTGACAATGCTCGCCCCTGTGCTCTGTTGCTGTTCATGGGAAAACTGCCAAAATATGGTGAGCAATTCTCCACCATATACTGTACAGTCCAAAACTTGAACCTTCGGACTTTCATCTCTTTGGTCTCACGATGAAATTTCTGACCAGCTAACACTTAACGACAGATTAGGATGGGAAATCAACAGACCACAGATAGCTATACTCCAATAAAATGGACTTCTATAAATAGGGCATATTGAAACTGTTACCACAACGGTAACAAATGTTTTAAGAACTTTGGTGACTATGTAGAAAAGTAGGTAAAAGATATACAGTAAGTTCATATGTGATTCTGTTTGGTTTGTTACATATTACACTTTTGGTAATAACATTATTTTGCATTACTTTCCAATCTTCCCTCCTACTAAAATGATAAATGATATCCTTCAACTGTGCTTTGAAATACCTGATGAGGAACAGCTACAATGAAAATCCTAAAATCATAGAAGCAGGAGCCACAAAAGATCGAACAATCTGAAATTGTTTTCGACTTAGCATTATTAGCTAATAAGATACCAGAAGCCGCAAATCAAATAATAAGCCTACACAATATAGCACAAAATATAGGACTTCACATATCATTCAAAAAGCTTGACATGATTGTAACACATCCATTAGTATTAAATCATACAACAGTAACAACTGAGAAGATAACATACTGATGAAATTTAAATACGTTCGAGAAATTGTCACATATAACTTAAATGAAACCCCTCTTGACAATAGAGAGCTCATAAATTGACAAAGGCTCAAAAAATAATACAGTCTATACACCATAAAACATGTCATTTAGTCAAAACCAAATTAAAACAACAGAAGACAATACTATCGTGAGAGGAAGCATATGCAAGTGAAATTCTTGTTAAAGTTACTGAGGAAAATAGAATAGACAAAATTCTGAAAGTATAGAGGAGAATGGCTAGAACATGTATAATAAAAAAGGACAATGGTTGAAAGGGCCAAATGAAGTAATGTCCGGGGAACTAGAGCCTATTACAGATATGTTATATATGTATAAAGAGGATTTTTTCTTAGACCACTTCATGAGGACACTAAAAACCAGATTACAAGAAAAATTATAAATAAACTCTGGAATCTGAAGCAACAAGATGGACCAAGGAAAAGAGAGAGGACATGGAAGATCTAAAAATAACAATGGATGATCTACAAAACAAAACCTCAAGAAACAAAAACAATTAAATATCATTTAAACCAAAAATAGACAAATGACAAGAGAGGTAGGAGGGCATTTACAGGTGACAAAAGATGGAAAAGATCAGAATGAATGAAAATATGTTGGGCAATATGGAAGAGACAAAATGAGCATGTATGAAAGAAGATATCAGCAAACGATTGACAGAAGTTGTCCAATGAGGCAATAAAAATACTGTATATTATAGCATTGTGTACTGATTAAACTTACTAAAATAATAAGCAAACGTACAGCGTGTCCCAGGGGCTATGACAGGAATGATCGTTTGAAGCAAAAAAAAAAAAAAAAAAATCTAATAAACGTGGGTGTCTTAAGAGTTATGAGCACTTCTCCATCTTTGATACTGTGAAATAAATCTATGAGGAAGTAGTATGTACCAAAACATGAAAAAATATTGTCAAGTAAACTTGGGCTTCTTCAACAGAACAGTTTGTTTCACAGTAGTGAAGATTAACAAGTCCTCACATCTGTTAGTGTACTTACGTTTACTAGATGTTTTTTTCTTTGAATGGTTTCTCCTGTCATATCCCTGAATATTGAGCATTCTTCCTGGGATATACTGTACAAGGTGAAACCGCAAAGTGTAGTTGTTCATCTACATAGGAAACATGTAATAAGAATTGTTTGTGAAAGATGTGTATGTGTCTGGAAATGTACTTATATAAATGTCAAACTTGTACTGATGAAGCAGATTTTGGATTTTGTGTGTGTGTGTGTGTGTGTGTGTGTGTGTGTGTGAGAGAGAGAGAGAGAGAGAGAGAGAGAGAGAGAGAGAGAGAGACAGAGAGAGAGACACTTCTTTACTACTAACTCTATTTATGACATTTTTAAGACAGCACTCATGTATTCCACAGAACATACCTGGAAAATTATACCATTGTATGAGACACAGCTCAAGAGATTAGACAGCATAAACAATGAGATGCATGGAAAACTGCAGCATCACGCATGCCTTTTTAATTTATGACTTCTCTACTTACTCTATTCCCAATACACTTTGCAGACAGTAACCACCACACTTGCCACTGAAAGTACCTCCAAAAGTGTACAACTGTATGACATGAACTTCATGATATAAGGTGCCATAAACATTGAGCTGTGTGGAAATAAAACTGCTGGGTGAAATTTGCTACAGGTACATGGGTGGACCCTATGACTTACCTTAGAAAACAGATTAAGGAAAGGCAAACCTACGTTTCTAGCATTTGTAGACTTCGAGAAAGCTTCTGACAATGTTGACTGGAATGCTCTCTCTCAAATTCTGAAGGTGGCAGGGGTAAAATACAGGGAGCGATTGGCTATTTACAATTTGTACAGAAACCAGATGGCAGTTATAAGAGTCGAGGGGCATGAAAGGGAAGCAGTAGTTGGGAAGGGAGTGAGACAGGGTTGTAGCCTTTCCCCGATGTTATTCAATCGGAATATTGGGCAAGCAGTAAAGGAAACAAAAGAAAAATTTGGAGTAGGTATTAAAATCCGTGGAGAAGAAATAAAAGCTTTGAGGTTCACTGATGACATTATAATCCTGTCAGAGACAGCAAAGGACTTGGAAGAGCAGTTGAACGGAATGGACAGTGTCTTGAAAGGAGGGTATAATATGAACAGCAACAAAAGCAAAACGAGACTAACGGAATGTAGTCGAATTAAGTCGGGTGATGCTGAGGGAATTAGATTAGGAAATGAGACGCTTAAAGACGTAAAGGAGTTTTGCTATTTGGGGAGCAAAATAACTGATGATGGATGAAGTAGAGAGGATATAAAATGTAGACTGGCAATGGCAAGGAAAGTGTTTCTGAAGAATAGAAATTTGTTAACATCGAGTATAGATTTAAATGTCAGGAAGTTGTTTCTGAAAGTATTTTATGGAGTGTAGCCGTGTATGGAAGTGAAACGTGAACGATAAATAGTTTGGACGAGAAGAGAATAGAAGCTTTTAAAATGTGGTGCTACAGAAGAATGCTGAAGATTAGATGGGTAGATCACATAACTAATGAGGAGGTATTGAATAGAATTGGGGAGAAGAGGAGTTTGTGGCACAACTTGACAAGAAGAAGGCACTGGTTGGTAGGACATGTTCTGAGGCATCAAGGGATCACAAATTTAGCGTTGGAGGGCAGCATGGAGGGTAAAAATCGTAGAGGGAGACCAAGAGATGAATACACGAAGAAGATTCAGAAGGATGTAGGTTGCAGTAGGTACTGGGAGATGAAGAAGCTTGCACAGGATAGAGTAGGATGGAGAGCTGCATCAAATCAGTCTCAGGACTGAAGACCACAGCAACAACAACATGGGTGAAGCCGTGGACAAAAAGCTCCTCTTACACCTTGCATCGATTTGTGCCAAACTTGGTACACATGTTGCTTACTATCTAGAAAGAAATACTATAGGTTGCAAACCACCTGCCTCCTACTGTGGTGGGGGTGGTGGAGATGGACAGAGAGACGGAGGAAGTGGAGAAGGGCTAATGGAAGATTGGGATACATACATACCTGAGGAACAGTGAGTGCCCAGCTCATATGCAATACACCCAGCTCTGTCTCTGAGATATGGTGAAAATTTTGATGCCCTTAATTCACACATGCAAGTCATCTTTTCTTCTAAAACTGCATTAAAAAGAGCATTGTCAAAGAATGTATACTATGTGTAGAACACAAAATTCTACTTTGGAAGTTGGAGCACTGTGGCATAAATGTCAAAGTAGGGATGTGGTTTGCGTCACATCTAGGAGACAGAAGGCAGAAGATAGTGTCAAACAATTCTCCAATGGCATTGCCTGCTCTGACTGGTGCAGAGTGAAATGGGGTGTACTGCATAGGTCGGAGTTTGCTCTGTTTCTTAGTCTTCATAAATGACCTGGCATGGCGTATTAACCAAAGAGCACACTATTTGCAGATGGCAAAACCATTATGACTGAAAAAGTACCCAACTATCTAGAGAACACCGTGAGCGTGATATTCAAATAAGCTTGAGATTGTTTCACTTAAAATGGTTTGTATGTCAATTAACAAGTTTCAGTTCATTCATTTTCCACAGCACACAATAAACAGGAACATGTTGAATAAAATTATGTGATAAAGAAATATTGAGAACTGAGCATCTCAGACTCCTGGAATTGCCTATTAATACCAGCCAACCAGGTCAGTTCACATCCTCCATCTATGTAAAATACTGAATTCAGCAGCATTTGCCACTCACTCCACCACATCTGTTTGTGACTTAACAATCAAATCTCTATACCTTCATTATTTCCATTCACTTATGACATTGTATTCTGGCAAAACCGTACACAACCAAACAAAGTCTTTACAGCACAGAAGAGGATCATCAGAATTATGAGTATAGTTCACCACAGATGCTCTTGCAGAAATTTATTGAAATAGCTGGTGGTCCTCCCCAGTGTCAGTGCAATTTTTCACTTTTCACTTTGTCAACAAGAATTGTACAAGCTACTTGATATAAACATGAATTTCACTAACATATAAAAAAATATCAACATGGTACAGAACGAAGTGCAGTATTCAAATATGAAAGTATAAGATAAATGTGCAGTTAATAACAAATCATTCTTTGGGGGATGTAACTAAATTTGAAAAAAAAGCAGCTAAAACTCTTTTTGTATAGCTCTTCTATTTTTTACTGAAATTTTTTGAGAACACGTAATACTTCATGAACCGCGATTAATTTTAAGTATTACTATGTAATCTTACTATGTAGCACTGTTAAGTCACTTACCGACAGAATGCTTTTCCTGTGAATTAGAATGGAAGCCTCACAATTTATTTGTGTGAGTATTATCTCTACTATTGCCTGAGTTATTATCTGGACACCACTTTTCATGTAGTTGTTTACACATAATTTAGCTGTGCAAAGGATCAATGGAACTTCTTAAAAAAAAATACATAAATAAATAAAATATATTAAACACAAGACCAGGATCTACATAGAGGACCTCTGAAGACCATTGTTCCCGATGGAGCCACCATATTGAGGCTAGATCAGATGACATAGTGTAATGTCACTAGGGATGTCAGCAGTTCCTTTCATAAATTATCATAGTTCTGAAGCTGGTTTTGAGTTACGAATGATATTTTTAAGTTTAAAGATAAGATGTTGTTTATGCATAAGGTTGGTATTGTTAATTTAGTTTGAGTAAAGCAGTATGCGTTCACAAATGTTACAGTATCTGATCAACGCAAATACTTAACAGGAAACCCTGATGCAGCTCTATCACGAACGAACTGTGTTTATCACATCTGCTAGTTACACATGTTGTGCATATTGCTGGTGCTATCTTTATGTAGAGAAGTTTGTGTATGTATTTGAAGTCACCATCTGCAAATGATTAGTTTCGAGGATATTCAATAAATTACTGTTTCACTTTGTGTTTATGACATTTTAATCTCGAATGTATCCTGAGCAACCTGCAAAATTATCCCTTTTCATGTGCCTACTCGTAATGCTCGCTGGCAAGAAAACTGACCAGAAAAGTTCACTAGGCATACTATTACACACCTCACTCACTTTTTTACTGATAGTATTGTGCTTAAATAACAGACGGTCAAGGAAGTATTACCTACTCTTTTAAGCATAACATACAACTTTGTGTTCCCCACTTACATTTGAGGAAAACAGTATTTTGTTAATGAAAAGGCCTCCTTTTCCTTTTGGTGCAGGCCAAAATTTTAGCAAAAAATTTTACATATTGCAGTGATAATGAATATAACCACAGTTTTCCATATCCAATACAGTCTATAGTAATTTTGCTTTCACTGCTTCAAACAAAACCAATATTAGAAATGATGGAGGGACAACAGTTACATAATGGTTCACAGTGAAGGAAATTCCAATAACAGTACATTTTCATTTCACAGTGTATATTTAAGTGAGAAACTATATATTTTAACTTTACAAGATTACTAAGTTAAGAATGGTGCTCATTTGCACCTCTAAGAAATAGCATTGGAAATCCAAAATTTGTCATGTAGCAGCAGTGGCTGTACTACAAGCTGCAACTTATCTGGTCCCTCAGTACTGATAAATTTTATGCAACATTTCAGTTAATTTAACAGTTTTGTCAAAAGAAGGTGCACGAGTACAATGTATTTGTTAAAACCGGAACTAATCTTTGTATATTAAGTTTTACCCAGGAGGTATATTCATGCTCAAACACAAACAACACTGATCTACATTTCTCAGAAATCAATATGCCTGATTCGTTACTGTTGTTGCCATCTGGTACTCATTATTTTAATATTTGACCGGATCAAAATACATTATTTATGACAAACTATTATGTTGTCTGTCAACACATATTATTCACAGTTCTGAATAACATGAAAGGCTTGATATTACTAGTTACTTGAGCAGCACTTTCAACATTTAATAGTTCAGTTCTGACTTATGTCTTTACACATGCCAGTATAGAAGTTTGCCAAGTGCATACAGTACACGTGAAATATATTTGGCTCTTGAAAATACTTGTAAGTCATTCTGAAAACAGCTTTTCTTTACAGCAGAACAGCAAAAATTTTAGTGAAAACCAAGAGAAGGGATCTGGGATTAATGTCATTTGTAGTAGAGAGCTGAAGCCCAGCTTATTGCAAGTGATTGTAGGAAGCTTTGACAGAAGAACAGTTGATTTGCATTGCCAATAACAATGATGTTTTAGTTTCAATCACACGAGAAACAATTTTACATAACATCCTTCAGCACAGTGTGTATTATAGTGCAATGAAACAGAATTTCTGCAGAATGACACGTAATAAGTGATTTAACACACATGTTGTTACTATCTACATCTACATGATTACTCTGCAATTCACATTTAAGTGCTTGGCAGAGGGTTCATCGAACCACAATCATACTATCTCCCTACCATTCCACTCCTGAACAGCGCGCGGTAAAAATGAACACATAAACCTTTCTGTTCGAGCTCTGATTGCTCTTATTTTATTTTGATGATCATTCCTACCTATGTACGTTGGGCTCAACAAAATAGTTTCGCATTCAGAAGAGAAAGTTGGTGACTGAGATTTCGTAAATAGATCTCACCGCGACGAAAAATGTCTTTGCTTTAATGACTTCCATCCCAACTCGCGTATCATATCTGCCACACTCTCTCTCCTATTACGTGATAATACAAAACGAGCTGCCCGTTTTTGCACCCTTTCGGTGTCCTCCGTCAATCCCACCTGGTAAGGATCCCACACCGCGCAGCAATATTCTAACAGAGGACAAACGAGTGTAGTGTAAGCTGTCTCTTTAGTGGACTTGTTGCATCTTCTAAGTGTCCTGCCAATGAAAAGCAACCTTTGGCTCGCCTTCCCCGCAATATTATCTATGTGGTCTTTCCAACTGAAGTTGTTCGTAATTTTAATACCCAGGTACTCAGTTGAATTGACAGCCTTGAGAATTGTACTATTTATCAAGTAATCGAATTACAACGGATTTCTTTTGGAACTCGTATGGATCACCTCACACTTTTCGTTATTTAGCGTCAACTGCCACCTGCCACACCATACAGCAATCTTTTCTAAATCACTTTGCAACTGATACTGGCCTTCGGATGACCTTACTAGACGGTAAATTACAGCATCATCTGTGAACAACCTAAGAGAACTGCTCAGATTGTCACCCAGGTCATTTATATAGATCAGGAACAGCAGAGGTCCCAGGACGCTTCCCTGGTGAACACCTGATATCACTTCAGTTTTACTCAATGATTTGCCGTCTATTACCACGAACTGCGACCTTCCTGACAGGAAATCACGAATCCAGTCGCACAACTGAGACGATACCCCATAGGCCTGCAGCTTGATTAGAAGTCACTTGTGAGGAACAGTGTCAAAAGCTTTTCGGAAATCTAGAAATACGGAATCAACTTGAGATCCCCTGTCGATAGCGGTCATTACTTCGTGCGAATAAAGAGCTAGCTGCGTTGCACAAGAACGATGTTTTCTGAAACCGTGCCGATTACATATCAATAGAACGTTCCCTTCGAGGTGATTCATAATGTTTGAATACAGTAGATGCTCCAAAACCCTACTGCAAACTGACGTCAATGATATAGGACTGTAGTTCAATGGATTACTCCTGCTACCCTTCTTAAACACTGGTGCGACCTGCACAATTTTCCAATCTGTAGGTACAGATCTATCGGTGAGCGAGTGGTTGTATATGATTGCTAAGTAGGGAGCTATTGCATCAGCGTAATCTGCAAGGAACCTAATCGGTATACAATCTGGACCTGAAGACTTGCCCGTATCAAGCGATTTGAGTTGCTTCGCAACCCCTAAGTTATCTACTTTTAAGAAACTCATGCTAGCAGCTGTTGGATGGGGTCTTAATGCAATTACAAGCCTTTCACCCCTATATTTTGGTTGATTGCTTTATTATTTCGTGAAACAATTTCTGTTGTATGTATTTTATCATATAAAACATTGCAATTTTTGTGGCTTAAAATTAATTACTTACACAGTAATTTGCAATGAATTTTTTTGATCTAATTATGTTTACTTCTTTATAGTCTTCATTAATTATTATTGATATGTACATATTATAAGCAATACTTCTTGTAATAGGTAATCTATTTTAATTTAGGTACTCCACTATTGCGTAAAAACTTATTTTGTAAATAATCTTTCAGTTTTGTTTTGAAAGAGTTGATAGTATCTGTGTCTTTTAAATGCTGTTGTGATTTCTTATACAGGGTGAGTCACCTAACGTTACCGCTGGATATATTTCGTAAACCACATCAAATACTGATGAACCGATTCCACAGACAGAACGTGAGGAGAGGGGCTAGTGTAATTGTTTAATACAAACCATACAAAAATGCACGGAAGTATGTTCTTTAACACAAACCTACGTTTTTTAAAATGGAACCACGTTAGTTTTGTTAGCACATCTGAACATATAAACAAATATGTAATCAGTGCCGTTTGCTGCATTGTAAAATGTTAAATACATCCGGAGATATTATAACCTAAAGTTGACTCTTGAAACATTGTCCTCACTTCATTGCAGGGGCCCAAACAGCTGCAACATACATCGTGTTTCTACAGAATGATCTGACAACGTTGCTCTAAAATGTCCCACTGGAAACGTGTCGACATATGTGGTATCAGCATGATGGTGCACCTGCACATTCCGCAATTAACACTAGGCGACCCTTGACAGGATGTTCGACGGGCGTTTCATAGGACGTGGAGGACGCATAAATTGGCCAGCCCGTTCTCCTAATCTTATAACTTCTTTCTGTGGGGTACGTTAAAGGAGAATGTGTACCGTGATGTGCCTACAACCCCAGAGGATATGAAACAACTTATTGTGGCAGCCTGCAGCGACATTACACCAGATGTACTGTGGCGTGTACGACATTCATTACGCCAGAGATTGCAATTGTGTGCAGCAAATGAAGGCCACCACATTGAACATCTATTGGCCTGACATGTCGGGACACACTCTATTCCACTCCGTAATTGAAAACGGAAACCATGTGTGTACGTGTACCTCACCCCTCATGGTTATGTACATGTGTGTCAGTGAAAAAGACCAATAAAAAGGTATTAGCATGTGGACGTAATGTGCTGTTCCAGTCTCTTCTGTACCTAAGGACCATCACCGTTCCCTTTGGATCCCTACGTAATTCGGTGCTCTCCGATACACACGATCGAACAGCGGAGGAGTGGTGCTCAAGCGTAAACTTTAGGTTACAATATTTCCGGATGTATTTAACATTTTACAATGCAACAAACGGCACTGATTACGTATTTGTTTATATGTTCAGATGTGCTAACAAAACTAATGGGGTTCCATTTAAAAAAAAAGGTAGGTTTGTGTTAAAAAACATACTTCCGTGCATTTTTGTATGGTTTGTATTAACCAATTACACTAGCCCCTCTCCTCACGTTCGGTCTGTGGAATCAATTCGTCAGTATTTGATGTGGTATACGAAATATATCCAGCACTAATGTTAGGTGACTCACCCTGTATAATATGATAACATTGTACAATAAACTCAGCCGAGTTCAATCTTTTTTCTGTCGAGATGCAAATTGTAGCAGTTTATACTTCCGTAATCATGTACTAAACAATTTTTAACATAGTAGTCAGTATTTTTTTAACATACACAGCACAGTCAATATTTCCAACAGTTTAGAAAGTTTAAGGCAGTTAGCCATATTTCCATCCTTTGTCATTATACATAATGCTCTTTTTTGCAGTCTGACAACAGCTTGAATATTTTTCTTATTCACTGTCCAAAAAATTATGCCTCAGCTAATAACAGAATGAATATAAGCAAAATAAACTGAGCTGAAAGATGAAATACCACATACTGATGTAAGAATTCAGAGATTTTATTGCAAAGTATTTTTACATGTTCTTTCCACATTAATTGACAGTCAACCTGCATTCCCTGAAATTTTGTGCTTTCTGCACATTGTATAACTTCATTATTTATTTACAGGTTGTTGTAATCTGGCTTTTTGTTTATGTAGAAGGCCAAAGTGCTTGTTTTTTTATAAATTAAGAGTGACTTTACTGTTTATTGCCCATCTCCTATTCCACTTCATAAATAGAAAGAACGAAGACAAGTATGAAATAAAAACAAACTCTCATTTATTTAGTTACATAGACGAACCACATCTTCAAGAAAATAATATAGAAGCTGCAGTATCGATATATGCGATACTACCCCTGCCACGAGACGAAATGCAGGTTGGCAGCAAAGTTGCTGCGGGCCGCCACGCGGCAGCCAATAGAAGAAGAGCACCGAGTCTTCCTGCTGAGAAGACGACGAGCCATACCGCAGACATACACCAGCTAGCTAGCGGGGAAGAACAAATTATCTATGAACATTGTATCCTGTACTTTGCTTCGCTCAACATATCAGAAGTTATGTAATCTGTTTATTTCTCTTGAAACAAGTTATTACTAACTGTTTGCTTTGTGTTGCATATCCTCACATCCTAGAAAACTTCCTCACATTGAACCCACACTTTTGCTCTGCTTATCCACTAAGGATACAGCAGAAGCAACTAAGGAATGGCAGAAAATATAAAACCACCACTAACATTAGGGTTTTATTTAACAGAACACATCACACTAGGGCTTGTACAGTGTTGTTACACATTTCATAAAATGCATAAATAAATCCTCTTAACTATGTTTTCTGCCCCACACATGGGAACAAATAGTTATTGTAAAGTCTTCTGCACTGTCTAGTTCCATGAAGTGATCTACATATGGCTGACACAGCACTTTCAGTTCTGTTAGTGTGTGCACCTGTATCATCATACTTAAATGTCACTTTGTGATTAACAGTAAAATGTGTTAATTCTTTATCATTCAAACATTTGGATTCCCTAAAAACTTGGAAATTAGTGTTATTCCCAGAAGGGTGTATTCTTTGACATTACCAAGCAGCACCTTCTTTGTACACTTGCAAACAACTTTGGAGAAAACTTTCGTGGGTCCATCTTCCAATTTCTTGAAATGCCCATTTTCCTAATTTTGTTGTTGTTATTGTTACTGCCAGATCTCCTCTTTTAAATGTATTCTTATCGATTTCCACACTAAGTCCATCACCACCAAGTTTCTAATTTTCTTTAAAATATTTCAATATACACTTCTCTGTGAAAGCTTTTCCAATCTACTTCTCAGATTATTGCAGTTCACCAGTTTAAAAAATTTGTGCACCTTTTCAACCAGAGGAAAGTTAGCCAAGTTTCTTGCAAATCTTAATTTACTTCCCTCAAACCAAGAACTTTTGTGAATGCTGAACCTGTCTCCTATAAGTTTTTTTGCCGCTTCACTGCACCCCATATATATCTTTCGTACCAGAAATGAGTCTCATATCATAGCACACTTCAGACATTTTCCGTCACTGGATATAAATTCATAAGACATATACCAGGTAACAATATTGCCTTTGTGCTCAATAAAGACAAGGTCCCTGAATGAACTCATTTGGAGGTTGTGGCTCAAAACGCAATGAAGTGAAATCCAATTGTCCACTCTAAGGGTGCTTGCTTTCTCAGACTGAAGTCATCTGTTTCAATATTTATAATTAGCTACTTACAAGAACACCAAATGCAGCAGTACTAGAGACTGGGATGCCACCTGTCTGCTTTGACTAATGCTGTCATCACTGAGCCAAAACCACCTATTTTGAGCACCTCCACAATTACAACTGTAACATCAATCACAACATGCATGAAATTATGAATATCACCTGATCCACTACATTCACCAAACCCAATGAAACTAGTAGGACAACCACAGGAAACAGATTTTGGGTGGCGACAAACTAAAACTAGAGTAATAAAAACAACAACATTGGTCAATATGCAACACCTGAAAGAAAAAAACTTGAAATTTTGAAAAATTAAAACCCAACAGAACCATAAAAACACACACTGATCAACACAAGAACACCGAGTACATGGAGCAATGGAAATAATTTAATTATGGGAGGAAGTAGGTGGATCAATGTTTATTATTAATAGAATAGCATCTTCAGTGCCTAAACCAGGATACCAATAAATCCCCCCCCACAGCACGCCCAACAACAACAACTGGTCTCCCAATCTGCAGCTGACCTTTACAGCTCTACTGTAGACCTGGATACCACAAACACATGCCCTCCCCCTCACACACTGACAAACTTAAAATACCAAACGTAACAATCTAATTCCCCACACCTGAAAGCAACAATGTACAAAACCCCTAACTTATTACATTAAAAAAAATTAGAAAAGCATACTCACCATAAGAATGAACTTTCACCTACACCTAGACTGGCCCAATGTAACACTCTCACTCTCGCATTCCAGCAAACACCCACACACATACAGACACACAACCACACACAAACAAATATATACAAAAAAAACCTCACCTCAAATCTCCCATGTCCCAGCCACACCCCATTCCCTACATAAAAAAATGACACCACACACCACATTCCCACCTATGGAAACACACAACACCCCCTCAAGAAAAATCACAAACATACCAAAACGTTACACCCCAAAAATAGAATAAAAATGGCTCCTACCCCACATTTGGCCTATAAGTATTCCCCACCTCCCTTATGGAAGACTTAAATGGACAATACTCATCAGGCACACTTCTCCTCCAACAGTACTCATCAAGATGAGACTGCAGAGTCAAAGTGTGCCTCTTCCCCATCTCTATGGCAGGATTAATGGATCCCGAATCGTACCTGTACATGCACCTGGCGAATAAATCTTTAACTCAGCACTATGGTTAACTGTCAAATGATACCATCTCCATGTACCCCAACCCCTTGCATGAAGAAAAAAACACACACACACACACACACACACACACACACACACACACACACACACACACACACACACACACACACACAACCTATGTCATAAAAGATATATATGCTTAAAAGAATCTATGCAGGTATTATCAAAGCTGCCATTGCTGTCTATTTATCACCGCCAATACTATACTATACAGGTAGTCACACAATACAGTTATGTAGACCTCGAGTTACATTACCGACTCAACTGTCACTTCAACATGCATTTTATATTCACATTTATTGACTTAAACAACTCACAACCAAACCTTCTAACCTAACCTAGACCTTGGGCTCTCTCACCACAACCAAAATTTTTGCTTTTAAATTTGTTGGCTTTGCCAGCTCACAGTCATGCAGT
Organism: Schistocerca serialis cubense; assembly: GCF_023864345.2. Lineage (NCBI taxonomy): Eukaryota > Metazoa > Arthropoda > Insecta > Orthoptera > Acrididae > Schistocerca > Schistocerca serialis. The sequence continues at coordinate 64,155,042 of NC_064648.1, forward strand.
TACTTCCATTCTAATCTACATCTCAAGTTATAGTACAGATATTAACAGAAACGCCAGGATCCTGCAATAGTATAAAATAAAGAATCAGCCATAACCAGTGCTTTTTTTCTAAAAACGCAAAGTTTGAGGGTACTCCGACATTGGATATAATGCATCGAAAGTTACTTATAACTGAAGCATGGGATACCACCCGTCTGTTTTTAGCCATAATCAACATGTTGAACTGCAAAAAAAAAAAAAAAAAAAGGTGGTATCACACTCTTCAGTTGACTTTCAGCTCAAAGGAAGCAGGCACTACCGAGAAACACCCAAACATACAAGTGAATGTGGTATCGAACACTTCAGTTTATATCATCTCAAATGAAGCAAGCGATTCCCACCAACCGTTTAACAATAAAAGAAAATGCTATCGTACACATCAATTGACCTATAATACACCTCAAATGAAACAGGTGACTCCAATCAACACTCTGACATACAAAACAATACAAGGAAATATTACCGAACACATATTTTAACCTATAAAACACCACTAAAAGTCACAATACATCAAAAACCATTCACACCTATCATCAACTACAATAGAAACTACATTACAAAAATCTTTTGTAACCTTGTTTGGCTCCTGAAATGGCAGAGATGATGGGTGGTATCCTGTGCTTCAACTGACCTAATTTTTAATACAACTGAAAATTTATTTAACTATAAAACTACAGTGTAACTTACATTATTTTATTTATTTATCGTATGGCAATACAGACACATAAGAAACAAATAGACAAATCACTAATATAACAAACGTTAATAATTGCAAACCAACATTACTAATATAACAAAGTTTACGGATTACAAACAAACATCAAGTCTATTAATATAATCTATCAACTCTGGAGTTGCGAGCAGGAAGTCGTTGGGGCTCCCATTATAGGCTCTTCTGGAACACTCTTCAACGATGTGGCTGATGGTCTGATTTTCTCTGCAGTCACACTGAGGGGATGGTATTTTATCCCATTTATACAGGGTGTAAGCACATCTGCCATGACGAGTTCTTATCCTATTTAGAGTGGACCACGCTTTGCGTGGTAGGTCAAAACCAGGTGGCTTTTGTGTGATGCAAGGCATGTTATGATTTTGCCATGCATTCCATTTTTCAGACCATGCACTTGTGATACTGAAACCTTCTTGTACACAGTTCCTTGCTGTTCTTGTTGGCGGGTTCCTAGATCAAAGCCTATTAGTGTTTGCAGCCTCAATGTCTTGGTGGATTGGCAGGATTCAATTTCCCACGATGTTTTTGTATTCACATACGAGGGCGTCAGTACGTCGCAGGTGTGGCGGCGGGATGTGGCTTATATTGGTAGCCATTGCGTTGGAGTGGGTTTAATTACTCCAGAAATCATCCTTAGAGTGTTATGCAACTGGACATCCACCTTTTTAACATGTGGGCTGTTTAGCCAAATCGGAGCACAGTATTAGGCAGCCGAGAATACAATTGCTAAAGCAGAGGTGCGGAGAGTTGAGGCCGTTGCTCCCCAGGTAGTACCACAGAGCGTTTGAATAAGGTTGTTTCTTGTCTTTAATTTTTCGGCAGTCTTTGTTAGGTGCTCTTTAAAAGATAGTGTTCTGTCCAGTGTCATGCCCAAGTACTTTGGAGTTTTATTATGCCTGAGAACGGTGTTTTCAAATTGAATGTTGAGTTCCTTTCCAGCGAGTTTGTTGTTGAGATGGAAGCATTTGGTTGAAGTGTCCACTTACGGAAATATTCACCAATTATCTTCAGGTCTTTCGTTAGGATATCCTCAGATGCTTCAATTGTGCTACATCTTGTAGCGAGGGCCCAGTCGTCAGTATACCCAAACTTCCTTGATTGTGTTTCCGGCAGGTCTGCAATATAGAGGCTAAACAGCAGTGGTGCAAGCACTGATCCTTGTGGTCAGCCATTCTTTAGTTTTTTGATGGAGCTGTAGCCAGTGTCCATACTTATTTGGAACACCCTATCATTGAGCATGCTGTCTATTAAGCGTGCTATAGATTTGCAAGGAATTACTCGAAGAATTTTGTACATGATGCCTTCTCTCCACACAGTGTCGTAAGCTGCTGAGAGGTCAAAAAAGGGTGTAAAGCTAGTTTGCGTCTGTAGTATAACACTACACATGCACCCTTGGTAATGCTAAATGAACTAGTACATACTGGCAGTCAGATAATCTGAGGATCTCCTGACCATAAGACACTTTCAGTAACTTACATTAATAGCATGTCGGTGGCATCACTTTACCCACCAAAAACTGTACTGGTATCGTTCGTATTGCAATTACCAACACGAAAAAATGAAATAAAAAATTTACATCCGTGAAGTAAATATTTGGCACTATTCCAAGTTCTCAACATCGTAAAAAAATTACTTTGTTGACGAAAAAGTTTAGGGGTACGCATCCCCCAGAAAAACAGCACTGATGGTAACAACTAACAATAGTCTGTAATCAATACCAAAATTATGTATTTCATACAAATTACTTTTGTCACAAAACAAAAATTTCCATAATTTATGGAGTTCCAACAGTTTAGGAAGTTCCCACAGTAACTATTTCAACATGAAAGTGCCAAACTGTTCCATACTTCAACAACAGAAATTCCAAGATGCAGCAAACTACAAAATGAATAAAGGACTGCCCATACAATGCACATAATTCATAGCAATCTCTTACCAACATTGCATTCCACATTTCAGAATAATATTTCACCATATATATTGCTACCAGTACACACAAATCGGTGAAGAAATTATACTGGTATAGCAAAAATGAAGGGCAGTCCACCACATTCATGAGCATCTGTCACCACAATCAAAATTCCATATTTTGTCTGAATTAATTAGTGACATCCTGTCACCAGTACAAATTTTCAGTAGTTTCCATATATTAATTAATATCTATTTCAATACAAAATCATTCAAGAACTGTACACATTGACTGCTACATAGGAACCTCTATATATACCATTAATGTTAATATATGGCAAAATCTGTATGTGAAGAAGTAACACGATTAATTGACGTTTCCCAAGTATCAGCTTGTCAGTGGCCCCATGTACTATACCTAAATTGGCTGTCTCCAACCACATAATCACATATGTGCTATATCACAAACAACGGATGTGTTTGGATGACCTACAGCAGCCTTTAGCTCTGTGTACCGCAGAAAACACACTGCTGTTAAGCCATTTCACCATCAGTCTCAGATGCATCATTTTGCCTGTCTTGTTTCTTCACAGAGATTCTACTTTATTTCTACTTACCATTACTGTAACACCTTATTGACATTATTAATAAAACAATTTCTTGTTACAGCCTCTTTTGAAATAAGTCCTGTTAATGCAGCAAATTGTAAAGCTGAAGCCACATTATGATTCAACAAGTTTCTAGCCATGGGCACTACCTTCCATTATTATTATTTTTTTTTTTTTCCAGATATATGCAGCTGACAAATTTGGAGTCGGTACAGATCCACTATGATTTTACATGATTCAGTGGAACTGTGTTGTGGCTCTTTGTATTTTGTTTCATGGTGGTCTCAGACAATATTTTTTGTAACAACAAACAATTCTTAATGTCCTTTAACATGCCTTGCAGTTCTGCAGCATAATACAGTTTTCGGTAGACAAGAAGGAATGCTTAACTTTACACTTCACCTGGTTCTGAATAGAAATAATTCCCAGAATTCCACATACGACAACACTGATATTGCTTTAAATAAACTTCACTATTATATCTTGATTATACAAATGTTCAGCTGTCTTCCACAAGATGTTCTGATGATAGTTTGGGACTGCAGAGTTCCCAGTTAAAACTGAAATCACAACCAGCATAAGGTAACTTGCCTGGAAAAATACTAACCACTTTCATGAAGTTTACATGGCTCTTACTAAAAAAAGTGAGTTCTTAATGGTATGAAAATTGTAATATGTAGGCGTGATCCTTGCTGAAGAATGATACACAACTAATCACATTAGTTCACACATTTTCTTTATTACAATTTTTTTGTGAAGATTAGCAAATTACATTTTTATATGTCAATCTATGTGCTGACTATTTTACTTAGACCCTTGAAACTTTAAGTTCACATCAACAACATGTTCATCTAAAATGTAGCCTACACTCGTGTCATTTTGGCCACAAGTTTTTATTCTAGAAATAATTGCATCTGATAATCAAATTAAAGGCTACTGTTTTATAATTAATCAGTATGTATCTTCCTTCCTGTAGATAGTACTTTAGTGTCTAGTCTTCTCTCCTCTGAATAGCACCCAGAAACATACCAAAAATTTGAGATTTTTTTTTTTTTTTTTGTGGATAAAATAAACAAGTCAGAAAAATTAATTATTGGGAAAGTCAATGTAAAGTTATATTTCATCTATAGCTTGGCTCTGTTGTTACTGTGCGGTTGCATAATCTTCTTGATTTACATGTTCCTCATCTTCTCACTTGCTTTTCTTATTTGCCTTTGCCATCTGGCATCTTTAGTTGCCTCGAGATCCCACTTTCCAACTTCGGTCGCTCTCTTGGAATGAACTGTCACCAACAGTGCCTGTCTCATATTAAACCCAACATATATTCCTAGCAACTCTAGCAATTCTCACCTGCGAACTGCTCCACATTAAAATGAATTACAGGCACAACTTTTGAGAATAACAAAATAGCAGCAACATAAACTACATGGAATGTTTGTAAAGAAAACAACACTCTAGGACCAAAGATAGACAAGGGAATCATAGGATCTTCACAAAGTGTACCTTCTAACAGTGCTTTGAATTGAAGAAACAGTTGCATAATATATGTTTCTTGGACATAAATCTTTACACAATTTTTGAACAAAACTATAAACATTGAATTAAGATGAAAAAGAATGAATAAATTTTTTGAGGCAGATTCACGGGCTAGTTACCTTAAACTTTGCACCACAAAAACCAAAGCATGGCTCGCAAGCTGCATCTCTGCTTAACTCTTCACTCACAAATCCTATGTATGTTTTTCAACCTTTGTCATCCTCAACAAAATGCCTAACTGCGATTTCATTTAATGAAAATACACACTATTTTCTGCACATCTTCAAACTCCAGCTTTACTCTGTATCTGGTTTCAGTCCTCTTCACCAGTATTCTTTCTATCAGCAGTGGGTAACTGGTGCTCCTCAGTAATTCATAACCGTTTGTACCACCAGAAAATTTCATTTGCAGAGAAAACCACAGTTTCCCTTGATTCAGAAACTCTTAGTATTTCATCTGGTTTGAATGTAAAAGTGTGTTAAGCTTGCTGTTCTTTGCAGTTACCTTCTCTTTCATCATCATCATCATCATCATTTGGGAAGAGAGAAAAATATTTTATACAGGCCTACTGCACAGTTTAGTAACATGCAAATGATCATTACTGTAAAATTATCACAGGTTTATTTTATTAATGATGAAAGTGACATCACTATAACAACTCACCTGCTGTCAGTATCTTTTTCAGCAACTCCAAATTTATAATATCTTGTTGCATTCACATGTTTCTTCCTCGAGCAGTTCAGTGGCTGAAAATATTTCACAACCAATAATGTTTAAATAAGGATCAAAGTCGAAGCAGCCTTTTCAGTAATTATTTTGTGAGTATCAGGCCTATGTTGCCTTAAACGGATCTGCATGTAAATTGATCTTAACTGTCACAGTTACAAACATTTCATTTTATCAATGGCATTTTAGCCACTACATTCAGTTTGCTGTGAAGCCAAGGCTTCTTTCTTTACAATATTCTCAACTTCAAAATCGCACTTGCACATACTGTGCCTGCATAACACAACGAACTGGTGTGTCAGGTGTGACGCTTGCTATCTTCGAGTTTGGTCTTTATATGAAGCCACAAAGTGTACAAATCCATCTCGTCGTAAAAATGCAAGCCAGGGCTTCTCGGCGTACCGGTAATTCAGAGCATAAGCTACTCGCCACTAATTTCGCATCCACAAACTGAAATCATTCCCGGCTGCACAAGGGACGAGAATAGTTTATCATTACTAACTTACATTCTACAACTTAAAATAAAAGTTAACAATTGTGGTCTGTCAAAAATATGGATACGTGAAAAGTGGGAGATATTGATTGATATCTTACTTTCATTAATTTATTTTCGGTTATTATACTTCGGCTTGGTTATTTACGTTTGAAAGACTGGTTTCGAAGGATTTCGGACTTTAAATTTCGTAGCAATTGCTTTTCGTTTTAACCTCTTCCAGCAGCCATCTCTTAAACTGTAACTGTGAATCCTAGAAGCGAAGCTTAAACAAATCGGAAACATACACATTGTGCCAAAAACACACAATGTTTCAGCTGTAATTATTCTCACCAATTAATTCATGTACTTTCTCCACCTCACCTACAGGTCTGTAACCATTTTGCTCTTTGATGTTTAGCTGCAGGAAATCCGAATAACCTGAACCATTTAGACGAAGTGCTACAACAACCTGGTGCAGCGCAGCAGCCTACTTCTAAATTTTCTAACCAAAATTTTACTTTCTGCTCACGAGCAATACACGAGGACTGTCTGCTACTCTGCTACAGTCCCTAACAAGCATGCCATTGCAAGGATAGGAAGAGAAGACTTGTCCTGCCATCTGTTGGTAAACACAAACAACAGATGTGTGGAGACGAGCTTAAAGCGGCAGTTGATTTTATGTCGCATTTTGAATTTTTTGTAAAATAATTTGTTGTGAAACATAATTTAGCATCTTATAATTTATAGCTCATTATTGAAGTTGGTTTAAGCTAAAGTTTAATTTCAAATATTTACCGTAAGATTGTTTCATACTCGTTGGCAAATATGATACCAAAGGCGCTATAGTTCCCGGGTAGTACGCAGAACGTATCTTAAAAGCGCGCGCTAAACACTTGTGAATTTTTGGAAGGCTTGGAATTCCATAAGGTCTAAGCCTAAAGTATTCAACCGAGTAATAGCGAAGAGTGGACGATGGCACTGCATTGGCATGTTCACTTTGAATTCTTGTAGTTGTCGTGGGTACGAGATCGCGTGTGTTAGAAATCACGGTGATTGAGAAGAGACACATATCATAATAACAGCTTTACAGAATTTATCTGCGATTTCAGTAATAATGAGCAGTCGCAAGTAGCATTTCACATGCAACGCCGTGTGCCATCTTATGGCCGAATTTCGTGCTGCTTTTTGTAAACGTGGTGTCATGCTATGGAATTAGCTACGATTTCAGTGACAAGTCGCGGCGGATATGCCCCAACCCCCCCCCCCCCCCCTTTCCAGTACTCCTCTTGCAATATGCTGATGACACCGCATTCCTCGCCCTCGCTCCTACCCTCCAACGGTCCTAACGCCTTCTCCAGAATCACCTTGACCTTTTTGCTGCATGGTGTAACCAGTGGCTCCTGAAACTCAATCCTTCCAAAACCCAGGCATCATCGTAGGTCGTACCACTCGCTCCTTCCGGCTCCTGGATTTCTCCCTTACTGTCTGTGCCTGTCCTGTCCGCCTCACCCCCACCCTCACCTACCTTGGCCTCACCATTGACCGTCACCTCACCTGGATCCCTCATCTCCGCTCCATCCAATCCAAAGCCCACAACCGCCTCCGCCTCCTCAAACTCCTCTCTGGCCGGACGTGGGGGTTGCACCCCTCTACCATCCTCCACACCTACAAATCCTTAATCCGTCCCATCCTCTGTTATGCCCGTCCTGCCTGGATATCTGCCACCCCCACCCCCCCCCCAAATTCTGTAAGTCCTTACAGATCCTTGAGCGTCATGCACTCCGTCTCGCCTTCCGTATACGCCTCCCGTCCCCCACGCGGATCCTCTATGATCTCATTCCTTTCCCCCATCTGCTCCTATTCCTCGAACATATCCGCATCCTCTACACCTCCCGCCGTCTTGAACCCCCTCACCCCTTGGTTGCTCCTCTCCTCTCCCATCCCCGCCCCCTGCCACGCCTTCACCGTTGTGTCCCCCCTACCCTCCATCTCTCCACCCTACATCTCCTTTCCCAAGGTGGCTTCCATCAACTCCCCCTCCCGGACGATGCCCTCTCTCCCCCCATTTATCCCTCCTATCGACTCTGATCCTCACCCCCTCCTTCCTCCGTCCTTTCCCTGGGCTCCCTCTTCCTCCCCCCTTCCATCCTGTGTTTTCTCCCCGCCCAACCTCCCCTATGTCCCTTCTCCTCCCCCACCCCCCGCGTCCTTTTGCATTCCCCTCCTCTGCCTTCCCCACTCCCTGGCACGTCTGCTCAGCACCCTCCACCCCTCTTATGGGTCCTCATTCTCCATTGGCTTCTTTCCCCCCTCCCACCCTTCACTTTTCCTCTCCTTCCCCCCCTTTTTTATTTCTTCATCATCTGTCCAGTTTCCCCCCCACCTGTTCTCGGCTGTGGTATGTCATATTTGTGCCAACTTTTTAGTGCCATGTTTAAGTGAGTGTTCAGTGTTGTGCGTCTTTCCACAGTGTTGCGAACAGAAATCATGCTGTCGCTGGGTGTGCATTTTATATCTTGCGAACAGAAACCAGACTGTCGCCGTATTTTTTTAACTGTCTGTCTGTTATTTCTCTGCTTCTTGTGTATTTTCTTAGCATCATCAACCCTGTGTTTTATGTTTTAAGTTCTAGAATTTTCTGCCATTTTACCTTTAAGTCACCGATTTTATCGCCAACTGTTATTTTTTATTATCTTCATCTTTTTAACACCCATTCTGTAGGCTGAAGAGCGGCATAGTAAGCTGCTGCCAGCCCGCCCCCTTTGGGGGGAATTGAAATTCAATAAAGAAAAAAAAACACTAACACTGAAGATGGCGATGGCACAGGTGAACGATGGAGTGTGACGGTGAACACAGAACACTAAACACTACGGCACACGCGAGACACTGATGGCGATGATCTCCGGCACGCGAATGTCCACTTAAGCGTGTGTGAGTCCGGGGACCTGCCAAGAGGGGAAGAAGGGTGAGGTGGGGGAGAACAAAGATGCCAATGGCGGTGGAGATGGGGGGAGGAGGAGAGGGACAGGGGAGGGGAAGCCCGGGGGAGGAGTGGGGAGAAATGGAGGAGGGAGGGAAGAGGGTGAGAAGGGTGGGAGGGTGCCCAAAGGAGCAAAAACAGGAAGAGATAGGGAGGATCAAAGTTGGTAGGAGGGGTTGATGAGGGGAGGGGAGGAGGGCATCATCAGGGAGGGGGAGCTGGTGGAAGCCACCTTGGGAGAGGGTAAGGAGGGTGGAGAGATGGAGACTGGGTAGGACGTGGGAATACAGGCGCAGCAGCGGGCGGGGGCGGGAGAGGTTGGGCGAGACAAGCGGGTGAGGGGGATCGAGTTTGCGGGAGGTGTACAGGATCCGTATCCTTTCAAGGAAAATGGAGAGGTGGGGGAACGGAATGAGATCGTACAGGATCCGCGTGGGGGAGGGGAGACGGATGCGATAGGCGAGGCGGAGAGTATGGTGTTCAAGGATTTGAAGGGATTTATAAAAGGTAGGGGGGGGGCGGAGATCCAGGACGGAAGGATGTAACAAAGGATAGGGCGGATGAGGGATTTATAGGTGTGGAGTATGGTGGAGGGGTCCAGACCCCACGTACGACAGGAAAGGAGTTTGAGGAGACGGAGTCGGGAGCATGCCTTGGCTTGGATTGTCCGGAGATGGGGGGTCCAGGAGAGTCGACAGTGACGACAAGGTACTTAAGGGTGGGGGTGAGGGCGATAGGACGGCCATAGATGGTGAGATAGAAATCAAGGAGGCGGAAGGAAGGGGTGGTTTTGCCTACAATGATCACCTGGGTTTTGGAGGGATTGACCTTGAGCAACCACTGGTTGCACCAAGTGGTGAACCGGTCAAGATGGGATTGGAGAAGGTGTTGGGAACACTGCAGGGTGGGGGCGACGGCAAGGAAGGCGGTGTCACATGCCTACAGGACTTCGCAATATTAACACAGCACAGCCCAGACATCTATATAAGTGTAATGAAATGAAAACAATATTATTGAGTCATATGAACCCCTCACTATTGTTCTGACACAGTTCAAGACTCTGGCGAAAAATTTTACACATGGTGTTGTACACGCCAACTGCACTCACAAGAACAAAATATTTTCGCATTCGGAAGAGAAAGTTGGTGACCGAAATTTCGTAAATAGATTTCGAAGCGATGAAAAACGTCTTCGCTTTAATGACTTCCATCCCAACTTGTGTATCATATCTGCCACACTCTTTCCCCTATTACATGGTAATACAAAACGAGCTGCCCTTTTTTGCACCCTTTCGATGTCCTCCGTCAATCCCACCTGGTAAGGATCCCACACTGCGCAGCAATATTCTAACAGCGGACGAACGAGTGTAGTGTAAGCTGTCTCTTTAGTGGACTTGTTGCATGTTCTAAGTTGCCTGCCAATGAAACACAACCTTTGGCTTGCCTTCCCCACAATAGATCAGGAACAGCAGAGGTCCCAGGACGCTTCCCTGGTGAACACCTGATATCACTTCAGTTTTACTCAATGATTTGCCGTCTATTACTACGAACTGCGACCTTCCTGACAGGAAATCACGAATCCAGTCGCACAACTGAGACGATACCCCATAGGCCCACAGCTTGATGAGAAGTCGCTTGTGAGGAACGGTGTCAAAAGCTTTTCGGAAATCTAGAAATACGGAATCAACTTGAGATCCCCTGTCGATAGCGGTCATTACTTCGGGCGAATAAAGAGCTAGCTGCGTTGCACAAGAACGATGTTTTCTGAAACCGTGTTGATTACGTTTCAATAGATCGTTCCCTTCGAGGTGATTCATAATGTTTGAATACAGTATATGCTCCAAAACCCTACTGCAAACCAACGTCAATGATATAGGTCTGTAGTTCGATGGATTACTCCTGCTACCCTTCTTAAACACTGGTGCGACCTGCGCAATTTTCCAATCTGTAGGTACAGATCTATCGGTGAGCGAGCGGTTGTATATGATTGCTAAGTGGGGAGCTATTGTATCAGCGTAATCTGAAAGCAACCTAATCGGTATACAATCTGGACCTGAAGACTTGCCCGTATCAAGCGATTTGAGTTGCTTCGCAACCCCTAAGGTATCTTCTTCTAAGAGACTCATGCTACCAGCTGTTCGTGTTTCAAATTCTGGAATATTCCATTCGTCTTCCCTATGTTAGTTGGGTTTAAGTAGTTCTAAGTTCTAGGGGACTGATGACGTCAGCAGTTAGGCCTCGTAGTGCTCAGAGCCATTTTTTTGAACCATTTTTTTGGTTTCACGCCCTGTGCCCTTTACTCAAACCGTCGCCCTCGCTGCCTCCTCGCTATGGCATCATTCGGTACCTAACACAGATCAGAGCAGTGGCGTGTGGTAATGCGGTCGACACTCACATTGGAAGGTTACAGATGGTGCAGAAGCCAGTCCTGCACCTGACTAAACTGCTGCACTAGGACACCTACATCCCACTGCCGTGGGAGAGATTCGAGCAGATGGCGCGTCAGATCTACGAGGAGAACTTTCTCACAATAGGCTCGTCTGTGACTCGGGCCACCAAATACACCACAGGCCAACCCCACGTTGTGCTGACCTACGGCAGCAGACTGAGGATGACACGCCGGAGGAAACTCCATAAAGAGGGGCACATCGATATCAACAGGAAGTACTGCAGGAATAGCGCATCAGCCACCCGACACAGTCGAGTCCACCCACGTTTGCAACTGTGACTCCACACTGTCAGTCGGGAGGAGTAACCTCATGATGACGGCACGGTACGCCGTCGAAAACCAGTTCTACAATGATCGATCAATCCAGCTGCGTACGTGAGAGACTTTCAACTAATCTGAATTGAAATGAAGTATTAATCAAAGTCACACATTCTGAAGCCACATTTTTTTGCTATAGTGCCCATGTACACTACTGGCCATTAAAATTGCTACACCACGAAAATGACGTGCTACAGACGCGAAATTTATCCGACAGGAAGAAGATGCTGTGATATGCAAATGATTAGCTTTTCAGAGCATTCACATTGGCGCCGGTGGCGACACCTACAATGTACTGACATGAGGAAAGTTTCCAACCGATTTCTCATACACAAACAGCAGTTGACCGGCGTTGCCTGGTGAAACGTTGTTGTGATGCCTCGTGTAAGGAGGAGAAATGCGTACCATCACATTTCCGACTTTGATAAAGGTCGGATTGTAGCCTATCACGATTGCGGTTTATCGAATCGCGACATTGCTACTCGCGTTGGTCGAGATCCAATGACTGCTACCAGAATATGGAATCGGTGGGTTCAGGAGGGTAGTACGCAACGCCGTGCTGGATCCCAACTGCCTCGTATCACTAGCAGTCGAGATGACAGACACCTTATCCGCACGGCTGTAACGGATCGTGCAGCCATGTCTCGATCCCTGAGTCAACAGATGTGGACGTTTGCAAGGCAACAACCATTTGCACGAACAGTTCGACGACGTTTGCAGCAGCACGGACTATCAGCTCGGAGACCGTGGCTGCGGTTACCCTTGACGCTGCATCACAGACAGGAGTGCCTGCGATGGTGTACTCAACGACGAACCTGGGTGCGCGAATGGCAAAACGTCATTTTTTCGGATGAATCCAGGTTCTGTTTACAGCACCACCCTGCGTGATGGTATGGGGTGCCATTGGTTACAAGTATCGATCACCTCTTGTTCGCACTGACGGCACTTTGAGCAGTGGACGTTACATTTAAGATGTGTTACGACCTGTGGCTCTACTCTTCATTCTATCCCTGCGAAACCCTAGATTTCAGCAGGATAATGCACAACTGCATGTTGCAGGTCCTGTACGGGCCTTTCTGGATGCAGAAAATTTTCGACTGCTGCCCTGCCCAGCATATTCTCCAGATCTCTCACCAACTGAAAACGTGTGGTCAATGGTGGCCGAGCAACTGGCTCGTCACAATACGCCAGTCACTACTCTCGATGAACTGTGGTATTGCGTTGAAGCTGCATGGGCAGCTGTACCTGTACACGCCATCCAAGATCTGTTTGACTCAATGCCCAGTCGTATCGAGGCTGTTATTACGGACAGAGGTGGTTGTTCTGGGTACTGATTTCTCAGGATCTATTCACCCAAATTACGTGAAAATGTAATCACATGTCAGTTCTAGTATAACATATTTGTCCGATGAATACCCGTTTATCATCTGCATTTCTTCTTGGTGTACCAATTTTAATGGCCAGTAGTGTATTAAACCTTGTTTTGTCTAAAAGCACCAGCCAAATACCGGAGTGTGGAACAGTATCTTTTCTTTTTTTTCAAGATGTTGAATTTTTGGATACATTTTTGCTACATCATCATCTACATGCCTGTCCCCTGTGATGGAATTATCCGCCAACGTTGGCAAACACTGCGGTCAGGAACAGAACTTCACTCTGTAATGTCTTCAGTACCATGCTATAACATCCTCGAGAAATTTATTCAGATATTTTAACACCAATTAATGACTTTTTCGCGTTTTTACAAGATTTCAAATTTGTTTTTCCCTATAACACATTTGACAAATGTCACTGACATGTTGTACTACATCTGGCAGAGCCAACATCTTTGTGCAGAACCAAGTAAGTGGTAATTTGTGCTGTGAACAGAAGTACGTGACAACTGTGAATACGTTTTCTAAGGAACGGTGTCTCCAGTAGGGGAATTTCAAAGAGGAAAAACATCAATTATAAATGCATTTATTGCACAGTGTTTGATAACATTGATTTCGATTTGAGATTTTTCAAAATAATTCTAAACTGAAATTTTTAAACTTATTAGCACATAAAAACTATGGACAATATTCTAACCAGTTCGCCGAAAGCAGCTTTCGACGTCTCTTACCTGCCTATGGAAACTTATTCGACGGCATTCGATTGAAAAAAAAAAGAGTTGACTGTTTTGAACAGTACTGAAGAGGGCACGTGAGAACCTACTGAGCATTAATTCAATGTTCAGCAGGAGTTCTCAGAAGTTTAGTATGTTAGTGTCATTACTGTATACAAATCCTGTGAGTACATCTTCAGTGAAGAGGGCGTTTCAGGTGCTAAAGAGAATCAAAAGCTTTTCTTGAAATTCTACTGCAGAAAAATAGACCGCCTCATCTTGGATTTATTTCAACCGAAGCTCGACTGCTAAAAGAACTCAGAAAGAAAGAACATGCTTTGAAGTACCAAATTTACTTCCCAGAAGAGAAAAAATGGAATTTCAATTCGGCTGATCTTGCAGACGTGATCTACCAAAGTGTCAAATTTGAAGGGTGGGTTTAAAACGAGAAATTAGTTTTTTTCTATAAAAGTTTGCTTATAATGGTATAAACTGACTAATTGTTTCAATATGTATTCTTTCAGTTTAAACTATTAATAGTTGTGATCCCAATCTTCAGTACCAATTTTTTTAATTTAAAATATTTTTGGTTCATGGTGTGGGTTCCTGTAGTCATGTCCTAGTTCATGAACCACGGGCAACGTATGAGTGGCCAAGTAAGTGGTCCCGATACCAGTTACTTTGGAATAAGGCTGGGCATCTCGGACATATTCTGAGTCGTGGTCATCTTTGTGCTCATACGGCAAAGACTACGAAATCCTCCGGTTAGTCCCTCAGCTGTTAGGGGACCCGTGGCAAGTAAGGCTAGCAACCTGCTTCCCTGGTACTTTAAATGTGATGCTGGCAACAATCAGAGCAAAATGCCTCGGACCTTTGGAGGTGACGGAGTCCCGCCTCTAATTGACAAACCAGGAACTCCTAAGATACGACTCGGCAAACGAATGGTAACGAGATGGGGAGCTATTAATATGAATGGTGGCTACTCTGGGAAGAAGGTACAGCTGGCAGAGGCTACAAGTAAGATGGGGTTGGACGTTTTAGATGTTAGTGACATTCGGGTAAGGGGTGAGAAAGAAGAGGAAGTGGGAGAATACAAGGTTTACCTGTCAGGAGTCAAAGCAGGAATAGCACAATGGGGTGTAGGGCTTTACATCAGGAGAGAAATGGAACCCAGCGTAGTTGCAATAAGGTATGTAAACGAACGACTGATGTGGATAGATTTGACAGTGTCTAGCAAGAAAATTAGGATTGTGTCAGTATATTCGCATTGTGAAGGGACAGATCAAGATAATATGGATAGTTTTTATGAGGCACTCAGTGATGTAGTTGTTAGAGTAAAGGACAAGGACAGTGTTCTGCTCATGGGTGATTTTAACGCCAGGATTGGAAATCGAACAGAAGGGTATGAAAAGGTTATGGGTAAATTTGGAGAGGATATGGAGGCCAACAGGAACGGGAAACAACTCTTGGATTTCTGTGCCAGTATGGGCTTAGTAATCACTAACTCCTTTTTTAAACATAAGAACATTCACCGGTATACTTGGGAAGGCAGGGGAACCAGATCTGTCATTGACTATATAATAACAGATCAGGAATTCAGGAAGGCTGTGAGGGACACACGCGTATTCAGGATTCTTTGATGACACTGATCATTATTTAATCTGCAGTGAAATTGGGATTTTGAGGCCGAAAGTGCAGGAGGTCAGGTCCATATGTAGGAGGATAAGAGTGGAGAAACTTCAGGATAAGGGAATCAGGCACAAGTACATAACAGCGATTTCAGAAAGGTACCAGTTAGTTGAATGTAGTCAATTACAGTTATTGGAAAAGGAATGGACAAGGTACAGGTACGCAGTACTAGAAGTGGCTAAAGAATGTCTTGTAACAGTAGTGTGTAAAAGTAGGATGAAGCTAACAGCTTGGTGGAATGACACAGTCAAGGCAGCCTGTAAAAGGAAAAAGAAGGCGTATCAAAAATGGCTACATACTAGAACTCAGGTAGACAGAGAAAGTTATGTTGAAGAAAGAAACAAAGCCAAACAGATAATTGCAGCATCCAAGAAGAAATCTTGGGAAGACTTTGGAAACAGGTTGGAGACTTTGCGTCAAGATGCTGGAAAACCATTGTGGAGTGTAATTAACAGTCTTTGAAAGGGAGGTAAGAAGGAAATGACAAGTATATTGGACAGGTCAGGAAAACTGCTGGTGAATCCTGTTGATGCCTTGGGCAGATGGAGGGAATATAGGATCACATTTGAGGAAGTGGAGAAAATGGTCAATAGATTGCAGTGCAATAAAGCGGCTGGGGTGGATGAAATTAAGTCGGAACTCATCAGTTACAGTGGAATGTCAAGTCTTAAATGGCTACACAGGATAATTGAAATGGCGAGGGGAGTCGGGACAGGTTCCATCAGACTGGACGAAAGCAGAAATCACACCAATCTTTAAACATGGAAACAGAAAAGATTGTAACAACTACAGAGGTATCTCTTTAATCAGCGTTGTGGGTAAAATCTTCTGAGGTATTATTGAAAGGAAAGTGCGAATATTAGTTGAGGACAAATTGGATGTAAATCAGTGTGGGTTTAGGCCTCTTAGAGGTTGTCAGGACCAGATCTGTGGCTTATGGCAAATAATTGAGAAGTGTTACTAGAGAAACAGGGAATTGTATCTATACTTTATAGATCTAGAAAAGGCATATAACCAGGTTCCTTGGCGGAAGTTATTGTCTGTTCTAATAGATTATGGAATAGGAGGCAAAGTTTTGCAAGCAACTAAAGGTCTTTACATAGATAGTCAGGCAGCAGTTAGAGTTGACAGTAAATTGAGTTCATGGTTGAGAGTAGTTCCAGGGGTAAGACAAGGCTGCAACCCGTCTCCACTGTTGTTCATATTATTTATGGAACATATGTTGAAAACAATAGACTGGCTGGGTGAGATTAAGATATGTGAACACAAAATAAGCAGTCTCGCATATGCGGATGACTTAGTTGTGATGCCAGATTCGATTGAAAGTTTGCAAAGTAATATTTCAGAGCTAGATCAGAAATGTAAGGACTATGGTATGAAGATTGGCATCTCCAAAACGAAAGTAATGTCAGTGCGAAAGAGATATAAACGGATTGAGTGCCAAATAGGAGAAACAAAGTTAGAACAGGTGGACGGTTTCAAGTACTTAGGATGCATATTCTCACAGGATGGCAACATAGTGAAAGAACTGGAAGCGAGGTGTAGCAAAGCTAATGCAGTGAGCGCTCAGCTACGATCTACTCTCTTCTGCAAGAAGGAAGTCAGTACCAAGACTAAGTTATCTGTGCACCGTACAATCTTTCGACCAACTTTGTTCAAAAATGGCTCTGAGCACTATGCGACTTAACTTCTGAGGTCATCAGTCGTCTAGAACTTAGCAGTAATTAAACCTAACTAATTTAAGGACATGACACACATCCATGCCCGAGGCAGGATTCGAACCTGCGATCGTAGCGGTTACTCGGTTCCAGACTGTAGCGCCTAGAACCGCACGGCCACTCCGGCCGGCTACCAACTTTGTTGTATGGGAGCGATAGCTGGGTGGATTCAGGTTACCTTATCAATAAGGTTGAGGTTACAGATATGAAAGTAGCTAGGATGATTGCAGGTACTAGTAGATGGGAACAATGGCAGGAGGGTGTCCACAATGAGGAAATCGAGGCAAAACTGGGAATGAACTCTATAGATGTAGCAGTCAGGGCGAACAGGCTTAGATGGTGGGGTCATGTTACACGCATGGGAGAAGCAAGGTTACCCAAGAGACTCATGGGTTCAGCAGTAGAGGGTAGGAGTCGGGGTAGACCAAGGAGAAGGTACCTGGATTCGGTTAAGAATGATTTTAAAGTAATAGGCTTAATATCAGAAGAGGCACCAATGTTAGCACTGAATAGGGGATCATGGAGGAATTTTATAAGGGGGACTATGCTCCAGACTGAATGCAGAAAGGCATAATTAGTCTTAAATGATGATGATGATGATAAAATATTATCTATTTTGAGTGTTATGAGATGAGCCTGTTCCATGATTAACTATTGTTGCCTTAGAATTACAATATACATATTTTAATTAAGTAATAATGAATTAATATGTAATAATAACAAATGTACTATAACAATATAATTAATAATACACTCATGTTCAGAAAAAATAGAACACCTTGAACGACTAGAGACAGGACGTTCATATTTACAGGACATGTACAACAGTATGTTCTGCAGCAATGATTCGCATTTCAGTCATCTCAGTGCAACATGTGCCCTGTTGTCAAGTAGCCACTGGGTCTGCCACAGACTCTGCTAGCTTTTCCACGCGTGATGCCGTCGACGCTTATGAGGCGCGAATAACGTCCTACGGTACAGCCATCCGTGCTGCATTCACCTTGTTCCAAAGTTCATTGGGTCACAGCACTGTAACCATTGTTTCTCCACATCCCACACATTTTCGATCGGCAACAAGTCTGGTGATCTGGCGGGACAGGGCAAAAGGCTGATATCCAGTGACATCGAGAAGGGATGTGTTCGTGCAGCAACATGTGGTCGTTCATTGTCTTGCTGGAAAATGCCATGTAGTGTGTTTTGCAGAAAGGGTATGGCTTCGGGTTGCAGGATGTCATTTGCATTGTTCACACTGGTCACAGTGCCCTGGACGCACAGCGACTGTGACTTGGGGCTGTACCCAGTAGCACCTCACATTGTAAGGACTCGAGTTGGCGCTGTACGTCTTGTGCGAATGCAGTCACTGTGATGCCACTCCCTCTATCTGCAGCGAACAGAAACGCGGCCATCATTTTCAAAAAGGAGGGAACCTGTATTCGTCCAAAAACGTTATCTTATGCCATTCCTGTTCCCAGTGATGCAGTTCCATATACCATTGCCGTCTAGCACATTATTGGACATTCGTCAAAGGTTGGCAGAGAAGTGGGTGATGCGCACGTAACCCGTGCCGTAATAAAAGGCGACGAACTGTCAATCTTGATAGTGTACAATGTTTTCCACTGTTGGGCAAGAGATGAGGAGGACGCAGATCTGTCTTGCAATGCCATTTGGACGATGTGTCAATCTTCTCAGGGAGCAGCCTGGGTGGTGCGACCCGACCCATCTCATCGCGGTCTCTGGCCTTACACGAACCATTCTGCACACACCCGTTGCACTGCCGAAACACTTAGTGTCCCACGATCAGTCGTTTCCCAGATGCTTGTATCATATTCTCCCGTGCCAATAATTCACCCTCTTTCAAACGCATAGACCTGACATACAGTTCACGCAAACGTCTGCGAGGAATCCCGCACGTCAGCTCGAGTCACACTGATCCATTACGTTCGGTTTATAGTGTCAACGACAGCCTCTGGCAGATTTTACCGGTAGATGATGTCGCACCGCGATATCGATATTGACCCCGAACCTGTGGTCCGACACGGTTCACATGCTAATCATTTCTGAGGAATATACTAATGTACATATCCTGTGAATATTAATCTCCCATCTCTAGTCGTTCAAGGTGTTCTGTTTTTTTTCGGAACATTAGTGTATAATTACACTGACGGAAAAAAATCACAACATCAGGTAGGATTTGTGCCAGATAATCTGAAGTTGGTAGGCGAGTTTCTACATCTCAAAGACGACATATGTTCAAATTTCCAGCCAGTCACGTATGGTAGTGCTAGTAGCATCACCATGAGGAAACAAATTGGGGTCAATTTTAATACACTCTGGAGCAGTCACGAGCATTTGTTAGCATTGGGTTTGGCCTTGGGGACTGATGTCGTATGTTAACCAGGGACCTAGAAACGATGGAGAGGTTCGGCCCCCGCCGCAGCCACAGTAGTCCACAACCCCACGATGACTACCGCAGTCCACTTCACTCCTCCGCCGCCCAACACTGAAACGAGGATTATTGTGTGGTTCGGGCCCCTGGTGGACCCCCCCCCCCTCCCCCCCCAGGGAACGTCTCACACAAGACAAGTGTAACCCCTATGTTTGCGTGGTAAAGTAATGGCGGTGTATGTGTTCGTGAAGAACTTGTTTGCGCAGCAATCGCCGACATAGTGTAGGTGAGGCGGAATAGGGGGAACCAGCCCGCATTTGCCGAGGCAGATGGAAAACCGCCTAAAAACCATCCACAGAGTGGCCCGATCACCGGACCTCGACACAAGTCTGCCAGGCAGATCTGTGCCTGGGACCAGGCGCTCCTTCCCACTCTGGAAAGCCGTGCGTTAGACTGCTCGGCTTCCTGGGCGGGCTGAACTGATGTTAGTCGAGAATGCCTTATTGCTGGCAGTGGTGTTCACGAGAATATACAGTCACAAAAACACTTGGCTCCGGACAGGCAAGTGACACTACCGAGAGGGTAGACCGCAGTGTTCATCGTATGGGGCGAATGCCCTGTACTGCATCTGCAGCAACAGTATCAGCGGCAGATGGCACCACAGAAACACAGTGGATGTAACAAATTGATTACCTTGAGGACAGCTCTAAGCCAGATGCCCTGTAGTGTGCCTTCCTCTGACCCCAAACCAGCACCGACTGCCACTTCATTGGGTCTAAGCGAGAGCTCATTAGAGAGCACGGTGGAGGGCTGCTGAGTTTTCTGATGAAAACTAGTTCTACCTCAGTGTCAGTGATGTCTACTTGTCGGTTAGAAGGGGCCAATCAGAGGCCCGAAACCGACCACTCTGCGTGCCAATCACACTGGACCTACACCTGAAGTTACGGTCTGGGCTGCAGATTCATACGACAGCACGAGCACCCTCACGATTATCGGACACACGCTGATTGAGACTTTGTTGGTCAGTCTTGTGATTCGACCTGTTGTGCTGTCATTCGTGAACAGAATTCCAGGGTGTGTTTTCCAACGGGATAATGCTCGCCCAACCATCGTTGTGGTCCGCCCCTGGTAGCTGAGTGGTCAGCGCAACAGACTGTCAATCCTAAGGGCCCGGGTTCGATTCCCAGCTGGGTCGGAGATTTTCTCCGCTCAGGGACTGGGTGTTGTGTTGTCCTAATCATCATCATATCATCCCCATCGACGCGCAGGTCGCCGAAGTGGCGTCAAATCGAAAGACTTGCACCAGGCGACCGGTCTACCCGACGGGAGGCCCTCGTCACACAACATTTCATTACCATCATTGTTGTAACACGGTATGCTCCACAGAGTATCTACATGTTACCTACATCACCAGATCTGCCTCCAGTCGAGCAAATATGGGACATCATCGAATGACAATTGTAGCGTCATCCTCGAACAGCTGTAATCGACCCTGTATTGACCGATGAGGACAGCAGGGGTGGAGCTCTATCCCATAAACTGACATCTGGCAGCTGTACAACACAATGTGTGCACACTTGCATCAAACATTCTGACGGTTAGCTGTTTATTAATATACAAACATTTCATTTTTGGAAAGCCTTATTTCACACTTAAGTTAACCTGTGATCTTTCAATGGTAATCACTTAAATACACTAGTGGCCATTAAAATTGCTACACCACGAAGATGACGTGCTACAGACACGAAATTTATCCGACAGGAAGAAGATGCTGTGATATGCAAATTATTAGCTTTTCAGAGCATTAACACAAGGTTGGCGTCAGTGGCGACACCTACAACGTGCTGACGTGAGGAAAGTTTCCAACCGATTTCTCATACACAAACAGCAGTTGACCGGCGAAACATGGTGAAACGTTGTTGTGATGCTTCGTGTAAGGAGGAGAAATGCGTACCATCGCGCTTCCGACTTTGATAAAGGTCGGATTGTAGCCTATCGCGATTGCGGTTTATCGTATCGCGACATTGCCGCTCGCGTCGGTCGAGATCCAATGACTGGTAGCAGAATATAGAATTGGTGGGTTGAGGAGGGTAATACGGAACGCCGTGCTGGATCCTAACAGCCTCGTATCACTAGCAGTCGAGATAACTGGCATCTTATCCGCATGGCTGTAATGGGTCGTGCAGCCATGTTTCGATCACTGAGTCAACAGATGGGGACGTTTGCAGGACAACAACCATCTGCACGAACAGTTCGACGACGTTTGCAGCAGCACGGACTATCAGCTCGGAAACAGTGGCTGCGATAAACCTTGACACTGTATCACAGACAGGAGCACATGCGATGGTGTACTCAACAACGAACCTGGGTGCACGAATGGCAAAATGTCATTTTTTTCGGATGAATCCAGGTTCTGTTTACAGTATTATGATGGTCGCATCCGTGTTTGGCGACATCGCGGTGAACGCACATTGGAAGCGTGTATTCGTCATCGCCATATTGGCATATCACCCGGCGTGAAGGTATGGGGTGCCATTGGTTGCACTTCTCGGTCACCTCTTGTTCGCATTGACGGCACTTTGAACAGTGGACGTTACATTTCAGATGTGTTACGACCCTTGACTCTACCCTCCATTCGATCCCTGCGAAACCCTACATTTCAGCAGATGCATGACCGCATGTTGCATGTTCTGTACGGGCCTTTCTGGAGACAGAAAATGTTCGACTGCTGCCCTGGCCAGCACATTCTCCTGATCTCTCACCAATTGAAAACGTCTGGTCAATGGTGGCCGATCAACTGGCCCGTCGCAATACACCAGTCACTACTCTTGATGAACTGTGGTATCGTGTTGAAGCTGCATGGGCAGCTGTACCTACCTGTACACACCATCCAAGCTCTGTTTGATTCAATGCTCAGGGGTATCTAGGCCGTTATTACGGCCAGAGGTAGTTGTTCTGGGTTCTGATTTCTCAGGATCTATGCACCCAAATTGCGTGAAAATGTAATCACATGTCAGTTCTAGTATAATATACTTGTCCAATGAATACCCCTTTATCATCTGCGTTTCTTCTTGATGTAGCAATTTTAATGGCCAGTAGTGTATGTATGTATGTACGGTATTCTGCCTTACAGCAGGTATTGTCATGAGTTAAGCCTCTTCAACTTTTGTCTGTCCATAGCCAGTCTTTTCAATTCAAAATATTTGTCTCCATTGATAGTGTCCAGCATCTGATATCTTCTTTTTCCTCTTCCCCTTTTCCCCTCCACCGTTCCTTCTATTCCTTCCTTCAATAAACAGTCCTTCCTCAAACAATGTCCAATCCAGTTCCGTTTCCTCTTTCTGATGACTTTCAGCATGTTTCTTTCTTCTCCAACTCTTTTTAATACTTCTCCATTCCTCACTCAGTCTTCCCATTTCACTTTTTCCACTCTTCTCCATATCCACATCTCTAGTGCCTCCAATCTTCTTTCATTGTCCTTCCTCAACGTCCAGGTCTCCGCACCACATAGTGCAACGCTCCAGATGTAACATTTGACAAGTCTTTTCCTCAGATCTTTGTTTAGTGGTCCACAAAGTAATTTCCGTTTCCTTTTGAATCCTTCTTTTGCCATTGCAATTCTGTTTCTAATTTCTATTGAGCAATACGTATCATCCATTATTACACTTCTCAAATAATTGAAGTTATTCACTAGCTGTATTTCCTTTCGACCTATTTTCGTACAGCTTTTTCTCCCCTTTCCTCCAATTACCATGCTTTTCGTTTTCTTCTTGTTAATCACCATTCCATATTCCTCTAATTTTGTGTTTTGATCATCTAAAATTTGTTCCATCTCTCTTTCACTCTCTGCCATCACAACCATGTCGTCTGCAGATCTTATACACTGCACTCTCAGACCCCCTATACAAACTCCTCTCCTTCCATCAAAACTTTCATTAACAATTACCTCCAAATATATATTGAACAGTGTTCGTGATAAACAACAACCTTGCCTTACACCTCTTCCCAGTTCAATTTCTTCACTCATCACACCTCCTATTCTTATTCTTGCTCTCTCGTTCAAATATAAATTTATTATTAGCCGTCTATCCCTCCAGTCAACTCCATGTTTCCTTAGGATTTCCATCAGTTTGTCCCATCTGACACAGTCAAAAGCCTTCTGAAGATCACTGAACACAACATACACTTTCCTTTTCTTCTCTACGTATCTCTCCCATATCACTCTCAGTAGCCCAATGGCATCTCTAGTTCACACTCCTTGCCTGAAACCAAATTGTTCATCTCCTATTACGCAATTCAGCTTTCCATAATGCCTTCTGTTGAGTGTCCTCAGCAAGTCTTTGACTGCTTGCGATATCAGGCTCACTGTTCTATGTTCCTCACACTTTTTGCTGTTCTATTTCTTTTCTATAGGTATTAAGATACTTTCTGTAAAGTCCTTTTGCCATTTTTCTGTCATGTGTACTTGATTACACAATTCAATCAACTCCATTTTCCCTTCTTTCTCCAATGAATTTAACAGTTTCGCAGGAATCTCATCAATTCCATTGCCTTTCCATTTTTCATCTCCTTCATAGATTCTTCAATCTCACTAGTTAGTATTGCATTTCCTTTGTTATCATCTACAACTTTATCTTCTTCTTCTATCCCAAGGTCTTCTTCACTTAGTTGGCTGTCTACAGCGTATAGCCATCCTATATATTCTTCTCATCTTCTCATTATTTCTTGAGGTTCACTCACCATTTTACCATCTCATGCACCTACTCCCTTTAGTACATTGTTGTTTCTCTTTTCCCTGAATGTCAAATCCATTGCTTCTTTGTCCATCAAATAACATTTTCCTTCTTTCTCAATTTCTCTATCTTGTCACACTTTTCTGTCAGCCATTTCTCCTTTGCTTTTTCTGTCTCCCTTCTTAATTAATTCTTCTGTGCAAATGCACAAATAGTGCCCGAACTCTTACGGGAATTGGCAACGCGCCGCGAGTACTGAGTATAATGGGTGGGGGCACTACGAATGTAGTGCTGGACAATACGTTGAGAATGTGGGTTTCGCAGGTGGCGTGCCAGAGATAAATCCCTGCAGTCGTGCTATCATCTGTGTCCACGGTGGCTCAGATGGATAAAGCGTCTGCAATGTAAGCAGGAGATCACGGGTTTGCGTCTCGGTCGGGGCACACATTTTCATCTGTCCCCGTTGACGTATGTCAACGCCTGTAAGCAGCTAAGGGTGTTCATTTCATTGTAATTTCATAAATTATTTGCGCTGCGAGTATACTCAAATTCCAGTATAATATCAAACACAATTTATTATACAGCCCACACAAATTTATGATGAGATATAGGTTGAAAAAGAACTAAAAGTATAAAAAAAGTATATTCTGTACTTATTTAGCTAGCCATTTGATGATCAGCGACACTAAGGATGACTGTGATGAACTTGAAGATCATCAATCATTCACAAGATCGCTGTTAATACGAGGATGAGTCAAATGAAAACCATAAATATTTTTCATTGTGCAGAAGTGGTACAAAGCTGTATCACTTTTCAACATAATCTCCCCCACGCCCAATGCAAGTCCTCCAGCGCTTACAAAGTGCACAAATTCCTTTAGAAAAAAATTATTTTGTTCGTACGCGCAACCACTCGTGCACCGCATGGCGAACCCCTTCATCAGAACGGAACTTCTTTCCTCCCATTGCGTCTTTGAATGGTCAAAGCATATGTAAATCACTTGGGGCAAGGTCTGCTGAATATGGTGGATGAGGAAGACACGCAAAATGCCGGTCTGTGATTGTTGCAACTGCTGTATGGGCAGTGTGGGGGGCTTGCATTGTCATGTTGCAAAAGGACGCCTGCTGACAGCAATCCACGTCGCTTTGATTTGACTGCAGGCTGCAGATGATTTTTTAGGAGATCCGTGTACGATGCACTGGTGACAGTGGTCCCTCTAGGCATTTAATGCTCCAAAATGACGCCTTTTTCGTCCCAAAAGAGAGTCAGCATAACCTTCCCTGCTGATGGTTCTGTTTGAAACTTCTTTGGTTTTGCTAATGAGGAGTGGCGCCATTCCTTGCTCGCTCTCTTCGTTTCCGGTTGGTGGAAGTGAACCCAGGTTTCGTCCCCAGTAACGATTCTTGCAAGGAAGCCACCACTTCTCGTTCAAAGCGACGAAGAAGTTCTTCACAAGCATCAACACGTCGTTCTCTCATTTCAGGAGTCAGCTGCCATGGCATCCGTTTTGAAGACACTTTGTGAAACCGGAGCACATCATGCACAATGTGGTGTGCTGACCCATGACTAAGCTGTAGACATGCTGCAATGTCATTCAGTGTCACTCGGCGGTTTTCCTTCACTATGGCTTCAGCTGCTGCAGTGTTCTGTGGAGTCACAACTCATTGTGCCCGACCTGGACGAGGAGCATCTCCCACTGAAGTCACACCACTTGCGAACTTCCTACTCCATTCGTAGGCTTGCTGCTGTGACAAACATGCATTACCGTATTGAACCTTCATTTGTCGATGAATTTCAATAGGTTTCACACCTTCACTACGCGAAACCGAATAACAGAACACTGTTCTTCCCTGGTGCAAGTCGCTAGTGGGGCGGCCATATTTATAATGATATTGCGACGATATGTGTGCATCTGCACTATGCTGCCACCTACATGCCATTCTGCACGCTGTTTGTAGCAGGCTTACCAACTTACAGGATAAAGGAGCGAAATTTCGATTTGTTATTACAAATTTTAGGTTTACATTTGACTCACCCTCGCACAATATTTGTAGTTTGATGCACCAAGTACTTTCCTCTTTATGTAGAATTTGAACCTGCGAAGGTGTAAGGTATTCATTCACAAGGGGGATTTGTCTGTTTTACGTGCGAATTTTTTTGAGGTTTCTTAATGTGACATGAGCCTGTAAATATAGCAATGTTCTGCTCACTTTGCGGTAGCTGTTCGTCTTTATTAGAAAGCTGATACATACACTTTCCAAACTTATAGATATTCTGGAATCACAAGGAGAGATTTTTATCTTGGTTGACGCATTAATACATTGTAATTGTATTACTTCTCGTCTTTGGTGAAGAAAGAATGTTCGATAAAACTGACAGCCAGACGTCTGATGGACACAAATATACACCGTATATACCTATTGTATTCAGCACAATATTTTATTACATTTAGCTGTGATTATTTATTATTATTACTTTTTGTATATTAAGATTGTAAGGTATACAACTAAGCGGTTTGAAGAGAATTTAAGTTTTTTTTATTTGTTTGCCAATCTTATCATTATAATTCTTCATGAGACGATTCCATCATCTGTTCATCTTTGTTATAGAGCTGATAAATACAGTCTCCAAACTTAGGGATATGTTTCTCCAGAGTTGGGTTAGAAATGCAACAACTGCGCTTGTTCTGCATATGTAGTTGTACTATTAACGAATCACTTAGTGTTTCGCAGTTTAGCCTATTAGGCAACGTTTTTTAGTATTAATGTCTGTCTGTGATGGAGAATGAACATTCAACATCTGCATTCCCGTGCAGCAAAACTAGTATTATTTTTGCTACTTTGGCAGCATTAAGTAACACATACTGTTCATAAAAAATGAACATGAAGTGTACAGAATATAGTGAACACAACAGGAAACTTCCTGGCAGGTCAAAACTGTGTGCCAGACTGAGACTCGAACTCGGGACCTTTGTTTTTCGCGAGCAAAGGGATCTACCATCTTTTTTTTCCTCATTTTTTTCGATATAGTTCGTTGCGTTTGGTCTGGACGGACGTCACAAGACATCCGTTCGAGTTGATCGTTGATTCCTTGACTCAGCTTTTTTGTTACAGAGAGCACACTGCCCTCTGACCGAACACACTGAGCTACCGTGCCGGCGAACCATCTGAGCTACCCAAGCACGACTCATGCTTCGTCTTTAATTCTGCCAGTATCTCGTCTCCTACCTTCCAAACTTCAGGTCCCGAGTTCGAGTCTCGATGTGGCACACAGTTTTAATCAGCCAGGAAGTTTCATATCAGCGCACACTCCTCTGCAGAGTGAAAATTTCATTATGAACACAACATGCACGATATATTAATAAACCTGTATTATTCTGTAACTTACTAAAGTTTTAAAATTAACGTCACAAATTATTATATATGTTTTGTACTTTGGAACAGAAATTTACGGGGGTTTTTCTTTGAGGGAAGGAAGCTAAATTGCGCTACATTTTTAATAATTTTAGAATTTCGCAACTACACCGTTAAGGTAGAAAAAATTGCCATTTACGTAGCGGAATTCTGCTTCGGTTGGCTACACTGGTATGGAACACTAATTAATTGTAGATGACAATAATGGCAACAAGGAGCTGCACGTTTTTGGAAAAAAAGTCGTAGGAAGTGAAACAATAAACAGAAGAATACATAACCGACGATTTAACAGCAACCGACTGGTATAGCCTGAAGCAAACAGTCTCCAATGGTAAAATTATAAAGTAATAATTTATGATACAATGAATAATTGTAAAACTACGGTTCGCATCTGTTTGGAGAAAGACTAGTTAAGGTTTCAAGAACCTGCTTCAAATGCTAAATCTAGGAATATTCCGATTTCCTATGTGTCACTTCGAGAAGTGTCGCAGAGACAAAATAATAGTAATTACAGCATGCATAGAGATGTTTAAAAAATTCTTTTCACTCTCTATACGCGATTGGAAATGGCAGAAAACCTAAACACATGGCATCATGCCAAGCACCCTTTGCCGTGTACTTCACAGTGACTTGGAAAGTGTGGACGAAAATGCAAGTTAGGCCCACAGGGTATGCTTTTCCAAGTTTGAACAGTATATTTTTCTCATTGCTATAGGGAAAACCTTCAAAATATGCAAAAAAATTAACTCAAGTTTTTAGATATAAATGAAGATTTGTGTCATATTGCCAAATGCCAACATAAAAGGTACGAATTTTGGTAACCATAACCTTTATAGCGCAACATAAATATCTCCATAACTAAGATTTCTCGCATTAAAACATATTTTGAACAATGTTCCATTTTTTTTACATTATGGAACTTGGCATTAAACGTTCTTGTAGACATGATATACAATAAAACAGTTGTTCACTACATTGATACAATGGGACGCATACTACACTGCGTGTACTTCAGTATTGTGAATACTCTTAGGGAAGTAGTTTACATCGTCAAAAATGGTTCAAATGGCTCTAAATACTATGGGACTTAACATCTGAGGTCATCAGTCCCCTAGAACTTAGAACTACTAACTAACCTAAGGACATCACACACATCCATTCCCGAGGCAGGATTCGAACCTGCGACCCTGATGAAGGAGTGAGAGGGTGTGGAGGTGGAGAGAGGGAGGGATACAGCGACAGAGGTGTAGCAATGGGCGGCAGGTGTAGAGGAAGGAGGTCACCAGGGGGTGCGGGGGATCAAGCCTGCAGACAGTGTAAAGGATGCGGATGTATTGGAGTAAAAGGAGGAGGTGGGGGAAGGGGATGCGATCATACAGGAGTCGTGTGAGGGACGGAAGGTGGATGGAAGGTAAGGCAGAGTGAATGGCGTTTTATGATTTGGAGGGCTTTATAAAAGGGGTGGGGGTGGATATTCAGGCAATGCTGGCATAACAGAGGATAGGACAGATGTGGGATTTGTAGGTGTGGAGGATGATGGAAGGATGCAATCCCCATGTCCAGCTGGACAGGAGTTTCAGGAGGTGGAGGTGGGTATTGGCTTTCTGCTGCACGGTCAGGAGATGAGGGGACCAGGTAAGGTATGTTGAGGGTGAGACCACGGTATCTCAGGGTGGTGCATGATGCAACTTGAACACAAAATATACATCATATGCTGTGACCCATGAGAATGAAACTGTCTAATCACAAACAAATGGAATAAAACTTCCATTATAGCAACATCATTAACGCAGTAGAAATGTTCAGGTCTCGTTTTGGGTTTCACTAATACTACAATTTCATAACATTCAAAATGCGAAATAAAATCATCTACAGTAGAAGAAGAATGGGTAGCTTTGAGGGATGAAATAGTGAAGGCAGCAGAGGATCAAATAGGTAAAAAGGCGAGGGCTAGTAGAAACCCTTGGGTAACAGAAGAAATATTGAATTTAGTTGATGAAAGGAGGAAATATAAAAATGCAGTAAATGAAGCAGGCAAAAAGGAATACAAACGTCTCAAAAATGATATCGACAGGAAGTGCAAAATGGCTAAGCAGGGATGGCTAGAGGACAAATGTAAGGATGTAGAGGCTTATCTCACTAGGGGTAAGATAGAAACTGCCTACAGGAAAATTAAAGAGACCTTTGGAGAAAAGAGAACCACTTGCATGAATATCAAGAGTGCAGATGGAAACCCAGTTCTAAGGAAAGAAGGAAAAGCAGAAAGGTGGAAGGAGTATATAGAGGGTCTATACAAGGGCCATGTACTTGAGGACAATATTATGGAAATGGAAGAGGATGTAGATGAAGATGAAATGGCAGATATGATACTGCGTGAAGAGTTTGACAGAGCACTGAAAGACCTGAGTCGAAACAAAGCTCCCAGAGTAGACAACATTCCATTAGAACTACTGACGGCTTTGGGAGAGCCAGTCCTGACAAAACTCTACCCTCTGGTGAGCAAGATGTATGAGACAGGCGAAATACCCTCAGACTTCAAGTAGAATATAATAATTCCTATCCCAAAGAAAGCAGGTGTTCACAGATGTGAAAATTATCGAACTATCAGTTTAATAAGTCACAGCTGCAAAATACTAACGCGAATTCTTTACAGACGAATGGAAAAACTGATAGAAGCCGACCTCAGGGAAGATCAGTTTGGATTCCGTAGAAATGTGGGAACACGTGAGGCAATACTGACCCTACGACTTATCTTAGAAGAAAGATTGAGAAAAGACAAACCTACGTTTCTAGCATTTGTAGACTTAAAAAAAGCTTTTGACAATGTTGATTGGAATACTCTCTTTCAAATTCTGAAGGTGGCAGGGCAAAATACAGAGAGCGAAAGGCTACTTACTATTTGTACAGAAATCAGATGGCAGTTATAAGAGTTGAGGGTGGGAGGGTGGTTGGGAAGGGAGTGAGGCAGGGTTGTAGCCTATCCCCAATGTTATTCAATCTGTATATTGAGCAAGCAGTAAAGGAAACAAAAGAAAAGTTAGGAGTAGGTATTACAATCCATGGAGGAGAAATAAAAACTTTGAGGTTCTCCGATGACATTGTAATTCTGTCAGAGACAGCAAAGGACTTGGAAGAGCAGTTGAACGGAATGGACAGTGTCTTGAAAGGAGGGTATCAGATGAACAACAATGAAAGCTAAACGAGGATAATGGAAAGTAGTCGAATTAAGTCAGGTGATGCTGAGGGAATTAGATTAGGAAATGAGACACTTAAAGTAGTAAAGGAGTTTTGCTATTTGGGGAGCAAAGTAACTGATGATGGTTGAAGTTGAGAGGACATAAAATGTCCGGAAGTCGTTTCTGAAAGTATTTATATGGAGAGTAGCCATGTATGGAAGTGAAACATGGACGATAAATAGTTTGGCCAAGAAGAGAATAGAGGCTTTCGAAATGTGGTGCTACAGAAGAATGCTGAAGATTAGATGGGTAGATCACATAACTAATGAGGAGGTATTGAATAGAATTGGGGAGAAGAAGAGTTGGTGGCACAACTTGACTAGAAGAAGGGATCGGTTGGTAGGACATGTTCTGAGACATCGAGGGATCACCAATTTAGTATTAGAGGGCAGTGTGGAGGGTAAAAATTGTAGAGGGAGACCAAGAGATGAATACACTAAGCAGATTCAGAAGGATGTAGACTGCAGTAGTTACTGGGAGATGAAGAAGCTTGCACAGGGCAGAGTAGCATGAAGAGCTGCACCGAACCAGTCTGAGGACTGAAGACCACAACAACAACAACAACTATCTTTGGCTGCTATCGACGGCCAGAAAAACAGCAGTTGCTTGACACTGAACATATGGCAGCTCAGCAGCCAGTCTTACGCTTACAACAGTATTGTTTCGTCCTCAATAGAGTTTTTATGCTACGATTTGCATGTGTGAAGTATTATTTGCCAGGCGTCAGGCAGAGATAAAGAAGACAGATTTGCAACAATTGTCGCAACTTACTGTTACGAGATGCTTCCCCCGTGGGAAGTACAGAGCGACATAAGACGAGAAGGAGTCAAATGCCACATGCTTTTCCTTGCCTTCCGCATCTGCCTTGCGTCCCCCACGTGGCTCCTGTATGACCTCACCCCTTCCCCCACCTTCTCCTTTTACTCCAACATATCCGCATCCCTTACACTGTCCACAGGCTCGGTCCCCCCATTCCCTGTTGTACACCTTCCTCTCCATCGCCCGCCCGTTGCCACACCTCTATTGCTGTATCCCCCCATCTATCCACCTCCTCACTCTCCATATCCTTCACCTGGGCAATTTCCAGCATCTGCCCCTCCTGGATGATGAACTTCGCCATGAATTCTACCCTTCCTACCAACTGTAGCCCGGCCTTGTTCTCCCCAAGAGCCCCCTTCCCTCCTTCCCCCCAGAACAGATTCTCTTCCTCCCCCCTCTCCTGTTTTCGTCCCCTGTCTTTCCTTCTCCAGCCCCCTTCAGTGTGACCCACCCTATCTCCCCTCGCAATGTTTCCTACCAGTCGACGCTGCCAGTTACCGCTGTTTCTGCTAGTCCTCGCTGTCAGTCATCACCTTTTCTGCCAGTCGTGGGTATACCCTTGTGTGTCAGAGGTTGCAGCTGTCCCTCCACCCTGGATTTTCTGTATGTTTGTTGCTACTGCTGTCACTAAAAGTTGCCTCAAAGTTACGTTATGACCACTTTACAACATGTTATGCGTTAACTATTTAAAAACTGCTCTATGTGCCCAGTTGTAAGACGTCGTGGTCTCCTGACCTTCATTGCTTACATATTCCACCCTCACAATCATATCTGCACATCGAGACTCTTCATTCGAACCCAAACTCGATTAGATAAAGTCAATGTTGTATGAACTCATGTAAACGATATGCAATTAACAAGTAGGCGCACAGTGGTTGAAATACTCGAGCCTGGCATACACACATACATTTCAGACACAACGGTCACAGAAGCGTTTAATTCGAGAGAGAAACCGCACAACGGGACGCCGGTCTCTTCAGAGGACGACCCAGCCTATGTCGGCCAGTGTAGCGGACAGCGTAGGCCCGAGTGAAAAGGGGGAACGACCCCTTGTTCAGCTTAAAAGCAAATTCAGCTACACTGTGTGGGAGCGGCCAGCCTACGCATTCTTTACACATAGCACGCAGTTCCAGAGATTTTCACAGGGAGACAGCAAACGCATAACGCCAATGCTACAGGTTTCCAGATTGGTCAGAAACATCATTATCTCGTTCTAGAAGAGCAATGCTGAATGGCAGTCAATATTTCTGATGCCTTGAGCTGAAGGAATAATGGAAGAGACCGAAAGATATACCCCTTCACATCTGGTGTGGAGAGGCGCCATTCCGTTGTCGCTCTTGGAGCGAGGAACAAATCTCTCGTCAGTACTTCACTGGGAGAGCACCTCTGTCGAGATGGAATCGAAGTGCTACTCTATATTGAGTCCTTGCGATTAAGTGTTGTTCACTGTGTTGGCCGGCTCACTTATTTTGCGGTGTGAACAGACAGAGTTATAGTTAAAACACCTGCAAGCGAATTTAGAGTGGCATCACGGTGGACTGGTTATCTGACCGGTGTACCACGCCAATAGTTAGACTAGGGGTAAATAGGAATACTTGACTTCATCAAGGCGTAGGGAGAGTTTGATTGGCGGAGGTCAATCCAGATAGAACAAGAGTTATCTTATTTCTCAGACAGCAGTCATCACAGCTTACGGTACTGTGGGCTACAGCTATTGCGAGCCCCATATTTCCTCCACAACAGTACACTTCACTGCATTTCACACGCAACAGCCTCGACGGTACCTAGCAACATTCTAAAGGATAATTATTCAAGTTGAGTAGGTGCGCCTCTCAGCCATTCTGCCAAGTCAGCAACCTTCTCAAACTTTGTATAGAAATTTCATTAGCGAATCCCATCCTTGAGACGTAACTTCACATTCCGAAAAGAACCAGGATATAACTTGTTCAATTCATAACTTAAAGTGCCATTGTGATTTCTCAGAATAGTTTTGAAAAATAAATAATAACTTTTGTTATGTTTTTCTTACACTAACTAGCACTACTCCAGTACCCAAGTATCCCACTAATTACGAAAGAAATTTTGTGTCATTTCCTTACAGCAGACGACTCCAGAAGATGTTTATTGCTGAAAGATTTTCAGGCATTTCTCTTTTGAACGTTAGGAGCGTCTGTCTGACTTCTGTAGTAGTGGGGGGGGGGGGGGGGGGGGTGGAAATTGCATCTTGCAGGAGCCACAGGGTAAAGAGTACATCTCAGATTAATCCATTGCACAGAATAACTGATCAACCCGACACCACAGAAAATGGCGACCCTGCCAGGATAGGTAAAATAGGTGAGCTACCAGGATAGGAAAGTGTCAGGATAGTTAGGTACGGCAGGTCGCAGCAGTAGCAATTTGAAGAACTTCCTTTCATGTATTAAATAGCTATTTGCAAAGATTGGGGTCAGAATAGATACAGGTAGTGAAGAAAGCAGAATTGTAGGAGAAGGGCATGTGTTATTGTGTTGGAAAATTTTGCATTTTTTTACTATTTTTGTGTAGCTGTTAGGGCATAGATTTTCAAGTGATAGGCACAGGCACAGAGTGACGCAGAGACGCAGTGTGACGCAGCATCATATAAATTAGAGTTAAGACATAACATTTTTCTCCCTTTGCAAGCGCACAGGTAGAGATTGGAGACTGTAGCAGAGAAGACAGAACATTAGCCGTGAAGTCATGACGTTGTTTTTGTTGTTGATTCAACCATCTGGTTGTTGGTTGTACAGTTTTGTAGATAGGGTTGTGGTGTGTTGAAAGAATTTCCATGTTAACGAGAGCACAAGCCAAAAGGTTACGTGAGAGACAGCAAGTAGACAAGATGGGGGAGAATCAATCAGATAGACAGCAAGTAAAGGAGCTTATTGAGAATAGGACAGAAGGTGAATCTGAAAATAGGACAGACGGTGAATCAGAGAATAGGACAGTCGGGGAGCTGCAGAATAACAGGCTCACTCAGGTAGACTGGGATAAAACTGAGACAGATCAGACAGATGGGAATTGAAGGGATGAGAACACCGAATTCTCAGAATATGAAATTCCAGGTAAAGCACATTCTGAGCCAGAAATAGACGGCCCATGTAGGAAATGGCAAAGATTAGAAGCGAAACAAGCACAGGAAACGCGTTTGTTTGCCGCATACTCAGGGACAGAATACGCGTCAATACAGTCAATGAACCGGCAGTTAGCTAACGTTCAAAGAGAAGTAGACAGTGAGGAAGAGGGGAACATTTAGAATACGTCGAACCTATCGTACACATTCTAAATATGCCTCAACAGTAGACACAGATTTTTGCGGAGTTACGAGCGCCATGAAAAGATTCCGTAACAGACGCAACTGTACCTGCAAACACAAGACATACACAACAGAGACGGCAGAATGCGGAGTTGTTTGCGCCACGTAATGGTTCAATGACAAACGCAGCTAGTCCTCAACACAGACAGCACGGGTTATTGCAGTTATCGAACTTAGAAACGCCACAGCATAGCCCAGTAAAAGACGTAACCGGCCGAGTAGAAAACAAAAGATCGAGAATACATAGTTCAGCAGAAGATAGTGTTACAGAACAGGACACGATCATGGAGATGTTACAAAAAAGGAACGCTAGTATGACGAAACAGAATACACAGATAGCAAAACAGTATCAGGAATTGAAACAGGATAATCGGGAATTGAAACAGGACAGTCAGGCTATTAAGACACAGATCCAACAGGTTAAAATCCAGATGGAAGAAGGGATCGCCAGAATTGATAGTCAGATCACTCAAATAAACAAAGACGCGAAAGAATCTAGAGAAAGAATTGAGGTACTAACACAAGGTCAGCTGCAATTACGAACTGACATGGACAAGGTCCAATTGGACATCGTAAACGTTGACAAAAAGGTGGAATGTTTTACGAAAAAAGCCACTCGAACAGCAATACAAATTTCGGAAGAACATGCAATTCAAAGCAAGGTCGCAAAGGTTGCACTGAAAAAGTATGATCAGCGGATTAATAAAATGGAAGTTAAAGACAGAGATCAGTTTGAAAAGATTCGAACAGAGTTGATACAAACTATCGAAGAAAAGATCGAGAGCGATTACATCCGCAGCGAAGCAAATGACTCGTCAAGCATTAATTCAGTACACGAACACGCGCCGTCTAAGAAAGTTCAAGTAGAACACTCGAGCAGAAATCGAAACAGAAAACCCTGGTTAAAGTAATACATGACATGCCACAGGACCAGGCACAGTACCCAGAAAAACGGAACACATACATTCAGCCGATACCAATCGAAAGACAGGCAACCGAACCAGTAAATCCAACGACACAACATAATAGCAGCACAGGTACTATACCACGAACGACGAGAGTAGAAACACACGAACAACACTTTTGTTCACCAATGATACGATATGACGCGGATATGAGTCAGGAAATTGAGAATAAGCAGACAGGCAGTAGATTACCAGAGAATAAACACGACGACACATGCAATGGCAGATTATTTGAGTCCATGAATCAGCCACAAACCGGACTTATGAGTAGATATGATACAGACCACTTCCTTACAGTCAGAAAATTTCAACATTTCAAGGAAGAAGGCGGTAGCTTGCATGCACGCACATTCATCGACCAGTTTCAAGTAGGCGTACCAAACCACTGGAGCGTAGCTCACAAACCTGACTTCATTTGTGCATACATGTCAGGGAAGTAGCAGAGGTGATGCAAAAGATCGTGGCTACCTGTACGTCTCACCTATAGTTCAGAACAGGATTTCTCGAAAGATATTGGTCCAAGGAGGCGCAAAACAAAATTAAATACGCGTTACTTCAGATGACACCATATGAAAACTCAGGAGAGAAAAGCGTGGTAAAATTCTTTGATACAATGGACAAAAAGAATCAATGCCTAGACAAACCATACAGTAACGGAGAGCTGATACGTCTGTGTAGAATGAAATTACCGGTAAAGTATCAACAGGCAACAATAGGAAAAAATGAAAATACCGAAGAATTCAAAGAGGTTTTAAGGGAACTTCAATTTATGTTTAAAGAAGACGAGGTGAAAGAAAAAAAGAAAGGAAAGGGAACAGCAAAAGGAGAGGACTAGGAACGAATATTCCAATAATAATAATAATCGTAATCCTAACACCAATAATTTCAGGCAATTTAACAGACAAGGACAGTGGCACAATGGAGACAATTGGCATAGAAACGATAACCAGAATAATTGGTACCGAAATAGGAACGGTAATGGACACTCAAACAGTGGCGGATCTGGGTTTAGGAATCAAAATGCCAACGGTCAAAGGTACTTTGAAAGAGGTCACGATGTCAGAAACAGCAACTGGCGAGACCAAGGCGCGAATAATTACCGAGGAAATTGTGGTCCACAAAGACAAGAACAACACAGTAAAGAGAAACCAGATGTAGAAGTTAGGTCACCGAATACTGCAAAACGTAAAGATTGAATTGAAAAATGCGGAAGAGGTTAGGCCAACTAACGCCCATCCTATAGTGTACTAACCACTAAATCAAAAAATAAATTAAAAGTCAACAAAATAACACATTAATTAAAAGAAAAAGAGACACAATACACACTAACTACCTCTTGTAGTATCAAGTATACTACAACATGCACACAAACAATAAATGGTACACAACAATTAAAAGAACGAAGAAGTAGTAGAACACAATTAGAATAAAGAAAAGATATCATATATATACAATAATTTTTGCCACTATCAGATAATTTTTGCATCATATAAAATCAGAGTTTTTTTGTACACTCCTGGAAATGGAAAAATAAACACATTGACACCGATGTGTCAGACCCACCATACTTGCTCCAGACACTGCGAGAGAGCTGTACAAGCAATGATCACACGCACGGCACAGCGGACACACCAGGAACCGCGGTGTTGGCCGTCGAATGGCGCTAGCTGCGCAGCATTTGTGCACCGCCGCCGTCAGTGTCAGCCAGTTTGCCGTGGCATACGGAGTTCCATCGCAGTCTTTAACACTGGTAGCATGCCGCGACAGCGTGGACGTGAACCGTATGTGCAGTTGACGGACTTTGAGCGAGGGCGTATAGTGGGCATGCGGGAGGCCGGGTGGACGTACCGCCGAATTGCTCAACACGTGGGGCGTGAGGTCTCCACAGTACATCGATGTTGTCGCCAGTGGTCGGCGGAAGGTGCACGTGCCCGTCGACCTGGGACCGGACCGCAGCGACGCACGGATGCACGCCAAGACCGTAGGATCCTACGCAGTGCCGTAGGGGACCGAACCGCCACTTCCCAGCAAATTAGGGACACTGTTGCTCCTGGGGTATCGGCGAGGACCATTCGCAACCGTCTCCATGAAGCTGGGCTACGGTCCCGCACACCGTTAGGCCGTCTTCCGCTCACGCCCCAACATCGTGCAGCCCGCCTCCAGTGGTGTCGCGACAGGCGTGAATGGAGGGACGAATGGAGACGTGTCGTCTTCAGCGATGAGAGTCGCTTCTGCCTTGGTGCCAATAATGGTCGTATGCGTGTTTGGCGCCGTGCAGGTGAGCGCCACAATCAGGACTGCATACGACCGAGGCACACAGGGCCAACACCCGGCATCATGGTGTGGGGAGCGATCTCCTACACTGGCCGTACACCACTGGTGATCGTCGAGGGGACACTGAATAGTGCACGGTACATCCAAACCGTCATCGAACCCATCCGTTCTACCATTCCTAGACCAGCAAGGGAACTTGCTGTTCCAACAGGACAATGCACGTCCGCATGTATCCCGTGCCACCCAACGTGCTCTAGAAGGTGTAAGTCAACTACCCTGGCCAGCAAGATCTCCGGATCTGTCCCCCATTGAGCATGTTTGGGACTGGATGAAGCGTCGTCTCACGCGGTCTGCACGTCCAGCACGAACGCTGGTCCAACTGAGGCGCCAGGTGGAAATGGCATGGCAAGCCGTTCCACAGGACTACATCCAGCATCTCTACGATCGTCTCCATGGGAGAATAGCAGCCTGCATTGCTGCGAAAGGGTGATATACACTGTACTAGTGCCGACATTGTGCATGCTCTGTTGCTTGTGTCTATGTGCCTGTGGTTCTGTCAGTGTGATCATGTGATGTATCTGACCCCAGGAATGTGTCAATAAAGTTTCCCCTTCCTGGGACAATGAATTCACGGTGTTCTTATTTCAATTTCCAGGAGTGTATGTAAAACAAAAATAGTAAATATTTCTACGCATCAGAGGGACATCGCCACCAACGCCAATAACCAACTCCCTTAACACCAGATGCTGCGAGATAGCGACAGAGAGAATACAGACATGTTAAGAAAGCACTTAGGGCAATAACAACAACATGAAGACCAACGCCACACTGGAAATGCAGGTTGCAACCAGGTTGGACTTCAGGTGGACAACGTGCAGCACGGACATTTCATATGTCACAACACTGCTACACAAAAGAAGAGTGTGGGGAGAATCACAGTATGACGAGACAGCAAGGAAGGTACAAAAAATTACTAAGATCTACAAACTCATCAAGTAACAGTTGGAAAGGCAGTCAGATCCACAAATCCTATATCACTCCGACACTAAAATTCACATATTCCTAGCCCAAGAAGAACAGAAGAACGCAAGAAAGAAGAGAAGAGCAGAAGATGCAAGATGTAGAAGGGGAGACGACAGCAAGATACCTTTCTTTCCTATCCTACAAAGCAAATTGCTATAAACATCTTTCCATGAGCCTTGAGGCATAGCAACTACTATAACCACCTCTCCAAAGATAAACCTTGAATCGTCAAACAAATACAAGCGAACAGCAAGCGGAATATTAAGTAGTACCAACCAACATTATCTAGAAATCGATTCAGCAAAATGAACAGTATTCTCCCTACCACATCATCAAATCACCATACAGAACCAGGTGTGAAGTACCAAGACGTCACAGCACAACATTGGGTCACGATCGTCGGTAGTCAACTACAATCATCGAACTGCCATACCGGCCCAGGTGTGACAGCAAAGGAGTGCCAAGACATCACTGTTTATGCAGTAAACCACAGTCATCATCATCGGTTAAAAGTGCCACTCCATGACGACAAAGTCAACAAGTAAGATCTGGCATCGCATGCTACAATGCTTCTCTCACGATTTGTTACACCCATACAAATGAGTCG
This sequence comes from Schistocerca serialis cubense, assembly GCF_023864345.2. NCBI lineage: Eukaryota > Metazoa > Arthropoda > Insecta > Orthoptera > Acrididae > Schistocerca > Schistocerca serialis. The sequence continues at coordinate 64,195,094 of NC_064648.1, forward strand.
ACGCCTTCCAGTACTTCAGTGGGGATCGTCGAGCACAGAAACTGGCGCAGCAAAAAGGAAAAGACTGATATAACACAAATGTAGAGTTAAGGAAATGATATATTTGTAAAATTACCTTTTTCCTTTCTTGTAAAAGTAATTATTTAAATTATGTATGTAAAGTCCAAAATTTATAGATACCTTAAACTCTTTGTAAAGAAACTTAGTTAGTATAGTTATACACTCCTGGAAATTGAAATAAGAACACCGTGAATTCATTGTCCCAGGAAGGGGAAACTTTATTGACACATTCCTGGGGTCAGATACATCACATGATCAAACTGACAGAACCACAGGCACATAGAAACAGGCACCAGAGCATGCACAATTTCGGCACTAGTACAGTGTATATCCACCTTTCGCAGCAATGCAGACTGCTATTCTCCCATGGAGACGATCGTAGAGATGCTGGATGTAGTCCTGTGGAACGGCTTGCCATGCCATTTCCACCTGGCGCCTCAGTTGGACCAGCGTTCGTGCTGGACGTGCAGACCGCGTGAGACGACGCTTCATCCAGTCCCAAACATGCTCAATGGGGGACAGATCCGGAGATCTTGCTGGCCAGGGTAGTTGACTTACACCTTCTAGAGCACGTTGGGTGGCACGGGATACATGCGGACGTGCATTGTCCTGCTGGAATAGCAAGTTCCCTTGCCGGTCTAGGAATGGTAGAACGATGGGTTCGATGACGGTTTGGATGTACCGTGCACTATTCAGTGTCCCCTCGACGATCACCAGTGGTGTACGGCCAGTGTAGGAGATCGCTCCCCACACCATGATGCCGGGTGTTGGCCCTGTGTGCCTCGGTCGTATGCAGTCCTGATTGTGGCGCTCACCTGCATGGCGCCAAACACGCATACGACCATCATTGGCACCAAGGCAGAAGCGACTCTCATCGCTGAAGACGACACGTCTCCATTCATCCCTCCATTCACGCCTGTCGCGACACCACTGGAGGCGGGCTGCACGATGTTGGGGTGTGAGCGGAAGACGGCCTAACGGTGTGCGGGACCATAGCCCAGCTTCATGGAGACGGTTGCGAATGGTCCTCGCCGATACCCCAGGAGTAACAGTGTCCCTAATTTGCTGGAAGTAGCGGTGCGGTCCCCTACGGCACTGCGTAGGATCCTACGGTCTTGGCGTGCATCCGTGCGTCGCTGCGGTCCGGTCCCAGGTCGACGGGCACGTGCACCTTCCGCCGACCACTGGCGACAACATCGATGTACTGTGGAGACCTCACGCCCCACGTGTTGAGCAATTCGGCGGTACGTCCACCCGGCCTCCCGCATGCCCACTATACGCCCTCGCTCAAAGTCCGTCAACTGCACATACGGTTCACGTCCACGCTGTCGCGGCATGCTACCAGTGTTAAAGACTGCGATGGAGCTCCGTATGCCACGGCAAACTGGCTGACACTGACGGCGGCGGTGCACAAATGCTGCGCAGCTAGCGCCATTCGACGGCCAACACCGCGGTTCCTGGTGTGTCCGCTGTGCCGTGCGTGTGATCATTGCTTGTACAGCCCTCTCGCAGTGTCCGGAGCAAGTATGGTGGGTCTGACACACCAGTGTCAATGTGTTCTTTTTTCCATTTCCAGGAGTGTATAATCTCTCAAACTCATGGAAAGTCTATTTATTTCTTTTATATCTAAAATTAGAAAAGGATTTGTGCAGGATTTTTCTTCTTTAAGTAACACTAAAAAACACCTTTTGGGGTAATAATATTAATACTGAGGATAGAATTAAGAGGAAACGCTTCTTCATTCCTACAAAAAAAACAATCACACATAAAGAAAAAGATAGGGCCTAAACAAATAAAACAAAATACGCAACAGAGTTTTTGTGAACATTTACGCAAGCTTAACTAATGAAAAGATCTAACCACACTAAACCATGATACACTGTACACTTATGAGTTAAGAAAAATTAATATTGTAAAAACAAATTTTTGGAAATGCAAAAAAAAAAAAAAAACAGAAACACGTACTGGCAGCGACAAAGAATAACAACCTTTGTAAAGCCTATATTTGCCTAACAACAAAACATAAATTGTAAAAAAAAGAAACAATAGCTATAAAGAAATCATTAGGAAAAATTGTTAAGGATGGCTGAGAAAAGTTTATTGGAAAATCTAAAAGAACAATTTTTGCCTGACTTTGTCAATGTTTTCATCGCCATTGACAAACCCCAGACAAAAATTTCGTCAAAAGGAGGGAGGTATGTAAGACGTTGTTTCTCCTGACCTTCATTGCTTACATATGCCGCCCTCACAATCATATTCCACACATCGAGACTCTTCATTCGAACCCAAACTCGATTAGATAAAGTCAATGTTGTATGAACTCACGTAAACGATATGCAATTAACAAGTAAGCGTACCGTGGTTGAAATACTCGAGGCTGGCATACACACATACATTCCAGACAGGACGGTCACAGAAGCATTTCGTTCGGGAGAGGAACCGCACAACGGGACACTAGTCCCTTCAGAGGACGACCCAGCCTATCTCGGCTGGTATAGCAGAGAGCATGGGCCCGAGTGAAAAAGGGGGACAATCCCATGTTCGGCTTAAAAGCAAATTCCGCTATATTGTGTGGGAGCGGCCAGCCTACACATTCTTTACACATAGAATGAAGTTTCAGAAATTTTCACAGGGAGACAGCAAACGTCAAACGCCAATGCTACAGGTTTCCAGATTGGTCGCCTTAAACGAAACGTCATTCTCCCGTTTTAGAAGAGCAGTGCTGATTGGCAGACGATATTTCTGACGCCTTGAGCTGAAGGAATAATGGAAGAGACCGAAAGATATACCCCTTCATGTCTGGCGTGGAGAGGCGCCGTTCCATTGTCGCTCTTGGAGAGAGGAACAAGTCTCTTCTCAGTACTTCACTGGGAGAGCACCTCTGTGGAGAGCGAATCGAAGTGCTACTCTATATTGAGTCCTTGCGATTAAGCGTTGTTCACAGTGTTGGCTGACACACTTAAAGTTAAAACGCCTGTGAGCGAATGTTGAGTGGCATCGTGGTGGACTGGTTATCTGACCGGTGTACCACGCCAATAGTTAGACTAGGGGCAAATAGGAATCCTTGACTTCATCAAGGCGTAGGGAGAGTTTGATTGGCGGAGGTCAATCCAGATAGAACGAGAGTTATCTTATTTGTCAGCAGCGAGCGGCGCAGACAGCAGTCATCGCAGCTTATGGTATTGTGCATTACAGCTATTGCAAGCCCCATATTTCCTCCACAACAGTACACTTCACTGCATTCCACACGCGACAGCCTCGACCGTACCCAGCAGCATTCTAAAGGATAATTATTTAAGTTGAGTAGGCGCACCTCTCAGCCATTCTGCCAAGTCAACAACTATCTCAAACTCTGTATAGAAATTTCATTAGCGAATCCTGTCCTTGAGAGGTAACTTCACATTCCGAGAATAACCAGGATATAACTTGTTCAATTCATAACTAAAAGTGCCATTGTGTTTTCTCAGAATTTTTGCAAAATAAATAATAACTTTCGTTAGTTTCATGTTTTTCTTGCACTGACTAGCACTACTCCAGTAACCAAGTATCCCACTAGTTACATAAGAAATTTTGTGGATTTTTGTGTCATTTCCTTGCAGCGGACAACTCCAGAAGATATTTATTGCTGAAAGATTTTCAGGCATTTCTCTTTAGAACGTTAGGAGCTTCTGACTTCTGTAGTAGTGTGGGGGTGGAAATTGCATCTTGCAGAAGCCACAGGATCTTGGGTACATCTCAGATTAATCCGTTGCGCACAATAACAGATCAACCCCGTTTACCTCCGACAGTCAATTTGCATTCGTGCAATACGATAGCACGGCAAGGAAGCGCTGCTTTCGCCAGCCGCCGCCGCACCGAAGACTAACGAAGATTGCCGAATCTGGCCGACCGCTTGCATACACGGCAGCGAGAGTCAAAACAGTGGAAGTAGCGAGTGACTTCTAGTTATTTGACATGTTGTCCGCGGTTCGTGGTCTTGCGGGAGAGTTCTTGCTTCCCGCACACGTGGTTCCGGGTTCGATTCCCGGCGGGATCAGGGATTTTCTCTGCCTCGAGATGACTGGGTGTTGTGTGTCTTACATCATCTCATCCTCATTCACTCGCAAGTCGTCGTATTGGCGTTAAATAACTTGTGGAGCGGCGGCCATCCCGGCCACCAGTGCCATACGCTCATTATTATTATTTGACACGTTATTGTTTTGAAGGACCCAAACACAGGCGACGAAAAATTTCCATTTCACGTCCATATGAAACTAAATTAAAAAATATGGATGATGTTGTGTTGTGATACATGCTTCCTCCGGTATTTTTTATTATTCTTTTTAATATTTTATTTGTAAAAATAAACAACATTGTTCGTAACGAGATGAGGGTTACGTAGGTACCTGATATTACGACAGTTGTGGTCATCATATCGATTTTTGCAGATAGAACTGATTTTACCTTCGTAAAAACTTCACAATTTCTCTATAATCTTGCTAAGAAAGCTGAACCTCGCGTTTTTACGAAAGTCAACACCACACAAATCAAATGTCAACTTTTAACGTCAAACGGTATAAGTTAGTAGACGTGATGGCCTTGATACTTGATCTGATAAAATTTCGTCGTTGGCCATCCGTATTTTTTCGTGATAATCTTTTTCTACCTATGAATAGTTACTAGAATAAAGATTATTTTGATTTTGATATATCTTCGAACATTTCGTGATTTCAGTTGTTATTTGATCTATTAAAAGGTGCTGAGAAATAAATTTACTGGTTTTTATGAAAACTGTGGAATAATTATTATAGCCGGCTGGGGTGACCAAGCGGTTAAAGGCGCTAAAATCTGGAACCGCGCGACCGCTACGGTCGCAGGTTCGAATCCTGCCTCGGGCATGGATGTGTGTGATGTCCTTAGGTTAGTTAGGTTTAAGTAGTTGTAAGTTCTAGGGGACTGATGACCTTCGAAGTTAAGTCCCATAGTGCTCAGAGCCATTTGAATAATTATTATATACTTGCATACGTGTTGAAAAATATAATCTCCTTTTTTGACGTCGGTTTTTTATTCTGATCATTCAAGAGATATTGGCAATAAAATCTTGTGTAACTCACTACTGGACTCACTGGAAGGGTCTGAATCGGAACATGTGCATTCTGGTAACAATTATAGTTAAACTTTCAAACCGCAGTACAAATAACACCACTGGTCAGAATGACGTTTGTCAGAGAAGGAGGAAAGCATATGGCAGAAGACAAAAAATAGTGAGAAAATAGATCCATAGATGGCGCTGTATGCGTCAGAATATGTAAATGAAAACGTCATGCGTACGACCCATTGAAGTTGGTATAAACATGCCCAGTACACGGCTTTTCCTCTTTTCGCGTCTGCGAAGTTCGCCATGACTGTCTCAATGCAGGACCGCGCTCTGCTTGTAAAGCTGTATTACAAGAATGGTGACTGCGCAAACGTCGGTCTGCAGAAGTTCGGACACTGAAAGGTTTGAAAACAGATGTTGGTCCGATGTCTGCTGTGGGTCTGGAGAAATGATTCGGAAATTCGAAAAGATGGATTCTTATGGTGTGCAACCTGGTAGAGGGAGGAAACTATAGTTCAATTCTTTTATCTTGGCGGCTCGCGCATGCCCGCGCAGACGCGGGAGATTGCTGCGTTGCCAGTTGTACGCGCCAAGAGAAGCAGCGCCATAGTATAGTTCGCAATCTTACGTTTAGGGGGGAGCGCGCAGTTTATGAAGTAAAGCCACCACGGCCGCATTAACCCTTTCGTTGCTACAGAGGCGTGCTCATCGCATTCCGCACTGTGCGCGATTTTGTCATCACTGCACTGCTCGCCGGTGCTGACACATGGTGTGCCGACTGCTTTGACACACTTATCATTCGATTTCACAAAAACTATTTGGCCCAAAAATTTGATTTTTACACATCTTCTTGACTGATAGCTTCCCCCCCCATAAATGACTTGATTTTGTTTCGGTGTTCAACGCAGTTATTGTGGAGCATTAGATGTAGTAAACCACTGCACGAAATTTTGAAGAGTTTGCAGAGGTAAAAGTCCATAGCGTATACTTTCCGTATGGTCGATTTTAGTTGGCACAATGTTGAGAATTAAAATTAGGACAAGATACCTAAATTTCATATAAAATTTACTGTATAACAATATCTCACTTAATTTAAGTACTAGATAGGTTTCATATGTAATATTGAGAAATATCCCGTGTTTCGCGACTGTAATAAAAGTTTTATTGATACCAGAGTCATTTCGCTTTTTTCTACAAAGTTCTGATTAAAACAAAGTTGGCGAAGTACACAAAACTGAATTGTGGATGTAATAAAACACAGAAACTAAAATATATTGTCAGTGAGGTGCAGTGCTCCAACAATTTGTGTTTGTCACAACGGACAGCAAATACTTACCAAAACATAGATCAGTCGATGAAAACCTTGAATATGATGATGTTGCCAATGCAGCAAAGAATTGCGTGAGACAATCAAGTAGGTCGGTAACGTACGAGCCGAAATTCTGCTCTAAATAATACTTTTAATACTGACGCAAAAGAATATATCACAATTTGAATGGTAAAACAGCGACAGCGGAAGAGAAGATATACAAACAAAACAGATAACATGAATATTGTATGGGTGCCTTTTCATTGTTTTTAATTGCTGTGACAAGAAATATTGGAGGACAAAATTAGAAAAACCGAAAACTTATTATGATTATAATGAAGAGATGAAGCACTATAAATTTCAAAAAATTACATTCAAACGAATAAAATTAATGAATTAAGACACTTTGATATTGTTTGTAAATAAAGGAAATATTAAGTATCGATAAAGGTTTTGAACTCATGACCTTTCACTAAGCAGCCACACACCTTAACCATTTCGCTAACACAGCTTGTCATTCAAAAGGTTTCCTGGAGGACTGCAAAATGTCACACAAAATACCGACAAACACTGTTGCTAGGACTATGAATTACTCTCGTTTCGTCGAAGTACAATAGGAAATAAACAAGTACTGCTGTTTTTTATTGCGAAAAAGTGGTTCGCGATAATGATACAAACACCTTTCCTTGCTATCGCCTGATTTAGGAGGCTTATTGCTTGTTTGGATTAATTAATTAATAGAATATGAAGCAATTGGTATAAAGAATGCTTTTTCCAAACTTTCTACAAAAGAAGGCCTGCTATCAAGACATTGCTTTTGTTCAGTTACTTTATTTATGACTGAACGTTTCTAAAACTGAAGACACTCGTCCGTGCTCTGCACTGCAGTCGAGCTCTGGCAACGTCGTTCTCTGTTCATTGGCTGACTGTGTTTTGTGACGTCAGATGAGCAGAACGAACCTAAACTCAGCCGCCGTCGTAAATGACGCGCACTTTAACTGATTCGACGTCAGTGGAAGCAGTGGCCACAGCAGTGCAGCAGGAGACGAGTGGTGGTGTGGAGCACGGTGTCTAACATCCTACGAAACATCCTTCTTTGCTATCCACTCAAAATTACACATGTGCACGAGTTGCTAGAACCACCAGCCGCCATTTCCCTGCAGTCTGGCCGTCCCGATCACCTGATCTTAATCCGTGTGATTTCTGGCTGTGGGGCTATCTGAAAGATGTCTTGTTCAGTGCTCCGATTGCAAAATTAGCTGCATAGAAGGCACGCGTTGCGCAACACATTCTGAACGTGACCACGGAAACACTTCGATCAGTTGTGGAAACATGCTGTATCTCGATTTAAGAGAAAACGGTGCACAGCATACTGAACATTATTTGCGCCAGTCACACGGAAATTAATAATCCGATTTGAATTTGATTTATACAGTTTTTGGTCTCAACACAATTAAAAACTGACTTTTCCCATCTGATGTGATATGACCTCGCTGTGGTGGATGGGTTTACGTAACTAAGAGTGTAGTGTCGGCAAACTTGCCAACACTACGCACACTAAATGAAAGAGGCGGCCAAGATGCACGCGCTAACTCACGCAGGCGGGCGTTAGGTCTGAAAAAGGATACGTAATGAATGCTATAAAGAAAAGTACGTAGCTGCTGGAATACTTAACTTTAATCCATCCTTGTTGTACATCGCTCTTGACGATACAAGTGAGACTCTGTAGATACATGCAATGTAATGCTACTGGCGCCTTGCTAGGTCGTAGCCATTGACTTAGCTGAAGGCTATTCTAACTATCTGCTCTGCAAATGAGCGAGGCTTCGTCAGTGTGCATCGCTAGCTAAGTCGTCCGTACAACTGGCATGGATTAAAGTTAGGTATTCCAGCAGCTACGTACTTTTCTTTGTAGCATTCATTACGTATCCTGTTTCAGACCTAACGCCCGCCTGCGTGAGTTAGCGCGTGCATCTTGGCCGCCTCTTTCATTTAGTGTGCGTAGTGTTGGCAAGTCTGCCGACACTACATATTTGGCAACGAGTCTCAAAAGATTATTTAGCGTTCGTATTGTCCTAATTTACTTGTGTCATGACTTCGCCACAATCTCCAGATGTACTGTCCGAATATTATCGCTTGCAGAATCAGCAGACGCAGGCCTTATTGGATGCCCTTGGACAGCTCGTCCAGGGTCAACGTGCAATGCAAAACGATGCGGCAGCCGCCGCTTCACCACTACCGCAGCCACAACATGCTGTTGCACTCCCATTTCGACCGTATGATGCGGCGATGGAAACCTGGACGGAGTGGTCACGCAAAATTGGATTTCATCTCGCCGCCTACAGAATTCAAGGTAACGAGCGGCAGCCTCATTTATTGTCGTGTGTAGGGGTGCAAACGTACCGTGTGATAGTGAAATTATTTCCCCGACGCGACGTAGCAACTCTGTCCTACGAAGAAATTTTGTCTGCTTTAGATGCCTATTTCAAGGAAACAGTTAATGTAGTTGCAAAAAGGTATACGTTCTTTCGTACATAACGTACGGCCGGTCAAACTAATCGGGAGTGGGTTGCAACTTTGCAAGGCCTTACAAGGGATTGTGCTTTTGAGTATGAATGTGGACTCCCTTATTCAGATACTATGGTGCGTGATGCAATTGCACAGAACGTTTCTGATGTTCGTATACGGGAGCAAATTTTGAAACTAGTCAATCTCTCCCTTCAACAAGTGATAGACATATTGGATAGGCAAGACACACTTGACTTTGCTCAGGAATCATTTGAAACTTCACCAGCCGTGTGTCACATTAACCGGCCCACCGGGCGCGCTGCACGGAACGATAAACTGCCCTCGCGCCCGTCCGCGCAGCTGCCGCCGCGCTCTCAAACATGGGTGCCGCGCAAGCATGCAAATGCAGTGAAATCATGCCCAGAGTGTGCAACTAGACATTCGCGTGAGAATTGCCCGTCACGCCAAGCTATTTGCTTTTACTGTAATAAAAAAGGACATGTTCAAAGTGTTTGCCAGAAAAAGCTCCGATCGGACAATCACAACCATTCCAGGCCCTTGGCTTCGCGCCGGAATCGAACCATGAATACTCAGGCTCATGGACCTTCGCCCATGGACATTCATGTAGTTAATTCCACTCCGCCCAGTGCCACTCTCTGTAACAGTGACAGTGTTCGTCCCACAAATAGTGTGCGTCGACGTCAACGGAAATCTCGTCCGGTCGCAAGTGCTTCTGTACCAGTATCAGTTCGCGTTGCACGAAACAGTCGCTCTTGTCGTCAGCAGGACAATAAACTTTTTGTAGACTTGGACCTTGAAGGCAAAGTGATCCCATTCCAGCTCAATACTGGAGCTGCAGTTTCATTGATCAATCACGACACGTACAAACAACTGGGCAATCCTCCGTTGCGTGCCACAAAGGTTCAGTTAACTAGCTATTCAGGTCAGGATATTCCTGTGATAGGACAGTGCAGCCTTCTTGCAACATACAAGGGACAAACAAAACTTGTGTCATTTTACGTCCTTCGTTCTTCTGCAGTGAACTTGTTTGGTTTAGATTTATTTCAGTTGTTTAACTTGTCTATAGTCAATCAGGTACTATCAGTGAACCAGACTGTGCCCTCAGACAGTGTTTCTCGTCTATGTGAGGATAGAGCATTCGATTCCTCCGAACTTGCTTGTAGGTTCAATGATTCGTAAACCGATGATGTGGCCGAATCGTTTCCGATCGATTTTCGTCGTGTAGCTACAGCCTCAGCTGCTGACCCTGTCCTTGCTACGGTTTTGCGTTTTGTTGCTACGCAATGGCCCTTGTCAAAGTCACGGATAGAGGATCCGTTGGTTTGCAGATTTTTTGCTCACAAGGAGAGACTTTTCGTTCGACGTGGTGTTTTGTTGTTGCGTTCTGATAATGATCAGTCCAGGGTCGTGGTCCCACGTTCGTTACAGTCATCCGTCTTAAAGTTTCTCCACCAAGGACATTGGGGTATAGTGCGAACGAAACAACTTGCTCGTCAGCATTGTTCTTGGTTCGGAATCGATGCTGCGATTACGAATATGTGCTTTTCTTGCATGGCGTGTGCCGAACAACAATCCGCACCACCGCGGAAATTCTTTGCATGGACCAAAGCCACTTCCCCTTGGCAACGCTTGCACATCGATTTTGCTGGTCCATTCTGGAATGCTCGATGGTTGGTTGTGCTGGATTCTTTCAGTAATTTTACTTTTGTTGTCCGGATGTCTTCCACGACGTCAACTGCCACCATCCAAGCGTTGTCTGCTATCTTTTGCATTGAAGGTCTTCCACAGACTATTGTTTCCGACAATGGCCCACAATTAATGTCCGCAGAATTTCAGTCATTCTGCAAGGCCAATGGTATTCAACATCTGAAATCCGCGCCGTTTTCGCCTCAGACAAATGGTGCCGCTGAACGATTGGTCCGGACTTTCAAGTCACAGATGCTGAAGTTGTAAGAGTTGCATTCTCGGGAGGACGCGTTGTTGCTCTTTTTGCCTTCGTATTGCGCTCACCGGCTGAGTTGCTCCACGGTCATCCTCATCGAACCTTGATGTCTTTGCTACATCCGCTGCATCAGGTTCCTGTGCAGCGGCAGACTCCTGATTTTGCTCCAGGCGACGTTGTATTCTTTCGCAACTATCGCGGTTCACAGCGTTGGCTCGCAGGGCGCATTCTTCGCTGCCTCGGCCGCGCGATGTATCTGGTTTTGGGGGCCTCTGGTGAGGTGCGTCGGCATCTCAATCAGCCGCGCCTCTGTCGTCGCCTGGGTTCTGCCGCTCCCCGTCTGCTTTCAGCGACGGTGCCGTCCGGTCAGCGCCCTGGGGACCCATCTACTGGCTCGCCTCATCCCCAGGTGTTACCGACGATGCCTTCCATTTTGCCCCATGGCGACGCGCCGCCGCCGCCGCCGCCGCCTGTTCTCCCGCCGTCGCCGCCCGCAGTGGACGCGTCGCTGCAACCGCCTGGCGCTTCCCTGGGTCACGCGCCGCCGATCGCTTCCGTGACCAGATGTCCTCCGCCATGGAACTCTTGCCCGCTCCGGACCAGATGTCGTCTTCGCCCGTCGGGTGCTCCGACTCGATGGAGGTCGACCCTTCGGCCCCTCCTGTATCTCTCAGGGCGCATACACCGCATGTTGACGTGCACCCTGGACTAGGTTTTCAGTCGTTTCCTAGCTCCCCTCGGAACGAATGGCAGGGTGCGGGTGGCACAGCCTCGCCTGTTGTTAGGCTCCCCACCTCATTGCATACGTCAACATGGGGTCCTCCCCACGGCGGGCGGAAGCCCTATACCACGACCGTTCGCCGATTTGCGGAGGAGGAATGTGGTGTCACCGCCAGCCACCACACTTGCTAGGTGGTAGCTTTAAATCGGCCGCGGTCCATTAGTACATGTCGGTCCCGCGTGTCGCCACTGTCAGTGATCGCAGACCGAGCGCCACCACATGGCAGGTCTCGAGAGACGGACTAGCAATCGCCCCAGTTGTACGGACGACTTAGCTAGCGATGCAACGGACGAAGCCTCGTTTATTTGCAGAGAAGATAGTTAGAATAGCCTTCAGCTAAGTCAATGGCTACGACCTAGCAAGGCGCCATAGCAATTGATGTATACAAATGATGGATTAAAGTTAAGTATTCCAGCAGCTACGTACTTTTCTTTATAGCATTCATTCCGTATCCTGTTTCAGACCTCACGCCATCCTGCGTGAGCTTATAGCGTGCATTTCGGTCTCCTCAAACCACACTGTGTCGGCACTTCTGTCGACACATCAAAGAGTATCACAACTGTGCATCTATGCTCACTGAGTATTACAGTTTGTTTAATGTCAAACGTACCCCTTAGGCATTGTTGTATGATTCATTTGTCATTTGCAGTCGACCACTATCAAATTATGATGCTTACAGCTTCATCTATTGCTACATTTTGTAACTATTTGTTTGTCTTCTGCCCCACGTTTTCCCCCTTCTCCGATAATGTTCCGTCGCAATTTGAAGTCATTCTGACCAGTGGTTTTATTGCTACGGTGGTTTGAAAGTTAATTATAATCACCCTCTATTAATGACGGGGCAGCTTCTGAATTGCTTACATCTGAATCCACATCCATTCTGGAAGATGGAGATAATTGCTATGAAATTGATAACGGCCTCTGGGTTGGACGATCTTTTGTAATGACTACCGAAAAGTAAATGAAAATGTTAAAGGAATCCTGAGTACCTCCAGAAAATTGTGATTTTGCTGTTGATGGTACGCATCTGAAACACTACTTTAATCGCACTTGATTGCTAATGCACAACGGCTGGCTTGCTTACTCAAAGAGATTGGAAGGTGCATTTTGTTTGTTTTGTGTTTTATTTCCAGCGAAACTTGTATGTGGTGTACAAGGTTCTCTCAGTCTCCGACCATTCACTAAGCATAAAGAGATACACAGACACTGTAAAGCACATGTAGGTAGATAATGGCACAAGGTGTTATGCAGCAATGCGAGAACAAATGTGCAGGTTGCTATGTAAATACGCCGTCCAAAAGGTATTGAAGATAAGAGAAATGCATTACAAACTGCAGCCAACGCTATTATTTCTTGCAGAACTCGCGATTTGCCATTGAGAGGAAAAGAAGAAGATGACGACATATTTCAAGACATGCTTAAACTAAAATCTGGGCCAAAACTTACAAAATGGACATAAAATTTTTCAATATACGGCTCCAAAAATATAAATGAGATGTAAAACACGTGTGGAGTAGTGATCGGAGAAAAATTAGTCGATAATGTCAAGTCGCAAGTGCCTACAGCTTTTTGGCTGATGATTCAGCTGATATATCAAGAAAGGAGCAACTATCAAAAAATGTGTGTGAAATCTTGTGGGACTTAACTGCTAAGGTCATCAGTCCCTAAGATTACACACTACTTTACCTAAATTATCGCCGGCCGTAGTGGTGAACGGTTCCAGGCGCTTCAGTTTGGAACCGCGCAACCGCTATGGTCGCAGGTTCGAATCCTGCCTCGGGCATGGATGTGTGTGCTGTCCTTAGGTTAGTTAGGTTTAAGTAGTTCTATGGTCTAGGGGACTGATAACCTCAGATGTTAAGTCCCATAGTGGTCAGAGCCATTTTGAACATAAAGTATCCTAAGGACAAACACACACACCCATGCCCGAGGGAGGACTCGAACCTCCGCCGGGACCAGCCGCACAGTCCACAACTGTAGTGCCTTAGACCGCTTTTTTTTCCCCGGCTAATCCCGCGCGGCGGAGCAACTATCACTACAATGAAAGGGAAATATTGTTGCAGAAGAACTTATGGGTTTTGAGAGTTAGGAAAAATGGATGCCCAAACGATAGCTGCTGAACTTAATTGACTCATCAATGCATCAGACATTGATATTCACAAATGCCTGGGATAGGCCTCTGGCGGATGTGCTACGATGGCGGAAGAAAATGGTGGTAAACAAAATATATTAAGAGACACATATAAAAAGGGCTTATGTTTTTCACTGAGCCTGGCACAAATTAAACCTTGTAGCAAACGACTTAAATAATGTTCCTGGTATCTGCAATTGCATTGGAACAGTAAAATATACGGTAAATTGTTTCAGGAATCGGATTTACATAAAAAATATGCACTGGAAGTATCATTGCTGTGTGAAACAAGGTGGTCTCATAAGTATAAAAGTATTCCGAAGTTTAAGAAGCATATTGTCGAATTTGTGAAAGGATTGGAAAAGTTTTCTCAAAAAAGGAAGGCCGGCCGGTGTGGCTGTGCGGTTCTAGGCGCTTCAGTCAGGAACCGCACGACTGCTATGGTCACAGGTTCGAATCCTGCCTCGGGCATGGCTGTGTGTGATGTCCTTAGGTTAGATAGGTTTAAGTAGTTCTAAGTTCTAGAGCACTGATGACCTCAGATTTTAAGTCCCATAGTGCTCAGAGCCATTTGAACCATTTTTTGGATTCAGATGCATGAAATCCAGAAGCTGCCGCGTCAGTAATACAGGGTGATTATAATTAACTTTCAGACCGCTGTATCAATAACACCACTGGTCAGAATGACGTCAAATTGCAACAGAACATTATCGGAGAAGGGGGAAAAGGTACGGCAGAAGAAAAATAAATAGTTACAAAATGTAGCAATAGATGGCGCTGTAAGCATCATAATTCAACAGTGTACGACTACAAATGAGTCATATTGGCTTTATGGTAAGTTCCCTACTCCAACTGGTCTCAAAGACATTGCAGTCTAAAGCCCTGGACATAATTAAGACTGCAGAGCACATCCAAATCTTAACAACTGCAGTTACAGAACACAAGTGTTATTCCCAAGAAGGAAGTGAAGAATTGTTAAAATTAAGTAATGAAATTGCTAAGGCTTTGTACATGGAGCTGCGTCTTCCAGAAGCAGCAGCCGCCAACACTACAAGACAAATCTTCCAGCTGCTTCGTTAAGTGAGTATTTTCGCCGCTCATTATGCGTGCCCTATTTAGGTTCGTTATCATCCTCATTAAAGCAGTCACCAGTGTTTGCGATTTCATTGTTATATGCTGCTCAGATAATAAAAATTACAGCTCCAAAATTTTAAAAAATGTATGGAGGAAGTATCAAAATATTATGAGTTAGAAGGGATCACACAAGAAAGCGAACTATGGCGCTTTTTTCGGACAAACAAGCAGGAGAACTCTGAAACTCTAGAGATAACAGAATTAATCCAACAAGCAGAACCATTTCATCCAAAGGTGAAAGAAGCCCTAGAAATTTTACTGGCAATGCCTTATACCACGACTACGAGTGAAAGATCATTCACTACACTCTGACGCATAAAAAATGGAAATCGACAATGATCCGTGACAGGTTAAATGAGCTTCGTGTGGTGTCACCGCCAGACACCACACTTGCTAGGTGGTAGCCTTTAAATCGGCCGCGGTCCGTTAGTATACGTCGTACCCGCGTGTCGCCACTAGCAGTGATTGCAGACCGAGCGCCGCCACACGGCAGGTCTAGAGAGACGTACTGGCACTCTCCCAGTTGTACAGCCGACTTTGCTAGCGATGGTTCACTGACAAATTATGCTCTCATTTGCCGAGACGATAGTTAGCATAGCCTTCAGCTACGTCATTTGCTACGACCTAGCAAGGCGCCATTACCAGTTACTATTGATGCTGTAAAACATGTACCGTCAAGAGCAATGTTCACCAATTATGGATTAAAGTTAAGTACTATTTTTGCTAGTCTCGTATCCCTGACCTGTTCCAGACCTCACGCCAGCCTGCGCGAGCTTAAACGCGTGCCTTTCGGCTTCCTGTCATAGTGGATTGGCTGTCTTGCCAGTCCACAACAGTTTGGCGACGAGGCCAAATCGCGTTCGTAACTATATTGCCCTGATTTACTTGTGTAATGGCTTCGCCATAATCTCCAGATGTACTGTCCGAATTTTATCACTTACAGAACCAGCAGACGCTGGCCTTACTGGATGCCCTTGGACAGCTTGTCCAGGGTCAACGTGCAATGCAAAACGATGCAGCAGCCGCCGCTTCACCGCTACCGCAGCCACAACACGCAGTTGCACCAACTTTTCGTCCTTTTGATGTGGCGCTGGAAAGCTGGATAGAGTGGTCACGCCAATTTGGATTCCATCTCGCCGCCTACAGAATTCAAGGTAATGAGAGAGGCAGCCTTATCTCCTTTCGTCCGTCGGCATCCACACATACCGTGTGATAGTTAACTTATTTCCCCGACGCGATGTAGCAACTCTGTCCTACGACGAAATTGTCTGCATTAGATGCATATTTCAAAGAATCAGTCAATGTAGTTGCGAAAAGGTATACCTTTTTTTGTACAAAACGTACGGCAGGTCAGACTAATAGAGAGTGGGTTGCAACCTTGCAAGGCCTTGCTAGGGATTGTGCTTTTGAGTGTCAATGTGGACTCCCTTATTCAGATACTATGGTGCGTGATGCAATTGCACAGAACGTTTCTGATGTTCGTATAAAGGAACAGATTTTGAAACTAGTTAATCCCTCCCTTCAACAAGTGTTGGACATATTGGATCGGCAGGACACACTTGACTTTGCTCAGGAATCATTTGAAACTTCGCCACCCGTGTGTCAGGTTAACCAGCCCACCGGGCCAGCTGCACGGAACAGTAAACAGTCCTCGCGCCTGGCCACGCCAAAGCCGCCTGGCTCTCAGCCACGTGTACCGCGCCAGCAAGCAAATGCAGTGAAATCATGCCCGCGGTGTGAGAATTGCCCGTCACGCCAAGCTATTTGCTTTTTCTGTAATAAAAAAGGCCATGTTCAGAGTTTTTGCCATAAAAAGCTCCAATCGGACGCTCAAAACCATTCCAGGCCCTTTCCTTCGCGCCGGAATCGGAATCGAACCAAGGATACTCCAGTTCGTGAAACTTCGCCCATGGAAATCCATGTAGTTCATTCCACTCCGCCCAGTGCCACTCTCTCTAACAGTGACTGTGTTCGTCCCACAAATAGTGTGTGTCGACATCGACGGAAATCCCGTCAAGTCACAAGTGATTCTGTATCAGTGTCAGTTCATGTTGCACGAGACAGTCACTCTTGTCGTCAGCAGGACAATAAACTTTTTGTGGACTTGGACAATCACGGCAAAGTGATATCGTTCCAGCTCGATACCGGAGCTGCAGTTTCACTAATCAATCACGACACGTACAAACAGCTGGGCACACCTCTGTTGCGTGCCGCAAATGTTAAGCTAACTACATATTCAGGTCACGGGCTCCCTGTGTTAGGACAGTGCTGCCTTCTGGCAACATACAAGGGACAAACAAAGCTTGTATCATTTTACGTCCTTCGTTCTTCTGCAGTGAACTTGTTTGGTTTCGATTTATTTCAGTTGTTTAACTTGTCTATAGTAAATCAGGTCCTATCAGTGAACCAGATTGTGCCTTCAGCCAGTGTTTCTCGTCTATGTGAAGAATTTGCGGACATTTTTGCACCGGGCCTTGGTTGCACTACGAACTATAAAGCACATTTGGAACTGAAAGTAAACGCGCAACCGAAATTTTTCAGAGCGCACAATGTTCCCCACGCATTGCGTGATGAGGTCGCAACCACATTACACGATTTGGAATCACAAGGTGTAATTGAACGTGTGCAGGCTTCTCTCTGGGCATCACCCTTAGTAATTTTGCAAAAACCTTCCGGAAAATTGTGACTTTGTGTGGACTTCAAGGCAACAGTGAATCCACAACTAGTGACTGCAACTTTTCCTTTACCCCACCCAGAAGTTCTTTTTGGCAAACTGTGCCCGGGTAAATAATTTTCGAAGTTGGACCTAGCAGATGCGTACTTGCAAATACCGGTGGACGAAGAATCCCAGCGCATTTTGGTGGTTAACACGCATCTTGGTTTGTACAGACTCAAACGACTGCCATTCGGGTGTGCATCCGCCCCTGCATTGTTTCAGCAATATCTACAAACTGTTTGTGCGTCGGTTCCTACTGCAGCAAACTATCTGGACGATATTGTCATCTCCGGAAAGACAGAAGAAGAACATTTAGCTAATCTCAGAACATTATTTCAGGTCTTGCGACAAAATGGTCTTAGCTTGCGGAAGGATAAATGTGTGTTTTTAGCTCGTGACTTGCCATATCTGGGCCGTGTACTCAATGCCCAAGGCATACATCCCAGTCCAATTCACCTCTGTGCCATACAAGACTTGCCTTCGCCGCAGAATTTGAAGCAGCTACAGAGTGTGCTGGGAAAAATTAATTATCATCGCTATGGGCGCCACGCCTCTTCCATTTCAGCTCCGCTTCATCGCTTACGCCGTAAAGGTGTTCCGTTCGTCTGGACGACGGAATGCGAACGCGCCTTTCGCCAATTGAAATTGGCCTTGCTTTCCACTACTTGCCTTATGCCATTCGATCCCCAGAAACCCCTTTTGTTGCTGGTAGATGCATCGGATTTCGGTATCGGTGCTGTGCTTGCGCACAAAGATGGTTCGCACGATCGCCCTATTGCCTTTGCGTCCAAATTGCTCTCGTCTGCACAAAGAAATTATTCACAGATCGAGAGAGAAGCTTTGGATCTCGTCTTTGGTGTTACAAAGTTTCATGATTTCTTGTATGGTAGTCACTTTACCATCATCACAGACCACAAACCTTTGACATCGCTTTTTCATCCAACCAAGCCTGTACTTCCACGTACAGCGCAGAAATTCATTCGCTGGTCTATTTTCCTCTCACAGTACCGCTACGATATCTTGTATCGGTCCACTGCTAAGCACAGAAACGCCGATGCATTGTCCCGTTTGCCTGTTGCTGAGGATAGAGCATTCGATTCCTCCGAACTTGCTTGCATTTTTATTGCTTCGGAAACCAATGATGTGGTCGAAATGTTTCCGATTGATTTACGTCGTGTAGCTACAGCCACAGCTGCCGACCCTGTCCTTGCTACTGTTCGCCGTTTCGTTGCTACTCAATGGCCCTTGTCAAAGTCACGGATCGGAGATCCGTTGGTTCGACGATTTTTTGCTCACAAGGAGAGGCTTTTTGTATGACATGGTGTTTTGCTGTTGCGTTCTGATAATCAGTCCAGGGTCGTGGTCCCACGTTCTTTACAGTCCTCTGTCTTACGGCTTCTCCACCAAGGACATTGGGGTATAGTGAGAACGAAACAGCTTGCATGTCAGCACTGTACTTGGTTCGGAATCGATGCCGCGATTACGAATATGTGCTATTCTTGCATGATGTGTGCCAAACAACAATCAGCACAACCGCGGAAATTCTTTGCATGGCCAAAAGCCACTTCCCCTTGGCAACGCTTACACATCGAGTTTGCTGGTCTATTCTGGAATGTTCGATGGTTGGTTCTGGTCAATTCATTCAGTAATTTTCCTTTTGTTGTCCGGATGTCTTCCACAACGTCTTCTGCACCATCCAAGCGTTATCCGCTATCTTTTGCATTGAAGGTCTTCCACAGACTATTGTTTCCGACAATGGCCCACAATTAATGTCCGCAGAATTTCAGTCATTCTGCGAGGCCAATGGTATTCAACATCTGAAATCCGCGCCGTTTTTCGCCTCAGTCAAACGGTGCTGCTGAACGATTGGTCCGGACTTTCAAGTCACAGATGTTGAAGTTGAAAGAGTCGCATTCTCGGGAGGACGTGTTCTTGCTCTTTTTGTCCTCGTATCGCTCTCGGCCCCGAGATGGTCGGTCGCCGGCTGAGTTGCTCCACAGTCGCCCTCATCGAACCTTGATGTCTTTGCTACATCCGCCGCATCAGGTTCCTGTGCAGCGGCAGACACCTGCTTTTGCCCCAGGCGACGTTGTCTACTACCGCAACTATCGAGGTTCACGGCGTTGGCTCGAAGGGCGCATTCTTCGCTGCCTCGGCCGCGCGGTGTATCTGACTTTGGGAGCCTCTGGTGAGGTGCGTTGGCATCTCAATCAGCTGCGCCTCTGTCGTCGCACGGGATCTACCGCTCCCCGTCTGCTTTCAGCGACGGTGCCGTCCGGTCAGCGCCCTGGGGACCCATCTACTGGCTCGCCTCAGCCCCAGGTGTTACCGACGCTGCCTTCCATTTTGCCCCATGGCGACGCGCCGCCGCCGCCGCCGCCGCCGCCGCCGCCGCCTGTTCTCCCGCCGGCTACGCCCACAGTGGACGCGTCGCTGCAACCGCCGAGCGCCTCCCTGGGTCACGCGCCGCCGATCGTTTTCCGTGGCCAGTTGTCCTCCGCCATGGAACTCTTGCCCGCTCCAGACCATATGTCGTCTTCGCCCGTCGGGTGCCCAAGCCCGATGGAGGTCGACCCTTCGGCCCCTAATGTCTCTCTACGGGCGCATACACCGCATGTTGGCGTGCACCCTGGAGCAGGTTTTCAGGCGTTTCCTAGCTCCCTGCAGTCCGAATGACAGGGTGCGGGTGGCACAGCCTCGCCTGTTGTTAGGCTCCCCACCTCGTCGCATATGTCAACATGGGGTCCTCCCCACGGTGGGCGGAAGCCTTATGCCACAACCGTCCGCCGATTTGCGGGGGAGGAATGTCGTGTCACCGCCAGACACCACACTTGCTAGGTGGTAGCCTTTAAATCGTCCGCAGTCCGTTAGTACACGTCGGACCCTCGTGTCGCCACTGTCAGTGATAGCAGACCGAGCGCCACCACACGGCAGGTCTAGAGAGACGTACTGGCACTCTCCCAGTTGTACAGCCGACTTTGCTAGCTATGCTTCACTGACAAATTACGCTCTCATTTGCCGAGACGATAGTTAGCATAGCCTTCAGCTACGTCGTTTGCTACGACCTAGCAAGGCGCCATTACCAGTTACTATTGATGCTGTAAAACATGTACCATCAAGAGCAATGTTCACCAATTATGGATTAAAGTTAAGTATTCCAACAGATACGTACTATTTTTGCTAGTCTCGCATCCCTGACCTGTTCCAGACCTCACGCCAGTCTGCGTGAGCTTAAACGCGTGCCTTTCGGCTTCCTGTCATAGTGGATTGGCTATCTTGCCAGTCCACAACACTTTGTATGCTCAGTATAGAGGGAAACTTGTAAATACACGATTGGCCATTAAAAATGCTACACCACGAAGATGACCTGCTACAGACGCGAAATTTATCCGACAGTAAGAAGATTCTGTAATATGCAAATGATTAGCTTTTCAGAGCATTCACATTGGCGCCGGTGGCGACACCTACAACGTGCTGACATGAGGAAAGTTTCCAACCGATTTCTCATACACAAACAGCAGCTGACCGGGGTTGCCTGGTGAAACGTTGTTGTGATGCCTCGTCTAAGGAGGAGAAATGCGTACCATCACGTTTCCGACTTTGATAAAGGTCGGATTGTAGCCTATCGCGATTGCGGTTTATCGTATCGCGACATTGCAGCTCGCGTCAGTCGAGATCCAATGACTGTTAGCAGAATATGGAATCGGTGGGTTCAGGAGGGTAAAACGGAACGCTGTCCTGGATCCCAACGGCCTCGTATCACTAGCAGTCGAGATGACAGGCATCTTATCCACATGGCCGTAACGGATCGTGCAGCCACGTTTCGATGCCTGAGTCAACAGATGGGGGCGTTTGCAAGACAACAACCATCTGCACGAACAGTTCGACGACATTTGCAGCAGCATGGACTATCAGCTCGGAGACCGTGGCTGTGGTTACCCTTGACGCTGCATCACAGACAGGAGCGCCTGCGATGGTGTACTCAACGACGAACCTGGGTGCACGAATGCAAAACGTCATTTTTTCAGATGAATCCATGGTCGCAACCGTGTTTGGCGACATCGTGGCGAACACACATTGGAAGCGTGTATTCGTCATCGCCATACTGGTGTATTACCCGTCGTGATGGTATGGCGTGCCATTGGTTACACGTCTCGGTCACCTCTTGTTCGCATTGACGGCACTTTGAACAGTGGACGTTGCATTTAAGATGTGTTACGTCCCTTGGCTCTACCCTTCATTCGATCCCTGCGAAACCCTACATTTCAGCCGGATAATGCACGATAGCATGTTGCAGGTCCTGTATGGGCCTTTCTGGATACAGAAAACGTTCCACTGCTGCCCTGGCCAGCACATTCTCCAGATCTCTCACCAACTGAAAACGTCTGGTCAATGGTGGCCGAGCAACTGGCTCGTCACAATACGCCGGTCACTACTCTTGATGAACTGTGGTATCGTGTTGAAGCTGCATGGCCAGCTGTTCCTGTACACGCCATCCGAGCTCTGTTTGACTCAACGCCCAGGCGTATCAAGGCCGTTATTACGGCCAGAGGTGGTTGTTCTGGGTACTGATTTCTCAGGCTCTATGCACCCAAATTGCGTGAAAATGTAATCACGTGTCAGTTCTAGTATAATGTATTTGTCCAATGAATACCCGTTTATCATCCGCATTTCTTCTTGGTGTAGCAATTTTAATGGCCAGTAGTATAGTATAGGCGATTCTTTCGCTGGGGACGACATTAAATGTTTTGCTTAAGATCCTCGAAAATCAATTCATCTTCATATTTATGTTTATTTAATTGGCTGCCTATAAAGCAGGGTCTCCTGCGGGTGTTTCCTCTCACACTACATACACGTAATGTTTCGTGTGTCTTCGTATATTGTGTAGGGCGAAATAGGCGCTTGGGACCCAGCTTAAGGAAGTTTTTATTTGCCAAACCGTGGGCCAAAAGCTGCATACATCCACGCTGCCAGCCTTCACTGACCATCACCGTCGTTGCGAGTCCTTATCTCGTCTGCCCGTCCTCGGTTTTACTGTCAGTCCTTGCTGCCAATCGTCGCTTTTCTGCCAGCCCTCGCTGAAAAAGTCCTCTTCTTTATTGCCAATGCTCCCTGCTGTCATCGCCTTTGTTACCGGTCCTCACTGCTGTAAGAGTACGAGATTTTCCACTTACGGGTAGCCCAGATTCAAAAGCCGCTAACTGCACGATAAGCGAAACTGAAATAATCGCGAAAAAGCTGTCCCATCCAAACTATTAAAGTTATAGACTTCATTTATTTTTTTAAAACAAGTAAAAAAATAATTAATACTCGTTATTAATGGCTGAAATCTGCGACTGGGTTAAAATCTTAAGTGAAATATTGACTTAGCGGTGTTTGCTCCACATTTATGCAGTTAGCAGGTTTTGCAAACGTATCGATCCAATTACAAAACAAACATTCGGTTGCAAAATAAGCTATTCGGTGATATCCTGGGAATGACAGAAGGATGGAATTTAATTATTGCGAATATAAACAGAATACGTTTTATTATAAAGTTGTTGTTGTTGTTGTGGTCTTCAGTCCTGAGACTGGTTTCATGCAGCTCTCCATGCTACTCTATCCTGTGCAAGCTTCTTCATCTCCCAGTACCTACTGCAGCCTACATCCTTCTGAATTTGCTTAATGTATTCATCTCTTGGTCTCCCTATATGATTTTTACCCTCCACGCTGCCCTCCAATGCTAAATTTGTGATCCCTTGATGCCTCAGAACATGCCCTACCAACCGGTCCCTTCTTCTTGTCAAGTTGTGCCACAAACTCCTCCCCT
The DNA here is from genome assembly GCF_023864345.2 of Schistocerca serialis cubense. Taxonomy (NCBI): domain Eukaryota; kingdom Metazoa; phylum Arthropoda; class Insecta; order Orthoptera; family Acrididae; genus Schistocerca; species Schistocerca serialis. Next base: position 64,218,582 of record NC_064648.1, read on the forward strand.
ATTCTATTCAATACCTTCTCATTAGTTAAGTGATCTACCCACCTAATCTTCAGCATTCTTCAGTAGCACCACATTTCGAAAGCTTCTATTCTCTTCTTGTCCAAACTATTTATCGTCCACGTTTCACTTCCGTACATGGCTACACTCCATACAAATACTTTCAGAAACGACTTCCTGACACTTAAATCTATACTCGATGTTAACAAATTTCTCTTCTTCGGAAACGCTTTCCTTGCCATTGCCAGTCTGCATTTTATATCCTCTCTACTTCGACCATCATCAGTTAATTTGCTCCCCAAATAGCAAAACTCCTTCACTAGTTTAAGTGTCTCATTTCCTAATCTAATTCCCTCAGCATCACCCGACTTAATTCGACTACATTCCATGATCCTCGTTTTGCTTTTGTTGATGTTCATCTTATATCCTCCTTTCAAGACACTGTCCATTCCGTTCAACTGCTCTTCCAAGTCCTTTGCTGCCTCTGACAGAATTACAATGTCATTGGGGAACCTGAAAGTTTTTATTTCTTCTCCGTGGATTTTAATGCCTACTCCGAATTTTTCTTTTGTTTCCTTTACTGCTTGCTCAATATACAGATTGAATAACATCGGGGAAAGGCTACAATCCTGTCTCACTCGCTTCCCATCCACTGCTTCCCTTTCATGCCCCTCGACTCTTATAACTGCCATCTGGTTTCTGTACAAATTGTAAATAGACTTTCGCTCCCTGTGTTTTACCCCTGCCACCTTCAGAATCTGAAAGAGTATTCCAGTCACCATTGTCAAAAGCTTTCTCTAAGTCTACAAATGCTAGAAACGTAGGTTCGCCTTTTCTTAATCTTTCTTCTAAGATAAGTCGTAAGGTCAGTATTGCCTCACGTGTTCCAGTATTTCTACGGAATCCAAACTGATCTTCCCCGAGGTCGGCTTCTACCAGTTTTTCCATTCGTCTATAAAAAATTTGCGTTAGTATTTTGCAGCTGTGACATATTAAACTTATAGTTCAGAAATTTTCACATCTGTTAACACCTGCTTTCTTTGGGATTGGAATTATTATATTCTTCTTGAAGTCTGAGGGTATTTCGCCTGGCTCATACATCTTGCTCACCAGATGGTAGAGTAGTCTGAAAATTCTACAAAATCGGCATACGAAAATAAGGAGGCGACATCGTATTATCAGGAAAAGCTGACTTATTTCATGTAAAAAAGAGAACAGAAGCGAATGTGTAACATAAGGTTCATACAAAAAAAGTACACCACTGTGCTTTATATACCACAAGATATCGTAGAAAAGAAAATAAGTTCCCAATTGCGTCATAGTAAAACATCAACAGAAGTTTAGAAAATGATAAAATTGGCGGAAAGTTGCATCTCAGTTAAAATAGCGACAAAAAAAATCTAGAAAATGTAAGTGGACTCGACGTCAACACTGACGATCAACTCAAAATCGCTTCCGGCTTGTTCCTCGATCTGAGGGTCGGCAGTGGCGGGAACGACTCTAGGAATGCCTTCCTGGTCGTCTAAAACCTCGGTGTAGAATTTGAGTATGTCGTTGGTCACTGAAACTTCAACAAAGTGGAGTTTTGAAAGCTTTTTGACGTCTCCGAGTTTGTCTTCTGAAAGTTCTACACCTGCTGTGATGGGTGTCGGGCCATTTCCTTAGCTGAAATTTATTCCACTTCCCAGGATGCTCTCCGCCTCCCCAACTTCAGAAATGTAGAAGAGCTCTCCGCGAACCAGGCAAATCTCCTTGTTTTTGCTTTCCGTGAAAAATATTTTGTTGGCTTTTTGAATCTGGAAATGTCAGTGACCAGTCACATTCACTAAGCCATCCGTGTACGTCATAACAATTAATGTCAACACAGTTTTCATGGCATAACATTGCTTTTCTGTTTGTAAACATTTCCTTTCCGTCCACCACAACACCGCTTCATGTTCCAGGAGGGACCGTCAGACTCGATTTCGTTCCGGCTATTTTCAGCTCCTACTGTGGGTTCGATTTCATGTAGAATTCCTACTATTTCAGTTACTTATTTAATGATACAGTTGTAAGAGAATTTGAAAACTGTTTCCTCAAGAAAGTAGTTAAATCTAATTATAAGAAACCATGCAAAAAACCTTGGCTTACTAAAGGAATAAAAAATCCTGTAACCACAAAAGGGAACTGTATGTAACAACAAGAAAGAGTAATGACCCAGAAACATCCAAATATTATAAAAACTACTGTACTACATTAAGAAAGGTTATTAAAAAGTCCAGAAGCATGTGCATCATGTCTGAGATTAATACCACTGATAACAAAATCAAAACAATTTGGAATATTATTACAAGGGAGACAGGGCAACCAAGAGGACAGGATGATGACATTACCATCAAAGCGAATGGAAACTTGACAAACAACAAGCTGGAAGTCGAAAACATTTTGAATAATCATTTTTTAAATGTTGTAGAGAAAATAGGACCTAAGTGTTCATTACAAGAAGCATGGCAGTTAATGGAAGAGGCATTACCCACACCATTTGATACAATTGAAATTCCATCCACCTCTCCTTCTGAAATTGGGAAGATAATAAACTCTCTCAAGAATAAAAGCTCACATGGAATTGATGGCATATCCAGCAGGATAATAATAGCTTGTTCCCAAGAGATAAGTGGGATTCTTAGCCACATATGTAATAGCTCTCTGAAGCAGGGTATTTTCCCAGATAGACTGAAGTATGCCATTGTTAAACCACTGCATAAAAAAGGGGATGCATCTGATGTCAACAACTACCGCCCAATCTCTGTTCTGACTGCCTTATCCAAAATTCTTGAAAAAGTAATGTATTGTAGAGCAGCTTCATAAGTTTGTAAAAATAAAGTTTTAACAAAATGTTAGTTTTGTTTCCGAAAAGATTTTTCAATGGAAAATGCTATATATACTTTCACTCATGAAATATTAAGTGCTCTGAGTAACCGGAAGTCACCTGTTGGGATTTTTTGTGATCTCTCAAAGGCTTTTGACTGTGTAAATCACGGAATACTTCTAGATAAGTTCAAGTACTGTGGTATGAATGGGGCAGCACTCAAATGGTTTAAATCATACCTAACCGGAAGAGTGCAAAAAGTTGAAATAAAGCAAGTCACATAATATGCAAAAAAACTGGTGATTTCTCAAACTGGTGAACAATCAAGAATGGGGTGCCACAAGGTTCGGTCTTCGGTCCTCTACTTCTTAATATATATTAATGACTTGCCATTCTACATTCACGAAGATGCAAAGCTGGTATTTTTTGCTGATGATACAAGTATAGCTATCACACCCATCAGACAAGAATTAACTGGTGAAATTGTAAATGGTATTTTTCAGAAAATCATTAACTGGTTCTCTGCAAATGGGTTCTCATTAAACTTTGACAAAACACAATACATACAGTTCCACACAGTAAATGGAATGACACCATTAATAATTATAGACTTCGATCAGAAATCGGTAGCTAATGTAGAATATTCAAAATCTCTAGGTGTATGCATTGACGAGGGGTTGAACTGGAAAAAACACACTGAAGATCTGCTGAAACGTTTGGGTTCAGCTACTTATGCTATTACGGTCATTGCAAATTTTGGCGATATACATCTCAGTAAATTAGCTCACCACGCCTACTTTCATTCTCTGCTTTCGTATGGCATCATATTCTGGGGTAACTCATCATTGAGTAAAAGCATGTTCATTGCACAAAAGCGTGTAATCAGAATAATTGCTGGAGCTCATCCAAGATCATCCTGCAGACATTTAAAGTATGAAATTTGTAATTAACAATCCGAACGAATTCAAAAGTAACATGGCTGCAACACTAGGAGAAAGGATGATCTTCACTACTCAAGGTTAAATCTAATTTTGGCTCAGAAGAGGGAAAATTATGCTGCCACAAAAGTCTTTGGTCACTTACCTAATAGCATCAAAAGTCAGACAGATAGCCATACAGCATTTAAAAGGAAATTAAAAGAATTTCTTAATGGCAACTCCTTCTACTCATTAGATGAATTTTTGGATATAGTAAGTGGATAATTCCCCCCCCCCCCCCAAAAAAAAAATTAAAAATATTAAGTGTCATGTAATATTTTGTGTAATGTAATATCTTGTATAGACACCTTTTATTAACCTGACACGTTCCACATCATTACAAAGTGTCGTATTCATGATCTATGGAACAAGTACTGATCTAATCTACTCCCACTTCGTTCGTACCATGTTCCACATTTAAACCGTCCACTAAATCACTCATTTTCTTCAAAACACTCACGCAAACAGGTAAACACATACCCTGTTGATCAGCTGAACTGTGCTTACCGGCCTGTATTTCGACAACGCATCGGCAGTTAGAGTTTCACCGTTGCGTACGCGTTCGCTACAGCGCCACCAACTTAACTTTGAACGAGAAAAATTTCCCTCCTAATGCTACCAATTTGAAATTTAACTTTGAAAGTCGTCATTGCTAAGTCTGATGTCACTGGCGCGCTTTTCATCAGAACACGGCATGACGACTAGGGTTGCCAGATTTCAGCGAGGGAAAATTGGAACACATTTATCGACACGAACATTTTCTAAAATAATTATATTTACTGCGTATTTTCTTCATAACGCACTCAACACAATGAAGAGGGGTACTTTTCAGTTGAGTGTGCAATTTTCAACATTTTTCGTGAGGCAATACTGTCTTATAAAAATCACTGCAACATTCATTATAATTGAAATGAGTGTACAATTCATTTTTTATTAGATCAACTGAACATCGGTTTCGCTCATACCTCCATTTAATGTTCACAATGGAGAAAACTCTATCTGTGACTGCATTTGAAGAAAATAACTCAAAACAAATGTAATTAAAACTAAAACACTGCACAATTTCGATGCGCCAATCATTTCTTTAATGTACACCCAACTCTGTGGTACTCTCATAGTAGCTAACTTTGCTTTCAAATGCTCATTCCCCTCCCCCCAAGACAAATCAGAAACCATAGCGACCTCTGACTGAAGAAAAGCAACAATACAAAGTGAATTGTCTAATTTGAAAATATTTTGAAACTCAGGTTTTTTTTTTTCAAGTGATATGCAATCCACTAAGGACAAAACGTTATTCTCATAGAAATCAAACCAATTATTTAAATATTTCAGACAAACTTCATATATATGTCTGCATTCTTCCAGTTGTGTTTGTTTTTCACCTGGGATCAGGTCCTCCAATTTATCTAGCAACTGTTGCACCTTATAACCAAGAAACAGATAATTTATCCTACGCTCTAACTGCATTTTTATTTACTCCATTACACAATATACTCTACAAATTGTCAGTTCGTTTTTTTCTACCTTGAATACACCCTTCAAAAAAATGTCAGTTAAGTGCAAGGAAAATTGTAGATACAATTCCACTAAAATAAGTTGTTTTCCTGAAATAGGCACTCCTATCAACTTGTTTTTAATGAAGCTGGGGCAATAATCTACGCTAGAAAAGTATAATATAATTGAAGAGATATTTTTCAACAATTTTTCCATGGCAGGCTTTAGGCATAGCCTCCTTGTAGGTACATGTGTCAACAACGCACTGTATTCTACATCAGCAAATTAAAAGAAATCTGTCAACTGAGATACCCTTTTAGCTGAATTTGAGAAATAGTTGAAAGTATGAATTACTAACATTTCAATACCTAATGACATAGCATTCATACCAGATTCACAGTAATTATGGACTACATGTGCACAGCAGTTTGATTTCACTATACCACGAGTTTCCTTTTTAAGCGAACATAAACAGAGTTTTTCTTCCCGTAGTTTGCATTTGTATTGTCTGAAGTAAAACTTGAAACCTGGGTTTAATTCAACTCGTGTTGTGGAATCCTTTTCAAGATCTGCTCAGACATTGCAAGATGCATACTCACAAGAGTCCTCACAGAAATCTAGAATTCCGTGAGATACGCCTGGTTGCACATCAAAGTACCTTACACAAATACTCGTAGGATAACAGTTTTGAGTACGTATGTTAGAACCGCGAAATCCTACACCTAAAAACTTCTAATCCTTCAACTTCCGAGTTAAATTATTGACGTTATTTTGCCACTTTTGCCACAAAACACCAGTAATTAATGCCTCACATTTCGTTTTACTACACATTATTTTATTTGCAATTGTCGAATCCGGGAATAACTGAGGCGATATTTTTACATTGCAGTCAGTGCTGGCATAGCAGAGATGATGTTTAACTGTGTGAAACGCGAATGTAGGGTTAGACGCTGTTGTCTGAAAAAATGAAAGAAGCAGTAATGATAGCGTCTTTTTACAATTGCCTAAACAGGTTTATTATTACCTTGGAAATCAGAAATTTTGAAATTAACATGCACCTACTACATACCTTCTCTGGTTCAACAAGGTGTAGAGACTTTTCATCAGTGTGGTTTGTAGCGATGTTAAGCGTCCGCATTTGTGTCTGACACTGTTCAAATGATGCCTAACATCGGTTACGCCGCCGTGTGAAATCGAAAATCCCTCCCCAGCTTTTCCAGCACATAAGGTACATCTTGCTTTGTATACATTTCCTGGAACTGGCCACAATTCAGGAAATTCTTTTTCCCAAACAGACGAGACACTTGCAGTCATTTATTCCAGTGTGTGCTGATTTGAGTATCTAATTTTCTTTTCGTGGGATTTGTCACAGTCCCATCCATTTTGAACGCAAAGAAATAAGTTCTAAAACGTAAAATGTACGATGGATTGCAATAAAGTGTTGAATCTGCTCCCGAAATAAACGAAAATATGTGCCTTGTTGCATGGAGTGGAAGTACAGCTTGTTCATAAAAAGAAGAAAAATTCTGAGTGGGTGCGGTGTTGGAAAAACAAGCCGCACTTCTGTCACTGAATGCTCGTGCTACACTTGCACTTACATACCGGTATCAATTAATGCCCAAGCAAGGCTGCAATCGGAACTAATAGTTTCATGTTGAATTATGGTGCTTTTTTGCTCCTAATTCCATATAATAGACAATTCATATTGGCAATAAAAAGAACGCACCGCAACAGTCACTTCGCAATGACTACAGCCCAAGATTCTGAGTCGGATCACTGATGTTGGCAGCGTGGTTCTGCTTCTGACCTCACATCCGTCTCACTCTGTCTCAAGTGCCACCACATGCGCACCTTACCATGAAAAACGTAATCTGCGTCGAAAAATTTGGTACTGGAAGATTAAAAAATATGTCATTATGCCTCATGTTCAAAATCGGAACATTTGGCGTACAGTTAAAGGTTTTCACCGTACCCGGAACATAGCGGGACCGTATTGTTCCGGCTGAAACCATAACGTCTGGCATCCATTACGGCGACCGCCGTGCCTGTTGAACTTCGCGGGGTCTGCTCCCGAAGACAGCGTGCAGTTAGAGGCTTTTGCAACCGAACACGATTTTCTACAACCATCTTCATCCGTTGACAGCGGGTTTTGCACCCTGAAACGTATTTTATCGAGTAGGTGCTGAAATAATCGATACGGCAGTATGGCCAAATCGAAATCGACCCTGAAACGTATTTTATCGTGTAGGCGCTGAGATAATCGATACAGCAGTGTAGCCAACTCGAAATCGACAAACAATGCTTACGGTTTACTGAAGTTTAACGATACGTATTTCGAGCGGCTCAGATCGATTTCTTCCGACCCGAACCTTCCAAAAATTGTCTATAAATGAACAAGCGTGTCAACACCGAGATTTCGTTTGCATGCAATATATAGCATTAGCTACGGAATAAGACGACGAGTACGAAATACTATAATCATAAACTGTTGCTATTCACTTTCGTTTATAGCAGCTTCATTAATTAGATAAAAATATGTAATACGGAGGTGTCTTAGTTCGGTTACTGTTCTATTAAACAGCAAAATGTGAAACAAAATATACTTCCACCTTATACTGCAATAGTTGCCACACAGCCGTTGCTTGTCGTCACCAACAGATGGCAGCACAGCAGCTCTAACTGCAGTACGAGTTCTTTCACGATGCTTCATGCAGTTTTAGATGAAAGGGCGACTTACACGTTGAAGTAACGGTGTTTCCACGCATTGCCTCCTTCGTCGTCCGCAATCGCAGATGCACTGGAATAAAAGGGCATGCACAAAAATTTGTGGAAAGAACACACGTACACACAGGCGTTCTCGTATACCTACGTCGCTTCGTCGCTCAAACAGCCAGCATCGCTTGGATTTCCGCCCCTCCCCGGTTCTATAAAGCCCTCCAAATCCTCGAACGCCATGCACTCCGCCTCGCCTTCCGCATCCGCCTTCCGTCCCCCACGCGCATCCTCTATGACCTCATCCCCTTCCCCCACCTTCTCCTTTTCCTTGAACACATCCGCACACTATATATTGTCCGCTGCCTTGATCCCCCTCACCCCCTGGTGTCTCCCTTCCTCTCCACTCCCAACCAGTTGCCGCACCTTTACCGTTGTGTCCCTCCCTCTCTCAATCTCCACACCCTCCATCTCCTTTCCCAACACAACTTCCACCGTCTACCACTCCCGGATGATGAGCTTCGCCCTGACATCTACCAACCAACTCTAACCCCCTCTTCCTGCCCCCCCCCCCCCTCAGGGCTCCCTCTCCTCCCCCCCCCCCTCTGAGCGGATTTCCCCTCCTACTCCCCGCCCATCTCTTGTGCCTTCTTTCAGTGCCTCTGCGCTCCCTCCTGCCCTGTCTTCCCTTTTCCTCTCCCGCCCCATGTGTCTCCTGCCTCTTCGTGAACCCACGGTTGCCCCTCCTCTCTTCATCCCGCCGCTTCCGCAGCTGCCCCATGCTCTCCCCTCCTTTTCCATCCTCTCTGACCTTTCCCTCGGCAGGTCCCGCCTGGTAGTTTTATTCTTCGTCGTGTGTGCTCCAAGTGGGTTTTAAGTGTGTTGTTTCGGAGTGTTTTTAATACTGTGGCCAACTTTTAACCTGTGCATGCGCATCCAGTGTCTTCTGTGTTTTAAGAATCGCGAACTGTGTTTTTTAACTTTCTGGTGACTTTTTTAACTGTCCCCAATGAACTTCTACATGTCAGTGTATTTTTACCTCCATTTTCTCCCCTTACTCTGTTTTATGTTCCCCTTTTTTACCTCCTTATGTATGTATTATTTTATTCTTGTTTTAGTTGTCATTCACTCGGCTGAAGAGCGGCGGATTGTGCTGCTGACAGCCCTCCCCTGCCCGTATGTGGCAGGGGCATGAAATCACAATAAAGAAAAAAAAATCGCTCAAACAGTCTGTTATGAGTGTCCTTTGCTTGAGAGCTGGTGTTGCGCTTGTTGTGATGAAAAAGCGACTATGGGTAAAGTATATAAACAACAGAGGCACGAGAAATGAAGAGTGATGACAACGTTTCGCCACGCCGAGATTTTTGATTTTCTGCTTGGGAAACTGCAGCGTTAGGCTGGCAGGAAAATTTTGTTAGCTCGTAACAGGCGACTCATATACTCGTCAGAATTAGTTATGCCTCATTTCCAAGACAAAGAATTTCAGTTCTATCAAGTATGTGAAATAATTGTAATTTATTATTTGATTGTCTTATATCTCTTTTCACTGTGGGAAATGCCTAAGCTTGTAATTATTAACATGTTTTTTTCGTATACAATATTACAATTTGTACCTATCTCATGTATAATTATGACTCGCTCCATGTCTATAGCAGTTCCCTTGCAAACTGGATCAACGGCACATATAAAAATAAAAGTGATTATTCCCGAAACTGAGAAATACGTGGAAGGTTCTTAGTCGTTATGTGAAGGTTCATTTACTTGCAATACGTCATTTGCATTTAATCATGAAATATGATATGCAGATTAGCATCTCGGACTTGGTAAATCTTGTAATTTCATAAACGCCAGAATCCACTAGAACAGAAGTTGTCTTTTTCAGTCAGTTTGGTATTTTTTGTATCATCAGTGCTTCATTTCTATTTCTTGTAGTTTGTTGAGGAGCTACACATACTCTATCACTTCTTTTCATCAGATGTCAGGCTCCGCAATTGTGCTTTTAAGTCGCCATGGCATCAATATTCATGCACAGTTTTCATATTCACTTTTCATTAATTTTTGGGTTATTCTTCTCAGTTTTCCTACTCCAAAACTTACATTATCTTATTATGTCGTATAGCTATTCAACAAAGCGGAGTTTTGTTCACCAAACTTTCAGCCAAATCAGTGAATGTGGAACGTAGGAAGCTTTTACGGAACGTAATATCTCCATTATTTAAGGTATAAAATAAGCCACAACAACTGCAGCTTAAGGGAAAACCACACAAGCCTCATAGTAAATCGTCAAAAAGCTATAAGTATTTCCCAACACAATTCCACAAATGTTGCTAAATATGAGCCACAAACGGAAAGAATCTTCATTGCGTTAGATTTTTGAAGCAAAATAATTACATTTACAAAAATATCAGTGTATTAGAAAGTCGAGTGAAGTGTGAGAAAAGGCTGAGTCGTTGGACTCCACAAAAAATTTCTGAGTATCAAGGAAAGTGCCTGGCTTGATAACAACACCGACGTAAATGCATCTCATGCATGAGATGTATTCATATTATCTTGCTTTCAGCAGAATAAGCTGCAGATATAGATATATTCCAAAGTATTTTTCAGAATTAGTTGTAGCTTATGTCATTGAAACAGTGTGATTCGACTGTTTTTACATGTATTTCACGATAATTCATGTCTCTTGGTAACTTATAAAAGCACAGCATACCCGTCTCTAATGACCTCGTTGTCGACGGGACGTTAAACACTAACCACCACCACCACCAGCACAGCATACAAAAATATAACAATTGTTCCGTTAATTAAGTAGAAAGTAATTAAAAATTAACGTCCTTACGACACATGTGAATGACAGCTTTCTCACCGCTTGGAGTGCTAGTGTCCCTACAGCTGTCAAACGGTAATAACTGTAGCACAAGAGAGTATAGATTAGATTAGTTTTTCGTTCCATAGATCCATGCTGAGGAGATCCTCATGGATGTGGAACATGTCATTTTTTTTAAGCTGAAATAACAATACTGATAGTATGAATATATACAATACATCATTTGTTTCTATTAAAAAATTAGTCAATGGAGTAGACGGAGTTGGTCACTAGTAAGTCTTTCAGGCTCCTTTTAAACTGATCTTTATTTGTAACTCAGTTTTTTATGTTTACTGGCAAATTATTGAAGATGAGTGTTCCTGAGTAGTGGACCCCTTTTTGAATTAAAGTAAGTGCTTTTAAGTCCTTGTGCAGATCATTTTTGTTCCTGGTATTGTATGAATGAACTGAGCTGTTTGTTGGAAAAAGAGATATATTATTTAGGGCAAATTTCATTAAGGAGTAAATATACTGAGAGGCAGTAGTTAGTATACCCAGTTCTTTGAAGAGGTTTCTACATGACGTGCGTGACTTTACTCCACAAATAATACGTATTACACGCTTTTGGACTCTGAAAACTTTTGTTTGACGTGAAGAGTTACCCCAAAATATTATACCATATGACATTATGGAATGAAAGTAGGCAATGTATGCAAGCTTTTTAATTTTTATGTTGCCTATGTCTGCTAACACTCGAATTGCAAATATAGATTTGTTAAGGCGTTTCTGCAGTTCTGTGGTGTGCTCCTCCCAACTGAATTTATTATCAAGTTGTAATCCCAGAAATTTAAGACTGTCAACCTCTTCTATCTGTTCTTCTTCTTACTTTATGCATATGCTGGGTGGAAAAATCTTACAGGTTTTGAACTGCGTATAGTGAGTCTTTTCGACGTTTTATGTCAGTGAGTTGGCTTTAAACCATTTATTAATATCCGTGAAAATATCATTAGCAGATCTTTCATACTTGTGTCATCTTCAAGCAAAACAAACTCTGCTTCTGGCAGTGTAACTGACGAGAGATCATTAATGTACACAAGAAAAAGCAATGGCCCTAAGCTGGATCCTTGTGGGACACCACATGTAATTTCTTCCCATTCTGATGATGACTGATGACTTAATTCACTAGTCACTTGCACTGACACCCTTTGATTCCTGTTAGCGAGGTATGACTAGAACCATTTTGCAGCCCTGCCCGTGACACCATAGAATTCTAATTTACTTAAAAGGACTGTTCACTGTACATCATTTCCTTTGTAACTATCTTCATTGTTCCTCTTTTTGATATTTTTTATTTATACATGTTGTAGCTATTGTTCTCTACTTTAAGGATTTCATTGATTCTGTTTATTTGAGCGATTTTTAAAAGTTTCCCTTGTGTATTTTACCTCTGACTGGATTATTGTTCCATGTTTTAATTTTGTTTTGACAGCGGTATTTGTATTGTATGTAGACCGTGTTAGTGTTTGAGCCTTTGGCATTTAATTAGTTCTCACATGTAAAGCAGGTTTTTATTTCAAGTTGTGTATTGTGATTTCGCCTGGGTATTTTAACAGAATCATTGTTTGTTGTTCAATGTTACATGGTTTATAACTATGTAGTGAATCTGTTACTATCATCTCAGTGTTTTCAAATATGTGGAGTACTTTTTATACTATATTTGTATGCATATTATTTGATTCGTTGCTTCTCATGTACATTATTAGTTAACAATACTAATCTGCTTGCAAATACTAAACAATTTAAATTAGTTTCATCTTTCTTGGTTCCAGTCAGTATTTTTCCTAGGATTTTCCTTGCACCTTTCATCAAGTATTACAGAGCACAGTTGAAGAGTAGTTGTGATAAACCTTTCCCAGTCTTAGCCCTATTTTAATCTTAAATGGCCCTTTGGATTTACTGTTTGTTAGGATTGATGTTATAACTTTTATTAACTGGGGATGAAGTCTGGAATACAGTAATATGTCCACCACTGAGGGTCTGTTAATACAATCTCAGACTTTTTTTGAAGTCCCTGTTAGGTAGATCGTTACAGTTCCTGCTCAGATTGATAATTACAGCAACTGTACAGAACTCTTGACAAGGCTTTATTTGTACAATCCAAGAGGGAGACAGCCCCTGTAGTTACAGCAATTTGTTTTTGCCTCTTTTGTGTAATGGTTTTTTTTTAAAGCTGTAGTCCAATGTTCTGGTAGTTCTTATTTGTTGCAGATTTTCACCACACATTGTGGCTTGCTTCCAGAGGTCTCAAAATGCATCTTCTCCACTTGCTTTGTAGTTCTTGAGTTCTCTCAACATTTCTGGACTACGTGGACTGTTGGCGGGTTAATACATTTTAGCAGTTCTTTTATTGGGGTTTCTGTATCTTGTTTTGGATGTTTGTGTTGACCTAATTACAAATCTCCATCAGATGTGCAAGTTGCCAAAGGGGTGCCCTATAGGATTATACGCATTAGATGGCCAAACAATCTCTGACAGGATCTCACTGCCTTTTATCATTAGTGTTGAGGTTCAAATCTTTGGACTTTTAGCCTAAATATTTTGCAGTACTCTCATGAGCTGCTTTTCTCAATATGGGTTTCTGTTAAAATTATATCTTTTTGGTATGCCATTAATCGTCATTATTTTCTGGGTTGTGTTTCTTTGAGTCTTCTGTTTCTTGACTCTGATGTAACAGAGGTTGGTGTTATCTTCCGCTGTTTTATCACATTCATTAAATCCATCATTGGTGTGTTTTTTCCTTGGATTTAGTGCGGTTGGTTGCTTCCACTGGAGAAATTTTTCCTCCGCATCATGTATTAGTTTTATATTCCTACTTCATTCTTAATGTTTCTTGTTTATTAGTTAGGATGGCCATAGCTTCACTTCTTTTGGGCATGGGGTTTTTTCTTCCCAAGGGCTTAATTTAATTTTTATTTTATCACATAATGATCTGAACCCACATCTGTCCCTTTCAGGACTTTCACATTGTAAATTTCCCTGGACTAGTTCTTATCCCTGCAGACATCATCCATCTCCCATTTTCCTTTTTTCCAGTCTGAGTGTTTACACATTTTGTCTTTTCATGAAGTATGCCGACTTCCAGACCATGTCGTAGTTTCTCCAAAATTCCACAGGCGTTACGCCACTACTGTTCATTTTTCGTTGTGATGCCTGTTTCCCGGTAACACCTCTAATTTTCCCTTCCTAGCTGGCAATTGAAGTCTCCAATTGCAATTTTTGTTTGATTTTGATGCCATCTGATCCAAAAGCTCCCAAAACGCATTACATCTTCTGTTTTTTGTCCTACTAGTAATGTTTTCATCACTAGTTGGGGAACAGATTATTATTATTATTTCTTTCTTGTCTCAGACGTTATGTCTGGTTAAAAATGGAATGTGACGTGGACCTTGATCAAGCGTGACTTCCTTTTAACTGTACGGTATATGTTACATTGCATTTAGGAACTTTCGAGTAATTGAACAAGTGTAAATAGTTACAGATTTCTGTAGTTGTATATATAAGTTTGGATGTAGCTGTATTGCATTGATGTACTGGTGGATATTGTGTGGTATGACTCCTGTAGTTGATAGTATAGTTGGTATAATGTCAACTTTATCCTGATGCCACATGTCCTTGACTTCCTCAGCCAGTTGGATGTTTTTTCAATTTTTGCTCCTGTTTTCTTTTGTATATTTGTTGTATTGGGTATGGATATTTCGATTAGTTGTGTTAATTTCTTCTTTTTATTGGTGAGTATGATGTCAGGTTTGTTATGTGGTGTTGTTTTATCTGTTATAATGGTTCTGTTACAGTATAATTTTATTTATTATTATTATTATTAATATTAATATTACCTGCAGCTTTTATAGTCAATGTCGAAAGCCTAGCAGAATGTGCTTTGAATTTTATTTTATAACATTCTTATTATTTTGAGGTTAACTGCAAATTCTGTTCCAAATTGTGGCTTGCTTCATTACTCTATTTATGGTATTCCCATGTAAATACTATATATTTGTAATTCCACTGGTTCCTGGGGTTTCTCATTGTTTGGAGTCCAGTTATCAAAAAGTCAGTTCATTTTGTTGCAAAAATTCTGACTTTCACTCACTGGATAAGGAAATTTGTATTGTGTGTTGCTATGTTGTTTATCTGTCCTGTCTTGAGCATGTGTGTGGAACAGAATAGGGCAAAATAAAAAAAATTCAGAAAGTTTAACGCACTACAAACATGTTACCTATGTACTTACTTAATGTTTTAGGGCACTGATCTTAGCCTGAGTTGCCAGTTATGGCCTGTACCTGAATAGTAAGGGAACAGACAGACCAGCTCAGCTGCTTGCAGAACATGAGGGAGCACTGTAAACACATGAGGACAACTCTCTCAGACTACATGAGCCAGAGAGATGTATTTTGTAGCTCACAGCCACATTACTGACAAACGGTCTGGAAAGAAACCAGGACATGGTAGGACCACAATATATTCAACAGTTCACAGACGTAAAACAAGTTTGTTATATCAAATATTAGAGTGTTGAAAAAAACAATTATATTAGCTTGTGTCTTTAGAGTATTTACATAGTTCTGAGGTAGAGGTTTGCATTATCAGAACACTGCCACTCATGATTCTTGTAGAATCTTAATTTTGTTTACATCCAGAAACACGTCTCTGATGTACAGAGGCAAGGGAAACACTTCTTATCAATACAAAAATGCACAGTGCATGCCCATTCGATTCACTACTAGGTCAAAAAAACAGGCACTCATGTAAAACCCATTGTATAGAGGATCTTAAAAGTAAAGACATTAAGAGCAAGTTAAAATGTATTGTGCCATTCATACGGTAGACTACCTAACTGAATGCACCCATTTATTGTAATTTCAAATATTTAAAAGAGTTATCTTTAGTGAGAGTGCTCCATTCTTTGGTAAGACCAATAATTGTTGTTGGGCTCAGGCAATGATGTGAGCAGGATACATGCGAAAGAGATGCGCTATCTATGGTAGAGCCTGGGTGAGAAGGGACAGGATAAGAAATGAAACACAGTGCTTGGGTAGCTCAGTTGGTAGAGCACTTGCCCGCGAAAGGCAAAGGTCCCGAGTTTGAGTCTCAGACTGGCACAAAGTTTTAATCTGCCAGGAAGTTTCAATACGAAATACACTTTAGATCAATCCCATAAAAGAAACTTTGGAGGGTGGAATAGGTGCAACCCAACTGTCTGCATTTAGTGTTATTCGTGTGAAAGTGAGCAAAAGTTTTACTAAATTTTAGTAAATCATGTAGCGGAGGTGGGACCTAAGTACCGGCCTAGTATTCACGTAGCAAATGTGGGGAACTGCTTAAAAACCAATCCTCGGATGGCAGGCACACGGATTCTCGTCGTCGTTTCGCCGAGCAGATTTGATCTGTGGCCAGTGCACCTTCCCATCCGAAAAGGAGCACTTCAATACACGGGGCTCTGTGTGCGGGTTAATGTGTATGTATTATTAATAATATCAAATAATGAATTACGTAAAATCTTACTTCTGTACACCTTCAGTGCAACAGAGTGGTGAATGTAAGTGCTACAAAGTGATTTTCTGTTTCTTGGTGTGTGGCTACAATAGCGTGCAAATTATTCTAAGTACCCGAGCGTACTCTACATTTACGCATTTTGAGTCTGTTACTACCAGTTACTTGTACATTTTTTTACTTATTACACACACACAAGGACAATTTCACTCTATCTGTGGACAGTGCATTAGTGTAACCCTCTTTCATTGAAAATACACTGGGTGGGGATGGGGGGGGGGGGGGGGGGGGGGAATCCCAAGACCAAGGAGTCGTTAGGTGTGTTTCTACATCTGACAATTGATGCCTATCTAGATTTTGTGCCACTTGCATAAGAGTGGTGCCAGTAGTGCACCATGAAGATGCAAATCACGTTTGCTTTGCTTTAAATACATTCTGTAGCACTCATGAGCATTAGTTACGTCTGAGACTGGAAATGATAAGTTGATGTTATAGTTCAATTCTTTTATCTTGGCGGCTCGCGCAAGCCCGCCCAGACGCGGGAGATTGCTGCGTTGCCAGTTGCAAACGACGCACGCGCCATGAGAAGCAGCGCCATAGTATAGTATAGTTCGCAAACTTACGTTTAGGGAGAGCGCGCAGCTTATGAAATAAAGCCACCACGGCCGCATTAACCCTTTAGCTGCTACAGAGGTGTGCTCCCCGCATTGGTGCATTCCGCACTGTGCGCGATTTTGTCATCACTGCACTGCTCGCCTGTGCAGACACATGGTCTTCCCACTGCTTTTGACACACTTATCATTCGTAATCCACAAAAGCTATTTGTCTCAAAAATTTGATTTTTACACATCTTCTTTACTGATCTCCCCCCCCCCCCCCAAATGACTTAATTTTGTTTCTATGTTCAACGCGATAATTGTGCAGCATTAAATGTAGTTTGTAGAGGTAAAAGTCCATAGCGTATACTTCCCGTACGGTCGATTTTAGCCGCCACAATGTTGAGAATGAAATGTGGACAAGATACCTAAATTTCATATAAAATTTACTGTATAACAATATCACATTTAATTTAAGTACCAGATAGGTGTCGTATGTAATATTGAGAAATATTCCGTCTTTCGCGACTGTAATAAAAGTTTTATTTACACCGGGCGAGTTTGGCTTTATTTTAAAGCACTTCAATCAATCAAAAGGAAGAAGACAAAATACATTAAACAGAACTGTGGGACTTCCAATGACACCAAATCCGACGAATTTGTGGTCAAATTTGTTATAACTGGATGTCACCTTCTGAGAGGAACTAATTTTCATTAGAGTTTCTTTTGGCTCTGCGTGTCGTTTTCAAGAGTTTACAATGTCCCCAGTTAAAATGAACATCCTTTATAATATAAAGAGTATTTAAAAATTGGGAAATATTCCATCTTTAGCGATTGTAATAAAGCTTTTATTTATACCAGAGTCATTTCACTTTTTTCTAAAACGTTCTAATTAAAACAAAGTTGGCGAAGTACACAAAACTGAATTGTGGGCGTAATAAAACATAGAAACTGAAATATATTGTCCATGAGGCGCAGTGCACAAACAATATGTGTTTGTCACAATGGACAGCAAATACTTGCAAAACATAGATCAGTCGACGAAAACCTTGAATGATGTTGCCAAAGCAGCGAAGCGAAGAATTGCGACAGACAATCAAGTAGCTCGGCAATGTACGAGCCGAAATTCTGCTCTAAATAATACTTTTAGTACTGTCGCAAAAGAATATATCTCAATATGAGTAGTAAAACAGCGACTGCAGAAAAGAAGATATACAAACAAAAAAAGATAACATGAATATTGTATGTGTGCCTTTTCATTGTTTTTAATTGCACTGAAAAGAAATATTGGAGGACAAAATTAAAAAAAACCAAAAACGTATTATGATTATAATGAAGAGACAAAGCACTAGAAGTTTCAAAAAATTACATTAAAACAAATAAAATTCATGAAGTAACACACTTGGATATTGTTTTTAAATAAAGAAACTATCAAGCATCGATTGAGGTTTGAACTTAGAACCTTTCGCTTAGTAGCCATACACTTTAACCATTACACTAACACGGCTTTTTATTACATAGAACTCCTGGAACACTCTAAAAGAGCATGCAAAATATCGACAAACACTGTTGGTATGACTATGTATTACTCACATTTCGACAAAGTACAATAGCAAATATACAATTACCGCTGTTCTTAATTTCGAAAAAGTGGTTCATGAGAATGATACACCTTTCCCTGCTATCGCCTGAACTAGGAGGCTTATTGCTTGTTTGGTTTAATTAATTAATAGAAAATGAAGCAATTGGTATGCTTTTTCCAAACTTTCTATAAAAGAAAGCCTGCTATCAAGACATTGCTTTTGTTCAATTACTTTATTTATGACTGAACGTTTCTAAAACTGAAGACACTCATCCGTGCTCTGCACTGCAGTTGAGCTCTGGCAATGTCGTTCTCTGTTCTTTGGCTGACTGTGTTTTGTGACATCAGATGCGCAGAACGAATCTAAATGACCGCCGTCGTAAATGACGCTCACTATAGTCAGAAATGCCTTTAGAGTGTCAAAGGTGCCATTATCAACATCTCACTGAGTTTGAATGAGGTTGTGTAACAGGGCTACAAGAAACTGACTGTTTCTTCTGCAGTATTGCAGAAAGACTTGGGAGGAATGTAGCCACTACACACGATTACTTGCAGCGGTGGTCAAGAGAATGTACGGTTGCAAGAAGACTAGGCTACAGACAGCCATGTGGTACTACCGAGGCAGAAGACCACTGTGTTCGGGGTATGACTCTGGTGCAACATACTGCAGTTTGAGCAGCAGGTGGCACCACGGTAACACAACAAACTCTTACAAATCAGTCACTTCAAAAACAGCTTCACTCCAGACCCCCCCCCCCCCCCCCCCTGCAGCGTACTATTCCATTGACCCCAAGCCACTGCCAATTGTGACTTCCATGGTGTCATGCATTGGAGGGCAGTAATATATCTGCCGTCCGCGGATAGGAAAATCTCAGAGTGTGAGTTGTAGCGGTTTTATCCTAAATTTAAAAAAACAATATTCGTGAGGTAGGACTGATCCTACCAATAACTAAATCAGAGATTGTTCCAAACACAAACTGTCTGTAGTAACCATACAACTTCACCAAACCGAGTCCCGGGCGTCTCGTGAAGAGCGGCTCGGAGTCCACGTTGCCATCACCCGAGTCCGAGGACGAGTAGAGGCTCTGCGAGGATGGCTCCGGTACGCTGGCGGCGGTGGACGATGACACGGCGGCTACAATGACACCAGTGGGCTCGCTCGGCGTGAACCGCCTCTCCAGGCTCCTGCGTCAGCCTAAATACTGCTTGGCGCACGGATATGGCTGGCTCTATTTGCAGTCACGTGTCGAGTGGAAGGAAAGGGGTCCGCAGTTGTAGCAACTTCTTGCAGCACCGTGGACGCCTCCTGGTGGTCTCTGGGAAGCGTCTGTGTTTCCGGGACGACCGGCCAGGCTGACCCCTACTCGGTCCGGGGCCCGCTGTACCGGTCTGCTTCGCGGTAAGCGAGAGTTGCAGGTGCTTAGTCTGGACACAGTAGGCAGGGTAAAGGTCTGTTGTGTTTTGTGATAAAAGCTGGTTCTGCCTCGGTGCCAGTGATGTTACTGTGTCAGCGAGGAAGACGCCAGTTGAGGGCTTGCAGTGAACCTCTCTGCATGCTAGACACACTGGACCTGCACCAGGAGTTACGGTCCGGGGTGCAATTTCATATCACAGCAGTGTTTTCCGACAGGATAACGCTTGCCCACATACCGCTGTTACAATCAGACACGCTCTACGGAGCTACGACACGTCCTCTCGGCCTGCTCGACCACCAGATCTGTCTCCAATTGAGCAGAATGGGACATCGTCGGATGGGAATTCCGGTGCCACCACCCACAAACAGGAATAATCATCCCCGTATTGACTGACCGAGAACAACAGACGTGAAACTCCATCCCACAAACTGATATTCAGCACTTGCACAAGAAAGCATGCTTGTATTCAATTATTAATGTACCAGCATTTCAAATTTGCTATGGCTTTTCTAGTGCTTACATGATCCTGTGATCTTGTGGTGTTAATCACTTACCGTATTTACTCGAATCTAAGCCACACTTGAATCTAAGCTGCACCTGAAAAATGAGGCTCTAAATCAAGGAAAAAAAATGTTCCCGAAACTAAGCCGCACCTGAAATTTGAGACTCGAAATTGAAGGGGAGATAAAAGTCTTAGACCACACCTCCAAATCGAAACAAAGTTGGTCCATTGTAATATGAGACACAATTTAGGTCGAATGAATGATGATACAGCTACAGTAGTTTGGTTCGACTCGTAACCTTAGCAGTTAAGCTTTACCAGGTAGCCATTGCTATGCGTCAGACGCTCCGTCCCTATTTATATGGGTACCCTCCCTTTTTCACGTGCTTCGGCTGGTTTGAATTGATTGCTTATTTTTCTTTGATCTGACAAGTGCCATTCTCTTTGTTATAGGTGTTTATGTCACTCTAAGTTGAAAATGAATTACTGTACTGTGTCATGCATTGTTTGTCACATTCTGATAATGAGTGTTTACGACCTGTCGCCGTTCGCGGGATGGCTTTCTTTTGTGCGCGCTACCGCCGCTTACAATAAAAAAAATAGAGGAATTGTCTCATTAACGAAACAGTGGCAAAAGACTGCTATTTGTTGTAACTTACACTGCTGCTTTCTTTAATAATGATCAACAAGAACCAAATAATAGACTGCGTATGATAGAAGATGTTCTGAACGAGAGTTTAGCTAAAATTTTTCTCCATTTGAAAATCTTTGCAGACGCCTCTTTTGTAGATTACATTCTGCACAGAAATTAGAGTCATCTTAGATTTAAAAATCTAGTCAATTGCCGTGCTTCATTTCTGACTGTATCACTATTAGGCATAAGACTAATAAGAATATAACGGCCCAAGCGGGTTGCATCATGCAGCCTCACAGGCGCTCAGCGGCGAACACGGCACTATGCTTTCGATTTTTTTTCAAATTGTTGCATCCTTGAGCCCCCGTTCACCAGACTTACGTCTAGCGATTGGCGGCTGGCTCTACAGATCATACTTTATTAATAATTATAGTACAAGGTTACTTCACCAGTTAAAGTTACATTCTCGGCAAGTACACCAAGTCCTTTAATCCATACATGTATTTTTTCATCATTACTAACTTTACATGTGTATATTCTTCCGCGTTTGCTGTTGTCTCACTCTAGTTTCGTAGTTTATTAGGCTGACAGGATTTAAATGAGATAGCAGCAAACACTAAAGAATACATGGAAAAATGTTTATATTTGTATTATTCTTATGGTGAAGAGAATGCTGCATGTGATTCACAATTCATAAAAGTTCCTATTAGCAACCATCTCTTCTCACAGGTAGGAAAAAATTCAGAACGTAGAATTGGCCATATTGACAAACATCCCAAACAGTCTTGCCGGTCGGATTTTCGTAGTGCATCGGAATGCTGCTACATTCGAAGATGAACAATACGGAATTTGTATTTACTTTGTTGGATAATGTATGAAAATGCAGTGGTCGAAACTCAGGGCAGAGGAAAAAAGCTCGTTTTCCACCTTTTTTTAAATTTATTTACTGACGCAGAGGTTTTAGTGCCAGTATTTATCTTTGTGCCCACAAAGCATGCCTGTGTAGCGCTACATGTACTCATCGGCTGAAGTTAGTTGTGGCGGCACCTATCAACATTTTTCAAAATTTCCGCTTACTTTGCACTCGATTCTAAGCCGCAGGCGGTTTTCTGGATTACAAAAACCAGAAAAAAAGTGCAGCTTAGATTCGAGTAAATACGGTACTAACAGAATGATGTATGTTAAAATTATTTAATGTAAATTGAAAAACTTTTACTCGTTTATGAAAATATGTTGAACACACGCTTAATAAAGGTCTTTATTTCCAAAATGGTCTTCATTTCCAATCTGTGTCGAGCATACGAGTGACGCAACATTCCGATGGCAGCAGCTTTGCTGCAGCATCCGTACTACAGAGACAGTCGGCCACCACTGCAACTTATGAGACAGCCAGCAATTGATGAGATTCCACTGTTCAGTATTTCAGTCCTCTGACGCCAGTGTTAATGGAAGCTCAATTGCCCAAATTAAAATTGTTTAACAACTAACATCTATTGTGTTGTATGCCAAGTTGAAATTTTTCACTTCCTTGTGTTAGTAAAGAAGAGACACCAGTTTCATATGTGAAGGACACACCCTGTCGTAAATGCATACACACCTAGTCTGGACGTTAATAAACTATGTCATATTGAGAATATTTAAATGCAAATGATGACACGAACAACCAGAAAATGTGAATTGATTTACTGGGAAATAAAGAAATTTTATGCTGAATGAAAATCATACTAAAGATAATATATATGTGAGAGTCTCTGAAAAACTGTAAAAAGCACATTCTCTAAGAGTAATAGTTCTACACAAACAACAGATTAAAAGCAATCTGCTTTATTCCTAGTGATTTAATAAAGCTACAAAAATAGTTAGTGTAGTATATCTTGTATTACTTCAAACAAAGACAATTATTGTGTCCTATGTTCTGCAGGAAGTTATTGTCCTAAGAATGGTCACAAGAAGAAAATGAAATCTAGAGAGATCCAGGTGTTGAGTTGAACACTACACAGATGTACAACTTTAACTAAAGTGAAAGCTTGCAATGGTTAATTATTAAGGGCATACATATATGAAAGTAATTTGTGAATTGATGTCAAACAGAACCTTCTAGTTTAATTTGTTTTACAATATCATTTACAACTCTTTTGATCCACCTTGAATAAACACACAGTACAGAACTTTTTTCCATTGCGAAACATTCTTTATTTACATAACAGGTAGTTTGTGCACCAGCTGAAATCATGTAAACTGTTCACAATCAAGATATCATTTACTGAGTGTATTGCATACTTATTCACAAGTGACTGAGGTGGCTGTGGCAGGAATCACCTTGCTGTGGCCGGAGAATAAACCAGATGGATCCGTCACAGTTAAGGGGGCAATATATTTAACAGTGCAAATGTAACCGACCCGACATGTTTCACTACAGCTACCCTACACAGAAAAAGTATCAGTCCACACATCTGCCACAGGTAACTCCCAGAAAATCACACGAAACTGCACCGGCAGATCTACGAGGTCATCTGCAGTCACTCAGCTGGCTCGAATGTGTAGTGGACCACTCCAGGGGCCGGTAGCTGCTTCGCCAACTGAAACCCAAAATTAGTCAGTCAAAACAGAGAAGGTCCTGCCTTCCAACTGTACAGAAAATGCCTTCCAAGTGTACAGAAAACAACTGATATAAGCAGTCAGAAATATAAGTAATTTACTTATTTATACACTGGCAGGTCCTTAGCACAAAAGTTCAAAGACTGATGCCGTTCTTAATCAAAGCTGCATCTACTACTGCATGTGTCATCTCTCACAATGCTACGACAAAACTGACTGATATGTAGGTCAATTTGCATCTGTCAGCCACTTCAGTAAATTGATCAATGTGATTTTTGCAGAGAGTAGTCCCAGACCCCGAACCTTTTTTAGACACCTCTGTACCTATTTATCAAGTTTTCCAGCATCTTTACTTTCATACACTGCTTAATTACACTGTGCCAGAAACTTAGCATTTACACCACAATACTACTCTCATCGTATTTCATTTTGTGAGGTGCTGTTAAAGTTGCAAAGAACATTTCCAGCTTTGTTGATGGGACTGAAATATAATGGATGCCTCATTTCTGTAGGAGTCTACCGAACTGTTTGGATTTGGGCCTGCACGAGAGAGCATCAACTTCTCTTTCTACATCTCAACCTCAACCTCTTTCTCACGCATTCTTGGTTTTGACTACAGCACCCACTCAATTTGATTGTCCGAGTACCCATTCCTTCCGATATCTTATTTCTACCGTGTCATCCGAAAGCATTCTGAGCTCTATAGACTGGAGTCTTTAGTACCACGTTTCTTTGTGCACCTCGAGCCACCGTTATGTCACAGACAGAGGGCAGCGTTTGTCGGTTTTCTATATACACTGCAACCGAGAGATTTGTGCAGTCTTCTGTCAACACATCACAGAAAGATATTTGGCTCTGGTTTTCAAGTTCCATTACAAAATTTACGTTAGGACAGATACAATGTAAATGTTCTAGGAACTTCCCACGTATAGGTTTGCCACGACGGGCGATAACAAAATACTCGTAACCACGCCGTCTGCTTCTTCACAATTTTTGCTGTTGGAGAGGAAATAATTGACATCCTCACGTGTCTAGAAAGTTATGCAACACAATCTAACTTTCAGCAAAATAACTGGTACTTCTGTCTGCAGTCTCACAATGGGTGGTTGCTTACTACACGAGTGGATACCAGTTATTTTCAGGAAGCCTTTCTGAGTGATGTCTTCTGGGAAAATTCAGCCAATATATATTTGGATGGCTTAATGATTTAATCAATCATAAAAAGCAACTGCCAATACATTGATGTTGAAATTACAGCTAACTGTAATGTAGAAAGTTGTAATATTCGTATTGGCTATGGTCTTCTCCTCCTACTTAACCCTGTGGTGCAGAGCGTCCACTACAGTAGTCAGCTGTTAACGGTCCCTATTTTGGCATTTTCAATTAGTCCTGAGACTGCAAATGCACACAGTTCACTGCAGTAGGCACTCCCTACTGGTGTTGTGTCCTGCGTGCATTTGCAGACTCACGACTGATTGAAAACGCCAGAAAATTCACCATTATAAGTTGTCCACTGCAGTGAAATTCATGCACCACAGGGTTAAAGATGGACATGCCAAAATTTCCACGATTAATTCCAAGGATTCAGAAAGTGAGACTCTCGTAATGAGAGACTACATAGTATTCCTATCTTGGCGCCAAAGAGCAGACTATTAACACAGTCAATGGGATATGCAAAGCACTGGATTAAAACCAGCTGTCGCCAAGCATTACTTCAAACATACTTGAGTCCAGGACAGTGGTGCAAAGGCTACATTTCTGGGACAGCGTAATTAAGGAATACGTCAAGATACAGATGCCAGAAAACTCAATAAGTAGGTACGGAGGTTTCAATCTAAACAAGGCTTTGGGTCGGTAATTAAGATCTTGCTCGTCATCACATCCGCAAAAACTGGGAAATGCTGATAGAATGTGTGTTTCGTGGACTTTTGGCATGGGCTCTGAAACGAGGGCATCAAAGCACACAGTGGAGAATCCAAAGTCAAACTTAAAATCACAACATGTTATACACTGAAGAGCAGAAGAAACTGGTACACCTGCCTAATATCGCGGAGGGCCCCCCCGCGAGCATGCAGAAGTTCTACAACACAATGTGGCACGGACTTGACTATTGTCTGAAGTAATGCTGGAAGGAACTGACACCACGAATCCTGCAGGGCCGTCAATAAATCCGAAGAGTGAGAGGGAGCGGAGATCTCTTCTGAACAGCACGTTGCAAGGCATCCCCGATATGCTCAACAATGTTCATGTCTGGGGAGTTTGGTGGCTAGAGGAAGTGTTTAAACTCAGAGCTGTGTTCCTGGAGGCATTCTGCAGCAATTTTGGACATGTGGGGTGTCACGCTGTCCTGCTGGAATTGCCAAGTCCATTGGAATGTGCAATGGACACGAATGGATGCAGGTGATCAGACAGGATGCTTACGTACGTGCCACCTGTCAGAGTCGTATCTAGATGTATCAGGTGTTCCACATCACTACAACTGCACACGCCCCTCACCATTACAGAGCCTTCACCAGCTTGAACAGTCCCCTGCTGACATACAGGGTCCACGGATTCACGAGGTTGACTCCATACCCGTACACATCCGTCCGCTCGATACAATTTGAAACGAGAGTTGTCCGCCAAGTCAACATGTTTCCGGTTAACAACAATCCAATGTCGGTGTCGACATGCCCAGGTGAGGCGTAAAGCTTTGTGTGGTGCAGTCATCAAGGGGTACACGGTGCGCCTTCTGCTCCAAGACCCCCTTACCGATGATGTTTCGTTGAATGGTTCACATGCTGACACTTGTTGATGGCCCATGAAATCTGTAGCAATTTGCAGAAGGGCTGGACTTTTGTCACTTTGAATGATTCTCTTCAGTCATCGTCAGTCCCGTTCTTGCAGGATCTTTTCCCGGCCGCAGCGATGTCCGAGATTTGATGTTTCACCGGATTCTTAATATTCACACTGTACATTCATGGAATGGTCGTATGGGAAAATCCCCACTTCATCGCTACCTCGGAGATGCTGTGTCCCATCACTCGTGCGCCAACTGTAACACCACATTCAGACTAACTTAAATCTTGATAACCTACCATTGTATTAGCAGTAACCAATCTTGCGCCAGACATTTTTTATCTTATACAGACGTTGCAGAATGCAGCACCTTATTCTGCCTGTTTACAAATCTCTATTTGAATACGCATGCCTAAATCAGTTTCTTTGGCGCTTCAGTGTAAATTAAAGTCGCCCACCGAATTCTGCTGTGTCTATGTGAAGGTTTATCTCATTAACAGCAGGAAGGATTTAACTAATAGATGTACTGATTCACAGTGAAGGTTTGTGCATATGATTTGTAAACATTTTGTGCAGGCAGGGTGAATTATGATGACTGTCAGCTAAGTTGTGCCTCCTGAGAGCTTTCCTGGTGAGCACTGCTTAAACCATTCAAATTATACTAGGACTACTGACCTGACCCCGCTTCACGCAGTTAGCACTAAGTATCTACAGCCAGACAACTTGTCTGGCATTGTGCTAATATATACTACTATACAGACAAGTCATTTAACACTGCTACCAAAAAAGCTCGAAAAGTTCTCAGCCAATTTAAATCAAATTTTACATGATACTTTAATGAACATTCAGACAGACATACACTATATATTTTTAAATTGATATGTAATATATCACGATAAAACATCATTACCGAACATCTCGAAAAGTCTTTGACCAGTTCACTTCCAATTTTATACAATACTCTAAAGAACATTCAGATGGACATAGACTGTATATTTCTGTAGTGCATGCTGTCCAACTAGGATAGCATGGCATTTAAACTGTTAGACAAACTGATTTTTCCTTATACAGGGTGTTTTACAAAGATACGCAAATATTTTAATACATTATTCTACATGTAAAACTAAAGAAAAAAGGTCATATAAACATAGGTCCACAAATGTTTAGCTACGGAGTTATGGCTTATAAAAGATTTTGCCTGAAATTTATAAAGTTGGCTAATATGAGGCCATCACAAAACTGTATGAGGTTAAAGTAAAGCACAATTTCCATTTATATTGTTGTTATTGATCTGTGGAATCTAATAAAACATGCCCCAGATGTGTATCTGGAATAGTTTTCCATAACATCCAGAGAAGCAAAGATGTAATTTTGTAAAATTTGTAATTTATTATCTACTTGGCCCAATCTGTTTTTTAAATTTCAGACAATTGCACAAAGTTTTCAACAGACGTTGTATGGAATTTAATTTTGGAAAAAACGATGGTAATAACATTAACAGGAACTGTACGAATGTGTCAGATAATCTGCTTTTATTAATGCCATAGCATACGTGAATTCATGTTAAACCAGAAAAAACCGCTCACTGTTAAGCAAGTTGTACAGTGTACATACAATTTCACCATACATTCACAACAAATATTCAAAAATGTCTCCACTGAGTTCAATGCATTTAGCTGCACATGTTTGAACAGATTTTGTTGCTCATTTCAGTTTCACAGGGCGGTTGTTAATTTTGTCTGCTGAATTTGTAATGCGAGCAAGTAATGCCTTGCTTGTATTGACTGTGTCCTCGTAAACTACGTCTGGGATATGTTTCATTAGGTTCACCAGACCCACAACATAAAATAAATGGAAATTGTGCTTTACTTAACCTCGTAAAGCTTTGGGATGGCTTCATATTAGTGAAGTTGCTAAATTTCAGGCGAAATCTTTTATTAGCCGTAACTCCATAACTAAACATTTGTGGACTTAGGTTTATATGAACTTTTTTCTTTAGTTTTACTTGTAGAACAATATATTAAAATATTTGCACATCTCCGTGAATCACCGTGTATAGTCCTCCTTGCCAATGGCCTTGCCGCAGTGGTAACACGGGTTCCCTTCAGATCGCCAAAGTTTAGTGCTGTCAGGCTCGTCTAGCACTTGGATGGGCAACCGTCCGATCTGCCGAGTGATGTTGCACTCCGCTCTTTGCAAGGCCAATTGAGGAGCTACTTGACTGAGAAGTATCAGCTCCAGTCACGAAAACTGACAACGGCCGGGAGAGTGACGCGCTGGAAACGTGCCCATCCGTATCCCCATCCAGTGACGCCTATCGTCTGAGGACGACACGGCGGTCGGTCAGTACCGTTGGGCGTTCTGAGGCCTGTTCGGACAAAGTTTTTTATATATTCTTTATTATTTTATATATATATATATATATATATATATATATATATATATATATATATATATATATATATATATATATATATAAAAGCAAAAACTGTACAAACATGCTGTTTTGTTTTCTTCGTCGTAGTTGCTTTTTGCAGGAAATAGGAAAGGTGTATTTATGGCTTATCAGCTTACGATTAGAATACTACTATGGAATCTGAATTTGCAATAACAGTAAACGAGGAGGGGATGGACAGAGGTGGGAAGGGGGAGGGGGGGCGGCAGGGAACTGTCAGAGGGGGAGGAGATGGACAGACAGGGAGAAGCAGGAAAAGAATCAAAGAATCATAAACACACACACACACACACACACACACACACACACACACATAGAGAGAGAGAGAGAGAGAGAGAGAGAGAGATATTGGGGGGGGGGGGGGGAGATGGACAAGCTATTTATACAGGGTGTTACAAAAAGGTACGGCCAAACTTTCAGGAAACAATCCTCACACACAAAGAAAGAAAATACGTTATGTGGACGTGTGTCCGGAAACGCTTACTTTCCATGTTGGAGCTGATTTTATTACTTCTCTTCAAATCACATTAATCATGGAATGGAAACACACAGCAACAGAACCTACCAGCGTGACTTCAAACACTTTGTTACAGGAAATGTTCAAAATGTCCTTCGTTAGCGAGGATACGTGCATCCACCCTCCGTTGCACGGAATCCCTGATGCGCTGGTGCAGCCCTGGAGAATGGCGTATTGTATCACAGCTGTCCACAATACGAGCACCAAGAGTCTCTACATTTGGTACCGGGGTTGCGTAGACAAGAGCTTTCAAATGCCCCCATAAATGAAAGCCAAGAGGGTTGAGGTCAGGAGAGAGTGGAGGCCACAGAATTGCTCCGCCTCTACCAATCCGTCGGTCACCGAATCTGTTGTTGAGAAGCATACAAACACTTCGACTGAAATGTGTAGGAGCTCCATCGTGCATGGACCACATGTTGTGTCATATTTGTAAAGGCACATGTTGTAGCAGCACAGGTAGAGTATCCCGTATGAAATCGTGATAACGTGCTCCATTGAGCATAGGTGGAAGAATGTGGGGCCCAATCGAGACATCACCGACAATGCCTGCCCAAAGGTTCACAGAAAATCAGCCCACACATGTTGAGTGTGAAAATTTAAAATTTGATCACTTTGGAATGAAGCCTCATCCGTAAAGAGAACATTTGCACTGAAATGAGGATTGACACATTGTCGGATGAACCATTCGCAGAAGTGTACCCGTGGAGGCCAATCAGCTGCTGAAAGTGCCTGCACATACTGTACACGGTACGGAAACAACTGGTTCTCCTGTAACACTCTCCATACAGTGACGTGGTCAACGTTACCTTGTACAGCAGCAACTTCTCTGACGCTGACATTAGGGTTATCGTCAACTGCACGAAGAATTGCCTCGTCCATTGCAGGTTTCCTCGTCGTTCTAGGTCTTCCCCAGTCGCGAGTCGTAGGCTGGGATGTTCCGTGCTCCCTAAGACGCCGATCGATTGCTTTGAACGTCTTCCTGTCGGGACACCTTCGTTCTGGAAATCTGTCTCGATACAAACGTACCGCGCCACGGCTATTGCCCCGTGCTAATCCATACATCAAATGGGCATCTGCCAACTCCGCATTTGTAAACACTGCACTGGCTGCAAAACCACGTTCGTGATGAACACTAACCTGTTGATGCTACGTACTGATGTGCTTGATACTAGTACTGTAGAGCAATGAGCCACATGTCAACACAAGCAGCGAAGTCAACATTAACTTCCTCCAATTGCGCCAACTGGCAGTGAATCGAGGAAGTACAGTACATACTGACAAAACTAAAATGATCTCTAACATGGAAATTAAGCGTTTCCGGACCCATGTCCACATAACATATTTTCTTAATTTGTGTGTGAGGAATTTTTCCTGAAAGTTTGGCCGTAGCTTTTCGTAACACCCTGTAGATTCAGGTCAAGCTTCACTGCTCTCTAGAGTTGCGGTGACTGTTTACTGCTTTTCCCACCAGATACTGCCTCCTCTGTGACCAGCTTGTAGTTTCCATCATTGGCACGACATGTCACTCAAAATGCCAATTACACATGAAACAGATAACAGGGTATACATCACAGTCTCCTCATTGCTGTAATTACGAGTGAGGATTGAAAAGTAACACACAAACAGTTTTTTCCTCCCCTGGAATTGCAGCTGCAATATTGAAATTTGATGAAAATATAATGTGCTACAAGGGGTACTCTGTTTTCATGTGCAGGTCTAGCAAGAGAAGTCTGGATTACAGAAGAAAACTGGTGTGTGTTACTGTTATCAACTTGTGAAGAACAGCTAAGTGTAGTTGATATTTATGGCCAAATGGCATCAACCGTGTAAAATTTATAGGGACGAACACGGTGTGTACGGAGGACAACCGCACGGACCGAAGCTGTCTCCAGGTGGTGTGCATTCTTCCGAGAGGGTCGTATGAACCTCAGTGATTCGCCACACTCCAGGAGACTGGTGAGAGCTGCAATGCCAGATAGTGTCAGTGCCATTGGGGTGAGAATTTTGAATGACTGGTGTGTGCAACTGCGAACCTTATTGCAGCAATTCAACATTTCCCATCGTGCAGTGTACAATATTGTTCATTACATGTTGAAATTTTGTAAAATTAGTGCTCACTGGGTACCTAAGGACTTGACTGATAACCACAATTGCCGGCAACTGACAAGTTTGGATCACTTACCGTGTTACGCTGCAAAAGGAGAACGTCTTTTTGAAAGAAATCGTCACTGGTGACAAGTCGTGAGAGTACCACTACACGTCCGAAATTGAGCAGACCTCTACAGATTGGAAACGTGCTCGTCCCCCAGTAAAAAAAAAAAAATATTCAGAGTGAGTTATTCCGCAAGGAAAGTGCTTGTGACAGTGTTCTGTGATATGCAGGATGTGTTACTGGTGGACTTTGTTGAACTGTGAATGCTGCAGCCTACATTAAAACTTTGGTTTAGCCAAATAGCGCCCTTTGTGACAAATGCCACAATGTTAATGCTGGCGGTGTCAAACTTCTTGGTAAAAGTGCTCACACCCATGTTGCTGCTCCTATTCGTGAGAAAATTGCCAAATTTGGGTAGGAGGTGCTCCAGCATCCACCGTACAGTCCAGACCCCGCACCGTCAGACTTTCATCTGTTTGGACCCGTGAAGAAATTTCTGGCCGGCCGACACTTTGCGACAGATGCGGAAGTGAAATTGGCAGTCCGCAGATGGCTATACTCCGACCAAATGGACTTCTACAAATAGTGCGTACTGAAACTGGTACCACAAAATGTGCTGAGAATGTCGGTGACTATGTTGAAAAGTAGGTAAAAGGTGTAAGTTCATTTGTGATCTTTTTAGTTTTGTTATCTATTCAATTATGTAACATTATTCTCTGAATTTTAATCATAACTCACAGTGGCCCATAAATCAGATCACTGTTACAACAGGCAAGGCATCTGGTCGTAGATACTTCGTGCTACCCGTGTGAAAAGGGCGGGTCGCTACAGTCGACGACAGCGTTTGTGGCCTCTGGCAGCACAGCAGGTCACGAGGAAAGCTGCACTGTGAACTCGGCTGAAAGTGCACGGACAGCAACTGACTTAAGTTCCTGCACCTAGGCAACGGCACAGACTGGCTCGCCCAAATCTGCCTCACGTTTGAAAAATGAGTACGGATTAAAAGTAAGTCCACTTGCCTGCTTGTGAAACACTCGGTGCCTTCTCGGCATTTCAGCCATTATGAGAAAACACACAGACTACCTTATTCGTCAGTCTTACTTTCGTGCACACAAAACACAACAGAACACTCAAATACGATGGAAGTTTACACAGTACAAAAAGCAAAACAGGCCGAGTGTCGACTTTCCAGCTTCGCAGCTGTCAACTGTGTACCCCCGGCCCAGAGGCCGTGGACTACAGTCAGCTAGAAATAGCAACACGGGACCGACAACAGTCCACAGCGTGGTCGGAGTCCAGGCAGTGAGTAAACGTAACAGCTCAACTTGCAGCACCTGAAGAAGACAACTGGACTGATTCTTTAAACATTGTTAATAAAAAGGAAGCAACAACTCTGCAGAACACCCGAAAGTACACCATTAAGCTACATTCATACAACTAGGAAGTGTCTGGCTTTTTATAATGCATGTCACATAGGATTGTGTGTGTGTGTGTGTGTGTGTGTAAAACAGAAAATTCTGGTCATATGTAAAATAACTGTGTGGGTGAAAGCCTTCCATTCATTCAATCATCTACCAGTCAGCCTGGACGGCAATAGAAGACAGCAAAAGGAAAGCCACAGCTTAAAATTCCACATTAAGAAATAATTTACGTAGTAGGATCACACGAACATACCACTATCCCACAAACTCCTACATGAAGGACATAGAAATCGGCACATATTCCACAGAGAAGCAACTGAAAGAGTTGAAAAATATCTTGCGGGGTCCAGACGGAATCCCAGTTCGATTTTACGGATAGTACTCTGCGAAATTGGTTCCTTATGTAGCTCAAGTTTATGGTGACCAGAAAAAATGCATGCACGATTCCTATATATGTGAAGGGTAACAAAATGGACCCGCATAATTACAAATATCCTCAACATCCGTTCACTGCAAAATTATTGAACACATTCCGAGTTCATCACTCTTATTCCCAACACACACAAATGGTCGGACAGATAATGTGGGCAGCAATTTACCACCATTAGCTGATGCTGCTGTGCTTATTGGAAGGTGTAATCGTTTAGTGGCTATACTCTGTCCATCATAAGAATAAATCTGATGTAAACAAACACAAATGCAATGATTGGTGTTGTTGTGCTCTTGCAATTAGGTCCCACTTATATATTAGATATCTTATTACTACGGTATGTTAAATGAAACTTTAAGATATTCTACTATATTAACAATCATCAACGTTTAATCATGCTTTAGCTACATTGTTTTTATTTCAAAAATAGCGTACAGTTGCAGTCACTGCACTGATGTGGTCAGAGTGTCGCACTGTTAATAAGCAGTATGAAAATGGGTGAAGCTGCTTCCTACTACGTAGTGAAACACATGAGTGGAACTCTGTTAAGAAGTGCTCACGAACAGGTTATTCTTAATGTTTTGCTTTGAACTTTTCCGAGGTACTGTGTTTGATACAGCAGACTGTGGATACGCATTCGACATATACTGTAATTTGCCACTGTACCATTACAATATGAACCAAACAGAACTGATCTGGAGCCAAGTTAAGGGATTTGTACGAGAAATAAGACTTAAGCAGCCACACATACTGGAACTAATGCACGCAGCTTTTTCACATGTCACTACCGAATACTGGTGGGATGTAGAACGGTTCTTCATAAACGAAGAGGAGAAAACGCGGCACCTGGGTGGCTATGTGGGCTCTGTCGATCGTCGACTCGTTATCAACGTAGCAGGTGACAATTCCAGAACTGAAATGTATTTTTTGGATTCTGGTAAGGAAGGAACTAAGAGATTAACAGACAACTGACTGTAATTAATACCTTCAGTGGCTTCAGTATTCAACAATATGGTGAAATCTCTACAGTATGCTTTTGCGCCACACTTAGCTCACTCAGAAAAATTACCCTGTTTTTAAGTTAGGAATTTTCATCACTATGTTAGGTGGGAACAAGAGCATCTTTCACTTTCTGTCTGGTCGCCTAAGAACCGTGCGGTAGTGCTGGAGTTTTGCCTGGTGGCACTGGCTGTATCTTGACATTCACTGTTGTGCAAAAAGCACACCCCCTTCAAACATTGCTCTTCTTTTCTTTTGTCTTTTTTAATAGAATTTCACAGTACTGTGCAGCATCAGTTCATAAATCATCCTTCCATGCCCCTGGACATATTACACTGAGGAGTATCACTCACCTTCCAGTTCAAAGTGCTCGAGAGATCCCTATGCAGATGCGATTCTGTTGAATGTGTGCTGGTCTGTGAGCTGCTTTTGTACGCTTCTCACACCCAATTTTTGAATACCGTGTGTTTCAATAACAACTTCATGCAGATGAGATCTGAATATTTCTGGAACACATTGGGTTCATCTCCCTGAACTCAATCAATTTCTTCAATCTCATTCCCCATGCCGTCAATCACAATTCAGGGATGCCACTCCTCTGTTCCCCACGAACATTCGTTCTGCCACGTTTAAACTCTTGACACCACTTGTACACATTAGTACGATTCAGCACATTGAGCCTGTAAACAGGTCTGATTTAGTTAAAAATGTAGAACACACATTTCCCTTTGCGAGAAGAAACTGGATTACACTCCTCACCTCACATCTGGTGGGATTCAAAGTACAGAAACTTATTTCTACAACGCACTATGAGAGTTTTCTGCTGATAAGAGACAAATCAGCACACATTCCACTGTCAACACCTTGCCCTCTAATGTCTTGCTGCCAACTTTGTCAAGGAGGAAAAAAGAAATTCCTTTCACTGTCAGAGGCTGAGGACTCTTCCTTTCTGGGCACACCTCATACAAAGGCAACTGTCCCTCCTGCAGGTAATGACTGCTTTTGCTAAATAAATCTGTAATGACACTAAGTTACAGCCACATTGCAGTCCGGACGAAAATTGTATTTTAGCCCAACACAATACACAGCAGAGTGTCTGGAGGAGGACCACCACATTAGCTACTGCCAGTCAGAAGAAGGGGGAAGGTGTGGGGAATGTGCATACAACTGGCGACAACTGAGCCACCTACCAATGTTACAACTTCATGAACTTTAATTGGACTTACGAACAATGAACAGGTTCCTTCTAGTTTTTAAGCTGAATACAGTGACAGAGTCAGAATGTGGTGCAAATTATTTCCTGCACTTCAATTTCCGTTAGGGAGTTGGTGAACAAATATTCAAGTAAAATAACTATTGCATTACTGTGCCTTGTCAATCTTTACATATAGGCCATGATAATAAACAAAACAACCAGAATCATTTTTTTAAATAGGGGAGTGCCACTCTTTTGAAGCTTTGTAGCAAATTAAAACTGTGCGCCAGCCTGAGACTCGAACCTAAAACCTCACCTTTCTAGGGCAATGCCCTGCTTTCAACACGATTCACACACAATTCAGACTTGTGAGTCATGCCTCAATAGCTCAGAACATTGACCAAGAAGGCAAGGTACTAGGTTCCAATTCTGGCCTGGCACATGGTTTTAATCTAATAAGAAGTTTCAAACAACAACAACAACAACAACAACAACAACAACAACAATAATGTTTACAGGCAGTAGTTCTGGTAATCTAACTGTGGTAACAAATTTCCACTTCACAAAAAGAATATGTACTGTGAATATTAGGTTCTATGTGTAATTCCAGTTTCACGTGACACCAACTAAATAGTTTATCTAAAAACAAAGATGCTGCAACTTACTAAACAAAAGTGTTGGTATGTTGATAGGAGACAACACACACACAAATTTCAAGCTTTTGCAACCCACAGTTGCTTCATCACGAAAGAGGGAAGGAGAGGGAAAGACGAAAGGATGTGGGTTTTAAGCGAGAGGGTTAGGAGTCAATCCAATCCTGGGAGTGGAAAGACTTACCTTAAGGGGAAAAGGGACACACACACACACACACACACACACACACACACACACACACAGTACTGCCGATGGATGTGCGTGTGCGTGTATACCTGTCCCTTTTCCCCCTAAGGTAAGTCTTTCCGCTCCCAGGATTGGAATGACTCCTTACCCTCTCCCTTAAAACCCACATCCTTTCGTCTTTCCCTCTCCTCCTCTCTTTCCTGATGAAGCAACCGTGGGTTACGAAGCTTGAAATTTGTGTGTGTGTGTGTGTGTGTGTGTGTGTGTGTGTGTGTGTGTGTGTGTGTGTGTGTGTTTTATTGTCTCCTATCAACATACCAACTCTTTCGTTTGGTAAGTTACAGCATCTTTGTTTTTAGATATATTTTTCCCACATGGAATGTTTTCCTCTATTATATTCATACAACTAAATAGTTTTGAAGATTGTGAAGTAGGGTAGTCAACAAAGAATACTTGCCACAGGTCTGAACATCTTGTAGTCATCCAGCAGGTAGTACAGCCCAAAGAATCCACCGACGACCCCGACAAAGGCCAGCGCCTGCTGCGTTGCCGTAAAACGCGGTCTTCCAGAAATGTCGTATCGGTCCTCCCCGAACATGTCAAACTCTACGTGCAGCTGAAACCACACGAAACATTCGCATCATTGGTAGTCAACAGAAACATATCCACTTATCTATTAGTACTCCCCCAAAACACACACACACACACACACACACACACACACACACACACACACACACACACACACACACACACACACACAGAGACTTTGTAGTTTCTACTGCGACCACCAGATGGCAGAAGCAGCATCACTGGAAAAATTTGTTAGTTTTGAAACCTCTATTACTGTCAGTCGCTTTTAAGGTTGTCATCTGACATTTTGAGTTTGCTCTATTTCATGCGTTTTGTGTGTTTTCGTGTCTATTTAGCATTGAAAATGTGCAGTGAAGAAGAGGCACATTTGCAGCAAATGATGTACAAGGCTCTTAACATGCCTGTAGAAGATGAAAATAAAGCATTTGATGCTGATCAGTTTACATATCATCTGAGTATATTGGCAAGTGCAGATCTTTCTCAAAATTGAGTTCTTGCATGTGTTTATCATATTATTTTCACAGATTGTGTTGTTATGATCAACTGTCCACCAGGAAATGAATCTGAAGATGTTAGTGCAGTGAATGTAATATTGGACTACGTATCTTGCTACGTATCAAGTTGCAGCACACTGTGCTCCACCATGAATGCTGAATTTTAGACGATAAATGGGTATTCAATGGACAAATATATTATACTAGAACTGACATGTGATTACATTTTCAAGCATTTTGGGTGCATAGATCCTGAGAAATCAGTACCCAGAACAACCACCTCTGGCTATATTAACGGCCTTGATATGCCTGGGCATTGAGTCAAACAGAGCTCGGATGGCGTGTACAGGTACAGCTACCAACACAGCTTCAACACGATACCACAGTTCATAAAGAGTAGTGACAAGCGAATTGTTACGAGCCAGTTGCTCAGCCACCATTGACCAGACGTTTTCAATTGGTGAGAGATTTGGAGAATGTGCTGGCCAGGGCAGCAGTCAAACATTTTCTGTATTCAGAAAGAGCCGTACAGGACCTGCAACATGCGGTCGTGCATTATCCTGCTGAAATGTAGGGTTTCGCAGGGATCAAATGAAGGGTAGAGCCACGGGTCCTAACACATCTGAAATGTAATGTCCACTGTTCAAAGCACAGTCAATGCGAACAAGAGGTGACCGAGACGTGTAACCAATGGCACCCGATACCATCACGCCGGATGATACGCCAGTACGTGCGTTCACCGCGATGTCGCCAAACACGGATGCGACCTTCATGATGCTGTAAACAGAATCTGGATTCATCCGAAAAAACTATGTTTTGCCATTCGTGCACCCAAGTTCGTCATTGAATACACCATCACAGACGCTCCTGTCTGTGATGCAGCGTCAAGGGTAGCCGCAGCCGTGGTCTCCGAGCTGATAGTCCGTGCTGCCACAAACTTCGTCAAACTGTTCGAGCAGATGGTTGTTGTCTTGCAAACGTCTATCTGTTGACTCAGGGATCGAGACGTGGCTGCACGATTCGTTACAGCCATGCGGATAAGATGCCTGTCATCTCGACTGCTAGTGATACGAGGCTGTCGGGACGCTGAACGGCGTTCCGTATTACCCTTCTGAACCCACCGATTCCATATTCTGCTGACAATCATTGGATCTCGACCAATGTGAGCAGAAATGTCGTGATAGAATAAACCGCAATTGCGACAGGCTACAATCCGACCTTTATCAAAGTCGGAAATGCGATGGTACGCATTTCTCCTCCTTACACGAGGCATCACAACAACGTTTCGCCAGGCAATGCCGGTCAACTGCTGTTTGTGTATGAGAAATCGGTCGGAAACTTTCCTCATGACAGCACGTCGTAGGTGTCGCCACCGGCACCAACCTTGTGTGAATGCTCTAAAAAGCTGATCATTTGCATATCACAGCATCTTCTTCCTGTCGGTTAAATTTCCCGTCTGTAGCACGCCATCTTCATGGTGTAGCAATTTTAATGGCCAGTAGCGTACTACAAAAAAAATTTGAACAGGTAGACCACATGTTTGCTTATGCATCTGAATATTAGAAGTCCTTTTCAGTATTTTGTTCAGCAATAAATGCAACTAAATTGCAGTTACATTTCTGTATTCAGCTTCAACACTAACAATACCACAATAAGCACATTTAATGCAGACAGTCGAATAAACTAAAAATGTTTTGAATCCAACTACAAATTTCTACACAATTTATAGCTTACTTATTTTAGCTAGCCCACCAGTACTGGCGACTATTGGTACACCGCTGTAAGTGTTAATAACTGGCTGTCACAAAATATTTTTTACTTCCTTTTTTGTTGTGTATTAACTTAATCCTATCATGAGCTGAACAGTAAATCCATATCTGATGTTAGCTTGTCTCTCCATTATATACAGTTCTGTCAAAATGTAAATCATAAACTGCAAAATTAAAAAAAAAATATACATGTTTAATTGGAATAATAATTACTTTTCCAGTACGAACATAAGTTTTACAGAAGTATAAATATGAAAGACATCTTTATTACATAGGAATTGTGTGTCAGCTGGTATATATTTCCTTTCTTGTTTCTCTTTGAACCATCTAATGCAGTCTCTTCTCCAACCAATTGATCTGTGTGTGTCCATCTCAAGTAGGAAATTGTAGCCTCCCACCATACTAATATCTAATGGTCACGATGCTGTCTTTCTGTCACATCGACTAGATGAAAGTGCTCACTGTGTGTCTAAGTCTACATCTACATCTACATACATACTTTACAAGCCAGCGTACAATGCGTGGCGGAGGGTATCCTGTACCACTTCCTTTGCTGTTCCACATGCAAACAGAGCTACGGTAAAACCACTATCTATATGCTTCCGTATTAACCCTAATTTCTCTTACCTTATTTTTGTGGCCCTCACCCAAAATGTATGTCGGTGGTAGTAAGATCATCCCGCAGTCAGCTTCAAATGTCATTTCTCTACATTTCCTCAACAGCATTCCTTGAAAGGAATGTCGCCTTGCCTGTGGTGATACTCATTTGCATTCCACAACCATCTCTGTGACAACTGTGTGCTGCTCAAACCTACTACTAACAAATCTAGCAATCTGCCTCTGCACGGCTTCGATGTCTTCCTTTAATTAGACCAGGTGCGGATCCCAACAATTCAAATGAGGATCACCACAGGGAAGGCGACATTCCTTTCAAGGAATGCTGTTGAGGAAATTTATAGAAATCACATTTGAAGCTGACTACGGGATGATCTTACTACCACATTCATAATGGGTGGCAGGGACAAAGATTCCAGTGAAATTTTTTTAAGTACTTTATCTGTAAACTACCTTGAGCAGTTAAACAGAGAACCGACTCGTGGCGATAACATATTAGACCTTCTGGTGACAAACAGACCCGAACTATTTGAAACAGTTAATGCAGAACAGGGAATCAGCGATCATAAATCGGTTACTGCATCGATGATTTCAGCCGTAAATAGAAATATTAAAAAAGGTAGGAAGATTTTTCTGTTTAGCGAAAGTGACAAAAAGCAGATTTCAGAGTACCTGACGGCTCAACACAAAAGTTTTGTCTCGAGTACAGATAGTGTTGAGGATCAGTGGACAAAGTTCAAAACCATCGTACAATATGCGTTAGATGAGTATGTGCCAAGGAAGATTGTAAGAGATGGAAAAGAGCCACCGTGGTACAAAAACCGAGTTAGAAAACTGCTGCGGAAGCAAAGGGAACTTCACAGCAAACATAAACATAGCCAACACCTTGCAGACAAACAAAAACTACGAAAAGGGAAATGTAATGTGAGGAGGGCCATGCGAGAGGCGTCCAATGAATTCGAAAGTAAAGTTCTATGTACTGACTTGGCAGAAAATCCTAAGAAATTTTGGTCTTATGTCAAAGCGGTAGGTGGATCAAAACAAAATGTCCAGACACTGTGACCAAAATGGTAATGAAACAGAGGATGACAGACTAAAGGCCGAAATACTAAATGTCTTTTTCCAAAGCTGTTTCACAGAGGAAGACTGCACTGTAGTTCCTTCTCTAGATTGTCGCACAGATGACAAAATGGTAGATATCGAAATAGATGACAGAGGGATAGAGAAACAATTAAATTGCACAAAAGAGGAAAGGTCGCTGGGATACCAGTTTGATTTTACACAGAGTACGTGAAGGAACTTGCCCTCCTTCTTGCAGCGGTGTACCGTAGGTCTCTAGAAGAGCGTAGCGTTCCAAAGGATTGGAAAAGGGCACAGGTCATCCCCGTTTTCCAGAAGGGACGTAGAACAGATGTGCAGAACAATAGACCTATATCTCTAACATCTATCAGTTGTAGAATTTTGGAACACACATAATGTTTTGGAACATGTATTATGTTCGAGTATAATGACTTTTCTGGAGACTAGAAATCTACTCTGTAGGAATCAGTATGGGTTTCGAAAAAGACAATTGTGTGAAACCCAGCTCGCGCTATTCGCCCATGAGACTCAGAGGGCCATAGACACGGGTTTCCAGGTAGATGCCGTGTTTGACTTCCACAAGGCGTTTGAAACAGTTCCCCACCGTCGTTTAATGAACGAAGTAAGAGCATATGGACTATCAGACCAATTGTGTGATTGGATTGAAGAGTTCCTAGATAACAGAACACAGCATGTCATTCTCAATGGAGAGAAGTCTTCCTAAGTAAGAGTGATTTCAGGTGTGCCGCAGGGGAGTGTCGTAGGACCGTTGCTTTTCACAGTATACATAAATGACCTTGTGGATGACATCGGAAGTTCACTGAGGCTTTTTGCAGATGATGCTGTGGTATATCGAGAGGTTGTAACAATGGAAAATTGTACTGAAATGCAGGAGGATCTGCAGCGAATTGACGTGCGGTGCAGGGAATGGCAATTGAATCTCCATGTAGACAAGTGTAATGTGCTGCGAATACACAGAAAGATAGATCCTTTATCGTTTAGCTACAAAATAGCAGGTCAGCAACTGGAAACAGTTAATTCCATAAATTACCTGGAAGCACGCATTAGGAGTGATTTAAAATGGAATGATCATACAAAGTTGATCGTCGGTAAAGCAGATGCCAGACAGATTCATTGGAAGAATCCTAAGGAAATGCAATCTGAAAACAAAGGAAGTAGGTTACAGTATGCTTGTTCGCCCACTGCTCGAATACTGCTCAGCAGTGTGGGATCTGTACCAGATAGGGTTGAAGGAAGAGATAGAGAAGATGCAACGGAGAGCAGCGCGCTTCGTTACAGGATCATTTAGTAATTGCGAAAGTGTTATGGAGATGATAGATAAACTCCAGTGGAAGACTCTTAAGGAGAGACGCTCAGTAGCTCGGTACGGGCTTTTGTTGAAGTTTCGAGAACATACCTTCACCGAGGAGTCGAGCAGTATATTGCTCCCTCCTACGTATATCTTGCGGAGAGACCGTGAGGATAAAATCAGAGAGATTAGAGCCCACACAGAAGCATATCGACAATCCTTCTTTCCATGAACGATATGAGACTGGAATAGAAGGGAGAACCGATAGAGGTACTCAAGGTACCCTCCACTACACACCGTTAGGTGGCTTGCGGAGTATGGATGTAGATGTAGAAGCAGTACTCAAGAATAGGTCGCACTATGGTCCTATATCTCCTTTACAGATGAACCAAACTTTCCAAAAATTCTCCCAACAAACCAAAGTCGACCATTCGTTTTCCCTAGCACAATCCTCACATGCTCATTACACTTCGTATCACTTTGCAGCGTTACACTCAGATATTTAAATAACGTGACTGACAAGCAGGTGCTACCAATGCTGTATCTGAACATTAGAGGTTTGTTTTTTCTACTCATCTGGATTAACTTACATTTTTCTACATTTAGAGCCACCTGTCATTCATCACACCAACCGGAAATTTTGTCTAAGTCATCTTGCATCAGCCTACAGTCACTAAACGACAACAATTTCCCATACACCATAGCATCATCAGGAAACAACCACAGATATCTGCCAGATCACTCACGTATATAGATAGCATATAATAGTGGTCCTATGACACTTTCCTCGGGGCACTGCTGATGATAACCTCATCTGAAACACTCACCATCAAGGAAAACACAATGGGTTCCATTATTTCAGAAGCCTTTGAGCCACTCTCATATCTGGGAGACATTACTCAAACTATCAGTGAAAGAATTGAGATGACTGTTCAGAGAGTGAATCTCTGGACTGAAACAGCCTGAATCATTGAACTTTCCCATCAAGTTGGCTACACCATTCTCCTAATTTACATTCTCTCACAGCCAGAGCTGGAAGACCCATCTTCTAAAGCTTAGTGAACTACAGTTCCTGAAGTGATTTAGGGAATTCATAGAAAACCCAAGTCAGGACAGTCGGATGTGAGTTTGAACAGCAGTCCTCCAGAATGCGAGTCCAGTGTGTTAACCACTGTGCCACCTCGCTCGGTCAGAACAATGTAATTTGACATAATCAGAAAAAGAAATGCAACATACGTGACGCAAAGGTTATTAATTTAATTTTCGCAAGTGAAACCGTTGCATTTCAACCTTAACCTGTGCTGCAGACCAGTCCATCATCACAAACATATATTTTATGCTATGCCAACCCACAACACCACTGCAATATTCCGGCCTAACCTAGACACCGGGCTGAGCTACAGTTCAGTCTGTCACCATGACCAGCTTTTTTTAGTTTTCACATTTGTCGGTTTCACCAACTCACAACCAAACTGTCACATTCTCACCTAACTGCAACCTCGAAATTTGGGACAAACTTGTAAAAACAGTCAAATATTTGTGAATATCCGGTTTACAAATTAAACTGCTGCTTGTCCCATTCATTGTAATTTAAGCTGTGCTAATTCACGACATATTTGGATGAAACAGTAAAATGTATGTGACAACAGCAAAGACGACAACAGCTTCAGTATGACCTCTAGGAATTCATTGCGTTTTTTCTCACCTCTCATTGGCTATGTGAAACTATCATTTCACTGGCTACGTGATACCGACAATATTGTCAACTTGTGACAGTAGATGAACAGTGCTGCAACTGCTGCTGACCCTGGTCCAGACTTTAGCTGAAAGATTTCACATAGTAAAATTGCTTTTTCACTTATTACTACACAGGTACCGTTCATTTAAAAAAAACATGTTTGTGCACCAAGTGTTACTCTTTTTTTTAACATGCTTCTTTACTACACGAGCCCCAATTTTTATGCCAAGTTTGTCACTAGTTCCGTTTCTGCTTCTTCTCAATGCTTCGCTCCATATTCTGTGCTCTAAACTGACTGCACATCCCATGCAGAAAGCTCCTGCAATATATCCTCACATTCTTTACCCCGTATACTCACAGGCTCATTGTAGTTCCTCTTGTGCTCCGGGAAATCCCAGGGGTAGTACGGGTCGCGGCTCTCGCCCGAGACCTCCGGCAGCTTAGGGTAGTCCCCGTAGCCCATGCCGTCATCTGGGTAGGGCTCGTACTGGTCCGGTCTCAGCCCATACTTCTTGGCTGCCTCTTCACGCTCCTTCTGTGTCTGAGGGTACGGCCCAGGCTTCCAGTCCTTGTTCCAATCTGTGAAGATAAACCTCAAACTCATTCTCATCTTCACACAGGGTGACTACAGCATGTGTATCAGAAGGGGACACACACACACACACACACACACACACACACACACACACACACACACACACACACACACACACACACACACACAGAGAGAGAGAGAGAGAGAGAGAGAGAGAGAGAGAGAGAGAGAGAGAGAGAGATAACTTTGGGTGTACACCAAAGAGTTATAGGACCATTACTTTTCTTACATCTTTTCTACTGTGAGCTCTTCGCTATT
This sequence comes from Schistocerca serialis cubense, assembly GCF_023864345.2. Classification (NCBI taxonomy): domain Eukaryota; kingdom Metazoa; phylum Arthropoda; class Insecta; order Orthoptera; family Acrididae; genus Schistocerca; species Schistocerca serialis. The sequence continues at coordinate 64,263,526 of NC_064648.1, forward strand.
ACCAACAGTTTACAGAATGCAGTCAGCAATTGAAAACACACAAACACACCACTGTATTATTGTCTATGGATAGAACAAGCAGTACACATGAAGAGAAATGTGCCTCACGGGTTTACTGCACTTTGTAGGTCATTCATAACAGCAAACAACTTACAGAAATGAAAATGTGTTTCACAGCAGTGAAGGTGGATTAGTGCCCGTACCTCTGAAGTTATGCATTTTACAGCTCTGGTTCGATGGACATTTTTATTCTGTTTTCGTCTATACTACCACAGTTCAAAATATGGAATACTTTTTTCAACAACCTGTGTAAAATAACTAAGGAAGATCTAGGATGGAATGTAACAATATTATGAAAAGGTTAGTCAGTACCATATAGCGGAGATGATGGGTCGCATGTAGGCACAACAAAAAGACTGCCAGAAAGCGTGCTTTCGGCCAATGAGGCCGAGGTCTCAGCAGCCGGAGACTGTGGTAATGTGTGTGTGAGTTGCATTTATGCGAGTGTGTGTACGTTGTCTATTTCTGACGATGGCCTCGTTGGCCAAAAGCTCACTTTCTGACAGTCTTTTCGTTGTGCCTATCTGCGACCCAGCATCTCCGCCATATAGTTAGCAGCAACTATCCTTTTCATAATACTATTGTGCAAAGTAACTAGTTCCACGAGGCTTGTAGCATATGATGCTGCTGTCCACAGAGAAGTCTTAACGCTAGAAAAATTTGCAGTGGATTGACACTTGGCACAGGTATTGGCAGATGAACCTAGACATAAATAAAAGTAACACATTCCACATAAATGGGGAGAAAAACCCATTATTGTACAATTATACGATTTCAGGACTCCCTCTTAAAGCTGTCACTGTTCTGGCGTAAAGTGAAGCGCTGGCATGCCAGTAGGAACATTAGAGCAGAGAGGGTTGTGAAGAAGACGTTAGCCAATTGCACACGGACCGACCCACCTCTGGACGACACCGCGACGGCAGCATCATCTGTGCTAAGAGAACACGAGCGCTGCACCCGAGTGGCCACAGGAGTTCTACGAGTTCCAGAACGGCACGCGGACTAGTCATTCTTGCTTCTACTATGTAGCATTGTCTATACTGAAGAGATTTATGTTAACAGAATATTCCGTCGGTTATTGGTAGAACAACACTATAATAAATGAGAAACACCAGTTTGCTTTTGTTCTACAGTATTAATTTTTATTGTGTTAACTGGTTTTTGGCTTACAAGGCCATCTTCAGACATTTTCTGAGTATTGTCACCAAAGAAATTACAATGTTTGCAAACAACATTGGAAGAGAAGTAACACATATAGATGGAAGCAGAAACATACAGTAAGTAACATCCTTAACAGTGTGGTGGTAATGCACTGAATAAGTAAAATATTGAACAGTAAATAAATAAAAATGGAGTAGACAGGAAGAATTTTTAACACAAAATAGGAACAGCACACCTATATAAGTTTCTATTAATAAACAAAACTGTTAATAAAATCAGCACTTGACAAGGCTACATCAGGAGGTATAAAACGGTTTGCTAATCCATGGTGACAGAGGAGGGAAAATCCCCACCAAAGTACAAGTGAATGACGGAGGATCGAAAAGTAATGCACAATATTCTTCTTTCCTAGTGTTGCAGCTGGAATGTTGAAATTTCATGGCAATATAGTTTGAAGTTTGTGCTGCAGAGGGTATTTTGTTCTCACTTGTAGCCCTAACGAGAGAAGCCTGAACTAGGAAAAAAAATGTGGTGTGCGTGTTTCAATCACCGACTTGTGAAGAGCACCGACTTGTTTGATATTTGTGGACCAAAGGGCATAAACCAAGTGAAATTTACAGGGATATGTACGGTGTGTATGCAGACGATAGTACGGGCTGTAGCTGTGTGTCTGGATGGCGCACATTCTTCCGAAAGGGCCATATGAAAGTTAGTGAGTCACCACACTCCAGGCAGCTAGTAAAAGCTGCAATCCCACAGAACGTCGGAGCCATCGAGGCAGCAATTTTGAATGACCAGCACGTGCAACTGCGAGCTTATCACAGCAGTTCCACATTTCCCATGGTGCTGTGTGCAATATTGTTCACAACATTAATGCTGTTGGTGTCTAACTTCTTCGTGACAATGCTCGCTCCATGTTGCTGCTCCTGTTTGAGAGATAATTGCCAAATCTGGGTGGGATGTGCTCCAGCATCCAGCATACACACTGGACCTTGCACCGTTTGATTTTCATCTGTTTGGTCCCGTGAAGAAATTCCTGGCCGGCCAGCACTATGCAACAGATGTGGAAGTGAAATGAGCTGTTTGCAGATGGCTATACTCCAACCATACAGACTTCTACGAACAAGGCATAATGAAACTGGTACCACAAAATGTGTCTAGTGTGTTGGTGACCACGTGGAAAAGTAGGAACAAAGGTGCATGTTCATTAGCGACTTATTTTGTTTCGCTCCTATTAAACTTTTTGGCAATAAAATCATTGAGAGGTACTTTCCAATCTCCCCTCATACATTAAACATTTATTTTTACTTATTTATTACTTGCTATCTACTAAGACAAATGTAATGAGGAGTAGCAAAAATGAAATTAGTTAAAGAGTGAACATCAAAGCTGGGTGCAACAAACACAGAGGGGGAAGCATGGTGGTCATAAACAGCAGATTAGCACAGGTAAAGAGGGGATTCCTTGCCAAAACAAGTCTACTAGTGTCAAACATGGGCCCTAATTTGGAGAAGACATTTCTGCATCTACATTGCTACTCTACAAATCACAGTTGGTAGAGGGTTCATCGAACCACCTTCACACTAATCCTCTATTATTCCACTCTCAAACAACATGTGGAAAAAAGAAACCTTTTTTGGCATACATATGCAGGATAACCTGAAATGGGACACACACCTGATTAATGTAAATAAAAAGTTAAATACACTTACATATGCTGTATGAACCCTCTCACAAAATACAATACGTGCATCAGCAGTCACAATATACCTGTGCAGTATACATTCACTAACAACATGGAATTATCTTTTTGGGATAACTCCATACGTAGCAAAAAAACATTTAAGCTACAAAAAATGGTTTCAGAATAACACATGCTAAATACAGAGACTTTTGTAAACCAATATTTAAAAGTCTCAGTATACTGTCCCTTCCTTGATTATGTATCACCGAAGTACTAATCTTCATAAAAAGCAAGCATATTAAAAGAAGACAATCTCGTCAAGCATAAATGTGATTTCCATTCTCACGATACTTGGCAGAAGCATTATCTGCATGTCAATACAGTAAGTACGGACATTAGTCGGGAAGGAGTCTATCATACTGACATTATGTTGTATAACCACATGCCATCCCTCCTGAAGCAGATACAAAAATTTACCCAAGTTTAAGGTGAAACTAAAAGAGTACTTACTTGACCACTGCTTCTATTCTGTAACTGATCACATTCTTAACCATGTTATTTTTCAATCATCTTAGTGTTTTTATAATTACTTTACCAATATTCAACATGTACTGAATGTTTTTTAAATTACAGTATGTATAAGCCTGTGTGTACTATATTCCAATTTAAAAGATGAATGAAGAAATACAAATACAAAACTGAATTCCACAAAAAATTTTCAAAAACTGCACTAATGGCTCGAAAACCAAAAACAAATCGGTAACCGATAATTACTGTACTGAGATTAAAAATAACTCTTGGACAAACCAACGAAAACCTCTGAAACCAAGTACGACACAGCGAAAAGACACATTATGACCATCTGCAAACAAATCAGAAACAAAAAAAGCTAACACTAGAATGTGCCACCTCTTTCTCTACCACATCCTCTACAAACACGATTCATTTCAAAGATGTGGCACCTCAATGGTTTCACACAACACAACATAGTTACAACACGGATCAAAGACAATGGAGGGTAGCATAACTGTCAGTTGTCCCGCATAGCATCATCTTATTCATGTTACAGATCAGAAAGCATAAAACTCTTGAAAAGGGTTGTCTGGTTCAGCTTAGAAGGTATGCAATATCTTTAGAAACTTAAATTACACCAAAATTAAACATCCTGACTTGCCCCAGTGATTACACATGTATAAGATGAATCTTGGCTTACACTATACTTCATTTAGATATATTGTTTTAAGTGTGGCCAAGATAAAAGGTCTCACAAAATCAACTTGTCTGAATAAGGCTATTGTAACATAGCCTATAATGCTTAAAGTTTTAAAAAGTGAATGAACTTCTAGTCTGTTTACATGATGTAGGAAGTCAAACAGAAAATTTATCTATTGCACCTGAGTGTACAGGAATCTATATGCTAAACAAGAATAAGTTAGCAACCCATTTGTCAGAGGAAAATGTAGAGAAAGGAAGAGTTATTGCATATCTTCAAACTAGCAACCAATTTATTCTATTTAAAGCTGTAGTTTCTGTACAGATCAATAACTAACCTAATTCCTTCTACACAATATGTTGTAATTACTGCAGTAAATAGACCTTCAATGGGGAAATTTACGTATATTTACAGAAAAAAATTCTGTCACTATTACATAACATGGCAGATACATTAAAGCAAAAAGTAATTTGTAGATTTTAATATTATTTTTCTGAAAGGTCACAAACAATTTGGAAATATTCCGTTTCTTCGCAAGCAGACTATTACTAATATCGAATAAAACATAGTAAGCACAGTTCTGAGCTCCAGACCACATTGAGAAATAAGAAGGAAGGAAAGAAAGTGAAACAGGACATTCCAAAAACCTATTTGTCTGTTTGATTGACTGTCAAAAAGATGATTTATTTTTCTTGGTTTCACTGGTTAATGCCTTAGAGCATCATTCTCTGGGGTTAACTTTTGGGTTAATTGTAGTCTTCAACAATATTTTGTTGACTCATGCTCACATTGTCATCTTTAAACTTTGCCTAGATCTCAGGCTATGCTACAAAGCAGTAGGTCACCAGAATTAAGCTTGTGTGTTCACATTCACTGACTTTGTGAACTCAACAAAACAGTCACATTTCAGCCTGGTGCAGAACTTGAGCTATGATCAGGATCACTCACTCACTGCAAACTGGGTTCAGAACAAATAACAGATTCGAAACAAATGTTGTAGTCATCTATTTTGCTTCTGCACGTGCACCCCTCACATCAGGTGCCTGAATGTCAGCAAACTGAAGCTCACTTTCACTGAGGGACGAAGTGTTTGGTGCACAGAAATGTGTAATATTTAGGATATGTGTTGTCCCCTACAGAACCTCTCTGAAATATTGGGCACACTGACATCAGTACATGTACACCCTAACTAAGATTTTGATCACTGATTAACTTTAATCTGAAAACAGTAACATCCATAAATATAAGAAGGGGAAATGAATTATAATTATTATCCATCACTTATCTTTGACAATTTGTAATTGTATCACATTCAAGTGTTTTAATAATATTTCATATAGAAAACAGTGTAAATCTCACAAAATAATGGTAGCCTAAAATTTATGTAAAAAATGTAGTACATGATCAGCAAATTGCCATGTTTTCTACCAAGAATGCACATTACAGTTTTAAACATCATACCAATAACCACTGAACATGAGAATAATTAAGTGACTAATATATCAATAGGTGTGAAGAATTTTAATCAAAGTTTCTGATTTGCAGTATGCAAACTATCATCTTAGGTCATTTATAACTTCCTGCAAATCATACAAAAATCATACGAGGTGACACACACAATCATTCGACAAAAATTCATACTTTTGTCAGGTAACAAGTGAACTCATTTATTTTTGTACATAAGTTATGGATCTAGAAATTACAGAGCTACGGTGTTGCCTGTATTATAACCTAACTTCTACATTTACTTGACTGTGAAGTTCTTGCAATGCGTATACAAAACAATAAACCACAAGAGAAACTTATCTAGTTCTTTCGTACTCACATTTTCTGACAACCTGATAAGTAGGTACTATATTACATTTGTTTAGCGCTCCGCTCCTCAATAACTGCACTACCATTGCCATTTTGGCGAGTTGCCTTCCGACAGCTGCTTAAATTAGTCTTTGGCGGATTTGGATATGCATCAGCTGTAGAGTCGATACGGCGTTACCACACCTAAATTGGTCACTGCGACTTCTATATTCATTTTACTTTCCATAATTAAAGCATGAAATATTTTTCACTGCCTGAAGCTCCCCTATTTGTGATCGAGGTGGTAAGGTCTCCAATCTCTTGCGTTTCCATCACGTTGCTTTGAAATGAAAGAAATTATACGTAAAAAGCGCTGAATTTTACCTAAATTAAATTGGGAACGATAATAAATCCCGAATTAGTTGCACTGTACCATAGGTTTTATTGCAAGATAAAACCGCTGCCACAATGGATGTATGCGTGACGTCGTGTAGCTTCTCTTTCTGACAAATGAACTTCGAAACCCATGCCAGCAGACAGCGTGTGTTGTGCAACGAAGCTATGGGTATGTGATAGTAAACAGTAGAAGGAAACATGGGAAAAAAGAATAGAAATAGTAGCAGCCTAGGGAGGGCTTTAATCAGGGATAGATTTGGCTCTTCCCACAGGAACAGGAAAGGTGCGGACTCGTTGGTAAGTCATTGAGCACTATACATGCCCTCCGTTCATTTTTAACGATTAGAAAGTGAATGATTTTCTTTCGTAGTTGCATACTGCCGAGATCAATGATGGTTATGACTGGGGAAGGCTTAATCTTCAGTCTGTCACAGAAGAGAGTTCGTTTCAAGAATTCCTGTCGACTGCGGAACTTGCTGGAACTGAATTTCAGGTACATTTCACACAATAAACGATTCTTCTTTTAATGCACTCTGTCAGTTTGCTTAGAACCCCAGGCACGTGGTTGAATATACAGGATATTACATTCATATACAGACCCCCTGCTTATTGTGTAGAATTTAGGTGACAGTTATGAAAATACATTTCTAGAGATTAGGTTGTACTGTTCAGACGTGACTTCATTGCAACAATAGTGGCACATGAACAAGGCAGGATTTCTATTACTACAGCTTTTCTGTAAAGACACACACTTAAGAGAATTGATGGCAGGTGTGCCCTAAACATAATCAGTGAATGTCACAGCAATTAAAACATGCAGTTTTTCAAATTAAGGGTAAGGTACAGTGTAATTTTCTAATCAAAAATTTTAAGTGCTAAGTTTGTGGAACAAATATATTGCTACTTCAATTCACGATAAATATTCCAGTGCCAGTTGTTTAAGAGTGGGAGACAGTGGTATGGTTTTATTGACAGGAAGTGCTTGTGATAGAGGGGTTTCATGAGTAAATTTGTGTTCTTAGATAACTGGAAAAAAGTTAAAAGCAAATGGCATGCAATTGCTGGAATTTCAAAATCATAGGATGAAATGCAAATAGAGTTTGAGAAATTGGTGCAGTCTATAATGTTCATCTTCCATAGCAGATTATTCCTGTCATTTCTATTTGTTTCAGTTCACCAATGGTTATATTTTCCCTCTTGTTTGCTAAAAAACTTAAGCAGTAATTGCAGAGTACTACATATATCACCCTCACTATGCAATATAGTCTAGAGGAAAATGCAAATACAGAATGAGAAATGGTTACTGGCAATGTGGCCAGGATCTTACAAGAAAATCAGTTGCAAGCACATTTCCAGTGACACTGTGTCTGTGACATTCAGTGCCCTAATGAATGCCATTGGCAGTAGTGGCCATAACATTGCTTTGGGTATAGTACGATGCAGTCTGTAACCAAAAAGAAATTTTATTATGAGAAAAACTCTGAGCTAAACTCTGGATCACGGCCAGTGGCAGTTTTGCTCTATTGCTAATAGTTTGGCAATGACAGTTAACTGAAGATATACTTGTACTGGAATTGCCCCCTCCACCTTTTTGGGAAAGTCAGTTACTGAGCCGTGAATTTGTATTTCGCATTTTGAAACAGTGTCCTGACACATAAAACCAAACTTCAACAAAACAGAACTTGTAACAAAGGAAATCTAGTGCTGTTCAGTGGGTGCAAACATGTTTTCTTTGGTTTGTACTGACACTGTCATGGTTAGCTGCATAGATGGAGTAATAAATTGTGTGTGTTTGTGTTTAGTAGCTTTTCACGATATGAACTTGACAAGACATGCAATAATGGCTACCATTTTGCCAGTTTGCTGCTCCTCACAACAAAATGAGGGGTGTCACTATTGGTGTCTCAGGAGACATCTTCGGATATAGAGGAATACTCAATATGAGTCATAGGCTTTGACCACTGTCATGGGAACATACAACAAATGCCGTAAATGAGACGATGACTATAACTTTACATTATTGGTAATCTTTTTTTTTTTTCCAAGGTAAGGTACAGGTCAATCTGTCTACATAACCAATCTTTTTTTAGTATCACATTAGTTGGCTTCACGACCTGTCAACTGAGCTGTCACAATCTAGTTTTTTTTTTACAAATTCGATTGCTTTGGCAACTAAGAGTAGAACTGTGAATAAATGCACCCAAAGGAGACTTGACAGCTGTAATTAACATAACATCACCGGCCAAAGCCGACGACTCATACTGAACGCTCCTCTTGATCCGGCATCTTCACTTGTCAGAATCTTAGCATTTTGCAGTGTTAGCAGGGGTCATACTCATATCTATTACTAAGTGACTATCCTGGAACTCGGTACTAGTTGAAGATTGCTTATCTAATGGCTTACAGGGGCAACAAAATTTTGATTTTCAGTATTTTGCATAGTAATTGACTGAATTTAAGCATTCAAAAAGCTCTCATAATCTTCTCAATAAGAGGTGTATTGTTATGTTAAAAGTTTAACACAATAACCCAAGTATTACAGTTAGGAAGAGTGTGTGTGTGTGTGTGTGTGTGTGTGTGTGTGTGTGTGTGTGTTTTGCGCGCTTAGCAACTTCCAACAAACCTCTAAACATAATTTTAAACCTTTCAAAAACTTTTTCTCACATCAGATATTTAAAACATTAAGTCCTCTGTAAAGTAATCAGATGTTTGAAGCTGTTTCATGCCTAGGAATTTCATTCTTTGAAGAATCAGTGGTGTGTTGGTATGCAAGAGAAAAGGTGACAATTGGTACAATGTGTGTTCTTGCCAACTTCTTTTGCCTAACCTGACTTGGGATTTTAAATGTCGTGTTCTGAACTTTGATGGATTTTTGTAATTGTCTTTTTTTGCTCTGTTTTCATCTTGAGACTGATGATATGGCTGATTAAGTTAAACAAATTTGTAGTTCTTTGGGAATCTCTCCATGTTTTTATCTGTTTTTTTGGTGACTTCTGTATTTTTTTTTTAAGGGATGCAATATAGTTGTTGAAATTTGCAGGCAGAAAAGTTGAATATAAAATTTGTGGACCCAAAGGCCACAGTTGGACTTTTGACTGATGAGGAGAAAAGGAAAATAAGAGAGACCCAGGAGAAGAACAAACACTTGGTGGGAATTCCAAGAAGGTAAGTCAGTGGGGAGGTGGTTGTTGCCTATGGCCAATCTAATGGCTTCTCATACCTGCTTTACTGTTGTTTGGCTTGTATGTTTATCTCAGTCCAATAACTTGATTTCTGCAGCTCTCCACACTGGTGTATATGTGCAAGTCACTTTATCTGTTTAGCTACTGCAACCTACACCCATTTGAACCTGCTTACTGAGTTACTGTAGTTTTTTCCTTCTTTCTCTAAAATCCCCCCCCCCCCCCCCTTTCCCCCAAACTTCCTTCCACTACTGACGTAACTGTTCACTGATCCCACAGCATGTAGTCTATTAAATGACACAATCTTTAAGACAAGTTGTGCAAAAAAGTTCACTCATCTCAAATTTGATTTGTTGCCTCTTTATTGTTCATGATCTTCACCATTGTTGTCATAGGAGAATTGTATTTCCAGGTCTATAGCTGGTAGTTTTTTAGAATAGAGATCTCACTGCTGTACTTTGTTTTTATCTTGGTTATTGATATTTCATTCTTTGTGACTGGCTTTGACATTCGTATTCTGAATTGCACATTCTTGTAATTTGTGATGATATTGAACTGGAAGAGGTCTTGTCACTGGTCATGGTTAGGAAAACTAGTCGCATAAAATGAAAACACTGAAAAAGGAGTAGTAGTCTAGCTGTAGATCTATTATTCAGAAAACAGTTGCCGCCTCATTGGTTATCCAATCAACTCAGCTGACCTAAGCATCCTTCTGTTTTGTCACATTTCAAAAGCTTTTATTCTCTTCTTGTCTGAACTGCTCATATGGGTTCAAAATAAATAAATCGCCAGGTCCTGATGGGATTCCAATTCGGTTTTACAGAGAGGACTCTACTGCATTGGCTCCTTACTTAGCTTGCATTTATCGCTAATCTCTTGCCCAACGTAAAGTCCCGAGCAACTGGAAAAAAGCGCGGGTGACACCTGTATATAAGAAGGGTAGTAGGACAGATACTCAAAATTACATACCAATATCCTTAACATCAGTTTGTTGCAGGATTCTCGAACATATTCTCAGTTCGAATACAATGAATTTCCTTAAGACAGAGAAATTGCTGTCCATGCATCAGCGCGGCTTTAGAAAGCATCGCTCCTGCGAAACGCAACTCACCCTTTTTTCACACGATATATTGCAAGCCTTGGATGAAGGGTATCAGACGGATGCCATATTCCTTGACTTCCGGAAAGCGTTTGACTCATTACCTCACTGCAGACTCCTAACTAAGGTACGAGCATATGGGATTAATTCCCAAGTATGTGAGTGGTTCGAAGAAGTCTTCTGGAGTGCCCCAGGGAAGTGTGGTAGGTCCGCTGTTGTTTTCTATCTATGTAAATGATCTTTTGGATAGGGTGGATAGCAATGTGCAGCTGTTTGCTGATGGTGCTGTGGTGTACAGGAAGGTGTCGTCGTTGAGTGACTGTAGGAGGATACAAGATGACTTGGGCAAGATTTGTGATTGGTGTAAAGAATGGCAGCCAACTCTAAATATTAATGTTTGAATACTCCAATAGTAGAGTAGCGCTTGACACAGTCATGCCAATTAAATATTTGGGCGTATCATTGCAGAGCGATATGAAGTGGGACAAGCATGTAATGGCAGTTGTGGGGGAGGTGGATAGTCTTTGGTTCATTGGTAGAATTTTGGGAAGATGTGGTTCATCTGTAAAGGAGACCGCTTATAAAACACTAATATGACCTATTCTCGAGTACTGCTTGAGCGTTTGGGATCCCTATCTGGTCGGATTTGGGGAGGGCATAGAAGCATTTCAGAGGCGGGCTGCTAGATTTGTTACTGGTAGGTTTGGTCATCACGCGAGTGTTACGGAAATGCTTCAGGAACTTGGGTGGGAGTCTCTAGAGGAAAGGAGGCATTCTTTTCGTGAATCGCTACTGAGGAAATTTAGAGAACCAGCATTTGAGGCTGACTACAGTACAATTTTACTGCCGCCAACTTACATTTCGTGGAAAAACCACAAAGATAAGATAAGAGAGATTAGGGCTCGTACAGAGGCATATAGGCAGTCATTTTTCCCTCGTTCTGTTTGGTGTGGAACAGGGAGAGAAGATACTAGTTGTGGTACAAGGTACCCTCCGCCACGCACCATACGGTGGATTGCGGAGTATGTATGTAGATGTAGATTGTCCGCATTTCATTTTCATATAAGCCTGAACTCCAGACAATTACTTCCAGAAAAAGATTTTCCTGCACTTAAACTTATATATGAAGTTTAAAATGCTGTTGCCAATCTGCATTTTATAGACTCTTCACTTTGTTTGTCATTGTCAGTTATTTTCCTGCTGAAATAACAAAACTTATATGCTACTTTCAGTATCTAATTACCTACTCTGATACCCTCTGTGTCACCTGTTTCAATTCAGTGACACACTATTACATTTGTTGATGTATTTGAGAAATCACAAAAAAGAAGTATGAATTAAAGTTCAGGGAGAAGAAGTAAGAACTTTGAGTTTTGCTGATGACATCATAATCCTGTCACCGCAAAGGAATTGGAAGAGCAGTCAAATGGAGTGGACAGTGTCTTGAAAGAAGGATAGAAGATGAACATAAAAGCAAAACAAGGATAATGGAATGTAGTTAAATTAAATCAGGTGGTACTGAGAGAATTAGATTAGGAAACAAGAAACTAAAAGTAGTTGCTGAGGTTTGCTATTTCTGCAGCAAAATAACTAATGATGGCCAAAGTAGAGAGGGTATAAAATTTACACTGGCAATGGGAATAAAAGAAGAGAAATTTATCAACATTGAATGTAGATTTAAGTGCTAGGAAGCCTTTTCTGAAGGGACATGAAACTTGGACGATAAATAGTTTAGACAAGAAAAGATTAGAGGCTTTTGAAATGTGGTGCTACAGAGGAAAGCTGAGATTCCGTGGATAAAGTGTGTAACTAATGACTAGGTTCTAAATAGAATTGGGGCAAAAAGAAATTTGTGACACAACTTGACTAAAAGAAGGGATCGGCTGTTAGGACTTACTCTGAGATATCAAGGGATCAACAACTTAATTGGGGGGGGGGGGGGGGGGTGTTCAAAATTGTAGATGGAGTCCAAGAGATGAATGCAGTAAGCAGATTCAGAATGATATAGGTTGCAATAGTTATTCAAAGATGAAGAGGCTTGCACAAGATAAAGTAACACTGAGAGCTGCATCCAAGCAGTGTTTGGACTGAAGATGACAACAACAATGTTATATAATCTCTTCAAGATGCAACCAAACTGTACAGAGAGCCAACTAAAGTGCACATAAGATGTAGAAAGCTCTTTCACTGCATGGTGCTGCTTGTAACTTCTTCGTTCAGTTGTAGACAATGTGCTGGTAGAATACAGTAGTCAATGAGAACGGCTGAGTCTAATCATTTCTTTCAGTGGAAAATCAAATTGATTACATTTTTTTTAGATGGACAATAGGAAGAAAACTGGATGTGCAGACCGGCTGACCTGTAGTGAAACCTGAGGAAGATGGTACTGGAATGTGACAATTTGGTTGCAAGTTGGCAAAGCTAATGTATTCAACATGAAAATATGGTTGCTGTAAGATAGTGACGTGTACTGTAGCCTGAGATATATGTTTGTCATTGTGATAACCTACTTATATGTCTTATTTCCAGTTTTACCAAAAACTCCTACAGTTTGTTTAAAGTGTAATCCATTAGGAAAAAATGACAGCTAGCTTTATTTATGCACCATGAGAAATTGCAAAAGACCAATCTGACTGACTACCAACAATTGACTCATGATTTATTGTGTTCACGTCCCAGCATTCACTGTCCACACAGTTACCAAATGTCATACGCAGTGGAAGAACTGAGTACACCATTAGTGTACTTTTATCCAAAGTGTGCTCGTTCATGGTATGATGCAAATGTTAGGAACAAATCTCCGTGTAAGTTTGGACACTGCGAATGGGAGAATAGTATGTGGTAACTACTATCTGTTGAATAAGTACCGTATTTACTCGAATCTAAGTCGCACTTTTTTCCGGTTTTTGTAATCCAAAAAACTGCCTGCGGCTTAGAATTGAGTGCAAAGTAAGCAGAAGTTCTGAAATATGTTGATAGGTGCCGCCACAACTAACTTATGCCGTCGAATATATGTAGCACTACACAGGCATGCTTTGCAGGCACAAAGATAAATACTGGCGCAAAAACCTCTGCGTCAGTAAATAAATTAAAAAAAAGGTTGAAGACAAGCATTTTTTCTCCGCCCCGAATTTCGACCACTGCATTTTCATACATTATCCAACGAAGTAAATGCAAATTCCGTATTGTTCATCTTCGAATGTAGCAGCTTTTCAATGTACTACAAAAATCAGACCGGCAAGACTGTTTGCGATGTTTGTCAGTATGGCCAATTCTACGTTCTGAATTTTTTCCTACTTGTTAGAAGAGATGGTTGCTAATAGGAACTTTATGAATTGTGAATCACATGCAGTGTTCTCTTCACCATAAGAATAATACAAATATAAACATTTTGCCATGTATTTTTTCGTGTTTGCTGCTGTCTCATTTAAATCCTGTCTGCCTAATAAACTACGAAGCTAGAGCGATATAACAGCAAACGCGGAAGTATACACATATCATATCATGTTTATATTCATATTATTCTTATGTCTAATAGTGTTAGTGAGAATTGAAGCACAGCAATTGACTAAATTTTTAAATCGAAGATGACTAATTTCTATGTAGAAAGTAATGAACTGAAGAGGCGCCTGCAAAGATTTTCTAACGGAGAAAAATTTTCACTAAACTCTCGTTCAGAACATCTTCTATCATACGCAGTTCATTATTTGGTTCGTGTTGATCATTATCAAAGAAAGCAGCAGTGTAAATAACAACAAATAGCCGTTTCTTGCCATTGTTTCACTACTGAGCCAATTCCTCTCTCTCTTTTTTTTTTTTTTTTTTAATTGTAAGCCGCGGTAGCACGCACAAAAGCAAACCGTACCGCGAGCGGCGAAAGGCCGTAAACGCGCCCTATCAGAATGCGACAAACAATGCATGACACAGTACAGTAATGCATTTTCAGCTTAGAGTGACGTAAACACCTATAACAAAGACAATGGCGTTTATCAGATCAAATGAAAATAAGCAATCAATTCAAACCAGACGAAGCACGTGAAAAAGGAAGGGTACCCGTATAAATACGGATGGAGCACCTGACATAACAGTGGCTACTTGGTAAAGCTTAACTGTTAAGGTTACGACTCGCACAAAACTACTGTAGCTGTATCTTCATCCATTCGACCTCAATTGTGTCTCATGCTACAATGAATCAACTTTGTTTCGATTTGGAGGTGCGGCCTAAAACTTTTCCTCCCCCTTGAATTTCGAGTCTCAAATTTCAGGTGCGGCTTAGGTTCGGGAAAATTTTTTTCCTCGATTTTGAGTCTCATTTTTCAGGTGCGGCTTAGATTCGAGTAAATACGGTATATCTTTATGCACCTACTGCGGAAATATTGTTCCTGACCTAAAGTCTAGATCAGGACCAGTGAGAGTGCTCATAGGTTGACAGTGTATCAGTTCTGCGTAGCCAATGGGACGATTCTTTGACGTAGCCAGTGAGAGATGAGAAGACAGGCAATATATTTCTAGCACCAAAATTGAAACCATTGTCTTGTTTGAAAGAAATATTTTATGATTATGGCGGCCAGTGCTATAAAGTGGACTGATTTAAATGATTTCATTCTGCGTGGCGATGTCATCTGCTAGGGCACGTCTCACAGGTTAATTGCAGGTACATGAAAATGTATCAAATGTGGTGTGAAATGGAGAATGTAGGTGGGTCAATGATATTTTGTGAGAGTCGCACATTTAGTGTATTAAAAACAGGTCCACCTACCTGCTTCCATGATTTAATTAAAAGACATCAATCCACTCACTCAATGTGCTCCCGCAGATCAATTGGTTGGCAACACAGAGCAGAAAAAATATTTCACTGCTCTTTCGAATATGTCATGGGGTGCGATGCTGTCCTTTGTTTGAAGATACTAGCACAATTTAAATAGCTATGACTCGAACAAGGAGTAATTAAATTTATAATCCTCATTTATAGCTGCGTTTCACCCTTTCTTCCGAATGCATCACTTTGAAACACGTCATCGACATTCTGCTCTTTCATTGGTTGCATAAAACAAACAGCTGATGCACCTCCTTTTGTTCCCCTCTTACCCTCAGGGCAAGTGCCGACAATATTCCTGTGCGAAACATGTAAGTACACCACAGGCCCTATGCTAGACGCTTACCTTCTTTCTGTTTCTGATGCATATTGACTTTCCCATTACTTTTTATATATCATTTCAGATGAAATCATTAACATATATAGTGTGGCGCACAAAATGTGTTACCAATTGTTTCTTTCACAATTTACGACACACATTAGATGTCCTGCTGGCATCTCTACAGCAGTACCGGCAGAGCTTGGACAAACAAATGAGTTACGAAATGACGTGTAATTCACGATACTGCTGCTAGGAGACTAATAAGCAGCAATGGCTGACAATGGAAGACTGACAACACAGCAATGATTGGCAATTGTGTTACTTTTTCATGAAACGAAAAGCCTCGTTGTGACTTAGAGGCGTTTTCGACAACAGTTTAATAAACGATGGGTCCCTTGCAAGAAGACCATCCACAGGTTGTACGATAAATTTGTACGGGAAGGAACAGTATTGGAAGCGAAGCGATCTAGGCCTAAGCCTGTTTGTTCGCCGGAGAATATTGAAGCGGTACAAGTTGCTGCACAGAGAAGTCTCAGGAAATCGTGTAGAAAGGCAGCAGTGCAACTGGGAATATCCAGACGCTCCGTTCAACCCATTCTTAAAAGTGACCTCCATATGTACCCGTACAAGATGACCTGTGCACAGAAGCTCACTGAAGAACAGAAGCAGCAGAGACTACTGTTTGCTCAGTGGGCGGAGGATAGGGAAGAAACTCTCAACGACGTTTGGTTTTCAGATGAGGTGCATTTTCATTTGTATGGTGTAATTAACAAACAAAGTGTACGTTTTTGGGCCACTGAAAACCCCCAAGTGCTTCATGAACGACAACATTATGCTCCGAGGATTAGAGCGTGGGCAGCAATTTCCAGTCACGGACTTATTGGACCCTTTTCTTTGAAGAAACTGTGAACAGCGAGTGTTATTTGAGCATGCTTTGCAATAGCTTCATTCCACAGCTTCTTGCTACTGCCTTGCCCTTCAAGACGCAGTGGTTCATGCAAGATGGAGCAAGGCCACATACTGCAAACACTGTGTTGGAGTTTTTACACGAGCATTTCGACATGCGGATCATTTCACTCAGGTTTCCAGGTCGCTTCAATGATGGACAAAACTGGCCCCCAATAGTCCAGACCTCAATCCATGTGACTTTTTTCTTTGGGGGTACCTAAATGAAAAAATTTTCCCTAAATGTCCACAAGATTTAATGGAGCTCAGAAGACTTATTCTTCAAGCTTGCAGTGAAATTACGGAAGACATGTGCCGTAGGGTAATCACTAACTTCAGTGTTCGTTTGAAGGAAGTTAGGAAACGAAATGGTGCACTTATTGAGCATGTGCTGAGTTAGAACAAATCTCCATGGATGGCTCTTCATTGTAGTATATGTTCCTTTCAGATTGTATTGACAATAAAGTTTATATTAAAAAACAAAATGGTAACACATTTCGTGCGCCACCCTGTGTATCAACGGTTTCATCTGAAATATGAATCTCTGTTTTCGTGACAAAATAATATGAATTAATCGCATTGTGTGGATGTCCCTTTCTTCATTTTCTGCGTTTGTTTTACAAGAGTATGTTTTATTGGCATACTGTCCTCTCCGGGATGTGCTCCTCGAGTTTTCTTGCACTCTCCCCGTCGGTTCATGGAATCGATCTATTTTGTAGTCCTAAAGTATCAGTTGCCCTTATGATCTTTTGGTATCTCAGGGTTTCAGGCTGCTACTATCTTTTATGCAGGCAGCTGTGAAACTGCGGGTAAGATGGGATGTGCTTTTACACCTCCTGTCGGTCACGAGTCGGGGACACCGTACATTGCTGGGAACATATAGTGTTTTTACAGTAGAGCTGATAGCCCTCAGCAGAGCCCTCTGTTTTGTTAAACGAGCCTCCGTTGACCGCATTTTAATATTTAGTGACTCATCAAGCAGTCTTCAGGTCGTCGATCAGTGTAGCTCGTGTCACCCTGTTTGTCCCTGCTATTTGTGACCTTCTTACTACCCTTAGCCCTGCTGCCTGCTCAGTTGTCTTTGTCAGGATCCCAAGTCATACGGGTGTCCCAGGGAGTGAACTGGTCGATTGTTTGTCTAGGGGAGTGATTACTCGCATCATCGTTCGCTTTGATAATCCCAGTTCTGGATTTGCGAGTGTAAATAAGACCTGTGCCCACTCGGAGATAGAATGACGTGTGGTGGACTAAGCCCTCTAATAAACTGCTGTGCTGCTCTCTTCCTTCTGTTCCTCTCGGAAGATGTCCACCGCCGTATGCTCCCTCTGCACCATTCCTACTGTGGTACCCTGTAGTTTTATTTTGTGGTTGGGGAGCCTTACAGAAATTAGCTGGTATTCTGGCAGAATGCTCCCTCTTTCTGGCTCCCCGTGCTGAACTTGGTCTTTCAAATTCTTTGCCTCTAATATTGGCAGACGATTTGTAGGAGGTTGCACTAGTCTGTGAAAGTGGTTTTTATTATCAGATATAATGTTTTAACCTACCTTTGGGGTGGGGCGGCTGGGGTTGCACGGCTTCCAACTATTATGGACTGTTCATAAGTGTTACAGATTTATCACCTTAGGTAGGCTTATGGGAAGTTGCTAAAAGGAAATACACATTTTACAATTTGAAGTGTAAAAAAAAAATGGGAAAATGTTCCATTTACATTTTGATAATCATACACTATTAAAATGTTGTATAGATTGTAATGTTTTTATTTACGAAGCCCGTCTACGAATCGTTTCATTTCCGTGGGTTACTGAGATAGGTTATGCTGAGTGATGATGAAAATGTTTTGTTTTGTGTTTGTCAGGCTAAAAAAGAGTAATAAAACTGCTTTTGAACCAACTGACACCACAAGATTAAAGGTATTCATTTGTAAGCTGTCACCGGCCGGGGTGGCTGAGCGGTTCTAGGTGCTACAGTCTGGAACTGCGCGACTGCTATGGTCGCAGGTTCGAACCCTGCCTCGGGCATGGGTTTGTGTGATGTCCTTAGGTTAGTTAGGTTTAGGTAGTTCTAAGTGCTAGGGGACTGATGACCTCAGAAGTTAAGTCACATAGTGCTCAGAGCCATTTGAACCATTTGTAAGCTGTTGCACTTGTTCCATGAAGATAGGTTTTTCTAAAAAGGTGATGTCACTACATGCACAGTTCGTCAATTAATCTGTACATGCCACACTGGCACTATTATAATAATGGCCACCTCCATTAAATTTTTTAAATTGTGCCTGGGGTAAATTAATAAAAACTGATGAAATGTTCCGTAATTTTATGACGATGTTATCTGTGTTGGATGGTTTTATTCATCTTTTTAAAATTCAAAAACCCTTTTTATTACAGTGTTAGCTGCTAAGGAATTTTTTTAGTACTTTGTCAATACTACAAGGTATTTTAGATGCTTTTTTTGTTTCTTCGGTAACTGTTAAGTTTTCATAAAGAGAAGCCTGACACAAAAAATGCAAACTTAAACACTGAAAATTATACGAAAAGAACAGGTACTGTCTTCATGTAGATAAGGCTAACTGGCTAATGATCTCCTTCAGTGCGGATGCACTCACACTGTTACACAGTTATGCCCCAGGGTCAGGTAACAGGATAGGAGAATTAAGATTCTACAACACTCCAACAAATTAGTGACAAAGTCACACAAGTGAGTTAAAAAGATTTTCTTATCTTTGTAACTAGTTGAAGCCTGCAACACTGCATGTAATATAACACAAAGAAGACCCTCAATGGCAAAGTGCAAATAATAGTAGGTAGACATCACAGTACATAGCAAATGCAGTTTACAACAACTGTCTGTTCACTTCTAGGAGTTCAGTAATGACGTTCCCTTTATACAGGGTGTTACAAAAAGGTACGGCCAAACTTTCAGGAAACATTCCTCACACACAAAGAAAGAAAATATGTTATGTGCACATGTGTCCGGAAACACTTACTTTCCATGTTAGAGCTCATTTTATTACTTCTCTTCAAATCACATTAATTGTGGAATGGAAACACACAGCAACAGAACGTACCAGCATGACTTCTAACACTTTGTTACAGGAAATGTTCAAAATGTCCTCCGTTAGCGAGGATACGTGCTTCCACCCTCAGTCGCTTGGAATCCCTGATGCGGTGATGCAGCCCTGGAGAATGGCGTATTGTATCACAGCTGCCCACAGTACGAGCACGAAGAGTCTCTACATTTGGTACCAGAGTTGCGTAGACAAGAGCTTTCAAATGCCCCCATAAATGAAAGTCGAGAGGGTTGAGGTCAGGAGAGCGTGGAGGCCACAGAATTGGTCCACCTCTACCAATCCGTCGGTCACCGAATCTGTTGTTGAGAAGTGTTCGAATACTTCGACTGAAATGTGCAGGAGCTCCATCGTGCATGAACCACATGTTGTGTCGTACTTGTAAAGGCACATGTTCTAGCAGCACAGGTAGAGTATCCCGTATGAAATCGTGATAACGTGCTCCATTGAGCGTAGGTGGAAGAACATGGGGTCCAATCGAGACATCACCAACAATGCCTGCCCAAACATTCACAGAAAATCTGTGTTGATGATGTGATTGCACAATTGCATGCGGATTCTCATCAGCCCACATATGTCGATTGTGAAAATTTACAATTTGATCCATAAAGAGAACAATTGCACTGAAATGAGGATTGACACATTGTTGGATGAACCATTCGCAGAAGTGTACCCGTGGAGGCCAATCAGCTGCCAATAGTGCCTGCACACGCTGTACGCGGTACGGAAACAACTGGTTCTCCTGTGCACTCTCCATACAGTGACATGGTCAACATTACCTTGTACAGCAGCAACTTCTCTGACGCTGACATTAGGGTTATCGTCAACTGCACGAAGAATTGCCTCGTCCATTGCAGGTTTCCTCGTCGTTCTAGGTCTTCCCCAGTCGCGAGTCGTAGGCTGGGATGTTCCGTGCTCCCTAAGACGCCGATCGATTGCTTCGAACGTCTTCCTGTCGGGACACCTTCGTTCTGGAAATCTGTCTCGATACAAACGTACCGCGCCACGGCTATTGCCCCGTGCTAATCCGTACATCAAATGGGCATCTGCCAACTCCGCATTTGTAAACATTGCACTGACTGCAAAACCACGTTCGTGATGAACACTAACCTGTTGATGCTACGTACTGATGTGCTTGATGCTAGTACTGTATAGCAATGAGTCGCATGTCAACACAAGCACCGAAGTCAACATTACCTTCCTTCAATTGGGCCAACTGGCAGTGAATTGCGGAAGTACAGTACGTACTGATGAAACTAAAATGAGCTCTGATATGTAAATTAAGTGTTTCCGGACCCATGTCCACATAACCTCTTCTTTATTTGTGTGTGAGGAATGTTTCCTGAAAGTTTGGCCGTACCTTTTTGTAACACCCTGTATGTCAGCCCTGGACAGTGATCTGTAATGGAGTGGGTGAGAGTGGCTCTTCTATCTACCAAGTAGGCTTCTGTCCGTTGTTGTCCAGTCATTGGCGGGTTGTACTCGGCTGGCAATTGGCCGAGGCAAAGTCGATATACTGGTGGTGCTCGCACAAGTGGCGAGTCTCTGGTGACATTGGCACCTGCTCGCGTGTTTGTGCCTGTGTTTCTTTTTTCCTGACTTCGTCTTGCTCAGACGACACAGCACGGGGCAGCCCCGACAGCATACTGAATTTCCCGACCCTGCCTCCTCGACCACCGCACTCTTTCCTACCGAAACGAACGGAGGGCTTGCCGAGTCAAAAATTTACGAATACGTCACTGAATGCTGGCCCCCTATTTTGACTAGCCTAGACGTGTTATTCTTCTGTCACATCTCAGTGGCCCTGAAGATGGCGTAATGTAGTGCGGAACCTGGTTGCTCAAATATGACAGCAGCTGGAATTTTAGGTGCCTGAAGGTGTTTTGGTTTAAGAGCTGAAGTCCCACAGCCATCTGTACAAAGATGGAGCTACAGAGACTCTTTTCTCTCGATTTACTCTGAATTAATTGATTCTAGATGTGGTTTGCCTCATTTTCTGCTGCACACCATTTCCTGTTTTAGGGTAGTGCTCTGTCGAATAGTGTGTGCCCGTTAATGCCTCGACTATACTGGATCAGGAGTGGGACGAATTCTGTTGTGTGCAGATCCTTGCGGATGCCCACCTGCTGCCTCAACTACTTCTCTCATCTTGTTGTTATTATTGATGGTTCAACCGATGTCCATTACAATTTTAGTGTTCTCAGTTTTACTCCCAACTAGAAAGCAGTCTTTGCTCTTTAATTGTCTTTGCTCTTCACGGGGTCATTGGGAGTCAGATACGGGACGAGGTTTCTCTCGCCACGGGTGAGCTCGGGGTGATCCGTCGTCGGCTCTGAGGTACGTACAGGCCTGACCCGTATACTATACGTCTTTGTAATTTATTTCTCAGCTCTGGCATCTGTTTCACTGGTCCTACATACTTTCATCATCAGACCACATTTTTGGTGGATGTCACTGATTCCAGATCAACTATCTCTGGATTGAGGGTTTGATGACCTTGCTGTTTAGTCTCCTAACCTCCAATCAGCCAACCCTTTATCGGTACACGAGGGGGGACCCAAAAGTAACCAGAATACTAATGCTGCACACCGTGTACTTGTAGTAGCAGGTTGCGCCACCAGGGGGTTGTAGCAGGAGCTCTGCTGAGTCATTCTGCTAAGCGGGTCACCCAACAGTGAGAAGTGTGGTTTCTTTGGCAGTTCTTTGAGTGTACGTACAGTGCAGACGTGACACGAGGAAATGGCTAGTTCTTAGAAACAACGTGCGGTAGTGAAGTTTTGTTTCTTGCTCGGCAATAACGCAGCAGAAACTGTTGCGATGATTCAGCCAGCCTACAAAGACCGTGCTCTTAGCAAAATGCACGTGTAGGAATGGTTTAATAAGGGAGAAATGGTGGTTGAAGATCAGCCCCGTTCCGGTCGACCTTCAGCTGTTCGAAGCGAAGACAACGTCGACAAAACCCATGATCTCGCCAGTGAAGATCGACGCAGGACAATCGACCGACTCGAGAACTTGTCTGGGTTGTCCTGGAGCTCAATTCAGTGCATCTTGACCATCGATTTGGGGATGCGAAGAGTGGCAGCAAAATTTGTGTCGAAGCTTCTTACCGGAGATCATAGGGATCGTCGCGTTCGAGCCTGTCTCGAAATGAAGGATGCGTTCAAAGGTGATCCACATTTTTCCAACAAAATCATTACAGGTGATGAGTCATGGTGCTATAGGTATGATCCAGAAAGTAAACAACAGTCATCACAATGGAAGTCACCTGGCTCACCTCGACCAAAAAAAGCTTAACAAGTAAAATGTTGATCTGTTTTTTTGACATCAAAGCGATCGCGCACTCTGAATTTGTCCCTGAAAACCAGACAATAAACCAACAATTCTATTTGGAGGTTATGAAATGGCTTCGCAGAAGTTTGTCGCGAAAACATCCGGCTTTGTGGGATTCTGGCGTGTGGTTCCTGCATCACGACAACGCTGCCGCGCACACGGCTCTCAGCGTTAGCCAGTTTTTGGCCTCAACGAAGACGATTACTGTGACCCACGCGCCCTGTTTGCCGGATTTAGTACCCTCGGACTTCTTCCTATTCCCGAGGATGAAAAGAGACTTGAGAGGGAAGCATTTTGCAGATGTGGAAGACGTAAAACGCAATGTCACGAAAGTACTAGCAGGTATCAAAGAGGACAAATTTAAAAGGTGCTTTGAACACTGGAATGAATGTTTGGACATGCGTATTAATGCTAATGGTGAGTACTTCGAAGGAGATTAAGGCTGTATTTGAAAACAATAAAGTGTATGCTTTCTAGAAAGAAATTCCGGTTATTTTTGGGTCCCCCTTCGTATGCAGCAGTTTTGCACTGTCTGTGTTGAAATGTTATTGCTGATTTCTTTCCAAAAGCAGAATGTGTGTTGTGGTGACATACTGATCTGTAAAATACCTGAGGTCTAGGTTATAAATGTCTTACGGAAGTCCTTGTAGAATGTAAATACTTTTAGATCAAAGGATACTGCTCACTGAAAAGCAGAAGCATTGAGCTGTTGTCAGGCACACACAAAAGAAAGAAAAATACTAGCTTTCGGATTTCCTTTGATGAACTAGAGTAACACACACACACACACACACACACACACACACACACACACACACACACATAAATACATACACATATTTATTGTTTTTTATGTATGGGGGTTGGAACTTTAATAGTGGCAAATATTTATTTACAGCTCGTGCAAAATAAATGTGTGTTTCAAAGCTTTACTGACCTTCAAAGTAGTCACCTTTAAGCAAAGACTGAGAACGCCATTGTCTGACTGGGATTTGATCCCTGATCTCTAGGTTTGCAGGTGTGTGCTTTACCAGTGTACCACCAGGCCTGACATGTACGAGGGTTATTCCAAAAGTAAGGTCCGGTTATAAAAAAAAAAAATCAAAACTAAAATGTTTTTTCAAAACAATTGTTTTATTTACATTCCTTACATCTTTATCTATTTTTCTACATAACTTCCATACTTATTTAAACATTTGTCACATCGTTCAACAAGCTTTTGAATGCCCATGTTATAGAAATCGGCCGCCTGTGACGATAACCAGTCCTTAACTGCTTCTTTCACTTCATCATCTGTGTCGAAGCGCTTGCCGCCGAGAAACTCCTTTAAGTAACGGAACAGGTGGAAATCAATTGGCGCCAGGTCCGGACTGTAAGGAGGATGGTCCATCTGTTCCCATCCAAATTTCTTGATCAGAGCTTGCGTTTCATTTGCAGTGTGGGGTCTGGCATTGTCATGCAACAACAAGATTCCAGACGACAAAAGACCACGTCGCTTATTCTGGATTGCACGTCGAAGTTTAGTCAGGGTAGCGCAGTAGGCGGCTTTATTAATCGTTGTTCCTCTCTCCATAAAGTCGACTAACAATACTCCACGTCTATCCCAGAACACAGTCGCCATAACCTTACGTGTTGAGATTGTCTGCTTTGCCTCGACCTCGACTGGCGATGACGTGTGACGCCATTGCATTGACTGACGTTTAGACTCTGGAGTGATGAGAGAAACCCGTGTCTCATCCCCTGTGACAACATTGTCTAAAAGACTGTCACCTTCCTTATGATATCGCTCCAAAAAATCAAGAGCAAAAGCCATTCTTTTCATTCGTTGGGGCTCAGTAAGCAGCCTGGGAACCCAACGGGCACACAATTTGTGAAACTTCAAATGTTCAGACACAATTCTGTACAAAGTTGTTCTACTCACATTCGGAAAATGCATGTCTACGTCTGTAATAGTGAATAGGCGATCTTCACGAATATTTTTGTCAACCGCATTGACCAAATCGTCTGAAATCACTGACGGTCGGCCACACCGTGGTTCATCGTGCACATTATCCCGTCCTTCATTAAAAGCTCGCACCCAGTTGCGCACTTTACTGTCGCTCATTATGTCAGGACCGTACACTTCAGTAATCTGCCGACGGATTTCCGCCGCCGAATTGTTTCTTGCAGACAAAAACCGTGTCACTGCCCTTACTTCACAATCGGCGGGCTGATCGATTGTCTTAAACATTGTAAAGTGACACTGTGAACTACACTCAGCAACAGTAACAAAGCGAATGGCGGCGTTTGACGCGCGAGGCTTGCCGGGAGTCGGCGCGCGTGCGTGTTTTGTCATTGGCGCCAAATTTCAATAGTTACGGCGAATCGGACATTACTTTTGGAATAACCCTCGTATACAGGGTGAATCATCTAAAACTGTCATCGCAAATATTACAGAAATGGAAAGTGCAATTGGTGTGTGGTTTTCGCAGACTGGATTGGTTGTCAGGGGCTCGTATTGTTAGCCAGTAAACAGATTGCAATAATATTTAAGAAGTAGATTTTTTGTGCAAATATACATTTTAAAGTGGAACAATGTATGTTGGTATTAACAAACTAAGGAATTTTGGAATGTTTCCACACCGACACTTGTCTGTGCTATTCAGCCTGCATAGTTGCTAGGTTCAATGTTGTTACATCTGCTTACAGTGTGCTTGTGTGTTCTTTTGTGGCGGTGTTCGTAGCGACAAGCAATTCGTTGTAGAAATGGCTTACGAAGTCACCGCCACACTTTTAATAGCGGGCCGACCGGTCCGCTGGAACAGTGAACAGAAAGATGAAACCCCAAACACTCTGATTAAATAAAAGTCGGTACTTATCTTTATTGATGAAGATACAGAAACACAGTAGTGAACTCCGTGTCTACAGAAATCTGTCTAGTTCGAGTCGGAGCGGCTAGGTCAGCGTCGGCTGACGACAGACAACAACTCTGCTGCGATGAACACACAACTGACTAGCAAGTACACAATTCGGTGGCGAGTATACAACTGAGCGGCGAATCCAGAACTGTCCTAGCGCTCGCGACTCCAGCACTTAAGAAGCCAGAAGCCAGCGGTGGCGCGCGCAGACTTGCGGCGATTTCCTGTATCGCTGGCGCTGCTTATGCGGACGGCGTCCGGACTTTGATGCTGCCAACCTTTTGGCAGCGGGCTCGGGTGGCATTACTGGATAGGATATAACATGTTCCTTGAGAGCATTGCAACTCACTAGTCAGTTAGCGTGTGACAGTCTGAGCTGTCGGTCGTGAATGGACAATAGGATTTACCGATGCAGAAAAGGCAGACATGCTCGTGATGTGTGGAGAGTGTAGGAAGAATGCAGTTGATTCTTGTATGGTGTATGCAGAAAGACATCCCAGTAGACATCAATTGTCTTGGCAGTTACTTATCCACTTTTTCAACCAGATACATGAAAATGGTAGTGTATCATCTAGCCAATATAACAGAAGGAAACAAGTGATGACAGAAGAGGGGAAAATTAATGCTGTCGGTGCTGTTGCAGTTGATACACACAGTAGCTCGTATGCAATTGCACGAGAAAGTGGCACGAGTCAGGCGAGTGACCTACACATTCTCTGCTGACATAGATTCCGTCTCTATCACATCTCTCTCCATCGAGAGCTGCACGGAAACGATTATGAGAATTGTGTTAACTTCTTACGTGGGCATTAAGACAGAATACGTCAGGTGTATCGTGTGTCTTGTTTAGTGGTGAAGCCACAGTTAGTAATTGTGGACAGGTAAACTGCTGAAACGTGCAATATTGGTCTGTTGAAAATCCCCATTTGCTTTGTCAGATGAAATGTCAGCATCTGTTGAGTATAAACGTGTGGTGTGGGATAGTGAACCATCCAGTCACAGGCCTGTTTTTCATAGAAGCAACACTGAATGCCTGTATCGCGGCCTCCTAACAGGTCATCTTCCGTAGGTGCTAGAAGACATTTCTCTGCAGACTAGGAGAATCCTGTGGTATCAGTGGGATGACTGTCCAGCCCATAATGCACGAAGTACTAAAGCACGTCTTCACGAATTGTTTTCAAATCGTCGGATTGGACACACTCGACCTGTACCTCGGGTGGCCCATTTCCCATACTTGATGCCTGTAGACCTTTTACTGTGAGGAAAGCTCAAGATACTGTCTGCAAGGACATACTGTGAGGGTTCATTTATATCTTAAGTTAACTCACTGTGAACTTCAGCTTGAAATAGTCTGTGAACCCCCGACTTCTTAAATATTCTTCTTATCTGCAGAGTAACTTAGTTTTCACTAAAAACCCAGGACTTGGTAAATTCGATCCTTTAAGCCTTTTATTGCACCTTTAAATACAATACATATTAGATGATAAGTATCTTGTTACAGGAGACATTCCAGCTAATGAATAACGAACATTTTTTTCAATACGTACATACGAGGGTAAGTCAAATATTGTCCACATAGTAGTTATTAAATTTTTTTGTAATCAAATAGGAAACTTACAAGAACATCATTTTTCGACATAGTCTCCTTGCGTTTCAACGCACTTGGTCCATTGTTGTATGAGCTTCTTGATGCCCTCATAAAAGAAGGTTCTCGGTGGAGCTGCGAGCCAGGAATGCACTGCTTCTTTCACTGCTACATCCGAGGCAAATTGACGGCCCCTTAATGCCTGTTTGAGTGGACCAAACAAGTGATAGTCATAAGGGGCGTGTACAGGACTATATGGAGCATGATCCAGTACTTCAAATTTGAGTTTCTGGAGCGTTTCAGCAGTGTGGGCAGCTGTATGCGGACAGGCATTGTCGTGCAACAACACAACACCTTTTGACAGCAATCCTCATTGTTTGCTTCGAATTGCAGGCTGTAGCCTGGCAGTAAGCATCTCACTGCCGTGTACACTGTTTATTGTTGTGCACCTTTCCCCGTAATGTTCCAGTACTGGACCTTGTGCATCCCAAAAAAATGTAAGCATCAGTTTTCAGACAGTTGGGTCCTGAACTTTTCCTTGCGTGGCGAATTTGGATGTTTCCATTCCGTACTCTGCTGTTTACACTCCAGCTCATAATGATGGATCCGTGTTTAGTCACCAGTAATGATCCTGTCTAAGACATTGTCCCCTTCGTTATCATAGCGATCCAAATGTTTTTTGCAGATATCCAAGCGTGTTGTTTAGGTAACTGTGTGAGTTGTTATGGGACCCTTCTTGCACAAACTTTATGAAATCCAAATCTGTTGTGTATGATTTCGTAGGCAGAACCGTGACTAATTTACAGACGATGTGTCACTTTGTCAATAGTTAATTGTCTGTCTAAGAGAATCATTTTACGTGAATGGCCAATGGTTTCTTCATTTGTGGCTGTAAATGGTCGTCCGGCTCCTTCATCGTGCGTGACCCTTGTGTGACCATTTTAGAATTTTTGTGGCAAAACACTGTTCCCGTACTGTACCGAAAGTCTTCAGTGAATTTTGGCCCCTGATATGCTTTCCGACCACAAAAAATGGATCACTGAACGTTGCTCTTCTTTGGTGCAAATAGACAGCAGAGCAGCTACGATTAACAGCACGGCAGCGATAACAAAACTAACCTAGCAGCTTGAAAAATTGCAAAGAGATAAGAACAAATAAACAAAGCATGCGTCATCAACGTAAAATGACAGTACTACCAAAATAAACAAAAATATAACTAAATTGCGGATAATAATTGACTTACTCTCGTATATACATTATTGATATAAACTTCTGCTCAATTGTATTCTGACAGCGAGGCTGGTGCAGAAGACTTTTTGCTGCCTTTGAGTACTATGCCCGTTAAGACTCAAAGGACGTCTTCAACTGTCTTGACGTGGCACAGAGACCAGGCAGGATAATTCATACAAATAATAAAATACACAAAACAGGACTCATCCCCTAATAAATCTTCTTACATAATAATAGTTTGGACAAGAAGATAATAGAAGCTTTCAAAATGTGATGCTACAGAAGAATGCTGAAGATTAGATGAGTAGATCACATAACTAATGAGGAGGTATTGAATAGAATTGGAAAGAAGAGGAGTTTGTGGTACAGCTTGACTAGAAGAAGGGATCGGTTGATAGGACATGTTCTGAGGCATCAAGGGATCACCAGTTTAGTATTGGAGGGCAGCGTGGAAGGTAAAAATCGTAGATGGAGACTGAGAGATGAATACAGTAAGCAGATTCAGAAGGATGTAGACTGCAGTAGGTACTGGGAGATGAAGAAGCTTGCACAGGATAGAGTAGCATGCAGAGCTGCATCAAACCAGTCTCTGGACTGAAGAAGACGAAGACGACGACAACAACAACAACAACAACAACAACATAATAATTAATGTTTTATATTCTGAATGATAATTCTGGATTCTAGTAATAAAGCTTGTTCATTTATATTCAAAATTAACACAAGACTTCGCTTCCATTCAACAAAATTATTTGTTTCCAAACTTTGGCTACAAAATGTCTTGAAAATCTCATACCTTCACAATACCAACTAATCCCAATGATACGCAATGCCATATTACCTCAGCCTGCTTGGACATCACTGCAGAAATGCTAGCACGTGTGCAACAGTCATTCCGTAGTAGACCGGAAGCATTTAGTTGAACACAACCTATGACGGTCAATTGTTTTGTTACTGGTCAGAATCTACATAACTACTGTACGCACTTGTGTTGTTCTTTAGTGAGTGCTGCTATGGGTATTGTAAAAGTGTCATTGTGGGAACATTTCAAAGTATGATATCTTGTAAACGAGTTTCACTAGAATCGTGCAACAAACACCACTGACATTCTAATTTACCCTACTTTGTATGTTCATATCAGTAGGCCATTGTTCTGTTTAAAAAATGTGTCTTTGCACAAAAAATATTCTTTCTAAGTATTTTTACAATCTTTTGACTGGCTAACAACACGAGCCCCTGACTACCGACCCATTCTGTGAAAACTGGACATCAGTAGAACTTTAAATTTCTGCTCTATTTGCAGTACAGGTTTTAGGTGGTCCACCTTGTATACACAGGTTCTCTATGGGTTTTGATGAGTGAGTTTGGGAGTATCAAAATGTGTGACACAAATGGCCATATCTTTTGATCGTATTAACTTAGAAGCGTAAATTTTTGACACTGCCAATGGACTGTAGACCTTAATGAAGCTGGTATCTGTACAGATATCAAAAATGTGTGCCCCGACTGGGTCTCGAACTCGGGACCTCCTGCTTACATGGCAGATGCTCTTATCCGACTGAGCCACCGCGGATACAGAGGATAGTGCGACTGCAGGGACTTGTCTCTGTCACACTCCCTGTGAGACCCACACTTCCAGCTTACTGTCCGCACACTACATTTGCAGTGCCCCTGCCCACTATACTCATTACTCATGGCAGTCAATCTACCAATCCCTGTAAGAGTTCGGGCAATGTGAGTGCATCCGCACTGAAGATCATTAGCTGGTAAGCTTTACACTACTGGCCATTAAAATTGCTACACCATGAAGATGACATGCTACAGACGTGAAATTTAACCGACAGGAAGAAGATGCTGCGATTTGCAAATGATTAGCTTTTCAGAGCATTCACACAAGGTTGGCACCGGTGGCGACACCTACAACGTGCTGACGTGAGGAAAGTTTCCAACCGATTTCTCATACACAAACAGCAGTTGACCAGCGTTGCCTGTTGGAACGCTGTTGTGATGCCTCGTGTAAGGAGGAGAAATGCGTACCATCACATTCAGACTTTGATAAAGGTCGGATTGTAGCCTATCGCAATTGCGGTTTATCGTATCGCTACATTGCTGCTCACGTCAGTCGAGATCCAATGACTGTTTGCAGAATATGGAGTCGGTGGATTCAGGAGGATAATACGGAATGCCGTGCTGGATCCCGCGGCCTCGTATCATTAGCAGTCGAGATGAGAGTAATCTTATCTGTACGGCTCTAACGGATCGTGCAGCCACGCCTCGATCCCTGAGTCAACAGATGGGGACGTTTGCAAGACAACTACCATCTGCACGAACAGTTCGACGATGTTTGCAGCAGCACGGACTATCAGCTTGGAGATCGTGGCTGCGGTTACCCTTGACGCTGCATCACAGACGGGGGCGCCTGCGATGGTGTACTCGACGCCGAACCTGGGTGCACGAATGGCAAAACGACATTTTTTTGGATGAATCCAGGTTCTGTTTACAGCTTCACGATGGTCATGTTTGGCGACATCATGGTGAACGCACATTGGAAGCGTGTATTCTTCATCGCCATGCTGGCATATCACCTGGCGTGATGGTATGGGGTGCCATTGGTTACAAGTCTCGGTCACCTCTTGTTCGCATTGACGGCACATTGAACAGTGGACGTTACATTTCAGATGTGTTACGACCCCTGGCTCTACCCATCATTCGATCCCTGTGAAACCCTACATCTCAGCAGGATAATGCACGACCGCATGTTGCAGGTCCTGTACGGGCCTTTCCGGATACAGAAAATGTTCGACTGCTGCCCTGGCCAGCACATTCTCCAGATCTGTCACGAAATGAAAATGTCTGGTCAATGGTGGCCGAGCAACTGGTTTGTCACAATACGCCAATCGCTACTCTTGATGAACTGTGGTATCGTGTTGAAGCTGGATGGGCAGCTATACTGTACACACCATCCAAGCTCTTTTTGACTCAATGCCCAGGCGTATTAAGGCCGTTATTACGGTCAGAGGTGGTTGTTCTGGGTATTGATTTTTCAGGATCTATGCACCCAAATTGCGTGAAAATGTAATCACATGTCAGTTCTAGTATAATATATTTGTGTAATGAATACCCATTCATCATCTGCATTTCTTCTTGGTGTAGCAATTTTAATGACTAGTAGTGTGAAGATGGTGTCTGTTCTTTCGGACTTGTCCGAAATAACAGATACTATTCGTGATCTTGCAGCTTTTGAAGAAAGAAATTACAATGGAATCCAGACCTTTATTGCTTACAGGCATTGGTATAGATAAGGCTTACCGGCCAATGACCTCCTTCAATGCGGATGCACTCACATTGCCCGAACTTTTAGAGGAATCGGTAGATTGTTGCCGCAAGTATGAGTGTAGTGGGCAGGGGCACTGCAAATGTAGTGTGCGGACAGGAAGTTGGGAATGTGGGTCTCACGGGGAGAGTGCCAGAGATAAGTCCCTGCAGTCACACTATCCTCCGTGTCCTCAGTGGCTCAGTCGGATAGAGCATCTGCCACGTAAGCGGGAGGTCCCGGGTTCGAGTCCCTGTCAGGGCGCACATCATTCGACTGTCCCCGTTGGTATTTATCGACACCTGTAAGCAGCTAAAGGTCTAGATTTCATTATAATTTCAGTAAACCTCAGTATGTGACATAAATTTCAATGTGATACATGTGCCCGTTCCTGGGGAAAAACAGACAGACAGACCTGTAATAGTTCAGATTTTATCAATTGAGGTACATAAATCGTAAAGTGAAAACTTTGATAGCTTTTGAAGGGACATACTACACTGTGCTGGGCGGGCACACAATACTGCGACTGCAGTTTGGCACGTGGCCTGGGGTGAGGGGTTGTGTCAAGTCAGTGGAGGGAGAAACAGAGGCAAGATATGGGAGGAGAAGTGGGGAGAGGCAGCAGGTGCTTCGAATAGGAAGGCAACACCTGGACACACGTTTGTGGGTTCTGAAAGAAGCAATAAGAGTAATTTTCTGAACAGTCTAAAAAGAGTGTGTGTGACCTGCCACATGAGAATGTCAGATGTAGTAATTTACCACATAGAAGAGGCATTGAGGGTCAGACTGACTGCCAGATATTAAGAGGATAAAGTTGCTTGTGGGAGTGTGCAAAGACTTGGTGTGGATGGTGGGCAGGAGGAAGGGCAAAGGGAATATGGGGAAGTAGTGAAGGGGAAAGGACTATGAAAGTGTGCCTGTGGGAC
The DNA here is from genome assembly GCF_023864345.2 of Schistocerca serialis cubense. Classification (NCBI taxonomy): domain Eukaryota; kingdom Metazoa; phylum Arthropoda; class Insecta; order Orthoptera; family Acrididae; genus Schistocerca; species Schistocerca serialis. The sequence continues at coordinate 64,296,543 of NC_064648.1, forward strand.
AGAAGGGACATGTAATACTAGAGTGGGAGCAGGAAGGAAATAAGCAGTTGGACGACAGGGCTACCGTAGGTTGAGACAGGGAGGTGCGGGAATGAAGTGTATGCTACAGGAAGAGTACTCGACTGCACAATTACAAAAAGCTGGGTGTCAGTAGGAAGAATCTAGAATGCACAGGCTGTGAAACGGTCGTCAGAATCGAGCGCACCATGTTGTATGACACGCTCGGTGACGCACCGGTCTGGCCGTCTCGCGGCCGGTGCGGTGGTGGCTGCCCGTGCAGACGGACGACTCTTCATGTCTCATGCACACTTAGAATGTGGCACGGTGGTTGTAGGTACGATGGCAGATCACGCGACTACTTTCACTAGTGACCCTGTGTCTGATAGTGTGGGAGAGGCCTGTGACGGGAGTGTAGTAGACGACAGTGGAAGGACACGCAGGAAGATCTCGCACCTGGGTCTACTGCGGGGATACGAGCGACGTGGCGACAGGTCGGAAGGGGGGTCCGAATAGTGGCACGCGGAGATATCGTGTAGATTGTGTGGGTGCCACAGTACTGTGGTCGCCATTTATTCCGTCCAAGTTTTTCCACCATTCGAAACTGATATGTCTGCGTAAGCAGAAGAAACTGACGATCAAAGTCTGAAAACAATTTATTGGACTGTTCGATTAACCAAAACACATTCTCCAATTATAACACCGACACAAAACAGTGATCCGTCTTCGAATCACAACTATGTATGAGAATAATATAGAAAACGACTGAAATAATTTCCTACTAGTCTCCGCCAGAGACTTCTCCGATATACCGAGCCTAATTCGGAGATCGGCGAGAAGATCCGAGCCGGGCTGCCGGGGCGGCAGCTATCCGCGTCTGCTGGCTGTCGACGAACTGCCGACGTGTGGCCGAGCACCAGCCTTTGTAGCGCTTCGGCGGATGAGTACCTCGGAACTATTTTCCATCATGTGGTTTGACCTGTGAAAATAGTTCCGGGATCTGCAGTGATCTCTTCCCTATGTTGTGGGCTGGTAGTGGCCCCTGGTGGCCGCTGGTGTCTTTACTGTGTTGTTGTTGTTGTGGCCGTTCATCAATATTGCCTGTCGGTTTTGTAGTGCTTTGGTGTGCCTGCGAAGCAAGCAACCTGCGGCTGCAGGCTGTCAGTTCGGTTGCCGATACTGTGGGCGCCGTGATGTCTGGTGGAGAAGGCCACGGCAGAAACGTGACAATCTGTGTAACTACGCAGGCCGCCGTGGGACGAGACGACGACGGCGGAGGAGCTGCAGACGAGGGAGCGCGAGGCATTCCTGGAGTGGCGGCGGCGGCTGGCGACGCTGCAGGAAGCGGAGGGGCTGGTGCTGACGCCGTACGAGAAGAACCTCGAGTTCTGGCGCCAGCTCTGGAGGGTCGTCGAGAGGAGGTGAGCCGCCCACTGCTTGTGTGTATCAGTGCCCTCTCTTCCAAAGTTAGCCATCCCCTCCCACCTGTCCCTGCCCCCTCCCACCCGTCCCTCCCCCCTCCCTCCCCCTCCCTCCCCCTCCCTCTCCCCCCCCTCCCCCTCCCTCTCCCCCCTCCCACTCCCCCCTCCCACTCCCCCACCCTCTCCCCCCTCCCTCTCCCCTCCCCCAACCCCTCCCCTCCCTCCCCCTCCCCTCCCTCCCCCTCCGTCCCTCCCTCCCCCCCCTCCCCCCCTCCATCATCCGGTCCTCCCTCCCCCGCTCCGTCCGTCCGTCTCCCTCTCTCTCCCGCTCCGTCCCTCTCTCTCCCGCTCCGTCCCTCTCTCTCCCGCTCCGTCCCTCTCTCTCCCGCTCCGTCCCTCTCTCTCCCGCTCCGTCCCTCTCTCTCCCGCTCCGTCCCTCTCTCTCCCGCTCCGTCCCTCTCTCTCCCGCTCCGTCCCTCTCTCTCCCGCTCCGTCCCTCTCTCTCCCGCTCCGTCCTCTCTCTCCCGCTCCGTCCCTCTCTCTCCCGCTCCGTCTCTCTCTCCCCCCGCTCCGTCTCTCTCTCCCCCGCTCCGTCCCTCTCTCCCCCCGCTCCGTCCCTCTCTCCCCCGCTCCGTCCCTCTCTCCCCCGCTCCGTCCCTCTCTCCCCCGCTCCGTCCCTCTCTCCCCCGCTCCGTCCCTCTCTCCCCCGCTCCGTCCCTCTCTCCCCCGCTCCGTCCCTCTCTCCCCCGCTCCGTCCCTCTCTCCCCCGCTCCGTCCCTCTCTCCCCCGCTCCGTCCCTCTCTCCCCCGCTCCGTCCCTCTCTCCCCCGCTCCGTCCCTCCCCATCCCCCGCTCCGTCCCTCCCCCATCCCCCGCTCCGTCCCTCCCCCATCCCCCGCTCCGTCCCTCCCCCATCCCCCGCTCCGTCCCTCCCCCATCCCCCGCTCCGTCCCTCCCCCATCCCCCGCTCCGTCCCTCCCCCATCCCCCGCTCCGTCCCTCCCCCATCCCCCGCTCCGTCCCTCCCCCATCCCCCGCTCCGTCCCTCCCCCCATCCCCCGCTCCGTCCCTCCCCCATCCCCCGCTCCGTCCCTCCCCCATCCCCCGCTCCGTCCCTCCCCCATCCCCCGCTCCGTCCCTCCCCCCTCCGCGGCTCCGTCCCTCCCCCTCCCCCCTCCCCCGCGTCTCCGTCCCTCCCCCCTCCCCCCTCCCCCTCCCCCCTTCCCCCCTCCCCCCTCCCCCGCGGCTCCGTCCCTCCCCCCTCCCCCGCTCCTTCCCTCCCCCCTCCGCGGCTCCGTCCGTCCCTCCCCCGCTCCGTCCGTCCCTCCCCCCTCCCCCCTCCCCCGCTCCGTCCGTCCCCCTCCCCCCGCGCGCTGTCCGTCACCCCCTCCCCCGCGCGCTGTCCGTCACCCCCTCCCCCGCGCGCTGTCCCGTCACCCCCCTCCCCCGCGCGCTGTCCGTCACCCCCTCCCCCGCGCGCTGTCCGTCACCCCCTCCCCCGCGCGCTGTCCGTCCCCCCTCCCCCGCGCGCTGTCCGTCCCCCCCTCCCCCGCGCCCTGTCCGTCCCCCCCTCCCCCGCGCGCTGTCCGTCCCTCCCTCCCCCGCGCGCTGTCCGTCCCTCCCTCGCTCCCTCCTTCGCTCCCTCCCTCCCTCCCTCCCTCCTTCCTTCGCTCCCTCCCTCCCTCCCTCCTTCCTTCGCTCCCTCCCTCCCTCCCTCCTTCGCTCCCTCCCTCCCTCCCTCCTCCCTCCCTCCCTCCCTCCTCCCTCCCCGCTCCGTCCCTCTCTCCCTCCCTCCCTCCCCTCCTTCCTCCCTCCCTTCCTCCCTCCCTTCCTCCCTCCCTTCCTCCCTCCCTCCCTCCCTCCCTCCCTCCTCCCTCCCCGCTCCGTCTGTCCCTCCCTCCTCCCTCCCTCCCTCCCTCCCTCCCTCCCCTCCTCCCTCCCCGCTCCGTCCGTCCCTCCCTCTCTCCCCCGCTCTGTCCCTCCATCCCTGGACTGACTATCGGTATATTCTCTTACAATGCCTGCTTTTTATGATGGCATGTTTTTTATCCTTTGTAATGAAGAAATATCTACCTGATGTCTGTAGGACATGAAAAAAAATCCTTTGCCTTTAAAATGTTACTTATCGTGTTAGAAATTTTATCTATAAAACATATAATGCGCAACCTCGTTTTTGGTAAATCTATGTTGTTCACTGGGTACAGTAGGGATCTAGTGTGCTACTTCAGTTTCTTATTGAGAATGTTACCAATAATTTTTAATTAAAATTAATCTTTCTCAGTGTTTGTTTAAGGCCAGGAAATAAACTGGATTTTTTATTTTTATTTACTTATTTATTTATTTATCTTTTTTTTCTTTTACACACCTTTTTGTAAACAGAGTGCGGCACCGTCTTTGCTGATTGTTGCTTTCGTTTCCTGTGTTTATTATTCGTAGCTTTAAGGTTGTCACTCCATTTCTTTAGTCAGAATCACAATGTCAGAGCAAGAGGTACCGTCATCTGTCGTGCAACACATTATAATAAAGTTTCTCACAACGGATGGTGTGAAATGTGAAATTGTGAAAACACTTGCAGCACAGTTTGGGAACGACACCCTGAGAAGGATTCAAGCAGCTTTTGTGAGCTCGAGAAACAGTTGAGAGAGAAACAGTTAATATAGCACGCCATTGTTACCCGAGGACCAGCACAACTGAGGAGGAGAATATTCAGATTGTTATGCAGCTTATTGAAGACAGTTGCCAAATAAGTTGTAGAAATTGCTGCTGAGGTTGGTGTAAGCTACAATGGTGCTTTGGCAATAATTATGGACATCCTCAGATTTCGGAAAAAGGCTGCAATGTGGGTACATCATCTTCTCAGTGCAGAGCACAAATTTCATCATCTCGAGGTGTGCAAACAGGTACTGACATGCTACCAAAGTGAGAGGGGACATGTTTTTTTGCACAGGATTGTGACGTGTGATGAAATGTGGGTGCATCATTACACCCCAGAAATTAAAAAAGAAAAAAACCACCACAGCAGAATCACGCAAAATTATGTCTTTGCACCATTCAAAGTGATAAATCATCTCTCCACTGGGAAGGTTCTTGCAATAGTCTTTTTTGGATTTAAAGGAGTTCTTCCCATTGATTTTTTCCGTGAACATTGTACTGTGAATGCTCCTTACAATGCCAACTTACAGGCCAAACAAAACATGCATATTGTCAGGTAAAATGTGCATTTCCAATCCAGGATGTGATTTTGCTCCACGACGACACTCGGCCCCACTCAGCTGCCTGAACTCAACAGAAAAGTTGGAATCATTTGCGTCGCACTAGAAAATCCTCCCTACAGTCCGGACTTACTGTCCTGTGATTTTAATTTGTTTGGACCACTAAAAGAAGCAATCGGACAACACAGATTTGATGAGAGTGTTGCTGCCAAAGTGTTTGTGCTCAATTGGCTAATGTCACAGCCACATTTATCTTATGAAAACGGGATCAAGAAACTGCACGTCACTGGGAAAACTGTGTTTCCCATTCAAGAGGCTAAAGTGATCCCTCCTTTTTACACATTTCAGCAGACGGACTGAAAAAGTGTAAAATGCAGGAGAGAACATAGGAAACACAACAAGCAAAAAATGAACATCTGTTACTGTCATTTTCTTTGTATTGTTCAAAATAGGAAATTTAAAAAAATTGCGTACTTAAAAAAGTCTGAAATAATTAATTGTGTTTGTTTCTTTCGAACAGTAATTAGCTCTACTCTGTGTGAAACCACATTAAAGAAATATTAATTTTATAATATGAGACATGTTATTGATAATCGTCATAAAATTACAGTAAATAAAACTTGTAACACAATATTGGTTAAAACACAAAAGTTGGTAGCCTTCAAAAATGGAGAACAATAGTCACAAAATCTGCAGCCTGTTGTCTACAAGGAGGTTACTCAGTTCAGAGACGCCCTCATTGAGAAAGAGGGCAGAAATTACCAGCATGTTACAGACCATCTTGAGGAGGAATGTTTGTATCTGACATCAGGTCGTACCAACCTACAGCTGTGGTCCTAATATGGATTAGCATTTTTCACACAGTAGTAACAGCGGGTCAGGAGAACCCATGATAGAGATGGCCATCTTCAAAAGCAGTGTGTATTTGTGCAAATGACTGTGAAATTACATTAAAGCTGTTGTAATACGATGTTGTGAGCAAGAGGAAGATTGCAACTACAGTCAATATTGTCAGATCGAGATTATCATTGAGGCAGTGACTCGGCATACTTTCCCACCCTTCCAAACACTCAAACCTATAATACAGGTGGCCATGTCCCAGCAGACTGACAATGAAAATTTTGTGTACTCTGCTAATGCTATATTACACGATCTATAATTTTTCGTATTGTGTGTGTTTTCTGCTTTGTTACGAGGCTGAGTTTGAGCAGGAATCTGATGTACTTTTGCAGAAATCTGTAAGGAAAACAATGTTAAGGATCATGATTGTGTTAAAGAAAAATTGAAATGCAGGAAATATAACGTGGAATCTTTAATGATGAGAAGCCATTGTACCGAGAGAATAGGACTTCAATTGGGACTGAAAAAAATGAACATAAAAAGTGGGAAAACGTAAAATGTAGGAACATAAAAATTGAGTTTTACTGTGAACAGAAAAATAAATTTGCATGTATGAATTTTTCTGAAACAAAAATAACTTATAAAAAAATCCAGTTTGTTTGGTGCATTCTTACGATTGATTCACCCTTGTAGTTAACAACAGTCACCAGTGTAGGCAGTGCACCCTCAGATGCACTGTATGTCTAGCTGTGAACATGACTATGTGACTTCTACATCCACAGCTACATACATACTCCGCAATCCAACATACGGTGCGTGGCGGAGGGTACCTCGTACCACAACTAGCATCTTCTCTCCCTGCTCCACTCCCAAACAGAACGAGGGAAAAATGACTGCCTATATGCCTCTGTACGAGCCCTAATCTCTCTTATCTTTGTGGACTTTCTGCGAAATGTAAGTTGGCGGCAGTAAAATTGTACTGCAGTCAGCCTCAATTGCTGGTTCTCTAAATTTCCTCAGTTGCGATTCACGAAAAGAACGCTTTCTTTCTTCCAGAGACTCCCACCCGAGTTCCTGAAGTATTTCCGTAACACTCGCGTGATGATCAAACCTACCAGTAACAAATCTAGCAGCCCGCCTCTGAATTGCTTCTGTGTCCTCCCTCAACCCGACCTGATAGGGATCCCAAACGCTCGAGCAGTACTCGAGAATAGGTCGTATTAGTGTTTTATAAGCGGTCTCCTTTACAGATGAACCACATCTTTCCAAAATTCTACCAGTGAACCGAAGACGACTATCCGCCTTCCCCACAACTGCCATTACATGCTTGTCCCACTTCATATCGCTCTGCAATGTTACGCCCAAATATTTAATTGATGTGACTGTGTCAAGTGCTACACTACTAATGGAGTATTCAAGCCTTACAGGATTATTTTTCCTATTCATCTGCATTAATTTACATTTATCTATATTTAAAGCTAGCTGCCATTCTTTACACCAATCACAAATACTGTCCAAGTCATCTTGTATCCTCCTACAGTGACTCAACAACGGCACCTTCCCATACGCCACAGCATCATCAGCAAACAGTCGCACATTGCTATCCACTCTATCCAAAAGATCGTTTGTGTAGATAGAAAACAACTGCAGACCTACCACACTTCCCTGGGGCACTCCAGATGATACCCTCACTTCCGATGAACACTCACTATCGAGGACAACGTACTGGGTTTTATTACTTAAGAATTCTCTGTACGCAGTTCAAAACCTGAGACACATTTCAAGTTTAGACTGTAAACGCATTTTCACTTTACGGCAGCGAACGTTGTTGGCACGCTGAAATGACGTGCGTAACATTGATGTAGGATCATTCCACTGCCAGTGTGAGATGTGAAACATTGAAGGTACGTCTTGCAGCTGCTGTTGTGCTCCTCAACACTGTCTGATGGCCACTGTGTACAAATTACTGCTCGTAGACACCTCTCAGAAAATCTGGCAGAACTGCGCCCCGACTTCTCGGAGGTAACTGGGAGAGCCGTGTCGATCCAGACAGTACGCAGCTGCCCTGCCACGATCAGTTTAGCCTGCAAACTGATGTTGAGAATAATATGCAGGAGACTGGAAAATAAAATTGAGGGTTTGTTACATGATGATCAGTAAGCCTTAGGACAGGTGAAGTCACCAGAAAGCAGTTCTGACGTTGCACTTGGTAATGAAAAAGGGATTTCAGAAACAAACAAGATGCTTTCATAGGGTTTGTTGACCTAGGAAAAGCATTTGATGTATTAAAATGATGTAAGATGTTCAAAATTCTAAGAAAAATAGGAGTAAGGTATAGCAAAATATTAGTAATATACAATACTAGTGAACCTGGCAATACTTTGTAATTCTAAATGTGTATGGAATTGAAGAGACTTCCTAAATTCCTCCCCACCCTACCCCACACACACGCCTACGCCACCCCCGCACCACCATGCAGAGAAGGCTAGGATGGAGATGTGTCGTGTGTTCGATGGGACACATCCACCCGACAGTAATATCACAGCAGCTGAGAGAGCTGTTTTACATGCAGACAAGGACAATACTGCTATTGTTTTGGACAAACAGGATTACGTTTAAAAAAATGTGACGTTTACTGTCCGATTCAGCATATCGCAGGATCGGTGCTGACTCCACGACGAGTATTCAGAGGAAGACTAACGGCCTCCCCCAGGTCATATGGCCTCCCTAAAGTCCACAAGGAAAAGGAGTGCCTCTCTGTCCGATTGTGAGTAACATTGGCGCTCTGACACAACGTGTAGCGAAATGCCTTGCTTTTCTGTTTTGCCCTGTAGTAGGTCAGTGCGAGCACCACATTAAGATCTCGGCGGATTTCTTACATCGATTAGAGGGGATGCATTCGAATAACTCTGATGTAAGTTGTGGTGTGGTCTCTCTCTTCACTCGTGTTCCTTTGTCTGATTTGTTACAGTTGATTGGGGTCAGGTTTGATGCTGAATTAACAAACCTATTTCAACATGTGTTGGTTTCCACCTACTTTTTATTCAGTGACCAGTAGTATGAGCAGACAGATGAAATTGCAATGGGAACCCCGCTGCCCCTGTTATTGCCAATTTGTTTGTGCAAGATTGAGAGGAACGTGCCTCAAGAGTTTGCAGCTTTGAAACCTGCATGTCCCTCCTCCCCTCCTGATATGTAGATGGTACTTTCGTTGTTTGGGCTTCGTGGCAATGAGAATTTGAACAACTACTTAGAACACCTGAATTCAGCCCACCCAGATATGTTTACTTTATTTGTTGTTGAAGAGGAAGATAGATGCTTTGGAACATGCTGTTTATCGGAATTTTATGCCTACAGGGTGGTCCGTTGATAGTGACTGAGCCAAATATCTCACGAAATGAGCGTCAAATGAAAAAACTACGAAGAATGAAACTCGTCTAGCTTGAAGGGGCCCTCTACATGGCACTGCCATAGGTCAAACAGATATCAACTGCATTTTTTTTAAATAGGAACCCCCATCTTTTATTACATATTTGTGTAGTACATAAAGAAATATGAGTGTTTTATTTCGTTTTGTGATAGATGGCGATGTAATAGTCACAAATGCATAAGTACGTGGTATCACGTAACATTCCACCAGTGCGGGCGGTATTTACTTCGTGATACATTACCCGTGTTAAAATGGACTTTGTCAATTGCAAAAAAGGTTGATATCATGTTTATGTATGACTATTCTGATCAAAATGCCCAACGGGCGTGTGCTATGTATGCTGCTCAGTATCCTGGACGACATGATCCAAGCGTTCGGGCCATTTGCCAGATAGTTACGTTATTTAAGGAAACTGGAAGTGTTCAGCCACATGTGAAATGCCAACCACGGCCTGCAACAATTGATGATGGTTTTTAGCTGCTGCCGCAGCTAATCCACACATCAGTTGCAGATAAATTGCGCAAGAATCAGGAATCTCAAAAACGTCGGTGTTGAGAATATTACATCAACATCGATTGCACCCGTACCATATTCCTATGCACCAGGAGTTGCAAGGCAATGACTTTGAACATGGTGTATGGTTCTGCCACTGGGCTCAAGAGAAATTACAGGATGATGACAGATTTTTTGCACGCATTCTATTTAGTGAGGAAAGCCCATTCACCAACAGCGGTAACATAAACCGGCATAATATGCACTATTGGGCAACGGAAAATACACGATGGCTGCGGGGGGCAAGTGGAACATCAGTGACCTTGGCGGGTTAATGTATGGTGCGGCATTATGGGAGGAAGGATAATTGGCCCCCATTTTATCGATGGCAATCTAAATGGTGCAGTGTATGCTGATTTCTTACGTAATGTTCTACCGCTGTTATTAAAAAATGTTTCACTGCATGACAGAATGGCGATGTACTTCCAACATGATGGATGTCCGGCACATAGCTCGTGTGCGGCTGAAACAGTATTGAATAGCATATTTCATGGCAAGTTGATTGGTTGTCAAAGCACCATACCGTGGCCCGCACATTCACCGGATCTGACGTCCCCGGATTTCTTTCTGTGAGTAAAGTTGAAGGATATTTGCCATCGTGATCCATCAACAATGCCTGACAACATGCATGTGCGAACATTACGGAAGGCGAACCACTCGCTGTTGAAAGGAATGTCGTTACACATATTGGCAAATGCATTGAGGTTGATGGACATCATTTTGAGCATTTATTGCTTTAATGTGGTATTTACAGATAATCATGCTGTAACAGCATGCATTCTCAGAAATATGTACACAAAGGTACATGTAATAAATTGGAACAACCGAAATAAAATGTTCAAACGTACCTATGTTCTGTATTTAAATTTAAAAGCGTACCTGTTACCAACTGTTCGTCTAACATTGTGAGCCATAAGTCTGTGACTATTACAGCGCCATCTATCTCAAAGCAAAAAAAGTGGTCCAACTGAAACATTAATATTTCTGTACGTACTACACGAATATGTAATAAAAATGGGGGTTCCTATTTTAAAAAACACGCAGTTGATATCCGTTTGACCTATGGCAGTGCCATCTAGCGGGCCAACCATAGTGCCATCTGGTTTCCCCCTTCAAGCTAGACAAGTTTTGTTCTTTGTAGTTTTTTTGTTTGACACTTATTTTGTGAGATATTTTGCCCGATCACGATCAATGGACCACCCTGTATAGACAAAAGCGGCCAGTGAAAATTTGTACTGAGGCTGGCTATCAAACCTGAGTGTCCTACTTACTAGGCAGGTGTGCTGGCCACTAAACCACCTCAGCACAGTGGATCACGCAAGTGCATCGATTACCCCGACGTGCCTCACCCCTCGATCCGAATTCTCACTGCTCCCCCGTGCTACTTTAAATTCCTCCTTACACACGAACAGAGTTGCCGCGGCTCTGCACGTCCTGGAATAGCACCTCAACATCGAACATATACGGTAGATCCAACCGGAAAACCAGGTGTAGGTACTTACAGAAATTAAATTAAATGTTTCTTGCAGTTGTGTGAACTGCTGTGCCGAGGTGGCTTAGTAGCTGACGCACCTTCCTAATTAGCAAGAGACCCGGGTTCGATTCCTGGCCTCGATACAAATTTTCACTCTCCGCTCCAGACTATATATACACTCATGTTCATAAATTAAGGATAATGCTGATATGTGGTGAAACAATGCTCTGGTGGGTGGTTTGCGGGTTTAAATCACCTCGGGGTGTGACCGTGCGGTGCATTTGACCTGCGCTCATTGCACGGTGACCCTGGCAGCAGTCCACATATGCAGAGATGTGTCGGTGCGTGTCAGAGTACAGTGCAGTGAGTAAGTGTACAGATGGTTTCAGATGTGCTAATGGTGACTGTGTGTTGAAAATGGCTCAAAGACATGTATTGATGACATTATGAAGGGTAGAATGCTAGGGCGACTGGAGGCTGTTCGAACACATCAGGTCGTAGCACGGGCCCTCTGTGTGCCAAAAAGTGTGATCTCAAGATTATGGCAACGATTCCAGCACACAGGAAATGCGTCCAGGCGCTACAGTACGGGGCGTCCACAGTGTACGACACCACAAGAAGACCGATATTTCACCATCAGTGCCCACAGACGGCCACGGAGTACTGCAGGTAGCCTCGCTCGGGACCTTACCGCAGCCACTGGAACAGTTGTCTCCAGACACACAGTCTACAGGCGACTGAACAGGCATGGTTTATTCGCCCAGAGACCTGCAAGGTGCATTCTACTGACCCCTGGTCACAGGAGAGCCCGTAAAGCTTGGTGTCAAGAACACAGTATGTGGTCAATGGAACAGTGGTCCCAGGTTATGTTAACAGACGAGTCGACGTATAGTCTGAACAGTGATTCTCGCCAGGTTTTCATCTGATGTGAACTGGGAACCAAATACTGACCCCTTAATGTCCTCGAAAGGGACCTGTACGGAGGTCGTGGTTTGATAGTGTCGGGTGGGATTATGACTGGTGCACATAACCCCTGCATGTCTTTGACTGAGGAACTGTAATACGTCAGGTGTATCGGGACGTCATTTTGCACCAGTATGTCCGCCTTTTCAGGGGTGCAGTGAGTCCCACCTTCCTCTCGACGGATGAAAACGCACGGCCCCACCGAGCTGCCGTCGTGGGAGTACCGTGAAACAGAAGATACCAGGTGAATCGAGTGGCCTGCCTGTTCTCCAGACCTAAACCCCATCGAGCAAGCGTGGGATGCTCTCAGTCGACGTATCGCTGCACGTCTTCAAACCCCTACGACACTTCAGGAGCTCCGACAGGCACTGGTGCGAGAATGGGAGGTTATTCCTCGGCAGCTGTTAGACCACCTGATCCAGAGTATGCCAACCCATTGTGCAGCCTGTGTACGTGTGCACGACGATCGTATCTCATATTGATGATGGGGTACATGCCCAGGAAACAGTGGTGTTTTGTAGCACATGTTTCGGGACGGTTTTCTCAGCTTATCACCAATACTGTGGACTTACAGATCTGTTTTGTGTGTGTTCCCTATGTGCCTTTGCTATTAGCGCCAGTTATGTGTAGTGCCATGTTGTGTGGCAGCACATTATGCAATTATCCTTAATTTATGAGCATGAGTGTATAAAATCATATCTGTAAGAGACCTGTAAAGTCTCTGAAATTCTGTCATTAATTTGTATGGGTACCTGCACCTGATTTTCAGGCTGAATCCCCCATTTACATTGGATGCTGAGGTGCGTGCTGTAATTATTCTGATCTTATTCACACGATCCCTATGTCAGCGATATGCAGGGGTGTTGTAATACGGGGTGTTTCAAAAAGAATATACGTATTACAAAGTATTATTTTGTCCAATCTATCGTTCGCTGCACCTCAGCTCGGCTATTGGAGGAATGAATACACAGTCTGGTTTGTATTAATAGCTGCTAGATGTCAGTTGTATTCTGTTTTTCTCGGTAACTTTCGTATGTTTAAAATGGCTACTCTGCAGCAGAAATCGTATTGCATTCTCGAGTTTGCGAAGTGCAATTCCGTGAATACAGTGCAAAGACGTTTCAGGTTGAAGTACAAAATTCATCCTCCAAATGGGTGGAACATCCGCAGATGGTATCGACAGTTTCTAGATACGGGATGTGTATGTAAAGGAAAGAGTACTGGCCACCCTCGTGTTCCTGAAGAAAATGTTGCAGGAATTCAAACTGATTTCCTACGTAGTCCTTCAAAATCGACTCGTCGTGCCAGTCGGGAGATACGACTGCCTAAAACAACAATTTGGCACGTTTTGAGATGTCGGTGGGTTACGAAGCTGTACAAGTTACAGCTGTTACGAGCTCTGCATCCTGATGACAAATGCAAACGTGTGGCATTTTGTAACAAGATTCTTGATGCTGTTGACAATAACACCACTTTTGCACAATGCATCGTGTTCAGTGATGAAGTGAGCTTCCGTGTTAGTGGTCAGGGTAACAAAAACACAATGTTCTAATTTGGGGCCTACAAAACCCACACGCAACCATTGAACACGTACGAGATCCACCCAAAGTCAATGTGTTTTGTGCGATATCCCGATCACCTTTTCACGGCCCATTCTTCTTTTATGGAAACGCAGTTAACAGTCGGCAGTATCTAACTGTGTTAGAAAACTGGTTGTTTGCGAGGCTGCACGAAACAGCTTCATTTTTCAACAGGGCGGTGCACCCCCTCACTGGAGTCGCCAGGTGCGTGAATATCTGAACGAAACTCTACCGAACCGTTGGATTGGTCGTCAAGGAGCTGGCGACTTAGCGTGTCTCAGCTGGGCTCCACGGTCACCGGGTTTTACACCCTCTGACTTCTTCCTGTGGGGTTTCATTAAAGACTACATTTATGTACCACTACTCCCACAGAACCTGGAAGAGTTGAAGAACCAGATCCGTACTGCCATAACATTAGTGACGAAGGACACGCTTGCCAAGTTATCGGAGGAATTTGAGAGATATTGTTCGTGTCGCTGATGGAGGACATGTTGAACATCTGTAATCTGAACTTGAAAGGTTCGTAAATGTGTGTGTGAAGTTTTAGATTTGTATGTCTTAAAGTTTAATAAACATTGGGTGTTTATAAATGAATATCCGAGGTTTAATGCTTTATAATATTTATTATATTAAACTTACAGTTATAAATGGTATGTCAAATCAAAGAGTAACTCAAACAGTTTTACCAAGAACCTTATAAATGTTCAATGTGAGCACAATTTGTCACACGGCACACGTCAAGTCTATAGCCGAGTTCTTCCCAAATGTTGATAGTGTGTCTTCAGTGATTGTAGCAACAGTTGCTTCAATCCGGTTTCTTAATTCGGGGAGGTCTGCTGGTAGCGTACACACGATCCTCGATGAAGTCCCAAAGGAAAAAATCGCACGGCGTTAGGTTGGGTGAACGTGGAGGCCTTGCTAAGCGAGCCCTGTCATTGGGCCCCTTGCGGCCTACCCAGTGCTTGGGTACAGTGAAGTTCGACCGATCGCGTACTTCGCTATGCCAGTGAAGTTATAAGGTTCTTGGAAAACTGTTTGAGTTGCTCTTTCATTTGAGGTATCATTTATAACTGTAAGTTTAATGTAATAAATATTATAAAGCATTAAAACCCCGATATTCATTTATAAACACCCTGGGTATGCATTCGAAATATGTATATTCTTTTTGAAATGCCCTGTATATTTGCAGGGTCATCATTTAAAGCTGGTTCTTAAAGCTTTGTTAGTAGATTTTCTCAGGATAGTTTATGTCTGTCTTCAAGAGTCTTCCAGTTCAGTTCCTTCAGTATCTCTGTGACACCCTCCCACGGATTAAACAAACCTGTGACCATTCGTGGTGCCCTTCTCTGTATACGTTCAATATCCTCTGTTCGTCCTATCTGGTACATGTTCCACAAACGTGAGCAATGTTCTAAAAATAGTTGCATGAGCGGTTTGTGAGTGGTCCCCTTTGTAGACTGATTGCACTTCCCCAGTATTCTACCAATAAACTGAAGTCTAATGCCTGCTTTACTCACAGCTGACCCTATGTGATCATTGCATTTCATATCTCTACAAAGTGTTACACCCAGGTATTTGTATGAGTTGCTCGATTCCAGCTGTCACTCACGAACATTATAGTCGTACATTACTACGTTCTCTCTTTTTCTGAAGTGGATAATTTTACATTTCTAATCATTTAAAGCAAGTTGCCAATATTTGCATCACTTTGAGATCTTATCAAGATCTGACTGCATAGAATTTATGCAGCTTCTTTCAGACTGCACTTCATTATAGAGAACATACACCGTTTCCTTATCTCTATCTTCCAAACTTCATAGTAGTTCTCCTGCGAAATTTGTAGGACTAGCACTCCTGAAAGAAAAGATGCTGTGCAGATGTGGCTTAGCCATAGCCTGGGGGAATGTTTCCAGAGTTAATTTTCATCCAGAGTGCATGCCAAAGGTAGGATACGAGGAAACGACAGAAGTAAATCTGTGAGGACAAGTTGTGGGTCGTGCTCGGGTAGCTCAGTCGGTAGAGTATGTGTCTGCAACAGGCCACGATCCAGAATTTGAGTCTCAGTCTGGCACACAGTTTTATTCTGCCAGATATAGACTGGGACAGTCAGATGTTTAGGACAGGTGGTAGGGACAGAGCATCGAGTGACATTGTACTGAGTGCACTATCCGAAAATTACCTCGAGCAATTAAACAGAGAACTGACTCGTGGAGATAACATCTTGGACCTACTGATAACAAACAGACCCGAACTTTTTGACTCTGTAAGCACAGAACAGGGAATCAGCGATCATAAGGCCGATGCAGCATCCCTGAATATGGAAGTAAATAGGAATATTAAAAAAGGGAGGAAGGTTTATCTGTTTAGCAAGAGTAATAGGAGGCAGATTTCAGACTACCTAACGGATCAAAGCAAAAATTTCTGTTCTGACACTGACAGTGTTGAGTATTTATGGAAAAAGTTTAAGGCAATCGTAAATGTGTTTTAGACGGGTACGTGCTGAATAAAACTGTGAGGGACGGGAAAAACCCACCGTGGTTCAACAACCAAGTTAGGAAACTACTGTGAAAGCAAAGAGTTTCACTGCAAATTTAAATGCAGCCGAAACCTCTCAGACAAACAGAGGCTAAACGATGTCAAAGTTAGCGTAAGGAGGGCTATGTGTGAAGCATTCAGTGAATTCGAAAGTAAAATTCTATGTACCGACTTGACAGAAAATCCTAGGAAGTTCTGGTCTTACATTAAATCAGTAAGTGGATCGAAACAGCATATCCAGACACTCTGGGATGATAATGGCATTGAAACAGAGGATGACACATGTAAAGCTGAAATACTAAACACCTTTTTCCAAAGCTGTTTCACAGAGGAAGACCACACTGCGGTTCCTTCTCTAAATCCTCGCACAAATGAAAAAATGGCTGACATCGAAATAAGTGTCCAAGGAATAGAAAAGCAACTGAAATCACTCAACAGAGGAAAGTCCACTGGACCTGACGGGATACCGATTCGATTCTACACAGACTACGCGAAAGAACTTTCCCCCCATCTAACAGCAGTGTACAGCAAGTCTCTAGAGGAACGGAAGGTTCCAAATGATTGGAAAAGAGCACAGGTAGTTCCAGTTTTCAAGAAGGGTCGTCGAGCTGACATTGATCTCTTGTAGAATTTTAGAACATGTTTTTTTCGCTTATCATGTCATTTCTGGGAACCCAGAATCCACTCTGCAGGAATCAACATGGATTCCGGAAACAGCGATCGTGTGAGATCCAACTCACTTTATTTGTTCATGAGACCCAGAAAATATTAGGTACAGGCTCCCAGGTAGATGCCATTTTCCTTGACTTCTGGAAGGTGCTCGATACAGTTCCACACTGTCGCCTGATAAACAAAGTAAGAGCCTACAGAATATCAGACCAGCTGCGTGGCTGGATTGAAGAGTTTTTAGCAAACAGAACACAGCATGTTGTTCTCAATGGAGAGACGTCTACAGACATTAAACTTACGTCTGGCATGCCACAGGGGAGTGTTATGGGACCATTCCTTTTCACGATATATATAAATGACCTAGTAGATAGTGTCGGAAGTTCCATGTGGCTTTTCGCAGATGATGCTGTAGTATACAGAGAAGTTGCAGCATTAGAAAACTGCAGTGAAATGCAGGAAGATCTGCAGCGGATAGGCATAGGGACTGGCAACTGACCCTTAACATAGACAAATGTAATGTATTGCGAATACATAGAAAGAAGGATCCTTTATTGTACAATTATATGATAGCGGAACAAAAAAGTGGTAGCAGTTACTTCTGTAAAATATCTGAGAGTATGCGTATGGAACGATTTGGAGTGGAATGATCATAGGGCGGGGTGACGGAGGAGATAGAGAAGATCCAAAGAAGAGCGGCGCGTTTCGTCACAGGGTTATTTGGTAAGCGTGATAGCGTTACGGAGATGTTTAGCAAACTCGAGTGGCAGACTCTGCAAGACAGGCGCTCTGCATTGCGGTGTAGCTTGCTGTCCAGGTTTCGAGAGGATGCGTTTCTGAATGAGGTATCGAATATATTGCTTCCCCCTTCTTATACCTGCTGAGGAGATCACGAATGTAAAATTAGAGAGATTCGAGCACGCACGGAGGCTTTCCGGCAGTCGTTCTTCCCCTGAATCGTACACGACTGGAACAGGAAAGGGAAGTAATGAAAGTGGCACGTAAAGTGCCCTGCATCACACACCGTTGGGTGGCTTGCAGAGTATAAATGTAGATGTAAATGTAGATGTAGATGTAAATGTAGTGTAGAAGTGTTGTAGAGAAGTTGGAGCTCACTCCGAAAGATTTAGGTGTCTGTCTTTTTTTTTCCCGTGTCTCTCGCAAGAGTGGAACGGCAGAGTAGTAGACTGAAACTGGTTCAGTGCACCCACTGTCGAGTAACCTCACGGACGTAGACACCTGTCGTGTTCGCAGTGACGTGGTGGTGCAGATCCTGGACGCGCGCAACCCGCTGCTGTACCGGTGCCGCGACCTGGAGCGCTACGTGTCGGAGCAGGCGGGCGGCCACAAGCTGAACGTGCTGCTGCTGAACAAGGCGGACCTGCTGCAGCCGCGCCAGCGCGCCGCCTGGGGGCGCTACTTCCGCCAGCAGGGCGTCCTCGCAGCCTTCTTCTCGGCCACCAGAGGTACGGCTGTGCGTGGGGGCGGCGCCGCTGTTCTCGTGACTGGGGAAAGATTTGTGAGGGAGTGTCGGTCTCATTTGGCTTGTCACGTTTGTAAACACGGAGTGATAAGAGGTCGCGTAATGACCGAGGTCGTCGCTCACACAGAATATCTCCCATTTGGCTGATGAAATAATAATTTTTTGTGGTAAGGAATGGGGAAGGGAAAGTTTTTATTTAATTTCTATTATAACGGGTAAGGTCACCGACGAGTTTAATTTCTTTACAACTGTCAGCACCTTTGACCCACACTGACACAGATTCGGATTCATTTATTTTACGACTATTCCCGGTCCCGAGAACGAAAGGCATCGACGGCAGGTAATACGATTTACACGTGTCTCTATTGTAGACCTCTGCGACGTGAAATGTCCGGTACGCGATGACGTCACGACTGTTAAAACTTTCTGGCCATGCAACTTTATCGACTTTTGGTCCACAGATGAGGGCAGCGGTTGGTTACCCGTGCATTATCGTGCTGCAGGGTATCATTATTGGTAATGGTAAAGTTAAGAACTCCCTCACAGAACACTGACGGACCGTGCAGGACGACTCGAGCACCTACGTAGTTCTAGGTATTAATAGCAATATTGTCTATTGCTTAATACACTGTAGGGCGGGTACGCATTCTTCTCCTACAATAGAGACGTGGGTAAATCGTATTACCTGCCGTCGATGCCTTTCGTTCTCAGGACCGGGAATCGTCATAAAATAAATGATTCTGAATCTGTGTCAGTGAGGTGCAGTGTTACGCGGCTTTATGCTTAATTACAGACTTACTATTTTATCAGTCGATTTGTTTTCACCACCTAACGCCTGCTGTTTACGTCCTCTTTCGTTGCTGAGCGATGTATCACTTTTCGTTCTGACGCCACAACTCTTCCTTTCCTATATCTTTACTGCTTTTTTATCTATTTAAATGATGAACTATTGGTTTTGCCGTTCAACAACTTTTTAATAACTGTGGAAGTATTACAGGCATCGGGTCCCACCTAATGGTCACTCGCCTATACGTTTTACACGAACCTTTCGAGACTCGATCGATCTGTTTACAAAGAGAAAGCAGAATCTCTCTTCCTTTGACGTCGTCCGACAACGACCTAGGAAGCTCGACGGCCTCACACCCCGGGCTCTTGCGTGGCTCGCGGTAGTTTGCAGCATTCGTCTTATTCCTCACCCACTTGCCACTACGTCGAACTTTCGTGGTGATCGTCAGGCAACGTCTTCCACGTTATCTGCAACATAAATAAACTTTCTTCCCACAGTATTTCTCAAATCCCAAAAACAAACTTAAAGAACATCTTAATAACTGTTCTTACAAATATTCGTATAAGTCTTGGTTGATTTAATGAGGGGTGGGACAGGCCTAAGCTTTGTGACACCACAGAGGGTCGAAGGTGCTGACACTTGTAAAGAAATTAAACTCGTTAGTGACCTTACCCATTATTATAGAAACTCTCCCTTCCCTACTCCTTACCACAAAAAATTATTAACTACATTATTCCATCAGCCACATGGGAGATACTCTGTGTGGCCATTACACAACCTCTTATCGCACTGTGTTTACAAACATGACGAGCCAAATGAATAATGATTCTATCAGAAAATTTCTGACTGGTTGTGTCAGCCAACAATCGCCAAGCGTACATCGAGAACCAGGGGTTCGAGGATGCGACAGCTTTGTCTATAAAAGTAATGAACCTGGTAAGAAGGCGTCAGTCTTCGTGCAGCCGCGGGAGAACAGCATTGGACCTCTGACACAGAAGATGCCACGATATTATAGGAGGAGAACACTTACCCGCCTTACAGTGTATAAAGCAATAGACAGTATTGCTACTAATACCTAGAATTAAGTAGGTGCTCAAGTTGTCCTGCACGGTCCGTCAGTGTTCTGTGGCGGAGTTCTTAACTTTGCCATTACCGATAATGATACCCTGCAGCACGGTAACGGACGAGTAACCGTTGCCCTCGTCCGTGGACCAAAAGCCGATAAAGCTGCAGGGCTCGAAAGTTTTAACAGTCGTGATGTCGTCGCGTACCGGACATTTCATGTCACAGAGGTCTACAGTAGAGACGCGGTTAAATCGTATTACCTGCCATCGATGCCTTTCGTTCTCGGGACCGGGAATCGTCGTAAAATAAATGAATCCGAATCTGTGTCAGAGTGGGTGAAAGGTGCTGACAATTGTAAAGAAATTAAACTCGTCGCCGGTTGTGAGAGAGTATCGGTGACAGTACCAGATTATTTGCCGGCGGTGCTGTTGTCGTCAGCAAAGTATAGCCGGTAGCTGATTTTAAGGAAATGTGGGAAGACTCGGATTAAAGTACCACTCGCTCTAATTAATGACAGCTCTCTTTAAATGTTGTTATTTACTTCAGCCCAAAGATTGGTTTGGTGCAGCTCTCCCCACCTCTGCATCCTGTGCCAGCATAGTCATCTCTGAATAACCACCGCAACCTATTGTGTCAGTGCATAAGTTCGTAGTATTCTCCCACAAGGTTATTACTCACGACAGATACACGTGTGACTCGAGTCGTCGATAATATATTCTCCTTCACCATTTACAACAGTCTGCCAATGCCGGGGTACTTTTTCGACTCATTTTCGTGGAGAAAGGTAGTTCCTCGAAGATTATTCGACAGAGGGCGGAAAAGGTGAAAATCTGGAGGCACGAGATCAGATGAATAAGGTGGGTATGCAATGACTTACTGACACAACTCCTGTGTAGTGGTCTGGCAGAATGTGAGCAGGCATTATCATGGAGTAGCGTCGCTTCACTCAGTCTTCCCGGTCTCCATTCTCGTATTGTGTCTGCGAGACATCTCAGTTGTTAACAATATGTGCCGGCAGTGATTGTTCCAGCTCCTGGAAGCAACTCGTAGTACATCACATCTTCCTTCTTTCACGGCTAATCGGCAAGATCTGAATCACTCTTTTCGTAAGAGAAAACATAGATAGCAGAGAAGCTATTCCATGGAGTAAATGCACGCTCCAAGGAATAATAGGGCTTGAAACTACTTTGCATTGATAATCATCGTATATTAAAGTTTAGGAATCGGTAAGATAAGAAGAGATATTTCGAGATATGTACTGAGTTACAAAAAGGTATGGCCAAACTTTCAGGAAACATTCCTCACACACAAATAAAAGAAAAGATGTTATGTGGACATGTGTCCGGAAACGCTTAATTCCCATGTTAGAGCTCATTTTAGTTTCCTCAGTATGTACTGTACTTCCTCGACTTACCGCCAGTTGGCCCAATTGAAGGAAGGTAATGTTGACTTCGGTGCTTGTGTCGACATGCGACTCATTGGTCTACAGACACATCAGTACGTAGCATCAACAGGTTAGTGTTGATCACGAACGTGGTTTTGCAGTCAGTGCAATGTTTACAAATTCGGAGTTGGCAGATGCCCATTTGATGTATGGATTAGCACGGGGCAATAGCCATGGCGCGGTACGTTTGTATCGAGACAGATTTCCAGAATGAAGGTGTCCCGACAGCAAGACGTTCGAAGCAATTGATCGGCGTCTTAGGGAGCACGGAACATTCCAGCCTACGACTCGCGACTGGGGAAGACCTAGAACGACGAGGACACCTGCAATGGACGATGCAATTCTTCGTGCAGTTGACGATAACCCTAATGTCAGCGTCAGAGAAGTTGCTGCTGTACAAGGTAACGTTGACCACGTCACTGTATGGAGAGTGCTATGGGAGAACCACTTGTTTCCGTATCATGTACAGCGTGTGCAGGCACTGCCAGCAGCTGATTGGCCTCCACAGGTACACTTCTGCGAATGGTTGATCCGACAATGTGTCAATCCTCATTTCAGTGCAGATGTTCTCTTTACGGATGAGGCTTCATCAATCCTCATTTCTGCGCAAATGTTCTCTTTACAGATGAGGCTTCATTCCGACGTGATCAAATTGTAAATTTTCACAATCGACACGTGTGGGCTGACGAGAATCTGCACGCAATTGTGCAATCATGTCATTGACACAGATTTTCTGTGAATGTTTGGGCAGGCATTGTTGGTGATGTCTCGGTTGGGCCCCATGTTCTCCCACGTACGCTCAATGGAGCACATTATCATGATTTCGTATGGGATACTCTACCTGTGCTGCTAGAACATGTGCCTTTACAAGTACAACACAACATGTGGTTCACGCACGATGGAGCTCCTGCACATTTCAGTCGAAGTGTTCGTATGCTTCTCAACGACAGATTTGGTCACCGACGGATTGGTAGGGGCGGACCAATTCCGTGGCCTCCACGCTCTCCTGACCTCAACCCTCTTGACTTTCATTTATGGGGGCATTTGAAAGCTCTTGTCTACACAACCCCGGTACCAAATGTAGAGACTCTTCGTGCTTGTATTGTGGACGGCTGTGATACAATACACCTTTCTCCAGGGCTGCATCAGCGCATCAGAGATTCCGTGCGACGGAGGGTGGATGCACGTATCCTTGCTAATGGAGGAAATTTTGAACATTTCCTATAACAAAGTGTTTGATGTCACACTGGTAAGTTCTGTTGCTGTGTGTTTCCATTTCATGATTAATGTGATTTGAAGCGAAGTAATAAAATGAGCTCTAACATGGAAGGTAAGCGTTTCCGGACACATGTCCACATAACATATTTTCTCTCTTTGTGTGTGAGGAATGTTTCCTGAAAGTTTGGCCATACCTTTTTGTAACACCCTGTGTATTTTATAAAAATTTCTGAAGATATCGCGGACAGACCACTGCAAGAGACTGATCAGGATAGTAAAAAACATGCGTATATTAAGGGAGTTTTCATTCACAAAGAAGGCTTATCACATTCACACAGTTCAATACTGTTCCATACTGATTAAATTGAGCTTAACTTAAATCCCATAAGTCAGTGAAGCAATTTCGAAGTCTCGGTTTGACGAAAATTGTCAGTCGATCTCCTGAAAACATTTGTAATAATTATTAACTTTCGGTGATCACATGGGGAAGACCGGAGATCTGCTGGTAAGACCGTGTTAGCCCATTTATTGAAAGTAATAAACTGGATATCTTGAGTGTACAAAACGGCAGGTTTGTCCAGTGTAAATCAGACGTTCCCCACTGATCCCATGCAACACAGTGTAGTAAGCAGACACTGTCAATAATAATCAGTTAAATAATACGCGAACCCACTTACTTTAGTTTAGTTCATGTATTAAATTCCTTCCCATACAGAATCTCATCAAGATGGTGACTAGCTCAACAGTACATACATATACATCTTTGTTCCTTCATGGCTAATCGGCAAGATCTGAATCATTCTGTTCATAAGAGAAAACATAGCTAGCAGAGAAGCTATTCCATGGAGTAAATGCACACTCCAAGGAATAATAGGGCTTGAAACTATTTTGTATTTATAATCATCATATATTAAAGTTTAGGAATCGGTAAGATAAGAAGAGATATTTCGAGATATGTACTGAGTTATATAATTTATAAAAATTTCTGAAAATATCGCGGAGAGACCGCTGCACGAGACATTACAACTGTTCCAGCAGACACATAATATTATCTTTTGTGGATGTGCGCACGTCTTTGTACCCGGAGTTGCTCCTTTGTTTGCACTTGAACATTCCTTTACTTTCCTTAAGTTAGCACAAATACACTATTTCTCATCACCTATAATGATACAGGGTAGGAATAGTCGGTGTTGTCCACGAGCTAGTTGATGACGAGTTGCACAAGTGGCCACCAGCTGATTTTTGTGATTTTAGCTTAAATTGCACGATGGCGGAATGATCACAGTTCGTCATATTTGCTGGTTCTCTAGCACACTGACATGGATCATTGTGGATTAATGCAAGTATGAGGCATGTTTTTTTAAGTAAGTACCATTTTGAAATTAAAGAAAGGCGTGCTAAGATATCTCAATAATTTTATTTTTACATGAAAACCTGTACTTTAATCTACTTTTCTCATAATTTCCGACAATATTGGGGCACTTGTGATAACGTTGTACCAGTTTTTGAGTACCCTCCTCATAGAAGTCTGCCGCCTGACTTGTTAACCACTGCACCACCCCTGTTTTGACTTCGTCGTCATCTCCAAGACGCTGACCACCCAGATGTTTCTTCAGGTGCAGGAACAGATGGTAGTCACTGGGCGCAAGATCGGGGCTGTACGGAGGATGATCTAGAGTTTCCCATCGAAAAGATGTGATGAGATCTTTGGTCTGATTCACCACATGCGGACGGGCATTGTCTTACAGCAAAACGATGCCCTTGCTCAACTTCCGTGGACTGTTGCTTTGATTATGGTGTGACGTAGGCCACCCGTGTTTCATCGCCCGTAACATTTTGGCTTAAGAAATCATGAGTGTCGTTGTGGTACTATTCAAGGAAAGTCAATCCACTGTCTAAACGTTTGGTTTTGTGCATACCCGTCAACATTTTCGGTACCCAACGTGCGCACAATTTTCGGTAATTCAAGTGATCGGTCACATTGCCATACAAAACACTACGAGAAACATTAGGAAAGTCATCTCGCAAGGAGGAAATCATAAAGTGTCTGTTTTCTCTCACCTTATTGTCCACTTCCTGCACCAAACTTTCATTAACGACCGAAGGACGCCCAATCCGTTGTTCATCGCGCACATTTGTGCGGCCATCTTTAAATGCTCTCACCCACTTTCTTACCATTCCATCCTCATAATGTTTTCTCTGTAAACTGCACAGATCTCACGATGAATATCATTCGCTTTTAGGCCTTTAGCACTAAGAAACCCCACGCGGGATTAGCCGAGTGGTCTAAGGTGCTGAAGTCATGGACTGTGCGGCTGGTCCCGGCAGAGGTTCGAGTCCTCCCTCGGGCATGGGTGTGTGTGCTTGTCCTTAGGATAACTTAGGTTAAGTAGTGTGTAAGCTTAGGGATTGATGACCTTAGCAGTTAAGTCCTGTAAGATTTTTCACACACACTAAGAAATCTTATAACAGCCCGTACTTCACAGTCAGCGGGACTCACGATTATCGGAGGCATCTTAAACACTCAGTACACAACGTAAACAAGGAAGAATCAGACTGTAATGGTGTCAGTGCGTAGATTAAGGTACAGGCTTTCATGTAAAAATAAAATTATTGAGATATCTTTGGACATCTTTTTTAATTTCAAAACGGTACTTACTTAAAAAACACTCCTCGCAATGATATTTGTCAAACCTTGAATGTCTTCCTGACTGTGGGGAATCACTAATGTCGAAACAATCCTCCATAAAATGGAAAACCATTTTATTGCTAAGCTCTGTCCTGCGCCATTATCTGCATACGAGGTACAAATGTTTCTGGCTACCTCGGCTGCTATCACTCCTCATTGAACTGAAACCGAAGAAAATGTCAGAAATTTCTATGCTCGGCAGCCCATTTTCTGTTGTCTTCAGCTCCGCTCGCTCTCTCCTGCGCGCCCCCCGTATGTATCCGCCACTTCATGGCAGTGCGTACTGTATACCGTTACCAGTCACTTCCTTTTCTGTTCCACTTGGAGACCAAGTAAGGGGAAAATGACTGTCTATAAGCCTCTATAGGAGCCCTAATTTCTCTTATCTTTGTGGTCTGCTTATTAAATGTGTGTCACCAGCAGTAGAATCATTCTGCAGTCGGCATCAGTGCCGGTCCTGTTAATTTCCTCAAAAGTGCCCTGCAAAAAGACCCCTGTCTTCTCTCTGGGGTTTCCCATTCGAGTTCCCGAACTGTCTTTGTAATATTTACATGCTTATCAAACTTACTGGTAACAAATGTAAAAACATGCTTCTGAATTGCTTCAATGTCTTGCTTTAATCTGAACTGGTGGGGAACATTACTCGAGAATGGTTCACACTAGTGTTATATAAGATGTCTTCTTTGTAAATCAGTTGCACTTTCCCAAAATTCTCCCAATAAAATGAAGGTTGCCATTCGCCTTCCCTGCTAGGAGGGTGGTTTGGAAAGTTCTCAGAGCAGAATAGAAAAAAAGTACTTACATCACTGAAATTTTTTCATTTTTCAGTGTACTCTCCTAGTAGTTTAATGCACTCGGTCCAACGATGTTCCAGTGCCTCGATCCAATCTCGAAAATGAGTTTCCTACAGGCCTGCAAAATAGCTGTCAACTCCGGCTATCAGTTCTTTGTTTGAAGTGAATCTTCATCCACCAAGAAAAATGTTCAGTTTTGGGAAGAGTCTAATGGAGACGAATGAGGTGAATAAGGCAGGTGTGGCAACAGTTCATACCGTAGTTCGTGTAACTTTGCCATGTTGACGGCACATGTGTGCGGACGTGCTTTGTATTGATGGAAGATGTCTTTCTTCCATGCTATACGTGGCCTTCTTTCGTGTATCTTTTGTTGCAATTTGTCCGGGAGGTTAGCATAGTATTCTCCAGTAATTGCTTGCCCAGTGGGGAGATAATCTACAAACAATCCCCTTCGCATCCCAGAACACGGATGCCATGACCTTTCCCACTGAAGGAATTGTCTTTACTTTCTTTAGTGGTAGAAAATCAGCATGTTTCCGCTGCTTTTTCTATTGTTTTGTCTCTGGGGTATGGTAGTGCACCCAAGTTCCACCTGTGGTCACAAACTGGCACAAAAAATCTTGTTCCTTCTCCTAAAACGGGCCAAACATTGTTCTGATATCCATTCTCGTGCATTTTTGATCCACCATCAAGAGTCGTGGCACTCGTCTTGCAGATGATTTTTTCATTTCTAATGCTTCAATTAAAATGTGATATGCCGTTTCAGATGACATCTGGCAAGCGTGAGCAATTTCACGCACTTTCAATTGGTGATCCTCCATGACCATTTTGTACACTTTTGCAATAGTTTCTCTCGGCTGACCACTACGCGCATCATCATCTGAACTCTCCTGACCAAATTTAAGTTGATTTGTCCACTTGGCAACAGTTGAATATGAAGGAGCAGAGTCCCCAGAGCACTCTGGACATTGGCACAAATGTCCTTTGCTTTCATACATTTCTTTACGAAGTACTTAATCACTGCTTGAACCCCGATTTTTTTTTTGCCCCCATCTTTGCAAATCACTACGCGGGAACGACGACAGAGCCACATCATTGCCACAGCTCTCTTCTGAGAGCTCTGACGTGGCACGTGTTTACAGACAACAGTCCAGTGAATATCACGTGAACAACTCATTGCGCTAGTGCTGACCTCTCGTGGTGATTCCGAGAACTTTTCAATTGACCCTCGTATGAGAGGTGTTCAAAAGAAGAGGTACAAAACAACACTGTGGGTATAATTGATGTTTCATTCAAAAATAATCACCAGATGCCCAAGTACCAGGTGGTCAAAAAGTCGGTATAAATTTGAAAACTGAATAAATCACGGAATAATGTAGATAGAGAGGTACAGATTGACACACATGCTTGGATGACATGGGGTTTTATTATAACAAAAAAAAAAAAAAAAATACAAACGTTCAAAAAATGTCTGACAGACGGCACTTCATCTGATCAGAATATCAATAATTAGCATAGCAATGTAAGACAAAGCTAAGATGATGTTCTTTACAGGAAATGCTCAATATGTCCACCATCATTCAACAATAGCTGTAGTCGGGGAATAATGCTGTGAACAGCAATGTAAAGCATGTCCGGAGTTATGGTGAGGCATTAGCGTCGGATGTTGTGTTTCAACATCCCTAGAGATGTCGGTCGATCACGATACACTTGTGACTTCAGGTAACCCCAAAGCCAATAATCGCACAGACTGAGGTCTGGGGACCTGGGAGGCCAAGCACGACGAACGTGGCGGCTGAGCAAACGATCTCATCACCAAACGACGCATGCAAGAGATCTTTCATGTATCTATCAATATGGGGTGGTTTTTTTTGTGATAAAACCCCATGCCATTCCAAGCATGTGTGTCAATTTTTACCTCTCTATCTACATTATTCCGTGGTTTATTAAGTTTTCAAATTTATACTGACTTTTTGATCACCTGGTACAACATCCCGATGTTCCACGAGCTCAGAGATTTCCCTGACTGAAGGGAACCAGTTCTCCACCGCGTCCTCCAGTTCGTCGACAGAGTTGAAGTGCTCTCCTTCACAATGTTTTTTTTTTTTTTTAAAAAAATGAAGCACACACGTGCACACGTGAAAATTGCAGGGTGACATGTCTGGACTGGAGGGCAGGTGCTCGAGCTGCACCCACTTGAACTTGGCCATTACGCTATGTGTTACCTCGGAGGTGTGCACACGTGTTATCCTCACAGTCATTCCCTTCACGAGCAGCCCAGGTCGTTTGCTCTCGATGGACTCACGTAGGCTGCAGCGTGTCTCACAGTACACATCGCTGTTAACCACATCGGACACATGTCCACGTCCCGAGATTAGATGCCCGACTGTGTTATTTCGAAGCGGCATATGCAAATTTCGACTGACATTCTATACCTTTTCATTCGAACACTGGTACGATCCTTAGGTATTCATTCCCTTTTGTATTGCTGCGTAATGTCACGCCTAGACATTTAATCGACATAATGGTCTCGAGAAGCAGACTACTAATGCTGTATTTGAACATTGCAGGAAGAAGAGAAATTTGTTAACATCGAGTATAGATTTAAATGTCAGGAAGTATTTGTATGGAGTGTAGCCATGTATGTAAGTGAAACATGGACGATAAATAGTTTGGACAAGAAGAGAATAGAAGCTTTCGAAATGTGGTGCTACAGAAGAATGCTGAAGATTAGATGGGTAGATCACATAACTAATGAGGAGGTACTGAATAGAATTGGAGAGCAGAGAAATTTGTGGCACAACTTGACTAGAAGAAGGGATCGGCGAGTAGGGCATATTCTGTGGCATCGAGGGATCACCAATTTAGTATTGGAGGGCAGCGTGGAGGGTAAAAATCGTAGAGGGAGACCAAGAGATGAATACACTAAAAAGATTCAAAAGGATGTAGGTTGCAGTAGGTACTGGGAGATGAAGAAGCTTGCACAGGATAGAGTTGCATGGAGAACTGCATCAAGCCAGTCTCTGGACTGAAGACCACAACAACAAGGATTCTTTTTCCTACTGATATCCATGACTCTCTCTCTCTCTCTCTCTCTCTCTCTCTCTCTCTCTCTCTCTCTCTTAAAAAGAACTGGCAGTTATTCATCAAACTGTCCAGAAATTCTGTCTAAATCATCTTGTATCCTCCTACATTCACTAAACGGTGATACCTTCCCGTATACCGAGCTATGTCGCCGGCAGCCAGCCACTCACCCTGTCTGTCAGATCATTAGTGTATATAGAGGATAATAGCAGTCGCATCAAACTTTGGGTCGTGGCTCTCTCAAAGATTCCCTCATCCCTGACAAACGTAAGCTGTCGAGGACAGTGTATGGGGTTATACACGAGTTAAAAGTCCTTGGACACCTTCATAAGTTGGAAGGTTAAAGGGAAAGTTGAAATGTGATGATGGGAACATACGTTTGACGTGGGGCCGCAAGTTTTGGAGTGAATGTCATTCGTGGCCGCCATCTTGTAATCCGCCATTTTGGATTCAAGTAATTTTTTTAAGATGGGAAGGGGGGTGTATGACACATCAAATAACATTAACTCGAGCTCTGGAATTTAGTGGTGTAATTTGTTTTTGTCTGTCTTCTACAGTTTATAGGTTATTAATGTTCAAAGTTGGGAGATTACCTTCGTACCGACTGCTACAACACGTTCTACGTGTCGTCCATCCTGAGACATGAGTCGGTATTAAGGTAACTTTGAACATTAATAACTTCTAAACTGTACAAGATAGACAAAAACAAATTACACCTCTCTATTCCAGAGCTCAAGCGAGAGTTGTTTGATGTATCATACACCCCCTTCCTAAAAGAAAAGGAAAAAAAAGAAAGAAAAAATCCAAAATGGTGGATTTCAAGATGATGGCCATGAATGAGATTATCTCCAAGAGTTGCGGCCCCACATCAAACCTATGTTCCCATCATCACATTCAATTTTCCGTTTTATCTTCCGACTTATGAAGGTGTCCAAGGACGTTTGACTCGCCCTGTATTTCTCGAGACACGTTTGTGGCACTCATGTACCTGGGAATCTAATATGTACGCTCGGACCTTTGTCGACAGTCTGTAGACGGGCAGCGTCTCAGATGCTTTCTGGAAACGTCAGAGTGTCGAATCTGCTTGCTGCTCTCCCTCTACGGTTTGAGGATACCGTGTGAAAAGGGCGAGCCGAGTTTCGCACGAGTGATGCTACCTTTTATGTCCTAGCTCAGATGTTAAATCTACTGCTGTTAATGTCTCCTTTCCTAATCTACTTCCCTCGGCATTCCCCTGAATTAGTTAATTTACGGGTTATTACCTTCGGTGTAGTTACGTCGATATTGATTTTACAACCTCTCCTCGAGACACTTTGTATTCTGGTCGACAGCTCTTCCCAGCCCTCTGCCATCTCTGACAGTTACAGTGTCCTCATCAAACCTTAAATGTTTTCTTCTTCCCCTAAACTTTAATCACCTATCAATACCGTCGGTGTATGTGGTGTGATCAATGTGATCCAAAATTAATGGCAATTTTTTTTAAATTTTGCAACAAAGTTTGTCATGAAATTGTTGAACTTTGACAAAAATCAATGTAGATATCACTCAGGAATACTAGATTAGGTCAACAATGATCTAGAATTTCTAAAGGAGGTTATAATAGGTGCCAGAACGTTGGTTTATGGGTACGACATCAAAACCGAGGCCTGGTCGTCCCAATGAAAACTACCTGAAGAGCCGAGACAGGAAAAGTTGGACAAGTTCTTGTCACTGTTTTCTTCAGTTACAGTGAGAGAGTGCATTACGAGTTCCTGCCTTATGGTTGAATGGTCAGGAAGGAATACTAACTGGAAGTTATGTGCCATTTCTGTGAAGCAATCTGAAGAAAAGAAAATGACCAGATCTGTGCAAAACCCTTTATGGAAATTGCATTATGATGGTGCTCCTGCTCACATCTCAATACCTGTTTGTGATTTCTTTGGCAAAAAACAAAACTGTTATGTTGCCCTCTCCACAGTATTTGCCGGACGTGGCAACCTCTTGACTTCTTTCCATTCCCGAGGCTGAAGACAACCGTGAAAGGATGTCATTTTGTCGCCATTGATAAGTTAGAAACAGAATCACTGAAGGAACTGAACACTATAACGAAAAGTGAGTTCCATAAGTGCTTTAAGATTGGGAACAGTATTGGCTCAAGAGTAATGTATCTGATGGGTATTACATTGAAGGGAACAAAGTTGTTGATGTGAATAAATAAAGATCGCTTGTGAACAACAAAAATTCCCATTTTTATTTTTATTTTTTATTTATTTATTTTTTTAATTACACTTCATACAGATTGAATAACGTCAGGGGTAACGTAGCGTCCTATCTCACTCCTTTCTCAGCTACTGCCTCCCTCTCATATTTTTCAACTTTAATAACTACTGCCTGGTTCCTGAATGTTACGAAGTCATATAAAAGACACTAATGCAACCAGTTGTCGAACACTGCTCCAATGTTTGGAGTTATCATCAAGCAGGCAAGGCAGTAGACATCGAATGAATTTGGAGACACGCTTGCTGGGTACAGCCAGTACAGAAATGCAATGGAGTTACTTGGGGGACGTAGATACAAACCTGTGGAAGGAAGGTTGCACTATTGGTATTTGAGGAAGGCAGTAAGTGTGAGAATAAGATAAGAGAGCTGAAGCTTGTCAAAGGGCCATGTAGGTAGTGCTCAAGTTCTGAAATTTATGGATTACACTTCTTCTACCATACTACAACGCCCCCTCTCCCCTCCAAACTCACACAGCAATAAACATAATAAGTTTCGATTTATGGAAACTTGTGGTCGAACTTACTGTACAAAATCATTTTTTACAAAATACTGCTCTGAAATTCAGGGTTTTTAGAGATAATTTCTTATAATGGGACCAATAAAACCACAAGATTTAATGTAAACAAGTGCTGCTATCCCTTTATTTTTAAAAGTCACTTTCTGAATGTAGCAGCAAAAATAGGATTAAAGGGTTCAGTTGAAGAAGCAAAAAAATATGTTAAAAATTTCATTCCCCAGGACTTTAGGCCTTTAGAAATAGCTCCAACATTCCCCACTGAAATTAAGGAAGTTATAAATATACTGAAAAACAAGAGCTCATGTGGTGTTGATGGAGTCTCGAACAGAATTTTGAAGTGTTGCTCTAATTTAATAAGTGGAGTGCTTAGTGATGTACGTAATGCTTTGCTGACACAGGTAATTTTTCCAGACAGATTGAAATACGCAATTGTCAAACCTCTTCAATTGAAAGGGGACAAGAGTGACTTAAATAATCGTAGACCAATCTCATTGCTGACTTCATTTTCTAAAATATTCATAAAAGTTATGTATTCAGGAGTTGTCTCACATTTAAGTGAAAATAATTTACTCAGCATGTCACAGTTCGGATTGCGGAAGGGTTACTCGACTGAGAATGCTGTCTACACATTTACCTATCAAATAGTACAAGCCCTAAATAACAAATTATCACCAGTTGGTATTTTTTGTGATCTCTCCAAGGCATTTGACTGTGTGGATCATGTCACCCTCTTACAAAAACTCAGGTTTCATGGAATTGGAAGCTATACACACAGCTGGTTTGAGTCATACTTTATGAACAGAAAGCAAAAAGTTGTGCTGAATAACACAAATAATGTTTGGAAGGTGGTCAATTCTAGAGAATGGGGAGTTATCACATAGGGAGTCCCACAGGGTTCAATTTTGGCTCATCTGCTGTTCCTTATTCATGTGAATGACCTCTCAGTTAATGTTCAGCAAGCAGAACTAGTACTTTTGGCAAATGACATGAGTGTTGCAATAAATCCAATTCCAGAAAAAGCATCTGAAGATATTGTTAAGGATGGCTCAAATAATTATTAAGTGGTTCTCAGAAAATGGACTCTCCCTGAACCCTTTAACTGCTCTGGACGTGCTAACGCATGCGCCTTTGTACCTGTCCCTGTGTGCTCTGAACGTGTTTATGCATAGAAGGACTGGTGGCACACGTAAACACGTTCAGAACACACAGGGACAGGTACAAAGGCACATGCGTTAACACGTCCAGAGCAGTTGAAAGATTAGTTTTGAAAAAACTCACTATATCCAGTTCTGTACACCGAATCGAGTCATAGCGACAATTGACAATGTAGCATATGAACAGGGCTCAGTTAACAGGGTAGATTTCTCCAAATTTTTGGGTGTTCACATTGATAACAACTTGAACTGGGAGAAGCATATTACTGAGCTTCTCAAACAATTAAGTTCAGCTTCTTTCGCTAATCACTAGTCTTGGTAATAAACAGATTAGCCTCCTAGTGTACTTTGCATATTTGTGAAATAGTTTTCTGGGGTAACTCACCACTTAGACATAAAGTATTGATTGCACAAAGGAGAGCAGTGAGAATAATTAGTGATGTTCACCCAAGGACAGCATGCATGCACCTATTGAAGGAGTCCGGTATTTTAACTGCACCATCAGAGTACATATATTCACTAACGAAATTCGTTATAAATAATCCATCTCAGTTTGCGAGGAACAGTAATGTTCATACGTACAACACTAGAGGGAAAAATGACCTTTACTATCTGTTATTGAAGCTGTCAATTGCTCAAAAAGGAATACATTATTCAGCAACAAAAATCTTTGATCATTTGCCCCACAACATAAAGTGTCTGGCAGGTAGCAGATCAAGTTTTAAATCTAGCTTAAAATCATTTCTTTTGGACAACTCCTATTCCATGGACGAGTTTCTGTTTCAGAACTTAATATTAATACTAGCACTATTCATGTGTGTGTGTATATATATATCTTGTAATCTGAATTTTTCCACATCATATAGATAAAATAATCCTGAAAATGATTTATGGAACATGACATAACTAAACTAAACTGTCCCCATAGCAGTGTCACTTTGCACCCTAGTTTTGCTCTACACAGGGTGTACATAAAGTCAGGGAACACTTTCAATTATTTATTGCACAAGAACCAAACATTGTACAGATATCATACATATGTCATTTCGATGAAAAACCCTGAAAGTTTTTTTTTTTTTTTTTCACGTATACCGCCACAGCATAGTTTGGTAATTTGCCGATAGTCAGCGCTGGTCGCAAACATGGTGAGTTTGGGTGCAGAGCGAGCTTTCTGTGTGTTGGAGTTTGACAAAAACAAGTGTGCTACAGTGACAAAGCCACTTTTCACACTAAACAGACATAATTGTCGAATCTGTGGTACAAAGCATCCACACAAATGCATTGAATTTGAACGTGATTCCCCAAAGGTAAATGTTTTTTGTGTCTTGTCACGTCAAAAACTGTACGGGCCATTCTCCTTCGCGGAGAGCAGTATCACTGGATATTCCTACTTGGACATGTTGCAGCAATGGCTGATGCCTCAAATGCAATCAGACTCTCTGTGCATTGTTCAGCAGGATGAGGCTCAACCCCATTTTCATTGTGAAGTTAGTGGGAACCTGAACACAGAGCTGCCGCATTGACGGATTGGCCGTGCTACGGGAGGAGACAGCGATTTCACTAAATGGCCTCCCCCGTCACCAGATCTCACTCTGTGTGACTTTCTTCTGTGGGGACACATTAAAGATCTGCTGTATGTACTGCCCCTACCACGTGATGTAGCAGAGCTCTGCAGAGAATACGCGAAGCGACTGCCACAGTCGGTGCCATGCTGGAACAGGTATGGCAAGAATTTGATTACCGTATTGACGTCTGCCAGGCCACTCGTAGTTCGCATATCAAATGTTTGTAAAAAAAAAAAAAACTTTCAGAGTTTCTCTTCAAACGCAATGTGTATGACATCTGTACAACATTTATTTATTGTGCAATAAATAATTGAGTGTTCCCAGACTTTGAGTACACCTTGTACGTATCAGCACAGGTCAGTAGTCTTTGTAGCTGTGACATCACATTTTCAGCTGCTGCCAACCACAATTTGAAAAGTTGCATTGTAGCAACTTGGTGAACATGTGTCCAGTATTAATTAAAAAAAGCATTTAGAAGTGAGTTACGATGCAGAAATTCGTGGCCCATCGGGTTCACATACCATTCCAGCTTCGTGAAGCGCGAGGAAAAATGATACAGATGTGATATGAGACACAGAGTTAGATGTTAAGCAGATGCCGTGAATGTCGTTTAAAGGTAAATATATTCAATCCCATATGCATTAATTATTACACTTATCACTTTCACCAGACTGTAACCATCTTCTGACGACAGTTTTTTCACATACTGATTGTCGCATTCCTTATCAGTCAAAGTTGTACCGAAAGACAGTTGATGTGGAAGTTACCGACATGTGCCTATCTTCAGTGAATACGAGGCTAAAACTGAACAAGGGAGTATGTGTGCAGGACAAAATGTTCAGAAAGTGATTTGCTTTATAGCTGTGGACAAGTAAGAAATATATCTTTTTGACTATTTTTCGACCATGACTGTCTCAAGAAATATGTTAAGGTTTTTTTACATTACCGCTCCCAGTCACAAACTTTGTCAGCTATTGTATTACTTATTTATTTAGCAACATGTTTTGAGGGAATACCTCATCTTCAGGCTAAATGGCATTACAAAAACAACTTTACAATAAGGTCATAGTGATATTACATAGTCTTTTCGTAAATGCTGTGGTCATCCTGTGGAAGAAGAGAAAACTTAGTGAGAGGCGATGTCACTTTGGAAGCTAGACTGATGTTTGCACGAAAATGTTGTGTAATGGTCACTGACTTTGTTGTTCTGGCGTGGCAGTCTCATTGTGATGTGTTGCTGTGTATACATTTCTGTGGCTCTCTTGGTCAGTGTTCACAAATTGTGACTAACATAGCAGTGACTTGGAAACACGATCACAAACAGTTCTGTAGTGCAGTGGACAAGATGCCACTCGAAATACAGCCGGTTTCGATTGGACTATTAATTTGTCGATCTATGTGGTGTCAGATGTTGAAATGTCTTCTGCACGTCTTGTTATCGTATTACAGATGTAGGTTGACAAAATACATTACAAATTGAGCACCTGTTACAACATTATTGAACACGTCATGATATTAACTATTTATTTTATACATTTCTAAGGTATTGCTGGGCCTAGAGTCAAACGACTGTCATGTTATGTACCTTTTATTCTAGCCCTTTTCCAGTCAGCCGATTTGCAGTGGTGTGTGCTAAAAATGCTACGTTCTATTTAAATTACCATATATCACACAGTATTCACTTTAAAAATATGAAAAAATTACCGCTTATCCACAAAAGTATGTAGAATATTATGGCTTACACAGATTATCATAATGTTTCAAATTAATTTTATTGTGACAGTCGAAATAAAATATTTTTTTAAAAATATTATAAATTTGACTTTGATTCCATATATCCATCACTGTGCTTCAATTTAAGAAGGCTAACTACAGTCCATAGAATCCACACACATTTCTGAGTAAAATGACATGAGGGGTGTGAAATTTGTGTTATTATTTTGAAAGATAATAATTATTTATTTGAAGAGAACATTACAGATTTTCCATGTCTACAGTATGACTTACATTTGTGTTTAGGAAAACATTCACCATGCAACCCCTTATTACATCTATTACAAACACTTCTTGACCTCCTTTTCCTTCCCTCACTAGTACACACACAGCATCTTGACTCTTTCTTCTCTGGAAGTTTTCTCAAACCAGGAGAACCACGAGGATCATCAGTTGCGTTTTTTTCTTGCAGCCATTCATCTGACAAGGCTTCAATTATCATTACAATATATACATATCTGGAAACAACTTTCCTTCCTTTATTATGCTCTTTGTATAATATGTAAGAGTTCAGCACCATTCTTGACATTATGTTAAAAGCTACCTTCTTCCAGTAACGAAGAGTTCGCCTCTCATCCAAATATGCATACAACATCATGTCGGATGTGTCTATTCCACCCATATACTGGTTGTACTGGTGTATTATTTCTGGCTTTTTTACTGTTTTATTTTTATTTTGGACTTCAATGTCAGCAGCACCAACTTTACTTGACAATAAGAGAACGGGGGTTTGCTGGGTTTTTTCCTCTCGGTACGCTCATGCTAGTACTGGACCTGACTTACAATACATCTTTTCCCCAATTGCAAATTTCTTTGTAAATTGCTCTGGCAAATATTTCTTTTTTTCTTACAGTGCCAGTAATGTATGAACCTAATTTATAAAGACGTTTTACAAGTGGTACTGACATGAAAAAGTTGTCCACAAAGATATGATATCCCTTGTTCAAATAATTGCCCAAATGCAGTAACTTCTGGACAACACAGTAACCTAAGCCATGTCTTGCAATCTCAGCCTTATCTTCTTGGCTTTTGGCACCTCTGTAAGTATAAAACCCAAGACAATATTGCATTATAGAGTCACACAGCATCCAGAATTTGATTCCCCATCGGTGGTGGTGTTTGTTTGGCAAATACTGTAATAGGGAAGTGTGACTTTTAGTGCCAACTAGACTCTCATCAATACTAAGTTGTTCATGAGGTGTGTAATGATGTCTTAAATATACAGTGTGTTACAAAAAGGCATGGCCAAACTTTCAGGAAACATTCCTCACACACAAATAAAGAAAAGATGTTATGTGGACATGTGTCTGGAAACGCTTAATTTCCATGTTAGAGCTCATTTTAGTTTTGTCAGTATGTACTGTACTTCCTCGATTAACCGCCAGTTGGCCCAATTGAAGGAGGGTAATGTTGACTTCGGTGCTTGTGTTGACATGCGACTCATTGCTCTACATTACTAGCATCAAGCACATCAGTACAGGTTAGTGTTCATCACGAACGTGGTTTTGCAGTCAGTGCAATGTTTACAAATGCGGAGTTGGCAGATGCACATTTGATGTACGGATTAGCACGGGGCAATAGCCGTGGCGCAGTACGTTTGTATCGAGACAGATTTCCAGAACGAAGGTGTCCCGACAGGAAGACGTTCGAAGCAACTGATCGGCGTCTTAGGGAGCACGGAACATTCCAGCCTACGACTCGCGACTGGGGAAAACCTAGAATGATGAGGACACCTGCAATGGACGAGGAAATTCTTCGTACAGTTGACGATAACCCTAATGTCAGCGTCAGAGAAGTTGCTGCTGTACAAGGTAACGTTGACCATGTCACTGTATGGAGAGTGCTACGGGAGAACCAGTTGTTTCCGTACCATGTACAGCGTGTACAGGCACTGCCAGCAGCTGATTGGCCTCCACGGGTACACTTCTGTGAATGGTTCATCCGACAATGTGTCAATCCTCATTTGAGTGCAAATGTTCTCTTTACAGATGAGGCTTCATTCCAACGTGATCAAATTGTAAATTTTCACAATCAACATGTGTGGGCTGACGAGAATCCGCGCACAATTGTGCAATCACGTCATCAACACTGATTTTCTGTGAATGTTTGGGCAGGCATTGTTCGTGATGTCTCGATTGAGCCCCACGTTCTTTCACCTACGCTCAGTGGAGCACGTTATCATGATTTGATACGGGATACTCTACCTGCGCTGCTAGAACATGTGCCTTTACAAGTACGACACAACATGTGGTTCATGCACGATGGACCTCCTGCACATTTCAGTCGAAGTGTTCGTACGCTTCTCAACAACAGATTCAGTGACCGACGGATTGGTAGAGGCGGACCAATTCCGTGGCCTCCACGCTCTCCTGACCTCAACCCTCTTGACTTTCATTTACGGGGGCATTTGAAAGCTCTTGTCTATGCAACCCCGGTACCAAATGTAGAGACTCTTTGTGCTCGTGTTGTGGACGGCTGTGATAAAATACGCCGTTCTCCAGGGCTGCATCAGCGACGGAGGGTGGATGCACGTATCCTTGCTAACGGAGGACATTTGAACATTTCCTGTAACAAAGTGTTTGAAGTCACACTGGTACGTTCTGTTGCTGTGTGTTTCCATTCCATGATTAATATGATTTGAAGAGAAGTAATAAAATGAGCTCTAACATGGAAAGTAAGCAATCCTGGACACATGTCCACATAAAATATTTTCTTTCTTTGTGTGTGAGGAATGTTTCCTGAAAGTTTGGCCGTACCTTTTTGTAACTCCCTGTATTATTAGCATGATCT
The DNA here is from genome assembly GCF_023864345.2 of Schistocerca serialis cubense. Taxonomy (NCBI): domain Eukaryota; kingdom Metazoa; phylum Arthropoda; class Insecta; order Orthoptera; family Acrididae; genus Schistocerca; species Schistocerca serialis. The sequence goes on from NC_064648.1 coordinate 64,335,833, forward strand.
ACCAATGGCTGGTACCTGATACATGGGTCATAATCAGGATGGCCTGGTGCTGGACATTTCTCACTATCCACAAGATGAAAGAATTTCATAAGAAGCCTAAATTGGTGGGCAGAAAACATTTTACCAAACCGTGGAAATCCCTGTGACGGTTTCGTGCTCCAGTATGAGAGCATTGTGGGCCTTTTATAGAGTCCCATATTTAGTAAGCAAGCAATAAAACCTCTTACCTCGGTACTTGTCACATTCTTCCGTTTCTTATACGGTTTGGACAATGTAGCACGTTTAGTTATAAACTGTTTATCTGAGCGGTTTGTTTGTTACAATAAGCTGCAGCAGCATTGTAGTAAAGAATAGATTGAAATATTCTATCACAGGAGATCCTGCTGGTGGCATATGTTTTGGTCCTGGCAGCTCTTGAAATGGATGTGGTAATGGCTGTAGTGTTTCAGGTGCAATTACTTCAGTGTATTGTACATCTTCCATTTCATCTTCACTTTCGTTCACAATGTCAAGTACATCACTGTCACTTTCTGAACTGTTGCTACTTTCGCTAAAACACTCTGTATCACTAGTATATTCTAAAAGTTCACAAATTTCTTCGTCAGTAAGTCCTCTGCTGTGGCTTGGTGTAGGTCGCATTTTTCACAAAAAGTGGAGAAAATCACAAACTGTAAACTCTTATCGTGAAGAAAAACACACAGAAACAATGATAAATAACAGTACTGCACAAAAACAAGAACGTAGAATGCAATAACAAAATGTAAACACGTACTGCGAAACACGGCGTCAATAAACAAACGATGTAAAAGTGTAATAATCGAACGCTAATATTTTACCAAAACGATACTTGATTGTCGATAGCTATCAACCTACACGTAGCTCGAGGCAATGAGCATCTGTAATTGGCACGTCAACACCGTCTAGCGCCCGATTCCGTAAGCTAAACAAGACGAAGCAGAGTACCGATGAATAGGCACCCTGACAGTATTAGCGTCAGTACGGGGTAACGATAGATCATTACCTTGACATTCAAAGGGCTAGGAGTACTGTAGTGTATTGGAAAAGAAATGTGAATTTTTGAATTCTGTCATTTCATTCGTGAACTCGTTATTTCCCATGTGGCCACGGATGAATATTTCCATTTCTTCCTAGATGTCCATTTTCCAGCTCTTTTCTAAATTATGTAACACTTTGTCCTGTGTCATTTCTGTGTTTTTCTATAGCTGATTTATTCAGTTTGCCAAGTCTGAAACCGTCAATGTGTTCTTTAAAGCAGGTTTTAAAATTTCTTCCCGTTTGACCAAAGTAATATTTGTTGCAATGACTGCACGTAATTTTATAAACTCCTGCTTTGTTAAGTTTCTCTGTGGGATGTGAGATGTCATGTACCAGTTTCTTTTTTAAGTTGTTTTTGGTGGCAAAGGTGACCCCGATGTCTGTTTTTTTTAAAAAGCTCTGCTATTTTGTCTGATATGACACCTAAATATGGTAACATTATGTACTTGGGTTTTTGGATGTTGTGTGAGGAATCTGTGCCTCATTTATTGTTATTTTTAGTTGTGCATTGTGATACTGTGTCTGTTTCATGTTTGTGATAGCCATTATTATGTGCAATGTATTTGATAGTGTTCATTTCTGTCTCATAGTCGGCAGCATTAAGTGAGAATTTCTGTGTTTAAGAAGGATCTGAATGCAGCTTGTTTATGTGAGTTGGGATGTGTGGAAAATATGTGTATTTCGTCAACCTACATCTGTAATACGATAATGAGACGTGCAGAAGACATGTAAACATCTGACACCACACTAATCGATAAATCGATAGTCAAATCGAAACCGGCTGTATTCGGACTGCCATCTAGTCCACTGCACTATAGAACTGTTTGTGATCATGTGTCCAAGTTATTGCTATGTTAGTGACAATTTGTGAACAATGGCCAAGAGAGCAACAGAAATGGAAACAGCTCAGCACATCACGAGACTGCCGTGCCACAAGAACAAATTGAGTGACCGTTACAAAACATTTTTGTGCAAACATCAGTCCAGCTTCCAAAGTGACATCGCCTCTTACTAAGTTTTTTCTTCTTCCAGAGGATGACCACAGAATTTACAAAAAGACTATGTTACTTAAGCATGACCTTATTGTAAAGTTGTTTTTGTAATGCCATTTAGCCTGAAGATAAGGTATTGTCTCGAAACATGTCGCTAAATAAATAAGTAATACAATTGGTTTGTATAGAGCAGCAATCAGTCGTAGAATTAAGTTGCTGTAATATGACATTTATAGTCACAACGCAGGTCAGATTTCGACCTGTGTCAGGTCGTTATCAATGCAAAAACAAATACAAGAGTATATATTAGAATGTGATTTACAAAAGTTATAAGTCCATCACATCATTGTCTTTTAATGTTAACATTACATACCAGTGCAGAATTGTAGCAGTTGTTCGTGCTCAAGTGAATGCTTACACAGTTCAACCATTACTGTCGTAAAAGTATATGTTGGTTTCACAGTGCACATCGGTTTTGCGTATGGCGCCCTCTATGAGCTGCGCCTGAAGTTTACAGTTTTGACGACATTTTTTGTAATATTTATGTTGTATAGTAACTAAGTAGTAACATGAAATTATTGTGAGTAAAACTATGTAAAATTACAATTCTTACTTTTTCTCATGTCTGTAATGTGCCAGATGTTTAAAATTACTATGGCACGTAACGGTGACAGTTTACGCCTCATGGGCTAAAATCAATTATAAAACTGATATGGCTACGTAAAGTATGTTATAGGAAGTATTGCATATTTTGTCGTTTTGGGACCTGTCTTAACTTAATTAGTTGTTACTTGACAAATTTTTTGCGCTTTACCGCATTGGGTATTTTGTTTCATTAAAAATCTGATGCTGTAAAAAGTACAAAAGTAATTCACAAATGAAAACTGTTGTCATTCCGCATTTATGTGAGGCACACTTAGCACTGAGATGTTTAGAAAATTGGTGATCATTGTGCCGATCACAACTTCGGAAGAAAGCCCAATTTATCACGGGTACATGTGTGTGCCGAGTTCCAGTTGACGTGCTGGTCCCCCGACTCTTCAGATCTCAACTCAATCGAACATATCTGGGATCAGATTGAATGTGGTGCCAGAGTTTATCACCCCCTTACGGGAATTAGGTGATGATGTGTGTCAACATACGATGCCAACTTCCTCCAGCGACCTACCGAGGCTTCATTGCTTTTGTGCCGTGACATATCACCACTGTTATCCATACAAAGATGGACAGGTCAGCTATTGGGTAGGTGCTCATAATGTTCTCACTGATCAGTGTATGTAAACTTACCTTTACATACAACTTCTGTGAATGTAAGTAAACTTGCAAACTGTAACATCTACAGGTTTACATGAGACTGGTGGTGTAGCCGAAACGAGCTTGTGACAAGGAAGAAGCACTAATTATGAAATTATTCGTATCTTGCCTGGAATATTGTGTTATAAAATGTCATATTGCAATGTATTCTATGCTGTGGGCCCGGCTGAAAACAAAATAGTGATTTCCTTATCTTTAATAGCTTCCAAGTTTTTTGAAAAGATAGTAGGATTTTACGGACACCCTAAACTTTGTCCATCTCTCCGTATCTGGACGAAGTCGAACAGAAAATGATTGATATTGTACGAAGAATTTCTGCCACACACTGCACAGTGATTCGTGGAGTACATGTACGAATTTCGGAATGCCAGCATGCAGGTGTACGTGTAAGGAGGCTGTAAACTGCACCGTTACGTGTCTCTATATAGAGATCGTGAATGTGATCCGTGGCGCACGTTGATAGCTATCTGAGACTACAGCAGCATCCCCCATTATTATGTGCAGAGCTTCTAATACTGTGCTCGCAACAGCGACACCTGTGCAGAACTTTGTGAAAAATGTCAAGTTTTCTTTCAGCGAGTGAAGAACAGTCGGCGAAAGAGGACGTGTCTGAGGACGACGGGGACCACAGTGGAGAGGAAGGAGAAGAGAGTGACGGTGCCGGAGACAGTGACGGAGACAGCGAAGGAGACAGCGACGGGGAGTACGCGACTGCGGGCGAGGACGAGGACGAGGACTCAGAGGCCGACGGCTTGTGGGAGGACGCGTCGGACGGCGAGAGCCGAGGGGCGACGTCGGCATCCACTGAAGGTACGACTGGCACAGGTGAGGGGGAATGCCTCTTGTTCATTATACAGGGTGTTACAAAAAGGTATGGCCAAACTTTCAGGAAACATTCCTCACACACAAAGAAAGAAAATATGTTACGTGCACATGTCCGGAAACGCTTACTTTCCATGTTAGAGCTCATTTTATTACTTCTCTTCAAATCGCATTAATCATGGAATGGAAACACACAGCAACAGAACGTACCAGCGTGACTTCAAACACTTTGTTACAGGAAATGTTCAAAATGTCCTCCGTTAGCGAGGATACTTGCATCCACCCTCCATCGCATGGAATCCCTGATGCGCTGATGCAGCCCTGGAGAATGGCGTATTGTATCACAGCCGTCCACAATACGAGCACGAAGAGTCTCCACATTTGGTACCGGGGTTGTGTAGACAAGAACTTTCAAATGCCCCCATAAATGAAAGTCAAGAGGGTTGAGGTCAGGATAGCGTGGAGGCCACGGAATTGGTCCGCCTCTACCAATCCGTCGGTCACTGAATCTGTTGGTGAGAAGCGTACGAACACTTGGACTGAAATGTGCAGGAGCTCCATCGTGCATGAACCACATGTCATAGGCTGGAATGTTCCTTGCTCCCTAAGACGCCGATCAATTGCTTCGAATGTCTTCCTGTCGGGACACCTTCGTTCTGGAAATCTGTCTCAGTACAAACATACCACGTCACGGCTGTTGCCCCGTGCTAATCCATACATCAAATGGGCATCTGTGAACTCCGCATTTATAAACATTTCACTGACTGCAAAACCACGTCTGTGATGAAAACTAACCTGTTGATGCTACATAGTGATGTGCTTGATGCTAGTACTGTAGAGCAATGAGTCGCATTTCAACACAAGCACCGAAATCAACATTACCTTCCTTCAATTGGGCCAACTGGCGGTGAGTCGGGGAAGTACAATACATAGTGAAGAAACTAAAATGAGCTCTAACATGGAAATTAAGCATTTCTGGACACATGTCCACATAACATTTTTTCTTTATTTGTATGTGAGGAATGTTTCTTGAAAGTTTGGCCGTACATTTTTGTAACACCCTGTATACTGAAGTGGCAGTCAAATTGAATGTCATAACGGTTAGCATGGCGGAAATTCTTTTGGTAAACCTGGAATTCTCAGAGAATTACATTTTACCTGTAAAAATTGGGGAAATCTTGGGGAATTTCAGGAATTAAATAAAATCTCTGCATTTTTAATTCATGATTGAAGTGGAATTTTATTGAATTTTGGAAATCACAAATTATAACATATTAAATATCTCAAAGTGTTTCAATTGTATGAATACTATTCTGTATAATTTTTGATGTTTAAAAAACTATGGTTAAATTACTGCTTATGGCTGGTATATAGCCCAGCTGAGAGGAAAGGAAAGTCACTATTGTGGTACGCTCACCCCATACCTGTCTGCACTCGCCATTAATTTATCGTGAGCTTCTTGACACAGTTTTCCTCTCTGTACCTGGAACTCTCAGGGAATTTGTTTTCTGAATTTGAGTGGCCACCCTGGTTGTGAGGAATTGATGCTTATAGTTGCTCTTAATAAATATTATCTGGTTCGCATTTCTTTTTGCCGAGACCATTTTGTAATGGCGTTTGCAGTCTCAGACCTGTTGTGTGTTCATTATTGACTGAAATATTGAATTGGGTACTGTTTCTTTAAATTGAGCTGTGGAGGCAAGGAGTTTGTGGCCTCTACAGTGGCAGCGTGGAGTTAAGGGGGCGGGTTCTCGTCAGGAGACTAACCGCCGGTGGCACAAAACGTGGCATTATCAGTCACACATTTTATTAGAAAACTATCTGTGCTATTTGTAGCATCATCCCCTAGCAACGACACCCCCTCGGCTGCGACGGAGGATGAGGGCTGCGACGGAACAGGTGGCCGGCCGACAGCTGGGCCGGAATGCCGACACGTGATGTCGGCGGCAGCGAGTGCACCGTTCCGTTGCAGCTCCACAGCTAGGAATGGTGGGCATCGACAGACGTGGCGTCCCACCGTGATTCTCGTCACGGAAGACGGTCCCTAGCTGTAGTGGCCGCTCTCGCGAGCCGTGGCGTGTGGCGTCAATTTGCCTCCACGAGTACCAGTTTTACCGTCTCGGCCACAAATGGCTGCCCTCCGAGGTGGTAGTCTGGCTGCGGCCCTGAGGTGGCGCACGAGCTGGAAGGAGCTGGAAGGTGCCGAGTGGACTCTGAATCTACAGGGGGCTCGTCACTCGTGGAGGCTGACTCTCGTGATGTATCTCACCTAACTGTGTCACACTGTCACCCAGTGTGGAATTCTTGTCATAGTAGGTGCTGCCACACTGACACGTCTTAGGGTAAAATGCCTGTTATTTATTCAGGTTTGGTGTCCACTCGCAATTCTGAGGCACCAGTTCTGACTGCGTACGATAACACGAGACGGAGGCCAGAAGGTGTGGCAGCTGCCCTCCTGTCAGCTTTCTGCCGAGTCACCCCTACTGTGGGCGAAGGCCCGGCCACTCGAGTGGAAAGAGGATGGTGGTGTTGCTCCATCTGATGCAAGATGTTTGCTCCACTCTGCACCTACTGCTGCCCACGGCCCACTTGCAAAACCAGTAGCACTGCTACTATTCTACTTACTAGTGCCAAAAATTGCGGCAGTGCCACATACCTCCCTCCTGTGGTAGATCCGATTCCTGGATCTCGGCTCACAGTAATTCTGCAAAGACTTGTCACACATTTCCACACTGATAATAATGTACAGTTTTTTCTTAATTTATACGAAATAATGAATGAGGAAGGAAATGGAAGGGACAGCTAGGAATTCGTGACTTCCAGCTGCACAGGGTACTGTGGTAATGTAGTGGCGAAAATTGAAAATTGGTGCCGGACCTGGGCTCAAACCGGGAGTTGCCACGTATCACGAGGGGTTGCCGTAACTGCTTTAGCCGTCCGGACACGGTCTCTGACTGACTCAAGTTTCCAACTGATCACACACTGCAATGAAAATGTCTCGCTTGTTGTGTCAGACGTGTATGACAGAACAGACACCACTCGACTGAGCCGCATCCCTTCCCCCGTTTTTTTAAAACAGAGACAACATAGCTACACAAAAAACTTCATCGGTAAGGCCGATATTTCTTTGTCAAAGATTTGATCAAAGATGTGATCAAATATTCCGTCACATATATTTGACAAAGATCTTTGGTGTAGCGCTAGAAGGGGTATTACACTGTCATCATATTTTTCGTCAAAGTTCAAGATGGCTGACCACAACAACTTGTTATTAACCGCAGCATTTGCAAGTACCACAATTGCACTGTGTGCACATGCGGAAGAGAAGCCGGGGAAAAAAAGGAAACATACCTGGGTGAAGCCGTGGGTTTTACTACGACAGGATAAAAGCATTCAACAAGACTTGTTACATGAGCTTATAGTGGAGGATGTCAAGTCGTACATAAATTACTTAAGAATGGATGAGCATACATTTCTGTATGTGCTCAATGAAGTGTGTCCTCATATCACAAAGCACAATATTCACTTAAGAACTGCTACATCTGCAGAAGACAGGCTCACTGTAACACTCCGATTCCCTGCTACAGGAGAGGGTTATGTTAGGTTAGGTTAGGTCAGGTCAGGTCAGGTCAGGTCTCCAATCTTCTTAATCTATTTTTGTATTCAGGGTGCCTCACGTTGTAAAGCACCTCATCAGCTTCAGACATCTCTATTATTTTTGTAGTTGTCGGCACACACCAATTGTGTTTACCCGCAATGTTTATAAAAGCACTACAGACAACAAAATGCAGCGATGCTAGCGCTCCGTGTAGTAACATGTCACATTGCAGTGAACAGAAGACAAGCGACTTCTTTGATCAAATCTACAGTGAGGCCCTAGATTTGATCAAATATTGGATGACATTTGACAAAGTTCCCTATTACACCATCAAATATCTTTGACAAAGATATTGGACAAAGGAAACATACCTGAATATTGGACAAAGAAATTTGATAGTGTAATACCGGCCTAACAGATACAGTAATATTTGAGCTATATTTCATCGTAGTCACCAGAAGAACTGACACACTTTTCATATTGTGAGATCAACTGTATTCACGTGTCGTAGAAGTCTGCAGCCTGTGAATGCAACTAGCACATGACACGCACCTTCAGATCTTCGTCGTTGTCAAAACACCAACTAGACGACGGGAATTTATCGAGATTCGAGAAAAGGTGACAATCACTGCGAGCGAGATAAGGACTGCATACTGGCTGATCAAACAGTTCCCAGTCAAACTTCTGCAAAACAGTTGCTGTGCCACGTAGGGTGAGCATTGCCGAGGAGCAGCGAAACACTTCAGTAAGCATTCCGTGCCTCTCGTCCTGTACGGCACGTCGCAGTTTCCGCATTGTTCCACAGTAACGGTCAGTGTTCACAGTTCCGTCTCTGTGCACGAAGTCGATGGGCAGAATGCCCTTCCTGTCCCAGAATACTGTGCATATCACTTTCTGCATTGACACAGTGTTAGAATTTCGTGTCAACCGGAGATCCGCTGCAATGCCGATGCATTGACTGCTGCTCGGTTTGCAAGATCGAGTTAGAAATCTACATCTCGTTGACCGTGTCGATCCTCTCGAGGAACTTGTCACCGTCGTCGTGTTACTGCAGCAGGAATGTCAGTGTCACTCCAAATGGTTTAGTTTTGTGCTTTGGTGTTGAAGCATCCCCAACTCTCTTGTGGTTCCCTTTTTAGGTACTCAACATTGATGTCTGCTCGTAGATACGTGTCGTCGTCAGGTTTTCCGGCTTTACTTCCCGACGTGACAGCGACGACTCTCCGATGAGGTGCGAGCCTTGTATTTTGCTATTACTGCGAGTCTTGTAAATATCGCTTTTATTTAGTAATTTGCCCCGCTAAAACTGTCCCCTTTTACGATTAAGGCAGCCTGCGCCACCTTTCGGAGGGAGTGGGGACGTCAAAGAGTCACAGAAGTTCATATTAAGCAGTCCGTAAAACACACAAACATTCACTTCTGTTAACGTGTTAGTTAATGCCTACGCTTTCCGCTAGATGGTGCTGACTTACTGCTGAATAGCTTTGGTTCTGTCAAACCTTCACTGATTAGTACTAGGTAAATGAAATAAGTACAACACTCCTGTATTTCACTTTCACTCTATATTCAAGGATTAAGATGGTGATGGATGATGGCCTATTTAAAAGTTTCCTAGCCTGGAGGAATCTAAATAGTCCGCAAATGCCGATATGCACGCGCTCTATGTCCAGATCCACAACTAACGGCACACGACACTTTCAAAAGTCCACACGTTAATATCTGAATACCGGTACCTCTGAATTCACTTCTATCAGCAAATAATTTGAGTTTCTGTCGTCTATATGTCCGTAAAGTTCCAATCTAGCACTAAAGTCCTAAAATCCCCTTAATACTCCGTTGCTACTGACAGTCAGAGATAGTACACATCACTTTTAATCTCCGTAATATTCTAACAGTTTATCGTGAATCTTAACACGATAAAGTCCGATCTGATTATTGTCTCGCTGACTGACATGGGTTCCCCACCCTTTAACGAAACAATCGAGGAAAAAAGGGTGGCAATAATGACGATCGGACCTTTTTATAGGTTTTTCATCACAAGAGTTTAACGTCACTGCCTTCTCCATGAGGGAGCTTCCGTGGCTTTGCTTTACTTAGACACTAAACTACTTGCTGATATACTATAATTTTGATCTGCAATTACTGAACTCTGATTCTAAACTATTTTCGCCTCCAAAAATTCTATTTTTAATTTTAAATTATTCTTTCTATAGCTTTCATCACTGTGAACTGAACCAAGGTGTTACAGTGTGAGGTTTTTAGACACCCACTTCACACACAGTTTCTCACAGCAGGTGCCCGGTGACAATTTCGTGCAATGAGGATCGCAATACCTGCGGAAAATGGCTGCCGAGCTCTGTAATTGTGAAGCGACACTTCTCCGGGATGCAGTGCCGCACCAGATCGACTGCGCGATCGTCGATGCACTCTTCGTCGCGGGCACTTTGACGTTCTTCGGAGAAAAGCTTTCACCGGCGGTGTACCGTCTGTTCACGGTGTTCTGCTCGTATACCTGACAGAGCTGACAGTGACACGGACACACTGACCTGACTTAACAGCAGACAAACATTGCAACAATATTTCACTGGCGAAAGCTGCTCCTAGTGTTCCCTCGAGTTCCACCTTGTGTTGCCGGAGGCACGATGCTCGACTAAAAGTCTAGACCCTTGCTTGTGTAGTGTCCCCACTTACATTACACCTGTCAGGCTCGACGAATGGCAGCTGCACCGTAAATGGCTCACTATCTGCGTCGACAGCCCACCGTGCCTACCCCTCCGTCCACCTCAGACATAGTACTTGCAGTACTATACCTTTTCGGTCCACGGGCTCGTGTTCCTCAAAGGATTCTGTTGGTTCGGCCCGAACATTTCCCTTCTGATCACATTTACTCTTTTTGTTTCTCCTATCCCTCTTCCTGCTACTTAGAAGCCAGTGCCCCACAGTCGTTTAATGAACCAAGTAAGAGCATATGGACTATCAGACCACTTGTGTGATTGGATTGAAGAGTTCCTAGATAACAGAACGCAGCATGTCATTCTCAATGGAGAGAAGTCTTCCGAAGTAACAGTGATTTCAGGTGTGCCGCAGGGGAGTGTCGTAGGACCGTTGCTATTCACAATATACATAAATGACCTTGTGGATGACATCGGAAGTTCACTGAGGCTTTTTGTAGATGATGCTGTGGTGTATCGAGAGGTTGTAACAATGGAAAATTGTACTGAAATGCAGGAGGATCTGCAGCAAATTGACACATGGTGCAGGGAATGGCAATTGAATCTCAGTGTAGACAAGTGTAATGCGCTGCCAATACATAGAAAGAAAGATCCCTTATCATTTAGCTACAATATAGCAGGTCAGCAACTGGAAGCAGTCAATTCCATAAATTATCTGGGAGTACGCATTAGGAGTGATTTAAAATGGAACGATCATATAAAGTTGATCGTCGGTAAAGCGGATGCCAGACTGATATTCATTGGAAGAATCCTAAGGAAATGCAGTCTGAAAACAAAGGAAGTAGGTTACAGTACGCTTGTTCGCCCACTGCTCGAATACTGCTCAGCAGTGTGGGATCCGTACCAGATAGGGTTGATAGAAGAGAGAGAGGAGATCCAACGGGGAGCAGCGTGCTTCATTACAGGATGATTCAGTAATCGCGAAAGCGTTATGGAGATGATAGATAAACTCCAGTGGAAGACTCTGCAGGAGAGACGCTCAGTAGCTCGGTACGGGCTTTTGTTGAAGTTTCGAGAACATACCGTCACCGAGGAGCCAAGCAGTGTATTGCTCCCTCCTACGTATATCTCGCGAAGAGACCGTGAGGATAAAATCAGAGAGATTAGAGCCCACACAGAAACATACCGACAATCCTCCTTTCCACGAACAATACAAGACTGGAATAGAAGGGAGGATCGATAGAGGTACTCGAGGTACCCTCCATCTGGTGGCTTGCGGAGTGTGGATGTAGATGTAGATGTAGGTCCCTGGTGGTGACAAACCTACATTCTTTTGAAAATAAATGTCTTCCTCCTCCTCCTCCTCCTCCTCCTCCTCCTCCTCCTGTTTTTGAGTCGTCATTCTTCTGACTGGTTTCTGATTTGATGCGACCCACCACGAATTCCTCTCATGTGGCAACCTCTTCACCTCAGAGTAGCGCTTGCAGCCTAATTCCTCAAGTATTTGCTGGATCTATTCCAATCTATGTCTTCGTCTACGGTTTTTACCCTCTACAGCTCCCTCTGGTACCATAGAAGTTATTCCTGAGTTCTTAACGGATGTCCTGTCATCCTGTCCTTTCTTCTTCTCTGTATTGTCCATATATTCCTTTCCTTTCCGATTCTGTACAGAACGTCCTAACTCCTTACTTCATCAGTCCACCTAATTTTCCACATATTTCTGTAGCACCACATCTCTGACACTTCTCTTCTTTAATCTTTGTTGATCCATTATGGATCGTGGTATGACGGCTCGCATGAACTTCTTGATGCAATACTTTACCAACAGCTGTATGTATTGTAGAAATTTATTTTATTTTATGAACTTCTATGTGCTACCAGTTTCGCCATTACATTGAAGTTCATAAAATAAAGTAAATTTCTACAACACATACGGCTGTTGGTAAATTATTGCATCAAGAACGTCTGTTCTTATCCATTCTGGTATTACTACAGTCCGTGTTTCACTATTATACAGTGCTGAGCTCAAACATACTTAATCAGAAGTTTATTCCTCAAAGTAATGCCTGTGTTTGATATTAGTAGATTTCTGTTTGTGAGGAATGCCCCTTTTGTCTGTGCTAATCTGCTTTTCATATCCTCCTTGCTTCATCCGTCATGAGTCATTTTGCTTCCAAGGTAGCAGAATTCCGTAATCGTCAGTTCTGATGTTAAGTTTCCGGATGTTCACATTTCTGCTACTTCTTATTACCTTCATCTTTCATAGATTTACTCTCAATCCACATTTTGTACTCATTGGACTGTACAATCCATTCAGCAGATCCTGTAATATTTTTCATTTTGTGAGAATGGCGGTGTCATTCAACAGATCCTGCAATATTCTTCTTCACTTTCATTGAGAATAGCAATGTCATCGGTGATTCTTACCATTGATATTGTTTCATCCTTAATTTTAGTCTGACTATTCAACTATTGTTTTATTTCCGTAGTTAATAGACTTCTCTTAGCCAGGAATGACTTTTTTGCCAGTGCCAGTCTGCTTTTGTTGTTCTCCTTGCTCTGTCTGTCGTGGGGTAGTTTGCTGCCTAGGTAGCAGAATTATAACTCCATGATCACCTGTCCTTATCTTATGTTTCTCACTGTCCTTATTTGTACTGCTTATCATTAGTTTCATCTTTCTTTGATTTACTCCCAGTCCATATTCTGTACTTGTTAGACTGTTCATTCCAGTCAACATGTCCTGTAATTCTTCTTCACTTTCACTGAGCATCACAGTGTCATCAGTGAATCTTGTCATTGATATCCTTCCAGGTTGAATTTTAATTCCATTCTTGAACCTTTCTTTTATTTGCATCATTGCTTCTTTGATGTATAGATTCAACAGTTGTGGCAAAAGACTGAACCCTGTCTTAAACCATTATTAAACCAAGCTCTTCATTCTTGGTCTTCCACTCTTTTGTTCCCTCTTGGGCCTCGTACGTATTGTATATTATCTGTCTTTTTCTGTAACTTAGCCCTATTTTCTCAAAATTTCGAGCATCTTTGCACTGTTTTACACTGTCGAACAGTTTTTCCAAGTTGATAAATCCGAGAACATATATTGATTTTGCTATAGTTTTGCTTCCATTATCTGCAACCTTAGAACTTTCTCTCGTGCTTTTATTTATTTATTTATTTATTTATTTATTTATTTATTTACATATCAAGTTCTGTTGGTCCAAATTGAGGAGTAAATCTCAAAGGTCATGGAACGTGTCAGTACAAGAAATTACAACTTAAAAATAATAACAGATAAAAATAAAATGTTTATGAACCCAAAAAAAAGTCTTGCTGTAAGTTTAAGTAAACACAATCAGAAATATAACATAAGAATCAGCTTAAATTTTCAAGGAACTCCTCAACAGAATAAAAGGAGTGATCCATGAGGAAACTCGTCACTTTCAATTTGAAAATCCATGGAGTACTGCCAAGATTTTTGAATTTTTGTGGTAGCTTATTTAAAATGGATGCAACAGTATATTGTACACCTTTCTGTACAAGAGTTAAGGAAGACCGATTCAAATGTAGGTTGGATTTCTGTCGAGTATTAACTGAGTGAAAGCTGCTTATACTAAGGAATAAGCTGATACTGTCAAGAAGAAATGATGATAATTTTGAGAGGCCAGTGTCAAAATACCCAGGCTATTGAACGGGTCGGAGGTCAACAAGAGGTTCACAAACTTACACCGCTTATTGCCCGAACCACCCATTTCTGATCCAAAAATATCCTTTTAGAATGGGAAGGGTTACCCAAAAATATAATACCATACGACATAAGCAAATGAAAATAAGCAAAGTAGACTAATTTTCATGTCGAACGATCACTTACTTCAGATACCGTACGAATAGTAAAAATGGCAGCATTAAGTCTTTGAACAAGGTCCTGAACACGGCCTTTTCACAACTTTTTACTATCTATCGGAACACCTAGAAATTTGAAGTCTTCAGTTTCGCTAATAAGAGGCCCATTCTGTGAAATTAAAACATCAGGTTTTGTTGAATTGTGTGTTAGAAACTGTAAACACAGACTCACTGTGATTTAGTGGTAGTTTATTTTCTACAAGCTATGAAATTGTCATGAACTGCACTATTTGAAACTGAGCCAGTGGTGCACACAACATCCGCATATCATTTATGTAAATAAGGAACAGGAGTGGCCCCAACACTGATCCCTGGGGCACCCCCCACTTGACAGTACCCCACTCGGACCCCACGTCACAGCCATTCCCAACATTGTAATGACCTTTTGGTATCTGTTGTTAAAGTAAGAGGTGAACCAATTGTGAGTAACTCCCCACATTCCCTAATGGTCCAACTTCTGGAGCAATATTTTGTGATCAATGCAATCAGACACCTTAGTTAAATAAAAAAAAAAGAAAGAAAAATGTGCCTAACAGTCGAAACCTTTTCTTTATCCCATCCAGTACCTCACAGAGAAAAGAGAATATAGCATTTTTAGTTGTTAAATGACTTCTAAAGCCGAACTGTACATTTGATAGCAAATTATGTGATACAAAATGATCGATTATCCTTACATACACAGCCTTTTCAATAACTTTAGCAAACACTGATGGCATAGAAATAGGCCTAAAATTGTCTGCATTATCCCTTTCTTCCTTTTTATAATGCGACTTTACTACTGAGTACTTTAATTGTTCAGGAAACTGACCATTCCTAAAGGCAAAATTACAAATATGGCTAAGTACAGGGCTAACATGTGCAGTATAGTACTTTAATATTCTGCTAGGTGCTCCATCATATCCATGAGAGTCCTTAGTCTTTAGTGGTTTAATTATTGATGGATTTTCCCTTTATCTGTATCACAGAGTACTTCAGACATCAATCTCAGAAAGGCATTTGCCAAGAGAGTTATATGATTCCCTGTAGAAACTAAATTTTTATTTAATTCACCAGTGATGCCCAGAAAATGATTGTTTAATACTGTACATATATCTGATTTATCAGCAACAGAAATATTTTTACTACAAACTCACTTTATGTCGTCAAGCTTGTGCTTCCTTCACAGCTGGCCATATGGTTTTAATTTTATCCTGTTAATTGGCTATTCTATTTGTGTACCACATACTCACCTTCCTACTAAAATTTTTAAGCACCTTACAATACTGTTTGTAATGGGCTACTGTAGCTTGATTGTGACTACTTCTAACAATTTGATACAATTCCTGCTTTGTTCTACATGACATACTTATCCCACAAGTCAGTCATCCAGGCAGCCATTCATTGCTAGTATCCCATTTAGAACGTTCTAATGGAAAGCAACTCTCAAAGAGCATGATAAATGTGTTAAGGAAAGCATTATATTTGTCATCTATGTTATTGGCACTATAAATGTCCTGCCACTCTTGTTCCTTGACAAAGTTTAAAAAACTCTCTATTGCCATCGGATTAGCTTTCCTACATAGTTTGTAATTATATGTCACATTTGCTTGAGTACAAAAAGCCTTTCAGTGTTAAAATTTGTGCGTCGGGTCTGATAGGCCATTCACCCTTTTACTAACAGAATGCCCATATAGTAATGAAGAATGAATAAAAATATTGTCTATAGCTGTGCTACTGTTCCTGTGCACCCTAGTTGGAAACAACACAGCCTGCACCAGATCATATGAATTTAGGAGTTCTACCAACATCCTTTCTTGCTCCATTATATACAAAATTAATATTGAAATCACTACATATAACTAATTTCTGGTACTTCCTATAAAGTGAATCAAAAACCCTCTCTAGCTTGAGCAGAAATGCTCTGTAGGGGACCTATAAAAAACAATTATTAGAAGTTTAGTTTCACTAAATTCAATTGCTCCTGCACATCACTCAAATATATGTTCTGTGCAGTGCTGTGATACATCTATGGAGTCAAATGGAGTACTGTTTTTTACGTACATGGCCACTCCCCCACTCTGGAAGGAATGCCTTGAAAAACAGCCAGCTAAACTGTATCCTGGTAAAGGAAACCTCTGAATTGTCAAATTATTTAAGTAGTGCTTCAATATACCAAGAATATCATAGTCAATATCTATACACAGTTCACTAACTTATCTCTAATACCTCTCATATTTTGGTGGCATAGGCTAATTGCTTCTCTACTTGGAAACGTGACATCCTCTGAAGGTGATTTCTTACAGGGCTTCCTTTAAGCAGGTAATTGTATCAGCTGACTTCAGTCTAAAAAAAGGTGCAGCTATAACACCAACAGTTTTCTTAAAGCCAAACTGATTGTCATCTAACACATCCATAATTTTCTTTTGCGTTCTTCTGTGTATCATTCTTGTCAGCAAATTTGATGTGTGAGCTGCTAAGCTTATTGTGCGATAATCCTTCAACTTGTCAGCTTATGCAGTCTTCAGAATTGTGTGGATGATGTTTTTCCAAATGTCAGATGGTACATTTTCAGGCTCATACTATATACACACAAATGTGAATAGTTGTTTTGTTGCCACTTCCCCCAATGATTTTAGAAATTCCAATGGAATGTAATCTATCCCTTGTGCCTTATTTGATCTTACATTCTCGGAAGCTCTGTTAAATTCTCATTCTAATACTGGATCTCTTATCTCTTCTGAATTAACTCTATAATGAGCCAAGTGTTTTTAAAAACTGTTCGCACCTAGTGTGGAAAGTATCCGTGCGTGACTGACAAATTTTTACTATTGTTCTGAATTTTTCAGTTTACGGGATAGTCATGCGCACTATAAGCTCATTTTTATAAAATTTTGAATTTTTGTTTTTTTAACTAAACAGATGACAGGGAAAATTAAATTAAAGAAAAATAAAGGAAGATTAAAGTTTGATATTTATTTTAAAATTTATCAGTGTTCAATGAAACATACAAAATGCTAAGCCTGACTCAAAGCTGGTGCCTTATTTCCTGTTAGGAAAACGTGTAAGACAAAAAAAAAAGTAGCAAAGAATAGGAAAAAAAGGAAACAAAGAACAGGAAACAGGGTGCAATACCCCATTCAAAACTAACACGCAATGATCGTTGGAGGGTACACAAAAGGAAATGAACCACAACCAATCGATTGTATTTTAGACAAAGAAATTCTGCTTGTACCGTAGTCCTGTTCGTAATAAATAACCACAGACTGGTATAGTAAGTTTATACAAAGAAAACGTGGTTCGATATATCCACAGTCTTGCCAAATGGTCTATGAAATCTTTCAAAAAGAATGTGAAACAGGAAGAACTGCTTGTCTTACTGATTAATTATCTTTGAATACCCAAAGTATTATTCAAAAGAGTAGCTGAGTGCCAGTTTTGTCACTACACCACATGCTCCACTAGATTTACAGAAATGTGTAATTACACAATAATTTTAATAATAAAAAAATTAAATCGAAACATTAGTTACGAGAGGAACTTCCGAACTGCGTTACTAATGCCGTACTATTGACCTGACAGGTCAAACAATTATACGAGCACATTATACTGGTTCCACAAAGCACACACCACGTGGGTTGAACTTAAAGAAAAATTAGTAATTTGAAAAATTTTATTGAGAGGAAAGCTTACACTCACACGCACATCCGCACTAAAGACTGATCATCTTAATTACAACTACATCTCATCACCACGTTCTTCCACTTTCCTTTATTTGAGTGGGGACAAAGCCACTACCACAATATATTCTGAAACTAACACTGAAATCGCAGTGCGTTGCGATTTAAAATAATATAAAAACATTTTTTGATGTAGATGTGTAACAGAAGTGATTAATTTTTCTGTTAGGCTGAACTTATGAATTCCATTGTCCTTCGGTCTCGCCAGACACACTTACCCGGAGATCTTACCACTTCAGAAACTGGCTGCAGACTGAGTAGCGTGGGCCCCTTCCTAGGGTGTTCCACAGAGACAATAGGAAGTGACCAGAGAGGCAGCTTCCTGTACCAACTTGACAAGGGAGGGACAGGACCACATCACAGAGACAGACCCCTTTGCCTTAGAAATCATAGCTACCTAGTCAGACGTTGGCCCTACTGTTCTCCAGCAGACAGAGTTCTCTGCTACCACCGAGCATGCAACTACAAATACACTCATTCATTCATCCTTTCACACCAGAAGGGAAGGAGATGACAATATCTTAAAACGTCATATACACTAAGTAAAGGAGGCGGCTGTGGGTTCCACATGGAACTGTATGACACGAATTACATATAAAAATGTGTTTGAAAGTGTTGTATGACAAATTGTTGTGTTTATGCGTCAATATAACATATTCCACTGCTCAATCTCCTCCCAGATAAATTTAGAAACACCACGTAAATAACAATAGATCGAGGAAAATAGTATGAAAGGAATGTAACAGAGACTGTTCATCACGCCAACGCTCTGGGAAAGGACTGTGCAGGTAATGTTCTGGCCATGCTAGGATATTTCCAAGCAGGCTTTTCACTCGCTATCCAAACTAATTATGAAGTGCAAAGAAAGGAAAAATGCCACCAGCTATATGTTGAAAGACAATAATTTCATACCACATATTTTTAGAATCTACCAATTAAAAGAAAAAAAAAAAATCTGTGACGTATATTTAAAAGATAGTATAGACCAAATTCAGTCAGCAAGAAAAGGCAATGAGCCCTGCGTCTTCAATATGAACACAATTGATGGTTGTCACCGTGACTGTTTGTTAGACAACTTGTGTGATCTAATTAGAACCTTTTGCCCTACATGAAACACTATCTTCCTAACATTTTTCTTGCACGCCTTAGCTCTTGCTTCTGCAGCAAGCTTGATGTTGCGTAATGCTAAGTCGACAATCACAGTACACCATAGTCTCGGTTATGGTGGCCAGGGCACAACATCCTTGATTTTGTTTGGGGGCTCCTTGTTTTTCAGCACAGTGATTGGCGGTAGCCTTGTTCACATATTAGGTAACTCATTTAGTATATTCTGAAATGCCTTTAAGTGTGTGTCCCACAATCGATGGTCACAACTACAGTATAATCTTCATAGTTGCCCTAATTCTCGCATAATACGCTCACTGGGATTCGAACTGGGGTGAAATAGAGAGACATATATAGATTTAAGTCTCCTCCTTTGAAGCATCCACTGCCATTATCGTGATCTGAATTGTGGTCCATTATCTGAGATAACCCTTTTCACAGGCCCAACTTCATGCAGAAACTGTTTTGCGAATGCAGTTGCTACTACCTTTCTTGTGGCTCGTCTCGTCTCAATGGGGTCAAACATATAAACTTGGAGGTAAGCTCCACCACTACAAAAGCATATGCAAATCCTGCTGTAGACCATCCTAATGGTCCAAACAGATCCACGGCCGCGAGGTCACGAAGTTTGTTTGGTACGATCGGATGCAATGGTGCGGCGTATGCCACCACGGGCACCTTTGTTCGCTGACAGTGTCTGCGCACTCTAAGTACACGACGATGTGCTGGAGCGTGTTGTTAAAATAGCAGGTCTCTTTCAGCTTCTCAAAAATTTCTGTGCCCCAATGTGCCCATAGCTTAAATGTATATACCATATGATTTTGTTCACAAGTTCCTCCGAATCACCAACAGCCATCTGGAGTCATCCTGGGCTCGTTTCTTGAACAGAATTCTGTTCCGCACGAGCTAGTACTGGCGTATCGCCACATTCTCCTTATCATCCTACTTATCTTTTATATCTTTCAATATTTCATCCTTATCCTGTTCGTCTGCTATGTTACCTAGAGAGGTGCTAACAAAGTTCTTGAACACAACATACTGTAAATATAAGATGCTGAAATTATTTTCTCCAAGTTCCCTTCATACGTGTGAACCAGGCCTACAGGAATGCGTGACAGAGCATCTGCAATTACATTTTCCTGTCCAGGAATGTATTCTAAAGTAAAATTATATTCCTGCAGGTATAGTGCCAAGTGTGCTAATCTCTCATGCGTAATTTTTGTGCTCATAAGAAATTGGATTGCACGGTGGTCAGTGTATACCCTGCTAGTCCTTCCAAATAAGAAATACCTAAATTTTGTGAATGCCCATTCTATCGCGAGTGCCTCGAGCTCAGTAACTGAATAATTTTTTTCACATCAGGAGAGCACCCTGCTCCCAAATGAGATCCGTCTTCCAAGTGGTAGGGTCTTCACCTCCCTCCGTTTGAAACAGTACCACACCCAATCCAGACAAGGAACTGTCCGTCATTAAACAGAATTCTTTTATCAGGTCGGGATGCACGAAGATGGATGCCTCTTCCAATGCCTTTTTCAATTTACAAAATACGTCCTGTGCTTATAAAAATTACACAGGTCTGAAAATGCTTTCAACTGTTTTTTACTTGTCGGTATTGCCCACTCCACTATCGCCCCAATTTTCTCAGGGTCAGGTTGTATTCCATTTGCCGAGACAATATGCCCTAAGAATTTTATGTTCTCGTGTCTGAACTGTGACTTTTCCAAGTTTACAGTTGCACCTGTGTTCTTGAAAACATCCAGCAGTCTGTTCAGGACGTCATTAACGTCTGACCACGACTTTTCCACAATTAAGATGTCCTCCGTGTAAATTGTCATTCGCTGTTTTAAATAATCAGTCAAAATACTATTCGATCCCCTTATAAAAGCAACTGATGAGATGTTTAATCCAAATGGGAGATGCCGAAATTGGAAAAATTTCCATAGCACAGGAATGCCGTATATAACCTGCAGGGTGGGTGCAGGACGATCTGCAAGAAACTCTTTCTGAGGCCAACTGATGATTGTACTTTTACCCCACGGAAATGTTGTAAAAGTTCCTCGAGGAACTTGTTCTTCATACACTTGTTGACCAAATTTAAGAATTTAAAATGTTGTAATCCGTGGCTTAAGCGATGTAATTTTATGTTAATGGATTGCATTTTGGGTGGCACTTTGAATGACTTCAGTAAGTCAGTCATTTTACCATAAGATTGCATACGTTTTGAACACTCTGTCATGTGCACTGTTATGACCAGATCTCCTGATATTTGGTTTCTCTGTTATAACTGTGCTCAGAAAAATTATTTCCTGTTGAATGTAGACCACGATTATTTTCTCTGTTTGCAATAATAAAGATGTAGTATATTAACTACGTATGCAGGTTCATTAAATTGTTAGAAGAGTAAAGAAGATTCCTTTTAATCTGTCGTACACACATCAACAAAGGCTCGCACCACCGCAATACGTCGTGCAGTCGTGTCGCTAATTCCTGTGCCGGTCGGGACGTCACGCCTGATATTCTTTCTAAAAGTATACACAGTTGCCATGAACACTACCTACGGTAGAGCAATACACTCGAATGGATTACAGCATTTCAGTTGAAAGTAAGGTGCCAGTAGGGGGATACTTTAGAGATGTCTGTAGAGTGAACATACATCTTGCCACGGAGGACAGTCACGATCTACAATCTAGTCCGTATTGTCACACAGTGCACTGAAGAATTGTCAGCTGGGAAAGTTGCTAGAGATTTGCACTGCAGTGGAAGTGATGTGGTGCAGATCTCGAACTGGTTGCAATTGACAAATAGCATTGAGAATTTACTCCGTCTACATTTGACAGGTGCACAGGTCAATCAGTACCGACGACATTCAATTCGGAGGAACCGTGAGCAGAGTGCTCCAGAACTGGATTTCAGCATTTGTGTGGGGTGCAGGAGCATCAAACTGTTAGGAGATGGTTGTGTGATGCAAATCACCATTCCTGACAACCGTAGGGAGCACCGTGTCGTACACCACATCACCGTGGACACCGTCACAGACGGGCAAGAAATCGTGGAGAATGGCCACCCCAGGATTGGCATTCTGCGTTGTTCGTGGATGAAAGTGAGATTGTTTGTGTCTTAATAATCATAGATAATGTGTAATCTGGTAATTTTGAATGCCTCCAGAACTGTGTTCCACCTGTACAACGAGGTGGTATTCGAAGTATGTTCTGGGGTGTCATTACACGGAGCCACTGTACCCCTCTCGTGGTTATCGACGGCTATCCCACTGCTCGACAATATGGGGATGAGATTCTGCGAGCGATAGTGCAACTGCAAAACCCACATTTTGGTGACAGTTTCGTCTTGACGTGTGATAACTCGTGTGCCCATTGTGCTGTTCTTGTGAAAAAGTTCCTTCAGCACGGCAGCATCCCAGAATGGAGTGGCTTCCCTGTTTGCTTGACACGAACCTAATCAAATATGTGATATTGACTGAAGTGAGCTGGTTTTGGATGTCGACAAAGACACGTATAGTGGCCACCTTACACAAAATGGCCATTGGAGAGTTGACAGTTCGGATCAAATCTGGCTCGGTGATTTTACTGAAGGTATGCTACAATGGATTCGAGTCTGTATCCGAGCGAGGGGACATTCCACCGTGTATTGATGTTGCTTAAGGGGGGTAGGACGTCAAACGGGCCGACTCGGAGCAGGAGAGGCACCACGGGACATTTTAATTCCCACTGTCTATACTTTTACAGATAAATTCGTAACACTTTAACAACATGACCAGGAAGAATTCAGGATTCGTACTCATAGCAGTGGAAGCTCAAAAATGTAACAAAACACTTGTTTTTTTACATGTGAAATTTCATCATTTTTTTTTACTTACTACTGGCTGCATTTGTTGCTATAGGTACACTTTTCTTCCTAAGTAAGGGAGATTCTTTGACGACTTTTGCACAGCATACATATCATAGATACAGGTGTATGAAACTCTAGAAGTTATTTAATTTATGAAAAAATGAATGAACTGTTACATTTTAAACCTCATATTTGGAAAAAAAACTCAAGTTTTATAGTTAATTATCTAAATTTTTTCCACAGTTTTTTAATAGATTTGGAAAATTCTAGAGTTTCTACACCTGTAACTACTGTTTGTATGCTATGAAAAATTCATCGAGGAATCTCTCTTACTTAGGAAGAAAAGCGTACCTATAGGAACAAATGCAGCCAGTAATAAGTGAAAAAATGATGAAATTTCACATGTAAAAAAAGGTATTTTGCTACGTTTTTGAACTTACACTGCAATATGTGAGTGTCCTCAATCCTTCCTGGTCATGGTGACAAAGTTTTATGAATTTATTTGTAAAAGTATAGACAGTAGAAATTAAAATGTCCTCTGGTGACTCCTGCTCCAAGTCGGCCCGTTTGATGTCCTACCCCCCTTAAGGAGTGCTGTGAAAAATCCACCATGGAAACATATGAGTTTGTTATTAAACAAGTGTTTTTTTAATTTTTATTTATTTTTTACTTGCTGATCTGGAGCCACTTTTTGGTTTTTGTGAAATGAATTTTGAAAAACGGGAGTTGACATCCTACCCCCCTTAAGGAGTGCTGTGAAAAATCCACCATGGAAACATATGAGTTTGTTATTAAACAAGTGTTTTTTTAATTTTTATTTATTTACTTACTTGCTGATCTGGAGCCAGTTTTTGGTTTCTGTGAAATGAATTTTCAAAAACAGGGATGATGCAAAAAACGTGTGTGTGTGTGTGTGTGTGTGTGTGTGTGTGTGTGTGTGTGAGAGAGAGAGAGAGAGAGAGAGAGAGAGAGAGAGAGAGAGAGAAGAAACTCTTTGAGAATGCCTTTTAGGCATGTAGCAGAGTTTTTGTTTGAATCTTGTATGCATTCGTGCATACCCCCTCTCATTCAGCTAAAACTTTCTTAGCATAGTTTTAGGCATGCATTGCCACCTTTCCTTTTGTTTTCAGTTTTAAATTCACTTCATTTTATAGGATGTAGAGTCATTTTATGTAATTACTCTCAATGCAGGATTTGTTAAGAATGGAGATTTATACGGGTATATTGCATGTGAACATCAGTACTTCGGTTCTTTTAAGACTGACAAGGATGTGAACAGTTCCAACGTGACTTACATACAGCGTGACTTGCATACAGCGTGATACATATTAGTCACTAAGTGGTGGTGGTTCTTTTTAACACAATGGGGACGGAGATCTCCAACACTGAATGGCAAGGTTTTCCTGTGATCACTGGCTGTCACTGCATCTACGGCTGCCATCAGAATGTGTACTTGGCTCAGAACACAAGTGAAGATGCATTATTAAGAAAATGCATCACATATATTGCACATAAATAAATGATTTGAATGCACAGGAGGGAAATCAATATTACGAAAATGATAGATTGCTACTCAAAGATGACCTGTCAAGTTGCAGGGAGGCACAAGAAAAAGACTGTTCCACATTATAGCTTTTGGCCAAAGCCTTCTTCAGCAAAGAACACACACACACACACACACACACACACACACACACACACACACACACAATGGAAAATCCAGGATGGAATAATGACAATATTATGAGAACGCTAGATTGCTTCTCACTGTATAGTGGAGATGTTAAGTCGCAGGTAGGCACAACAGAAAGACTGTCAAACAAGTAAGCTGTTGGCCAAAAGGCCTTCTTCCAAGCTACACACACACACACACACACACACACACACACACACACACTGTTAGTGGCTGCTGCGATCAGACTGGCTGCTGCGATCAGACTGGTCTCAGCCACCAGAGATAGTGATCATGTATGTGTGAGTTGTGTTTGCATGGAGTAGAGTGTGTGTGTGTGTGTGTGTGTGTGTGTGTGTGTGTGTGTGTTTTGTGCAGCTTGTAAGAAGGCCTTTTGGCCAAAAGCTTACTTGTTTGACAGTCTTTCTGTTGTGCCTACCTGCTACTCAACACCTTCGCTATATGGTGAGTAGCAATCTATCCTTTTCGTAATATTATCAAAAGACACACATCCCAACAAGCAAGCACGCCACATGCACACACACGATTGGCATTCTGGTCGGAGCTGCTGGTGGTAATGACGATATACGGGCGAGGTTCGCTAGCTCGTGTGAATGTGTTCGTGTTTTCTTTTCAAAGAAGGCTTTGTCCGAAAGCTGTAATCTGTAACAGTCTTTTCAGTGTGCCAGTCTGCAATTCGACAGGTCATCTTTTAGCTAAGTAGCAATCTATCCTCTTCCTAATACCTTAGGGGTTGCGAAGCAACTCAAATCGCTTGATACGGGCAAGTCTTCAGGTCCAGATTGTATACCAATTAGGTTTCTTTTCAGATTACGCTGATAAAATAGCTCCCTACTTAGCAATCATATACAACCGCTGGCTCACCGATAGATCTGTACCTACAGATTGGAAAATTGCGCAGGTCGCACCAGTGTTTAAGAAGGGTAGTAGGAGTAATCCATTAAACTACAGACCTATATCATTGACGTCGGTTTTCAGTAGGGTTTTGGAACGTATACTGTATTCAAACATTGTGAATCACCTCGAAGGGAACGATCTATTGATATGTAATCAGCACGGTTTCAGAAAATATCGTTCTTGTGCAACGCAGCTAGCTCTTTATGCGCACGCAGTAATGGCTGCTATCGACAGGGGATCTCAAGTTGATTCCGTATTTCTAGATTTCCGGAAAGCTTTTGACACCATTCCTCACAAGTGACTTCTAATCGAGCTGCGGGCCTATGGGGGTATCGTCTCAGTTGTGCGACTGGATTCCTGATTTCCTGTCAGGAAGGTCGCAGTTTGTAGTAATAGACGGCAAATTGTCGAGTAAAACTGAAGGGATATCGGGTGTTCCCCAGCGAAGTGTCCTGGGACCTCTGCTGTTCCTGATCTATATAAATGACCTGGGTGACAATCTGAGCAGTTCTCTTAGGTTGTTCGCAGATGATGCTGTAATTTACCATCTAGTAAGGTCATCCGGAAACCAGTATCAGTTGCAAAGCAATTTAGAAAAGACTGCTGTATGGTGTGGCAGGTGGCAGTTGACGCTAAATAACGAAAAGTGTGAGGTGATCCACACGAGTTCCAAAAGAAATCCATCGGAATTTGATTACTCGATAAATAGTACAATTCTCAAGGCTGTCAATTCAACTAAGTACCTGGGTGTAAAAATTACGAACAACTTCAGTTGGAAATACCACATAGGTAATATTGTGGTGAAGGTGAGCCAAAGGTTGCGTTTCATTGGCAGGACACTTAGAAGATGCAACAAGTCCACTGAAGAGACAGCTTACGCTACACTCGTTCGTCCTCTGTTAGAATATTGCTGCACGGTGTGGAATCCTTACCAGGTGGGATTGACGCAGGACATCGAAAGGATGCAAAAAAGGGCAGCTCGTTTTGTATTATCACCTAATAGGGGAGAGGGTGTGGCAGATAAGATATGTGAGTTGGGATGGAAGTCATTAAAGCAAAGACGTTTTTCGCCGCAGCGAGATCTATTTACGAAATTTCAGTCACCAACTTTCTCTTCCGAATGCGAAAATATTTTTTTGAGCCCAACCTACATAGGCAGGAATGATCATCAAAATAAAATAAGAGAAATCAGAGCTCGAACAGAAAGGTTTAGGTGTTCGTTTTTCCCGCACGCTGTTCGGGAGTGGAATGGTAAGAGATAGTATGATTGTGGTTCGATGAACCCTCTGCCAAGCAATTAAATGTGAATTGCAGAGTAATCATGTAGATGTAGATGTAGATGTAATACTGTCAAATACACACATTCACATCGGATTGCTATTTAGGCTCCTCACGTGTAATTGTTTAGGTGGCTATTACAACCAAACTACAGTGTAACACTATGGAGTGCTCACTGTTTCAGAAGTGACACCCGAGGGCGAACCGTCGTCGTCCGACAGCGACAGTTTTGGGAAGCTGCTGAACTGCGAGGAGCTGGTGGCGCTCCTGCAGGAGGCGTACCGCGGGCGCGAGACGGTGCTGCCTGGTGTCACCACGGTGGGGCTCGTGGGCTACCCCAACGTGGGCAAGAGCTCCACCATCAACGCACTGCTGGGCCACAAGAAGGTGTCTGTGTCCGCCACGCCGGGCAAGACAAAGCACTTCCAGGTGGGTGCTTCTGACCGGTGCATTTCACGCGTGCCTTCTCGCAGTCTGCTCGACGTAAAGTGACACGTGTAAACATTTAGAGGTTTAATCGTCACCTAGAAATAAAATTGATTTGCGACCTCGTGTTAGCCGTTCTCTGCACATTCGCCCTTCTGTAGCAACCTGGGGCAAGTGAGGCCAGTATGTAGAGGTCGTGGAGTGGTGCGTTGTGGAGGTGGCTAGTGTAACGATTCATGTTGAATGTTACTTAAGTTTCTTCTGCCTGGTCCATTGCTGAATGAATAGGAAATTTTCATATACTAAGATGGTATCTGTTCTTTCGGACATGTCCGAATGAAATTACAATGAAATGAACTCCCTTAGCTGCTTACAGGCATTTACATATGTCAATGGGGACAGATGAAAATGTGTGCCCCGACCGGGTCTCGAACCCTGGATCTCCTGTTTACATGGCAGACACACTATCCATCTGAGCCACCGAGGATGCAGAGGATAGCGCGACTCTGACACGCCTCCCGCGAAACCCACATTCTCAACGTATTGTCCCGCACTACATTCGTAGTGCCCCCGCCCATTATACTCATTACTCGCGCTGCGTTGCCGATTCCCTGAACTCGTACGTTTTTATACATTTAGTAAAAATTATGTCAGTCTGTCACAAATCTGCGTCCATCTTACTTAAGAAAAACAGTAGAAGTGTTTTGCGCTCAGGACTTCGTTTGTTCTCCAGCGAACAAAATAGTGAAGGATCGCATATCGATCTATATTCTTCTGTTTATATTGCCGCCCAAAGATGACGAATTATGTTATTTGTGAAATTCCACTGTTGCTTTGTGGCGCCTTGTTATACAGTAGTCATTCTTTATAAACAAGTATTTGCCTTCTGGCTGAAAGTGTTAACTGTTTGCTGTTTTAATGAAGCCAAAAATAGCGAATATCACAAACTACGAGACAAAAATCCAGGACGTTTTCCTGAAAGAACTGAGCTGCACGAGGACGCCATGCCAACTTTGCAGAAAGAACTCAGAACCACTATTAATGATGCCAAAGCTCTTCTTAAACCTCTTTTTAAAAAAATCAGCTAAGTTACATGAATCCGCACCTGCTTAAATTACAAATCAGTTTAAAGTCCATAAAAAAGACCATCCGGTCCGCTCAATTTCCAGCAGTTATGAACAGCTTATCACGACTTAGCCAAATTCTTGCAAGATATATTGAAAAAAACCGTTCGTTTTCCACAGCAGTTATTCTGTTTCTAACAGCTAAGATTTAGTTAATAAAATGAAAGACATTCTCTGCAACAGAGATATGAAATTAATTTCCTTTGACATTAAAAATCTTTACACAAATGTGCTGGTACTTGAAGCCTTAGATATAGCGGAAAAAAAATTACATTCATTCAAAATAGATTTTCTGATGACCGAATCACTGACTCCATGCATTTACTTTTGTATTGTAGTGAAATACAATTATTTTGAGTTTAATGGAAAACTATATCGACAACTAGATGGTCTTGCAATGGGAACCCCTTAGCAGGAATCCTTGCAGATGTGTTCATTAATTCCTTAGAAGTGAAATTTTTCAGTAATTTCGCACAACTCTAGGCATTCTTTCCTATGCTAGATACGTCGATGACATTTTGATCATTTACAAACGGCCTAATGATGGTATTAGACTTTTTAATATGTTCAATGAGTTTCATTAAAATATTTATTTCACCTGTGAACTCAAAAATGAGTTCCGGCTGTTAAACCCTCTAGATCTCACTCTTACGATAGTAGACGACAAAATTGGCTTCAATGTCTTCTGTAAAGAAACCAGTTCTGATCAAATTATACCATTCGCTTCAGTACACCTGCATTCTCATAAGATGGCCTTTTCCATTCAGCCATTCATAGAGCCACCTCCACCCTCTTTATTCTGAAAATCTCAATTCTGAAAGCAATTTGATTAAAACTGTTGCTGTCAGTAATGACTCTGATCCTTCTATAGTAGATAGTATTTTTAGTAGGAAAACCAATAAGGGAGTCACCACCCTTGGCCTTTCTAATAATGAACCTAATGAAAAGAAATTTTTTTTGTCTATACCATTTCTGGATTCAGCGTCTTACAGGATACAATGTCTGCTTCAAACTAATATAACTGTAGAGTAGTCTTCTCCACCAATAATTCTTTAAAAAGTAACATCGTACATAACTTGAAACTTACACTGTCCCCTCTGCAGAATTCTGGTGTTTATAAAATTATTTGCGGCAATTGTCCAGCCTATTACAACGACCAAACAGGCAGACCTATTTCGACAAGATTCAAGGAACACCATCTAGGCAAAAAAGGCACCAATGTTCACAATTCATCTTTCGCTGACGATTTGTTAATCACAGTATATAATTCTAAAGATGTAAAACACGTCCAGATCTTGCACTCCGATGAAAAAGGCTTTAGGCTTAACATCGTAGAAGAGTGAGAGATTTTTAAACACCTATCTCTGAAGGATGATCTCGTGCTTAAGAAACAGTTGCAGTTACGCAACAAAAACTTTTTTCAAGGTATGGAGTCACTAACTAAAACTGGACTGAATGGCGATTCGCTCCTCAATGTAGACTTTTGAACATTGTTTTCCTTTCCAATTTCATGTTTTCTCTGTAAATTATTCAAACTGTTTTCTTTTGTAAAATAAGGCCGTTACAGTATGTTGTAACTTTCGTGCAGTGCTTCCTGTTGTTACTTCTAATGTTTGAAATTTGTCTTTGCAATGCCACATTTGCTCTTGTCTGTAATTCAATCACGTCTTGCTAGATGGTATGAATCCTGAGTGACCTCGCGGCTGCCATTGTATTTTGATGGAATATTTTATTCCAGTTGACAAATATGTTACATTTTTGCATTTCGATTTTTATTCTTGTGACAATTTCTATTTGATGAGAGCAAAAATGCTCAGATGTTTGTCACCCATGGTGTGATTACATGTGTAAGTACTCTGTACATTTTATGGAAGTAATCCTATTCAGTACATTGTATTTCAAGCCATGTGATTATATTTTCTAGGTAATCCTATGTAACTTTTATTCTGATGAAGACTGCCATAGAGCTGTCAAAACCGTGGTCAATCTGAAAATAATTTTGTGCAACCGAGGTGGCTATACATCCTATAATTAAGTTAACGCACGGTTGCTGGACCTCAGAGAATAAAAATGTTTAAAATTTCAAGTAAAGTGTCATAAAACCATTCCCTACACATTAAATAATCTTCGAGAGTGAATAAACAGAGAAATAAATTTCACTGCATAACGCTTAATTCTTGTCACAAATCAGCCACATTCTTTTCTTTGACTGTTTCTGAATTCAACATAAAGCTACCATATTTACTCGAATCTAAACCGCCTGTGGCTTAGAATCGAGTGCAAAGCAAGTGGAAGTTCTGAAAAATGTTGGTAGGTGCTGCCACAACTAACTTCTGCCATCGAATATATGTAGCGCCAAAACCTCTGTGTCAGTAAAAAAAAAAAAGAAAGAAAGAAAGAAAAAAAAAAGTGGAAGACTAGCTTTTTCCTCCATCCCGGGTTTCGAACACTGAATTTTCATACATTATCCAACGAAGTAAATACAAATTCCGTATTGTTCATCTTCGAATGTAGCAGCATTTCAATGCACTACAAAAATCCGACTGGCAAGACTGTTTGTCAATATGGCCAACTTTCTACCTGTGAGAAGAGATGGTTGCTAATAGGAACTTTTATGAATTGTGAATCACATGCAGTATTCTCATCAACGTAAAAATAATTTGAATATAAACATTTTGCCATGTATTGTTTCGTGTTTGCTGCTATCTCATTTAAATCCAGTCTGCCTAATAAACTACAAAACTAGAGTGAGACAACAGCAAACGCGGAAGATTATGCATATCATGTCATGTTTATATTCGTATTATTCTTATGCCTGATAGTGATACAGTCAGAAATGAAGCACAGCAATTGACTAGATTTTTAAATCTAAGATGACTCTTATTTCTGTGCAGAATGTAATGTACTAAAGAGGTGCCTGCAAAGATTTTCAAATGGAGAAAATTTTTCGCTAAGCTCTCATTCAGAACATCTTCTATCATATGCAGTCTATTATTTGGTTCTTGTTGACCATTTTCAAAGAAAGCAGTAGTGTAAGTAACAACAAACAGCAGTCTCTTGCCATTGTTTCGCTAATGAGACAATTCCTCTCTTTCTCTCTCTTCTTTTTTAAAAAAAAATTGTAAGTGGCAGTAGTGCGCACAAAAGCAAGACATGCCGCTAGCGGCAACAGGCTGTAAACACGCACTACCAGAATGTGACAAACAATGCATGACACAGTACAGTAATTCATTTCCAACTTAGAGAGACGTAAACACCTATAACAAAGAGAATGGCACTTATCAGATCAAAGAAAAATAAGCAATCAATTCAAACCAGACGAAGCATGTGAAAAAGGAAGGGTACCCGTATAAATACGGATGGAGCACCTGACGCATAGCAATGGCTACGTGGTAAAGCTTAACTGCTAAGCTTACGACCCGAACCAAACTACTGTAGCTGTATTGTCATTCATTCGACCTAAATTGTATCTCATATTACAATGGACCAACTTTGTTTTTATTTGTAGCTGTGGCCTAAAACTTTTCTCTCCCCTTGAATTTTGAGTCTCAAATTTCAGGTGTGGCTTAGATTCGGGAAAATTTTTTTTCCTTGATTTCGAGTCTCATTTTTCAGGTGCGGCTTAGATTCGAGTGCGGCTTAGATTCGAGTGCGGCTTAGATTCGAGTAAATACGGTATATTAAGTGATGTGATTAACTGTGCACTGAGATCAGAAAATACTCTTATGGTAAGACAGTGTGCATCATTTCAGCTGGTCATATGAATACATTATCTGTGTTATCTATGTGAATACGTTGGTAGTTAACATAATCTTTAGATCACATTTCCTATCAGATGGATTCAAGAAATTCACATTAAAATCACTATAAACTAATAATTCCTTCTTTATCTCCAACATACAGAGCAGTAACCCTTTGAAATTTTAATTAATGTTTTCCAATTAATCAGCAGAGACATGTATACTCTAATGATCACAATTATTACATATTCCGCTATTAACTCATAAGCATATGCTCTTATATCTTCATCCATATAGACCTTACTTATTTTTAAAATAATAATAATAATAATAATAATAATTTATTATTATTAACATTTATGTAACAGTCTGCTTTACTCATATTCAATCGACATGCATTTTCAGCTAATTTGTAACCACGTGCATTAAGATTTTCTGTCTCTGTGGTTGTACAGTCTTTACACAGATAACTGACATCAATTTCCTTTCAGCTGCTGAGATCTTCCAGACAAATTAACAACTCATTTACTTTATTTTCTACTTCCACTAATTTTCTGATAGATCAAGTTGATTCATTCTTATAACATGTATTGGAAATCCCTTGTAAATTTAATATCATTTGATACTATTTGTTGGATTCTGAATCCAGCCTAGTCGGTGATTCACTTGACTTCATTAACAAGAGGCAGATGTCCAATGCCTATTATCATTCTGTGTTCAGAGTTCTCTGACTACTAATTTGTGGGCAAGTATATGATCTGCAGTTGGTAATCATGTATATTTGTCTCATGCATTCTGTTGTCTCAGTTTGAATCTGAAGTGAAATATTAACCATTTAAATCACGTATCATCATGTTTGTATACCCTGCCAAATTAACATTTTATGCCATTGTTTCGCTACAGTGTCTCACTATGATCTGTACGCTGACATATTTAGTTAACTGTAATAAATATTTATAGTAGTTATTGCAGCTTGGAATGCTACTACTTGCAGATTGTATTTAGGATTTTTTGTGGGACTCCTATTAGATTAGATTTACTTTCATTCCAATTGATCCATAGTGAGGAGGTCCTCCAGGACGTGGATCATGTCAGAAAAACAATAGTACATGACACAAATGTTTGCAACTCAAACAAATAGGCTTATGTACCTTCCACAGGTCCCAAGTGGAATGAGCGTCATTTTTTTTAATGTACACTATATTAAAGAATCATTTTACAAACACTAAAGCACTGAATTTAAAATAAAAAACAGGTTTTTTTGATGTATCTGGTAATAAACATGTAACAGAACTACTACATTACGTATTTACTACACACACACACACACACACACACACACACACACACAAACAAATCAGTTGGTCCTACTGAGAAATTCATCAATGGAGTAGAAGGCGTTGACCACCAATAAATCCTTTAGGCTTCTCTTAAACTAAATTTCATTGGTTGTTATACCTTTTTGTACAAGAGTAAGTGACTTTAAATCCTTGTGAAGATTATTCTTATTTCTAGTATTGATTTCATGAATTGAGCTGTTGGTTTGAAAAAGTGATATATATTTTAATGGCAAATTTCATTAAGGAATAAATATATTGGGAAGCAATAGTTAGTATCCCTAGTTCCCTAAACAGCCTTCTGCAGGATGTTCTTGAGTTCACACCACATATAACTCTTACTGCACGTTTTTGTGCCCGGAAAACATTAGCTTGGCTTGATGAATTACCCCAAAAAATTATCCTATATGACATTATGGAATGAAAGTAAGCATAGTATGCCAGCTTTTTCATTTTTATATCCCCTATGTCTGACACAATTCGCATTGCAAATAGAGATTTGTTAAGACGCTTCAGCAGTTCTGTGGTGTGCTCCTCCCAGTTGAATTTATTATCAAGCTGTAATCCCAAGAATTTAACACTGTCCACTTCTTCTATCTGCTTGTCATCGTATGTTAGGCATATACTTGTGGTACACCCCTTACAAGTTCTGAACTGCATGTAGTGTGTTTTTTCAAAGTTTAGTGACAAAGAATTGGCTAGGAATGAGGGATTAATGTCAACAAATATTTTATTAGCTGACATTTCTAAGACTACACTTGATTTGCTATTTATTGCAATATTTGTATCATTGGCAAACAAAACGAACTTGGCTTCCGGTAATGTTACTGATGAAATGTCATTGATATACACAAGAAAAAGTAAGGGCCCTAAAATGGAACCTTGTGGGACCCCACATGTAATTAGTTCCCAGCTGGATGATGCCCGATAGCTTCATACATGTCTCTTTCCTAATAATACCCTTTGTTTCCTGCGAGAGATATAAGATTTGAACCATTTTGCAGCATTTCCTGTTACACCATATTATTCTAATTAACTTAAAAGGATATTGTGATTTACACCGTCAAATGCCTTTGACAGATCACAAAATATACCAATTGCCTGCAATTTTTTGTCTAATGAATTAAGCACATTTTCACTGTAAGTGGAGATAGCCGTCTCAATATCAGAACCCTTTAGAAATCCGAACTGCGACTTTGACAGTATGTTATTTGAGATAAGATGGTTATAAAGCTGATCGTACGTTACTTTTTCTAAAATTTTTGAGAATGCTGGTAAATGTGAAACTTAATAGAAATTTGATGCTATTTCTTTATCTCCCTTCTTAAACAGTGACTTATCTTCAGCATATTTCAACCATTCAGGTAGTATTTGACTGATAAACAACTGGTTACACAGATAGCTTAATATGTTACTTAACTCAGAATCACATTCTTTAATTAACTTTGTTGGTATTTCATCATACCCACTAGATGTTTTTGAGTTTAAAGATTTTGTGCTGGACATTATTTCTGTTGGGGTAGTGAGGGTCAAATTCATATTATGGAAGTTACTTGAAATGTCAGGTCTGAGGTATTCCATAGCAGCATCTTACCACAAATGTACTCCTGCCATCTGTGTCAAATCAGATTACATTAATGCCAGAAAACAGAAATGGTTACTTCTAAGTAACCACGTTTCGGATATAGTGCACATGTGATATGCAGGTGTAAATTTAAGAAGATTGTTTGTTATTTATAAGTGAGCAAGATTCCAGTGCACTATGTTTATAATAATCTAACATTTGTGCAAAATCTGTGCTAGGCAGTGAGTTAGTTGTGTATTCTTTTATGTTATAATTTGAAGGAGATCCCACATTCGTACTGTCCATTACCTGTCCACCTGTAGTGACTGTTATGTGGGAAAATACAGTGGTGAATTTAGACACCAGTAGAGATAGGATGTGAGGGGAATGATATGAAAAAATAAACTAGACTGTTATTTGTGTTGTTGTTAGTATTATTTATATTATCATTGCGTTTGTGGGCATATTCCAATCTCTGTCTTTCCCTATAATTTTTACTCTCCACACATCCCTCTAGCAGCACGGGAGTTATCCCCTGACGTCTCATCGCATGTTCTATCATCCTGTCCCTTATTGTCTAGGCTTTCCACATGCTCCTCTCTCCACTAATTCTGTGGAAAACCGCTTCATTTATCATCTTATGAATCCATGTAATTTTCAACATCCTTCTAGAAAAACTCATCTTAAATGTTTTGTATCTTCTCTCTTCTGATGCTCCTGCTGTCCATGGTCTACTTCTGTACAACGTTTGTCCCGGTTTCCTGAGGTCTCTCGGTGAAGAGACACGGTAAATATAATAAATTCTGCAGTGGTGCAATGAAATTATGCAACAGTTAGTAAACTCATTGTCTGTTTATTGGTATTTGTTGTTGTTGTTGTTGTGGTCTTCAGTCCTGAGACTGGTTTGATGCAGCTCTCCATGCTACTCTATCCTGTGCAAGCTTCTTCATCTCCCAGTACCTACTGCAGACTACATACTTCTGAATCTGCTTAGTGTATTCATCTCTTGGTCTCCCTCTACGATTTTTCCCTCCACACTGCCCTCCAATACTAAATTGGTGATCCTTTGATGCCTCAGAACATGTCCTACCAACCGATCCCTTCTTCTGGTCTAGTTGTGCCACAAACTTCTCTTCTCCCCAATCCTATTCAACACTTCCTCATTAGTTATGTGATCTACCCATCTAATCTTCAGCATTCTTCTGTAGCACCACATTTCGAAAGCTTCTATTCTCCTCTTGTCCAAACTATTTATCGCCCATGTTTCACTTCCATACATGGCTACACTCCATACGAATACTTTCAGAAATGACTTCCTGACACTTAAATCAATACTGGATGTTAACAAATTGTTCTTCTTCAGAAACGCTTTCCTTGCCATTGCCAGCCTACATTTTATATCCTCTCTACTTCGACCATCATCAGTTATTTTGCTCCCCAAATAGCAAAACTCCTTTACTACTTTAAGTGTGTCATTTCCTAATCTAATTCCCTCAGCATCCCCCGACTTAATTCGACTACATTCCATTATCCTTGTTTTGCTTTTGTTGATGTTCATCTTATATCCTCCTTTCAAGACACTGTCCATTCCATTCAACTGCTCTTCCAAGTCATTTGCTGTCTCTTACAGAATTACAATGTCATCGGCGAACCTCAAAGTTTTTATTTCTTCTCCATGAATTTTAATACCTACTCCAAATTTTTCTTTTGTTTCCTTTACTACTTGCTCAATATACAGATTGAACAACATCGGGGAGAGGCTACAACCCTGTCTTACTCCCTTCCCAACCACTGCTTCCCTTTCATGTCCCTCGACTCTTATAACTGCCATCTGGTTTTTGTACAAATTGTAAATAGCCTTTCGCTCCCTGTATTTTACCCCTGCCACCTTTAGAATTTGATAGAGAGTATTCCAGTCAACATTGTCAAAAGCTTTCTCTAAGTCTACAAATGCTAGAAACGTAGGTTTGCCTTTCCTAACCCTGTAGTCACCTGACCAGAAGTCATGTTCCTCCTGCCACCGAACGTCACTAATTCCCACTATATCTAACTTTAACCTATCCATTTCCCTTTTTAAATTTTCTAACCTACCTGCCCGATTAAGGGATCTGACATTCCACGCTCCGATCCGTAGAACGCCAGTTTTCTTTCTCCTGATAACGACATCCTCTTGAGTAGTCCCCACCCGGAGATCTGAATGGGGGACTATTTTACCTCCGGAATATTTTACCCAAGATGACGCCATCATCATTTAATCATACAGTAAAGCTGCATGCCCTCGGGAAAAATTACGGCTGTAGTTTCCCCTTGCTTTCAGCCGTTCGCAGTACCAGCACCGCAAGGCTGTTTTGGTTATTGTTACAAGGCCAGATCAGTCAATCATCCAGACTGTTGCCCTTGCAACTACTGAAAAGGCTGCTGCCCCTCTTCAGGAACCACACGTTTGTCTGGCCTCTCAACAGATACCCCTCCATTGTGGTTGCACCTATGGTACGGCTATCTGTATCGCTGAGGCACGCAAGCGTCCCCACCAACGGCAAGGTCCATGGTTCATGGGGGGTATTTATGGGAAAGAAAAAAAACTCTCTCATACTCCCATGCATCGTCAAACTTCGTGCAGCATTTTATGTGTGTAATGTACTTTTCTGTTTCGCGAACTGTTTCAATGAATTTATTACAGCATTGCTTGGCAACATAATCGATATCGTACGTGTGTTTATTAAAACTGATCCTTGATATTTTAAATAACCTTTAATTTGGTTTTTGTCCAAGTCAGCACTTTTTCAAAGTTAATTTCAGCTTCGTGAATTAAATCCGAGCGTATTTGTAACTATCGTCCGTGATTTACCGAACATCCCGATCCCGCATTGGCACGTAACTTATTTCAAATCTAGTGTGCAGTTTTCAGTAATTCGCTGATGGGCTAAACAACTCTTTTACAATGATGTGATCTCGTGTAAAAATCTAACTGGAACTGGATTCATCCCCATCAGATTGAGAATCATAGAATAAAATTCACCACACTGGCAAGCGAACTATACACGCACACTTTTGCACTCTAAGTAAGTTTTCGTCTCAGAGTAAAAGCTGCACATAAATTCACTCTCCTTTTCATGCATAGAAAAACCAAAACACCTTTATATTAAATATTTCACATTCTGAAGGGACTTGGAGAGTTTATATTTCATAATCAATAAAATTTTATCGCCTGAGGGAGACTATTAATTTGCCAAAACGGATTTGGATCACAATTAATTTGTATCTGGAGGATGACGTCACAAATCGACACTTGCTCGAAATGAACGCAATACATGTACTAAAAGTACCGTCTGTAAAGTAATGTACTGATTTTTACAACAGATTTGCTACCCCTGGTATCACTGCACAGTCTTAGGAACTTCTCCCTCAAATTAAGGCTGATGTCTGACAGTAGCAAATTTCTTTTGACAAGGAAGCAGAATATTAAACATTTAAGTCACCTGTGATTCTTCTCAGTATGTCCTGCCCAGTTAACATTATGTACTGTATTTGTTA
Organism: Schistocerca serialis cubense; assembly: GCF_023864345.2. Taxonomy (NCBI): domain Eukaryota; kingdom Metazoa; phylum Arthropoda; class Insecta; order Orthoptera; family Acrididae; genus Schistocerca; species Schistocerca serialis. Next base: position 64,374,446 of record NC_064648.1, read on the forward strand.
CATTTTTCTGTAAGTAGTGAATACTTACCAAAATAACACTTTACCAGTCTCGTGCACACAGACTGAAACGGTGAGTGAAAATCTGTACCGAATCCGGGTATCGAACTCGGGTCTCTCGCTTACTAGGCAGGTGCGCTATTCACCGAGCCACCTCGGTGTAGTGGTTGGCACAACTGCATGGACTACCTCTGCACACCTTCTGCCTTGATCTAAATTCTCAACGCAACGCCACCCCATCTACCGTAGATTCCTTCGTCGTCGTCGTTGTCGTCGTTAGTGTGAGGCACCGTTATACCAAGAGGAAAGGCATGTCAATCTTAGAGCATGAGATATGATGACCTTAAGCCATTAACAACACACAACGGTCACGGTAGCACCTGATTCCAGAATAGCTGCAGTAGTTAGGATCTACGAACTACCCCCTCTTGACCAGGTCCCCAAAACTTAACTCGTAACAAGATCCCTTCGAAGCAAATTGTCATAAAGATCGTCTATAAAGGCTTTGTACAACAATAAGAAATGTTACAGTTTATGGAATAATAACAGATACGACCAAACTGTCTTGTCTCTTCTGTTTTATTTAACATAACTTAGCTCACAGTTTTATTTCGCATTCACCACTCATTCACGGAAACCCTCTGATGAACAGTTTTGGTTGCTTGACACCAACAGTCAATGATAATGATACAGTTTTTCTCCTTTTCATAAATTGGAGCCCGCTGTCCGCGATATAATAAAAAAAAAAAACCGGTCTCAATACCGTGTCCCTCGTGAGATGTGTATAGATTTATCCCGGAATTGACCGCCCTGTGGGTGTACTCAATTTAATGACCACACTTCGCTATCTGCGATTTCATGTAACTAAATGTCCATTTGTTAATCTGATTGTATACCGTAGTTATTTAAAACTCGCCCCTGTATTTTTTCACTACGCACAATTAGCACTTCTTTACTTGTTCATATCTAAGAGTAAACGGAAAAAAAGACGCCGTATCATCGGCTTCGTCGATATAAAGCAAAAACACCTTAATATGCACAATTTTACCTTTTATAGGATCGGCTACCTTACTCATTAATTTACTACATATTATTTCCAATAACACTAAACAGGTATCGCCGTTATATTTTAATTGTATTCAAAACCATGTTGTTATTAATATCACCGACACAATCGTAACAAATCGTGCGGCATGCATTTTTAATGATAGCTTTACACTCGCCGAGCCTTTATTCAGGCAATATTATATATAAATATACAGACAGGACCGAAATATCGATCTCTCTAGCGTAACCAATAGAGGCAAATACGCTATTCAAGTTCCGTTACATCTATCTTGACTCGTAATGTTACACCCAGTCTGCTTCAAATTCCTTCTTACACATCACCAACAGGATTATTGACGCTCTCTGTGCTCTGAAATAGTACCTCAGAATCAAACATAAATGGGGGACCCAGCCTGAAACCGAGGTGCAAGTACTTGTTGTTGTTGTTGTTGTTGTTGTTGTTGTGGTCCTCAGTCCTGAGACTGGTTTGATGCAGCTCTCCATGCTACTCTATCTTCATCTCCCAGTACCTACTGCATCCTACATCCTTCTGAATCTGCTTGGTGTATTCCTCTCTTGGTCTCCCTCTACGATTTTTACCCTCCACGCTGCCCTCCAATACTAAATTGGTGATCCCTTGATGCCTCAGAACATGTCCTACCAACCGATCCCTTCTTCTTGTCAAGTTGTGCCACAAACTTCTCCCCAATCCTATTCAACACTTCCTCATTAGTTATGTGATCTACCCATCTAATCTTCAGAATTCTTCTGTAGCACCACATTTCGAAAGCTTCTATTCTCTTCTTGTCCAAACTATTTATCGTCCACGTTTTACTTCCATTCATGGCTACACTCCATACAAATACTTTCAGAAACGACTTCCTAACACTTAAATCAATACTGGATGTTAACAAATTTCTCTTCTTCAGAAACGCTTTCCTTCCCATTGCCAGTCTACATTTTATATCCTCTCTACTTCGGCCATCATCTGTTATTTTGCTCCCCAAATAGCAAAACTCCTTTACTACTTTAAGTGTCTCATTTCCTAATCTAATACCCTCAACATCACCCGACTTAATTCGACTACATTCCATTATCCTCGTTTTGCTTTCGTTGATGTTCATCTTATATCCTTCTTTCAAGACACCATCCATTCCGTTCAACTGCTCTTCCAAGTCATTTGCTGTCTCTGACAGAATTACAATGTAATCGGCGAACCTCAAAGTTTTTATTTCTTCTCCGTGGATTTTAATACCTACTCCGAATTTTTCTTTTGTTTCCTTTACTGCTTGCTCAATATACAGATTGAATAACATCGGGGAGACGCTACAATCCTGTCACACTCCCTTCCCAACCACTGCTTCCCTTTCATGCCCCTCGACTCTTATAACTGCCATTTGGTTTCTATACAAATTGTAAATAGCCTTTCGCTCCCTATATTTTACCCCGGCCACCTTCAGAATTTGAAAGAGAGTATTCCAGTCAACATTGTCAAAAGCTTTCTCTAAGTCTACAAATGCTAGAAACGTAGGTTTGCCTTTCCTTAATCTAGCTTCTAAGATAAGCCGTAGGGTCAGTATTGCCTCCCGTGTTCCAATATTTCTACGGAATCCAAACTGATCTTCCCCAAGGTTGACTTCTACTAGTTTTTCTATTCGTCTGTAAAGAATTCACGTTAGTATTTTGCAGCCATGACTTATTAAACTGATAGTTCGGTAATTTTCACATCTGTCAACACCTGCTTTCTTTGGAATTGGGATTATTATATTCTTCTTGAAGTCTGAGGGTATTTCGCCTTGTCTCATACATCTTGCTCACCAGATGGTAGAGTTTTTTCAGGACTGGCTCTCCCAAGGGCATCAGTAGTTCTAATGGAATGTTGTCTACTCCTGAGGCCTTGTTTCGACTCAGGTCTTTCAGTGTTCTGTCAAACTCTTTACGCAGTATCATATCTCCCATTTCATCTTCATCTACATCCTCTTCCATTTCCATAATATTGTCCTCAAGTACATCGCCCTTGTATAGACCCTCTATATACTCGTTTCACCTTTCTGCTTTCCCTTCTTTGCTTAGAACTGGGTTTCCATGTGAGCTCTTGATATTCATACAAGTGCTTCTCTTTTCTCCAAAGGTCTCTTTAATTTTCCTGTAGGCAGTATCTATCTTACCCCTAGTGAGATAAGCCTCTACATCATTACATTTATCCTCTAGCCATTCCTGCTTAGCCATTTTGCACTTCCTGTCGATCTCATTTTTGAGACGTTTGTATTCCTTTTTGCCTGCTTCATTTACTGCATTTTTATATTTTCTCCTTCCGTCAATTAAATTCAATATTTCTTCTGTTACCCTAGGATTTCTACTAGCCCTCGTCTTTTTACCTACTTGATCCTCTGCTGCCTTCACTACTTCATCCCTGAAAGCTACCCATTCTTCATCTACTGTATTTCTTTCCCCCATTCCTGCCATTTGTTCCCTTACGCTCTCCCTGAAACTCTGTAACCTCTGGTTTAGTCAATTTATCCAGGTCCCATCTCCTTAAATTCCCACCTTTTTGCAGTTTCTTCAGATTTAATCTACAGTTCATAACCAATAGATTGTGGTCAGAGTCCACATCTGTCCAAGTACTTATACAAATGAAATGACACAGTTTCAGGGACTTAACCGGTCTCATACAATTACGATTTTCACGTATGTAGACAAGCAGTGAGTGAGCCTCGAGTCAAATTTCTGGCTTCGGCACATTTATTCGTTTGCTGCTTCAGTCTGTGTACATGAAAATAATGAATACTTTGGGAGTCTGATTGTTAATGCTCATGTTTATCAGAGGTGCTATAACCGTGTCCCTGAGTGTCCCGACATCTACCACCACTGCTACTGCAACACCATAGCTGCCGGCAGCCCCAAAATTCCCACCACCTCCCCAATTACCATTAATCCCGTGGCAACAGGAAAACCGCCACCACCGTCACCATTGCCTCTGACTCCCTTACTACTGCAGTAACACACTGTTACCGTCTCAATCGCACCGGCACCTCGTCGTCTGTTAAGTTGGCAGGCTGTGGGGCACTGGTCCATTTAGTGTCGATTCGAGTAGCCCGCACGGGTGCACGGCAGCCGACCTCGGTCGGCGCGAAGTGGCACGTTTGGACAGTGCCGACTCCCACGTGTCGAGAGTGCTGACACGTGGAAATGTCACATATCGTTCTGTACAACCACAGAACAGAGTGGCTCCAAACTCGTTCTGTCTCGGTTTATGCTGTCATTATGTGCATTCCACCTGTGGGATTTAGTACATCTTTTTGGTGTCGATTTGGTCGGGCAAAAGGGCTACTTAATGAACACATTTATGGTGCCAGCATTAAAGTATTACATTCTTATTGGCGTCAGTGTTACTACAAAAGTGACGACAAGTACCGTATTTACTCGAATCTAAGCCGCACCTGAAAAATGAGACTTGAAATGAAGAAAAAAAATTTCCCGATTCTAAGCTGCACCTGAAATTTGAGACTCGAAATTCAAGGGGAGAGAAAAGTTTTAGGCCATACCTCCAAATCGAAACAAAGTTGGTCCATTGTAATATGAGACACAATTTAGGTCGAATGAATGACGATACAGCTATAGTAGTTTGGTTCGAGTCGTAAGATTAGCAGTTAAGCTTTACCAGGTAGCCATTGCTATGTGCCAGGTGCTCTGTCCGTATTTACACCGGTACCCTTCCTTTTTCACGTGCCTCGTCTGGTTTGAATCGATTGCTTATTTTGCTTTGATTTGATAATTGCCGTTTTCTTTTTTATAGGTGTTTACGGCTGAAAATGCATTACTGTACTGTGTCATGCATTGTTTGTTGCATTCTGATAATGAGTGTTTACGACCTGTTGCTGCTCGCAGCATGGCTTGCTTTTGTGCGCGCTAACGCCGCTTACAATTAACAAAAAAAGAGAGGAATTGTCTCATTAGCGAAACAATGGCAAGATACTGCTATTTGCTGCTACTTACACTGCTGCTTTCTTTGATAATGATCAATAAGAACCAAATAATAGGCTGCGTATGATAGATGATGATCTGAACGAGAGTTTAGCGAGAAATTTTCTCCATTTGAAAATCTTTGCAGTACATTACATTCTGCACAGAAATTAGTCATCTTAGATTTAAAAATCTAGTCAATTGCCGTGCTTCATTTCTGACTGTATCACTATTAGGCGTAAGAACAATACAAATATAAACATGACATAATATGCGTATTCTTCCGCCTTTGCTTTTGTCTCACTCTAGTTTTGTAGTTTATTAGGCAGACAGGATTTAAATGAGATAGCAGCAAACACGAAAGAATACATGGCAAAATGTTTATATTTGTATTATTCTGATGGTGAAGAGAGTACTGTATGTGATTCACAATTCATAAAAGTTCCTATTAGCAACCATCTCTTCTCACAAGTAGGAAAAAATTCAGAATGTAGAGTTGGCCATAATGAGAAACATTCCAAACAGTCTTGCCAGTCGGGTTTTCGTAGTACATTGAAATGCTGCTACATTCAAAGATGAACAATATGGAATTTGTATTTACTTCATTGGATAATGTATGAAAATACAGTGGTCGAAACTCGGGGCAGAGAAAAAAGCTCATCGTCCTGTTTTTTTACTGACGCAGAGGTTTTGGTGCCAGTATTTATCTTTGTGCTTGAAAGCATTCCTGTGTAGCGCTACATATATTTGATGGCAGAAGTAGTTGTGGCAGCATCTTCCATCATTTTTCAGAACTTCCGCTTACTTTGCACTCAATTCTAAGCCGCAGATGGTTTTTTGGATTACAAAAACTGGAAAAAAATTGCGGTTCACATTCGAGTAAATACAGTAATGTTTGTTCTTCACACGTCTCACGAGACAGAGTGACGGTGTCTACAGGCGCACCCTTGTGGGTCATACTACAGAGCTTACTGTGGCGGTAGTCAGACTCGCAGTGGCACTCGGAAATGTGGCGACAGGTACACGAGGCCACATCGGACGAAATGTGGACGAGCTCGTTAGCGAGGCCTCGAACTTTACCGCCCTACCTACCACACCCGTTCCCCACCTACGACAAAGCTGCCGAAGCTGCTACCACCACCACCACCACCACCACCACCACCACCACCACTATAGACTGATGTGTACTGATCCTGGAGGCACATTGGTGATGGTGAGACGGTGTTGCAGACGCTGTTCTTGATGAAGGAGCTGATGCTTTGCGACTGCCCCGGGCTGGTGATGCCGAGCTTCGCGCTCAGCAAGGCGGAGATGGTGTGTTGGGGCGTGCTGCCGGTGGACCAGATGCGAGACTGCGTGCCGCCCGTCGCGCTCGTCGCCAGCCTGATCCCCCGACGGGTGCTGGAGGGCACCTACGGCTTCCTACTGCCGCCCCCACGCGAGGGAGAGGATCCGGATCGACCGCCTTCTGCCCGCGAGCTGCTGGATGCCCACGGCTGTGAGTACTGATTAGCCAGCTGCTTTTTAATTGTGATGCTCCAATTGAAACACATTTTATCGAATAACTGTCTAGTGATTAGAGTTATTTGTAATGTCTCATCATCCAGATGAGTAGTGACCAGTGGGTCCTGAGCCAAAGACCAACTTCTTAACATCGCATTAGAAAGGTTGATTGTGTACGACTAGTACAAAGGTGGGGTGCACTGCACCTGTGCAGGTATCTTGCTCATTTTCTTCATCTTCTTCTTTCGTTTCACCCTCTTTGGGGTACGCTGGATCAATCATTTCTTTGTGCATTGTTCTTTTCTTAGGGCCCAGTATTTCTTCATTCTTTCTGATCTTCATCTCCTCTCTTTTTCCGAGATGAAGGGTTTGGACTTTTGTGTAGATTTGTCTTGGAACCTTATGTTTTCATCTTTAGTAATTAATTTAGCTGTTCGATCAATAAGTGAATTTTCTGAAATCTTTAATTCTACTAGGTCTTCCTCAGTTTCTTTAAACCAGTTGGGTTTTGTTTTGCGGTTACGGAAGAAGTCGAAGATTTGTTTAGTTAATCTGTTGGAATTCATTCTGAGAAGTTGACCATAAAAATTTATTCTCCTTTTTCGCATAGAATCTGAAAGTTTTTCAAGTTTGTTGTAGTGTGTTTCATTTTTGATGTATATACTCTTACTGTCTTGAAATTTTGGCCCAATGATTTTTCTTAAAATTTTTCTTTCCTTTAGCTCAAGTTTCTCCATTTGGCCTTTGAAATTCATGTTAAGTGTTTCTGCTGCCTACAGTGCTTCTGGCTTAATCACTGTCTTTTAATGTGTAATTTGGACCCCCATGAAAGGGATTTTTTGTTGTATGTATTTTTTGTTAGTTGGAAGGCCAATTCAAGTTTACTTTTTCTGGATTCCATTGCTTTGCTTTCCCCAGCATTCCAACGAATCCATTCCCCAAGATATTTGAATTCTTTTACTATTTCAATCTTCTGTTCTTGAACTTTGAGGTATTTACATGAGTGCTTGATGTTTGTCAATATCTTAGTTTTTTCAAAGGAGATGTGAAGACCTATTTTAGCTGCTTCTTTCTTTAGTTCAAGGATTTGCTCCCATGCTTCTTCCATTGTTTCAGCAAACAGGGCCATATCATCTGCAAAAGGAATGCAATTTACTTTAAGGTTCTTCTTTTTGCAACCCAGTCCTATACCACTCTTAATATTTGTGTTCCATTCTCTGACTACTTTCTCCAGTGCACAATTGAACATTAACGGTGAGAGCCCATCCCCCTGTCGCACCCCAGTTTTTACTTCAAAGGGTTCCGATAATTCACCCATAAATTTAACTTTCGAAAATGTATTTGTAAGGGTCACTTTTATAATATTAGTTGTTTTCTTATCCAAACCCATTTCTTCCAGGACTGATAATAGAGATTCTCTATCAATCAAATCATATGCTTGTTTGAAATCAACGAAGGAGATTACGTATGTCTTTGACCTTGATTTTTGGTATGCCGTAATGTTTTTGAGGTTTAGTATTTGTTCCAAACATGATCTACCCTTTCTAAAACCTCCCTGGTATTTCCCGATTTGTGGGTCCAATTGTGGATCTGTCCTGTTCAAAAGGACTATAGAAAGAATCTTGTACATTATATCCAGCAGTGATATTCCTCTGTAATTGTTGGGGTCTGTCTTCAAACCTTTCTGGTGGATAGGGTGGATGAGAGCTGTTCTCCATCCTGCGGGGATCTCTTCTTCTTTCCAGATTTTATCGAAAACACACTTAAGGGATGTAACTGCATTTTTGTCAGCCTTTTCCCATAGTTCAACCACTATTTGGTTTTCTCTGGACGCCTTGTTGTTTTTAAGTTCTCAAATGACTTTCTTGCTCATTTATTTTTAGTGTAAGACTTTTACTACTACATTTTTTATTTCTTAGATGCTGTTTTACACTGTATTCTACAGTCTTTCTGTCTCATTCTTGTAGTTTTCAGTACACTTCTCAATCTTCTCGTCAGTACAGTTTACGATAATGTGGACAGTCTCGGAGGAAATTAAAAGATGGCGGAATTCCTCGAGAGACTTCCTATTCTTTGTGTTTCTCTTTGGTCTGGAAACCTCTAGGATTACGTTCCACAATCTGGTCTGGATCTCCTGCGAGCCTGGATGTTTCTTTGTCCACTTAGTGACCCCATCCTTTCCAAGATAGAAATCTTCACATCTAATTCGCCCATCAGTTTCATCATTGCTGGCATCCGTACTCGAGTCGCTGTCATGTTCGCTTTCTGAAATCTGACCGTCGGACTCCTCGAACCCATCACCATTAGGTAGTGGTACTTTCTCTTTGCATTCCTCCAAATTCTTGGCAGCCCCTTCCTCTTCTTCTGTTCTTTTCAGTATGTCCATCGGCGTAGCTGTTTCCTATACATAGGTCCATATATTTAATATAATATATCATATATCATCAGTAATTATAATATACTGTGAACACAATAATTGTAATATAGTATAATACACGAATACCAGTTGCCCAGGTATAAAACAACTGAAATCTTAATAAAATAGTAGTAATATATTATGATATTCACACATCAAAAAAAGTTTTGCATCACTTCAGTTCCAAGAGCTCCAGATTCGGTACAGAAAATTGGAATAGAGATCAACATAAACATCATTTCCGCCCTTTTTATTGCTCACGAAAACCACACATCGCATGTTCTGCCACCGTACAGTGAGACCTTCAGAGGTGGTGGTCCAAATTGCTGTACACACCGGTACCTCTAATAGCCAGTAGCAGCTTCTCTTGCATTGATGCATGTCTGTATTAGTTGTGGCATACTACCCACAAGCACATCAAGGCACTGTCAGTCCCAATTGTCCCACTCCTCAATGATGATTCAGCGTGGATCCCTCAGAGTGTTTGGTGGGTCACATTGTCCATAAACAGCCCTTCTCAATCTACACCAGGCATGTTAGGTATGGCTCATGTCTGGAGAACGTGCTGGCCACACCAGTCAAGCGATGTCATTATCCTGAAGGAAGTCATTCACAAGATTTGCACGATGGGGGCGTGAATGTCATCCGTGAAGACGAATGGCACGTCCGTGAAGACGAATGGCACGTCCGTGAAGACGAATGGCACGTCCGTGAAGACGAATGGCACGTCCGTGAAGACGAATGGCACGTCCGTGAAGACGAATGGCACGTCCGTGAAGACGAATGGCTCGTCCGTGAAGACGAATGGCTCGTCCGTGAAGACGAATGGCTCGTCCGTGAAGACGAATGGCTCGTCCGTGAAGACGAATGGCTCGTCCGTGAAGACGAATGGCTCGTCCGTGAAGACGAATGGCTCGTCCGTGAAGACGAATGGCTCGTCCGTGAAGACGAATGGCTCGTCCGTGAAGACGAATGGCTCGTCCGTGAAGACGAATGGCTCGTCCGTGAAGACGAATGGTACACCAATATGCTGCCGATATGCTTGCACTATCAGTTGGAGGATGGCGTTCACGTATCGTACAGCAGTAACGGTGCCTCGCATGACCACCAGTGGCATACGTCTGCCCCACATAATGCCAAACCAAAACGGCAGGGAACCTCCACCGTGCTGCACTTGCTGGACATTGTCTGTAAGGCTTTCAGCCTGATCGGGTTACCTCCAAACACGTCTCAGACGATTGTCCGGTTGAAGGCATATGTGACACTCGTCGGTGAAAAGAACGTGATGCCAGCCTCAGACGGCCCATTTGGCATGTTGTTGGGCCCATCTGTACCACACTGCACGCTGTCCTGGTTGCAAAGATGGACCTCACCATGGACATCAGGAATGAAGTTACGCATAATGCAGCCTATTACACACAGTTTGAGTCGTAACATGACGACATGTGGCTGCACGAAAGGCATTATTCGACATAGTGACATTGATGTCGTGGTTCCTCCGAGCCATAATCTGTAGGTAGTGGTCATCCATTGCAGTAGTAGCCCTTGGGTGGCCCGAGTGAGGTGTGCCATCAACAGTTCCTGTCTCTCTGTATCTCCTCCATGTCCGGACAACATTGCTTCGGTTCGCTCCGAGACTCCTGGACACTTCCCTTGTTGAGAGCTCTTCCTGGCACAAAGTAACAACACAGATGCAATCGAACTGCAGTATTGAACGTCTAGGCACGGTTGAATTACAGACAACACGAACTGTGTACTCCTGGTGGAACTGATCAGCTGTCAGACCCCCTCAGTGTAATAGGCGCAGCTCACGCACGGTTGTTTATATCTTTGGGTGGGTTTAATGATATCTCTGAACAGTCAAAGGGACTGTGTCTGTGATACAATATCTACAGTCAATGTCTATCTTCAGGAGCTCTGGGAACTGGGGTTATGCAAAACTTTTTTTGATGTGTGTAGTAGTACAGGTATAAGAATAGCTGTCACAACTGGTGCAGCAGTGGTGAAAAAGCAGGAAACATGCTTAAAAACGGGGTGTGGTTAAGTCCTCTCCAGTTACAAGCACAGAAAGGTGGGGTGCAGTAGACCCCTACAGATATAACGGAGATGTTTGCCGGTCAAGCTCTAGCACGTGAAGGATAGAAATGCACGGAGTGCACCTGGACAACTGCCACTGATAGCAATTCAGAACCTCAGCGGTACCCATGTCTTCATCTAGGTGTTGTAAATGAAAGTAAAACCTGTGGGATGCACTGCACCGCACCTTTGAAATGGAGAGTTAAAGTAGAACTGGGCTGTGTGCACCACACTTGCACATGCGTATGAGACAGTCAGAGACAAAATTGTGTTGTAAAAGCATACTACAGAAGTTTTTTTGTACTGGTTTTGTTGCCGTTCAAACGGTGCACCACTAGGAAGTTCACACTGCCCTCTGCAGATGCTAGCAGTGCTGAGACGAGCCTAATGTTGATACTTACCACGCCGCTCTAAACATCTGGAACAGGAGCAACAGAATTCCCTATAACCATGCACAGTCCTAGACATAAAAACTGACTGCCAACCGGCCGCCATTTGTTCACTTACGGTGGCCAATAAAACTGACCACCCCTGACAACGCTAAGTCCGGCCATCTGCACAATATGGCGACACTGTAAGATGCAGAAGTATCAGGAGGAAGTGGTGTCTACTTCCGAGATGTTGTCGTGTTGTGCGAGCCCAATGTCTAGTGGTATCGTCATGCATTCTAAATTTATAGTCACATGTTGGCATCCAACTGTATTTCTTCTTTTTTTTCGCACATTTTGGCCCTAGTCTTATGTTATGAGTCAGATTGAACATCAAAGATAATTGACTTCAACTTCCAACCACCAGTAATAACAAATACTTGCAGAAACAATTCCCCAGCACAGCTTGTGACTGCGTCACGATCAGAACAGCTTACGCTCGAGCGTTTCCTCGCACTGCACCTTCTACCGGCCGGACGCCACCCACCGCCTGAAATCGGGCACCACCCAGGTGAACACTGTGCGACGCTGTCAGTGTATGTATCATCTGTCATTTTCGAATTTGAAGTTCTAGTTATAATCTTGCAGTTAAGCAATGGATTTTGCGTAGTTGAAAATCAAGATCTACGGTTAAGCATTGTAAAATTGGGTTGCAAGTGGAAAACAGTGAAACAGCTGCAACACAATATTTAGTTTTGGTACAATAGAGGGGTCAATGCAGAGCAGTCAGCTCGAAAGATTTGAACTGTTAGTGGAGTGAGAGATTCTTATTACAGCAAAGAACGTTCTGACATGAATGATTTTCCACTACTGATATAAGTGATGCATTACCATTTAACCATCATGTATTATTTGCATTCAACAGGCAAGATTCAGAAGTCCAGTGTAGGAGTATTGCATGCTCTAATTCGTGACAATAAAAATCAATGGAGTGACTATTATTGCAGTTTCACTTGAACGTCATCAAGTCCACAGTGAGCATTCCAATCCAATACTGTTACTGGTGACGAGTTATGATGCCTTTACTGTCAACTTCCTAAGAAGAAATGGAAAGCTGAGCCCTACCAAACGACTAACTCGAGGAAAGAGTAGTGTCGACATAATATTTTCCATCTGATAGCTCCAAAAGTGTGCTTCGCACTACGAATTCTTCCCCAAGTGTGTGTCCATCACTGCTGGAATTTGTTGCCAACAACTGAGACACCTTTCAGTCACAGTGTAAGAAAATCAACTGACAAAACTACATCACGTGTGCTACTGCACGATAACGTGCTCTGTTGATTTGACAAACAAAATTATTCAAGAGACTAAGAGGGAAGTCATCTATCAGGTACTTGTATTGATAGGGATGTCATCTCTCAGGCATTTGTCCCTATGATGGTATACTGGCAAAATTTTACCTTTCCCACTCTCGATCGATCAACCAGCAAGGCAGTTCATTTCTAGACAAAACTGCTCTTCCGACTACACTCGTTTAATGACATTGTTAGAACTAGTAGGTTTCTATAGGGGTAGAATTTGTAAATTACTTTAGCATTGTCAGATTGTTTTAGATATTGTGTAAGAATGTACTGTTGCTGATTAATTTCTCTTTGATGATTACTGTTATGTTCAGTAAAATATTGGAATACACATTTAAAATATTCTCTGTAATAATATAAATTAAATTCAGCTTACTACAGAAACATCACGATGGCAGTCTATCTTAATAAAGCATTGAGTGCCTGGAAGACGATTGTGCCTATTTTAACTCTAATTAGTAGGATATTATGACTTTTGACTTCGAAATGGTTTGTATTTACTTCATGTCCTGTATTGTATTCTAGTATTATGAAAATGTGGCAGTTCACAGATAAAATTATGTATTCGCAACAACAAAAAATATGTTGGCAGAAAACAAAAGTGGCATTAAGAATTTTGCAGTACTATAAGGTTTTTGCTCTGATTCTAAGGCGTACATGAAAATAGCAAGACGAATTTTCTTCGAGCATTGTCTTACAATTCTCTTATTGAGTTTCTATCTGCCTGCTTGCAGCTCTGCTACAAACGAATAAATATCTGACTTTCAGTGAGTCTCAAAAGGCGAACGAAATCAGCTTAGCACCTCGTAAGCAAGCACATTACCTCGGAGCTGCGAAGATGTGCACAGCAGATGTCTTACTTATTGGCCAGTAGCCACTACGACAGATAAGTCACAACATAAGAAATGAGAGTAGTTGCATTTCCCGTGTCGAACTACTTTTGTGGACTCAAAAGCACTAACTGTTATCTATACGTCACATCTCAAAAGATAGTTACTCATGCTATTCAGTTGAAATGACACGATAGTATCAAGTGAATTTAGCAGGATAGTTCTGTGCCATCAAGGAAGTAACTCGTCGCCCACAGAGTTGCCAAACATATTCTGCGTTGTTGCCAAGTTTCAGTTATACTACTAGGAAGGATATCAGCTGGTGTGTTCTGTGAGTGACCTCGGAAGTGACTATAGCTTCGTCTCAAAGCTGTGGGTGGCAAGGGCTGGAATATCCTCAATATATGTCAGTGAGTCTTATTCCCATTTCTGTAACTAGATGCAGCACCTAGAATATAATACATCAGTGCACTGAGTGCAAACAAAGAGTCATAAATTAATAACTGTCACAATTATTTGTGTTTTACTGTCTTAATTGGACCAGAATCTTGAAAGCATATTTACCAGATGCAATTCACAATTTTGGAGCTTCTCCAGTGGTTGAGTTCACAATGTAGCTTTGCTTTACAATATTGTTATTGAGATCACTGTCATTGACACACCCACCAGAAGACAGGGATGATCTGGCTTCTTGGTGTCAGTTTTTCTCATGGATACTCTGCCGTTGCTCAAAATGTGAAGACCTAAGGTGAATTCGAATATTCCATATGGTGAAAATTTAATGTTTCTATTCTTCCAGCTCTAACATTAAAAAAAAAAAGCTTACAATAAGTGTCAGAAAAAGCGCCTGTGATCCAACAGTTAATAATGCAGTCACAATTAGTAGAATCTGAGAAACTCCATTCGTCATCTGATAATTGTGAAAAACTACTTTTTTCATCTGCACAGCACCGAACTATGAACTCAAGGATCCCGTAGGATTCCTATACTTAATTTCATTGTGATCGTTGTCAGTGACAGTAGAGGAGGAGCAAAACCATCTGACTTGAAATACACTTTTCCCACGGGATTTGAATCGTTGGATACAGTTGCAGTAGCACATCCAGTGAAATATCAACAATGTGAGCATTCGCTCATTGCTGTGGTATAGGCTAGGGCGGAAAGAAGCAGGTTTCCCACAAAGTAAATGATGAGAGACACTCTAATTAATACATAGATTAACCATCTCGCAAACGTAAATCTTCCAATTTGCTGTCACTTATTAAACGTGAATAGTGTAGAAAATTGCAATTACACACATCAGAAAAAGTTTTGCATCACCTCGGTTCCAAGAGTTCCTGAACCTGTACAGAAAATTGGAATAGAGATCAACATAAACATTATATCCGCCCTTTTTATTGCTCATGAAAACCACACATTGCATGTTGTACCAAAACACAGTGAGTCCTTCAGCGGTGGTGGTCCAGATTGCTGTACACTTCGGTATCTCTAATACCCAGTAGCACACCCTCTTGCAGTGATGCATGCCTGTATTCGATGTGGCATACTATCCACAAGTTCATCAAGGAGCTGTTGGTCCAGATTGTCCCACTCCTCAACTGCGATTTGGTGTAGATCCGTCAGAGTGGTTGGTGGGTCATGTCATCCATAAACAGCCCTTTTCAATCTATCCCAGGCCTGTTTGATTAGGTTAATGTCTGGAGAACAAGCTGGCCACTCTAGTCCTGTGATGTCGTTATCCTGAACGAAGTCATTCACAAGATGTGCACGATGGGACACGAATTGTCGTCCATGAAGACAAATGCCTTGCCAATATGCTGCTGATATGATTGCACTATTAGTCACAAGACGGCAGGGAACCTCCACCTTGCTGCATGTGCTGGACTGTGTGTGTGTGTGTGTGTGTGTGTGTGTGTGTGTGTGTGTGTGTGTATGTGTGTGTGTGTGTAAGACATTCAGCCTGACAGGGTTGCCTCCAAACACATCTCTGATGATTGTCTGGTTGAAGGTATATGCGACACTCATCAGTGAAGAGAACGTGATGCCAATCCTGAGCGGTTCATTTGGCATGGTGTCGTGGCTGCAAAGATGGACTTCACCGTGGACGTTGGGAGTGAATTTGCGCATCATGCAGGCTATTGCACGTAGTTTGTGTCATAACAAGACATCCTGTGGCTGCACTAAAACATTATTCAACATAGTGGTGTTGCTGTCAGTGTTCCTCTGAGCCATAATCCGTAGGTAGCGGTCATCCATTGCAGTAGTAGCCCTTGGGCGGCCTGAGTGAGGCATGTCATTGACAGTTCGTCTCTCTGTACCTCCTCCATGTCTGAACAACATAGCTTTGGTTCACTCTGAGACACCTGAACACTTTCTGAACGCACTTTCTGCACGCACTTTCTGCACACACTTTCTGCACGCACTTTCTGCACGCACTTTCTGCACGCACTTTCTGCACGCACTTTCTGCACGCACTTTCTGCACGCACTTTCTGCACGCACGTTCTGCACGCACGTTCTGAACGCACGTTCTGAACGCACCTCCTGGCACAAATTAACAACACCGACGTGATCGAACTGCAATATTGACTGTCTAGACATGGTTGAACTACAGACAACATGAGCTGTGTACCTCCTTCATGGTGGAATGACTGTAACTGATTGTCTGTCAGACCCTCTCCGCCTAATAGGCGCTGCTCATGCATGGTTGTTTACATCTTTGGGTGGGTTTAGTGACATCTGTGAACAGTCAAAGGGACTGTGTCTGTGATACAGTATCCATAGTCAATTGTTTTCAGGCTCTCTGGGAACCAGGGTATTGCGAAACTTTTTTTGATGTGTGTATCTCTAGTGAAATGAGTAGCTTAATACAGCTCCAGTCCATCACTATCACTGAATTTCCAAACATTTTCTGAATAGCACGTAACATAGAAATATCTCTGTGTGTGTGTGGGGGGGGGGGGGGGGGGGGGGGGGGGGGGGGGGGGGGGGTTCTGTTCTTTCGGACATGTCCGAAAGAACAGATACCACTCATATATGCATATACAGGGTGTTTCAGGAGGAATAGTATATATTTTGGCAGGTGGTAATATGGACGAATTGCATAAATTCCATATAAATGTGTCCACATTTTATAGAGTACAGAGATACATGTGTTGGTATGTAATGCTAACAAACTCAAAGCAAAGGCAGGTGAGGACGTTCAAAGCTTAGTTTCAAAAATTTCCCCACCAACTTGGATGCACTTTTGATTTCTCTGGATAACATCATGTGTAGCTCTTCTGAGATCGTCTTTGCCTTCTTTTATGAGGGCTGCGTTATTCATAATCTGAACGATCAAATTGGCTCTCGGGTTTACTTTTTCTGTGTGGACTTCGCCTTTCAACCATCCTCTCTGCCAAAAATCCAAAGGGATAAGGTCCGGGGACCTCGGTGGCTAAAAAAAGTGCCCAATCTACCAATCCATCTTCCAGGAAATGTTATGTTTGGATGATGTGTCACCTGATGACTAGAATGTGCTGGAGCCCCGTCATGCTCCAGTAATGCTGGAAGCTCATTTTGGAGGAAAAGTAGGCAACGGCATCCTGTTAGGACCAAAAAAAAAATGAAAATGCATTGAACCCAGCTGTATGTACTCAATAAAAATTGCACACGTGTTATATGACATTTTTTTCTGCAAATTGTCTAATTGCCACCTCCTACAATATTTACTATTCCTTCTGAAACATCCAGTATAGTTATTCAGGTCTTGACAAGCCGTTGCAAATTTTCAGTGTTAGACGCACGTCATCGTCTGAACCCTTGCGGGAATACAGTGTGGCTGCGAACAGTGGAATAATGGATGGGGGGTACCATGTGCATGGTATGCGGCAAAGGTGGGAATTTGTGTCCGATGAGGAGCGTGTGTAGATAGGTCTTGCAGGCAGGTTGGCTTTGTCCCGATAGTGCAATGGTCAGTGCGTCTGCCTGCTAAGCAGGAGGTCCAGGTTCAAACCCCAGTCGGGCACAAATTTTCATCTGCTGCCATTGCTGTATTTCAATGTTGTGTGACAGTGTGGATGTCTGTCCTTCGATATTTAAGATGCAATTGGTTTTTGAGGCAATACAGGTGATTTGTGAACATTTGTCTTGCCATCAGTGTAATGGGACCACAATGGCATCCATTCCTTAGTCATTGCTTTGTGATGGTGCTATCCCGTGTCATATACATGTGAATCAGATTGTAGCACATATTTAATCAAGTAACGAATGGTCTGTATACAAGCATTTACGAACAGTAGAAGCAGGATTGTAGGGAGCTGATCATTTAACCAAGTGCAACATAGAGTACCTGTATAAGTGAGTCATTGCAGCTGCGTAGCTGAGGTAATATTTGTCAAACAATTCACTGCAAAATTAATGTAATCCCCACACAATGATCTCTGTAGTCCTACTGTATCATTAGCAGCTCGTGAATGGAGTACTATGTTCGTTAAATCGGATTACTCGAGCTGATGCCAAATAAAGAGAAGCGACAACGCCACCACACTATCTTTATTTAGGTAGCCAGCGATAGATTATGTGCACCACCATTAACGTTACTGTAAGCAGTTTGACAACAACACCACCACATCCACTGACAATCTGTACCATCATCATCACACAGTTGTTACTCGCGGTACTTACAGGTTGCTGATGTTTGCCAAGAATAGTGGAAAGCACCTTATGAGTGCATTTGCATTACGCCTAGGACAGAGAGAATCCTAAATAACAGTAAGAGGCTACCCAGCGAAGGGAAGAGTCCATGTATTGTCAAGAGTTCTTGCAGTTTGATATTAATGTAGTTTCCGATGGTTTCACACTAACTGGTTCTTTTGGATACCGGAATACACATATTGGAACTATCAAAGAGTAATTGCTAGAACACTCAACTACTTTAATAACACGTCATTTTGGATTGAATATGACTCGGAAAGTGATGTTAACTTGACGTTTCCGTCCGTCTCGTGACAACTTTCTCAATGAAGTCTGAAGTGCTCTCGCAGTTGTGTTGCCTGCCCCATGAATTCTGTAAAATGTTGTGGCAACTGGCAGTCATTGCTGAATACAGACATGTGCAATTACCTTCACTGCTCTAGGGGAACTCGTCTTTGTTGAATTTATTTCCATACTGTAATTAGCACAATAACGTAAGGCTCATTCTGCTGAAGAACTCGATACGAATCTGCCAGCAATAGTAATGCATGAAAGAAAACAGACTGTTGTACAAAAGACGGGAGAGCTCCCTGCTTTTTGCATTTTCGATAGGGCCTATGATAAGAATCAGGTGTTCAAGTGTCATATTATGCTTCAGAATGCTAAACTGTTTCGCTTTTCACTTCACACTAAAACAAAAGCTGTGATATGAGAAGAGGAAATGACTTATATGCTTCTCAGAAACTTCAGTTTTTTGTGTTTATTTTCTCACATCATTCTAAAACAAGGGCATTAATATGAGAGGAAAAAAAGAAGTATACGCTTCCAAGACAATATTTCCTTGGGTGCTGCTACTGCGTGCATGAAAGCTCTGTAGTTAATTTTTGTGTGTTGGATAAATTTTGGTATCACCTCACATCACTCTGTGAGACGTTTCCTATTTTCTTGGCATTCAAATAGAGTGGACATTTCATCACTGGCCAATATACTGATGACTAATGACATGATACCTGTTCCAATTGCTCCATGGCACCTGTAAGTAGAGTCTCACATTGGTTACTAAAAGAACATGCAGGCAGTGATATCCGCTCACTGCATTCAGAACCAAGGTGATTTCTTTCTGTTTATGGCGAAGCATCTGCTGCAGTGTCCACGCTCAGCCAACATAAATAAATCGCGGCGGCATTGGGCACTGCTGATCGCTGCGCTTGTCGCGAGCCTCGACAACAAGAGCGCACTGTCTCTGCTAATGATATTATGGAGTTAATACTTCTTACTTACTCAACATAATATGCAGGACATGGGTTGGGTAAGAATTCAGTTTGTAACTTTCCATCGCATTAAAATACTTCACAGTGATTTTTAATCCGATTTGTAGTACTTCATTTGTTTTACATCTTACCGTTATTTATTTATCCAATTTTGTAACTAGTTTCTTTGTCCATCTCGTTACCTAGTTAAACTTGTGATTTTTTATTTAATACACTTGTGTTGCTCATTGTAACAATAAATTGTCTTCAGTTTAAGTGGGGGCACTGATAACCTCGTCTTTGCGCACCTCTAACTCCCCCCTGACTGATCTGGCCTTGTAACACTAACCAAAGCAACCTTGCTGTGCTGGTACTGTGAACAGCTGAAAGCAAGGGGAAACTACGGCCGTAATTTTTCCTGAGGGCATGCAGCTTTACTGGATGATTAAATGATGATGGCGTCCTCTTGGGTAAAATATTACGGAGGTAAAATAGTCCCCCATTCGGATCTACGGGCAGGGATTACTCAAGAGGACATCGTTATCAGGAAAACTGGCGTTCTATGGATCGGAGCATGGAATGTCAGATCGCTTAATCGGGCAGGTAGATTAGAAAATTTAAAAAGGGAAATGGATAGATTAGATATAGTGAAGTTCGGTGGCAGGAGGAACAAGACTTTTGGTCAGGTGAATACAGGGTTATAAATACAAAATCAAATAGGGGTAATGCAGGAGTAGGTTTAATGATGAATAAAAAAATAGGAGTGCAGGTAAGCTACTACAAACAGCATAGCGAACGCATTATTGTGGTCAAGATAGACACGAAACCCATGCCTACTACAGTAGTACAAGTTTATATGCCAACTAGCTCTGCAGATGACGAAGAAATTGAAGAAATGTATGGTGAAATAAAAGAAATTATTCAGATAGTGAAGGGAGACAAAAATTTAATAGTCATGGGTGACTGGAATTCGGTAGTAGGAAAAGGGAGAGAAGGAAACGTGGTAGGTGAAGATGGATTGGGGCTAAGAAATGAAAGAGGAAGCCGTCTGGTAGAATTTTGCACAGAGCACAACTTACTCATAGCTAACACTTGGTTCAAGAATCATAAAAGAAGGTTGTATACGTGGGTGAAGCCTGGAGATACTGACAGATTTCAGATAGATTACATAATGGTAAGACAGAGATTTAAGAACCAGGTTTTAAATTGTAAAACATTTCCAGGGGCAGATGTGGACTCTGATCACAATCTATTGGTTATGAACTGTAGATTAAAACTGAAGAAACTGCAAAAAGGTGGGAATTTAAGGAGATGGGACATGGATAAACTGAAAGAACCAGAGGTTGTACAGAGTTACAGGGAGAGCATAAGGGAACAATTGACAAGAATGGGGGAAAGAAATACAGTAGAAGAAGAATGGGTAGCTTTGAGAAATGAAGTGATGAAGGCAGCGGAGGAACTAGTAGGTAAAAAGACGAGGGCTAATAGAAATCCTTGGGTAACAGAAGAAATATTGAATTTAATTGATGAAAGGAGGAAATGTAAAAGTGCATTAAATGAAGCAGGCAAAAAGGATTACAAACATCTCAAAAACGAGATCGACAGGAAGTGCAAAATGGCTAAACAGGGATGGCTAGAGGACAAATGTAAGGATGTAGAGGCTTATCTCACTAGGGGTAAGATAGATACTGCCTACAGGAAAATTAAAGAGACCTTTGGAGAAAAGAGAACCACTTGTAGGAATATCAAGAGCTCAGATTGAAACCCAGTTCTAAGCAAAGAAGGAAAAGCAGCAAGGTGGAAGGAGTATATAGAGGGTCTATACAAGGGCGATGTACTTGAGGACAATATTATGGAAATGGAAGAGGATGTAGATGAAGATGAAATGGGAGATATGATACTGCGTGAAGAGTTTGACAGAGCACTGAAAGACCTGAGTCGAAACAAGGCCCCGGGAGTAGACAACATTCCATTAGAACTACTGATGGCCTTGGGAGAGCCAGTCCTGAAAAAACTGTACCATCTGGTGAGAAAGATGTATGAGACAGGCGAAATACCCTCAGACTTCAAGAAGAAAATAATAATTCCAATCCCAAAGAAAGCAGGTGCTGACAGATGTGAAAATTACCGAACAATCAGTTTAATAAGTCACAGATGCAAAATACTAACGCGTATTCTCTACAGGTGAATGGAAAAACTGGTAGAAGCTGACCTCGGGGAAGATCAGTCTGGATTCCGTAGAAATATTGGAACACGTGAGGCAATACTGACCCTACGACTTATCTTAGAAGCTAGATTAAGAAAAGGCAAACCTACGATTCTAGCATTTGTAGACTTAGAGAAAGCTTTTGACAATGTTGACTGGAATACACTCTTTCAAATTCTGAAGGTGGCAGGGGTAAAATACAGGGAGCGAAAGGCTATTTACAATTTGTACAGAAACCAGATGGCAGTTATGAGAGTCGAGGGGCACGAAAGGGAAGCAGTGGTTGGAAAGGGAGTGAGACAGGGTTGTAGCCTATCCCCGATAATCTGTATATTGAGCAAGCAGTAAAGGAAACAAAAGGAAAATTCGGAGTAGGTATTAAAATCCACGGAGAAGAAAGAAAAACTTTGAGGTTTGCCGATGACATTGTAATTCCGTCAGAGACAGCACGGGACTTTGAAGAGCAGTTGAACGGAATGGACAGTGTCTTGAAAGGAGGATATAAGATGAACATCAACAAAAGCAAAACGCGGATAATGGAATGTAGTCGAATTAAGTGGGGTGATACTGAGGGAATTAGATTAGGAAATGAGACGCTTAAAGTAGTAAAGGGGTTTTGCTATTTGGGGAGCAAAATAACTGATGATGGGCGAAGTAGAGAGGATATAAAATGTAGACTGGCAATGGCAAGGAAAGCGTTTCTGAAGAAGAGAAATTTGTTAACATCGAGTATTGATTTGTCAGGAAGTCGTTTCTGAAAGTATTTGTATGGAGTGTAGCCATGTATGGAAGTGAAACGTGGACGATAAATAGTTTGGACAAGAAGAGAATAGAAGCTTTTGAAATGTGGTGCTACAGAAGAATTCTGAAGATTAGATGGGTAGATCTCATAACTAATGAGGAGGTGTTGAATAGGTTTGGGAGAAGTTTGTGGCACAACTTGACAAGAAGAAGGGATTGGTTGGTAGGACATGTTCTGAGGCATCAAGGGATCATCAATTTGGTATTGGAGGGCAGCGTGGAGGGTAAAAATCGTAGAGGGATACCAAGAAATGAATACACTAAGCAGATTCAGAAGGATGTAGGTTGCAGTAGGTACTGGGAGATGATGAAGCTTGCACGGAATAGAGTAGCATGGAGAACTGCATCAAATCAGTCTCAGGACTGAAGACCACAACAACAACTCACTCCCTCTTCCTCTCTCCCAACATACGCAATCACATTCTCTCTCTCTCTCTCTCTCTCTCTCTCTCTCTCTCTCTCTCTCTCTCTCTCTCTCTCTCACACACACACACACACACACACACACACACACACAGTATATAAATTGTGCTTTACATCACAAAAGCACCAGTCATAATGCATGCTCAGTGGAATCGGGGGCAAGAGTTTGTGTTATCGTACTGATTGATAATGGAAACTACTGCCCTTCTGAAGCCAGTGAGAGGTGCAGACTACTGAAGAGGACGGCTAGGCATTGGTGGAAAAACTGTATTGAAATAGGCCATATCGGGCGGAAAGTTGGGAATGGGTGACTCCGTGTGGCCAGTGAGAGGGACGACCAATGTCTGTTACACAATATACGCACCAATCCATTCGACAACTGGAAGAGGTTTCTCAATTTCCTGGTAGTGTAAGAATTGTGAGAAGGAGACTGAAAGACTGTGGACTTCTATGCCAAAGAACTGCTATAAAGCAATGCTTCATGAATTACCAGAAGATCAACTGTATGGCTTTTGCAGAAGAGTATATCGATTTTGACTGGACCAGAGTCATATTTTCTGATGAGAAAATATTTTCTTCTGTTACCAATGCTCCGGTTCAGCTGAGTTATCAATAGATTTATTGTATATAGTATTGTAAATGAAATTGTTTTTGACGGAAGTGACTTTACGATATTGTAATGCAGAGTAGTTGTTGTAAAATACTTTTCTTGTTTTGTTGTTAAATTTGTTTGATATCACCTGTGTTACGTACATGGTTGTGTTGAATTCGTCAGCATTTTTATTTACATATAAACACTTTTGATATTGTAGGTGTACCGGCCACGGGGACTGTTTCAATCTCAAGTATCTCATGTTGGCGTTTGAGGCTACGTCTCGGCTCAGGGAGCTGGGCCTCTATTGAGTATTGGAGGGAACCTCAACGGGGAGGTGTATGTTAACATTTTAGAACATATAACGAAGCCAAGTGCTGAGCTGCTGTATACTCAAGGAGACGTCTTATTTCCTGCAGGTATGAACAGCAACTAGCACGAAAGCTGTTTCATAATTCGCAATGCAGAAAATGTTTGGTAACTCTGTCACTGACAAGTTACTTCCTTGATGGCACAGAACTATCCTGCTAAATTCACTTGATACTATCGTGTCATTTCAACTGACTAACATGAGTAACGTTTTTTTGAGATGTGACGTATAGATATCAGTTAGTGCTTTTGAGTCCACAAAAGTAGTTTGACACAGGAAATGCAACTACTCTCATTCCTTATGTTGTGACTTATCTGTCATAGCGGCTACTGGCCAATAAATAAGACACATCTGCTGTGCACCTATTCACAGCTCCTACGTAATGTGCTTGCTTACGAGGTGCTAAGCTGATTTCGTTCGCCTTTCGAGACTCGCTGAAAGTCAGATATTTATTCGTTTGTAGCAGAGCTGCAAGCAGGCAGATAGAAACTCAATAAGAGAATCATAAGACAACGCTCGAACAATATCCGTCTTGCTATTTTCGTGTACGCCTTAGAATCAGAGCAAAAACCTTATAGTACTGCAAAATTCATAATGCCGTTTTTGTTTTCTGTCAACATATTTTTTGTTGTTGTGAATCCATAATTTTATCTGTGAACTGCCACATTTTCATAATAATTGATTATGATACAGGACATGAAGTAAATACAAACCATTTCAAAGTCAAAAGTCGTAATATCCTGCTAATTCGAGTTAAAATAGGCACAATTGTCTTCCAGGCACTCACTGCTTTATGAAGATAGACTGCCGTTGCGATGTTTCTGTAGTAAATTGAATTTAATTTGTATTATTACAGAGAATATTTTAAATGTATATTCCAATATTTTACTAAACATAACAGTAATCATCAAAGAGAAATTAATCAGCAACAGCGCATTCTTACGCAATATCTAAAACAATATGACAATGCTAAAGTAATTTACAAATTCTACCCCTATAGAAACCTACTAGTTCTAACAGTGTCATTAAACAAGTGTAGTCTGAAGAGCATTTTCACCTAGAAAGGAATTGCCTTGCTGGTTGATCGATCGAGAGTGGGAAAGGTAAAATTTTGCCAGTATACCATCATAGGGACAAATGCCTGAGAGATGACATCCCTATCAATACAAGTACCTGATAGATAACTTCCCTCTCAATCTCCTGAATAATTTTGTTTGTCAAATCAACAGAGCACGTTATCGTGCAGTAGCACACGTGATGTAGTTTTGTCAGTTGATTTTCTTACACTGTGACTGAAAGGTGTCTCAGTTGTTGGCAACAAATTCCAGCAGTGATGGACACACACTTGGGGAAGGATTCGTAGTGCGAAACACACTTTTGGAGCTATCAGATGGAAAATATTATGTCCACACTACTCTTTGCTCAAGTTAGTCTTGTGGTAGGGCTGAGCTTTCCATTTCTTCTTAGGAAGTTGACAATAAAGGCATCATAACTCGTCACCAGTAACAGTATTGGATTGGAATGCTCATTGAGGACTTGATGATGTTCAAGCAAAACTGCAACAATAGTCACTCCATTGGTTTTTGTTGTTTTGAATTAGAGCATGCAGTACTCCTACACCGGACTACTGAACCTTGCCTGTTGAATGCAAATACACTCCTGGAAATGGAAAAAAGAACACATTGACACCGGTGTGTCAGACCCACCATACTTGCTCCGGACACTGCGAGAGGGCTGTACAAGCAATGATCACACGCACGGCACAGCAGACACACCAGGAACCGCGGTGTTGGCCGTCGAATGGCGCTAGCTGCGCAGCATTTGTGCACCGCCGCCGTCAGTGTCAGCCAGTTTGCCGTGGCATACGGAGCTCCATCGCAGTCTTTAACACTGGTAGCATGCCGCGACAGCGTGGACGTGAACCGTATGTGCAGTGGACGGACTTTGAGCGAGGGCGTATAGTGGGCATGCGGGAGGCCGGGTGGACGTACCGCCGAATTGCTCAACACGTGGGGCGTGAGGTCTCCACAGTACATCGGTGTTGTCGCCAGTGGTCGGCGGAAGGTGCACGTGCCCGTCGACCTGGGACCGGACCGCAGCGACGCACGGATGCACGCCAAGACCGTAGGATCCTACACAGTGCCGTAGGGGACCGCACCGCCACTTCCCAGCAAATTAGGGACACTGTTGCTCCTGGGGTATCGGCGAGGACCATTCGCAACCGTCTCCATGAAGCTGGGCTACGGTCCCGCACACCGTTAGGCCGTCTTCCGCTCACGCCCCAACATCGTGCAGCCCGCCTCCAGTGGAGTCGCGACAGGCGTGAATGGAGGGACGAATGGAGACGTGTCGTCTTCAGCGATGAGAGTCGCTTCTGCCTTGGTGCCAATGATGGTCGTATGCGTGTTTGGCGCCGTGCAGGTGAGCGCCACAATCAGGACTGCATACGACCAAGGCACACAGGGCCAACACCCGGCATCATGGTGTGGGGAGCGATCTCCTACACTGGCCGTACACCACTGGTGATCGTCGAGGGGACACTGAATAGTGCACGGTACATCCAAACCGTCATCGAACCCATCGTTCTACCATTCCTAGACCGGCAAGGGAACTTGCTGTTCCAACAGGACAATGCACGTCCGCATATATCCCGTGCCACCCAACGTGCTCTAGAAGGTGTAAGTCAACTACCCTGGCCAGCAAGATCTCCGGATCTGTCCCCCATTGAGCATGTTTGGGACTGGATGAAGCGTCGTCTCACGCGGTCTGCACGTCCAGCACGAACGCTGGTCCAACTGAGGCGCCAGGTGGAAATGGCATGGCAAGCCATTCCACAGGACTACATCCAGCATCTCTACGATCGTCTCCATGGGAGAATAGCAGCCTGCATTGCTGCGAAAGGTGGATATACACTGTACTAGTGCCGACATTGTGCATGCTCTGTTGCCTGTGTCTATGTGCCTGTGGTTCTGTCAGTGTGATCATGTGATGTATCTGACCCCAGGAATGTGTCAATAAAGTTTCCCCTTCCTGGGACAATGAATTCACGGTGTTCTTATTTCAATTTCCAGGAGTGTATTACATGATGGTTAAATGGTAATGCGTCACTTATACCAGTAGTTGAGACTTCCTTACTGTGGAAAATCATTCATGTCAGAACGATCTTTGCTGAAACAAGAATATCTTTTTCTAGTGTATTTTTCCCAAAAGCACTCTCTCCACTAACAGTTCAAATCTTTTGAACTGACTGCTCTGCATTGACCCCTCTATCGTATCAAAAGTAAATATTGTTTTGCAGCTGTTTCACCGTTTTCGACTTGCAACCCAATTTTACAATGCTTAACCGTAGATCTTGATTTTGAAGCATGCAAAATCGATTGCTTAACTGCAAGGTTTTTATAACTAGAACTTCAAATTCGAAAATGACAGCTGATACATACACTGACAGCGTCGCGCCGCATTCATCTCGGCAGTGCCGGATTTCAGGCGGCGCGTGGCAACCAGCCGGTAGCCGCTGCAGTGCGAGGAAATGCTCAAGCATAAGCTGTTCTGATCGTGACGCAGTCACGAGCTGTGCTCGGGAATTGTTCCTGGAAGTATTTGTTATTACTGGTGGTTGGAAATTGAGGTCAATTATCTTTGATGTTCAGTCTGACTCATAACATAAGACTAGGGCCGAAATGTGCAAAAAAAAAAAAGAAAAAAGAGAGAAGAAGAAATACAGTTGGATGCAAACATGCGCCTATAAGTTTAGAACGCATGACAATTACAACTAGACCACGGGCTCACACAACTTGTAAACAGCTCGGAAGTAGACACCACTTCTTCCTGACACTTCCGCATCTTACAGTGTTGCTAGATTGTGCAGACGGGCCGAACTTAGCATTGTCAGGGGTGGTCAGTTTTATTGCCCACTTTAAGTGAACAACTCGGACTTAGTCTGTGTGGCGGCCGGTTGGCAGTCTGTTTTTATTTCTAAGACTGTACATTTACTGTGGATGTTGTTTACAGCCCTGTAAAAGAGTTAAATATCACTAAATTTGTTTTAATGAGATGTGTTGGAGAAAACACCAAAACCTCATTTCCATAATGGTTTTTGGCAGTGTAAGCAAATCAGTAGGGCTTTAGAATGAAACAGTCATTGTCCAAATCAATTTCCGTCAAAATTAACAGATATGGCAGATGCCAAATCTATATGCAGCACCCTCTACACAGGGAGTAAAATGTCATTTACAACTTGTACTAAACCAGACTACAATGGAAGGGATGCAGTGGTTGAGAAAGGGAGTGATACAAGGCTGTGGCCTATTCCTGATGTTATTTCATCTGTAATTTGAGCAAGCAGTGAGGAAACAGAGGAGAAATTTGGAGAGAGAATTAAAGTTGAGGAGAAGAAATAAAATCTTTCAGGTTGTTGTTGTGTCAGAGATGACAAACGGCTTGGAAGAGCAGTTAAATGAAATAGGTAATGTCCTGAAAATAGACTCTAAAATGAACATCAGCAAAAGTAAAACAAGATTAATGGACTGTTCAAATTAAGATGACGCTGAGACACTAAAATGAGTAGATGAGTTTAGCTGTCTGGGGGGGGGGGGGGGGGGCAAAAAGCTCATGGTGCCTGAAGTAGTGATATCAAATGTGGACTGGCTGTAGCAAGAAAGGCACATTTGAAGAAGAGGAATTTGCTAACATCTAATATAAACGTAAGTGTTGATCAGTATTTTGTGAAGGTGTTTAAATGGAATGCTTCCTTGTACAGAAGTGAAATACAGATGATAAATTTTGCAGACAAGAACGTAGTAAAAGTGTGTTACGTGTATTTCTGCAGAAAAATGCTGATAATTAGGAGGGTGGATGGGATGGTTAATGAAAAGGTACAAAATCAGATTAAGGGAAAAGAAATTTTGGCACAACACGAATAAAAGTGGGTGTAAGTTGGTAAGACATAAAGGAATAGTCAGTTTGGTAATGGAATGTGGTGGGGAGGGGGCGGGGGGGGGGGGGGGGGGAAGAACTGTACAGGTAGAAAAATGCATGACTGTGGTAAACAGGTTGCAATAGTTTCAGAGAGATGAAGATGCTTTAGTGGAATGAATTAGCATAGAGAATTACGTTGAACCAGTTGTCAGATTGGAAATCACAACAGTACTGTAATAAGAGGTCTGCACTGAGGTAGATATATCCACGGAAGTCTGCAGTGTAACAACTACCGTACTTACTCGAATCTAAGCCACACTTTTTTCCGGTTTTTGTAATCCAAAAAACCACCTGCGGCTTAGAATCAAGTGCAAAGTAAGCGGAAGTTCTGAAAAATGTTGATAGGTGCTGCCACAACTAACTTCTGCTATCAAATATATGTAGCACACCGCAGGCATGCTTTGCAGTCACAAAGATAAATACTAACGCCAGAACCTCGGTGTCAGAAAATAATTTTTTTTAAAAAGAGGTGGAAGACGAACTTTTTTCCCCGCCCCGAGTTTCGACCACTGCATTTTCATACATTATCCAACGAAGTAAATACAAATTCTGTATTGTTCATCTTTGAATGTAGCAGCTTTTCAATGTACTATAAAAATCCGACTGGCAAGACTGTTTGGTATGTTTGTCAATATGGCCAACTTTACGTTCTGAATTTTTTCCTACCTGTGACAAGAGATGGTTGCTAATAGGAACTTTTATGAATTGTGAATCACATGCAGTATTCTCTTCAACATAAGAATAATACGAATATAAACATTTTACCATGTATTTTTTCGTGTTTGCTGCTATCTCATTTAAATCCTGTCTGCCTAATAAACTACGAAACTAGAGTGAGACAACAGCAAACGTGGAAGAATATACATATCATGCCATGTTTATATTCATATTATTCTTATGCCGAATAGTGATACAGTCAGAAATGAAGCACGACAACTGACTAGATTTTTAAATCTAAGATGACTCTAATTTCTGTGCAGAATGTAATGTACTAAAGAGGTGTCTGCAAAGATTTTCAAACGGAGAAAAATTTTTGCTAAACTCTTCTTCACAACATCTTCTATCACATGCAGTCTATTATTTGGTTCATAAGAACTCATTATCAGAATGCGACAAACAGTACATGACACAGTACAATAATGCATTTACAGCTTAGAGTGACATAAACACCTATAACAAAGAGAACGGCACTTACATCAAAGAAATATAAGCAATCAATTCAAACCAGACGAAGCACGTGAAAAAGGAAGGGTACCCGTATAAATACGGATGGAGCGCCTGATGCATAGCGATGGCTACCTGGTAAAGCTTAACTGCTAAGCTTATGACTCGAACCAAACTACTGTAGCTGTATCGTCATTCATTCGACCTAAATTGTGTCTCATATTACAATGGACCAAATTTGTTTCGATTTCAAGGTGTGGCCTAAAACTTTTCTCCCCCCTTGAATTTTGAGTCTCAAATTTCAGGTGCGGCTTAGATTTGGGAATTTTTTTTCCCCTTGATTTCTGGTCTCATTTTTCAGGTGCGGCTTAGATTCGAGTGCGGCTTAGATTCGAGTAAATACGGTACTTGTGGATAATATCACCAATGTGAATGTTTACAATAAAATTACTGTGCAGTTAGAAGTTAAGGGCAGCATTTGTGTGAAGATTTTCGTCAGTTTGTAGTATGTGATATCAGTAATTATAGTTATTGTAATATTAAGTGTCTATTGTTACCCATTTGGGGTGGCTGCCACTATGTTGACTTCAATGTGCAGTGTTCTGGAAAGGGTTGATGCATTTCTGACATCTGTAAGGCCCTTGTTGCCATTTTCCACACAGTTAAATGTACGTCCTACTCGTGGCGTGTCGGCAGTTGCCTTATGTTGAGTCATCTCTGTTCCATTTACATTCATTTTAGGATGTCAGTTTTGTGATTTCCCAAAGCTGCCTCAAAGCTAGCTGAATGTTCTTCTATGGGACTGCACCCACTCTTACCTTCCTTCTGTGCTCTTATTTCTGTTTGTGTATCACACACACAGCACAAATACTGTTCAGTGTATAGTCTGTGACTCTGTCAACATTAATTTTAAATAATGGGACAAAAAAAGGTATTTCTGAGACCAATGTAATGAGTTTTTCAGAAAGGACATTCACAGATATTGGTTGTGGGGTCCATTTGTGACATGGTCAATGTCTATCTGACACTGCATTTCCTGCCGCATTTGTTTCGACTTGGCCCAATTAGTGGAGTTAACTGTGCAGACTATACGGTAGCTTAGCTGCCGTAAATTGTGCACCCCCAAAAGAAAAAAAATCCATCGGTCAGGTGATCTGTGGGGCCGTGGCGTGAACAGCACACCATTCGAGTTATCGCGGCCGATCCGGCACTGTGGAAGATGTTCGTCGAGGTGTTCACGTACGAGGCTGTGCCGATGTGGCGGATCTCCACCCTGCTGCAAAATGAAATCGGGTACCTCAGATGTCAACTGAGCTAGCAACCAGAGAGAAAGTGTATTGAAGTAGGTCATATCTGTAGAGTCTATGAAGAAAAACCGACTGACGTTATTATGGACAGAAAACATTAAGTTCTGTAGAATGATGTTCATGTTCCAGACGTGCGTGCGTGTTTTGTGCACCCCATATTCTCAAATTGTGCTTGTTCACTTTGGCATGTAAATGTGACTTCGTCGTGCAAAACCCCCCCCCTCCATCTCTGCATGAAAATCAATCCATTGTTGTTTCTCTTTTGGTTTATTGGCTAATTTTAGCTCCTGAAACATTTGAATTCTTAAAGTTTTGAACTGCAGGTGCATGTGCAATACATGCCACATTGTTGAGTGTGTCACTTTCACTTCTCCGTTGTCACCGTGCACGGATTAGTCGAGGCTTCTTTTGTAGACCATACGAATGTTTTCCACCACTTCATTCTTGACCGATGGCTGCCCTGTGGTTTTCTTCTTGCTTATGCAGCCTTTCTCCTCGAATTGCTTTGCCCGGCTAGCAGTGGTGTGAGTGTGTGGTACCACATTACCAAACTTGGTCCGAAAATGTCTTTGAATGACGAATATTGATGACGACGTTGTCGCGTATTGTGTGACAGTGTGCCTTTTCTATTGTGGGTGCCACAAGTTTGAATACTGATGCCAGCAATAAACAATAATGGTGATTTTCCACTGTTTCATTGTTTCCACCTGAAGTGTTACACACCCTTTATGCAAACGACATTTTGCACTCATTCTGTAGTATGAGGAAATATGATAGTGACAGTAGAGTATTAAGTAGGGAATAAGTCATGAAACATGTACTATGCACGGGTGTTTGTTTCCGTATGTGCAGACATTAAACGTGAGGTTTGGAATACGAGAAAGCAGCAAGAGGTGGCGACAGGTAAATCGCTTCACCTGCTGTGGGCGGGGCCTTTAATGTTTCGATGTCACGGCTCGGCAGGGGCTTGACGTCTGAGAGTGAAGACACACACCGAGAATGAAAACAAAAGACAAGATGGTTTTGTGACAAATGTAATATATTGTAATCTTGGTTGACATGTTGAGCCTTGAGGCGTTTGGCGTATGTCGTATAAAAGTTCTGTTCTTCTCCATTTCACGAGTCACACTACTGGTCTGTACACCCATCTGAGAAAGTGTATGTATGTAAATGCAAAGTAGTGGATGTGCTTGTTTTTGTGCTATGAGTGGAGGCTATATTCTAACCCTTAGTGAGGAAGACAAGGAAGGTTGCCCAGATTTAAAAATTAAATATGAATATAGTGTTTTTCAAAATATGAAATGAAAATTTATTTTAAAGGAAAATGTTAGTAGATTGTGAAATAAGATAAAAATTTTCAAAGGACAGAATGCTTAAAAACGTTGCATAATTGACAAGTACAGTGAAAGGAGTTTTCAAACAACTTGTGATATTCACCTGCTTTATTTCTTCGTTGGCATACTGCATTGTTAAACTGTCTGAAAAATGGGGGGTGGAAGTTCAACACTGACTACTGTAAATGGTGTAGTCAACAGGTGCACACTTGCGTTTCATAGTTCTTTACTTTCACTATTCACAACCCGCCAATATTACACAGTTATATGACCATTTTACTATTGACAAATTTTGATAAGCCTCATTAGTAGGTTGCAGGCAAACATTAGCATACTGCTACAGTAGTTTGCTGTTGAACATCTACGAGCAGTAAAAAACCTGACAGAATAATATGATACGTGTGACACTATTTCTCAAATTAATTGAACAGGCACTGTCATTGTTTTAACACTTGGTGTATTTGTGTTACACTAATTCCATTGTTATGTTAATGCATTGTTGTTACTCTAACTATACAGACTTCCCGTCTGAAAATCGGCCATGGATTTACTGTATTGGGACCAAAATTCGGGCCTTTATATATCCTGACAATAATAGGTACTGTTACATTATTCGATGTTTAATTTACAGAAATTACAATTAAAACATAACTCATTCAGTTAACTGAATATGTTGAAAAAATTCCTCCATTTTAATAGTTCCTTCCATCACAAATGTTAGGCTGAAATACTTGTTTAAATAATGAAATTAATAGATATAGTTGTACAAACCTGGTAATTACTTTGGAATTAAGGGCTGGCTTTGCTAATATGTTTCCAAATAGAGCCAAATAAATACTGCAAGAATTTTAGTAGTTCTTCTTCCAAGTGTTTATAATTATTACAAAATTTGTATTTGTATATGAGTCAACAATGGGATCTGTCACGAAATAATTACTGATTTCACCCTATAACAAAAGATATTAACCAGGAATAGTCAAAATAAATTTGGAAATTGATTAAATACACAAAATTAAGCACAAAATTAGATTTGGTGCTATATTCTTTAAAACTGAGGGCCAACCTTTCTCTTTTATGGAAATACAGGTTATACTCATGTATGTTAATGGTAAGTAGTCAAAAACGAAAATAAAATGAATTTAAGGAGGCAGATGGCAAAGTAAGAGAGGTAGTAAAGAGAGACCGCAGCTTGCTTTGTCTCAAACCGCAAACTGAACTTTCATCATGAGTGTTGCATTAATAAATTATATCTTCAGGACTGCTAATGATACAAAGAATTTCCAGGCTATGTCTAAAATTAGAAAAAAAAGTGTAGCAAGCAAACAAAATGATATTTAAAACACAATCATGTTAACAAAAAAGTACTCATAAAACCTAGGTCAAATGCCTCTTTTGTTGTAGTAATCTACTGTCCATCTTTTAAACAGATAAAAATATTGTGTGAACAAGTGGTGCAGAATACACGATGATTAGACTTTTGTGACTGTATCAGGCACAGATATTCTTTTGTATCATTTGATGTTTATTTTTAAATCATAAGACCTTTTTTCCCCCATGGCCATTTTCGCCACTATAAGTTCCTGAATTACTGCAATCAGTCAAACTAACTAAAAATCTCTTCATTTTTAATTATTGAATGCAAAGAACGTTGTATAATAAATACATGCCGTACATTTTACCTGCATTTCAGTAAAACAAAACTTTCTCTTAAAGCAGCATGACTAACCACATAACACTATCAAATTAACCATATAGCAGAATTAAAAATGTTATTGAAGAAAAATGACTCAAAACTATCATTATTTACACACAAACAACTGAATATATTTTGTGAAGGATAAAAAGTGTAATGCTCCACAAACGCAGAAAAGAGTATGTCACTAGTCGCACGGTAACTGCACTTGCGGTTGCTAATGATGTGTTCAAGAAAGTTCAGATGTAATAGTGAGGATACGAGAAAGATACCTAATAGAAGAAATACTATGGCAGAGTATCTGTGACTCTAAAAGAAACAATTACATTAAACATTAAATTCAGTTCTCTATGTCCAAAAGAGACTAAAAAAGTTAGGGAGTTAATTTAAACACTATTCAATTGCTTTACACTCGACAGTGATGCCACAGTGTATACATAGGTATGCCAAATCACAACCGAACTACAAGTTTATGCACCCACAGTTGTGAAGTTAGCAAGTCGGCACTGTAGTAGAGAAGTGTTTGTGTATACAGAGGGGACCAGAAAAAAATACACTCTTTGATAGTAAATATCTTTGGAACAAAATGACATGTTACAGCTTTGAGTGGTAGCATAGTCCATTGCTTTCTCAACAGACCTTGCTGCACATTTTCCAGCAGATGACAGTGCAGCAGTGAATGAAGTTAAACTGTCATTTGAGCAATGCAAGGCTGTATTGAAGTGGACTGGAAGTACAAAAATGTGACGGAGGCACAACTGCAATGGCTTAATTTGTACGGAACTCGGCCACCGACACATATAACGATTTATCGTATTTGGGGTAAATTTGAAGCTGAGAGTGCTGTTCAGGATAGGTCAAAAGTGTATATTCCGAGATCACTGCACGCTACGAACGAGGATGACCTGGACCGAAGGATGGAGTACTAGGAGTGACTCGAAGTCACGCTTCGCAAGGCTAAACAGTTTGCAGGGACGGTTATCTGGACTGATGAGGTGCAATTCAAACTGAATGGTACAGTAAACTGCCACATCTGTGTGGTTTGGACTCCTGAAAATGCTCACATTCATGGGGACAAGCCTGTTAATGTACGGTGTGGTCTGTCACCGCACAGTTCACTGCGCAGGATTAGCCGAGCGGTCTAAGGCGCTACAGTCACGGACAGTGCAGCTGGTCCCGGCAGAGGTTCGAGTCCTCCCACGGGCATGGGTGTGTGTGTGTGTGTTTGTCCTCAGCATAATTTAGGTTAAGTAGTGTGTAAGCTTAGGGACTGATGACCTTAGCAGTTAAGTCCCAAAAGATTTCAGACACATTTGAACATCGCACAATTCAATTGGCCCGCCCTTCTTGGATGGTACCGTAACTGGTGAGGTGTATATTCATATGCTACAGACATCAATTTTATCTCCCACCTGAGAGGTGTTTGGAAATGAAAGATTTTACCTACAACATGATGGCACTCAGCCTTGTTACCATACAGATATCAGAGCATACTTGGATGGAAATCTACCCAGATGTCGGATAGATAGATAGGTTGAAGAGGAGCTGATGACTACCCACCACAGTCTCCAGACCTCACACCTCTTGACTTATACTTATGGGGACCTTGAAAAATGACGTTTATCAACAGAAGCCAGCTACACTGAACGAGCAACAAGAAACCATTGAGGCTTCCCGTACGGCTATCTCACTGGCGGCACTAATACCTGTAGTTCGGTCGGCAATTCAGCGGCATCGACATTGTTTGGCTGCTAATGGAGGATCACTTGAACATGCAAAATAAGTGCCCCCTGTGCAAGAATTGTAATGGTATGTTGTTTTGTTTCATTAATATTTACTATCGAAGAGTGTCTACATTTTACTGAATCCCTCTCTACTATATAATCTGTGCTAAACACACAACACTCTTTTAGAGTTGAGCGTTATTTCTGAAATGATACCGGTTCACAAAATGAGACAATGAAAAATACTGTACTGTCAAACTACTAAAATGAAATAGTGAAATCTGTAACTTTATAAGGGCCTCCCGTAAGACTGTAATTTTAGCTTAGAAATTGTGATAATTGCGGAAAAATTTTAATACTCGGCACGTCTGCAAATTCCTTCAGAAGTTGAGAAATACTCCACCTTCCTGACCGCCCCGACCCACAACTTTCTGTATGTCGCGCGAGAAAAGTGCGAATCGGGTTCGACACGGTACGGACGTTACGAGAATGCGTTACGGTCGGTACAGAGGAGGTCATTCTGTTCGAAACAACTTATCGCGTCTGAGCGCCGACCCCGTCTCCAGCGAGTGTGTCCCGTTTGCAGACTGTCGCGGCTTCATGACGCAGAACGGGCAGCCCGACAACCCGCGCTCGGCGCGCTACATCCTGAAGGACTTCATCTCGGGGAAGCTCCTGTACTGCTGCGCCCCGCCAGGCGTGGACCAGGCCGAGTACCACACGTGGACCCAGGAGGGCAGCCGCCGCCGCCGCACCCGACAGGACACGCCGCTTGGCCGCAGGATCCTCAAGGTACCGGTACTGGCTCGTTATTCTGGTCCTAGTACAGGCTTCCACTCAGTGAGCCAGAAGAGAGCTATAGTGTGACTTGCTGCAGCACACTGTTCTGCTATGTTGCTGTGTATTACATTAGATGTACCTCATCATTCTTCCCTTCACAGTTTACTGAAATCAATATTAAGTTATCTACATCTACATCTACATTTATACTCCGCAAACCATCCAACGGTGTGTGGTGGAGGGGACTTTACCTACCACTGTCATTACCTCCCTTTCCTGTTTCAGTCACGTACGGTTCGCGGGAAGGACGACTGCCAGAAAGCCTCCGTGCGTGCTCGAAACTATCTAATTTTACATTTGTGATCTCCTCGGGAGATATAAGTAGTGGGAAGCAATATATTCGATACCTCATCCAGAAACGCACCCTCTCGAAACCCGGACAGCGAGCTGCAATGCATTGCAGAGCGCCTCTCTTGCAGTCTGCCACTCGAGTTTGCTAAACATCTCCGTAACGCTATCACGCTTACCAAATAACCCTGTGACTAGACGCGCCGCTCTTCTTTGGATCTTCTCTATCTCCTCCGTCAGACCGATCTCGTACGGATCCCACACTGATGAGCAATACTAGAGTATAGGTCAACGAGTGTTTTGTAAGCCACCTCCTTTGTTGATGGACTACATTTTCTAAGGACTCTCCCAATGAATCTCAACCTGGCACCTGCCTTACCAACAATTAATATTATATGATCATTCCACTTCAAATCGTTCCGCACGCATACTCCCAGATATTTTACAGAAGTAACTGCTACCAGTGTTTGTTCCGCTATCATATAATCATACAATAAAGGATCCTTCTTTCTATGTATTCGCAATACATTACATTTGTCTATGTTATGGGTCAGTTGCCACTCCCTGCACCAAGTACCTATCCGCTGCAGATCTTCCTGCATTTCGCTACAATTTTCTAATGCTGCAACTTCTCTGTATACTACAGCATCATCCGCGAAAAGCCGCATGGGACTTCCGACACTATCTACTAGGTCATTTATATATATTGTGAAAAGCAATGGTCCCATAACACTCCCCTGTGGCACACCAGAGGTTACTTTAATGTCTGTGGACGTCTCTCGATCGAGAACAACGTGCTGTATTCTGTTTGTTAAAAACTCTTCAATCCAGCCACACAGCTGGTCTGATATTCTGTAGGCTTTTTGTTTATCAGGTGACAGTGCGGAACTGTATCGAACGCCTTTCGGAAGTCAAGGAAAATGGCATCTACCTGGGAGCCTGTATCTAATATTTTCTGGGTCTCATGAACAAATAAAGTGAGTTGGGTCTCACAAGATCGCTGTTTCCGGAATCCCCTGATGGGGAAAAAATTGCAACACCGAGAAGGACATAAATGAAAGTTGGTAGGCATGTTTATGCATCTGAAAGATTATGTCTATTCAGATTTTAAGTACATGCAGTAATGGTTGTGAGCATTAGTTATCCTCGAGATTTGATGCGGTGAATTTGTCAGTCGAGAATGCTTCCGAGGTGACAAAGACTCTGTTATCGACACCTTGCCGAGTTTGAACGAGGTCATTAATAGTGTTACGAGAAGCTTTACGTTGTTTCTGTGATATTGCAGAAAGACTTGGTAGGAATGTAGCCACGGTACACGATTTTCGGCAGTGGTGGTGGTGAGAATGTACAGTCGCGAGAAGACCGCACCCCGTACGGCCACGTGCCACTATCGAGAGAGAGGACAGTCATATACAGTGTATGGCTCTGTCACATCATACTGCATCTGCAGCACTAATTTGAGCAGCAGTACAAATCTGTTACTTCAAGGACAACTCCAAGACAGATGCCCTAGTGTGCATTCCACTGACTCCAAATTACCGCCATTTACGACTTCAGTGGTGTCGAGCAGTAGCTCGTCGCAGGGCGGGGTGGAGGTCTGTTAGGTTTTCTGACGAAAGCTGGTTCTGTCTTGGTACCAGTGACGGCTGTGGCTCGGTTAGGAGTAAGCCAGTTTAGGGCCTGCAACGAACCTGTCTGTGTGCTAGACACACTCGACTGGAGCTACGGTCTGGGGTGCAATTTCGTATGACAGTAGGAGCAAACTCACGGTTATCCTGTGCAGCCAAACTGCAAATTTGTATGTCGACCTGGTGATACGCCATGTTGCGCTGCCGTTCGTGAATGGCATTCCAGGGGGTGTTTTCCGACATTCTCTGCAGTGTCGACATATTGCCTCGGTCTGCTCGATCGCCAGATCTGTCTCCAGTCGAGCACGTACAGGACACTATCAGATGACGACTCGAGCTTCGTCCACAAATAGCGTTAACCGTCCATCCCTGTATTGGCTGGCCAAGTGCCACAGGCATGGAACTTCTTCCCACAAACTGGCACCTGGCATCTGTATAACACAATGCATGCACATTTGGATGCTTGCTTTCAACGTCCTGATGGTTACACCAGTTACTAAATTACCCCCATCTCACATTTGCAATGGATTTTTTTTTCCCCTCCAAAAGGAGGTGGAGCCCTTCCATACCCACACTGGCGTGATGGCCAACTCGATAGGTCTACTGCCATCTCTGCATAAGGGTTAGTTTTCACTAATGTGAGGTGTCGCAGGATGTGGGTACTGCAGTGTTTGCGTATGTCTGGTTAAGGTTAACCATTAATACCCGCTCATCTGGAGATAGATTGGGTCAAAGTCGAATGAAGGGTAGTGGTTTGAAGGGCGGAGGAAAAAAAGTGCCAAGCCAAGAGCCAAGGGAAAAAAACCTCTGCAATAGTTATGTCGGGTGGTAAGAGCAGTAGCGGATGTCTTGCTGCCTGCGGTAGGTCGTGCAAGGGTAGGCTTTGTTAGTAGTGGGTATCGTGCATGTCAATACCTTGACACTGAGCGATGCTGTTCATCGGAGGCTGCTGCTGGGTGCCGGTGTAGAGTCCTCGTTCAGCGTCAGCAACCTGCAACAGTTAGGTTTATTATTGTTTTTGTGTCCGATAGGTCGTATATCGGAAGCACAGTGTAAGGTAATGTTGGCGGTTTGTTTGTGCGTCAGTGGGTGAGCTTGTCGGTGTCCCTCTGTGGCCTGTCGGTCGGCTCTAATAGCAGCTGGTAATTCTCAGGCAGTGTTGCTGATATGCAGGGGCTTGCCAACGTTTGTCGCTTGTTAGTGTATGTTAGTTTACTGTAGGTGGCTATGCCCTAGATAGTAGTGTATTTGGTCGCTTGTGCTTCCACCTACAGTTGTGATTGTAGTTTCCCAGAGTGAGGATGAAAGGATTGTTCAAGTGTCTCGAGTTCCCGTATAGTCGCATGATGTGTTTTTTTAATACTTCCTCGACGGTATCGAGGCGGTATTCACGGTGAAGATCCACGGTGCGTGTGTAGCGTGGAGCGTTGCTAATGATTCGTAGCACTTTGTTCTGTATGACCTACAGGCGGCGCAGTCGTGTAGGAGCTGCATATCCCCAGACGGGAGCTGCGTACGTCATCAGAGGTCTAATCAGTGTCACTTATATGGACCTCGACACCCTCCTATTCAGTGTGCTTTCCCTGTTGAGCATTGGGTAGAGCTGTTTGAGCCTCACGTGCGCTCTGTTGGCAACGTATTCGATTTGGTCCCCCTGTGTGAGTTTCCGGTCCAGCCAGACACCTAGGTATCTGACTGTCTCTCGGAAACGTATTGGGCATGTATGTAGTGTTGATCTACTGTGTTGATGTTTGTGCAGTAGTTTCGGTCTACGTGTGAACAGAAATGCTTTGTACTTGTCGACGTTTACTTTAATACGCCATCGCTCCAACTGAGGCTCGGCTGTTCTGAGTGCCGTCTCTATTCGTGAATTGATGTTCGACAGTTTCCAGTCTTGCGCGAGGATGGTGGTGTCATCCGCATAGATGGCTAACGTCATGTTTTGTGTTGCTGGGAAGTCGTTAATGTACAGGTTAAATGAGATGGCCCCTAGGATGCTTCCTTGGGGTACTCCAGTTTGGATACCGTGTTGTGTTGATTGTTTATCCTGCACGTTAGTGTTGAAACACCTGTTCGTGAGATACGAGTGTATGAGATGTAAGAGTCCATCCAGGAAACGAGCTTTGCTTAGTTTGCGTACGAGTCCGTTGTGCCAGAGACGGTCGAAACCCTTTTTGATGA
The DNA here is from genome assembly GCF_023864345.2 of Schistocerca serialis cubense. Lineage (NCBI taxonomy): Eukaryota > Metazoa > Arthropoda > Insecta > Orthoptera > Acrididae > Schistocerca > Schistocerca serialis. The sequence continues at coordinate 64,415,458 of NC_064648.1, forward strand.
TCAGGAACACTCCCCCTGTGGCTTCTCTTGTGCTTATACTAATATGAGATCCTGCAGCGTTAATCACTTAAATATGGTATGTAAACAAATGTATTCCTGAAATTTCATTAATTATTTTTTGGTGTTCCTTTTTTTTTCCCCCCTCCTCCGTCCGGGTAATTTGAATCATGTTTTCAAAGAAATGGTTGGGTTGGTAAGTAACCATAGAATGTGGCCATTGGCATGGCGACACAGGATGGTATAAATTAATCTTTTTTTGTCTTTTAGCGTTATTGTAAACTTTCTTTTAACTTTATAACATTTAAAATCTCATAACTCTATCGTTGTTCTTGTTGCTGTGGTCTTCAGTCCTAAGACTGGTTTGATGCAGCTCTCCATGCTACTCTATCCTGTGCAAGCTTCATTATCTCCCAGTACCTACTGCAGCCTACATCCTTCTGAATCTGCTTAGTGTATTCATCTCTTGGCCTCCCTGTACGATTTTTACCCTCCACACTGCCCTCCGATACTAAATTGGTGATCCCTTGATGTCTCAGAATGTATCCTACCAACCACTGCCTTCCTCAGTACCTCCTCATTAGTTACGTGATCTACCCATCTAATCTTCAGCATTCTTCTGTAGAACCACATTTCGAAAGCTTCTATTCTCTTCTTGTCTAAGCTATTTATCGTCCACGTTTCACTTCCATACATGGCTACACTCCATACAAATACTTTCAAAAATGACTTCCTCACACTTAAATCTATACTCGATGTTAACAAATTTCTCTTCTTCAGAAACGCTTTCCTTGCCATTGCCAGTCTACATTTTATATCCTCTCTACTTCGACCATTGTCAGTTATTTTGCTCCCCAAATAGCAAAACTCCTTTACTACTTCAAGCGTCTCATTTCCTAATCTAATTCCCTCAGCATCACCCGACTTAATTCGACTACATTCCATGACACTATTATCAGCAGATTATTTTGTATTCCACATTGACATACTCTCTCTCTTCGTTTTGTGAAATGCAGGATTTTGCATTTCTGAAAATTTAAAGGCACTTGCCAGTCTTTGCACCACCTGGCCAGAAAAGCTACACCCTCCTCCAGTGTCTCTTTATCGGGAAGGGTGTAGTGTTACCTTTTATTATCTTCTCCTCATTAGCTATTGAAACAACATCGCTTTGTTACGTATTTTTAATTTTCACCAAAAGGCACATTCAACACATAAATACACGTGTTTCTTATCAAGACAAGAGAGAGAGTCCTCCATTAGTTCTTAAAAACAAAAAAAAAACTACGCAAAAGTAAGTAAAAAAAAAAAGAACAAAGTTATTTATAAAATCGGTCGCTGGCGCAGCGCTCTTCTGCGTGCGCGATCGTAAATTATAACTTTGCGGAAGTCAAAGTACCATTACAATGCCTCCTCTACTGACACGCTCCGCAAGCGAGCGTGGCAGTATAGAAAATTTACGTAGATACATATATGAGAAAATAAGAAATTTACATATTACAAAAAAAATATTTCTGAGCATGATGCTGTTTGCATGTCAGTCTTTGTATACAGTCTTTTTGATGTGTATCTTCTTTAGGAGTCGTAACATTAATGTCTTTGAATTGCAGCGTATTATTGTTGCTTAGCACAGCGTTTGAATTCAGTTCACATGATTCGTGTTTACAATGGAATTAATTCGAACAATAAATGTTTCTATTATATTGCTCCAATGTCTTTAAACGTAGTATCGGATTCTGAGTGTGTGTGTGTACTGCCTGGATCTCGTGCGTGTGACTTGAAGAAAATCCAAAGTTTGTTCAATGTGTCAACACGAAATTGTGATCTCCAGCAGTCGAATTTTGGTGGCGTCGACCGGGGTATAAATGGTCAATGAGGGCACAGGAAACACCTCACTGCCTACGACAGGTGGTGAGCTTGTCTTTTACACCAACCTGAAGACCTGCCGGCTTCCACAACACCATACACTTCAAAGCATATTGACACTATGTAAATATTGCTTGACAAGTGTTCCATCACGTTGGTTTCTTCTTTGCATTTTCAGTTCCATTTATATGAATCATGTGCTACATGCACAAGTCCTTTGCAGCTCGTTAACATCTCCTTAAAATACATTTCTTGATATAGTAAGTACATAAATATACAAATATTTACAATTAATCATTACATGAGATAGTTACATTGTTGTCATATACTACGTATACAGAATTAAATGAAAAATATAGTAAATTTTTACGTTACATTCAATATCATTGTGCTGACATGTGAATTACATTACATTCAGATTGAAATATACACTTTATTTATTTTATTTGTTAGCTCTCTCTCTCTCTCTCTCTCTCTTTTTTTTCTTGTTCCCCCCCCCCCCCCCCCCCCCCCCCCCGTTACACTTGCAACACTTGAAGATAATTGTGGCAACTCGCTAGAATATTCAACTTAAAATTCATCTTGCATCCTGGAATAAAATTTACACATATTTCAAGCTTCTTGACAGCCCTCTGTAGGAGGATAGGTTCATGGGATGGTTGCTAACTACTTCATAAATACTAGTAAAGTCATCCCCTACAGTGGACTACACAAAATAAAATATGATAAATAAAATACATGTTAACTTAATATAACGTAAAAGTTCCTATACCTAAGTGTGGTGTCCCCACTATTGCTGTTTCTAAGAGTGGTACCCCTCTATTACCGTTTCTAAGAGTGGTGCCCCTCTAAATATCTTAGGATCCTACAAGTATGTACATCAGTGTGGTAAGTGTGTGTGTATATATATATATATATATATACAGACACAAGCATGTCTGCTTGTGTCTGCATGTGTGGATGGATATGTGCGTGTGTGCGAGTGTATACCTGTCCTTTTTTTCCCCCTAAGGTAAGTCTTTCCGCTCCCGGGATTGGAATGACTCCTTACCCTCTCCCTTAAAACCCACTTCCTTTCGTCTTCCCCTCTCCTTCCCTCTTTCCTGATGAGGCAACAGTTTGTTGCGAAAGCTTGTATTTTGTGTGTATGTTTGTGTTTGTTTGTGTGTCTATCGACCTGCCAGCGCTTTTGTTCGGTAAGTCACCTCATCTTTGTTTTTATATATATATATTTCAAGTCAATCATGTTCCTATAAAGTTTGTGTAGTTCATCTCCTTCTTTTCATGAGTATCAAGCAATATAAATAAATGTTTTACTTAATAAATAAATCTTCTTAGATAATTGCTGCTGCGTTCCATGCTGTATATCCATTCTGTATTTACCTTGTGGTACCTGTAAAATTCTATTCATAAATAAATATGTGTGTATGTCTCTCCATACTGTCAGATAATCACGAATTATATAATGTCAAATATTTCATCAACATGTATAAATTTTTCTAAGGAAGGGATGAGAGTATGAACCGCAACAGAGGACTGACATTTTGTTTTCTCCTTATTCTCCTTTCTATTAAATGGCGCATTAGTTCAGTACAGTAGATGAGCTTTAATTATGTCATTAGATGACTACTAAATATGTTCTCTTAAATAATTCTTCCAATCTGAAGTGTCAAGCCTACATAACTCCAAAAATTTCATTACAAGTTCCCATTAGATTAGTGTTAAAGTGTTATAGATTTAAATCTTCTGGTATATTTCCAACAGTGGCTGCTGTAAATAATTCTTTCCACATATATCTATACTTTCACCTTTAGTTATAAGAATATATAAGACACCACATAAGTTATTATCTCAGGCATACCAATCTTTCAATAAATAATATTCTTTCCACTACTTTCATTCTGTATTCCATGAGTACATGTGATATAGCGTTCAAATCTAGTTTCTCTCCTCTCAACATATTCTCAGTTACTCACAACATTCTCACCTATCCATTATTCATTCTTCGCAAAATAACATATACTTATTCCTCAGCATTATATATATATATTCCTCTTATTCATCACCACTTACTTTTTACTTCAACAACAACAACAATAATAATAATAATAATAATAATAATAATAATAATAACAATAATAATAATACCATTTTCTCATCTTATACACCATTTACCTCTCTCCGTATTACTATTTGTCCTCTTATTAAACTAAAATTACATTCACTCATCTCATTCAGTCACTCACATCACTCATATCAACATTACTATTATCACATGCCTCCTAAAGAAAATAATTCTGTTTCGTTCTATGCCTCCTCTAATGTGTATATGCCTCCTCTAATGTGTATATGCCTCAGTAGCAACTCCTCTTATAACCAAATATCTTATTAGCTATTGGATGGTTCACATTACTTTCTAGACTTACCTGCATTCATTAGATTGTAAGTATCTGTATAACTTAAATGTAGGCTCATCATAACTGTATATCATATTAATTATCTTCTCCTCAGTAGCTAACATTTTACTGTATGTATTTTTTCAAATGTCTGTGTGGATGTAGACCTCTGGGTTTATGTGTTAATGGATATTCTAAAGAATAACAGCCAGGGTGTGGAATATTTGCAATTCGGTATGGTCCAGAGTATAAGATCTGCCATTTCCTGTTTAAATGTTTCAGTTTTGTGGGTTTAGGATGTGTTCTTAGTAAAACTAACTCATCAACTTGAAATGTTTGGGCTTTCCTGACACCTCTGTCATATTTCTGCTTTCTTTCCTTAGCTTTGTCACATAATGTTGTGTAAGCTTGTCTTACCTTTTCTTCTAAACTAACATGATTTGTTGTTGCTGTAAATTTAGGTAGAGGGTCTGTCCATTCATTTCTTTCTGTTTTATCCACAATTAATTCAGTTGGTGTGTATCCAGTAGAAATGTGAGTTAAATTGTTCACTATTTGTTCAAATGGTGCTAGGTATTCTACCCATTTTGTGTGTTTCTCTGGTGTGTGTGTGTTCTCACAAACTGTCCAAATTCTCGAAATGTTCTTTCTACTGGGTTTCCTGCTGCGTGAAATCTTGAAATTAAAATATGTTTAACATTCTGTTCTTCAATAAATGTCTTCCATTTTAAACTGGTAAAATATGCTGCTTTATCTGTGATCATAACTTCAGGTTTTCCTATTCTTACAAAATAATCTGTTAATAGACGTCTGGTAATAGCAGTGGTAGAAACTGAACATAAAGCATATAATTTTAAATATTTTGTGAAAACATCTAACAAAGCAAGGATGTATTTCATTCCTCCACGTGCTTGTGGATAGGGTCCTGCAATATCTAAAGAAATTAGCTGTAATGGCCTCTTAGGTGTGATTGGGTGCAATTCATTCATGCTTGTGCGATTAGAATATTTGGCTTTCTGACATATGATGCATTTCCTAATATTACTCAATACTCTTCGCCTTAAATTTGGAAAATAGCAATATTGTATAATCTTATCTGTACATTTGGTTACACCATAGTGTCCCCAAGTTCTGTGTGTAAATAAAATAAAATCATTAACATGAGCTTCAGGTAAGCAAACACACCAATGCTGTGATTCAGGGTTTCGTTGGTGAAATAATACTTCTTTGTGTAACGTGTAATATTTTTCAAGAGGTGGGTCTGTTCCTGCACGTAATTTATTCTTTATCTGGATCCACCTGGGATCATTGTCCTGCAATATGGCTAACTTCCTGCACATGTTTTTGTAGTAAGGTGCAAATGTACCATCATACATGAGTAAAATTTTAAAATCTGATGTTTGTTCTGTCACATCTGAAAATTCTTGTAGGCCTTGTGGCAAACGAGATAGAGCATCGGCTATAATGTTGGATTCTCCTTTTATATATATAATATCAAAATCATATTCTTGTAGTGATGCACACCAGCGTGCAAGACGTGGATGTAATAACTTGCATGATAGCAGGAAAGAAAGAGCTTGATGATCAGTATAAAGCTTAGTACGTTTTCCCCATAGAAAGTAGCGAAACTTGCGAAACGCCCATACTATGGCAAGTGTTTCGCGCTCAGTCACTGAATATGACTTTTCGCATTCAGTGAGCGTGCGGCTAGCAAAACTTATAGGTTTGATAACTGTTTGTTCATCTTCTACATGAATTTGGAATAAAAATGCTCCGAGCTCATAGGAACTTGCATCTGTTACTAGGCAAAAGTCTGACGTCATGTCAGGATGACATAACAACGGTGCATTAACTAAAGCATTCTTAATCGCTTCAAAATCTGTCTGACAGAACTCTGTCCATTTCCAAATATTATTTCTTTTGAGTAAAGATAGAAGATGTGGACTGTTAAGAAGGTGGTAGGGTACAAATTTCCTGAAGAATGAAGATAGACCAAGAAAGGCTTTGAGTTGTTTACGATTCTGTGGGGATGGAAAATTCTTTATTGCATCAATTTTTCTTGAGTCTGGATAAATGCCTTCAGTTGATATGATGTGACCAAGGAATTTGATTTCTCTCCTCCCTAATTTCGTCTTTGATAAATTGATAGTGACACCTGCGTCACAAAATTTAGTCAAAAGTTGCTTCAAAAGATTTACGTGTTCTTCCCAAGTAGTGGTTGCAATGACAATGTCGTCAACATAAGCTGTGATTTGCGATAACAATTGTGGTCCAAGAACAGCATCTAAGGCTTCAATAAATACTCCAGCACTCACTCGTAGACCAAAGGGTAGAACACAAAATTGATAACTACGTCCCTCACATAGAAATGCAGTGTATTTACGACTGTTTTTATGGAGGTTCACCTGCCAAAATGATGAGCGGAGGTCGATATTGGTTAAATACTGTACATTATGAAATTTTAAAAGTTGTTCTTCCAAATTAATAGGTCGTGTGTTGATTGGAATTATAACTTTGTTAATTTCTCGTGCGTCCAGCACTAACCTTACACTACCATCCTCTTTATTAACTGCTAGTATCGGACTGCAATATGGTGAATGTGACCTTTCAATGATACCCCAAGCTTGCATTTTTTAAATCTCTTTCAAAACTGCGGGTTTCTTTGACCAAGGAATATTATAATATGTTCTACAGTATGTTTTGTGTGGTTTAACATCCATCTAATAAGTATAGCCTCTAATAATTCCAGGTTTTTCCACAAATACCTCAGCAAATTGCTGCAAAACTTCAAGTAATTCAAGTTGTTGTTCCTTCGTCAGATATTCAGATTCTGTGCATTTCTCATATAAATCATTAGGTTTAATTCCCTGAGATACAGCTTCATTAAAAGTTAAATCACATATGTTTATTGCTGGTGGAGACACAAAATGTAACTGTTCAAATTTACCTTGTTTACTGTTTAAGTTTTTACCCTGTGTTAACTCTATTGTCAGTTGTTGTTGGTTTACGGTTAAATGACATTTCCCTTCTCCTAAATCTATGATTGCTTGATATTCATTCAAAAAGTCAATTCCTAATATGCAATGCATAACTAATTTGTCTACTACCAGAAAACTGTAATTGAGTGGTATATTTGAAAATGTGAAGTTAATTAGCACTTGAAATTTCACATTCTTTGATTTGTTACCGGTGGCACTTATAATGTGACAATTCTGTACTGGCAATGTTTGTATGTTCATTATTTGTTTGAGTTCATTATATAAGGACATTGAAATGACACTTGCTGCTGCTCCTGTATCCAACATTACTTCCACTTCATAACTACCAATCATAACTCGTGTTATAGCCTGAATAATCTTCTTTGTTTTACTGGTACTATTAAAATCTACATCCTGATATAATTATTTTTCTATTTTCTTACTGTCATCATATCGGAGAAAACAAATCGTCGGTTCCGTTGCGCTCTGCTCCCTATTGACCATAACTCGAGCGCTTAGCTCGGTCGCCGTTCGTTTTCCGGCAAATTCGGTTGTTGCTGCGGGTTGGGTTCATTGCCCAACTCAATAATATTTACATTTCTGTCACGCGTCACCCAAGTATCAGCTGTTTGGTTGTTGACATTACCCCGCATCGCATCGGGTGTTCCGTTAGGTACAAATTGAGGGTTGCTGTATTGCATGTGTCGTGGCGGTTGTCCATTGTGATTTCCCCATACATTATTTCGCCCATGACTGTAACTGGTATTGTCATTACTGTTATTCCTGCAATACATGTTTGGATGTTGTTGGATGTTGTTTCTCTGAAAATATCCTGGATGGTACCTGTTATCCTCTCTTCTTTGATCTCTATAATTTCGGTTCCTTCTTCTGTTGTTGTTATTTTGAATATAACTGTTATTGTTCTGATTGTAATTACTGTTCGGATAACCATTATGGTAATAATTACTGTTTCCTTGCCAATGCTGCGAGTTGTTTCTCCTAATATTGAATGGATTTGTCCCACTGTAGTGTGAATTGTTTCTTTGAGTGTTTTGTTGTGGTGTCGGAGGCGGATTCCAATAGCCTCTGTCATTTCTGTTGTGCGTACGCAAATTGCTTGGATGGATTGGATACAATTGATTGAAATTCCTGATCTCATCTCTGTAAACAACATCTATCTCATCAACATAACTGAAAAAATTCTTTATGTTGTCCTCGGACACTCCTATTAATTTATCACGGTAAGGAAATGGTAAGTGGCTTTTAAGTGTTCTAATTACATCTGGTAAATCTGCTGGTTTTGTCCAATATAATGTTTTGTCTAGGTAGCGTTCAAAGTATTGTCGTAAAGTCTCTTTCTTCGGGTTGTAAATTTCTGGATTGTATACTTCTCGTTTTAAACTTTGCTGTTCTGTGATCGACCAGAATTCCTCAAGAAATGCTTGTTCAAACTGTTCAAATGTTAAACATCGTCTTTTAATTGCTGCTCCCCACTTAGCTGCTCTTCCATGTAACAAATTTGTAACATATCGAATTTTGTCGGCTTCTAACCAATGTCTCGGGAAAATACCATCGAAAGAGCGGATGAAAACAATCGTATGCACTTTGTCTTTCTCCTCACATGAAAATGTCTGAAAGTATCCATGTCGTACTAATGTTTCATCAGCTACTCCCGATGGTATTATGGGTCCTGTATTTTGTGTCAAACTGTGCATAGTATGTGGTGATGTCTGATAGTAATTTTGATCTTGTGGTAGCATTGAAAATGGTTCATTGGGATTTGTGTCACTCATTGGTAATTCTATTTTCGGCTGTGTGCTGGGTCTAGCATTATTATGATTCTCATTTATGTTTTGGTTGTCTGTTATGGGTTTTGGTATCACTGACGAACTTGGTATTACATTCTCTTTAAGTTTACGTATCTCTTTCTGAATATTATCTGTTTCTCCCTTTACTTGTTCCTTTGTCTTATCTAAAATGATCTGTGTCATTGTCTCAAACTTCTCATCTAAATAATCATCACATAATTTGCATTCATGTACAAGTTTTTCTGCTAGAGTTGTGTCATTCTTTAAAGATGTTACATCTGCTCTGTCTTCAAGCTTTTCTAACTTTTCCTGTAAGGATTTCTGCTCCAATGTTACATCATTTAATCTGTCTGAAAGGTTTGTAATCGTCAGGTCTAAGTGTTCTTGGTTTGTTTTTACGGAATTGTGTGACTGTTGTAATTCGTCAACTTGGGTACTGGTTTTCTGTTGTTAAAAAACTACTGTTAACAATTTCTCATTACATCGTTGTAAGTCAGTTTTTGTCTCGTCACTGAATTCCAGAAATACCTTTTCTTGTCTCGTAACCTTCTCTGATAAGTCAGTAAATTTCCTTCCAAGACTACTGGTGGTTTCTGTCAAGTCAGCAATTTGTCTTGATTGTTTTTCAAAATTTTGTTTTATGTCCCGTGTCAGTTCATCGAATTTAGTGTCAAATTTCCCAATGTCACGTTTTAAATTTTCATTTTTCTCGTCTAAAGCGTCAAATCTTTTGTCAAATTTTCTGTTTTGGTCACCAAGTAACTTCAGAATCTGGTTGAGCATGTCAGAATCCTGTGTCTTAGTTTCGTCATTTTTTCGTGTCTGATTGATGTCTGGTTCTGAAGTTGACGTTGTCAATGTCACGTGGTACTCACTCTCCATTCGCCTGTATATCTGTTTAAATATAGGGGTTGTTGTCTTAATCGATCCGGTAAAATTATGTCTTGAACATCCTCCCTATTAAGTTCAATATTCATTTGACTGTCGGACATGTTTTGCAATGTGTCACTTTCACTAAGCTCGTCCGCGGAAACAATTTCTACGCGTCTAGCGTCCATCTTGCGATTTTCATAATTAATTGCAAATAAAATTTTCCAATGGTAAAAAAATTTTTTTTAAATATGATATGTTGAAATCTGAAATTTCTCTTATGGAAATGGATATTTCTATATGATTTCTAATTAGAAATTGAATTATTAAACTGGTACTGAAATTTCCCTCTCACAAATAAATGACTGTGAATATGCTCTTCGCTTACCATTTCCAATAATAGTAGTAAATCAATTTTAACTACAATTTGAAAAAATAATTTCGAAATAAATGGATCGGAATAAAGGAAGTACAGATGGCTGTTTGAAACTGGAAAAAATGTAAATTTCTGTACTCACCAATTTTTTTTCAGTCTTATGTTGCAAATGTAGCGTCAAATATAGTTTTCAATCCAAAATTTTTCTTTCGCGTCCATGCTAATTATTTTATGGAACGTTATCCTTTTCCCTTTTTTTTAGCAAATAAATTTCCTCAGCATGAAAATGAAAATTAACACAAATTAATAACAGGGAAAACAATATTGTTGTAAATTTCATGCACGTAACATTACAATTGAAATGAATGAGACTTAGTCCAGATTCATTTTCTGATGCTATTAAGTGGTTAAAATTAGATAAAATGTCCAAAATTTATAATAACTGCACTTGTATCAATCCAAACTGCACTTGTATCAAATCCGAAGATTGCAAGTCCTGTCACCAGGACACCAATTGTAGTGTTACCTTTTATTATCTTCTCCTCATTAGCTATTGAAGCAACATCGCTTTGTTACGTAATTTTAATTTTCACCAAAAGGCACATTCAACACATAAATACACGTCTTTCTTATCAAGACAAGAGAGAGAGTCCTCCATTAGTTCTTAAAAACAAAAAAAAACTACGCAAAAGTAAAAAAAAGAACAAAGTTATTTATAAAATCGGTCGCTGGCGCAGCGCTCTTCTGCGTGCGCGATCGTAAATTATAACTTTGCGGAGGTCAAAGTACCATTACAAGGGGTCCCTTGGGATCTTCACTTCCTGGGAATCTGCCGATCTGGAACCGAATGCCAGCCAGTGGCCGAAGGAGCCGCAGGCTCCGGGTCATATAAGGCCTCGTATTTCTCCCGTCACAGAAGCTGGAGCAAGCGAGCTGTCGCAGACATAAAAAACTTCTAAGAAGGAAAACGAGAAGTCCTCGACAGAGGCGGATGAGGAGGAGGAGATGCCGGTGGCCCCCGTGCCACCGGACCCCACACATTTCTCCTCTGTATCTGAGGCACTGTTCCTGGTGACCCCTGTGGCTCCAAATCCTCCCACACACACCTCGATTTGAACCCGATGTGTATCGATAGCGTATCCTCACACGACCTGAGTCAAAACAAGGCCCCGGAGTAGACAACATTCCATTAGAACTACTGACGGCCTTGGGAGAGCCAGTCCTGACAAAACTCTACCACCTGGTGAGCAAGATGTATAGACAGGCGAAATTCCCTCAGACTTCAAGAAGAATATAATAATTCCAATCCCAAAGAAAGCAGGTGTTGACAGATGTGAAAATTAGCGAACTATCAGTTTAATAAGTCACAGCTGACTGGAACACTCTTTTTCAAATTCTGAAGGTGGCAGGGGTAAAATATAGAGAGCGAAAGGCTATTTACAATTTGTATAGAAACCAAATGGCAGTTATAAGAGAGGAGGGGCATGAAAGGGAAGCAGTGGTTGGGAAGGGAGTGAGACAGGATTGTAGCCTATCCCGGATGTTATTCAATCTGTATATAGAGCAAGAAATAAAGGAAACAAAAGAAAAGTTCGGAGTAGAAATTAAAATCCATGGAGAAGAAATAAAAACTTCGAGGTTTGCTGATGACATTGTAATTCTGTCAGAGACAGCAAAGGACCTGGAAGAGCAGTTGAATGGAGTGGACAGCATCTTGAAAGGAGAATATAAGATGAACATCAACAAAAGCAAAATGAGGATAATGGAATGTAATCGAATTAAGTCGATTGTTGTTGAGGGAATTAGATTAGGAAATAAGACGCTTGAAGTAGTAAAGGAGTTTTGGTATTTGGGGAGCAAAATAACTGATGATCGTCAAAGTAGAGAGGATAGAAAATGTAGACTGGCAATGGCAAGGAAAGCGTTTCTGAAGAAGAGAAATTTGTTAACATCGAGTATAGATTTAATGTCAGGAAGTCGTTTCTGAAAGTATTTGTATGGAGTGTAGCCCTGTATGGAAGTGAAACGTGGACGATAAATAGTTTAGACAAAAAGAGAATAGAAGTTTTCCAAATGGGGTGCTACAGAAGAATGCTGAAGATGGGTAGATCACATAACTAATGAGGAGGTATTGCATAGAATTGGGATAAGAGGAGTTTGTGGCACAACTTGACAACAAGGAGGGATCATTTGGTAGGACATGTTCTGAGGCATCAAGGGATCACCAATTTAGTATTGGAGGGCAGCGTGGAGGGTAAAAATCGTAGAGGGAGACCAAGAGATGAATACACTAAGCAGATTCAGAAGGATGTAGGTTGCAGTAGGTACTGGGAACTTGCACAGGATAGAGTAGCATGGAGAGCTGCATCAAACCAGTCTCAGGACTGAAGAGCACAGCAACAACAACAACAACAACAGATGATACCAAAGTGGCTGATGGTTTTATGTTTTACCCGTGAAAATGGTTCCTACTCCTTCCTTTGAGGTAGGGCTCATCGACCTTGTCAGTCACTTTGCGGGATCGGAGTGGTGGCCCGTCACCTGCTCTGACCCAGGGGTCCGTGCCTGCCCTTGCTCGGCGATCTGGCCTGGCTCCTGCCATTCCAATTTTTCAGTCATCTTATTCTTTGACATCTGTTGTCGGTTTACTGTTTTGTTGTTGTCATTCTCTTTCCTGAGATTTTATTGACTTGTCTGCATTGCTAGTTTTCTTCTACATCAACATTTATACTCTGCAAGCCACCCAACGGTGTGTGGCGGAGGGCACTTTACGTGCCACTGTCATTACCTCCCTTTCCTGTTCCAGTCGCGTACGGTTCTGCGGGAAGAACGACTGCCGGAAAGCCTCCGTGCGCGCTCGAATCTCTCTAATTTTACAATCGTGATCTCCTCGGGAGGTATAAGTAGGGGGAAGCAATATATTCTATACCTCATCCAGAAACGCACCCTCTCGAAACTTGGACAGCAAGTTACACTGCGATACAGAGTACCTCTCTTGCAGAGTCTGCCACTTGAGTTTGCTAAACACCTCCGTAACACTATCACGCTTACCAAATAACCCTGTGACGAAACGTGCCGCTCTTCTTTGGATCTTCTCTATCTCCTCCGTCAACCCGACCTGGTACGGATCCCACACTGATGAGCAGTACCCAAGTATAGGTCCAACGAGTGTTTTGTAAGCCACCTCCTTTGTTGATGGACTAAATTTTCTAAGGGCTCTCCCAATGAATCTCAACCTGGTACCCACCTTACCAACAATTAATTGTATATGATGTTTCCACTTCAAGTTGTTCCGCACGCATACTCTCAGATATTTTACAGAAGTAACTGCTACCAGTGTTTGTTCCGCTATCATATAATTGTACAATAAAGGATCCTTCTTTCTATGTATTCGCAATACATTACATTTGTCTCTGTTAAGGGTCAGTTGCCACTCCCAGCACCAAGTGCCTATCCGCTGCAAATCTTCCTGCAATTTTCTAATGCTGCAACTTCTCTGTATACTACAGCATCATCCGCGAAAAGCCGCATGGAACTTCCGACACTATCTACTAGGTCATTTATATATATTGTGAAAAGCAATGGTCCCACAACACTCCCCTGTGGCACACCAGAGGTTACTTTAACGTCTGTAGACGTCTCTCCATTGAGAACAACCTGCTGTGTTCTGTTTGCTAAACACTCTTCAATCCAGCCGTACAGCTGGTCTGATATTCCGTAGGCTCTTACTTTATCAGGCGACAGTGCGGAACTGTATCAAACGCCTTCCGGAGGTCAAGGAAAATGGCATCTACCTGGGAGCCTGTATCTAATATTTTCTGGGTCTCGTGAACAAATAAAGTGAGTTGGGTCTCACACGATTGCTGTTTCTGGAATCCATGTTGATTCCTGGGTTTCCAGAAATGACGATACGCGAGCAAAAAACATGCTCTAAAATTCTACAACAGATCGATGTCAGAGATACAGGCCTATAGTTTTGTGCATCTGCTCGACGACCCTTCTTGAAAACTGGGACAACCTGTGCTCTTTTCCAATCATTTGGAACCTTCCGTTCCTCTAGAGACTTGCGGTACATGGCTGTTAGGAGGGGAGCAAGTTCTTTTGCGTACTCTGTGTAATGTAGTAATGGAGGGTGAGGAAGCACTGGTCTGATGCAGAGGGTGCATCTCCCATTGCATAACATGTCCCAGGGGACTCCAGCTGCTTTCTGGGCAGAACAAATCAACAACCTTCGCCCTCTTACCCCTCTCTCACTTCAACTTGCTTCTCTCTCTCGGTTCTATCGATTCTCATTTACAGTGGGGTTCATCAGGATGTGTTTTTGTGTCATTCCTCTGTGCGCACTATTCCCAAATTGATAAAAGTGAGTCAAAGGTACCAATTACTTCAAAGTTTGATATGTCAGTGCCAGTGTTATTCAGAAATGTGATGCAATGTCCGAAGGAACAAGCACTGCGGCGACTACATCTATTATGAAATACATTAAATGCATTCGCAGTTGTGAATATGGACAACCGTCAGCTGTAGGATGGAATGACGACAATGAAGTTCGTGCCAGACCAGGACTCGAACCCGGTTTCTTGCTTATTGTGAGCAGTCTCCTTACCAGTAGCCTATCTGAGGGACTCGCGACCACAATCAAATTTCCATGTGTGTACATCCAGCACTTGGATATATAGTTCCATACAGGGGAGACATTTTAATTGAAAGTCACTCTCCCGGTGTCTGCGGATAAATATGATATTGCAGTGCCTTGTTATTCAGAATTATGATGTAATTTTCCTTGAGGTGTGCACGCGTGCTTACGTGATGTATGTAGGATTGCAGGTTGTAAACACGCAGTTGACAACATGTGGAATTTTGGGTCTGACCACGAGTTGTACTTCGATAGCCTAGTGATAAGGCAACACTCGCAATAAGCGGGTAATCCGTGTTTGTGTCCTGGTCCAGCATAAATTCTTATTGTCATCGTTCTGTTGTACGGCTGATGTTTGTCCATATTTGCAACTGCGAATACATTTAATATGCCTTGTAATTTGGCCCCTTTAACCCCATCAGTGCAATACAGTCCACCAGTCCACTTCCCTGGGACACACTTCAGGTTACTTCTACATCTATTGACAACTCGCCGTCCCAGATAACATGCTGCATCCCCCCCATCCCCCCCTCCCCTCCCCCCCCCCAAAAAAAAGGGAGAAAAAAAAGATAGCCTCAATCCAGTTATAGAAAAAAAGGGAGAAAAAAAAGATAGCCTCAATCCAGTTATAGTTTTGCGTGATACCCCATACAGTCATACTTTCAGTAATAAGTCTAGGTGTGATAATGAGGCAAATTCTTTGCAGATGTAAATAAGTACTGCATTTATGTGACTGCCTGAGTCTGTGGGTTTCAGAATTTTGTGCAAGAAAATTGCAATTTGGGTGTTATAGGGTCATTGTTTTTGAAATCTGTGCTGATCAACATGGAGGAGGACATTCTGTAAGAGATACGTCATTATGACTGAGCTCAGAATTTGTTCTAATATTCTACAACAAATGGGTATCAAGGATGTGGGGAAAGTAGTTTCATGGATCACTTCTTGTAGATGGATGTGACCTGTGTGTCAGCATACTTACATTACATCCATACTCGGCAAACCACTGTGACGGGTGTGGCAGGGACACTTCGCACTGTACCATGTTAGCATCAGAGTGCAGGGAGAATTGCCATGAGGACTGTTACTAGTCTATTGTGGTCTTCGTAATCCTAATGATCGTGATATGTGGGGTACTCCTCACCCAGTAGTGGTTCTTGAAATCTTTTAAACAGTTGCCTCCTGTGTTCAAGCTTGTGCCAGTCTGGGGTTTTAAGTATTTTTTAGACACACTTCTTGAAATAGAGTGAACCCGTGAGAATTTGTACTGCTTTTCTTTGTACAATTTTAGCCTCCTCTATGTCATATTTTGTACGGCCACATCAGTTCGACCAGTAGAAAAGTTTATCTATGTGATATCACTATTGTTTGTAATCACCTGGCTCGGGCTAAGAAATTGTAATTGTGTATGAAAATCATTGGCTAGATTTTCCAAGAAATGATGTGTCATGTACACCACACTTGCATTCGAGTATGCAAATTGTAACAATTAAGTTGGGTAATTTACTGAAGTCTTATTTTATAAACTTGTTACAAAAGCCAGTTGGTACCAGGAAATAATTTAAATAAATTGTGGTGCATTGAAAACTAGTTAATACTCGCTTATGTTGCCCTGTGATCTTATCTCAGCATAGAACAACCACATTGAATTTTTAATTCCAGATAATCCATTAATTAAAAACTAGTCACACTCATTAATTAAACATATGACTAGTTTCAGCCACAGTAGTAGGCCACCCTCAGATAATGCACCATCCGACTGATATGATGATGATGATGATGATGCTTGGAACAGCTGTGCAGGCCCCAGCTGCCAAGCAGTTTTACGTGAGAGTGGGCTACTACTAGAGGCCAAAACTGGCCATACTTTTAAGAAATGACTGTTTAGTCCAGACTGTTTTTTTTTTATACTAATTTGCTTAACTGAAAGATCGCTGTTCTCCCAGTAATGATGTCTAAAATTGAGAATCCATTATTTCTTTGCTCTACATTTTCAGAGCATTGCAGTCCTGCCTGTGTTCAGCCTGTGCTGCTGCACAGGAAAAATAGTAATAAAAACAGTCTTTTCCTCCTGAAACTACTGCTTCAACAGCTCGAGCAGGGCAAGGGCTCAAACACGCCTCTACGGCACCACGAATTTGTTTGAGTTGTCATCCTGGCAAAACTACAGTTGCTGTGTCTCGTCATCCTTATAATCACTTGACATTTCCTCAAGATTTGATAGATTCCCATCAAAGTCGGACGGTCACTCCAGCTCGTGAGGTATGTCATCTTCTGGCACTAAGTAAAACATTTTATGTAGTACCAGCTGTACCTAGCCACACGTTGCTGTGATCCAGTCTGCTTGCATGGAAAAGTAGGATATACATCTAGATCTCCTTATATCCCTCGTCTCTTCCTATTTCCACTCATCCTTCCTTTGTCTCCTCCTCCTTCCCCGCCTCTCTCTGTCTCTCTCTCCTTCTCTCTCTCTTCCCCCCCCTTTCTCTCTCTCTCTCTCTCTCTCCTTCTCTCTCTCTTCCCCCCCTTTCTCTCTCTCTCTCTCTCTCTCTCTCTCTCTCTCTCTCTCTCTCTCTCTCTCTCTCTCTCTCTCCCCCCCCCTCCCCTTCTCTCTCTCCCCCCTCTCTCTCCCCCCTTCTCTCCCTCCCTCCCACCCCCCATCTCTCCCCCTCCCCCTCTCCCCCCCTTCTCACCCTCCCTCCCACCCCCCATCTCTCCCCCTCCCCCCTCTCTCTCCCTCCCCTCTCCCCCTCCCCCTCTCACCCACTCTCTCCCTCTCCCCCTCCCCCTCCCCCTCTCACCCACTCTCTCCCTCTCCCCCTCTCCTCTCCCCCCTCTCTCTCCCTCCCCTCTCCTCTCACCCCCTCTCTCCCTCTCCCCCTCCCCTCTCCTCTCTCCCCCTCCCCTTTTTCCCTTCCCCTCTCCCCCTCCCCTCTCCCTTTCCCCCTCCCCTCTCCCCCTCCCCCTCCCCACTCCCTCTCCCCCTCCCCTCTCCGCCTCCTCTCTCCCCCTCCCCACTCCCTCTCCTCCTCCCCTCTCCGCCTCCTCTCTCCCCCTCCCCACTCCCTCTCCCCCTCCCCTCTCCGCCTCCTCTCTCCCCCTCCCCTCTCCCCCTCCCCACTCCCTCTCCCCCTCCCCTCTCCGCCTCCTCTCTCCCCCTCCCCTCTCCCTCTCCCTCTCCCCTCTCCCTCTCCCCCTCCCCTCTCCCTCTCCCCCTCCCCTCTCCCTCTCCCCCTCCTCTCTCCCCCTCCCCTCTCCCCCTCTCTCTTCACCTCCCCTCTCCCCCCTCTCTCCCCCCTCTCTCTCCCCCCTCTCTCCCCCCTCTCTCTCCCCTCTCTCTCCCCCCTCTCTCCCCCCTCTCTCCCCCCTCTCTCCCCCCTCTCTCTCCCCCCTCTCTCTCCCCCTCTCTCTCCCCCTCTCTCTCCCCCTCTCTCTCCCCCTCTCTCTCCCCCTCTCTCTCCCCCTCTCTCTCCCCCTCTCTCTCCCCCTCTCTCTCCCCCCTCTCCCCGTGGTGGGTAACCAGGCCTCAACCTCCGCTAATTTCAAGTTGCCGCCCCTCGTACCTCAGCTGTCATTTGACAGCCTCTTTGCCTCTGAACTTCCGCCCAACCTCTTTGCATTTACACATGTCTGCCTGTGTCTGTATATGTGCGGATGGATATGTGTGTGTGTGCGCGAGGGTATACCTGTCCTTTTTCAAACCTAAGGTAAGTCTTTCCGCTCCTGGGATTGGAATGACTCCTTACCCTCTCCCTTAAATCCCACATCCTTTTGTCTTTCCCTCTCGTTCCCACCTTCCAGATGAAGCAACCTTAGGTTGCAAAACCTTGAAATTTGTGTGTGTTTGTGTTTTTTATTGTGTCTATCAACATACCAGGACTTTCTCGTTTGGTAAGTTAAAGCAGTTTTTTATATACAGGGTGTTTCAAAAGTGACCGGTATATTTGAAACGGCAATAAAAACTAAACGAGCAGCGATAGAAATACACCGTTTGTTGCAATATGCTTGGGACAACAGTACATTTTCAGGCAGACAAACTTTCGAAATTACAGTAGTTACAATTTTCAACAACAGATGGCACTGCGGTCTAGGAAACTCTATAGTACGATATTTTCCACATATCCACCATGCGTAGCAATAATATGGCGTAGTCTCTGAATGAAATTACCCGAAACCTTTGACAACGTGTCTGGCGGAATGGCTTCACATGCAGATGAGATGTACTGCTTCAGCTGTTCAATTGTTTCTGGATTCTGGCGGTACACCTGGTCTTTCAACTGTCCCCACAGAAAGAAGTCACAGGGGTTCGTGTCTGGCGAATAGGGAGGCCAATCCACGCCGCCTCCTGTATGTTTCGGATAGCCCAAAGCAATCACACGATCATCGAAATATTCATTCAGGAAATTAAAGACGTCGGCCATGCGATGTGGCCGGGCACCATCTTGCATAAACCACGAGGTGTTCGCAGTGTCGTCTAAGGCAGTTTGTACCGCCACAAATTCACGAAGAATGTCCAGATAGCGTGATGCAGTAATCATTTCGGATCTGAAAAATGGGCCAATGATTCCTTTGGAAGAAATGGTGGCCCAGACCAGTACTTTTTGAGGATGCAGGGATGATGGGACTGCAACATGGGGCTTTTCGGTTCCCCATATGTGCCAGTTCTGTTTATTGACGAAGCCATCCAGGTAAAAATAAGCTTCGTCAGTAAACCAAATGCTGCCCACATTCATATCGCCGTCATCAATCCTGTGCACTATATCGTTAGCGAATGTCTCTCGTGCAGCAATGGTAGCGGCGCTGAGGGGTTGCCGCGTTTGAATTTTGTATGGATAGAGGTGTAAACTCTGGCGCATGAGACGATACGTGGACGTTGGCGTCGTTTGGACCGCAGCTGCAACACGGCGAACGGAAACCCGAGGCCGCTGTTGGATCACCTGCTGCACTAGCTGCGCGTTGCCCTCTGTGGTTGCCGTACGCGGTCGCCCTACCTTTCCAGCACGTTCATCCGTCACGTTCCCAGTCCGTTGAAATTTTTCAAACAGATCCTTTATTGTATTGCTTTTCGGTCCTTTGGTTACATTAAACCTCCGTTGAAAACTTCGTCTTGTTGCAACAACACTGTGTTCTAGGCGGTGGAATTCCAACACCAGTAAAATCCTCTGTTCTATGGAATAAACCATGTTGTCTACAGCACACTTGCACGTTGTGAACAGCACGCGCTTACAGCAGAAAGACGACGTACAGAATGGCGCACCCACAGACTGAGTTGTCTTCGATATCTTTCACATCACTTGCAGCGCCATCTGTTGTTGAAAATTGTAACTACTGTAATTTCCAAAGTTTGTCCGCCTGAAAATGTACTGTTGTCCCAAGCATATTGCAACAAACGGTGTATTTCTATCGCTGCTCGTTTAGTTTTTATTGCCGTTTCAAATATACTAGTCATTTTTGAAACACCCTGTATATTTTTCCCACGTGGAATGTTTCCCTCTATTATATTGAATACAACCAGAGTTTACTCATTGCTCCACCTCACCTATATTCACAATAATGGAGATGTCAGCCTGACTAGAAGCCTTTGTAACACTGCCCGTGTCTCTAGTTGCAGTCTACAACCCCACATGTTTCCAATGTTTGCAGCCAAACCGGGTGACAGCAGAGGATCTGGACAAGCAGTTCTTCCGGCAGGTGTCTGTAGGTGTCCACAGCCGCGGTCCTGCAAAGCTGGGGGCTCAGCCGGCAGGGGGCGGGGCCGGAGGTTCGGGGTAAGTGGTGTGTGTGTGTGTGTGTGTGTGTGTGTGTGTGTGTGTGTGTGTCCGTACATTTGGTACACATATGACCTTCTTTGTATATTTGGCATCTTACCAGACATTTGTACAGTCATCTGCACACATTTTCTTGAATCAGTGTAAAATGGTGTGCGAAACTTACGGATGGAAGTAACTGCCACAGAGCAATGCTATTTGGCAGCAACACAACATGTGAAACTTGGACTATACATAGAAAGAACTGCTACAGTATAGTACAAAAAGCAACAGAGAAACAGACAATGTGGCAAACAGAAATGATGCTTTATTTAGAGACAATAATTACACTGAAGTCATCACGATCTATGCTTGTTGCTTGGAAGTATAAAAAAAGTGACACATTTTTTCCTTCGTCAACTGCTGTAGTATATCGAGAAGTTGTAACAATGGGAAATTGTACTGAAATGCAAGAGGATCTGCAGGGAATGGAAATTGAATCTCAATGTAGACGAGTGTAATGTGCTGGGAATACATAGAAAGATAGAGCCTTTATCATTTAGCTACAAAATAGCAGGTCAGCAACTGGAAGCAGTTAATTCCATAAATTATCTGGGAGTACGCATTAGGAGTGATTTAAAATGGAAAGATCATATAAAGTTGATCGTCGGTAAAGCAGATGCCAGACTGAGATTCGTTGGAAGAATCCTAAGGAAATACAATCCAAAAACGAAGGAAGTAGGTTACAGTACACTTGTTAGCCCACTGCTCGGCAGTGTGGTATCCGTACCAGATAGAGTTGATAGAAGAGGTACAGAAGATCCAACGGAGAGCAGCGCGCTTGGTTACAGGATCATTTAGTAATCGCAAAAGCGTTACGGAGATGATAGATAAACTCCAGTGGAAGACTCTGCAGGAGAGACGCTCAGTAGCTCGGTACGGGCTTTTGTCGAAGTTTCGAGAACATACCTGCACCGAGGAGTCGAGGAGTATATTGCTCCCACCTAAGTATATCTTGGGAAGAGACCATGAGGATAAAATCAGAGACATTAGAGCCCACACAGAGGCATACCGACAATCCTTCTTTCCACGAACAATACAAGACCGGAATAGAAGGGAGAACCGATAGAGGTACTCGAGGCACCCTCCGCCACACACTGTCAGGTGGCTTTCGGAGCATGGATGTAGATGTAGATGGTCTACAAACGGGCATTGGCCTTGGCCCGAGTGCAGGAGTTTTTGCTTATGGCAGTCTTTCCTCCTATTCCTTGCGATGTCTTGATGTGGCGTGCCTTTTTGATGTGTCTTTGCATGGTCCAGTTTTTAGTCATGGCTGCTAAAATGCAGGCATGCTAGTGGTGGACTTTGTGGTTTTGCCCCCTCGCGAGACGTTGTGCAGTGCTGTCTCTAACTCTGCTGACAGCTTCCTCTTGCTGTCACGAACCTCCTTCCTCGGCCGCACGACTGCGTCTTCCGGGATGTAAACCCAGTCGCATGGTGTGAAGAAGGGGTTCGCGTAAATGGTGTGCAGGTCCTTCTCTGTAGTTAACTCGAGTGTGATTGCCCGATGTCCACCACCTAGCTCGTACGGCCTGTGCGGGAGTGACGGCTTCCGTTCCCCTTCGACCTGTGCGAAGAGATACGGGTTCTTGCGGGTGTCGTAGCGCCCGTACTGCAGCGTGGTGGCTACCTTCTTTAGCACCTTCGGCATGTCGGTGCTGTCCGGGAATGGGATTACGTCAGTACATAGTTCCCCAGCCTCTTCTTGTTCCCCTGATGTTTTCCCTCCCTGTCAGGAGTTGGGGAAGGGGAGGACGGTGCCACGTCTGTGGGCGTATCCCCCGTTTCCTGTATTGCTACAGGTTCCAGGGCGGCGTCCGTTTGAGTACCCGTGTCCTTTTGCGGCAGAAAGTCTGCCTGCGTGGTGATGTGCACCCCCCACTGCGGGTGCGGGAGCGGGCACCTTCTTCTCTTAGTCAGGTTTAAGTAGTTCTAACTTCTAGGGGACTGATGACCTCCGATGTTAAGTCCTATAGTGCTCAGAGCCATTTGAACCATTTGAGGTTCGTTGGCAGAACCTGCTGCATGCTCATTTCCCCATGTATCAGTACTCATCTTTGAATGATTCTTTTTTCTTTTTAAAAATCTGCTGGCACGTTCCTCTTGGGGGAATTCGGCCACTTGTTTTGTGGCAACAATCCTGTTCGTGTCCAATTGTATGGCATTTCTTACAGAAGGAAGCCCAGCAGTTCTTAGCTGTATGGTTGGGCTTCCCCCCTCTTTGGCAGTTTGTGTAATTAATGGACACATGTTGCACTTCGCTGGTGCGTGTGGGGGTTGATACAGTTCTTCCAGCTTCCTCATGCGGTAGATCAAATCTGAAACTTCCTGGCAGAACAAATCTGACTGCTTCGTGCAAGGAGGTGGGGGAGGCTACCTTTATCTCACTCCATATACGTAGATTGATTCCACATGTGAATACGTCGATTGGTCTCGATTCGGCTTCATCATTGAACACTTCGTTGTATGTATTGTCTCTTCCTAGGGTGTACGTGCGACAAGATATTGCCATAATTCTGTCTGCAAATGCTTCAAAGTCTTCTGCACTTTTCTGTCTAAGGGTAGACAACTGATTATGATAACAGCTAACCCCGTGCTCATCAGAGCAGCACTCTGTTAACCCCTTTGTCAAGAACTCAAAAGTAGGTGCTTCCCACAATCCGTCTACTGGCTCAAGATAAGTTTACGCATTGCCCAAAGATTCAGCTTGGTGACATTTAACAAAAAATGGTCGGCCATGTGCATGCACGTCCCACTTCCCTGACGATTTGCAAAAATGTTGTTAAATATTCACCTGACTTTGCAGCAAACGAAGGTATAAAAGTTACCGCTGGAAGCATACTGGCTATACCTGGTACTAGTTTTCCACGTTAAACCTGAAATGGCGTGGAGTTGCAGCATTTTTGGTGGCTCTGGCTTCATGTTTACAAGTTAAGCCGCTCCTGTCGCTCTATTTTTTCAAGTTACAGGGTGCTTATCTGCTGTTGCAGTGAAGTAACGTGTCAGGCTCGTCTGAGGCCACAGTTGCAGCATCGGGAGCCAACTTTATCGTCTTTGCCGGTCGGTGAGGATGTAAATTGGGCACAGTTACTAAACTGGGACTGAGACCGAACAGTTGTACATGAAAGGGGTCTCACTTTATTCTGTTGTTGTTGTTGTGGTCTTCAGTCCTGAGACTGGTTTGATGCAGCTCTCCATGCTACTCTATCCTGTGCAAGCTTCATCATCTCCCAGTACCTACTGCAACCTACATCCTTCTGAATCTGCTTAGTGTATTCATCTCTTGGTCTCCCTCTACGATTTTTACCCTCCACGCTGCCCTCCAATACTAAATTTGTGATCCCCTGATGCCTCAGAACATGCCCTACCAACTGATCCCTTCTTCTAGTCAAGTTCTGCCACAAACTCCTCTCCTCCCCAATTCTAGTCAATACCTCCTCATTAGTGATGTGATCTACCCATCTAATCTTCAGCATTCTTCTGTAGCACCACATTTCGAAAGCTTCTATTCTCTTCTTGTCTAAAATATTTATCGTCCACGTTTCACTTCCATACGTGGCTACACTCCATACAAATACTTTCAGAAACGACTTCCTGACATTTAAATCTATACGCGATGTTAACAAATTTCTCTTCTGCAGAAACACTTTCCTTGTCATTGCCAGTCTACATTTTATATCTTCTCTACTTCGACCATTGTCAGTTATCTGCTTGTTTCAGGCACTTTATTCTAGGCCAGGTGTCTCTAAACTTTTTAGTCCATGGGCCACATTGACTCTTCCACGAAGTCATAAGGGCCAAGATCTACCTAGTAGGATTAAAGCACCCTAGCACTCCACGATCACTGTAATGTAAGGCTAAAGGAAAGATGAAATCGCAAAAATCTAAGGTTGTGGGAATAGCTGACATTGAAACGAACTACGATATTTATTTAATTACATGATTTTGATTGGTGGACGTACCTGGCGAGTTTCACCGACAAAAAGGTATGTCACTGCACATTCTTCAGGAAAGCGTCCTACAAAGTTAACGAAATCTCAAAATCATTGTCAGAAACACTATTACTGCAAGACGTAGAGGCAGAGAATGTCAACGCATTTTTATTTCAAGCGGTACAACAATAAGTTTAGTTATGTAATCTTGTAGCGAGTAGCAGAGCCAGAGCATATATTTGATAGTTCTGTTGCATGACTGTGTCCGACAATGTCGCGGTGTATCGGTTGCGATAGGCATCGAAACTCAATTGTTGGCAATATAGGTACCACTTCAAATATCTGGCGGGCCGGATACCGGGGATGTCCAGCCAGATAACGCGGACCAATTTGCCGGCCCCCTCGGGGAGCGGTTTCGGCCCGCGGGCCGTAGTTTGGAGACCCCTGTTCTAGGCGACAAAAAGATCCCTCAGTGTAAGTTCACTGGAGTTGTTAACTAGAAGATGACATTGAGCAACACTTAACATCACACGGAGGAGGCGGAGGCGGCGGCGGCAGCAGCGGCAGCGGCAGTCACAAGGGCATCAGCAGTCTCAGGAGCGATGCACTGGCAGCAGCAGCGTAGGCAGTGGTGGCATTCGACGTGGCCTGTGGTGGCTCACTGCACCTCTGCTCGTTTCAGGCACCAAAGGCGTGCATCTGATAGCACCCTCGGTGGCACTACTTAACCGTCTCGACTGATTGCTGCGGCAGGTCCACTCGGCACACAAATTAGTGTGCGAAAGCGCCAGGCCCGCTTCTGGCACAGGCAGACACGTAACCCACGGATATGCACTGCCGGGCACGTATGTGTCTACCGGCTAATGTTACTAGACGAGAAAAGGTCGGGTAGACCTAACGGTGGTGATCCCACTTCAGGGCACCACCTGTACCTGTCAAAATGGGTTAAGGAGTGTAAGTGGGCATCCAGGGCTGATCCTGTTCACTCTAGAATGTGTAATGAAAAACAGAATTGCTGAAAAATGGAGATTTATTCTCCTTCACCTATTCTACAGGATACATTTGGTCTATCGTCTGCTTGGCATGCTGAGGGAACCGCACATAGTGGAGGGGAGCATTTCAACCTCGACGGGAAGACCAGGTAGACACGTTCGTAGGGTAGGATGCTGGTAGATGAGAGAGCAGTTCGCTACTGCAGCCACTGTCTCGCCGGCCGACCCGCACGCCCCATGTGACCGATCTGTGCTCTTCCACTGGTTGGCTTTGAACCTTCTGAAAGCGTTACTTGCTCGGCAGGCCCGTGGATAACGTCCCTAGCTCAGCGGAACTCAGCGTGGAATCCATCCCTGGTGCTGCGGAGCTGCTTATTTAACATAATTCACACCATTGAGGCACAGTGGTAGTTGTAAGAAAAATATTGCAAAATTTGGAAAATAAAATAATGCTCTTTTTACCTGCAAGGGCGGTGGAGATGCTCTTGCAGCATTTTCGATGGGAAGTGTACGATCACGCACAATACAGCCTGTAATAGGCTCCTTCTGAGTTTCGTCTCTGCTCACATGAACCACTAGCTATGAAGACAACATTTTGGCATAGACAACAAACTGTAGACCAATGAAGAGAATTGCTGGAAAGAAATATGAGGTATTGGAAAGTAGCTATGATGCTACAATGGATGTCTAAATTGGAGAGCCGACTATGTAGGTAAGTAGCTGGAAGTTGTAGCTAATTGTTGCAAAGAAAACATTTTTTATTTTCACAGTATTTTCCATTTCGCGGCTGATCAGAACTTACTTTCCAAATACCCCTCGTATTTCAGGATGCAGTTTAAATATCTCAGTGAAACAATTTCTTACAAAAGCAATTATTAAACGCTCAAGTTCTTCCTTGTAGTACTTTGGCTCACAGATTGTTATAACCTGCTCCGCCAATGATTTAATCTCTCTTTTTTTCTGTAGGGATATGAGTAAACAGTGTGGCCTGCTTAGCTTATTTTAATTTTAAACTAGTATCAGAGTCTTTACAACTTCTGATTTATGTTCCCAGCATTAGAAGACACAACATTAAACAGAAAAATGTGTCTTAGACCATGGCTCTAGTCCATAACACAAAAAACCGTGGAGGTCTTCTGCTGCCTGTCACATATTTTATTTTGATGATTAGATTGTCATAGAGTTTTATGACTGGATATTTCATCCCTTTCTATGCAAAACCAAGAATCATTAAAGGGTAATCCATATCACTTTTCCTTCTAGTGATGTACTTGTAAATATCTCTGTTACTCTCAGACACATATCATTGACAACACATTTCATTTGTGATTAAATCAGGTTACGGTTAGTATTCCCAGCTGCTTAAAGAGATATCTGTGAGTTATATGTATGTGATTGCCACACATAATTCTGACTAGTTTCTTGTGTGCAATGAGTATTTTTTGCCTAAGTGAGGAAGTTACTTGAGAATATTATCCCACAACACTTCAGTCAATGAAAATATGCAAAATATGTTACCTTACAGACTGACAGATTTATGGAAAGTTGAGTTGCAGACAGGAACAACAAAAAGGCTGTCAAACAAGTAAGCTTTAAGCCAAAGAGGCCATCATTGGAATTAGACAACGTACACACACATAGATTCACATACACTCACACAAACGCAACTGACACACACGCACGACCAGTCTCTGGTTGCTGAGGTGGCCTAGGCAGCCGGAGACTGTGGTACTGTACACACTGTATGTACGAGTTCTGTGTGTGTGTTTTTTGATCTTGAGATGAAAATAGCCAAACCTAAAAGTTTTAACAGGTTAACTACACAACTCTGCTAAACTTGAAGACAAGATGGATAAAGTAACACAGCGCAATAACAACTTAGTGGAAACGAACAGAAGTGTGGGATCATTTTTCCAGAAGTCTCGCAGTTGTGCATCCGAGTTAAATGTCACATCGCGTGAGGTCACCATGACCATAGCGCCAAATGGGGCCAGCTTCACAATGTGAGGCAGTCGGAGGAATGGGAAAAGACAGTGTGTGAGCAGTTACGGTGCAATGTGGCAGTGTTCTTCGAAACACTGTAGCCAGGAGACAACAATCGGATGACTTAGTATGGGGAAGAATTATCACGAAACTGGATGGAGGACAGTGTTGCCCAGGGAGCACAACAGCCGTTTTTCCCGTCCACAGGGGAGCTTTCCAAACCGCGGAACCGCAGGCACTACTGCACGAAGGAGAGGAAACGGTCGACCACAGTCGACTACGGCAGCAGATAACCACTACATTGCGCAGTAGGCGAGAAGTAACCTTTGTCAGACAGCAGGCACAATTGCAACTACATTTAACAGTGCTGCAAGGCACCCAGTCTCTCACTCGACAGTGGCACGGCTACTTTGTGGGAGTGGTATCTTTGGCAGACGACCAGCATATAGTGTTCCACTGACACCGGTGACTGCACAGTTTGCGATAGTCCCTACGGCGTAGGGATCGTACAGGTGAGAGTGGGGGTCGTGTGCTCTTCTCAGATGACAACAGATTCCATCTGAGTACACATTCTGGATGCACCCTCTTATGGAAAGAAGTGGGAGCATAGAGTGCATCCAAGAATACTGACCAGCACGATCGTTTTGATAGTCCAGTTTGTACCGTGTCGTGAGGTGCGGTGTTGCGAGTGTATACTGACCTCTGAATCTTTGAAAGCAGTAAAATCACCGTTCGGCGGTATTGCATCACTGTTCCCCTTCCCCATGTTTGTCTTTTCAGAGGTGCAATCGGCTCCATCTTCATTTTTTTACCAGTAAAAATCGTCGACCCCACAGAATGGCACAGGTGGAGGAGCTGTCTAAATGAGAGAATGTGTCGGTGTGTTGCATTTGTGTGAGTGTATGTGAATCTGTGTGTGTGTACGTTGTCTGATTCCAATTAGGGCCTCTTTGGCTTAAAGCTTACTTGTTTGACAGCATTTTTGTTGTGACGGTGTCGCCATGGGTAGCCCCCCTGCCTTCTTTGGTAGCCAACCTTCTTATGGAGGATTTTGAAGAGAGAGCGCTTGAATCAGCTGCCCTGAAACCGACAGTTTTTTGGAGGTATGTGGATGACACTTTCATAGTGTGGCCTCATGGAGAAGATAAATTAATGGAGTTTCTACATCACCTTAACTCCATTCATAGCAACATCCGGTTCACCATGGAAATAGAGAAAGATGGTTGTTTGCCTTTCTTGAATGTCCTGGTTCAAAGGAAGAATGATGGTTCTCTAGGGCATTCAGGTTACCAGAAAACCAGTCATACTGATTTGTACCTGCAAGCATCGAGTTGCCATCACCCGTCGCTAACCGTGAGTTTGCTTAAAACACTTGTTCAAAGAGCTCATACTGTCTCCGCTCTAGATAGCTTACCTCAAGAACTCGTCCATCTAAAGACAGTGTTCAGCGAAAATGGATATTCCATCCGGCAGATTATCAGGGCACTAACAGTTAAAACCAAGAAGCAGGAAGTGAATAAAGAGGAGAATATGCTGGAACAATCTTTAGCTTTTCTTCCGTTTGTTGGCAGCACTTCGTTTAAAATAGCAAGAATCGTCGGAAAATTTCAGGTAAAAGTGGTTTTCTGCCCACCATCGAAGATTGCGGACCTTGTCAGATCAGTTAAGGACAATCTGTTACTATGGAAGTTCGGCATTTGCAAGATACTGTGCCAATGTGGTACGGCTTACATAGGTCAAACCACACGCACTGTGAAAGAACGCTGCACTGAACATTGACGTTACACCCGCCTTTTGCAGCCAAGCAAGTCCGCTATTGCTGAACATTGTATTTCTACTGGACATTCAATGAAGTATGAGAAAACAATGATTTTGTCCACAGCAACGTCTTTCTGGGACTCCATTATCAAAGAATCCGTAGAAATAAGACTGGCGGAAACTCTGTTAAACCGTGACAGTGGCTACCAGCTGGACAGTGCATGGAATCCCATCATCTCCACGATTTGCTCTAATCGAAGACGACAGGGTGCGCCGACGGCCGTGATAAAGATCAACGCAGTTCCGCTATTCCACCAGCGAGGGCGCTGCCGACAGGCAGTGTGTCATCTATCAAGTTTTCGACGCATGTGCAGAATAGTTACAGTACACCATATATTGCGGAACGGAGGACGTTTTCGCCAGTCTGCGATGGCTCACCTGAAGATGACTGGCAGGTGCCCAGTTGAAATATCGTGCGAAGTATTGAGCGACGACCGGCTGCAAGCCCGAAACTTGTTTGAACAGCCTTTTTGTTGTTCCTGCCTGCAACTCAACTTTCCATAATACTGTCAGTCTGTAAGGTAACATATTTTGCACATTTTCATTCACTGAAGTGTTACGGGATAATATTCTGAGGTAACTTCCTCACTTTGACAAAAAATATTCATTGCACGCAAGAAAATAGTCAGAATTACGTGTGACGTTCACGTACATATAACATGCAGATATCTCTTTAAGCTGGGAATACTAACTGTAATCTAATTTAATCACAAACGAAATGTGTTGTCAGTGATATGTGTTTGAGAGTAACAGAGATATTTACATCACTAGAAGGAAAAATGATATGGATTACCCTTAAATGAATCTTGTTTTGGCATAGAAAGGGATGATTACAGTCATAAAACTGTATGACACTCTAGTCATGAAGATAAAATCTCTGATAGATAGCAGAAGTCTTCTATGAACACATTTTTCTGTTTAATGATCTGTCTTCTAATGCTGGGAACATAAATCAGAAGCTGTTAAGACTCTGATAATAGTTTAAAATTGAAATAAGCTAAACAGGCCAAATTGTTTACTCATATCCCTACGGAAAAAGAGAGATGAAATCATTGGTGGAGCAGGTTATAACAATCTGTGAGCCAAAGTACTATAAGGAAGAACTTGAGTGCTTAATAATTACTTTTACAAGAAATTGCTTTACTGAGATAATTAAACAGCATCCTGAAATACAAGGGGTATTCGGAAAGTAAGTTCTGATCAGCCGCGAAATGGGAAACACTGTGAAAATAAAAAATGTTTTATTTGCAACAGTTAGCTACAACTTCCAGCTACGTACCTACATAGTCGGCTCTCCAACTGAGACATCCGTCGTAGCAAATGGCTCGGTGTTTCCGTTCGTTGACTTAAAAACTACTGAGCGGGTGTGGTATGTCTTGGGGGGACGTATTGCAGTGTGTTCAGGTACAACAGTGACCATCCAGCAGTTGTCAAAAGGCACCACTTTGTTACCGTCGCTCGCGCGCGCCAATGCCACTAGCCCAACGCCATGCCGAGAAGTAGGAAAGGAGGAAGAGGCAAGATTGATGCTGCTGTTGAGCTCCTGCTAAGTGCAGTCGGGAGTAACGGTTGCAGCAACAAGAACAAGAACAAGAAGCGGAAGCTTGTGGCACAATTACAGTGCTATAAGTGTCAAAAGCTTGGACACACAGCCAGGGAATGCGACGGCATGGTTGCGTGTGTTAAGTGCGTAAATTGCGGTGGCTCGCACGCTGCAAACGCGCACAGCTGCAGCTATCTGAAGACGTGGAAGCAGCGGAAGTTGGTCACCACACACGAAGAGGTGGCCCAACAAGAAGAAAAGGTGGACACCCCGCCCTCCTACCTTAGTAGGGGAAGCGGGCTGTGCCACCAAGACGACATGGACGCCTTCCGCCAAGCACTGCGGGAAGCCAACGAGGACGCAATCACCGCGCTCAAATCCGCCATGGCGGAGGAGAGAGCGGAACTAGAAGAGACGCGTCAGGAGGTGACTCAACTAAGGGTCGCCCTGTACCTCGTGTCCCACACGACGCCGGACGTGGCACCGACCCCCACCAGTACGGGGGTAGACGTGGCAACACAGACGACCGCCTCCCTGGCCGACGCGGCAACGCAGGTTGCTAGGGAGGTGGTCGTGCAGTCGGGGAAAACTGCTGACAACAAGGAGACGGCCCCTTCGGAAGCAGTCGTCACTCCTGTCTCTGCAGAAACGCAGACGACGCAGGAAGTGCCGATGGAAACCGAGGGAGAAGAAGAAGACGAACTCCCCAACAAGAACTGTGTGAGGGAGGTCCTCACCAAGATCGCAGATTCCCTGCGCGACGGTAGCTACCCCCATCATGATCATCCTTACCCTTTCACAGCAGTAGACAACATCCCTCCCCTACCTCATAAACCTTATCCTTTCCACTGGGGGTATGAACCCTTGAACCAGAAGCTTCACGGGAGGGAACTCGTCAGGCGTGCAGATCTGGAGCTGATCAACAAGCACCCGATCTTCACCGACGAGGACTGGCGGTACGTGACTGACCGAGCAGTCCTGCACATTCAACAACAGATGACAGACGCCCCCAGTGAACGTCTCCCGCCCGAAGAAGATAGAATTCGGGCAGCCAGGAAGCAGCAAGAAAGAGAAGAACAACAAGAAGCCGCCGGAAGCAGCCCAGATAGTTCTTCAGCTACAGAAACCAGAGGCCAATCCAAACTGGGAAGAAAAACACTCCCAACAGAGAGCATTCAGGAGGAACAGCTTATCCAAGCTTAAACTCCTATACCTCGCACCAAGGCAGGCCCATCAATATAGTGAGTGAGTCAGTCAGTTGTCAACAGCATGGGTGGAGGAACGGAATGTCCTACTGCAAAAGCTCCTCGCTGGCCTCGGGGCCGGCACACTGTAGAGTACGCATTGCCATCTGTGGTGGTGACATAGTGTATTAAGAACTGTGCACCGCCTTTTGTAATGTGCAGGGCAGCATCATAAATGGCAGTGGCTTCAGTGTATTTATTGTCTGCCAATAGAAGTGTCATCTATGTTTCTATATCTTTGTTGCCTCCTGTGCTATACGGTAGCAGTTATTCCAATGTTGTTGTTGTTGTTGTTGTGGTTGTGGTTGTGGTCTTCAGTCTTGAGACTGGTTTGATGCAGTTCTCCATGCTACTCTATCCTGTGCAAGCTTCTTCATCTCCCAGTACCTACTGCAACCTACATCCTTCTGAATCTGCTTAGTGTATTCATCTCTTGGTCTCCCTCCACGATTTTTACCCTCCACGCTGCCCTCCAATGCTAAATTTGTGATCCCTTGATGCTTCAGAACATGTCCTACCAACCGGTCCCTTCTTCTTGTCAAGTTGTGCCACAAACTCCTCTTCTCCCCGATTCTATTCAATACCTCCTCATTAGTTATGTGATCCACCCATCTAATCTTCAGCATTATTCTGTAGCACCACATTTCAAAAGCTTCTATTCTTTTCTTGTCCAAACTATTTATCGTCCGCATTTCACTTCCATACATAGCTACACTCCATGCAAATACTTTCAGAAACAACTTCATGACACTTAAATCTATGCTCGATGCTAACAAATTTCTCTTCTTCAGAAATGCTTTCCTTGCCATTGCCAGTCTACATTTTATATCCTCTCTACTTCGACCATCATCAGTTATTTTGCTCCCCAAATAGCAAAACTCCTTTACTACTTTAAGCGTCTCATTTCGTAATCTAATTCCCTCAGCATCACTCAACTTAATTCGACTACAGTCCATTATCCTTGTTTTGCTTTTGTTGATGTTCATCTTATACCCTCCTTTCAAGACACTGTCCATTCCGTTCAACTGCTCTTCCAAGCCCTTTGCTCTCTCTGACAGAATTACTGTGTCATCGGCGAACGTCAAAGTTTTTGTTTCTTCTCCGTGGATTTTAATACCTACTCCGAATTTTTCTTTCATTTCCTTTACTGCTTGCTCAATATACAGATTGAATAACATCGGGGAGAGGCTACAACCCTGTCTCACTCCCTTCCCAACCACTGCTTCCCTTTCATGCCCCTCGACTCTTATAACTGCCATCTGGTTTCTGTACAAATTGTAAATAGCCTTTCGCTCACTGTATTTGACCCCTGCCACCTTCAGAATTTGAAAGAGAGTATTCCGTTGTCAAAAGCTTTCTCTAAGTCTACAAATGCTAGAAACGTAGGTTTGCCTTTTCTTAATCTTTCTTCTAAGATAAGTCGTAAGGTTAGTATTGCCTCACGTGTTCCAACATTTCTACGGAATCCAAACTGATCTTCCCCGAGGTCCGCTTCTACCAGTTTTTCCATTCATCTGTAAAGAATTCGGGTTAGTATTTTGCAACTGTGACTTATTAAACTGATAGTTCGGTAATTTTCGCATCTGTCAACACCTGCTTTCTTTGGGATTGGAATTATTATATTCTTCTTGAAGTCTGAGGGTATTTCGCCTGTCTCATACATCTTGCTCACCAGATGGTAGAGTTTTGTCATGACTGGCTCTCCCAAGGCCATCAGTAGTTCTAATGAAATGTTGTCTACTCCCGGGGCCTTGTTTCGACTCAGGTCTTTCAGTGCCCTGTCAAACTCTTCACGCAGTATCTTATCTCCCATTTCGTCTTCATCCACATCCTCTTCCATTTCCATGAAATTGTCCTCAAGTACATCGCCCTTGTATAAACCCTCTATATACTCCTTCCACCTTCCTGCCTTCCCTTCTTTGCTTAGAACTGGGTTGCCATCTGAGCTCTTGATATTCATACAAGTGGTTCTCTTCTCTCCAAAGGTCTCTTTAATTTTCATGTAGGCAGTATCTATCTTACCCGTAGTGAGACAAGCCTCTACATCCTTACATTTGTCCTCTAGCCATCCCTGCTTAGCCATTTTGCGCTTCCTGTCGATCTCATTTTTGAGACGTTTGTATTCCTTTTTGCCTGCTTCATTTACTGCATTTTTATATTTTCTCCTTTCATCAATTAAATTCAATATTTCTTCTGTTACCCAAGGATTTCTATTAGCCCTCGTCTTTTTACCTACTTGATCGTCTGCTGCCTTCACTACTTCATCCCTCAGAGCTACCCATTCTTCTTCTACTGTATTTCTTTCCCCCATTCCTGTCAATTGTCCCCTTATGCTCTCCCTGAAACTCTCTACAACTTCTGGTTCTTTCAGTTTATCCAGGTCCCATCTCCTTAAATTATCACCTTTTTGCAGTTTCTTCAGTTTCAATCTGCAGTTCATAACCAATAGATTGTGGTCAGAATCCACATCTGCCCCTGGAAATGTCTTACAATTTAAAACCTGGTTCCTAAATCTCTGTCTTACCATTATATAATCTACCTGATACCTTTTAGTATCTCCAGGATTCTTCCAGGTATACAACCTTCTTTTATGATTCTTGAACCAAGTGTTAGCTATGATTAAGTTATGCTCTGTACAAAATTCTACAAGGTGGCTTCCTCTTTCATTTCTTGCCCCCAATCCATATTCACCTACTATGTTTCCTTCTCTCCCTTTTCCTACTGACGAATTCCAGTCACCCATGACTATTAAATTTTCGTCTCCCTTCACTACCTGAATAATTTCTTTTATTCGTCATACATTTCATCAATTTCTTCATCATCTGCAGAGCTAGTTGGCATATAAACTTGTACTACTGTAGTAGGTATGGGCTTTGTGTCTATCTTGGCCACAATAATGCGTTCACTATGCTGTTTGTAGTAGCTAACCCGCACTCCTATTTTTTTATTCATTATTGAACCTACTCCTGCATTACCCCTATTTGATTTTGTATTTATAACCCTGTAATCACCTGACCAAAAGTCTTGTTGCTCCTGCCACCGAACTTCACTAATTCCCACTATATCTAACTTTGACCTATCCATTTCCCTTTGTAGATTTTCTAATCTACCTGCCTGATTAAGGGATCTGACATTCCACTCTCCGATCCGTAGAACGCCAGTTTTCTTTCTCCTGATAACAACGTCCTCTTGAGTAGTCCCCGCCCGGAGATCCGAATGGGGGACTATTTTACCTCCGGAATATTTTACCCAAGAGGACGCCATCATCATTTAATCATACAGTAAAGCTGCATGTCCTCGAGAAAAATTACGGCTGTAGTTTCCCCTTGCTTTCAGCCGTTCGCAGTACCAGCACAGCAAGGCCGTTTTGGTTAATGTTACAAGGCCAGATCGTCCAGACTGTTGCCCCTGCAACTACTGAAAAGGCTGCTGTCCCTCTTCAGGAACCACTTGTTTGTCTGGCCTCTCAACAGATACCCCTCCGTTGTGGTTGCACCTACGGTACGGCGATCTGTATCGCTCAGGCACGCAAGCCTCCCCACCAACAGCAAGGTCCATGGTTCATGGGGGGGGGGGGGGGTTAAAGGCTAGCACCTTTTTATGAAAATAGTATTTATTATTTATTTCTGTTGCTGCTCCTTTGCTCAACTCAACGACAATGTATCATTTGCAAACAGGACGAATTGTCCTTACCAATTCAAGTAAAATATGAGATCGATAACATGAAGCACGAACAGTGTGGAGCAGCAGTGGAACCCTGTGGTACACCTCTTTATATTATTCAGATAGCCTAGGGTAACTTTCTGTATTCTGTTTTTTTTTTTTAATGAGAGCTGAACCATGTGTCCGCTGAACAAAGTATTCTATAAAAACTTCTCATATATGCCTTTGATTCCATTCCATTCCAACTAGTGACATTTAATCATTTAAAGATTTAATTACGTGCTCAGTAGATGTATAAATAACTGACTCTGTAGCCTAGCTGTTTTGAAATCCAGGCTAAGTATCCCATTATACTCAGGTGGGTGACTACCCTGGAGTCATTAACATTTCAAAAAAAATTGAAAATGATGTAAGGATGACTGTAGGTTATAGTTATTGATGTCTGTGGAGTCGCCTTGCTTGTAGGGAGGTGTACCAGTGGCATATTTCAGCATGCTCGAGTTTGATACCTTACAAAAGTGACCAAGAACATTACATATTGTGGGACCACATATTTTTAGTGGCTCACTGGAGACATTATCCATATTATGTGAAATTATATTTTTTAAAGGCATGATGATCCTCCTTATTGCAGAAGGGGATGTGGAGCTAATTTTTATTTCACTGAATGTCCTGTATACTAATGCTTTGATGTACTGTTTTGCTTTATCTTCTGAGGTACTTGCACCAATTTTCTTACATATTTAAAAAAAGTACATATTAAAAAATCTGCGACACGTGCACATTCTCCATAATGCTCATGTTCTCTTTAAGAGAAATGATCGTCATCTTCTGTGGCTTCTCTCTGTGTCCTTTTTAATGTTCTGTACTGATTTTATTTTATTGTCTGATCTGTCAGTTTCAGCCAACATTCTTTAATACGTTACCGTCCTGTTTATAATATGCAAGTATTTCTGGATTATTTGTATTTGTATTTTTGAAGATCCTTTGATAACAATAGGGATCAAAGGTTTCCTCACTTCTCAGTCTTACACTGAACTATCTTTTCTTGAAAACCACATTAAAAAATGGTTACAAACTCACAAAGATGTGATGAACTTTGGAGCTAGCATTCGGCTCATTGTAAACTTCACTCCAGTCAAGGTTTATTTAATTCTTTAGCTGTTGTGTTGCTAATCAGCCTCATTCTTTTCTTTGAATGTTTCTCAACTGTACATAGAGCTACGTTATTTAATGTCAGCAACAGTGTATAGAGATCTGAAAA
The DNA here is from genome assembly GCF_023864345.2 of Schistocerca serialis cubense. Classification (NCBI taxonomy): domain Eukaryota; kingdom Metazoa; phylum Arthropoda; class Insecta; order Orthoptera; family Acrididae; genus Schistocerca; species Schistocerca serialis. The sequence continues at coordinate 64,452,625 of NC_064648.1, forward strand.
TATGTTTACCATAGGGTAGGTATGCATCAGTTTAACTTGCTGTCAGCTGTGTGTTACTTTTTATCCTTTGTAGCAGTATGGTGAAGGACATTTAATCTTTAGTTCCAGACCTCGGTTGTCTGTACAGCGTATTTTGTGGACCTTTCTCTAAAAGGAAGTCCTTGTGTTTAGCTGTCTTCCTTTCTGCCGGTTGGGCTGAATGTTTAGTCACTTTTAACATCTTTCTTGTATTAGTATTCTGACGTTCTGAAATGGCCACATATGACCTTAGTTGTTTTTGTGCCCTTAAGCAAAACAAAAGAAAACAAAACAAACAAATCTCTTTAACTTCCACTTGTCGTGTGAATCTGTATGAATACATTACCTCTCATCACCATCATCTCTGGATCACGTTTCCTGTCAGATGCATTCCAGAAATTTACATTAAAGTCATCACTGATTAATAATTTCTTCTTTCTGTTTGACACACAGCACAATAATCCATCAAAATTTTAAATGAAAATTTCCCAATTAATCAGTGGAGATGTATATACTCTAATGATCACAACTATTACATCACCCAGTATTAACTCGTAACCTCATCCTTCTGTATCCTGATCTATACAGAACTGACTTACTTTCACTTTTTTTTTATGAATGTAACAATGCCTGCTTTATTCATATTTGATCTACATGACCATTCAGCTAATTTATAACCACCTATATTAACCCATTTCTGCCCAATTTATTTTTTGTTAATGTATTTTCTGTATTTTTGGAAAAAGTGTGTCCTGGCAACCCAGTGTATGGAAATATGAAGAAATTTTGTTCACTTGTTGCCTAAATGTGAAATTTTTGGCCATCCTCATTTGATGACGCTGTGCACTTTGCAGTTGTTTTGTCAGCACACTGCTTGCTACGAAAAAGACAAGGAATAAAGAAATTGGCAACAATAAACTGAAAATAACATTTCAGAATTATTATTTATTTTACAATCATTTACAAAAGTTTTAATCTAGAAATTCTCCAAAACTGAAATTTTGTTAAGGCCTGATATATTTGGGAAAGCATTCCATTCTGAGTGTAACATTACACTTCCCACAATATGTTCTCAGCTTTGCTTTGCAGTTATCATATTGCCATTGTCATTGCTTTTCATGCTTCTGGATAATGTGCAGCTCTGGTAATACCGTCTATCTTTCAAAAGTATTAAATTCAATATTACACCATATGCAGAGGCTCTGGTAAAAAATGATCAAAATTTGGGAGTCTTTCAGGAAAATCTGGCAGTTGATTACTCCTAGAAGGTGAGATGAGTTTTGTTATCTTTTCCCTTAGCTGACCTCATTCCAAGACCTTTCTTCAGGTTTGTTCTCTCAGTCTGTCTTCTGAATTCCTTCACTGAAAGAGTAGTTCCTTCATTGCATCTCTTGAAAGCCAAGTATGTACTCACAACAGTCACATTTACCATCCTCGTAAAAAGGCACCAGTACCAGGTTTTACCATGCACTGCAGTGGTATGTTTCTTTATTAGCCAGCCTTGAAGATTGATGCCTCCTATGAAATTTTTTGTATATATTCAATGCACATGATTGTGGAACACTGAGCTTTTCTTTTTGGGATGAATTCCAACATTGGACTTTGACAGTAGGAAGCACAGTGTTGAAATTAGTTGCTAGTGTTAACACGCTTGTTGTCATTCCAATTTATGATCAAAATTTCCTTCTCTCTGTCAAATCTGAACTCAAAGTATCCTCTTTCTTTCTTTTTAATAACATTATCTGATGACAGGGGCATTTCCTTGTTCTGCTTTCTCTTATAGTTCCACTTGCATGGAATCCCAGTTCCCTTCAGTTGGATTGGCAGGTCATGACTAGTAAAGTAATTGTCAAAAAATACTTTGTAACTGTTCAGCTCATCAATAATGGTCAACATTTTCAAAACTACTTTGGAACCCTGTTGTAGATTTGTATTGTCATCACTCTTGTCCTTCCTGGAATACAGTAAGCAATTGTAAGAATAGTCATCAGCACCACATACGGCCCAAAGTTTATATCCGAAGCATATGGACTTCAGTCTGATAAACTGCGTTACAGAGTGATGCACATAATATCTCACAATCATTTCAACTGCCAGGTTTTCCTGAAAGACTCCCCAATTTTGAGAATTTTTTACCAGAGCCTCTGCTGATGGCATAATATTGAACTTAATATTTTTGGAAGATTTGTCACTCTTGTTTTCATTGGCCTTTCTTTATCAATGAAATTTATTATTGATTCCAGTTCAAGACACCTGTTATGGCTCATCACATCTTTCACTATTTGAACACTGATAACACCATTCTCAGACCAGTAATCTCTTTCACTGGACAACTTACAATAGACAATAAAGATCAAGTTCATCAGGTAAAACTGAAAAATTTATTTTGTTTTTAAATCCCCTGCTGTATTTTTCAGTTTCCTCTACAATCATGATTACAACTTCTGTTGAAAAGAGTCCTTCAAAAACCTGCATGGGAGTGAGACCATACAGCTTTTCTTTCAGTTCATTTGACAGACAAGAAATTTTCTTCTCTAAGTTAGGAAATGAATATTTCAGAACCTGATCACACCATTTAATTTCCTCTCCACAGGCTCTGTTAGAAAAAACATGATGAATGTCTTGTCTCTCTCATGTAAAATTTCAGAAGTACCTGCAATATTTGCTCACATATGTATTTCCTAACAGGTCATCTTCAGTATTTTCCTCATTGGTCTGCTTATGTACATCTGGAGGTAGAGCTACTATGTCTGCTTCTATTTCTTCATAAGTATTCTGTTGCCTCTTCAACAGTTTTAAAAATGTGCTGAGCCATGGCTAAGAAATCTGTAAAGACCGAAAAATGTAACATTTACCACAAAAACACCTAGTGTCCTCAAATTAGGACAGCAAGTGTTCACGTACTGAGACACAAAATGTAATGAACTACTTTTGCACTGATAAGTACCAAACATTATCTCAACAACAGCCAGAAAATGGGAGTGATTCATACCTTAGATGCAGCCACAAAAATAAAAATATAAATAATCTGCAGGCTCTCAAAAAACACTCCACTTATGTTAACAATCTTCAACTGAATAACTGCAGCAGAGAGATAACAGTTGTATCTATTGTTGACTCAAAGCTTATTTTACATCAACAAAAGCCCAATGTTGTTTTGGAGTAGCATATATTGTAATAATGATAGAAAAATGCGCTGTCCTTAGTCGAGGGCAATGGGCGATAATGGGTAAAGGTTTTCTGTTGCTGTGGTTATATGGTTTCCAGACAGATAAATGACATCAGTTTCTTTCCTGCTACTGAGATCTTCGAAACAAATTAACCCTCGAGTGGGCGCACCTATGTATGAAGTGCACCGACAACAAATAACATTTTCTTGTTGCGTTCCATTGTTGTTTTACAATTTCGAATCCATACCTAACCCGTCATTCATTAGTTCAGCTAATGCAGTGATAAGTTATGCTGTCATATGCAATGATAAGTTGTGTTGTGATATGTCCAAGTGAGTAGTAGTCATATAAAATAAACAGCGAGTTAGGTGAGAAAAAATTTGGCACCACAATCTCACAATGTCTCACATGCTGTCTATGAGACAATTAGTAATTGAATAGGTATTTGACTGAATCTAGTGGAATTTGGCTGTGGAATGCTCCGAGTGGGTCATTGCTATGGGGTAACAGTTGTACATTGCGGCAGTGGGATCCTATGAAAGTTTATGGTAGAATTGTTTAATTAAACAGCAGTTTTGTTGGTATGAGTTTATTTTTTGTTGTTTATTTAAACTGTAATTTTGCTTGGTAACATAAAGATAGCTATTCTGTACATGTGTACAAAGTATATCTACATCTACATACATAATCTCCAAGGCACTATATAGTGTGTGGCAGAGGGTAACCTGTGCCACTACTAATCATTTCCCCTCATGTTCCACTTGCTAATAGAGGGAAGGAGAAACGACTATCTATATGCCTCCATACGAGCCGTAATTTCCCATATCTTCATGGTCCTTATGCAAAAAATATGTTGATGACAGAAGGACTGTGCTGCAGTCACCTTCCACTATCAGTTCTCAAAATTTTGTCAATAGTGTTCTTCAAAAAGAATGTCTCCTTCCCTCCAGGAATTCCCATGTGAGTCCCCAAAGCATCTCTTGGATTGCTTCGATGTCTTTCTTTAATCTGACTTGGTGCAGATCCCAAACCCTCGAGCAGTATTCGAGAATAGGTCGCTCTAGTGTCCTGTATGAGGTCTCCTTTACAGATGTCCACAGCTGGCAGTCTTGTGGCTAGCGTTGCTGCCTCTGGATCTCGGGGTCCCTGGTTTGATTTCTGGCTGGGTCGAGGATTTTCTTTGCTCAGGGACTGGGTGTTTGTGTTGTCCACAGCATTTCATCATCTTAGTGAAAGTGGCGAGTCTGGACCGTATAAAGGTTGGGAATTTGTAAGGGCGCTGATAATCGTGCAGTTGAACACCTTTCACACCAAATGTTGTCGTCGTCGTCATCACACATTCCTAAAATCCCTCCAATAAAACTAAGTCAATCATTTGCCTTCCCTACAACAATCCTTGTATGCTGGTTCCATTTCATATCACTTTGTGGCATTACAGATATTTAAACGGTGTGACTGTATCAAGCAGAGCACTACTAATGCTGTATCTGAACATTACAGTTTTGTTTTTCCTACTCATCTGCATAACTTACATTTTTCTACATTTAGAGCTAAGCTCAGTCATCACCTCAACTGGAAATTTTGTCTAAGTCATCTCGTATCTCCCTACAGTCACTCAACTTTGACACCTTGTCGTACACTACGGCATCATCAGCAAACAACTGCAGATTGCTGCCCACCCTGTCTGCCAAATGTATATAGGGAACAACAGTGGTCCTATCGCACGTCCCTGGGGCACACCTGACGATAATCTTATCTGTGACGAACACTTGCTTTCGAGGAGAACATACTAGGTTCTATTACTTAAGAAGTCTTTGAGCCATTCGTGTGCCTGAAACCTATTCCTCATCCTCGTACCTGCATTAATGGTATATAGTGAGGCACCGTGATAAGTGCTTTTTGGAAATCTAGAAGCATGGAATCTGTCTGTTGCCCTTCATCCATAGTTCACAGTATATCGTGCGGGAAAAGGGTAAGCCGCGTTTCGTGTGAGCAGTACTTTCTAACACTGTGCTGATTTGTGGACATAAGCTTTTCAGTCTTTAGGAAATATATTATATTCAAACTCAGAATGTGTTCAAGAATTCTGCAGCAAATTGACATTAAAAATGTTGGTCTGTAATTTTGCAGGTCTGTTCTCTTACATTTCTTATTTATAGGAGTGACCTGCACTTTTTTCCATTTGCTTGGACTTTGCACTGGGTGAGAGATTGGCAATAAGTACAAGTGAGTAAGGGGCAATGCTGCCGAGTATTCTTTGTAAAACTGAATTAGGACTCCATCCAGACCTGGTGACATATTTGCTTTCAAATCTTTCAGTTGTTTCTCTGCATCAAGGATGTTTATTATTATGTCACCCATACAGGAGTCTGTTTGATGGTGAAATGATGGTACATTTGTACTACTGATTTTACAGACAATAATTTTCATGGGTTCTTGTATGCTTCGTGCATAGATCTTTTCACAGACCCAAAAATCTCTACCGATCTTTGCCCATCGTCACTTGCGCATCCTCTTCTTTTCAGCCAAGAGTGCAACAGGCTTTGCTTCCTCATCATTTTCTGAATTTCATTGTTAAACCGCACTTTTCTTTCCTTAATCTGCTTTCCAAGCAGATACCTCTCCAGATCGTGATACACAATCTGCGTAAACTTTGCACTTAATTCCATCATACTTTAACTATATTATTGAAATTGTACACCACGCTCCTGCTCTTGTTTTGAAAATCGGCGTGCCTACTTGAGGGTTAACAACTCATTTAGTTTATTTTCTACTGCAACTAATATTCTGGCGGAGAAAGTTGATCTTATCTTTCCCTCAATTTTTGTGACATGAACTGGGAATATCTTGTCAATTTAATACCATGTAATTCTATCTGCCGGATTCTGTTAAAAATCCAATAAGAACAGTGTCAGTTGCATTTTTAGATTTTTATTCGTTGGTAACCGGTTTCGGCCCTTTCGTGAGACCATCTTCAGGCATTTCCCCACTACAATACCGTAATAACACATATTCAGTATAGGGGGATGAAAATATGGCTACATAACATCAAGAATATAAGCTACAATAAATAAAAAGCACGATGCTATACCCATTGTGGCTGCTGGTGGCAGCGTACACAGTGAGATCCGTAAAAGTAAGGATGTCACTGCCGGATGAGGGAGCTGTAAATGAGATTTCATACTGTAAGCTTCGATCCTTGCCTACACCATTACATCATTGATGCCCAATTGTGCATGAGCTATGCTACCTTGATTGGTTTTGTCTAATTTATAACAAAAATACCTACAGAAATAAATGCAAATTCACAAACATAAATTAATGTAAGTAAAAGGAACTGAATGGCAGGCATGCTGTAATCACTATTGTGTGCAGGCTGCCCCATGAGGGCATTTGTATGTACTCGCTGCAGCAAATACAAATGCCCGCAGGGGGCAACCTGCACACAATAGCGATTACAGCATGCCTGTCATTCTGTTCCTTTTACTTCTGGCAATTATAATAGGATGAGACACAAAAAAATTTAATGTATGTAATTTTGTATTTGATTCTGTATCTATTTTTCTTATAAGTTCAACTAATCCAATCAATTTAGCATAGCTCATGCATGATTAGGCATCAATGATGTAATGGTGTAGGTGATGAATGATGCTTACAGTATAAACTGCCGTATTCAGCAGTGACATCCTTACTTTGTGGATCTCGCTCCATCTGCTGTGATCCATTGTCTATCTAATTTTAATAAATGTTTATAGATTGCTACATACCATAAAGACTGCAATCTGTCTTTTCCTGCATTGTTGATATTCCAACCTGGAATTTCCATTGTTTAATGTATGTTTATGGTAGTTATAGCAGCTCGGAATGATACTGCTTGCCGATTGTATTTAGGATTTTGTGTGGGATTTCTTTTCTTATGAGAAATGCACTCCTCCTTCCCAACTGTATCAACTCAAATTACATTAATGTTAGAAAACAGAAATGGTTACTTGTAAGTGACGAAGTTTCAGATGTAGTGCACATCTGATAGGAAAGTGTAAAATTAAGAAGATTGTTTTTGTTCTTTATAGCCGGCCAGTGTGGCCGAGCGGTTCTAGGCGCTGCAGTCTGGAACTGCGCGGCCGCTACGGTCGCGAGTTTGAATTCTGCCTCGGGCATGGATGTGTGTGATGTCCTTAGGTTAGTTAGGTTTAAGTAGTTCTAAGTTCTAGGGGACTGATGACCACAGAAGTTGAGTCCCATAGTGCTCAGAGCCATTTTTGTTGTTTGTAACTGAGCAAGCATTCCAGTGCACTGTATTTTTAATAAATCAAACATTTGTGAAAATCTGTACTCGGTAGCGAGTATTCTGTGTATTCTTTTATATTATAATTTGAAGGAGATGCTGCATTTGTACTGTCAGTTACCGGTCTCCCTACAATGACTATTATGTGGGAAAATCCAATCTACTGTTGAGTTTAGACACCCATAGAAATGGGGATGAAGAGGGTGATATGAAAAAATAATCATGTCATCCAGATACTGGATGACATGATGGACGGTACAACATACAGCAGCCTTAAGAAGGAAGCAATGGATCGCAGAAAATGGAGAGGCAAAGGACCTGCTAATATAGCAGATAACTGATGATGATTACTTTTGTTATTAGTGTTATTTGTATTATAATTGTGTTTGTGGGGCATGTTCCAATCCCTGTCTTTCCGTACAATTTTTATTCTCTACAGGTCCCTCTAGTACTCCAGGAGCTATCCCCTGGTGTCTTGTAACGTGTACTATCATCCACCCCTCTGATTCTGCTGATAACCACCTCATTTCTTATCCTGTAAATCCAGGTAATTTTCAACATCCTCCCAGAGCACCACATCTGAAATGCTTCGACTGTCCTCTCTTCCGGTATTCTCGCTGTCTCTGACTTACTTTCATATAATACTGTGCTCCAGATGTACGTTCTTAGGAATTTTTCCCTCAGATTAAGGCCGGTGTTTGACACTAGGAGATCTCTTCTGGTAAGAAATGTGTTCTCTGCCGGTGCTTGTCTCCTTGTTGTTCTCGATTGCTTTGCCCGTCACGAATTATTTTGCTTGCAAGGTAGCTGATTTCGTGCACTTTGTCCCCAATTTTCAAGTTAACTCCATTGGTAACCTCATTTTTATAACAATATATTTTACATATTGTAACATGGTTTCTGCTACCCCTTATTAATTTCACCTTTCTTTGGTTTATTCTCAGTCCCTAGTGTTTATTCATTAGATTTTTTGTTACTTGCAACATATCGTACTGTTCTTCTTCACATTCACTGAAGATAGCCGCGTCACCAGTGAATTTTTTTGGTGATATTCTTCACCATGAATTTTAAACCCACTCCTGAAATGTGTCTCGATTTCTGTTACTAACTTTACTGTAGATTATTCACAGTTCATGGGCTTTCTAACGGTTCTCTTTTAAATATTCTATATTGGTTTTATGCTTTTTGGTACTACGTAAGATAAGAGGTTAGCATTAATTATTTTCTTTACGTAGGTGAGACCGTTAGAAGCAGAGTATTTTATAGGAGACCAAAATAGATGTATGTTGTCAATTTAAATGAGTGCCAGGCTCCTACAAGATTATCATAACTGGTTTTCATCTGAATACAGTCAAGGTGAAACGTCACAGGTCTACGACAAATGGTATCTCTGAATGTATTTGAACTCTCCCAAAATTAGCTCGTGGAACTTTTGAGATTTAAATTAAATAATTTTTTTAAATAATTTTATCACCTCTGCTCTTCTGGAAAGCTGTAAGAAAAGTTAATATTAAGTCCGTCGCTTAATGGTGGCCAATTGTTGCAAGTCAGCGATCACTGCTTTCGTCTTCTCGGTAGCTGAAAAATACTAATTATTCTCTCTTTTCAATTAAAACATTGCAATTAGTGGCTGGCATGTTCTTGAAATAATACAATGAACTCACTTTTACACATATATTTCGATCAATAACCTGATACACACCTTCTTTATTGTCTGGTCGAAAGAACAAAAGGAACATCGGCTAGGGTTCAATGCTACACACAATATCTATCTAACAATAGTAACATGAGAATCAGAAACAGCAGAAGAGCGAGTAATAACTTATCTTTTCCATCTTCTATAGTTATACAAAGATATAAATGTTTTGTTTCACCCTATTCCCTACTGCGATATTGTCTATCATCTTTATTGTCTTTCCCTACCATAGTAGTGATGTTATGTTTTTTGCAAATCATTTTATATTTTTTTCACAATTGACTTTCAGTCCGGTCTGTTTGGTCGTATTCAATATTTTTATACTCACTTCACACACATGATTCTTAAACATAAAAAAAGGGACACTGCAGCTTCTCGACTGCTCGGTTAGAGCCCCAGGGTGCGGTCACAGTAAGAAGGGTTGATGTGTAAAGGTTAACACGTAAACACTTAGAGCAGTTCTTGCCAAAGTTTGTAGAAACATCAGTGTTTAATATACAGTTTCTTTCAGTGATTGTCGGTGTAAGTTATACCTTGACGCCATCTGCATCCTTCTGGGTTGGATATAAGAAACATGGTGAATAAACATACAAATTAATTAATTAATTAGTGAGGTAATTACTAATGTATGTGGAAAAGTAGTAGAGTAGCAGTTGTTGTTGTTGTTGTTGTTGTTGTGGCCTTCAGTCCTGTGACTGGTTTGATGCAGCTCTCCATGCTACTCTATCCTGTGCAAGCTACTTCATCTCCCAGTAACTACTGCAACCTACATCCTTCTGAATCTGCTTAGTGTATTCATCTCTCGGTCTCCCTCTACGATTTTCACCCTCCACGCTGCCCTCCAATACTAAATGGTGATGCCTCAGAACGAGTCGTACCAACCGATCACTTCTTCTAGTCAAGTTGTGCCACAAATTTCTCTTCTCCCCAATCCTATTCAATACCTCCTCATTACTTATGTGATCTACCCATCTAATCTTCAGCATTCTTGTGTAGCACCATATTTTGAAAGTTTCTATTCTCTTCTTGTCTAAACTATTTATTGTCCACGTTTCACTTTCGTACGTGGCTACACTCCGTACAAATACTTTCAGAAACGACTTCCTGACATTAAATCTATACTCGATGTTAACAAATTTCTCTTCTTCAGAAACGCTTTCCTTGCCATTGCCAGTCTACATTTTATATCTTCTATACTTCGACCATCATCAGTTATTTTGCTCCCCAAATAGCAAAACTCCTCTACTACTTTAAGCGTCTCATTTCCTAATCTAATTCCTTCAGCATCACCCGACTTAATTCGACTACATTCCATTATCCTCGTTTTGCTTTTGTTGATGCTCATCTTATACCCTCCTTTCAAGACACTGTCCATTCCGTTCAACTGCTCTTCCAAGTCCTTGGCAGTCTCTGACAGAATTACAATGTCATCAGCGAACCTCAAAGTTTTTATTTCTCCTCCACGGATTTTAATACGTACTCCAAATTTTTCTTTTGTTTCCTTCACTGCTTGCTGAATATACAGATTGAATAACATCGGGGAGAGGCTACAACCCTGTCTCACTCCCTTCCCAACCACTGCTTGAGTATTTACTCAAATTGTTCATTTGTTTGTCATAGGATTACTTCAATTCCATCTGTACTTGTTAGTAATAAGTCAAGTTGTATACGGGTTAATGGGGATGCCCAAACAGAACTTTGCTGACGATAAATCATGTCAGTTAATGAAGTTTGTGTGTTGTTGTGCAGTGTCGTTTGTGTGCTTCCAGTGAGGGAACCAGTGGTGCTCCTGCAAAGCCCTGGAAGAACCACAAGGAGAAGAGGAACAGGCGCGAGAAGCTGAGGCGGCTGTACGCACACCTGGACCAGTGACGACTCTGCTGCCGCCGTCTGGTCTGGCTTCCTGCCCCACCTGAGTCTGAGGGCAACTTTCATTTGTAAACAGAATACACTATTTTTGATGTGAGATTTTTGGAAGAATAAATGCAATAACATTGTTCAGCAAGTGTGTAACTCAATTAAGGCATTCCTTAACACATGACACAAAGGAATTCTTCAACCTTTGCGTGAGGCTGGGAGCTGAACTAAAATCTTTTTTTTTTTTTATTTATTTATTTTTTTTTTTTTTTTGGCTGTGTTTTCGTTGGCTGAGCTATCTCACAAGGGAACCTCCCCATCGCATCCCCCTCAAATTTAGTTATAAGTTGGCACAGTGGATAGGCCTTGAAAAACCGAACACAGATCAATCGAGAAAACAGGAAGAAGTTGTGTGGAACTATGAAAAAAATAAGCAAAATATACAAACTGAGTAGTCCGTGCGAAAGATAGGCAACGTGAAGGATAATGTGAGCTGTTAGAAGTGCCGTGGTCCCGTGCTTAGGGTAAGCAGCTGCAGAACGAGAGGTCTTTGGTTCAAGTCTTCCCTCGAGTGAAAAGTTTAATTTTTTATTTACAGACAATTATTATGTGTCTGTCCGTCCGTCCGTCCGTCCGTTGCTAGGTAACTGCGCCGTAGTATGGGGGAGCTACATCGAAACACATGACGTCAGTCGACTGCAGCGCACAAACTGTTATGTTTTCATCACTTTTTTGGGAGTGATTATCACATCCACAAGAAAACCTAAATCGGGCAAGGTAGAAGAATCTTTTTACCCATTCGCCAAATGTACAAGTTAGGTGGGTCGACAACATATTCCTGTCATGTGACACACATGCCGTCACCAGTCTCGTATAGAATATATCAGACGTATTTTCCTGTGCAGGAATCAGTTGACCTATGACCTTGCAATCAGATGTTTTTGGTTCCCATTGGAGAGGCACGTCCTTCTGTCTACTAATCACACGGTTTTGCGGTGCGGTCGCAAAACACGGACACTAAACTTATTACAGTAAACAGAGACGTCAATGAACGAACGGACAGATCATAACTTTGCGAAAATTAAGAAAGTAAATTTTTCACTCGAGGGATGACTTGAACCAAGGACTTCTCGTTCCGCAGCTGCTCGCGCTAACCACATGACCACGGCGCTCCTGAGTTCACATTATGCTTGATGTTGCCTATATTGCACATGGACTACTCAGTTTGTATATTTTGCTTATTTTTTTCATAGTTCCAAACAACTTCTTCCTGTTTTCTCGATTGATCTGTGTTCAGTTTTTCAAGACCTATCCACTGTGCCAACCTATAACTAAATCTGAGGGGGGGTGCGATGGGGAGGTTCCCTTGTCAGTGTGGAACTGCCAGCTCCCGCCTTTGTTTCCCCACCCACAGAGGCCATCCTGTGTGGTCTGGGGAACACCATATCTTATTTCCAGAAATGGTATCGTAATCTGCTGTTGTAAAGACCGACGGGTGATTTATTTGCGTTGCGCACTACAATCTTAACATCATACTGAGTGCCTTCACAGACACGCTATATCAGGGCTGGCCAGAGCGTGCCAGACTTCATGCGTGCAGCGTTTGTGGACCACAGGTGGGCTGAGGCCCGGCCTTTCACTCGACTTTGCCCGGTCCTTCTCACAAGTACCGAGAACTGTGCAACATATTATTTAACTGTGCAGCCGGCACAATTCTCTGAGTTTGACAGAATCGTGGTCTCGGTGCTGATTACCTTTGACTATTTGTTGGTGGTATGGACGAAGGTGGCAGGTCCAGTTTCGTTTGTGCAAAAAGAGACAGTCTAGCAATCTGTCTTCACAATCCTTTAAAATGAGTGGGGATGAGAATTCTCAATTCGCGTGAGTAACAGGTAGTACTTATCTGCTACGAAACGAGATTACAGTACCACCCAGAAAGAATTTAGACTTTCACATGACAGTGAAAGATCAAAAAAATTACAATTGACAGACTGGATTCATTGTTCTGTGCTAAATTTGCAGGCATGGAGCACTTGAGGAAATTTATGATGTGAATAGTAAAATTTCTGTAGTCACACCCTTTATTCCAGTTTCAATTGCAACAGTTTTCAGTGGAAATGAACAAATGGTATTGAGACTACATATATATTAGTGCAAAGCATATCAATTAAGTCAAGTGGCGTGCCTGGAACAATTTTTTGATATAAACCTCACTACGATTGAATTTGTGAGGGGAAAAACAGGTACAGGAATGAATATTAGAACATCCGGAATGGATTGCAGAGTTCACATTTTAAATGGATTTGACTGCCCACTGCATACAGTAAAACGCTGCAGGGTAACTTCTTTCTGATTTGATGGAGATGCATTTAAAAATAAAATCTGACAAAGACAATCCGATTCCCTGTACTCACTGGTGTTAAAGAAAGCACAAGGTTTGAAGAACTCATTGTGGCCTTGCAAGAATTATGATGACAGTTAATGTAGGTTTTGAGCACACTGTCAATCTCACACCTGTTTTTGAGACCGTTTGCTGTTCCAGTAGAAAACACCCCTGTGCATGTGCAGAGGTAACTGATTAACCTGCATGGTAATTCCAGTTTTAATTACAAATATTTTTACATTAAAACTATCCATGATGTCTGTGTAGCTATCCTTGGGTAGATTTTCCAAATCTCCATAATGAGGTTCCAAAAGTACATAAGTAAGTACTAAATAAGTACATTGGCATATTTGTATACTACTTGGCAACTTGTATGTGAAATTGTCTGCATCTGTTTGTTTGCTGACAATTTGTACCAGATAAAAATTATAATGTCTCTTCAGCATGCTAAAAATAAATAATTGCAACCTTATTTTGCTTGTGATCTGTGTTGTTGAGAAATGTAAAGTATAAAACCAAGACATATGCGGTATGGTTGTACTACCATTTAAATGCGGTGCATTCACTCTTTTCCACTCTTCCCCCTCATCACACTCATGCAGTGCAGTGTGGTGGTGGGGGTAATGTGAAGCCAGGCTGAGCGCTTCAGCACTTGGTCCCAGGAATGACCCGTGACCCGAAATATTGGCTGCCCCTGCGCTATATGATCTATAGAACCCAGTTCGTTATGCTGGATGGCAAACGTCCCACAGAAACTAAGGTAACATTGTGTGCACTCCAACATCGTATAATAGTACCCGTAATACACTGAAGTGACAAAGATACTGGTATAGGCATGCATATTCAAATGCAGAGATGTTTAAACAGCCAGAATATGGCTGTCATCATATACCATGAGAAATTGGTCTGTTTAGGTTATGTTTAGTTGCCTGTGCAGTACAATTATTTGTGTAATAGTCATATCTTCCTCAATACATTCCTCTTTAAGATGTATAGTTTTCCTTTCCATCTCGTATTTTGCCATTAATACTTCAAGTGCCTTATTTGTACTGGTGTTGATAAAACCAAATAAATATTGACCATTTATGCTTGCAAGACTGTTTCCCACACAATCCACAGAGCCAGTTAACAATAAACAAGCATGTCAATAACACATATTTAAAAAATAACTTTAATACATTACTTGAGGTATACTTCACAAAAAAAAAGGATAGCATTTTGCCATGGTTGCTGTGCCTGACCATTTGTCCATTTCCTTATTAAACATTACAAATGCCTGACAACGTACAAATAAATTCCACTTACTTATCAGATTCTACCCACAGCACTTCTTTCAGGTCATGTTGCAGCCACATTACTACTCATTGCATTTTAAAATATTAAGTTCAGTATAGGTATGAACAAAAATCCGTTTTATAAATGTAGTACAGGGCAAGTACTTTAGTACGCTCATGTTGCAAAATTCAGACTGCAGCCTCACTGCTTCAATTAATTTTTCATCATTTACTCTGAAGTTTAATAAAAGAAATAACAAAAAGAAACAATTTACAATGAATAACAAACAACATACAACTGATATCAACGACGAAAACCATGTCAAAACAAAATATGGAGATCTGAGCATGGCTGTGTATCATGAGAAAATGAACTTGGGAGGCTACGTGATCAACAGCAGACGGATGACGTCATCCATCAAAACTTTCTTCCCTTGACAGTGTCGTGACGTGACATGATAGGACAGACCAGCCAGTGTGGATGCCACCATTTGAAATGCATTGTAGGACGTTTCAACAGGATGCGACATGACGTGATGTGACAGACAGTGTGAGTTGTCCATCAAGGACCACACATGAGCAATGGATTGATGGTGATATCACCCGTAATCGATCACTCGGGTTGAACGTACCACACGAGTGATTTACTGAGCAGTTTCAACAACATGTCTTGTGAAGCTCTCATGCGGAAAATGAATTGATATGTTTAACAGCTGTGATAGATGATCTCTTTTGTCGACTAATACTTGCAAATATAAATTAAAGGGAAAATCGAAGTTGAAATTTATTACTTATTTTGAAAGATTCCAATATCTTGTTGCAGTACATATGTCATCATAATTGGCAAAGTAAACACCCATTATACGAGTATAATCTGTTTGAAATCGTCTGGTATTTCCAAATGAAGTCTTCGCAATGATTAAATTATACTTGGGTAAAATTCTCCCAGGTCTCTTTCCCTTTCATTCCTTTCTTTTTGCATGTGTTCTCCTACTATTTACAGTTTTCATCCTTTTCCATCTGTTGAATTCTACTCACTCATCACATTTAAATTATCATCTCCTTAATTGTCAAATTTCTTTTATCTCATCATACATTGCTGCAATCTCTTCATGATAAGCAGAACTAAGAAACATATAAACTAGTACTACTGTTGTATGTTGACTATGATCATGTGTTCACTACATGGGTCGTAGTAGTTTACTTGCATTCCTATTCTCTTCTTCATTATTGGATCATTTCTGTATTACATTTACTGGTATTTGATTTTGTATGTACAACCCTGTACCCATGTGGCAAGAAGTCACTAATAATACTAATCTAACTTCAACCCATCTGTGAATAATTTTAAATTCTCTATATAACCTACTTCATTAAATGATCTAACACTGCGCACTCGGACCCATGTAATGCCATTTTTTTTTCTGCTGGTGACAACATCCTCCTGAGTAGCCCTCACCAGGAGATTGGAAGGGGTGGACTATTTTACCTTCAGAATCTTTTACTCAAGAAGAGGCTATCAAGCCTATCATTATTAAACCATACAATAGTGCTGCATGGATTCAGAAAAAATAGTACCATCACTTTCCCCTCACTTTCAGCCATTCACAGTAGAATTACAGGGAGGCCATGTTGACTAATGTTACAAGGATAGGTCAGTCAGTCATCCAGACTGTAATCTAGTGTAAAATATTTCAAAAAATTCATAGCAGCTGTGCACCCAGGATAAAAGATAATCATTGCACCAGTTTATGGTAGACTTCATCAGGACAGTAAGAGATTCAGAACTGCAAGACAACCTGGGCAAAGTGATTCCATATCAGCAACACTACTCTAGCCATTCCTACTGCAATTTTCCACATCTTAAAGAGGTAAAACGAAGTGTTAATAGAACATATCTGAACCCCTTCCTTTGGCTAACAGCACTATGCTGTTTGTCTCCAGTCCAGATGAACCTTGAAAATCGAGGCAAGAGCCTGAAATAGTAGGTCTGAAAGTAGGCTTGAAATTCAATTGCCAAAGAGACGTACAAGCAACAAATCTATATAAGCAATGCACTGAGGTGACAGTAGTCATGGGAAACCTCCTAATATCGTGTCGGACCTACTTTTGCCCAGTATAGTGCAGCAGCTAGATGTAGCATGGACTCAGTAAGTCACTGGAAGTCCTCTGAAGAAACATTGGGCCACTCTAACTCTATAGCCACCCATAATTGTGAATGTGTTGCTGCAGCAGGATTTTGCGCACGCACTGACCTCTGAATTATGTCCAGGAAATGTTTGATGTGATTGATGTCAGAAAATCTGGATGGTCAAATCATTCACTTGCATTATCGAGAATGTGCTTCAAACCATTTGCAAACAATTTTGGCCCGGTGATATGGCGCATTGTCATCCATAAAAATTCCATCGTTGTTCAGAAACATGAACTCGATGAACAGCTGCAGATGGTCTCCAAGTAGCCAACATTACAATTTACATTCAATGAGTGGTTCAACTGGATCAGATTTACATCTACATCAATACCCCATAATCCACCTTACGGCACAGTGCAGACGGTATCCCATACAGGTACTATTCACTTCCCTTCTTATTCCACTCACAAATAGAATGAGGGGAAAATGATTATCTATATGCCTCCATATGAGCATTAAACTAGATATGAATCTTATCTTCATGGTCCTTATGCGAAAAGTATGTTGGAGGCAGTAGGATTGTGCTGCAGTCAGGTTCCAATGCTGGTTCTCAATAGTATTCTTCAAAAAGAACGTCGCTTTCCTTCCAGAGATTCCCGTTTGAGTTCTCAAAGCATCTCTGTAACACTCTTGTGTTGTTTGAACCTATGGGTAACAAATGTGGCAACATGCCCCTGAAGTGCTTCAATGTCTTCCTTTAATCTAACCTGATGTGGATCCCAAACAATCAAGCAGTACTCAAGAATAGGTCAGACTAGGGTCCTGTATGTGTTCTCCTTTAGAGTTGAACCACATTTTCCTAGAATTCTTCCAATAAAATTAAATCAACTATTCACCTTCCCTACAACAATCCTCATATGCTCGTTCCATTTTGTATCGCTTTGCGATGTTATGCCCAGATATATAAATGCTGTGACTGTGTCGAGCAGGGCACTCCTAATACTGTATTCGAACATTACAGGTTTGTTTTTCCTACTCATCCGCACTGATTTACATGTTTCTACACTTAGAGCGTCCGAAGCTCGTGATCTCGCGGTAGCGTTCTCGTTTCCCAAGCACGGAGCCCCGGGTTTGATTCCCAGCGGGGTCAGGGATTTTCACCTGCCTCGAGATGACTGGGTGTTGTTGTGTCATCATCATCATCATCATCATCATCATCATCATCATTCATCCCCATTAAAGTCGGAGGAAGGCAACGGCAAACCACCTCTGCTAGGGCCTCGCCTAGTACCGCGGTGCAGGTCCCCCGCATCTGTCAAGAAGTATGGGACCTCATCATCACATTTAGAGCTAGCTGCCATTCATCACACCAACTAGAAATTTTGTCTAAGTCAATTTCTGTCCTCCTACACTCACTCATCTTCGACACCTTACCATGCACCACAGCAATATCAGCAAACAACTGCAGATTGTTGCACACTCCATCTGCCGAATCGTTTATGTATGCGTATATAGAGAATAATAGTGATCCTGTCACAATTCCCTGGGACACACCTAACGATACCCTTGTCTCTGATGAACACTCGCCATCGAGGAAAATGTACTGCACTCTATAAATTAAGAAGTATTCGAGCCACTCACATATCTTTGAATCTATTCCATATGCTCATACCTTCTTCAACGGCCTGCAATGGGGTACCATGTCAAATGCTTTTTGGAAATCTAGAAATATGGACTGTGCCTGTTGTCCTTCAGTCTTAGTTTGCAGTATATCATGTGAGAAAAAGGAAAGCTGTGATTCGTATGTTTTCTAAAATCATGCTGATTTGTGGACATAAGCTTCTCGATGTCAAAAAAATTTATTACATTCATACTGAGAATAGGTTCAAGGAATCTGCAGCAAACTGATGTTAGGTATATTGGTCCATAATTTTGCGTGTACGTTCTTTTGCCCTTCTTATACACAGGAGTCAGCTTTCTCTCTTTTTTTTTTTTTTTTTTTTTTTTTTTTTTTTTTTTTTTTTTTTTTTTTTCAGTTGCTTGAAACTGCGCTGGGTGAGAAAATCCACGTAAACACAGTCCAGAGTGTTGCAGAGCCACCACAAGCTTGCACAGTGCCTTGTTGACACCCTCGATCCACGGCTTTGTGAGCACTGTGCCACACTCGAACCATACCGTCAGCTCTTACCAATTGAAATCAGGGACCCATCTCATCAGGCCACGGTTTTCCAGTCGTCTGGGTTCCGACTGAAATGGTCACAAGCCCGGGAGAGGCACTGCAGGTAATGTCGTGTCGCTAGCAAAGGCTCTCATGTGCGTGATCTGCTACCATAGCCCATTAACACCAGTGCTGCTTGTTTGTTAGCAGTGAGAACTGCACGCAGATGCTGCTGCTCTAGTTCATTAAGTGAAAGCCATTAGCCACTGCATTGGCCATAATGAGAGGTAATGCCAGAAATTTGGTTCTGTTGGCACACACACAGACATTGCGGACCTCGTAATATTGAATTTCCTAACAATTTCCGAAATGGAATGTCCTATGCATCTACCCTAGCTCCAGCTCGGAAACATTTTCACATGAATCACATGAGTACAAATGACAGCTCCTGATGATGACGCTTCATTGGTACGCTTTCCTTGCTCGTTATACTGAGCAGTGTGTGCATAAATATGTTGTTTCTGATGGCGCTGTGGGGAAGAAACAGAACAAAACTTTACCTGTATGTAACAGCCTACAGTGATGTTATGATCTCCTGGGGCTACTATGAGAGAATAATTATTCTTGCAGCCTGTCAGGCCAACACACGGTTGGTCTGTGATGTGATTGGTGGCCCAGTTCGTGGATGAGATGGTTGCGGGATTGATCCACCTTTTCGTAGAAGGACTTTGCAGTGATCTGGAATCTGTCCTGTAGGAGCAAGATGCCAATGTGCTTGTGTAGAAGACAAATGGTGTACTCTTTCAGAAGACGCAAGACAGTCTTCAGAGTCGGTTCTGGACCCTTTGCAGCATTGCGATGAGTGAGACTGCAGTTTTTCCCAACACCGTGGCTACGTATTCCGACACTGGTTGGACCAGCATTAGATACAGCATGACAGTGTGGTGGGATGGCAATGTCAACTGTGCACTGAGCAACGGATACAGAGTGTGAAGGCGACCAGTCGCTCTGCCTCTGATGTTTCAGATATGAAGTGCCCAGGAGTGTCTTTGGTGTAGGGTGACCCCGTAGGTACTCTATTGTTGTAGTCCATGGGATAGATGCACCCAGGATTTAGACTGGTGGAAGATCTGGCAGCAGCAGTCTTTGGGTCTGGATCTCTGCCGCATTGAATTTCAGCTCCCACTTCGTCGAACACAAACTCGAGGTATCGCTCCAGAGTTGGAGGTGATGTGTCATCGTATGTAGATCCAGGTTGAAGGTAAACAGCACTGTATCATCGGCATAGGGTGACAGTTCAATATGCATCATGGTATATTGCAGTGTACAAGACTTACAGCACATATGCGTATCTGTGGACATACCATCATCTGCCCTCACGTGGAAGGTTCAGTCAGATAGCTACGATCTTAGGAGCACCCCATGTGATGTCAATAACGAGTACAAAAAGCTTGTACACCTAGCGCTAGTGCCAACAAAACTGAAGGTCCTGGATCCATCAAGAAATACTGCCCCAAGGCATTCCCTTATTTCCAATGCTGTCATCATCAACGATACCAGTCGCAGGAGCTGGCGACCATAGACATAAATAACACAGACATGCCCCTATATCCACTGCATTGAGGTTTGAAACCAACGTCTAAGTCGTGATTTGGGGCAGGAAGCTGAGTTTCCATCATTACAAGCAATGTGAAGTGGACTTGACAGTTCCAGTTTTTCTGATATATAACTGAAATCAAGCATTGATTTTCACGATAAGACAACTTGCTTTATTGCTGTAACACATGTAGTGGTACAGTTAATATAATTTCTCAGGAATTCCTGGTGTTAATGCCACAGTTATCAGTTTTACACGTGGACAGGTGAAATGTACTGACATTCATGTTTGTAAGCAACAGAATTACAGTTCTTCAGTTCACCACTTCTACAGCAGCAAAAGACAAAATATCAGTTTGGCAGGCAGCATTACTTTTTTGACAATTCCTCAATAAAACGCGTGCACTGTATTTTGTTATGCCTTAATAAGAAAAGAAATCCATAATGTCTGGTTTATACTCTAACACAGATCACATAGTCAGTTGCTGATCCCAAGAAGTTAATGCATTTCTATGAAATCTGTTTGACATATAGCTTTGCAAGAAACATACATTCCTGTCACAACTGACAGGACTTTTTAATCTCTTTATTTAGATCTTCAGATAATTTCTAGAAAGAGTGGCTAATTAAGTGAATTTTTCATTTAAATTTTTAGGAATTCTCTAATTCTTGCTTTACATTACATGAGACCTTGTCGAATAACATACCTTATTAGTCGACTCCATAACTCCACTCTGAACACAGGGAAAAAAGCCAAAGTGTACATGAAGATTACTTTGTATCCCTTGTATTATAACAGTGTACATCACAGTTCATCCGAAGAAAATTATTAAGGAGTACTTGTTTTGGGAAGTGTGTGAAGAATTCCAAGTGTCTTAAAAAACTTTCTGCATTGTTTATGGTTATCTGCTTTACATAATAATCTTTTGTTCATTTTTGGTAAAAAAAAACACTTCATTCATTTTAAGTGCCCTGCCTTAGAGGCTAATTCTTTACTAGGTAAACTTCCTGTGTTTAACAACATTATTACCTATTACATAGATTTCCATTGACTTCTATATGGTCAGCAACACGCTATATGGTATGTGTTACAGAGTAAACCGGACATTATGGATACAAAGGGATTTCATTTCTTATAAAACCATAACTAAACAGTGCACACGTTTTGTTGAGGAATCGTCAGAAAAGTAATGTTGCCTGCCAAACTGACATTTTGTCTTCTGCTGCTGTGGAAGCGGTGAACTAAAATACAATGCAACAAAAACAAGAATTCGATGAAGAACAGTCATTATGTTGCTTGTAAGCACAACTGTCAGTGTGTTTCACCTGGGCACATGTAAAAACGATAACCATCGCATTAATATTAGGAATTTCCAAGAAATTATGTCAACTGTACTGATACAATTGTAATAGCGATAAGGCAAGTTGTTTTATTGTTAAAATCAGTATTTGATTTTAGCTATAAATGAGAAAAACTGTAGCTGTCAACTGCACCCCACAAAATGTGTAATAACAGAAAGTCTACATCCTCTCCCAAATCACGTGACTTAGGAAACCCAGAAATACCTATATAAGATCGAAAGACATGCCTCCACAGATGAAGCATTTGCAAGAAAGTGCCAGAGTTTCAAGCGGTCAGGGAAAGCAGTGAAGCTCACATAACGCTAGGGTACAGATACATAGTTGAAACTTGAAATTGACGGCAGTGAGAATTTTGGGGAAAATTTAAGTGTACATGAAAGGATAGACAAATGCAAAATGGAGGTCATGTATTTGGCGCAGTAGACAAGAAACTCAAATCTGCTAAGATAGAAACTGAAGCTGCAGTTGAGATTATCTGGGCAAGACTCAGTATCAGAAGTGGGCATAAAATGTTAATTGGATCCTTCTATTGCGCACCAGACTCATCTCCTGCTATAACAGAAAATTTTAGAAAAAACCTCAGTTCATTTATATGTAAGTTCCCCAATCAAATTGTAATAATCGGTGGCGACTTAAATCACCCAACAGTTAATTGGAAAAATTACAGTTTTGTTAGAGGTGGAACATCACGAAATATCGTCTCTGAAGACTAACTAGAACAGATAGTTATGAACCCCAACTCTGACGAAAATATATTGTACTTGAGGTCAACAAATAGGCCTGTCCTCTTTGAGGATGTCCACATCGAAATTGGTATCAGTGACCATGACACAGTTGTAACAACAATGATTACCAAAGTACAAAGGACAGCTAGAACAAGCAGAAAGATTTATATGTTCAGTAAAGTAGGTAAAAAATCAGAGTGTCATACCTCAATGAGGAACTTGTAACTTTCACCACAGAGCAGGAGTGCATAGAGGAACTCTGGCTCAAGTTTAAAAGAACAGTTCACGATGCACTGGATAGATACGTACCCAGTAGAAAAGTTCATAATGGAAGGGACACTTCATGGTATCCAGTCATTGTAAACAAATTTCTAAAGAAATATAGATTACTGCATAATAGGCATAAAACAGTGTGTAGATAGAGAGGTACTAAATGAACACATTTGGTTGTAAAGAGAGCGATGCGTGATGCCTTCAATGACTATTGTAGCAGAATTTTGTCAAATGATCTTCCACAAGACCCAGAGAAATTCTGGTCATATTTAAAGGCTGTTAGTCGCACCATAGTTGGTGTCCCATACCTAGTGAATGAGACAGGAACTGAAATTCGGGGTAGGAAAGCAAAAGCTGAAATGTGTAACTCAGTTTTCAAATGTTTCTTTACAAAGGAAAACCCACAGGAACTGTCTCAATTTAATCGCTGTACCACTAAAAAGATGAATGAAATAAGAATTAGTGTCAGAGGTGTTGAGAAACAGCTGAAATCATTATAACTGAACAAAGCACCAGGCCCAATGGAATCCCTGTCAGATTCTATACTGAATTCATAGCTGAGTTAGCCTTTCTTCTAACTGTAATCTATTGTAGATTCTTCGAGCAAAAAACCATGCCCAGTTCTTGGTAAACAGCATTGGTTATACTCATCTACAAGAAGGATAGTACAAATGATTCACAAAACTATCGTCAAATATCCATGACATCGATTTGCTGTAGAACCTTAGAATATGTTCTGAGCTCAAACATAATGAGTTATCCCAAACAGAATGACCTCCTCAGTGCCAACCAGCATCGATTCCGAAAACATCGATCATTTGAAATCCAACTCACAATTTTGTTACGTGACATACTGAAAGCTTTGCATCAAGGCAGCCTGGTAGCTGCTGTATTTTTTTTACTTTCGGAAAGCTCATTGTCAAAAATACGATCATATGGGGTATCAACTGAAATTTGTGACTGAATTGAGGACTTTTTGGTGAGGAGGATGCAGCATGTTATCATGGATGGAGAGCCATTGTCAGATGTAGAAGTAACTTTGGGTGTGCCCCAAGGAAGTGTGTTGGGGAGCCTTGCTATTCATGTTGTATATCAGTGACCTTGAAGACACTATTAATAGTAACCTTAGACTTTTTGCAGCTGATGAAACTATCTAGGATGAAGTACTGTCTGAAAGAAACAGAATTTTATTGTCAGATCTTGATAAGATTTCAAAGTGGTGCAAAGATTGGTACCTTGCTTTAAATATTCATAAATTGTACATTTCAAAAAACGAAAAAACGTAATACCCTATGACTATAATATCAATCAGTCACTGTTGGAATCTGCCAGCTTATACAAATACCTGTGTGTAGCACTTTGTAGAGATATGAAATGGAATGGCCACATAGGCTCAGTTGTGGGTAAAGTAGGTGATACACTTCGGTTTATTGGTAAAATACTGAGGAAGTGCAGTCAGTCTACAAAGGAGATTTCTTACAAATCACTCTTGCGACCAGTTCTAGAATATTGCTCAAGTTTGTGGGACATGTACCAGATAGGACTAACAGAGGATATTGAATGTATACAGAGAAGGGCAGCACCAATGGTCACAGGTTTGTTTAATCTGTTGGTGATTGTCACAGAGATACGGGAGGAACTGAACTGAAAAACTCTTGAAGACAGATGTAAACTATCCCTAGAAAGTCTGTTAACAAAGTTTCCATAACTGGCTTTAAATGATGACTGTAGGAGTATACTACAACTTCCTATGTGTTGCTCACATGGGAATCATGAGGATAACATGAAAATATTTACTGCATGCACAGTGATGCTCAAACAGTCATCCTTCCCATGCTCTGTACATGAATGGAAAAGGAAGAAACTCTAATAACTGGTACAATGGGACGTACCCTCTGCCATGCACCTCATGGTGGTTTTCAGAGTTAGATGTAGATGTAGACTTAGATGTTGGTTTCAGTATTATGATATCATGCACAATCTGTATTATCTATGGCCTATTTAATGACAGCTCTGGCAATACAATGCCATTTTATTGCAAGTGTCACGAGACTACTGCTGTCTGTATATGTGCATATCGCTATCCTACAACTTTGTCACCTCAGTATAGAATCTAAGATTGAGCATTCGCTTTCTGGTTGGAGTCCGGCAAGGCATGAGCTACGAGGGCAAATCAGGAAGTCTTTGTCCCTATTTTTTATTAGCCAAAGTAAAGTACACACAGGTAATGACATCCTATTCTTTGTACCTTACAATAATGTTCCACATAGTCCCCACACCAGTTCATACACTTTTCCCATCGCAGAACTAAATTTGAGATACCCTTGTGGTAGGATTCGTCCAGCTGACTATGGAGCCACCATCGAACTTCTGTCTTGACTTCATCATTACCTGTGAATCGCTGCACTCCTATACGATATGCCAAGCTACTGGGAAATGGCCGTGATGTGCACACGGCAATCTGCTTTCACCATTACACCCACGCGGAAAATGTTGTCACTCAGCGACGAATGTGACCTCGCTGCCTGCTCACTGTCGTGCAAGACTTCACAGCCTTCATCGAACTCACAATACCACCACCTCACACTTCTCAAAGTGAGGCAGGTGTCCCCATATGTGGGTTGTATTTCCCTGTAGATTTCGATTGGTGTTCGTCCCTTGCTCTACAGGAAACGAGTAACACTTTGTTGCTCTGACGCCATGGATGTGCGAAGCACAACCACCAGCTTTAACAACTAATAGCAGCGCCACGCGGCGGAGCTACCGACAGATAAGGCCGGCACGAACCAAGAAAGCTCCAACGCTGGGAACGGATAGGGTGACTTTGCATTTACAGCTGTAATTTGTCTAAAAAATATACTCCTGGAAATGGAAAAAAGAACACATTGACACCGGTGTGTCAGACCCACCATACTTGCTCCGGACACTGCGAGAGGGCTGTACAAGCAATGATCACACGCACGGCACAGCGGACACACCAGGAACCGCGGTGTTGGCCGTCGAATGGCGCTAGCTGCGCAGCATTTGTGCACCGCCGCCGTCAGTGTCAGCCAGTTTGCCGTGGCATACGGAGCTCCATCGCAGTCTTTAACACTGGTAGCATGCCGCGACAGCGTGGACGTGAACTGTAGGTGCAGTTGACGGACTTTGAGCGAGGGCGTATAGTGGGGATGCGGGAGGCCGGGTGGACGTACCGCCGAATTGCTCAACACGTGGGGCGTGAGGTCTCCACAGTACATCGATGTTGTCGCCAGTGGTCGGCGGAAGGTGCACGTGCCCGTCGACCTGGGACCGGACCGCAGCGACGCACGGATGCACGCCAAGACCGTAGGATCCTACGCAGTGCCGTAGGGGACCGCAGCGCCACTTCCCAGCAAATTAGGGACACTGTTGCTCCTGGGGTATCGGCGAGGACCATTCGCAACCGTCTCCATGAAGCTGGGCTACGGTCCCGCACACCGTTAGGCCGTCTTCCGCTCACGCCCTAACATCGTGCAGCCCGCCTCCAGTGGTGTCGCGACAGGCGTGAATGGAGGGTCGAATGGACACGTGTCGTCTTCAGCGATGAGAGTCGCTTCTGCCTTGGTGCCAATGATGGTCGTATGCGTGTTTGGCGCCGTGCAGGTGAGCGCCACAATCAGGACTGCATACGACCGAGGCACACAGGGCCAACACCCGGTATCATGGTGTGGGGAGCAATCTCCTACACTGGCCGTACACCACTGGTGATCGTCGAGGGGACACTGAATAGTGCACGGTACATCCAAACCGTCATCGAACCCATCGTTCTACCATTCCTAGACCGGCAAGGGAACTTGCTGTTCCAACAGGACAATGCACGTCCGCATGTATCCCGTGCCACCCAACGTGCTCTAGAAGGTGTAAGTCAACTACCCTGGCCAGCAAGATCTCCGGATCTGTCCCCCATTGAGCATGTTTGGGACTGGATGAAGTGTCGTCTCACGGGGTCTGCACTACACACGTTGGCAGATGAGGTTCACTGGGCATTCGCCATACCCATACCCTGCTATCGGATGGCCACGTTGTGTACCCTGATTCGTCACTCCTCACACCGTTTTTCCACTGTTCAATCGTCCGATGTTTACGCTCCTTACACCAAGCGACGCGAGGAATTGTTTGGCGTGATGTGTCGCTTATGAGCAGCCACTCGACCATGAAATGGTCTGGATAGATGTCTGCCTATTACAAACTACGACCCTCTTCAACTGTCGGCGGTCTCTGTAAGTCAACAGACGAGGTTGGCTTTTATGCTCCTGTTTCCACTTCACTATCACATCGGAAACAATGAACCTAGAGATGTTTAGGAGTGTGGAAATCTCGCGTACAGACATATGGCACTAGTGACACCCAATAACCTCACCACGTTCAAAGTCCATGAGTTCCACAGAGCGCCCCATTTTGCTCTTTCTCGATGTCTAATGGCTACTGAGGTCGCTGATATGGAGTACCTGGCAATAGATGGCAGCACAATCCACCTAACATGAAAAACGTATGTTTTTGGGGCGTCCGGATATTTTTGATCACATAGTGTACTAGTTCAGTTATGAAGCACCACTCTAGCAGCTGAATTTACTAATACATAAAAGAGCAGAGATCCACGAATAATATACAGTGTGTCCGTAATCAAAGATCCAGTTTCAAAACGCTGTACAGAGTGAACCACTGCTCAGCATGATGTCAAATTTGTACAGTGTCTTATCGACGAAGGGGGACACGTCACGGAAGAAACTAGACACCACTGTAAGCGACAGAGTGTGCACACTAACAGACGCACGGCACACGGCTGTTCGTCGGTTTGTGTCCGAGACGTCCGACATGGCTGTCTCGACGAATGATCGGGCCCTGCCGGTGAACCTCTTTTTCAGAATGGTGGCTGTGCACCAGCAGCGCTGAAGTTACGGACCCCCAGCGGTACGAAAAAAGGCATCGATCCGATGTCTGCTAAGGAATGGGGGAAGATCATTACAAAATTCGAAAAGATAGGTTCTTTCGAAGTGCAGAGTGCCAGAGGGAGGTAAGCAGTTGATCCGACGTCTGTCGAAGATGTGGCCACAGCACTGCAGGAGGTATCGACTGATGGTGTTCAAACATGCAGCGGATGGGGAACTGCCCAAATTTTGGACATGCCAACAGGCATGCTGCATAAAATCCTACAAAAGATCCCACACTGTTGTCCTTGCAAAATCATTCATGTTCAGGAGTTGCTTCCTGCCGATCCGCCGGCAAGACAAGCGTTCGCTCTGGAGTTTCTTGTTTGCATGTAAGTGGACAATGAATGTATATGGAACATTCTGTGGACAGTCTAAGCCGATTTACATATCTAAGGACACGTCAGTGCACAGGACTACAGAATATGGACAATGGAAAATTATATGCACATCAACTGGTACCAGGTCATTCTACAAATGTGACTGTGTGGTGTGGGTTGATGGCATATTTTTATTAAAGGGCTATATAACACTACTGCCCATTAAAATTGCTACACCATGAAGATGACATGCTACAGACGCGAAATTTAACCAACGGGAAGAAGATGCTGTGATATGCAAATATTAGCTTTTCAGAGCATTCACACTAGGTTGACGACAGTGGCGACACCTACAACGTGGTGACCTGAGGAAAGTTTCCAGCCGATTTCTCGTACACAAACAGCAGTTGACTGGCGTTGCCTGGTGAAACGTTGTGATGCCTTGTGTAAGGAGGAGAAATCCGTACCATTTTCCTACTTTAATAATGGTCGGATTGTAGCCTATCGCGATTGCGGTTTATCGTATCGCGACATTGCTGCTCGCGTTGGTCAAGATCCAATGACTGTTAGCAGAATATGGAATGGGTGCGTTCAGGAGGGTGATACGGAACGCCGCGCTGGATCCCAACGGCCTCGTATCACTAGCAGTCGAGATGACAGTCATCTTATCCGCATGGCTGTAACGGATCGTGCAGCCACGTCTCGATCCCTGAGTCGACAGATGGGGACGTTTGCAAGACAACAACCATCTGCACGAACAGTTCGACGACGTTTGCAGCAGCACGGACTATCAGCTCGGAGACCGTGGCTGCGGTTACCAATGACGCTGCATCACAGACAGGAGCGACTGAGATGGTGTACTCGACGACGAACCTGGGTGCACGAATAGCAAAACGTCATTTTTTCGGATGAATCCAGGTCCTGTTTACAGCATCATGACGGTCGCATCCGTGTTTGGCGACATCGCGGAGAATGCACATTGGAAGAGTGTATTCGTCATCGCCATACTGGCGTATCATCCGTCGTGATGGTATGGGGTGCCGCTGGTTACACGTCACGGTCACCTCTCGTTCGCATTGACGGTACTTTGAACAGTGGACGTTACATTTCAGATGTGTTACGACACGTGGCTCTACCATTCATTCGATCCCTGCGAAACCCTACATGTCAGCAGGATAATGCACGACCGCATGTTCCAGGTCCTGTACGGCCCTTTCTGGATACAGAAAATGTTCGACTGCTGCCCTGGCCAGCACATTCTCCAGATCTCTCACCAACTGAAAACGTCTGGTCAATGGTGGCCGAGCAATTGGCTCGTCACAATACGCCAGTCACTACTCTCGATGAACTGTGGTATCATATTGAAGCTGCATGGGCAGCTGTACCTGTACTTGCCATCCGAACTCTGTTTGACTCAATGGCAAGGCATATCAAAGCCATTATTATGGCCAGAGGTGGTTGTTCTTGGTACTGATTTCTCAGGATCTATGCACCCAAATTGCGTGAAAATGTAATCACATGTCAGTTCTAGTATATTTGTCGAATGGATACCCGTTTATTATCTGCATTTCTTCTTGATGTAGCATGATATATATATATATATATATATATATATATATATATATATATATATATATATATATATATATACTACTGGCCATTAAAGTTGCTACATCAAGAAGAAATGCAGATAATAAACGGGTATCCATTCGACAAATATATATATATATATATATATATATATATATATATATATATATATATATATATATATATATATATATATTAGAGGAAACGAATCCTGTGGGTGCTATTACTTATACCATCACTGGTAAACGCTATGAGAGTCTCTTGCACACCAGCATCATTCCAACTCATCAACAGTGTGGATGTGTGGGTAGGACAATTTTTATGCAAGATGGCGCTCTTCCAAACAGTTCACGGCCAGTGAAGCAGCTGCTGCAGAGGCGTTTTGGAAATGCTGGAATTATCAGTAGTCACTTCTCTACAGCCTGGTCATCCAGATCACCTGACATTAATCTTGTGACTTCTGCCTGTGGATTTATCTATAAAATATGTTGTGTTCAGTGTTCCAGTTACAAACACTGCTGAATTGAAGACACGCATTGTGCAGCACATTCTGATCGTGACCCCTGAGACACTCTGATCTGCTGTGGACTATGCTATTTCTCGGTTTCAACTTGTTGTGTAAAATGGTGGACACCATGCTGAACGTTTCTTCCGTCAGTCTCACGAAAATTACGAGGGTCACTCAAAAGAAATGCACACTATTTTTGTAAAAACACAGTTTTCATTCTGCATGTGTGAAAGTTTTACAGTGTGTGGATACATCCTTTCCACTTGTTTTCAAACTTTGTTCAACCTGTTCCCGTGAGTGGCGCCGTCACAGCATGTCTTCAAGATGGCTGCACTTGACGTTCGTCAGAAGCAACGTGCTGTGATAGAATTTCTGTGCTGTGAAAACGAGACAGTGGGAAATATCCACAAGAAGTTGAAAAAGGTGTATGGAGATGCTGCTCTCGATCGCAGTACAGTTAGTCGGTGGGCAAGCAGGTTACGTGATGAAAGCGGGCACGGCAATATTGAGAATTGTCCTCACAGCGGAAGGCCTCGTACTGCACACACTCCAGACAATGTGCAGAGAGTTAACGAACTGGTGACTGCTGACAGACGCATCACAGTGAACGATTTGTCACGCTATGTTGGGATAGGGGAAGGAAGTGTTTGCCGAATACTGAAAGTGTTGGCGTTAAAAAAGGTTTGAGCCATGTGGGTTCCCTAGGATGTTGACAGTGGCTCACAAAGAAACAAGAAAAACGGTATGCAGCGGACTTTTGGAACAGTACGAGAACGGTGGAGATGAATTTCTTGGAAGAATTGTGACAGGTGATGAAACGTGGCTCCATCATTTTTCACCAGAGACGAAGAGGCAATCAATGGAGTGTCATCGTGCAAATTCACCCAAGAAAAAAAAAAAATTCAAAACCACACCTTCTGCTGGAAAAGTTATGGCTACGGTGTTTTTCGATTCCGAAGGACTCTTGCTTGTGGACATCGCACCAAGTGGAACCACCATAAATTCTGATGCATATGTGACGACACTGAAGAAACTTGGAGCTCGACTGAGTCGTGTTCGACCACATCGGCAAAAGCAGGATGTTTTGCTGTTGCACGACAACGCACGGCCACATGCCAGTCAAAAAACCATGAAAATGATCACAAAACTCGGGTGGACAACACTGAAACACCCGCCTTATGGTCCTGACCTGGCTCCGTGTGACCATCATCTCTTTGGGAAACTGAAAGACTCTCTTCGTGGAATAAGGTTTGAAGATGATGACTCCCTTGTGCACACTGCCAAACAGTGGCTCCAACAGGTTGGTCCAGAATTTTACTGTGTGGGTATACAGGCGCCGGTTCCAAGATGGCGTAAGGCAGTTGAGAGGGAAGGAAATTATGTGGAGAAAGGAAAATATTGTTCCTAAAGGATGTATCTACACACTGTAAAACTTTCAAACATGTAGAATAAAAGATGGATTAAAAAAAATAAAATACTGTGCATTTCTTTTGGAGTGACCCTCGTAGAAACCGATGTATTTATTATTGCTTTTCGTGCGGTTTTTGGCCCAAGGACAGTTAAAAATCCGTGTCATTTTGTTTTATAAGCGGTTTTTGGCAGCAGACCAATGGAAAACCTATTTTACACATTCGATGTGGCACAATATTGCCGTGGTGGATGGGTTCCTCTAACTAACAGGTGCGGTCATGCACATTGAACAGTACGGATAGTGTAATGTGTAACTCAAACCACAGCTGTTGTACTGTGATTCATGTTTCATTTATAGTGGAGCCCGTTTACGTTAAGAGGCTTACAACAGCATTTATTGGTAAAATTTTCGTTACAATTTTTTTTGTTCCATGAGGTTTCTCCCTGTGTCAATAAAATGCTATTCAAGTTTGAAGTCATTATGAGCAGTTTTTCTACAGTGTTTTGAAACTGGAACTTTAATTAAGGACAGCGTAAATATGATTACGTCAAAGGGAATACACACAAAATTGTCATTGAAAATAATACAAATTCGTGCCGAAAATAATTACAACATAAACAATATTCAGCACACAGTTAATCGTTTAGATCAATATGCATATTGAAACTTAAGTATACGCAAAAGAGTTGATGTCAAAACAAGACCTAGGCCATAGCCATAGAAGGTTTATCAGCTTCTGCATAAGTATATCTTAAAACTGCTTGTCAGAATACTACCATATAAGAATACGCATGTAAAAAGTGTCATTACTTTTATCTCACTTCCAATAGGCTTGGCCATTAGTATCAATGGGTCTTCAGCTGAAGTTTATCAAGTTTTTTCCAAGTACGTTGGTGAAGTTCCTATAATGATTTCGTGAAGCATAAATTCCTTTCACCTATCGACACACAGCAAGCCGATCCCCCACCTGTGTGCCTCCTGAACAAGGGTTGAGGCTTTCTGAGTGCCAACACAGGGAATGATCGCAGCTAAATGCCACACTGCTTCACATTTGCCATCATAACCTATCACATGGGGATATGCACTAGCTGCGATCCATCAAAGGACAGGCTATTGCTCCACAAATGAGAGGCAGCCGACACTATACGCAAAGGGACCAAGACAGACGACTTGTATAGGCCCACTTGACATTAAGTTCCTTCTCCAGCCATTCACGTGTCTCCTGACTGGACGCTACGCAATCCTCCAGCAAGTAACGAGTAGCAATCTCTCTGGCATACTAGTATTTATTGGTACGAGAATGTGTATGGCTTACTGATACTATTCTCCCTGCAAAATAGTCGCGAGCTCAGATGGATAATGATCACAAACTGTTTTCTCCAAAGTAGAAAAAAATAATATAGATATCTAGTGACTGTGGGAAGATGCAACAATTGGGATCATAAAACCAGTTCTGCACGAGAAAGCCCTGTGAAAAGGAGCCAGTCGTTTTGAAACATGGCTTTACAATTGGGGAACAAACGTGCCATGCCATGGATCTGATCAGCAACAGTTCTCACTTATAATAAATCACCCTCCTCTGTCATTACCTTTTCGTTATATAGACAACCGATATCATGTATACTATCGATTCTTGCATAGATTAAAACTATCTGAGCTGTTTCATTAAAAGAATTCACATGATTTTGTATATGATGTATTATATTTCGGGCTAAAATATATAAAAAAGAAATTAATGTCTTACAATCTAGATGTAATAACAGTTAAAATTACTCTTCTTTTAAAAATAATTGAAATTACAAAATTTGTGGCATACTTAAAATTCATTTTATTGATTGCACAATCTAATGCTAATTAATATATATCTAGATTGATGTAAAAAATAATCATATATTTTAGCGAAGATTCTTCTTTGGTAAAGAAAGTTTGTAAACTCTTTTGCTTGGTAAACTCTTTGCAATAATTTCAGTACCGCAGAATGTAAGTAGTGGTGGACATGCCTCTGATGGTGTCCGAAGTCCCATGCGGCTTTTCGTGTAGAGAGAAGTTGCAGCATTAGAAAGTTGCAGCGAAATGCAGGAAGATCTGCAGCGGATAGGCACTTGGTGCAGGGAGTGGCAGCTGACCCTCAACATAGACAAATTTACTGTATTGCGAATACATAGAAAGAAGGATCCTTTATTGTATGATTATATGATAGCGGAACAAACACTGGTAGCAGTTACTTCTGTAAAATATCTGGGAGTATGCGTGCGGAACGATTTGAAGTGGAATGATCATATAAAATTAATTGTTGGTAAGGCGGGTGCCAGGTTGAGATTCATTGGGAGAGTCCTTAGAAAATGCAGTCCACCAACAAATGAGGTGGCTTACGAAACACTCATTCGACCTATACCTGAGTATTGCTCATCAGTGTGGGATCCGTACCAAGTCGGGTTGACAGAGGAGACAGAGAAGATCCAAAGAAGAGCGGCGCGTTTCGTCACAGGGTTATTTGGTAAGCGTGATGGCGTTACGGAGATGTTTAGCAAACTCGAGTGGCAGACTCTGCAAGAGAGGCGCTCTGCATCGCGATGTAGCTTGCTGCCCAGGTTTCGAGAGGGTGCGTTTCTGGATGAGGCATCGAATATATTGCTTCCCCCTACTTATACCTCCCGAGGAGATCACGAATGTAAAATTAGAGAGATTCGAGCACGCACGGAGGATTTCCGGCAGTCGTTCTTCCCGCGAACCATACGCAACTGGAACAGGAAAGGGAGGTAATGACAGTGGAACGTAAAGTGCCCTCCGCCACACACCGTTGGGTGGCTTGCGGAGTATAAATGTAGATGTAGGTGTAGATAGAAGTAGACATTTTCTAAATTTGTCACCAACAATGTAATCAATGGTTTTTTGAATGTGGAAAATGTGAAAACGGTATAATGCTGAAAGATGTGACAAACAATAAAATTCAAGAATAATACAGGCAAATCTTCATCAGTTATTTAGTCATCAAGAAACTACAAAATCGAAATTTCAGCTGCAAGAATGTACCCCTAGACAAGACACTGAGCTATCGACAACAACAACGAGATAATGAAGATAAGTAAAAAGTTATTCTTTTGTATTTCTTACGCCTCTCGAAGCTTTCAAAATTTGTGCAAAGACAGAGAACTTTACTAGTAATGTGTGGGAGGGTAAGATTACACACTTAATCGTTGGCAGTTAGTAGTCATTCGCTTTCATGTTCCATGAATCATTTTGCACAGTAAATGGTAATGATGTGGTACAAATCATTTTAACATTTGCGTCGTGAGTTGATTTGTAAGTATGGCTACTTGCTCGACATTAACAAATTAATTCTTTTTAAAATATAGAAATATGGATTAGTAAATTCTACCTACCATCTTTTATACATTACAATAACAGAAATTCTTCCATGGAATAGAAGGACTTGTCAAGGAGAAACTTTTTCAGTTTGTTTTCAAATTTGCTGTCTGTCACACATTTTATCTCACTGGCTAAGTGATCAAACATTTTTGTTGCAGCATTGTGCATATAGCTTTGTGCTAAATATGGAGCAGTGAATACAATTTTTCCTTCTGGTATCGGAATTATGTCCATCATTGTTTCTTTTGTATTGAATTATTTACAACAAACTTCTTGAGGCAATAAATATAGTGTGTAGTAGTAGTCAGAATGCCCAACTTCAGCGGCGGCTCATGAGTGTACATTCTGGGTGTCTGGAAATTTTTACATTCAGATAAATATGAGAGTATGAAATTAATAGCATCTGCTGCATAACAGTTACACTTATCAACATATTTGTACAACCACAGCCACTACTAATAAATATAGTAGTAGTAATAATAATAATGGTGATAATAATAATACAAACATAATTTTTCTGAAAGAAAGAAATGTTTTTGTGGAAATTTGTTGCTTTTGGCCAAGAACGAGATAATGCTTATGCTTTCACTAATCTCTGTTTCGCATTTTTGTGTATGTGGGAGTTTTCATGCTTTTTTATTTGTTTTTTGAGAAATGTACAAGATCCCTAACAGATGTATTAGTTAATGGATTGGCCTTTGGGTTTAAAATCAGACATTCTTACGCTGTACCCACACAACAACGTATGCTTATTACACACTTCTTTGTTAAATGTTCGCTTGTAGTCACGCTTATTTGATTTCATCACACTCTCAGTCAACGGATATGGTATGGATGTCCTCCTTCCTTTGCAGCTAAGCTATCTTGATAATTTCCATTTCTGGTAGCACTTGAAATAGATTCAACAGTGTTCATGTGGACGCTGCCCACGAAAGCCGATTCCTGCACAGTAAACAGCCAACTCCAAACACAAACTGCCATTTGTGGAAATGATTAAATTCAAGTAGTATGGTCTACCAACATGGTTACTTGACTAGAACACAGACCATGCGCTGAGAACCATAGGGGCCAAAAGCACGCTGTCGGCAATCCCACAGTGAATATCAGAGAAATGAATGAGACAGCTTTTTGTGAATTTTCATATAGACAGTGTCGGGCTACAGCACAGATGAACCTGACCCGCCACAAAATCAACACATGAAGTAAGCATGAATAAATTCTAGACTCTCAGAATCGATGATGATGTGCTTTATGGTTCTCAGTGCTTCAAATGGCTTACTGTATGACAAAATCCAAAGCTTAATGTACTGTTTTATATTCTCATTCAGAAGTCTACAAAATAGAGTTTTCTATAGGGATAACTGTAACATGTACTGGTTCAATCTAATTTTACTGTATAGTGAGTGATCTGGCGTGTCTGAGGCGTGCGCTACCGTCTACCGGGATTTATCCTAAGCGAAAGGGGATGAAAGTCTACTGCATAGTGTTACCACCTGGTGGCATTGACGTGAACATGTTGTAGAGCGTTGCACGCAGTGAACCATGCATATTGTTTGATGATGATGATGATGAAGTCCCATACTACTTGAAAGAGCGTAGGAGACGATGCGGGAGACCCGCATCGCTCTACTAGGCAAGGTCCTAGCGGAGGTGGTTTGCCATTGCCTACCTCCGACCGTAGAAGATGATGATGAAGACGACACAACAACACCCAGTCATCTCGAGGCAGGTGAAAATCCCTGACCCCGCCGGTAATCGAACCTGGGACCCCGTGCTCGGGAAGTGAGAACACTACCGCGAGACCTTATTGTTTATCATATGCATATTTATTTGGCTGATAAGGCAAGTATGTCACGCTAACTGTGCATGCGCAGAAGCTTCTTAAAACCAGCACAGCTGAAGGTGTGCTCGTGACTTTGATGCCACGTTTCACGGAGTCTACAGGATAATGCGGTAGGTTTAGTGCCATGTATTTCAGATTAACGCATCTACATTACATCTAACACCATTCAAAGAAAAATAACCAATTTACCTGCGAGATGCCAAAAGTTAGGGGTTTTCACGTGCCCTTGTGGCCCTACACAACAGCCGCCACTGCCCAACTCCTTAAGCAGATCGTGTGTGAGCACCATATATACTATGTGATCAAAACTATCCAGACGCCCCGCAAACCATACATTATTCATATTAGGTGCACTGTGCTGCCACCTGCTGCCAGGTACTCCATATCAGCGACGCCAGTAATCATTAGACATCGTGAGAGAGCAGAATGGGGCTCTCTGTGGAACTCACAGACTTCGAACGTGGTCAGGTGATTCGGTGTCACTTGCGTCATACGTCTGTACGCGAGATTTCCACACCCCTAGACGTCCCTAGGTCCGCTGTTTCCGGTGTGATAGTGAAGGGGAAACGTGAAGTGACACGTACAGCACAAAAGCGTACAGACCGACCTCGTCTGTTGACTGACAGAGACCACTGACAGTTGAAGAGGGTCGTAATGTGTAATAGGTAGACATCTATCCACACCATCCCACAGAAATTCCAAACTGCATCAGGATCCACTGCAAGTACTACGACAGTTAGGCGGGATTAAGAAACGGCTGCTCATAAGCCACACATCATGCGTGTAAATGGCAAACGACGCATCGCGTTGTGTAAGGAGCGTAAACATTGGACAATTGAACAATGGAAAAGCGCTGTGTGGAGTGACGAATCACGGTACACAACGTGGCCATCCGATGGCATGGTGTGAGTACGGCGCATGCCCGGTGAATGTCATCTGCCAGCGTGTGTAGTGCCAACAGTAAAATTCGGAGGCGGTTGTGTTATGGTGTGGTCGTGTTTTTCCTCGAGGGAGCTTGCACCCCTTGCTTTTTTGCGTGGCACTATCACAGCACAGACCTACATTGATGTTTTAAGCACCTTCTTGCATCCCTCTGTTGAAGAGTAATTCTCTAATGGCGATTGCATCTTTCAGCACGATCGAGCACCTGTTCATAATGTACGGTCTGTGGCGGAGTGGTTACATGACAATACCAACCCTATAATGGACTGGCCTGCACAGAGCCCTGACCTGACTCCTACAGAACACCTTTAGAATGTTTTGGAACGCTGACTTTGTGCCAGGCCTCACTGACCGTCATCGATACCTCTCCTCAGTGCAGCACTCCGTGAAGAATGGGCTGCCATTCCCCAAGAAACTTTCCGAAACCTGTCTGAACGTATGCCAGTGAGAGTGGAAGCTGTCATCAAGGCTAAGGGTGGGCCAACACCATTTGAAGCCCAGCATTACCGATGGAGGGCGCCACGAAGTAAGTCATTTTCAGCCAGGTGTTGGGATACTTTTGTTCAGAGTGTATTATTCCTAGAGCACGTTTTTGGGCAACGAAGACTATCTTTCTTTAAGACGAGTTACCCCAGAACGTTATTCCGTATGATATTATTGAATGAAAATATGTCAACTTACTAATTTGTCTCTCTCAGGATTTGCAATGATTCTAGGCGCAAATGCGAATGAACTAAGTTGTAATAGGAGTTCCATAATGTGCTTTTTTCAGTTTAAACTCTCAATAATACGAACAGCAAAGAATTTTGTGGTTTAGACACTATTATTATGTCCTCAGTGTGTATTACACACATTGAAGACTGTCTTCAGTGTCATCCTTTAATCTTTAATCCGACCTGGTACAGATCCCAAACACTCGAGCAGTACTCAAGAATAGATCGCACCATCGTCACATATGTGGTCTCCTTTACAGGTGAACAACAATTTCCTGAAGTTCTTCCAATAATCCGAAGTCGAGCATTCGTCTATCCCACCTCAGTCATCACATGATCATTCCAGTTCATATCGCTTTGCAACATTACGCCCACATATTTAAACGGCGCGATTGTGTCAAGCAGGATACTACCAACGCTGTATCCGACATTTCGCGTGTCTTTTTCCTTCTCATCTGCATTAAATTACATTTTTCTACATTTAGAACTAGCT
Organism: Schistocerca serialis cubense; assembly: GCF_023864345.2. Lineage (NCBI taxonomy): Eukaryota > Metazoa > Arthropoda > Insecta > Orthoptera > Acrididae > Schistocerca > Schistocerca serialis. The sequence goes on from NC_064648.1 coordinate 64,491,694, forward strand.
GCTACTAGCGCCGCTCATATGCAGCTGGCGCGAAGTTTGAAAAAACACCATCTTTAAGATGTAGAAACACGCCTACCAACTTTCGTTTATGTTGTTTAATATCTCCTTGGTAATCCAATGTCACTGAATGGGGTCACACCACTATTATGAAATTTTCTATTTCTTCTGTAGGCCAATTCGGCAAGATCAGAACAACATGTAAGTATTACAGGCGAACTTTGGGAACTCATATGCGAATATCTGGAAGCATTCTTTTCGAGGAACACTACCAAGCTGACTGCCGAACGATTCTACCCCTGCAACAAACATTGCGCGCAAGGACCACGTAGATAAGACAGGAGAAATTAGTGTTCATATGCAGACTTATAGACAGTCGTTTCTCCCTCGCTCCGTTTACGAGAACAGGAAAGAAAATGACTAGAAGTGGAACAGCGTACCCTCCGCCTCGCGCCGTGCAGTGGCTTGCGGAGTATTTACACACATCAAAAAAAGTTCTGCATCACCTTTTTGTTCCGAGAGTTCCGGAACCTGTACAGAAAATTGAAATGGAGATCAACATAAACATCATTTACGTCCTTTTTATTGCGTGCTGTACCACCATACAGCGACACCTTCAGAGGTGGAGGTCCAGACAGCTGTACACACCGGTACCTCTAATACCCAGTAGCACGTCCTGTTGCATTCATGCGTGCCTGTATTCGTTGTGGCATACTATCCACAAGTTCATCAAGGCACTGTTGCTCCACTCCTCAACGGCGATTCGGTGTAGATCACTACGAGTGATTGGTGGGTCACGTCGTCCATACACAGCGCTTTTCAATCTATCCCAGGCATGTTCCATAGGGTTCATGTCTGGAGAACAAGCTGGCCACTCTAGTCGAGCGATGTCGTTATCCTGAAGGAAGTCATTCACAAGATGCGCACGCGAATTGTCGTCCATGAAGGCGAATGCCTCAGCACTATGCCGCCGATATGGTTGCACTATCGGTTGGAGGATGGCATTCACGCATCGTACAGCCATTATGGCGCCTTCCATGACAACGAGCGGCATACGTCGGCCCCACCCAATGCCACCCCAAAACATCAGGACACGTCCACCTTGCTACACTCGCTGGACACTGTGTCTAAGGCGTTCAGCCTGACCGGGTTGCCTCCAAACACATCTCCGACGATTGTCTGGTTCAAGCCATATGTCACACTCATCGGTGAAGAAAACGTGATGCCGATCCTGAGCTGACCATTCGGCATGTTGTTGGGCCCACCGTGCTGTATGGTGTCGTGGTTGCAAAGATGGACCCCGCCATGGACGTCATGCAGCCTACCGCGCACCGTTCGAGTCGTAACGCGACATCCTGTACTACACGAAAAGCATTATTCAACATGGTGGCGTTACTGTCAGGGTTCCTCCGAGACATAATCCGTAGGTAGCGGTCATCCACTGCAGTAGTAGCCCTCGGGCGGCCTGAGCGAAGCATGTCATCGACAGTTCCTGTCTTTCTGTATCTCTTCCATGTCCGAACAACATTGCTTTGGTTCACTCCAAGATGCCTGGAGATTTACCTTGTTGAGAGCCCTTCCTGGCACAAAGTAACCATGCGGACGCGATCAAACCTCGGTATTGACCGTCTAGGCATGGTTGAACTACAGACAACACGAGTCGTGTACCTCCTTCCTGGTGGAATGACTGGAACTGATCGGCTGTCAGAGCCCCTTTGTCTAATAGATGCTGCTCATGCTTGGCTGTTTACATCTTTGGGCGGGTTTAGTGACATCTCTGAACAATCAAATGGACTGTGTCTGTGATACAATATCCAAAGTTAACGTCTGTCTTCAGGAGTTGTGGGAAATGGGGTGATGTAAAACTTTTTTGATCTGTGTATATAGATGCAGTGTAGATCATCAATACATCACTGAGTTTGAACGAGGTCGTGTAATAGGGCTATGAGAAACTAGATGTTCCTTCTGTGATATTGCAGAAAAAGTTGGCAGGAATGTAGCCAATGAACATGATTGCTGGCAGCGATGGTCACGTGAATGTAGTGTCGCAAGAAGACAGGACTCCGGCAGATCGCGTGGGACTTCTGAGAAGGGAGACCATCGTGTTCAGCAAATAGCTCTGACGCATCGTTCTGCACCTGTAGGAGCAGTCTGAGCAGCAGTTGGCACCGCAGTGACACAGCTAACTGTTAGAGATCGATTAAGGACAGCTCCGAATCATTCCATTGACACCAAACCACAGCCATTTCCGACTTCAGTGGTATCAAGCAAGAGCTCATTGGAGGGCAAGGCAGAGGTCTGTAGAGTTTTCTGATGAAAACTGCTTCTGCCTAATTGCCAGTGATGGTCGTGTGCTGGTTAGAAGGCCAGTTGAGGGTCAGTATCCAATCTGTCTGCATGCTAGACACACCGGACCTACACCTGATCTGGGGTGCGATTTCATATGACAGTATATCATTAAAGGTCGGGATTGATCTAGGAGGTCTTGAATATCTTATTTGTATCTGTCAGTTAGTATTGTTGGGAGCTACTTAAGATAGGTAAATAAATTAGTGAAATCAATGTGAAGTGAAGTAGAACTTAGTTCAGTTTAACACTGGCAAACAGCGGGCAGAGCAGCAGAGGCATTGACCGTGAAGTCAGCACGTTCAGGAGAAGCCGTCGCCCTCCCCACATAGGCGGAAGCTGTCGATTCAGCCGTCAGGGCATCGCCCGACCAGCTCACGTGTTTCTCAATTGTCACATGTGATCAAAGGCCCTCGCCTACATTCCAAGAGCCAATGACTGACGTTAAGAAGATTCTTCGAGAAGCTCTTCAACGTGACAGAAGAGGCAATGACCGTGAAGTCGTTCACCTCCACTGAAGTGAAGTAAATAAATACATGAGACGCTGTGGGCCCGACAGTAGTTTGAAGTTCAGTTTCGGTTCGACTTCAGTTCCAGTACAGTTCAGTCAGTGCTGAAGACCGTCATGCAGGAAGAGACTACATCGTACACAGTAGCACCAAGTCCGCCGCTGTAATGGAATAGCAAGCAGCAGCCTCGCCGCCAGAAGACAGAAGTTAGAAGGTATTTGAAGACTGATTTTTACGTACCCGGGTGACTCGTGAGGACGGGAAGGAGACGGCCTCAAATCAGCAGCCACCTGTGAGCTGGTGATGAAGATCTGACAGCCGAAGACTGGCAAGCTGGAGTCCGTTGTTCGAGTCCGGGGCACTGGCCTTCCCCCGACGCGCCGCTCCACTGGCCGACGCACGACACACGCGGCCGCATAGAGAAGAGAAACACTGGGACGCCACATCCAAGGTATCACCATCCGATGCACGACTTCGCTCTCAATAATTAAACGGGCCACCTCAAGATGCACGTCTCCAGTCAACTGGGCGAGACGGCGACACGAGATACACACTGCCACGCAAATCAGGGGCCGCCGCTCACACAGCAGAAGGCTTCGCAAACGACACAGCTGCCGCTCTTCCAGCCAGAACATCCAGTAAGGAAACAGTTGTACAAATCTTCCAATAAAAGTTATCTTATGTAAAAATGCTGTTTCTTTCTACCTCATACCCGAGCCAAGGAAGAACCCACCCTGCCCACATGTTGTTAAGAGAGAAAAAGCAATTTATTTAATGGTTTTCACTCTGTCATAATGTTTTAGAATCAAATGCCCTTTGCAGTAATGCTCATCCTGACAATTGACTAGCATCAAAAGAGAAAACCCAGTTACAGTATGGAGAAATTGAGATTTGGGGGGACTTCTTTTATATAGTTTTGCGTGATGAAGTCCCGACGCTATGCAAAGCTATCTTTTACTTACGTGCGATTTGCGATCTGTTATGTGTTACTTTCCGATAATAAATCTTTTTTTCTGATTACCGTTAAAATATAATGACGTCAAATATTTGAGATCATTTGGAATAATATTTTAATAACAATGTAGATGACGTGGCGTCATTCGTTTACTCTTAGAAAAAAAAAAGAGTATTAATTGTGCGTTTATGGACGGTCAGCGTCGGGATCAGTGACTACGATTCCAGAAATAATTGACTGCACGAAGTTCAATTGTACACAATCGTTTAGGGCGAATTATGACCTTGGAATTGATTGTAGACGTATGCAGGTCAGTTTCGTGACAGGCTAGTAAGCATCGCGAGTGTGTTGCGGTATCAAGACTGCTTTCGCACAGCCGATGGTTTGCTTTAAAGTCGCGAAAATACAATTTACGCGAATTCTTAATTATTGCGAAAGGGTAGAATATTTGATGAGCCACTGTGTAGGACGTAAATTTCGATAGAAAGGTCATTTTCAAAGTCCAATATAAATCCTGTTGATCGAAGTAGTCTAGCAACCCAAAAGCTCAAACGTGGTTATCAGCAGAAACAGTGTACTATTTTTCACGCACATATTTACACTCTACTACGAGGTGTGTATGATTTGTGGGTGCGAAATAAACATTTGAAAGCATTTGATTAAATAAAAAGGAAAAAGATAAAGAAGTTTATTCGTATATTTTGTTATTTCATGAACAGTGATATTTTCTTATAGTGGTATAGAGCCTTACATATTATTAATATTGTGACAGACTGATCGCAAGTGCTCTCATTAGAAGTCGGGTTTTGGGTCTGATTAAGAGTAGCTGGTTCTTAGATTCTCAAAGGTTAAGTGAAGAATAATATTACACTTGAATGACGCAGCATAGAAACCCACTATCTTTACACTATATTACGGAATCAGGTGACACCGTGGCCGTGTAGTTGTGTGTTGACCACAACAAATAGGTAAACACAAACATTTCTCATGCTCCGGTATCAACGAGGGAAAGAAGAGACGACACCGACGACGTACACGTATACATATACAAACGCTATACGTGGCGCCTTACAATACAACACAAAGGACGTCACGCTGTAACAGAAGCAGCACTCTCCATGCACAATGACTGCAAATTTGTACGTCAGTCTGTTAATTCGACCTGTTGTGCTGCCATTCACAACCTGCATTCCAGGGAGCATTTTCCAGTAGGATAACGCTCGCCCAGATACCGCTGTTGAAACCCAACATGCTCCACAGAGTGTCGACATGTTGCCTGCTCGATAACCAGATCTGTCTCCAATCGAGCACATACGGGACATTATTGGATGAAAACTCCAGCATCATCCACACACAGCATTAACGGTCCCTGTATCGACCGACCAAGTGCAGCAGTAATGGAACTCCAGCCAACAAACTAATATCTGGCTACCTGCACAAAATACTGCATGCACATTTGCATGCTTGCATTCAACAGTCAGGTGGTTACACCGGCTGTTAGCATACTAAAACTTCACATTGTAATGGCTTACATTAGCCTGTGATTTTGCAATGTTACTCACCCTACACACATTACCTAGACAAATGTATTCTCGAAATTTAATTACTCTACATTAATTATTTTTTAATGTTGCAGAGTATTACAAGAAATTGTATATTTTTGAGAAGCTTCAGACACTTGCAAATATTTTCTTGAATTATGAGTGTTTTACATAATAAATCAGTGTTTGTGATTTACAGTTACCGTAAATAGGTGACATATCATGTCACATTAGTATATATTATGCGCATTTATCATAAATTAATGCTACTACGGAATTCTCTCAGTGCCATAACCCGAAAAATATTTCAGAGAAACAGTAAAACTTGTACCAAGTTTGCTGTTGTCGTAATTGATATCTGATTTTTGACTGTAAATCACTTTAGCTCCAAAAGGCTACTGGTAAGATTTGTAACATATCAGACTCACAAATTGAAAGAGAGTCAGGAAGCTTAGTATAAAGTAAATGGTTTACTATTCTATAAAATATTGTTGGTTGCTGTTTGTACATCGCTGAAAGTCACTCTCATTGCTGTCAAGCCATTAGAAGCCGCTGTGAATGGGTTGCATTGGGAGGGCTACCAAGAGTTGTGTACCAGAGGTACCAAAGGTACCTCAAGTAGTAATCTCTACTGCAGATACAGTCTCTCCTGTAGGAAATACAAGGCCCACCTTTACTCATCCATTTGACTGTGAGTGACGTGTCAATGCCCGGTCTGCGAGTCCTGTACAGGGGAGTCAGAGATCGGTGAGGATTTGGATGTAGAACCCACTGGATCCTGAACTGAGACAGTGAGACCTGCTTCATTTGTTGGGAGACCCACTGTGTCGTGTGTCAAGAAGCAGCAAATGCAAAGCGTCAGCATTACAAACATGTGGCGAATAATCGTTCCTTTTGGGGAAATGGTAGCAAGGGATGAATAGGAACACCTGGAGACCTCATTCACCATGTTGAAGAGGTTATACCAGCAGCCATTGAGGGAACAGGGTGCAACCAATTCCAGATAGTGAGGTTGAGAATGCCAGTCTTGACAGAATGAAGGCTTTCGCGAGTGGATGGCATTGCCGCTGGTAAGCCTTTTGGGGTATAAGGTTGTGGTCCATGAAACTCTTCTGTTCCTAACGTTTCGTCCAGAACTGCACTGGACATCTTCAGAGGTGTTGCGCCTCCATTGCATCGTGCTAACTTATGGGTTGCACGTCTGAGAGCGACATCTGTACTGTAGAAAAAGGGGTATGGTCAGATATACACATGATAAGTAGAGATGATCGTTCTCAAAGATAGAATTTAACTATCGATTATTGTCTCGTCAAAGATAAAAAACTGTCTAGCGATTCTGCAGAGCTACTGTCCATATGTCGCTAAGTTTCTTGGTCTCCACTTTCGTATTAAAATTATCACTATATTTATACATTTCAATGGCTTCTAAACACAGCCATGGATAATAGTTTGTCGTCATAGGTAAATTTTTTTTGGGCAACTTCTCTCCATAACTTCCTGGCTGAAGACAATGCTCTGGTACAGCCACTTTGTTTATTTTCCTTGTAGCAGAGCATGCTCTTCAGCCAGGAAGTTACGAAGTGAAGCTTCCTGAACCAAAAATTTTATATAAGGTGATGAACTATTATCTACAGCTATGTAGAGAAGTCATTGAGATTTATAAACATAGGAATAATTATGAATAGGAAAGAAGAGACCACGAAATTTAGCGACATATGGGCAGTACCTCTGAAGAACCGCTAAACAGTTTTTTATCTTTGACAAGACGACTACCAATACTTAAATTTTATCTTTGGCATGGATCATCTCTACTTATCACTTGTAACTCCGGCCCCACTCCTTTTTCTACGGTACCCATGTCGCTCTCAGAGGTCCAGTCCGTCAGTCGGCAAAACTCAACAGAGGAGCAATGCCTCTGAAGATGTCCAGAGCAGTTCTGAATGACATGTTAGGAACAGAAGAGTTTTGTGGGCCACGACCTTATATCCTGAAAGGTTTACCAGCAGCAATACCTGCCTTGCTCACAGAATATGAATGAACCTCACAATCTGCAGCACTGGAGAGATCATGGAGCCTGGTCCCGAGTCAAGTGGAACACCTGAACCAGAGAATCCGATGGTTCTGTGATGAGCTAGGTTGTGACATGCACCATAGGGATGAGAGTGATAGGATCTTCCTAAATGGGTCAGGTATCCACTATACATCAAAGGCTACTACTCAGTGTGGGGGTACACACAAGCTCTTTTTTTTACATTAGGTGTTCTCCATCCAGTCCAGATAACGATAGCTCTAGGAAACCCAGTGTAAGCTCGGAGGAAATGCCTCCTGCAGGTAAGAGTATTAAAATCTCGGTGGTTAATCGCCAAAGCATTCGCAACAAAGTGACAGAATTTGAAGCACTCCTAAAAATCACATAATCTCACAGCACAGGAAGCTGGTTAAAACCTGAAGTTGACAATAGTGAGATCTGTGGGGAAAATTTAAGAGTATACCGAAAGGATAGTGAAATGGGAAATGGGTGGTGTATTTGTCATAGAAGACAATAAACTCAAACCCACCAATGTAGAAATTGAGGTCGGATGTGAGATTGCTTGGGCAAGACTAAGTATCTGGGGTCGATAGAAAATTGTGGTAGGGTCTTCTATCGACTACCAGACTAACATCCTGACGTAACGGAAAACCTTAGAAAATACTTAGTTTGCCGGTACATAGTAAAAGACGTACATTGACTATTGTACCTCTTTCATTAAACGTGGAACTCTTTTTTAGCTTAAGTAGGTAATACATTGTTTTTCGTTTGCTTCTGTTTCAGCTGAGTAATACCGGTGCCCAGTTGAAGTGGCTGTGTGACCTGGATTTCATTTAATTTTTAAGTGCCCATTATGGTCTGCAGTCTCCACTGTGTGCCTGTTCGCTGCCTTGCATGAAGATGCATGATAGCGGTTTAGCTGGGTATCGGGGCGAACTTCTGCCTTGCTGGTGGTGGCCAGGGAGAGCGAGTTGGCTTTCTAGGGACACTGCGAGGATGGACATACTAAAAGACGGTCTGGACGAACACCAGCACATTCATGCGTAACATACGTGACTCGTGAGGCATCTGCGGTTGGAGAAACCAACTTCCTCGCCAAATTGTTAGGCGAGACGTTTCGTTAGCCATTCATACTTCTCGAGAGGAGCTTCTAGATGGTTCTGGTAATTTTCTCTTTTCTGAAGGGCGCCAAAGCAGTGATTTTCTACTTTTCTTTGGCTCTCATTGGGCTAGTGCGCTAGGGTGACAGTGGATTGGTCAGTGAGGACTGCGAGAAACGCAGGTGAGAAGCAGTATTTTTCTCTGCCTGGAGAGCAGATAGCAGCAGGGTTTCACAGAGCACAGGCAGACAACCGTGGGGAGCGGCAGAGTCCAGATGAGTAAGGCTTGCGGAGAGTAATTCTGATGTGAGAGAGTTCAGTCAAATAGCAGTGAGAGGTCAAAGAGAGCAATTTTGCTGTTCAAAGTATCAGATGTACTGTATACTGGGCATTAGACAAACGAGATCTATGCTGGACGAAGAACGCTAGTGAATGACTTCAGTGATTGCAGTCACGTGGAGCTGCTGTAATCTGGAAGCTGAGATGGTGAAAGAGCATGTAACTGTAAGTGACGCTAACGGCGGGGTTCAGTCACCGTGTAATTTGTTAGCATCAGTGCTTGTGGGAACAGAGATCATTCTCTACTGTTCATTTTTGTTTTGCATATGCACACATACATAGTCAACTTAGAGACGTGCTTACAGTTTGCGTCAGCTCTGTTACAAATGCAAGGTCCCACACGGGTTCATCCTGTTGCTGTGTAACATTACATGAGTATGTCCAATATAGTCGGATCTACTTTGCGTCACGTGAGTGTAGGGGAGTCGAAACAAGTAGTGACCCATGACGTCATATCAACTTAAGAGTTTTTATACATGTGATTCATTTCTAAATTTCATTGATTATTTACAGCGTAAAGAATTTAATTATGTACAACATTTAATAGGTAATGACTTTTAATGAGATAGGTATAAATATGTATTGAAATAGCAAATAACCTTGTTGCATTACGCATGATAAGAACAAAAACTTCCGTGTTGCTCGAGTCCGCGATCAAGTAGTCGTCGAGTGCGGATCTGCTGCAACTTTCATGAATGGCTACAGAATTGTTAATTTACAGCCCGGAGCTGATTTAAAGATTATTCTAGGGAACCATGGCCCGACTTAGGTGCAAAAACAAATCGTCCGCGAATTCTCAAATATGGGCGCAGAGTTTAAGATACGCAGTTGGATATCGGGCGTTATCGTCGCGTGTGTGCTTCAGTAAGATTAACCGCAATTTACGGACATCACCGTGATAATAACTATCACAGACTCATATGAGCGGCATAGTAATCGTCTTCAAGCTTAAAGCAAGGGAGAAGCGATTAACTGTCGGGATACGACAAATATTAATCGTTGCATAGTCAGCTTGTTGATAGGTTGCTTAGCAGCTCATAAACGGACAGCGATTGAATTATTGAAACGATCTTTTAAGTATTAATGACCACTACACACACATCAGAAACTACTTACTCTAACTGTAAGTCACTTCTGGATGAGTTTTTTTTATTTCAGCTAATTGGTATTAGTAAACTTCTTTAGAGATTCAAACTTCATCAGTGGTGTCGCGCTCATTCAGTTTAGTAGAACGATAGACAGTACTAGCTACGCTACTATTTATAGTTTTAAAAGAAAAGAGAGCACATACCTGTTTTTCTTTTGAGAAACGTTCGTACTTTGGTCTTCAGGGTTCTCAGACCAGAGGCGCGAGTGACAATCCCTCACAGCACTACGATATCGTGAACCCTCACACACGTGTGGCCCCCTTCTCACTACATCTCTGCATAGAAGAAGGAAGAAAGAAGAGGAAAGATTAGCGAAAGAAACGGAGCAAAGAGAGAAGGGGAGGTCACAACTGTTCATCGAAGCTTTAATTAACGGCACTGTAGCTCAGCTAGCCAATGCTGACCTGCGCTTGTTTGATCGAACTTTCCGCGAATCCGTCATTACATTCAGCCAAGTCCCCTAACTTACTTAAAATATCATGTCTAGTGCTTGCATGACTAACATTCCTTCCAGCATTAGAATTCCGTCCGTTACTGCACAGAGTCTCCTCATCATTTTGTCCATCAATTTTCTTCCTGTTAACGAATTCGTACGTGACAATAGTGCGTAGTTATCCACCACGCTTCTATATTAAAATTTAATGTCCATTTCCCAAGACGAAGTTGTCATAAGTACACTCCTGGAAATTGAAATAAGAACACCGTGAATTCATTGTCCCAGGAAGGGGAAACTTTATTGACACATTCCTGGGGTCAGATACATCACATGATCACACTGACAGAACCACAGGTACATAGACACAGGCAACAGAGCATGCACAATGTCGGCACTAGTACAGTGTATATCCACCTTTCGCGGCAATGCAGGCTGCTATTCTCCCATGGAGACGATCGTAGAGATGCTGGATGTAGTCCTGTGGAACGGCTTGCCATGCCATTTCCACCTGGCGTCTCAGTTGGACCAGCGTTCGTGCTGGACGTGCAGACCGCGTGAGACGACGCTTCATCCAGTCCCAAACATGCTCAATGGGGGACAGATCCGGAGATCTTGCTGGCCAGGGTAGTTGACTTACACCTTCTAGAGCACGTTGGGTGGCACGGGATACATGCGGACGTGTATTGTCCTGTTGGAACAGCAAGTTCCCTTGCCGGTCTAGGAATGGTAGAACGATGGGTTCGATGACGGTTTGGATGTACTGTGCACTATTCAGTGTCCCCTCGACGATCACCAGTGGTGTACGGCCAGTGTAGGAGATCGCTCCCCACACCATGATGCCGGGTGTTGGCCCTGTGTGCCTCGGTCGTATGCAGTCCTGATTGTGGCGCTCACCTGCACGGCGCCAAACACGCATACGACCATCATTGGCACCAAGGCAGAAGCGACTCTCATCGCTGAAGACGACACGTCTCCATTCGTCCCTCCATTCACGCCTGTCGCGACACCACTGGAGGCGGGCTGCACGATGTTGGGGCGTGAGCGGAAGACGGCCTAACGGAGTGCGGGACCGTAGCCCAGCTTCATGGAGACGGTTGCGAATGGTCCTCGCCGATACCCCAGGAGCAACAGTGTCCCTAATTTGCTGGGAAGTGGCGGTGCGGTCCCCTACGGCACTGCGTAGGATCCTACGGTCTTGGCGTGCATCCGTGCGTCGCTGCGGTCCGGTCCCAGGTCGACGGGCACGTGCACCTTCCGCCGACCACTGGCGACAACATCGATGTACTGTGGAGACCTCACGCCCCACGTGTTGAGCAATTCGGCGGTACGTCCATCCGGCCTCCCGCATGCCCACTATACGCCCTCGCTCAAAGTCCGTCAACTGCACCTACGGTTCACGTCCACGCTGTCGCGGCATGCTACCAGTGTTAAAGACTGCGATGGAGCTCCGTATGCCACGGCAAACTGGCTGACACTGACGGCGGCGGTGCACAAATGCTGCGCAGCTAGCGCCATTCGACGGCCAACACCGCGGTTCCTGGTGTGTCCGCTGTGCCGTGCGTGTGATCATTGCTTGTACAGCCCTCTCGCAGTGTCCGGAGCAAGTATGGTGGGTCTGACACACCGGTGTCAATGTGTTCTTTTTTCCATTTCCAGGAGTGTATGTACCCACTATAAAGGTTCATGATGGGAGAGAGCATCTAGGTTTTACAGTAACTGTAATGGAACTTCTAAGGAAATAGAGACGGCTGCATACTAGTAACGCGGTTAAAACGAAACATAGAACTATGGATAGAGAGATGCTAAATGAAATGCGTTTGTCAGTCAAGAAAGTACTGTGTAAAGTCTTCAGCGGCTACTGAAGCAGAATTTTGTCAGATGATCTTTCAGAAAACCCAAAGAAATTCTGGTCGCATGTAAAGGCTGCTAGTGACACCAAAATTAGTGTCCTGCAACTCCTGGGTGAGATAGGAACCTAGGTTGAGAGCAGCAGAGCAAAAGCAGAAACCACTTCTGCTATCCTTCTGCTGCCCTTCTTCCAACTAATGCGCACTTTTTACAGAGATTTGTATTGTTGTGCATACCATAGTGAAATGTGTAGAGAGATGGCTATCAATCTGAAACTCATATGCCACATATAATGGAATTTTTGCTATATACTATTCATATTCGAATTACTAAATCATAAGATTCGTAACTCCCTATCATTTCCTTTAAGAATTGGATTGCAGCAGTATGTTCAATGTCGAATAACAAATAATCGTAACAAATGCTGTAATGAATGCTCCTTAAAAACAATAAACCTTTGTTTTCAGGTTTTCTCCTTGGAATGATCTACTTGTTTTCTTTTGGTTTAGTTGTCTACAATAAATCCAGTCCAAGCAATTAAAATGTTAGCGATTATCAGATACAGTTTGTTCAATTACCCTCATTTCACAATAGGCAGTACATAGATTTATTTCTCGATGGTGATGATGTTGATGATGATGACTGGCTATCTCAGATACTCGATACAGTAGGTATTAGAACTCTCACTGAATTGCTGTGGCTAAAGTCTTCAAACCATATGCCATAAAAAGTTTGATAACAGTAAACTCTCTACTTCCAAATCCACTTTCAGAGGGCATGCTCACACATATTCACTGTCTTCCATCTGAAATCTAAACCTAATAACATTTACTCTGTCTCAATGTCTGAATATCCACAGTTACTTTAGATAATGCGTGAAGAGAAAGTTTAAGCCTTGTCATGATATTTTTGACTGATACCTACATAAAAAGATGTGAATGAGCTAGGTACTGCCACTATGAAATAAAATTTTCGTTCTAAAATGTTAGGCAAAAAGTTAGAGACTGACAGAACCTGGAAAAAAGTCATACGACTTATCATCACCTAGAATACAGGATAGACTGTTGCGAAACTGGTGCCAGCCATCTTTTCACAATACAAAATCCATTAGGTCACAATCCACTTCTTAGACTGAAGAATTTGTTGTGGATGTGATACCAGTTTGATGGGTTGCGCTTGAGAAACGCCCTGCCCGTTCCTCAATGCTGCCTCAAAGGCTTAATGCAGATATCTGATTCTACAGTGTCCAGTTATCGGTGCTGAGCATCAATCTTCGTGACTTCTTGCTGATGAGCTTTCACCTCATTCAGGCAAAAGGCTCCTCAAAATATGCACTTTGCCACGAACTGGCGGTGGCAGTACAGTATTATGTTGTGAGGTACACTTACCTGTGCTTCCATGGACCAATGGTAGTAATCAAAGGGATCATGACGACTGTGGACTACGAGAACGTTATTTTGGATTATCTGCATCCCTTCATCACAGGTGTGGCATTTTCCAGGAGGATAATGTTCTGTGTCACAATGCCAGAATCATGTTAGAAGGATTTTAAGGGACCTGTTGGTGTCTTGGCCATCAAATTTGCCTCTTCTGAACTCATTGCAACCCATCTAAGACACAATTAGGAATGAACTACACACCCACAAGTAATATATATATATATATATATATATATATATATATATATATATATATATATATATATATGTGTGTATTGATCGTGACTGGGCCAAATATCTCACGAAATAAGCGTCAAACGAAAAAACTACAAAGAATGAAACTGGTCTAGCTTGAAGGGGGAAATCAGATGGCGCTATGGTTGGTCCGCTAGATGGCGCTGCCATAGGTCAAACGGATATCAACTGCGTTTTTTTAAATAGGAACCCCCATTTTTTATTACATATTCGTGTAGTACGTAAAGAAATATGAATGTTTTAGTTGGACCACTTTTTTCGCTTTGTGATAGATGGCCCTGTAATAGTCACAAACATATGGCTCACAATTTTAGACGAACAGTTGGTAACAGGTAGGTTTTTAAAATTAAAATACAGAACGTAGGTACGTTTGAACATTTAATTTCGGTTGTTCCAATGTGATACATGTACCTTTGTGAACTTATCATTTCTGAGAACGCATGCTATTACAGCGTGATTACCTGTAAATACCACATTAATACAATAAATAAATGCTCAAAATGACGTCTGTCAAGCTCAATGCATTTAGCAATACGTGTAACGACATTCCTCTCAACAGCGAATAGTTCGCCTTCCGTAATGTTCGCACATGCATTGACAATGCTCTGACGCATATTGTCAGGCGTTGTCGGTGGATCACAATAGCAAATATCCTTCAACTTTCCCCACAGAAAGAAATCTGGGGACGTCAGATCCAGTGAATGTACGGGCCACGGTATGGTGCTTCGACGACCAATCCACTTGTCGTGAAATTTGCTATTCAATACCGCTTCAACCGCACGCGAGCTATGTCCGTACATCCATCATGTTGGAAGTACATCGCCATTCTGTCATGCAGTGAAACATCTTGTAGTAACATTGGTAGAACATTACGTAGGAAATCACCATACATTGCATCATTTAGATTGCCATCGATAAAATGGGGGCCAATTATCCTTCCTCCCATAATGCCGCACCGTACATTAACCCGCCAAGTTCGCTGATGTTCCACTTGTTTCAGCCATCGTGGATTTTCCGTTGCCCAATAGTGCATATTATGCCGGTTTACGTTACCGCTGTTGGTGAATGACGCTTCGTCGCTAAATAGAACGTATGCAAAAAATCTGCTATCGTCCCGTAATTTCTCTTGTGCCCAGTGGCAGAACTGTACAAGACATTCAAAGTCGTCGCCATGCAATTCCTGGTGCATAGAAATATGGTACAGATGCAATCGATATTGATGTAGCATTCTCAACACCGACGTTTTTCAGATTCCCGATTCTCGCGCAATTTGTCTGCGACTGACGTGCGGATTAGCTGCGACAGGAGCTAAAACACCTACTTGGGCATCATCATTTGTTGCAAGTCGCGGTTGACGTTTCACATGTGGCTGAACACTTCCTGTTTCCTTAAATAACTTAACTATCCGGCGAACGGTCCGGACACTTGGATGATGTCCAGGATACCGAAAAGGAAACATAGCACACGCTCGTTGGGCATTTTGATCACAATAGCCATACATCAACACGACATCGACCTTTTCCGCACTTGGTAAACGGTCCTTTTTAACACGGGTAATGTACCACAAAGCAAATACCGTCCGCACTGGCGGAATGTTACGTGATACCACGTAGTTATACGTTTGTGACTATTACAGCGCCATCTATCACAAAGCGAAAAATGTGGTCCAACTAAAACATTCATATTTCTATACGTACTACACGAATATGTAACAAAGAATGGGGGTTCCTATTTAAAAGAACGCATTTGATATCCGTTTGACCTATGGCAGCGCCATCTAGCGGACCAATCATAGCGCCATCTGGTTTCCCCCTTCAAGCTAGACAAGTTTCGTTCTTTGTAGTTTTTTCGTTTGATGCCTATTTCGTGAGATATTTGGCCTGGTCACTATCAATGGACCATCCTATATATATATATATATATATATATATATATATATATATATGTGAATACGTAATCATTTATATACTAACAACTGAAGTAGTGTACTTTGAGATTGACACAGCATTGAATAAAGCTACTTAGTCACTGAGTGGATCACTACATCATTGTGAACGTGACTGAGAAGGTTACTTAACTAGTAGTTGAATAGCACTAGAGTTGCTTTATTCTGCCAGTAATGCTGTCGATTAAAGTAGATAACCTAAATCTTTTAGACTCTGTGTACAACCTCTCTTTCTTCGTATGCATCTCCAACTCTGGTAACCCTTGAGAAATCATTAGAAATTATCATCAAGAGTCATTTAAAATACTCATGCGCTGTACTCTGCTGAGACCCAACATCTGTCAAGATTAGCAATG
This sequence comes from Schistocerca serialis cubense, assembly GCF_023864345.2. NCBI lineage: Eukaryota > Metazoa > Arthropoda > Insecta > Orthoptera > Acrididae > Schistocerca > Schistocerca serialis. The sequence goes on from NC_064648.1 coordinate 64,507,937, forward strand.
AAGCTGTGACGAAAAAAATATTTCCAGATCAACATTTTATTAGCAAACAATTTGTATAAAAAAGTAGGAAGACAGAATACTACAGTTGTATCATCAAACACAAAGTTGTCAGACAGTCAGTTGAGCACAGTTATCAAAGATAGTCAACGCCCTTGCTCTCCTCAGGTGGCAGAGTCCTCGGGTAAATGATAACCAGACCCAACTGGGCCACTGATAAGACCAAAACAATCACATTCTGGAAAATCAGAAAAGCACTTCCAATCATCACCCCGTAAAGCAGCCACAGTAGGGTTACAACAGTACCCGACAGGACCATCGGCAGTGGTATGCTGATGCTGTTCTTGGTTCTGATGATCTCTCGCAGTGAAAAGAGTGGTGAAGCGACTAGGAAGAAGAACAGGACAGTGAGGATGGCACCGAACCGGAACTCGACCACTGCGGGGTCCTCGAGGCGGGCGTAGGTGAGCAGCCCCGCAGCCAGGACGGTGGCTTTGGTCAGTGTTCGGTAGAACAGGGGCCGGTCGTCGCAGTAGTACCAGTAGCAAGCCAGGTAGCCCAGGTTGAGTAGCATGATGGCACGGTTGGCGCGCAGCATTGCCGCGTCCTTCATGATGCGGGCGAACTCCACCATGACGACGCCCAGCGTGCCACCCATGACGAACATGGTCGGGGGCATGCCACGTGTGGTGCCCTGGCGAGCGAAGTTGCGGCACATGATGATGCCAGAGAGCATCTGAGCGATGGCAGCATAGCTTGCCACGGTGCCCACCAGGTCTTTATAGTCCGAGAGTGGCATTCCGTGCTCTCTGTTCCAAACTCTGGTCTTCACTGCTCAACTGTGGAAGGAGACATGTAGTTAGTTACAGTATTCTCTCAACACTATAGTCTGGTACCTAGTATTCTACAGTTAACCACATGAAAATTACGTTTCTATAAGGGAATTAAATGTTCAGACAGCTTATTGGGATGCAGCTTAGTGGCATCTTCAAAATGCAATGAGAGGGTTCTGGGCAATGAAATTTAAACCCTTTGTAGGTGAGCTACACCAGAGAAAAGCCATAAGGCAGCATATGTGGACAGACAAAACACACACACACCGTAAACAGGTAGCACCACCACATAACCAAAGATGACCAAAATGAATAATAATAATAATAATTACCAACGAGTGAGTAGCTACCAAAATCCATCATTTCTATTTTTGATTTGACTTGCTAATTTAATTTGAGCTTGCTTCCTTAATACCACTATCTCAATACCTGGAAGCGCATACCACAATATTCGTGTTGTTATCCTCCATATGATAACTAGTACTGAGGCAAAACTATGCAATAACTAATTTGTCACTTGTTGTAAGCGTGTGTGACGCTTATGCTCTACAGTGAGATGACAAAAGTCATGGGATACCTCCTAATATAATGTCCAATCTTCTTTTGCTCGGAGAGTAGTACAGCAGATCGACGTGGTAGGGATTTAACAAGTCATGGGAAGTCTCCTGGAGAAATAGTGAGCCATGACACCTCTACAACCATCAATAATTCCGAAAGTGTTGCTACTGCAAAATTTTGTGCATGAACTAACCTCTCGATAGTGTCCCATAAATTTTCGATGGGATTCATATTGGGCGATCTGGGTTGCCAAATCATTCCCTCGAACTGTCCAGAATAATCTTTAAATCAATTGTGAACAACTGTAGCCTGATGACATTGTGCATTGTCATCCATAAAAATTCCGTTGCTGTTAAGAAACATGAAGTCTGCAAATGGTCTCAAAGTAGCCAGAAATAACCATTTCCAGTCAATGATCGGATCACTTGGTCAAGAGGACGCAGTCCATGCCACGCAAACACTGTCCCACTGCCCACAGAATTATGGAGCCACTGCCAACTGGTATAGTGCGTCGTTGACAACAGGTAACAGCTTTCCAGTCGTCAGGGATCCAATCGAAATGGTCACGAGCCCAGGAGAGGCGTGGAGGCTGTGATGACTTCAAACCCCCAGGAAAAATAATTATCAAAATCTGAACTGTGAAGTCATCCAAAATTCTAGTTGGAAAACCACACTCTTTGTTATACTTCTCAATTGGTCACGATCACACTTTGTTTATGAACTGAAAAGTCTAATATTCACGAGAAACTGCTCTGAAATTTCGTGAATCACACACAATACTGTTAATAATTGCATGAACACTGGGGGGGGGGGGGGGGTTCACCATACATCTACCCACTTTTGAGTATAACGACTGTCTCTTAATACTAGGATTCGTAGCAATACAATATCAAAAAGTTTTATTACTGGGTAAACAATCCCTACGTGATTTGACAGCTGACATTTATAATTCACGCTCACGTCAGGAAATGCACCATTACGGGAATAGCAGCTCCTACATTATTGGTCAGAACGCAACCAATTATGGCGGTCTCCGTAATTTTCGCGCGAAGCCATATTTCGCGACAAAATACTCTTATTAGTCACTGTCATATATCTAGTCTCATAACAATACATAAAACTACATAACATAACTACAATAAGTAGTAAGTGGGTCACTTGTGTGCAGTTGCAGGTTATTTTTTAATGATGTCTTTCACTGTCTTATAAACTGCTAGACTGCGCACACTAGCTACTAAAATTTTTTATTAATGGATGCAACAACAAAAACTGAAAACTTTCAACTAAAATTCTATGCTGCGAATCATATGTCAAATTGTTTTTACTATACATTACCACATACATAAGCGTATCTTTCGGAATTTTATCAGTAAAATTTGCACACAACTTCATTGAAGTTTTCTGTGTAGCTAATACATTCATTCTTCTAGACATATTTATAACATAGATAGGATAATTTTCAATAAAGCTGAATGGACTCACATTAACATCACCATTCAATTGTTTAGTTTCTTAAAATCTAAGAAAGCATCATAAGCTTTTAAATAAATATTTGGCGGATCTAGATACCGCATTTCTTGAGGAAAAATCTCGTTGCTGCCATTTTTAATATAGATATTCTGTAATTTAACATGATCGAATAAGGAAGAGTCAATGAGCTGATTGTTTTAAAAAAATTCTACACAACAAACTCTAGATCATGAAATTCGTTATCATTATTTTTAGTTCTCTTCATTCCTTTATATTTTAGTTTAATTTCACCATCTTTAAAAAATTGGAAGTCCCAGTTATCTATTATTTTATTAAACGTTTCTGGCAAAATAATTTTAAATTTATTATTGAGCTCTAGACAAATTTTATTACCATATCTAGTTTTTAAATGTTCAGAGTCAGTAATGTAATAACGCTCATTTACATCAAACTAACTAATCTTTTTAAACAGATTAGAATTGCTGACATTATTGAGCTTCTTCAGTAGATTTTCCATTTATATAGAATAAAATTTTAATAATCTTTTAAATTTTTATTCTATATAAATATGACTAATGTTTGGGATGAATTTAAGTTTGACATCTTTGCGAAAGAAGTAATAATCCAAGAGAGAAACAAGTTGAGTGTAATACTTGCACAGAATATTTTAAACCATCATTAATTATAGAACACTTGAGAAGTCAGAAGCATAGTAAACATGGTCGTGCATTTAACAGAATTTATAAAGAAAAACACGAAAAGTACTTTGATAACTACTGGGAAACAGATATAGAAATATGGGAGGAGATAGAATATTCCAATTCTCTCTTTTCTATGACAGTAAAACAAATAGTAGATTCTAATTTACCAATTAATAATTTACCTACAAAATTACATTAAAGTTTATTTGTTATTTTTAAAAGTTTATCATTCATAACTAAAAAGTTAGACATCTTAGAATACAACAAAATGCAACTAAGTAATTTATTCTATTTGTATAAGGAATGTGGTATGAATTCTTTATTTACATTAGAAGATACAGATAATTTTTAGTATCCATAAGGCACTGTATCATAGTTATCCAGAACAATTCTTTTATCATACTGAAATGAAAATTCTTTCTTAACCAGTTTGTTTACTAGATTTTTAGTATCAACATCTCTAGTTATCTGATTGTATTCTAATTGTATCTTTTCTTTCACTTCTTTCACTTCTGAGCATAGATGTGCCATTCTACTTTGGAATATTCTTGTAATTTAATCTGATTTCTTTTACTTTCATTTCTGTCTTTTTATCATTTTTCTCATAATAATAACTTTTTGGACCTGTTGAAGCCCAAAGTGTAATCCAATTATTTCCCAATTCATCTGTCCATTCACCTAACATACAACCTGTTTCCACAGTATTTTTATCATCATCTATATACACTACAGAATCAGTATTGAAATATATAACATTTTTTCCTAATTTATCTAACATATCATACAATCTAAGTCTTGCATTTGATGTAGATAGTGCAGCTATAAAGATATTCGTTGCTGCATTGTTTTCCACATAATAATTTTTGGAATTATACCTCATCTGGACCATTTCCTCTGTAATAAAATTTACATCTAAGTTATCTAATTGACCATCCAACAGTATCTCATAAAATTGTTGCAAATTTGTCACATATTCTGTTTGACTCATGTTTTGTCTTTGTCCAAATTTGCCCCATAATGAATTCAGACAGATCTTGGCAACAGCTCGCTTTCCAGGATTTTCTTTTATTCTATCACGATCCAAGTCAATATCCACTTCTCTTTAACTGTTTTGATGTATTCTTCGTCAGTCTCAAAATTATGTGAACTAATTTCTAATTTTATTTTCATAAAGTGTTTCACATAATTTATAAACAGTATATTGCTTTTATTTTTAAAGTCCCATACTTTATAAACTTCTAAAACTTTATCTCCTTTTTCTACAGCTTTCTTTACTTCATCTGTCGACCAAGTTCCAATAAAACTTCTTTCTTCATCACAGTGATTGCATTTACATAGCTGTTCTTCTGCACATTTGACACACAGAGGAAACAATAGTTTTTCATTTTTATCGATTTGCATGCATACAGGTAAAACTGGATGATACAATCTTCTAGGAGCGAATACTTTACATTTTATTAACCCATACCAATTTTTAGAATAGTATCTTGGTCTATATATTTTCCTTGGATGTTGTTGAGGATAATAATCATAATATTGCACGGTTGGATAAATACTACATACATCAATATATTTTATTTTTGAGCTAATACCATCTGCTTTAGCTCTTAATTTTGTCTCATCTGTTCGTCCAACATAAAATGCATCTCTTGAATTCAATGGTTCAACAATTTTAGGTTACTGTATAAGATTTTTGTACTGTACTGAGTTCACTGAATCACATTCCCACATTTCCACCAGATTCTATCCAGTATTTCGTATTTCTTCTCTTGTCTTTTGATAAAGATCACTCATATTTTCCTTATTTCTGTTGTTAATTGTTGCACTTTTAAAACATTTTTTACAACCATGCCAGAAGCAACCATGATATTGGTAAACAGTATTAGTTGCTTTATCAAATCCACCTACTTTTGCTCCTGCAATTCCGACTTCTCCAGCGTTAAGAGCATGTGAGATGTTGCTATTATTTAAACTATTCAACCAGGCTATCGATTGTTTACAGTAATTCTCATTCTGTTCTTTATCCAATACAGCGATTGTATTTTTCTGTAAATATTTCGATCTGTAAATTGCTATACAAACGCCAGCAATTGTTAACTGACAGAATGCATCAATGTTAGCAATTTCCAGAAACTGTTTTCTTAATTCTAAACAACCTCATCTTAATATATCTCTATCTTTTGGCTTCATACTGTCAACACAATAATATTCAGTATCAGGAATCAGTCCTATATAGTTTTCATTTGCTGGCGTATTGAATAAATGTGGGAAGTAGCCATCTTCAAATCCTTCAAATCAAAAGTTTTTGGAAAACTACTAAGTGGACCTTGTAAAAAATTACTGCTGTCTTTAATTTTTGTGCCTAACTGTTTGATCTCCAATAATATTACTTTAGTTCCTGTGTAGATGGTAGATGGCATTATTGTGTTTTCAACACAGTACTTCAGAATGAATTGGGAATCATAACCTTTTGCATAGTGAGCTATGAATGTGTGATAACTGTTCTTTTGAGATATCATCCACTTACAGAATTCATCCTTTGTCTTAAATTTATAAACAGTATCACCTTTAAAATTGTGAACAATTATAAGATTTGGAATGTGTGTTCCAGTTTCTTGAGTTGCTTCATAATCAAACCACATGTATCTTTCAGTATAGGTACAATTCATTTTCTTTGGAAAGCCTTTTTCACAACATTTAAACTCTTTACCACCAACTATTTTATTACACACGAAGCACTGGTAAATAAAAAAATCTTGGAATTCAACATTAACATAGCAACCTTCTTTATTACAATTTGGGCAACCTTGCACTATAAATTCATCACCAAATTTTCATTCACAGATACCACCTTTTTGCAATACAAGTTGCATATAACATTTATGATTTCCAATTTCCACTACTTGTTTACAATTTCTGCAAAGTTCAAAGCCACATTTATGTTCTTTAGATCTTAAACAAATCTTTTTACATCCTTCACACTTGTAAGCTGTATCACAAACTTCTTGGTGATTGTTTAAGCATTGTTCATTATAACAGTATCTCTTACATTTCTCACAATAAATCTTATTTTCTTCACTTTCATGTTCTGGTCTTTTGCATAATATACACACTTTTCGATCTATTTTACATATGTGTTTCTCCTTGTTGTGATATGGTTTCTTGCATTTATCACAGAAATATGATGATCCTAAGAAAGCAGTCATACTGTTAATTACATCAAAATGATTGTGATCTTTGTACAGATAAATCTTGATGTCTTTCTCAGGACCACTATAGATAATTGCATTAAAATGTTCAGCACATACTACATTTATTTGGATATCCAACAATTCTTCAATATTTTTAATGTCATCCAAAGTAAATCCTTCTTCTCTGTATTCGCCCAACTGATTACATAATATATTAGTTAACTCTTTCTGTAATTTGTATTCATCTCCAACTCTTAATTTCATTATCACTGAGTTCTCTTCCCAAAATATTATTTGTGTGATATGCCAAAGCCACAATTACAGCTCTAGGACAACACAAATTATCATTGTTATGAATTCTTGTGATGCATCTCTTAGGCTTTTTGTCTTCTGCCAGATTTATTATTTTTTCATGCCCACTACCTCTAGGAATTGCTAAAACCTGAATATTAAATCATGTTTTTACTATATCAACAGTTTCATCTTATGTTAAGATATCCCTCATTTTGTTGCACAAAATTTGAACAGACTCTTGTGTATTATTCGATGCATCATAACCTGTAGAAATTGGAGAAAACATTTTTAGGTCGTTGGTTGTTATATTCAGATTATCTCCTTTCCTGAAATTATTCCTCTTTTTAGCTACATCTACCACGGAATTGAGTGCTTTTGTTGTATAATCTGTTTTCTCACTAACAATATCGACTTTGACAATGTTAGCATTGTTAAAGACAATTTTATAGTCAACAGACCGTGCTTTAAATTTTTCATTAAATTTCGATTTAATTTCTTTTATCTCAATTAAATTCTTTTCAGAGGGCTCAGCTTCCTTTTCTTTATCAAATAATTTACTACTAAATGGTCGTGGTCTAAGGGTAGCGTCTTTGATTCATAATCAAACACGTCTACAGTTCCGGGTTCGATCCCCGCCACTGCGTAAATTTTGATAAATAATCAGCATTGGCGGCTGAATACATTGAAAGCGTCTATGAGGGTGAAGATTTGTCTCATGTGACAGAAGAAGAAACAGGAGTCGATTTAGAAGAGATAGGGGATCCAGTATTATAATCGGAATTTAAAAGAGCTTTGGAGGACTTATGGTCAAATAAGGCAGAAGGGATGGATAATATTCCATCGGAATTTCTAAAATCATTGGGGGAAGTGGCAACAAAACGACTATTCACGCTGGTGTGTAGAATATATGAGTCTGGCGATATACCATCTGACTTTCGGAAAAGCATCATCCACACAATTCCGAAGACGGCAAGAGCTGACAAGTGCGAGAATTATTGCACAATCAGCTCAACAGCTCATGCATCGAAGCTGCTTACAAGAATAATATACAGAAGCATGGAAAAGAAGATTGAGAATGCGCTAGGTGACGATCAGTTTGGGTTTAGGAAAAGTAAAGGGACGAGAGAGGCAATTCTGATGTTACGGCTAACAATGGAAGCAAGGCTACTGAAAAATCAAGACACTTTCATAGGATTTGTCGACCTGGAAAAAGCGTTCGACAATATAAAATGGTGCAAGCTGTTGAAGATTCTGAAAAAAGTAGGGGTAAGCTATAGGGAGAGACGGGTCATTTACAATATGTACAACAACCAAGAGGGAATAATAAGAGTGGACGATCAAGAATGAAGTGCTCGTATTAAGAAGGGTGTAAGACAAGGCTGTAACCTTTCGCCCCTACTCTTCAATCTGTACATCGAGGAAGCAATGATAGAAATAAAAGAAAGGTTCAGGAGTGGAATTAAAATACAAGGTGAAAGGATATCAACGATACGTTTCGCTGATGACATTGCTATCCTGAGTGAAAGTGAAGAAGAATTAAATGATCTGCTGAATGGAATGAACAGTCTAATGAGTACACAGTATGGTTTGAGAGTAAATCGGAGAAAGACGAAGGTAATGAGAAGTAGTAGAAATGAGAACAGCGAGAAACTTAACATCAGGATTGATGGTCACGAAGTCAATGAAGTTCTGCTACCTAGGCAGTAAAATAACCAATGACGGACAGAGCAAGGAGGACATCAAAAGCAGACTCGCTATGGCAAAAGAGGCATTTTTGGCCAAGTGAAGTCTACTAATATCAAATACCGGCCTTAATTTGAGGAAGAAATTTCTGAGGATGTACGTCTGGAGTACAGCATTGTATGGTAGTGAAACATGGACTGTGGGAAAACCGGAACAGAAGAGAATCGAAGCATTTGAGATGTGGTGCTGTAGACGAATGTTGAAAATTAGGTGGACTGATAAGGTAAGGAATGAGGAGGTTCTACACAGAATCGGAGAGGAAAGGAATATGTGGAAAACACTGATAAGGAGAAGGGACAGGATGATAGGACATCTGCTAAGACATGAGGGAATGACTTCCATGGTACTAGAAGGAGCTGTAGAGGGCAAAAACTGTAGAGGAAGACAGAGATTGGAATACGTCAAGCAAATAATTGAGGACGTAGGTTGCAAGTGCTACTCTGAGGTGAAAAGGTTAGCACAGGAAAGGAATTCGTGGCGGGCCGCATCAAACCTGTCAGTAGACTGATGACCAAAAACAAAGGATAAATTTCATCTAGTCTTACTATTTTTTCCTCTCTTGGTGGACGAGGCTTTTCAATAATATCATCATCAGATCTGTAAAAGTAATTTATATTTGGTACACATTTTGCTCTTAATCTAGTTTTTTGAAATACATCTGGATGAAAATTAAACTCTTGTAATACAATGGCATTAATTAACTCTGATTTCTTTAATGTATTGTATCCTTTAATACCAAGATCTTTAGCTTTATCTATTAGTTCACTTACTTTCAAATTTTCTAGAGTTCTTGTAGCAACTTGTGAATTATTTGAAATAATTAAGTTGATAAGACCATCCTTTCTAAGTGCACTATACCCTTGTTAATTAATCCTTTTGCAATAATCATGAAGTTGAGCAACTGTTAAATCTCTCAGAGAGACTTACATTTTTCTATCTTTTATTATAGAAAAATTTTCATTAGCTTCTGACAAAATGGGTGGTGGTGGTGGTAAATAATTTGAAACAATTAAGTTGATAAAACCGTCGTTTCTAATTGCACTATATCCTTGTAAATTATTCCTCCTGCAATAATCATGAAGTTGAGTGACTGGAAACTTTCTCAGAAAGGCTTCCATTTATTAAAGATAAATTTTTAATAGATTTGAAAACATTGAAGATCAACAGCAAAGATGACTTCTAATTTATTTAAGATAATTTTTAGAAGATTTGCAAAATTGGAGAGCAGCAGCAAAGATAGTTCTAATTTATTAAAGATAAATTTTTAATAGATTTGAAAAATTGCAGAAATAGTTCTAATTTATTTAAGGAAAATTTTTAATACTCTAAGTATGTAGTTCATTTTTGATGTGTCTATTTGTTTGTAAATGTTTTTTATAATTAGATATAAACTGTTCAAAACATTCTTTTTTGTTATTATATGTATTTTTTGTAATCATTTTATGACATTCTTTACACATATATGAAAACTTATCCTTTGAGTATTTGTTTTGATAAAAGTTATCAATTGATTTCTCTACTTCACATTTTTTACACTTCTTGTATGCTTCCATATATTGAGATGAATTTTCATTAATAATTAAAATTTTTCCTTAATAAATGAATCCTCTTTCATGTTGCTGTTGGGTTGATAGCTGCATAGATAAAATGTTTACACTTATAATTTTCCTTCTCTCATTAGTATTTCTACTGATTTTTTTATTTTATTTATGAGTTTTTAGTACAATACACATTTGATGAAAAGGAAATTGTTATCTTTAATGACACACTCTTAAGGAAGTTGCAGATGCCTAAAAAATTTTAATTTACTAATGTATTTTTATTCTATATTAAATGGAAATATCTAATACTGAAATTTTAAACTGATTGAATCGTTCACCTTAAGAGGCAACGAAAAATTTTAATTTACTAATGTATTTTCATTCTATATAAATGGTCGTTGTCACTAGTTCAGAATTGAACATTTTCGAATTCATTCAAGAAAGGAATTATGAATTATGTTCAGGAAGTTGGTTCAATGACATTTGGATTCCTTTGTTTGAAGAGAAGAACGTGTTCATCACGAATGACATTCTTGAGTTTTTGTATGGAAATACAGTGGTCAATAACTTGACCTCTGAAAATTTAAGACAAAACAAGAAACATTATGTTAAATTCCTCAAGGACAATGCAATCCCATTCATCGAAATCCAACATGATAATCCTCTCACGAATACATTCAAAAAGAGAAGAAACTCTTGAAACCCAACAATCTTTATTTACCCAACTATTGTGCGAATTATCAAAACCTAACCATTTAACATAAACTTTATCTCCTTTCTTTCTTAAAACTTTTTCAACTAAGTATACATCCGGATATTTTGTTTTCTGTAGCTCTTGTTCATAAAAATTACCTTCAATATCTTTCAGTTTATATGTGATCGGATTAGAACGAATAACATCTTCAATTTCAGATATTTCTGTTGACCAATTAGCTGTATTTCCTTTTTGAAAGAGACCTTTAAGGTTACTAATTCTAACTTTATCACCTTTTTTAAATTTCACTTTTTCTTAGTCCTTTACCTTTCCAAAATGGGCGACTTTAAATTTTTTTCATTAACTTCTATTGGTTTCCTTTTTATAGTTCGATGAACTGTGTTATTGTATTTGTCACTAGTTTCGAGTTTATGTCAACCCATTCGTAATCTCCTTGTAAAGCAAATTTCTTCCACATCTTTTCTTTAAGTGTTCTGTTCAATTGTTCAACAACAGATGCTTTTAATTCTGAAAAAGTTGAATAATGATTAATGTTATATTTCTTGATCAGTTCTTTAAATTATTTGTTATAAAATTCTTTACCATTATCTGTCTGCAGATTTTTTGGTCTCCTGGAGCTGAATATTTTTTCAAATGCATAAGCCACATTCTTACCTGTTTTGTCTGTAGCTGGAACAGCCCAGACAAATTTCGAAAATACATCGATAACAGTCACATAAATATTTATATCCATTGTTTATTTTAGAAATTCCTTTCAACTTGCCCAAATCCGTTTCTACTAAGACAGCTTGCCATAAATCATCTACACTGAGAGAAATTACATTTCTTTGTGTAAAATTTTTCTCATTGGTTTATGTAATTCATTAATAATTTCTTCAGGAATATTATATAGACCATTGCCTACAAATTTTTTTGACGAATTTACTTTTCTTCTTTTTACAAACTCTGCAATGACTTTCCAATTCTTTGTCTTCCATTTTTTGTTGTTAATCTGTATGGATTATGTGTATCAGTAAATTTTTTACACTTCAAGCAATGAATGTGACAGTCATGTGAAGTATGATTTTCCATTTATATAGATTAAAAATTTAATAAAGTTATAATCAATCTAATTTTTCCAATACTTCGAGATCTTTACTTACTTTTTTTTCTAAGCTATTTTTAATTTCTGATTCTAATGATTTAGTATAACTTTCTACTGAATCAATTTTCTTTAATGCAATAATAAGATTTTTTCATATCGTTAATTTCTTTATTATTATGCGCCATAATACCATCTATAATACCATTTCTTTCCTTTAAAAGAAACTTGTTATATTATTCTCTATTAACATAGTTATTAAATTGTGTTAAAATGCTTGTATATTCTGGTATTATAACAAAGTTTAATAGTTCATTACCAAAATAATGTTTGTTAACTACATCTTTTGCATCAATTGGATCATATACATTAGCAAGTCTTCTACATTTAAAACCTATATAACCTTTAGTTACTTTAAAAGTAGCATTAAATTATTTTTGAAATTGTTTAATCGAATTAGTTATCTTTGGATCAGATTGTTTAATCATATTTTCTTCTCGATCGAATGAAAATGTGTTAACTACATGTTCACTTTGTTTAAATAAATGTATCTTATTTCTAAAAATGTCCATTTATTAAATCTAAAATATCATTAAAATTATAATTTTCACAAAGCAATTTTAAAAGAAAAAGACACAAATGGCCACATATTACTTTATCAAAATTTTGTATTCATTCTGTATTGTAATATAATTCATCTTTCCTAAATAATTAACTAATTACTTTGGTATATTACCACCAAATGAATCAAAAACAAATTTTTTATCTTTATTTTTATAATAACAAATCCAATGTGTACCAGGCTTATCAGATGTATCTAAATTTACTATACCACATTCAATTTCAAATGGCTTATTTGCTAATTCATCAATCATACATACTCCATGGAAGTCTTTAATTTTTAATTGCTTAGCAAATTCTTATATATCAAAATTACTTAATGCATTAGAATATTTATTAATTACTCTTTCGAAATTTTTTTGTTTTCTTTATTCCAGTTCCAGCTTTCTTTTCCATTTCTAAGTTATGTCTTTTTTGTTCTTCTAATTCTTTATCAGCTTTCTTCTTGTTTATAACAGCATTTGCAATTGCTGCAGATCCACCAGCTAAAGAACCAATTGTTGCTAAATATGGTAATGCAGCCAATAATAATGGTAAAAATCCGCCTTCATGTTGTGTTCATCCTTTACCATCTTTCTTTTCTGTCAGATATTCAATAATTTTTTTAACAACAGGAATACCTAATGTAAAAGTAAATTTCCACCAACTTTCTTTTTTTTCTTTCTTTTTTGAACATCTGTTAAAAATGGTTCAATTACATTTAATTGGTCATTGTTTAACTTTAATTTAATTGACTTTGTTTTTGTTTTGCCACTAGGTAGCAAAGTATAATCAATTGTAAACTTATTCATTTATATAATTAAAAATTTAATAAAGATTAAACTCCCCATCCATTTCATCCACACCTAAACCCATTCCTCATTTTCGTTTTCCATACATTATTCCTCCAACTGCTGTTGCTGCGACTTTTTCTCCTAAAGAAGCATCACTGCCATGCATTCTTTCTTTTGCAGTTAACTGGAGTTGTTTATCTGCATCATTTCTAGATTGTACATCTTTATGATCTCTGTATGCGATATCATGCTGGTCACAAGCTTCATCTAATGGATTTATTCCTGGATCACCACGTTCTAATCTTTCTTCAAGTTTAGTAAATTATATCCTGGTAAATGCATCTCAGGCTTTGGAACATTATTTAAAACCAATTGACTAATCCTTTACCATGTTTTTCGCTCTTCCAAAATGTGTGAGGAAGATTATTCAAAATTCTAATTAAGTATGGAATTCCTTTTGGATTGTTGACAACGAAATCACTAAATTTATTAGTCAGCCTTTGCATTATTCCAACTTTTTCATTGTGATAATTCTTATTTCCAGCTATTTCTTCACCATGAATTACAGCTAATCTATCAATTAATTGTCTAACATCACTCATGCAAACATATTCAATGGGTTTTTCTGTATATTTTTTAACAAAGCCTTCACCAGTTTTTTCATCTGAATCTGATGATGCCATTTTTTTCAAAAATAAAGTTCAACAATCTCTTTTATCAAATTTTTGTATTTATTACCTTTACTTGATTTTATTTTATTTGGATTATTGTCAGAATATAATGCTCCTGATTCAATCAATATATCTGCATAATTTGACAGATCAGAACTTGTGAATAGTGTGTTCATATCATCCATAATTATTTGCTTTTTAGTTAAAAGATTCATTAAGCCATCAGTTCCTTCATATGTTCTATTACCAATTGTCAATTTATTGCCTTCAAATTTTACATGCAATCTACCTACAAATTTAAATGTACCAACATGCTTTAATCCAAAAACTTTATCTTCACTATGTTTAATGTATTCTAACATTCTTTCACTTATTTTTATTTTTTTAACATCTTTCTGTTTTCTTTCTTCATCATAATTATCTAACAACTTTGTTATTTATGATTCGCTTGATTATAATCTCTTTTATCACTTTCATAATGTTTAATTGCTGGAACATCGTTAAATTCATCAAAATAATAAGGAACCATTTGTTTTTCAACTTCTCTATTTTCTTTAATTGCTTTCAAAACATTTCACCTAAGCCTTCAATTCCTTGTTTGACTTGTTCAATGGCATCAATAACTGGTTGATCTTCCTTTTTAAATTTTTCATATTCTGTTCTTGGTTGTTTTTTCCATTTTCTAAACTCTTCTTTTAACTGTTCTTTTACTCTCCTGTTCTATCAAGCTTTTTTAACAGTTTCTGGATCGTATTTTGCAAACATTTATTTAATAATTAAAAACATTAATTAAAAAAGAAATGTTGTATTTTATTTCTAAATTAACCTTCATTTGATTTTCTAGTCATGTCTATTGTGAAAAGTCCAAATTGATCATTCCAACATTTACTACACATTTCTTTAAAATTATCAGACTTTAAATCTCCACCAACAAACTCATGGTAAAAATGATTTAAATTTTTATCATCCTCTCAAAATATATTTAAAAAGTTTAAATTATCTCTAACTGACTGTTTTGGTATTTTTGAATAAGTTTGAGCTAGTAAAAACAATCTATACCTTTGTGTCTTCCTCTAGTGAAATATTCTCTAACAACATCCTGATTTTCAAGAATAAAGTCATCAAATACAACAACTGAATTGTCTAGGCATTGATCTAATGGGACAATTTCTTTATTATTTCCGATGAATGTAGTTATTTCATCTTGAATTTTTTCACATCCTTTCATAAATTCCAAGTATTTTGGTTGATCTAAGCTTTTTGAATAAACATATAAATGATTAATTTTATTCCAGTTTAACCATCCTGGAGCTAAAATATAATTATCAATCATTAATGTAGTTTTTCCACAACCACTTGGTCCAATTATCGTACATCTAATAGAATTTGATAAAAGTTTACCATGTTTATTTTTCGACTTCTTATTTTTGGTTCCCAATCTGTTTTGCTTATTCACTAATAAAAATTTGTAATAGTAAATGAGTCACCTATTTCAATTAATTGGTAAGTCATCTGTTCTCAAAAAAAGATTAACTTTTCCAATAAGGGACAGTTTTAGTAGTGTTTCATTAGTTGGTTTTTATTCAACTTTCCTAACTCCAAATATTACACCGAGAAATAATTAACTTTATTGTGATGGTGAAACGATAGAAATTCCTGTAGATCAGTATAGTTTGAAAAACTTGGAAAAATTTATTCATTTGGAGAAGCCAAATATCCACATTAAAGCAGATGAAATTTTAAACAGAATTGTTATTGAAAGTAATGTAAAATTGTATATGGATATAAAAGATAGTATTGGTAGTGTGCTTGGATTGGTAATCAAGTTGTTCAAGCTAAAGAAATGGCTATTGCTAAAGATGTTCCTAAAATTACTACATTTGGATTAATAAATATAAATTTCAATCTTGCTGATGGAATGTATGTAAAGCATACTGATCATTTTCACAGAGAAACTAATGTTATTGCTTAATTCAAGCCTAATGCAGAATTTGGTGGACCAATAATTCATGAACCAAATTATCCTGTAAATATTCCTATGTTTGACCCAATTCAGGACTTGGAAATTATTGTAACTGATGAAAACGATATTTTAATTGACTTTAATGGTGGTTGTGTAACAGTTATTTTAGAAATTGCTTAATATTTTTTATTTTTAAATAAATCATGGACAAAGTCGAAAGTTATCAGTTTTATTCATTCTCTGTGAATGAAAAGACTAAAAATAATATGAATCTCCCTAGCAAGAACACAGAGATTAATATAAATATTGGAGATGGTTGGGTTCATCTACATCATGCTCAATTGTACATGAATTTTAGTATTATTGGAACTGATGCTACAGATTATCCAACTTATGATGGAAAACCCAATAAAAAATTAATCGATAATTATGTAGCAAAACTGTTTGATGTTATCACCATAAAGGAAGGTAACAATATTTTGTCTAATGTGGCTACGAAGTCTTTCGCGACGTATTTCTTGAATAAAAATCTCACGATGTACATGCCGTGTTAATTCAGGATAAAACTCCAAGCGTTCGACCACTACCTCCATGGTCGTCGTCAGCGCTGAAACTGACTGTCGTGAACTAACGAGGTTCCCACTTTTATATGTAAAGGATGGCTTCTGATTGGCTGAAATACGTCATAGCAACAGCGATATGGCGCGTAGTGAAGTGGTGCCCTCTACTTCCATAGATGTAGTTTCTATCCCGCGTTGCTTGCAGCGCCATCCCTTGAATCAGGAGGTAATGTGCAGGAAGTTTTTCTCTGCGATTTTTCTTTATCCAGTGCACTCTTCCAAGTGTTGCTAAGTGCATAGCCGTTGTCTCTGTTAAAGTTATTATCGCTAAGTCTAATTTCGACTGCTTCCCGGATCACAGAGTCCCAGTAATTCGATGCGTGGGCTATTACTCTGGTTTCTTCAAATAAAATCTTATGCTTGTTAAGCAGGCTATGTTCAGCCAACGCTGATTTTTCCAAATACCTGTATTTCAGGTGGCGCTGGTGCTCGATGCAGCGGTCGGCAACGGTTCTTACAGACTGCCCCACGCAATTCTTGCCGCATTCGCAAGGAATAATATAAATTACCGGCACTCTTAAGCCGAGACTATCTTTGACTGATCTCAACATTTCCTTAATTTTCCTAGGTGGTCGGAAAACTGGTTTTATTCCTTGCCTCTTCAGGACTCTGGCTATCTTGCTCGTTGTAGCACCGCAAAAGGAAGCCGCACTATGTGTTGGTCCTCTTCTTGTATATGGCTGGCATCGTGTCTTACTTTCTTGGACAATACTGATTTAATTTCACCGGCAGAACAACCATTCCTCTTGAAAACAGTAGTCAAATGGTTAATCTCGGGACCGAGGTGGTCCTTGTCGGAAATAGTCCTGGCTCTGTGTACTAAAGTATTCAGCATAGCTCTCTTCTGAGACGGATGATGGAAGCTGTGGCTATGCAGATATAAGTCTGTATGGGTTGGCTTCCTGTACACAGAATGGCCCAGTCGTCCATCCGGCTTTCGCTCCACCAACACATCTGAAAAAAGTAACTTCCCTTCCTTCTCTACCTCCAATGTAAATTTTATGTTTCGATGTACACCATTTAAATGTTCGACGAACTGCTGCAGCTTGTCGCTGCCGTGTGGCCAGATTAAAAAAGTATCGTCGACGTACCTGTAGAAGCATGATGGGCGGAGGTGAGCACTGCTCAACGCTCGTTCTTCAAAGTCCTCCATGAAAAAATTCGCTATTGCTGGTGACAGTGGCGAACCCATGGCTGTTCCATCTGTCATTTCATAATAAGTTCCACTGTATAAAAAGTAAGTGGTCGTCAAGGTATGCCAGAACAACTTCAAACTTTTTGAGGAAAAATGAGCAGCCAACAGTTGTAATGTGTCATCCACAGGTACTTTGGTGAATAGAGAAACCACGTCGAGTCTGACCATGATATCACTTGGGTCTATCTTCATCTGTTTTATGATATCAACAAACATTTTTGAATTCTTAATATGATGTGGGCAGTGACCTCGCTAGTTCACGACAGTCAGTTTTAGCCCTGACAACGACCATGGAGGTAGTGGTCGAAAGCTTGGAGTTTTATCCTGAATTAAAGCGGCATGTACACCGAGAGATGTTTATTACCGAGCGAGAGATGTTTATTACCGAGCGAGGTGGCGCAGTGGTTAGCACACTGGACTCGCATTCGGGTGGGCGACGGTTCAATCCCGTCTCCAGCCATCCTGATTTAGGTTTTCCGTGATTTCCCTAAATCGCTTCAGGCAAATGCCAGGATGGTTCCTTTGAAAGGGCACAGCCGATTTCCTTCCCAATCCTTCCCTAACCTGAGCATGAGCTCCGTCTCTAATGACCTCGTTGTCGACGGGACGTTAAACACTAACCACCACCACCACCATCACCACCAGAGTTTTATTCAAGAAATACGTCGCGAAAGACTTCGTAGCCACATTAGTTTCCTCTACGGGGAGGATATAGCGCGCAGCGTTCGTCACCTGGAGAAGCTGCGCCTGAAACAGTCTCAGTTGCTGAGCAATCTGGCTTTTTTACAACGCTGTCGTCAAACACCACATCAGAACCGCTGCAGTAAACAGAATTTTACGAAAGATCAGGCATGCTATTGTGAAAGAGAGGATACGTCATATCAGGTATGAACTAGACATGAACGCTCGCCTGTTATTTAGTTGCCATTTATTTCTGGCCGGAGTCCTCTCACCATTGGACTGGGAATAGGTGGATGTGACTTTGGCGGCACACCAACGAGCCAATTTAAGCAGGACTATGGCGAAGCAGGCCGATAAATTTGAGCGACTTAACCGTGATGGAGGAACTACTGGGTCCAACGGCATTCACCGCACTGTTATCAACTTCTCTGACAAGGAACTAGATGAAGCTACCATCTCGGCTCTCAGTAAAGGATTTAACTTTGCCCCAGCCCCACGTAAGTTACCGGTGGTTGAGATTATTAGTGGAGTGGAACAAGCAGTTCGTCATATTCCTCAAGAAGCAGTGGATGACGTAAGGCTTGCTACTAGCCGGATTTTAGCGACATCCAAGCCGCCTAAGTCAAACATCAGCAGAGAGGAGAGACAAGGACTGAAACTGTTGCAGAAGGATGAAGATCTAGTTGTTTTACCTTCTGACAAGGGGAACGCCACGGTAATCCTCAATGCTACAGATTACCACAAGAAACTTGGATTATTACTGGAGGACAGCACATACCGGATTCTCAGACGGGATCCCACATCGGGGCTCAGCAGGAAGACAAGGGAGCTACTAAAACACTCTGGCCTCTCCGACGAACTGGTGAAGAACTTACTGCCGAGAGCACCTAGGCCACCAAGACTCTACGCTTTGCCAAAGGTTCATAAGGAGAGCGTCCCATTGAGATCGATTGTTAGCTTGTTAGCGCTATTGGCTCTCCTACGTACAGGCTTGCCAAACACTTAACTACACTGTTGGCGCCTATACTTGGTCACTGCCCACACCATATTAAGAATTCAAAAATGTTTGTTGATATCATAAAACAGATGAAGATAGACCCAAGTGATATCATGGTCAGACTCGACGTGGTTTCTCTATTCACCAAAGTACCTGTGGATGACACATTACAACTGTTGGCTGCTCATTTTTCCTCAAAAAGTTTGAAGTTGTTCCGGCATACCTTGACGACCACTTACTTTTTATACAGTGGAACTTATTATGAAATGACAGATGGAACAGCCATGGGTTCGCCACTGTCACCAGCAATAGCGAATTTTTTCATGGAGGACTTTGAAGAACGAGCGTTGAGCAGTGCTCACCTCTGCCCATCATGCTTCTACAGGTACGTCGACGATACTTTTTTAATCTGGTCACACGGCAGCGACACGCTGCAGCAGTTCGTCGAACATTTAAATGGTGTACATCGAAACATAAAATTTACATTGGAGGTAGAGAAGGAAGGGAAGTTACCTTTTTCAGATGTGTTGGTGGAGCGAAAGCCGGATGGACGACTGGGCCATTTTGTGTACAGGAAGCCAACCCTACAGACTTATATCTGCATAGCCACAGCTTCCATCATCCGTCTCAGAAGAGAGCTATGCTGAATACTTTAGTACACAGAGCCAGGACTATTTCCGACAAGGACCACCTCGGTCCCGAGATTAACCATTTGACTACTGTTTTCAAGAGGAATGGTTGTTCTGCCGGTGAAATTAAATCAGTATTGTCCAAGAAAGTAAGACACGATGCCAGCCATATACAAGAAGAGGACCAACACATAGTGCGGCTTCCTTTTGCGGTGCTACAACGAGCAAGATAGCCAGAGTCCTGAAGAGGCAAGGAATAAAACCAGTTTTCCGACCACCTAGGAAAATTAAGGAAATGTTGAGATCAGTCAAAGATAGTCTCGGCTTAAGAGTGCCGGTAATTTATATTATTCCTTGCGAATGCGGCAAGAATTGCGTGGGGCAGTCTGTAAGAACCGTTGCCGACCGCTGCATCGAGCACCAGCGCCACCTGAAATACAGGTATTTGGAAAAATCAGCGTTGGCTGAACATAGCCTGCTTAACAAGCATAAGATTTTATTTGAAGAAACCAGAGTAATAGCCCACGCATCGAATTACTGGGACTCTGTGATCCGGGAAGCAGTCGAAATTAGACTTAGCGATAATAACTTTAACAGAGACAACGGCTATGCACTTAGCAACACTTGGAAGAGTGCACTGGATAAAGAAAAATCGCAGAGAAAAACTTCCTGCACATTACCTCCTGATTCAAGGGATGGCGCTGCAAGCAACGCGGGATAGAAACTACATCTATGGAAGTAGAGGGCACCACTTCACTACGCGCCATATCGCTGTTGCTATGACATATTTCAGCCAATCAGAAGCCATCCTTTACATATAAAAGTGGGAACCTCGTTAGTTCACGACAGTCAGTTTTAGCGCTGACGACGACCATGGAGGTAGTGGTCGAAAGCTTGGAGTTTTATACTGAATTAACGCGGCATGTACACCGAGAGATTTTTATTCAATATTTTGTCTAGAATGGAATTTCCATTTATTTCTTCATCGGCTCTTATTAGATTGACTTCAATTATAGCCAATGAGTTAACCATGGAAGGTCATATTCTTAGTAATGGAAAGATAAAAAGTAAGAAAAATGAAGTAATTTATCCATTAGAATTATTCGGTGGATTTTATAAAGATTATGAAGAAACAATGTGGGAAGGAGATTTAACAGTTATTTTTACATGGTCATCAAGCTCTGGAGATTGTATTCTTCGTTGACCTGATACCAATGATGCTGGTGTTGAAGATGTGACTACACTGCCAAAAAAGGTAAAATTGTTGTAGAATCAATGGAAATTCGTGTTCCTGTTGTTAAATTTGAACCAGAATATTCGCTTGAACTAGAACAAGATAGACTTAAAAATCCAAAAATTCCCATATCTTTCTTTGAACCACAGACTGTAGAGATTGCTGGATTAGATGAAAAAAGAAATTTTGAGTTAGATATTACAAATTTTTTATAACTCTGCAGAATTTGATATTCCTTATTTCATCTTTGTTGTTTTCCAGACAAAAAGGAATAATAATCAGCTCACTGACTCTTCCTTATTCGATCATGTTAAATTACAGAATATCTATATTAAAAATGGCAGAAACGAGATTTTTCCTCAAGAAATGTGGAATCTAAATCCGCCAAATAATTATTTAAAAGCTTATTATTCTTTCTTAGATTTTAAGAGTACTACACAATTGAATGGTGATGTTAGTGTGAGTCCATTCAGTTTTATTGAAAAATATCCTATCTATGTTATAAATATATCTAGAAGAATGAATGTATTAGCTACACAGAAAACTACAATGAAGTTGTGTGCAAATTTTACTGATAAAATTCCGAAAGATACGCTTATGTATGTGGTAATGTATGGTAAAAACAATTTGACATATGATTCGCAGCATAGAATTTTAGTTGAAAATTTTCAGTTTCTGTTGTTGCATCCACTTATAAAAAAATTTAGTAGCTAGTGTGCGCAGTCTAGCAGTTTATAAGACAATGAAGGACATCATTAAAAAATAACCTGCAACTGCACCCAAGTGTCCCATTTACTACAACAATAATTTTGACATGCAAGGAGAATTAGTTCCAATGAGAAGAAGAAGTTAATATTTACTGGTGTTTCAACAATGACTACCAGGCAACTTTTAATTCACTGATTGTAATTTTATTTTCGTTAGCAGAAAGCAAGCATAAACTAAACAAAGGATTTATTTGAATAGAGTCTGTAATTCTTATACTTTTAATAGAGAGGGGACTGCCAAGGGGGAGGTTACCATGAGAAAAAGATTGAATAATCAACGAAAGGATAACGTTCTACGAGTCGGGGCGTGGAATGTCAGAAGCTTGAACGTGGTAGGGAAACCAGAAAATCTGAAAATGGAAATGCAAAGGCTCAATCTAGATATAGTAGGGGTCAGTGAAGTGAAGTGGAAGGAAGACAAGGATTTCTGGTCAGATGAGTATCGGGTAATATCAACAGCGGCAGAAAATGGTATAACAGGTGTAGGATTCGTAATGAATAGGAAGGTAGGGCAGAGGGTGTGTTACTGTGAACAGTTCAGTGACCGGGTTGTTCTAATCAGAATCGACAGCAGACCAACACCGACAACGATAGTTCAGGTAGACATGCCGACGTCGCAAGCTGAAGATGAACAGATAGAGAAAGTGTATGAGGATATTGAAAGGGTAATGCGGTATGTAAAGGGGGACGAAAATCTAATAGTCATGGGCAACTGGAATGCAGTTGTTAAGGAAGGAGTAGAAGAAAAGGTTACAGGAGAATATGGGCTTGGGACTAGGAATGAAAGAGGAGAAAGACTAATTGAGTTCTGTAACAAGTTTCAGGTAGTAATAGCGAATACCCTGTTCAAGAATCACAAGAAGAGGAGGTATACTTGGAAAAGGTCGGGAGATGTGGGAAGTTTTCAATTAGATTACATCATGGTCAGACAGAGATTCCGAAATCAGATACTGGATTGTAAGGCGTACCCAGGAGCAGATATAGACTCAGATCACAATATAGTAGTGATGAAGAGTAGACTGAAGTTCAAGACATTAGTCAGGAAGAATCAATACGCAAAGAAGTGGGATACGGAAGTACTAAGGAATGATGAGATACGTTTGAAGTTCTCTAACGCTATAGATACAGCAATAAGGAATAGCGCAGTAGGCAGTACAGTTGAAGAGGAATGGACATCTCTAAAAAGGGCCATCACAGAAGTTGGGAAGGAAAACATAGGTACAAAGAAGGTAGCTGCGAAGAAACCATGGGTAACAGAAGAAATACTTCAGTTGATTGATGAAAGGAGGAAGTACAAACATGTTCCGGGAAAATCAGGAATACAGAAATACAAGTCGCTGAGGAATGAAATAAATAGGAAGTGCAAGGAAGCTAAGACGAAATGGCTGCAGAAGAAATGTGAAGACATCGAAAAAGATATGATTGTCGGAAGGACAGACTCAGCATACAGGAAAGTCAAAACAACCTTTGGTGACATTAAAAGCAACGGTGGTAACATTAAGAGTGCAACGGGAATTCCACTGATAAATGCAGAGGAGAGAGCAGATAGGTGGAAAGGATACATTGAAAGCCTCTATGAGGGTGAAGATTTGTCTGATGTGATAGAAGAAGAAACAGGAGTCGATTTAGAAGAGATAGGGGATCCAGTATTAGAATCGGAATTTAAAAGAGCTTTGGAAGACTTACGGTCAAATAAGGCAGAAGGGATAGATAACATTCCATCAGAATTTCTAAAATCATTGGGGGAAGTGGCAACAAAACGACTATTCACGTTGGTGTGTAGAATATATGAGTCTGGCGATATACCATCTGACTTTCGGAAAAGCATCATCCACACAATTCCGAAGACGGCAAGAGCTGACAAGTGCGAGAATTATCGCACAATCAGCTTAACAGCTCATGCATCGAAGCTGTTTACAAGAATAATATACAGAAGAATGGAAAAGAAGATTGAGAATGCGCTAGGTGACGATCAGTTTGGATTTAGGAAAAGTAAAGGGACGAGAGAGGCAATTCTGACGTTACGGCTAACAATGGAAGCAAGGCTAAAGAAAAATCAAGACACTTTGATAGAATTTGTCGACCTGGAAAAAGCGTTCGACAATATAAAATGGTGCAAGCTGTTCGAGATTCTGAAAAAAGTAGGGGTAAGCTATAGGGAGAGACGGGTCATATACAATATGTACAACAACCAAGAGGGAATAATAAGAGTGGACGATCAAGAACGAAGTGCTCGTATTAAGAAGGGTGTAAGACAAGTCTGTAGCCTTTCGCCCCTACTCTTCAATCTGTACATCGAGGAAGCAATGATGGAATGGAGTGGAATTAAAATACAAGGTGAAAGGATATGAATGATACGATTCGCTGATGACATTGCTATCCTGAGTGAAAGTGAAGAAGAAGTAAATGGTCTGCTGAACGGAATGAACAGTCTAATGAGTACACAGTATGGTTTGAGAGTAAATCGGAGAAAGACGAAGGTAATGAGAAGTCGTAGCAATGAGAACAGCGAGAAACTTAACATCAGGATTGATGGTCACGAAGTCAATGAAGTTCTGCTACCTAGGCAGTAAAATAACCAATGACGGACAGAGCAAGGAGGACATCAAAAGCAGACTCGCTATGGCAAAAAAGGCATTTCTGGCCAAGAGGAGTCTACTAATATCAAATACCGGCCTTAATTTGAGGAAGAAATTTCTGAGGATGTACGTCTGGAGTACAGCATTGTATGGTAGTGAAACATGGACTGTGGGAAAACCGGAACAGAAGAGAATCGAAGCATTTGAGATGTGGTGCTATAGACGAATGTTGAAAATTAGGTGGACTGATAAGGTAAGGAATGAGAAGGTCTACGCAGAATCGGAGAGGAAAGGAATATGTGGAAAACACTGATAAGGAGAAGGGACAGGATGATAGGACATATGCTAAGACATGAGGGAATGACTTCCATGGTACTAGAAGGAGCTGTAGAGGGCAAAAACTGTAGAGGAAGACAGAGATTGGAATACGTCAAGCAAATAATTGAGGATGTAGGTTGCAAGTGCTACTCTGAGATGAAGAGGTTAGCGCAGGAAAGGAATTCGTGGCGGGCCGCATCAAACCAGTCAGTAGACTGATGACCAAAAAAAAAAAAAAAAAGAGAAAGAAAGTTTCTAGGTCAGGGGATAGCATTCGGCGAAATGTCTTAACTTTTTGTCTCATACGAAGCTTTGCGTTGGGCAGCACGATGTCGCCGGGTTACGATGATGAGAGCAGGATACAGGCAGCTCCGCTGGTTAATCTTCTGCGGCGAAACGAAAATAAATTTATGGCACAGATGTATCATTAACCCCGTGGTGATTAACAAACCACAAGACGCCAGTATATGAACGTTGTTGACATGTCCGCTCTTTCGAAGTACATTACGTAGACATCGTTCGTTTTTACACTTTATGCACTGTCAGTGACAGTATCGTCCATAATTACACAGTTCGTCACATTCATATAGTCTTAGCCACAAATACACAGTTCATAGAATTGTTCTTGTGTGTGAAGCGCACCGTAAACAATGTCCACTCTGTTCTCGCATTTCAAATTTCGACAACGTCACTGAAAGTAATTTATATTGCACAGTTAATTAAAGTCTTCACTTTCACGGCTTGATAGAATGTGATAGACATCAGTTCCACCACCCAAAACCAATACCAGCAAAGTTCATTCGCATAATAACACAGTTCGTGTCGGCGACAACAAAGTATTGTTAGCGGCACCTTCACAGTCCGGTTTATTTGCTCTTAAAGTTCGCTGGCGATGGCATTACATACCGCTGTGGTAAAGAGAATTAACAATCTGATAGTTGGGTATCACTGTCTATACAATTAGGTATACTTTTCATAAAACACAGTACTATTTTTTCCGCGCACGCTTCACAGACACACCATCCACCATTCCCTCTACTAGACAACAACCTTTCGACTATCGATATCACTATCGCTGTCCCCTGTCTATAGATGTTATATCGTTATCGTAAATTACATAAATCTTTATAAATGTTATTTGCATTTTTCACAATTAATAATATTCCAAAAGAGAACTTTACATACTTTACCACAGGTACGAAGCAAGAAACATATTTATCCATTGGCAAACGAAATAATCACAATTACATCTTTACATTTAAAAACCACAGTAGAATGTTATATAATCACAATTAGAAATGCCCATATGAACAAAAGAGAAAGAATAGAAATCTAAAGAAAATCAGGAAAAAAATTTTATATGCGTAATTAGCAATGCCTTCACAAGGCGATGTCGAGCTGTTAACAAAGGCACTCGAGTTCGCTGACATAGCCCGTTGACACCAAATTTTACCGCACTGTCCCAACCGATAAGTTCGTCGTACATCTCAAATTGATTTCTGCTCTCATTTCATGCAGTGTTGCTTGTCTGCTAGAACTGACAACATTAAGCAAACGCCACTGCTCTCTCTTTTTAAGTGAAGGTCGTCGGACAGCGCTTTATCCGTAGTGACAGGTAATGAACGTTGTGGATCTCGCGATATTGAATCCTAAACGATTTCCGAATCGGAATTTCCCATGCATCTAGCTGCAATTAGCATTCCACATTCAATGTCTGTTGTCCGCAGCTCGTGGTCCCGAAGTCGCGTTCTCGCTTCCTGAGCACGGGGTCCCAGGTTAGATTCCTGGCGGGGTCAGGGATTTTGACCTGCCTCGAGGTGACTGGGTGTTTGTGTCGTCCTTATCATTTCATCATACGCTGGCAACCGCGCAGTTGAGCGCCCCACAAACCAAAAGATCATCTCATCAATGTTTGTTAATTCCCGTTGTACGGCCGCAATCATGTCAGATACCTTCTCGGATGAATCGCCTGGGTGGAAATAACAGCTCGCCAATGCAGTGCCATTTTATATCTTGTGTACGTGATCCTACTATCTGTACATGTCTGTGTCACTGTCCCACATCGTTTGTTAGCTCTGCTTAAATGCTCTATAGAGTGATCCTTCATAGTCTTCATAGTGTGACCAATGTATGACATGCCAAAATTGCATGGGGTACATCAAACTGAGATCATTCTTTACAAATTGAAGGAGTATCCTATTCTTAGATGGTGGTCGAGAAACCGATACACATCTTACCTCCACAGGATGTGACCAATCCTGTTGGAAATGCTCCCTGTGTGAAGCTTCCCACTAAGTGTGGCAGTAGTGGCAGCCAGTAGTAAGTTGGTAAGTTCCTGTGGGACCAAACTGCTGTGTTCATAGGTCTCTAGGTTTACACAGTACTTAATCTAACTTAAACCAACAACAACACACACACCCAAGCCCGAGGGAGGACTCAAGGCTCCAGCCACTGGCACTAGCCAGTACTGGCCACTAGCAGTTGTCCCTCCACTGACTCTGTGTGCAGAAGCACTTCAACTTCACCGCCCAGTAGGCTGCTGGCGGCCAGCAAAGTCAAGCATTTTTGAGTTTGGTGGACACTGAAGGACCAGTAAGATGGTCATGTGATTTAGCGGTCGCCATTACTGGAAGTGTGCTAAAAGGTACTGGCTACCAGCAGAGTGCTGGATGCTGTTCAGGGAAGAGCTACTGTTGTCTGCATTGTTGTGAAATATCTTCAGTATCTGAAGAAGTGCAGTCAAAACCAACTGCTAGTGTAAAACAGAGTGTGGACAACATAGGTAAATTTTTAAAAACTTATAATAACTATGATCTACACACAAAGTTTTACATCACCCCAGTTCCCAGAACTACTGAAGATAGACGTTGACTGTGGATATTGTATCACAGACACAGTCCTTTTGGCTGTACAGAGATGTCACTAAACCCACCCAAAAATGTAAACAAACATACATGAACAGCGCCTATTACACAGAGAGTTCCGACAGCCGATCAGTTCCAGTCGTTCCACTAGGAAGTTGTCTGTAGTTCAACCAAGGGAAGTGTTCAGGCAACTCGGAGTGAACCAGAGCGATGTTTTTCGGACATGAAGACATACAGAGAGATAGGAACTCTCGATAATATGCCTCGCTCAGGCCGCCCAAGGGCTACTACTGCAGTGGATGACCGCTACCTACGGATTATGGCTCGGAGGAACCCTGACAGCAACGCCACGATGTTGAATAATGCTTTTTGTGCAGCCACGGGACGTCGTGCTACGACTCAAATTGTGCGGAATGGGCTGCATGATACACAACTTCACTCCGACGTCCATGGCGAGGTCCATTTTTGCATCGACGACACTGTGCAGCAGGGTAGAGATGGGCCCAACAACATACAAAATGGTTCAAATGGCTCTGAGCACTATGGGACTTAACTGCTGTGGTCATCAGTCCCCTAGACTTAGAACTACTTAAACCTAACTAACCTAAGGACATCACACACATCTATGCCCAAGGCAGGATTCGAACCTGCGACCGTAGCGGTCACGCGGCTCCAGATTGTAGCGCCTAGAACCGCACGGCCACTCCGGCCGGCTAACAACATACAGAATGAACAGCTCAGGACTGGCAACATGTTCTCTTCACCGATGAGTGTCGCATATGGCTTCAGCCAGACAATCGTCGGTTTGGAGGCAACTCGACGTTTTAGACACATTGTTCAGAGAGTGCAGCATGGTGGACGTTCCCTGATTTTTTAGGGTGGCAATATGTGGGGCTGACGTACGCCGCTGGTTGTCACGGAAGGCGCCATAACGGCTGTACGATACGTGAATGCCATCCTCCGACCGATATTGCAACCGTATCAGCAGCATATTGGCGAGGCATTCGTCTTCATGGCCGACAGTTCGGGCCCCTATCGTGCACATCTTGTGAATGACTTCCTCCAAGATAACGACATCGCTCGACTAGAGTGGCCACTTTGTTCTCCAGACATGAACCGTATCGAACATGCCTGGGATAGATTGAAAAGGGCTGTTTATGGACGGCGTGACCCACCAGTCACTATGAGAGATCTATGCCGAATCGCATTGGGGAGTGGGACAATCTGGACCAACAGTGCCTTGATGAACTTGTGGATAGTATGCCACGACGAATACAGGCATGCATCATTGCAAGAGGACGTGCTACTGGGTATTAGAGGTACCGGTGTGTACAGCAGTCTGGACCACCATCTCTGAAGGTCTCGCTGTATGGTGGTACAACATGCAATATCTGGTTTTCAGGAGCAATAAAAAGCGCGGAAATGATGTTTATGTTGATCTATATTCCAATTTTCTGTACAGGCTCATGAACTCTTGGAACTGAGGTGAGGCAAAACTCTTTTTGATGTGTGTATTATGGAACATATGTCGCTGTGATTATGTTACCAAGGCGAAGAGGGAGACTTCTGTGATAAAGTTAAAGAGTGACTTAATGCGAGTACAAGTCGCAGTTCCCGACGTGACAGCGAGTTCAATTAATGCTGACGAAGGAGAGACTCAAATTGTTGGTAGCGCTGTAGCTATCAACTACCCTGATGTTATCCAGAACCTCGTCGAATGCTGGTGACTCGGATGATGAATTAGTCCGTAAAGAAATTCTCCTTCAGCTATAAATGTCATTGCCTGATAAGCACGTTCTGTTCTGTAAAATATGTTTAATAATAAATTGTACTAAATAAAATTTACATATTTTGTTTAATCACCTCTTGTATGGCTGACATAGTTGTTGGGAGTGGCAATCACAAAATATACAAGGACATTTCTGCACTTAATTACTTTTAACACACCAATATTGGTAAGAATGTGCTCCTTTTTTTAGGACTGTTCATTACAAGAAGTACAGGCACAGCCCCACTATTAATTTTTCTTATACCACAGACTATAAATTAACTATGTGAGACCCGAGTTTCTCCTGGCGTATACAACTTCCAAATAACTTCCGGGAATTCAGCCAGGTAACACTTTCAGCGCCCGCCGATATTTCGGCGGGAGAACACCCCACCATTATCAAAGCAAACTGCAACGGACAGGAGGCGTACATGCGAATTTAAAACCTCGGTTCTCGGACTGAAGCGGGAAAGATAAGACACACACTGAACACTAGTGTCTCCAAAGATGACCAAAGTCAGAGCTTTCGATAGTGAGACTACTAGGTGAGGTAACATTGACTCTGTCCCTCTGTTTTCTGACAAGGAAGAGAGCCGGATTCCAAACAGAGTTTAAACAGAAACCTCCATCCCTTTTAACGAGGTTGTTCGCTAAGTTAATCTCAACTGCCTCCCTAATAACACTGTCCCAATAGCTGGACGTGCATGCCAATATCTCGGTGTTATTATATAACATGGGGTGACCAGTATCCAAGCAATGTTCGGCAATAGCAGATCTACTTGTCTGCTGTAATCGTGTGTGCCGTTTATGCTCAGTACATCGGTCCTCTACGGTCCTGATAGTTTGACCAATATATGCCATGCCGCAGCTACAAGGAATACAATATACACCCGCCTTACGCAGTCCAAGATCATCCTTAACGGAACTCAAAAGTGCTCTAATTTTAGATGGAGGTCGGAAAACACATTTCACATCGTATTTCCGTAAAATACGACCGATCTTGTTGAACGTGTTTCCTACGTAAGTCGAAAAGGCAGTAGACTTAGGTGTTGACTCAGAATTATCATCAATCACCTGATGTACAGTTGGTCAAAATGGTTGTAGTGATAGACAGATTGAACGTGCGTTGCGCTATCGACCAACTATACATCGGATGATTGATGATAATAAACGGCACACACGATTACAGGAGCCAAATAGATCTACTATTGCCGAACACTGCTTGGATACTGGTCGCCCCATGTTATATAATAACACTGAGATATTGGCATGCACGTCCAGCTATTGGGACAGTGTTATTAGAGAGGCAGTTGAGATTAACTTAGCGAGCAACCTCGTTAACAGGGATGGAGGTTTCTGTTTAAACTCTGTTTGGAATCCGGCTCTCTCCCTTGTCAAAAAACAGAGGGACAGAATCAATGCTACCTCACCTGGGAATTCATAGTCTCACTATCGATAGCTCTGACTTTGGTCATCTTTGGTGGCACTAGTGTTCAGTGTGTGTGTTATCTTTCCTGAACCGAGGTTTTAAATTTGCATGTACGCAACCTGTCCGTTGCAGTTTTCCTTGAAAATGGCGGGGTGTTCTCCCGCTGAAAGTGTTACGTGGCTGAATTCCCGGAAGTTATTTGAAAGTTATAAATTAACTAGTTAACAAGCAATAACTTATGAGATCTTATCATCATATTTTCTTGAAATGCTGTGGATACTGCCGTAAGTGCTTCTGACATAAAACTTGAAATGGTGTTTGTTGGTGTTCGAAACATGATGGGTAGAGTTTGGTAACTGTCACCAGTAGCTAAAAATCGTAAGGCAGCCTCTAATTTTGGCCGGGCAGGTCCTACATTTCTCACTTTGATACTTTACATTCAGTTAAATTACACAACTCGTTAAATTGTCTCACACTCATTCTCATAATTCTCTTGTATTATAGAGGATTCTTTAAACTAACACGACATATTTTTGGTCAGTACTTCTTAAAGCTCTTCACTTACACAATGCACAATTTCACTCACAGCCTCATCAACAGCTTCCTCGTACTCTTTCCAAATCTTCTCAATGTTCTCACACATCCTCGGACTACGTTGCCATCACCACATGCACACAAAGCTACTGAATACCATTAGAACAATTTCTCGGGAGGCATTACTGTCGTTGGTGTAAGCTTACTATCCCGGCCAATTCCCTGGCTGCCACTACTGCCCACGTATGCAGGGGGCTTAAGTCAAAATGGGTGTAGACTTTGGTGCCACTTCTCTACTTTCATCATTCACCCGACCCTGGTTCGCTAACAGAGCGATGCCTTTCTAATCTGTCTCTCATTATAATCATTCTGGTGAATGGATGGTGCTGCTGTTTTTTTTGAGAAAACAGAGTGGGCTGAATAGTACTCCCTTGTTGCATCCGTGCCTTAAAAATGACGGCTTGTTCATCTGCTGAAATATCGGCGGTTGTTGAAGATGTCACCAGGCCGGAGTCCTGTAATATCTTTGCACAGTAGACCGTATTTTACACCTACAACTTCTGTAGGTGGGAATAAAGGATCATGTGGTATAAGGACCCTCACAGAGTTTTTGAAGTGACTGCCATAGATTCAGGAGTTCACCACCAGATGGCAGGTTTGTCTTTATTGTAACTTATTGTTCCATGAAACTTTGTTCCCACTTGAAAGGCTAGAAAATGAGGTAAGTCTGTTTCTTACTACTTACATTTAACTTCTCTGATGTTTTACTTGAACATTGTGTAGAGTAGGATTTGAAAAGAAGAACCAACAGATTTATCGTTGACACTGCTGCATTTAATGTTGACTTTCATATGGAAGTAATGGTTCCAATTGGTCTCCAAAATCAATAGTGACACATTTGTCAGAAAATGCGGCAACTTGGTAAATCTCTGCAGGTGTTTTGGGATGAATATCCGCAGTTCCAACAAAGTAATGACAATTCTCTCTCCTGAAGAGATAATTCCACCGTCTAAAATAAAGATTTAGTGCATGTAATGCCTGTTGGTCGAGCTTCATCCACAGTCCATTGAATATTCAATGAACTGTGGATGAAGCCCGACCAACAGGCATTACATGCACTGATCAAAAATGGTAGTGCATTGAGAATGGCTAGTTTGTAGCTGAAATCAAGATCTGCCAATAAAATTTCAAAAGGACGACTGATAGCTGAAATCTATTATTTACAAGTCAGTAACAGTCGCTGCGTGCAACAGCCTCTGAGTGGAGGGTGACCTGATGAAGAAAAAGGTTGTCTGTTAAATGTAGGTTGTAAAATGCGTATTTTAGGAGCTGTGAGGACTTGTTCAGTAGAAGAGATGTGTTTTACAGTAGCGAAGAGGAACAAATGCTCACAGCTCTGGAGGTATGTATTTTAGAAACGATGTTCACTAAACTTTTTGCTTCGAATGATTATTTCTGTGATATCCCTGAATACTGACCATTCCTCCTTCGACATTCCGTTTATCCTACCACCCTAATGCATCCTGGTGGTTTTTTTACCTGTCACAGAGAATTGCGACTCTGGTCATTGACATACCCACCGATGGTTTGTGTAGGTACACTGACATCCAACCATATCTTCTGTATGCTTCACTTTTCTTGTTAGGTACTGCACACGCTTATTAAAACTAAATTTTCCTCACATGAGAGGGCTCCTATGAAAAACGAATGATTGCACGTCAATTAAACTTTGTAGTGTGGCGTATCGACCATATTATTTCATAAAACAGCATACCCAGACACTCTGGGATGATCGCATTGCAACAGAGGATGACACGCGTAAAGCTGAAATACTAAACACCTTTTTCCAAAGCTGTTTCACAGAGGAAGACCGCACTGCAGCTCCTACTCTAAATCCTCGCACGAACGAAAAAATGGCTGACATCCAAGTAAGTGTCTAAGCAATAGAAAAGCAACTGAAATCACTCAACAGTGGAAAGTCCACTGGACCTGACGGGATACCAATTCGATTCTACACAGAGTACGCGAAAGAACTTGCCCCCCTTCTAACAGCCGTGTACCGCAAGTCTCTAGAGGAACGAGAGGTTCCAAATGATTGGAAAAGAGCACAGGTAGTCCCACTTTTCAAGAAGGGTCGTCGAGCAGATGCGCAGAACTATAGGTCTATATCTCTGACATCGATCTGTTGTAGAATTTTAGAACATGTTTTTTGCTCGCGTATCATGTCATTTCTGAAAACCCAGAATGTACTCTGTAGGAATCAACATGGATTCCGGAAACAGCGATCTTGTGAGACCCAACTCGCTTTATTTGTTCATGAGACCCAGAAAATATTAGATACAGGCTCCCAGGTAGATGCCATTTTCCTTGACTACCGGAAGGCGTTCGATACAGTTCCGCACTGTCGCCTGATAAACAAAGTAAGAGCCTACGGAATATGAGACCTGCTGTGTGGCTGGATTGAAGAGTTTTTAGCAAACTGAACACAGCATGTTGTTCTCAATGGAGAGGCGTTTACAGACGCTAGAGTAACCTCTGGCGTGCCACAGAGGAGTGTTATGGGACCATTGCTTTTCACAATATATATAAATGACCTAGTAGTGTCGGAAGATCCATGCAGCTTTTCGCGGATGGTGCTGTAGTATACAGAAAAGTGGCAGCATTAGAAAATTGCAGCGAAATGCAGGAAGATCTGCAGCGGATAGGCACTTGGTGCAGCGAGTGACAACTGACCCTTAACATAGACAAATGTACTGTATTGCGAATACATAGAAACAAGGATCCTTTATTGTACTATTATATGATAGCGTAACAAACACTGGTAGCAGTTACTTCTGTAAAATATCTTGGAGTATGCGTGCGGAACGATTTGAAGTGGAATGATCACATAAAATTAATTGTTGGTAAGGTGGGTACCAGGTTGAGATTCATTGGGAGAGTCCTTGGAAAATGTAGTCCATCAACAAAGGAGGTGGGTTACAAAACACTCGTTCGACCTATACTTGGGTACTGCTCATCAGTGTGGGATCCGTACCAGGTCGGGTTGACGGAGGAGATAGAGAAGATCCAAAGAAGAGCGGCGCGTTTCGTCACAGGGTTATCTGGTAACCGTGATAGCGTTACGGAGATGTTTAGCAAACTCGAGTGGCAGACTCTGCAAGAGAGGCGCTCTGCATCGCGGTGTAGCTTGCCCGCCAGGTTTCGAGAGGGTGCGTTTCTGGATGAGGTATCGAATATATTGCTTCCCCTTACTTATACCTCCTGAGAAGATCACGAATGTAAAATTAGAGAGATTCGAGCGCGCACAGAGGCTTTCCGGCAGTCGTTCTTCCCGCGACCCATACGCGAGTGGAACAGGAAAGGGAGGTAATGACAGTGGCACGTAAAGTGCCCTCCGCCACACACCGTTGGGTGGCTTGCGGAGTATAAATGTAGATGTAGATATTAAATTACGACGGCCGACGTAGTAACTCCAGCCGGGGATGACACAAGAACGCCTTTCGGGCAGCAAACTTCACATAAAAGAACTCTCTGAGTCCCTGAAGCTAAACATTAGGCCAGTCAAGATCGTCGACAGACTCAGAAAATGAGAGAACATTCGGTCACACATACAGTTGGTATCACGTCATCGACTGATATAAAACGCTCTCCTCTCTACCAGTCACTCTCAGAGTTGGACCACGCCATCTGCGTCACTGGTATCAATGGAAGGACAGCTGTGTTAGCTGCACGATGCCCCGGTAACACGACGACGTATCCACAGCCGGCGCCACAACAGAGTCTACAGTGTGTTAACTGTAACACGGCAGAGTTGTGGGGGGAGTGTGGGGAGAGGAGGAAGCAAGCATTGGCTGGCGAGGGGAGAGGAGCCGTTGGGGGGGGGGACATAACTATGCGCTCACAAACCATTCATCCGACTGCAATGAAACTTTGGTGAGTTGTTCTCCGAACGACCGAAAAGAGTAATGGACAATGTTTCAACGAATATGTCACTGTAACATGTGCAGCGCAATTGATTAGGTAAAAGCAGACTCTGGTTCGATTCCCAGTGCTCACATTCTTTTTTTATTTTATTTCATCCCCAAGAATGTTAAACTATTAATTATAAAATTCGAATATACTTAAACAGGTCATACAGTATAACGTAACTGTCAATCTCTATTTATAAAAGTGAATGGATGTATGTCTGTCCTCTGTGCGTTCCCAAACCGTTCATCTGATTGCGATGAAATTTTGGTGATTTGTTCTCCATATGCCCACAAATGTACTGTAATATGAATGTGTTTCGAAATAATACAGTAACCAGTGGTGTTCCCATACAAAGCAATACGGTAGCAAGGAAAAATGAAATATAAGGTAATTCGGACGAAATAGGGGGCTCCTTCAAAGTGATCGCGAACAAAATATCTGAAATGGAAACTCACCTTTTCTTGCCAGGCGTTTGTGGTGATACGCCAGGATGATTCTTGGAAAACTGTTTGAAACTTCCAATGATACGCATGCTTTGTCCTGTGTATGTAGCAGCTCTCACTGAAGATTTGTAAGTGGGGTGAAGCAATTTTTTCCGCTCCCTTTCCCTTTCGCAGCATTCAATCACACGCAATATAATTTTGCGAGCATCGCTACGTAATACTGGTTTCCTTCTAACCGTATGACTACCGGTAGGGGTTGTTGGCAACTCCCGAATTGGGCCAGCAACTGCCTGTTCACTCATTTTGATAATGTTTAGCACAACTGCACAATAAAATCACGCAGAGCAGTACAGCGCAAAACAATAACGAAGCAGACGACAATGGCTACCTTGTACAACACAGTCAGCTACGTAATGTTGGCAGCAGTCGAAACTGCGTGCCTACCGAAGCCTCCCGACGTTTATCGACTTCTACCGATTCAGGACTAGGGAGAGGTCTGCCATGTAAAAGTTTACACACTGTGCTGCTACGAGTCAGCAACTGTCTGGCTGCAGGGGGAACTTGGACTGTGCCGTTCACAACAGTGGCTGACTAAAGGTGAGGGCCGGTCTGGCCATTTGTGAGCTGTTCGACTCTGGAGCACGGCGCCTGAGCCGCCATTCCTAAGCGGTACAAGTACCGTCTTAACCACCGTGCGCTGCGAGCTCCTCCCAGACTTTCTTTCATGTCACTGTCGGGTTTTCCGCCTACACTCCATCTCGACAGCTGCAGATTTCTGGGGTCTATCCTAAGCACAGCTTTACTCACTGAATGAGGCTGTGACAGACGCGTGGAGGTAAAAATAAGAGGAGTTGTCATGACGTCACAAACTTGAAGCCGACCCAAGTGAACATCCGCCATGTTAGCTACCCCGAAAGATTCGTGATTCGTGGCGGCTCGGGTTTGATCCAAGCCCCTACCACGCCGTAGCGGAAAAGCGAGGCAACTGTCCCAAAATTGAAGCAGCTGATCGCCGCCATTTGCAGGGATGAATCCTAGTACTGGGGTTGTGATTTGAAGTATGTGAGACGCAACAAGAGCAAATTGAAGCACAAATTAAACACATGTTTGTTTAAAAAAATACTGAGTATTCGAGTCTATTTTAAAAGTATACTTAAATGAATGAAGTTTCCTAATTTCCGAAATACGTCTGCATAGAGACGCGAAATTTAAGAGTGTAAGGCTCTTTCCTGACAAGGTGGAGCGAGTTTACATCGAGCTATTTGCGTTAGATAATTACATGAAACTTTTAAAGTAGCAGACAGTACGATTTAATTCACATAATTTTCCTGTCAGGTCCTGTTTGATTTTTGCCAACTACTGTGTACATTTTGCACAGTTACTTTTGTTTAGCACAGTATTGTCTACACTCGAATATTGCTATGATTAATTGTAATAACCCATATCACTTTAAATAACGTAGGAATTTCATTCACACATTAGTTTTTAACACTGATAGCACCTCTGAAAGTGGTTGAGTTTGCAACATTTCATCAAATATTTGACCATTTAGGAATTAAAATCACCACCTGACAACACGTGTTAAGTATCTAAACGCAATTATTCGACCTACCTCTGATTCATACTTAATATATATTTGATTAAAAATCTAAATACCTAACATGTGCCTAGTTCTTCATTGAGTTCAACTTAGTATATTAATCCTGTTAATATTTTAGTAATTTATATGCAAATACAATATAAGTACTTGACATGCAACAAAATACCTTTGTCTGTAATGTAACACTGCAAATTTTTCCCTATGTAGCTTGCAATTTTTGTAGCTCTGAGCACTATGCGACTTAACTTCTGAGATCATCAGTCCCCTAGAACTTAGAACTAATTAAACCTAACTAACCTAAGGACATCACACACATCCATGCCCGAGGCAGGATTCGAACCTGCGATTGTAGCGGTCGCTCGGCTCCAGACTGTAGCGCCTAGAACCGCACGGACACTCCAGCCGGCGCAATTTTTGTAGCAGAAAGTTTATTAGATACAGTATAACGTGTAAATATAGACATCAGGTTAGGCTATAGAACAATCTGCTGTCACCTACATTTAGCATTTGCATTAATTGGCTTTGCAAACACTATACCTTTTTCAAATGAGTTGGAAATCCAAATACTGTCGGTATAGCATCGTCCTTCAGTTGACGTCTATTTACATAATTTTCCATGTAACAATTCTCTTCAAAATGAAGAGAGCACGGCAAAAGATTTGCTGTCAGTTGGAAGTTCTCTCTCTGAGTAGCAACAATCCATTTCCGATTTAGAAAATCATTTGTAAGGGGATATCTAAACAATAACAAACGCCCATGATGTATTATTTCTCTATGAAAATACTATATACAAATAATAGAATGTAACAAACAACCAGAAATGACTGACCTGTGAAATGTAACATTGTTTCCGTCTTCGTCTTTGCTTCCATTCTTACTGTTACAATTAAAAGCAGCCCACGAACGAACCATGTTTACGCACTGTTTCCCTGCAAATGGCGGCTGCTATCATGTTCAATGTGGGGACGCGACACTAGCGCCAATCTGCGGTCTAGTTTTTATTTAGTAAGTCTATGGTTTGATCTATCAAACGTACCGCGTATAATATTATTGCTGTATCGCGGAGGAAAGAGAGAAGTGGTGCCCCCTCGTGGGAGAAGTCGACGAGACACCTGTGACAGTCGACTAGTTGGATTTTGGAGGACGAGCAGAAACAGGGAGATAGGCTGTAGAGCGTGGAGCATGAAGCTGTGTCTGCCGACGCCATGTGTGGTGGCGAGAGGAAAGTTTGCCACGTTACCTCATTGTGTTTGGGCATTTGCAGCGGACTTCGTGGGTAGAGGCGCCAATGCTGTCGGGAACATGCTGCTTCCTTGTTTATGATGGTGTTGTGTACATAGTTCCACGTAGTCAGCGCGTACACAACTTTCCCACTAGAGAGCGCCCCGCTAAGCACAACAGTGCAGGCGCAGCACTCGTCCATGTCTGCACTACGAGATGGCGCTGCCTTAGAGACGGACCAAATTCTGCTTCCGCCGATGCGCGTATTAATATTGAGAGGTCTCTGTTGGATTCCTTTCATGTTAATTTCATAAATCTGTTGTCATTTAAGGCATAAATTCCTCTTCTAAATTTACTGTGGTGTTTCTGACTATCTGGGAGGAGACTGAGCAGTGTTACCTTTACACATAAACAAGAACGATCTGTCACACTACTACACTTTAAAACACAGTTTATATTTAATTCATGTCACACAGTCTCATACGGAACCTACATCCGCTTTCTTTTATATACTGTATATGATAAGATACTGTCATCCCCCTTACCTTCTGTGTGAAAGAATGAATGAGCAAATGTATTTCTAGTTGCATGCTGGATGGTAGCAGACAAGCCTGTCTGCTAGAGAACAGTAGGACCAACGTCGGAACAGCTAGCTACGCTTTCTAAAAGCAAAGAGGTTTCTATCCTTAGTATGGTCCTGTCCGTCCTTGTCATGTTGGTATAGGAAGCTGCGTCTCTGGTCACTTCCGTTTTGTATACGGAAGCACCCTTCGTAGGAGCGCAGGTCAGTCTGTCCGTGGCAAGCATCTGAAGTGGTAAGATCTCCAGCTAAGCGCGTGTCTGCTAAGTCCGTAGGACAATGGATTTCTTAAGTTCAGCCTTACTGAAAATTTAATCACCTTTATTTCAGGCTTAGCTCTAAAATATCTAATGTTATCTTAAACTGCAACGCAGTGTAATTCGAGTGTGAAGTTCAGAATATATTCCGGTAGTTGCTTTGTCACTACTTTGTGAGTAAAGTGGAACCACGTGTTGATCAGTAACTCTAACTAAGATCATCAATCTTAAATGCGAATGTGCGTGAGATTATAACGTCTCGTCTTGACAATATTTTTCAATATTGCAATTTTTCTTTATGTTCAATTCACGTGCTTATACAATTGTTTGACCCATCAGGTTAATAGTAAGACGATAGTAACCAGTTTGAGGTTTTTCTTTTGTTAATTACTTTTCGATCTAATTTATTTTAATTAGCAAAATTATTGTGGAGTTACACTCTTTGTGTAAACCAAGTTGACCACGTGAAGCATGTGGTGTAATCATCAAAGTAGCCCTCAGCTATTCTTCTCGGGAAGATTTCACAGAGAGTTAGTATGAATTTAGTATACCAGTTTGTGGTAATTACATGACGGACAGGATTGCACTACGAACGTAACTTCTTTGGGTGAAAATTGAATCGGTTGGTTGTGGTTAATTTCCTCTTGGATATGTTTCAACGTTCTTCGTGTGTTATTTTATGAATGCAGTGTTGTATGCAGTCTCCCAATCTTGGCTCCATATTTGATGTGTTCCATAAGATTACAGTCTCACATTTTCACAATACTAAATAAGGCACCAGTTTAGTTATGAATCAAGTTTAATATGCTGAAATTTCAATGATCAATGTTAAAATAAATTTCCAAATATAAACTGATTTATTTCTTTTATTTAAATTCTGTTGTATATATATATATATATATATATATATATATATATATATATATATATATATATATATATATCACCAGTTGTCGTATGATTATTAAAAGATTATAATTAATGTTAGTTTGGTTGGGAATTTGGTAAGCTAGACTGGATACCTGGTGAAACAGTTGCTCAGTAATGCAAGGTTAACTTCGCAAGACAGCTCACAGCTTTTAACCCGCTTTTATTGTCTATCAGCACCGCTTTCATAACAAATTAATGCAACAACATTACAATATGTAGCGCAGCCAATTAGATTGCTGCTAATGTAGATCCTTTTCACCTCGCAGATCACACTCGCGCAGTGATACCTGAACGCGCGAGGTATTGTAACAAGTGTACAGACCTCCGATTACTCAGTCTACGTTTGTCTGTACCATTCTATAGTCAAGTTTCAGTCTGCGCCTAATAAGATTATCATATTCCTGTACATAGCCACGAAGATAAAAGAATAGACACATTGTCAAGTATCAGAGATATGTAAGAATAAGATTAACGTACCAAGACCAAAGGAAATTCAGATTGTCAATTGTAAACAGCATCCAGAATCAAGTTACGTAATGTGTATGCTTTTTATTATTTTAATAAATGTGTGTGAAAATTAATCAAGTTCTATTTAAGGTTGGTCACCGTCAATCTGCTACTCTAAGCGTGCAAGTGGCATTTCTATCGTCTGACCTAACGGCAGAAGATAAACACGCCACGATAAGACCACGAGACATATTGCTGACACTCGCCTACTTCGTTAGAGCGACAAGTCAAATAATCTGATGGTGTGTGTACCGAAGGTCTTACAGTACGCACACCGCAGATGGATTTACCGTTTGCTTCTAGTGACTACATTCTCGTCTCTATGGCTCTGTGACTGATGTGATGCCATTGCGAGCACAGTTGGTTTGTTCTCAGTGTCCATCATTCTGGCGATTACTGAGTGTGCTTGCCGTTGTGGTGTATTTATTGAGCAGTGTGCTTTGGACGCTTCACCTTACTATTAGGAGTCCACTGCGTAAGGCCGCGTTTATCCTGTGAGGACTTGTGTTCTGCATTTAAAAACTTAGTTGTTGTCAGTCACTGAATTGCTGAAATGCATTCATACTTCTCTGCTTAAGTGTTATTGTTTTACGCCCCTCTGAATGGGAAAATGATAAAGGGCCTTACTATTACTGACCTTCTTGTGTGCCACTGACTTGGTTGTGTTTTTCAGCCACGTAATTTGCCCGTTTATTGTAACGAACAGATGTCTGTTTCGGATAATGTTTCCCTGTGTTAATCTGAGTGTTAATCTCGTAACGAACACTGTTGTAGATATTTTAAGCAGTGTGTTGCAGGACATGCCCTATTTGTGCCTCGCTAGTGGGGAGCGGAGGCGGTTTATTGGCCGTGATGATGTGTCGATAGATCCATTTCACGAGTCCAGGCCAGTCACCCGGAGATTTAGAAGTTGTATGTTGTGTTAAGTTAATACTCCTTATTTTAAGCGTAGTGCGCTCATTCAGGAAGTTTATGTGGTTTTGCGCAGATTGCGCGGTATGTTTAGATGACTCTGAATTCACTGTGT
This sequence comes from Schistocerca serialis cubense, assembly GCF_023864345.2. Lineage (NCBI taxonomy): Eukaryota > Metazoa > Arthropoda > Insecta > Orthoptera > Acrididae > Schistocerca > Schistocerca serialis. The sequence continues at coordinate 64,550,238 of NC_064648.1, forward strand.
TAAGTGGTGTCCTCTGAGGTGCTGGAAGTAGTGGATAGACAGCTGTTTTGGACACGTTGGATATGCAAATAATTTATGTCCTTATTACGTTGGTGATTTGCTTGCCCTTTGTGTCACAGGTGGTGCTAATTTCATTAATTTCGCCACCTGTCTTCACAGAGGCTGCGGGAGGAACCGACCCACTGTGGAGGCCGGAGTGGCCGAGCGGTTCTAGGCGCTCCAGTCTGGAACCGGGCGACCGCTACGGTCGCAGGTTCGAATCCTGCCTCGGGCATGGATGTGTGTGATGTCCTTAGGTTAGGTTTAAGTAATTCTATGTTCTAGGGGACTGATGGCCTCAGAAGTTAAGTCCCATAGTGCTCAGAGCCATTTGAACCATTTATTTGACCCACTGTGGCAAGCAGTTATGTAGTCGCGCCCGCCCACCGTAGCGGGCGTTGTTGACTAGCCCGACGCTTTCCTGTACTTGGTGGCGGCAGTGTGATGACTGGTGTCTTACGGCTTGCCTTTGGTGTACACGTGGAAGACATGTGTTTTGCTTCCAGTACCTCAGAGTGACTCTATGTGTGTAATGAGAACGACTTATGTTGTTGATGCCTGAGGCAGAAAGTGGTTCCTTTGCTAAACAGAAGGTGTATATTCATTTCTTTCCCATAATTGTGTAAACATGTGTAGGGGGTTGTGTTTTTTTTTTAAGTCAATTGAATTGTTGTTCAGAGGTTACTATGTATGGCCATTAACTTATGCAGACATTTAATAGCAAGGAACTCCCTTGAGCTCTGGTTTCAAGTTGTGTTGATTATGTGGGGAAATTGCTTTGAGCAGACATTTAATTAATTAGTAAACAACTGAACGCTGTTTGTGAGTTGAAGTTTCTTGTGTTCCTCAACATATTAACGATTGTTTTTACTAGTTCACTTATGTAGTTAGGCGATTTACAAGGCCTGTTGTGTTGTTTCCTTTTAAAAGTATTATCAATGTTATTAATAAAGAAGTGTGTTGTAAAAAAAATAAACAGTGAATGAAGAGTGCCTCAAATCCCTTTGGTCCACACCTTCCGTCATTCACCCTTGGGTGGTATTAACAAACCGTGATAGCCCATTACAGTTCGCGTCTGGTGGTTTGATTCCGTGTAGTCGTGAAGTCTTTTGATAAAAAATGCTGGCTTGCATCGCTTCCGGGTGTACTAATCGTTCTGATTGTAGTCTAATATTTAAACATTTCACATTTCATTCGTAAGTGGGCTTATTTAAGCGCTATTTACTTATATATACTTGAAATTCTTATGCACTGTAAAGTTTTACAGTATGGTTTTATTTCTGTGATTTGACTTTAGATTTCCTATTAATCCAAGGCGAAGAGCTTTCTGGACGTGAGCAATACACTTGGTTTCCATTGTATGGTTATTTTCAAGTAACTGAAAAGTCCTGGCAAGAAATTTCCTGGAAATGGAGACATGTTTTAAGATGCAATCATTTATTATAAAAGTAATGTAGCTACACGTAGTTAATTAAATCTTCAGAGCGATGTGTGGAACACCTGTTACAGTGGTTAAATTATAAGTACTTAAATGGTTACATATTTGTTAGAGCAAAGATCTCTGTCTAAGTCCAGGCTTAGAGCATTACATGAACCACTGTGTTACCCTGTAAACTGCTGTTGTTTGCCACACTGAAAGGAACTTCGTAGGTGAAATTTAAAAACAGAGCAGATGTGTAAACTACAATGGGCCTGACAATCTAAAATTCAGTTCTTTTCCTTCGTAATTTAACGTATCTTTCACTTTGTTAACATGACAGCTGGCTTGTTTATATCATCCCTGCATACATCTATGGGACACCAAAGGAAATATGGTAAGTTTCTTGCAAGATTTAGCATTTAAAATTTGCATTTGACTTGAAAAACTGTCAATCACTGCTTTTGGAGCTCTGCTTTTATCAGTTATCGACACAAACACAATAAAAGTGAATAGAAATGGATTATGAAACCGCGCAACCGCTACGGTCGCATGTTCGAATCCTGCCTCGGGCATGGATGCGTGTGATGTCCTTAAGTTAGGTAGCGACTGATGACCTTAGATGTTAAGTCCCATAGTGCTCAGAGCCATTTTTGATTACGAAAGCAAGCTTTTCATAGCACATACTTCTCTTCTCGGTTATTCGAAGTGTATAAACAAAAAGGAACTACGGTACTGAGACCAGAAGCGTCATATTTTCGTGTCGTATTACTGTATCGAATACGCATTTAAGACCAGAAAAACGTTTGAAGTTGCGTTCCTTACGCTGTGTTGTTCACTAAAACAGTGTAACGTTTACAATACAGGGTGTTACAAAAAGGTACTCCCAAACTTTAAGGAAACATTCCTCACACACCAATAAAGAAAAGGTGTTATGTGGACATGTGTCCGGAAACGCTTAATTTCCATGTTAGAGCTCATTTTAGTTAGTCAGTATGTACTGTACTTCCTCGATTCACCGCCAGGTGGCCCAATTGAAGGAAGGTAATGTTGACTTCGGTGCTTGTGTTGACATGCGACTCATTGCTCTACAGTACTAACATCAAGCACATCAGTTCGTAACATCAACAGGTTAGTGTTCATCACGAACGTGGTTTTGCAGTCAGTGCATAGTTTACACATGCGGAGTTGGCAGATGCCGTGGCGCGGTACGTTTGTATCGAGACAGATTTCCAGAACGAAGGTGTCCCGACAGGAAGACGTTCGAAGCAATTGATCGGCGTCTTAGGGAGCACGGAACATTCCAGTCTATGACTCGCGAATGGGGAAGACCTAGAACGACGAGGACACCTGCAATGGACGAGGCAATTCTTCGTGCAGTTGACGATAACCCTAATGTCAGCGTCAGAGAAGTTGCTGCTGTACAAGGTAACGTTGACCACGTCACTGTATGGAGAGTGCTACGGGAGAACCAGTTGTTTCCGTACCGTGTACAGTGTGTGCAGGCACTATCGGCAGCTGATTGGCCTCCACGGGTTCACTTCTGCGAATGGTTCATCCAACAATGTGTCAATCCTGATTTCAGTACAATTGTTCTCTTTACAGACGAGGCTTCATTCCAACGTTATCAAATTGTAAATTTTCACAATCAACATCTGTGGGCTGACGAGAATCCGCACGCAATTGTGCAATCACGTCATCAACACAGATTTTCTGTGAACGTTTGGGCAGTCATTGTTGGTGATGTCTCGATTGGACCCCATGTCCTTCTACCTACGCTCAATGGAGCACGTTATCATGATTTTATACGGGATACTCTACCTGTGCTGCTAGAACACATGCCTTTACAAGTACGACACAACATGTGGTTCGTGCACGATGGAGCTCCTGCACATTTCAGTCGAAGTGTTCGTACGCTTCTCAACAACAGATTCGGTGACCGACGGATTGGTAGAGGCGGACCAATTCCGTGGCCTCCACGCTCTCCTGACCTCAACCCTCTTGACCTTCATTTATGGGGGAATTTGAAAGCTCTTGCCTACGCAACCCCGGTACCAAATGTAGAGACTCTTCGTGCTCTTATTGTGGACGGCTGTGATACAATATGCCATTCTCCAGGGCTGCATCAGCGCATCAGGGATTCCACGCGACGGAGGGTGGATGCACATATCCTCACTAACGGAGGACATTTTGAACATTACCTGTAACAAAGTGTTTGAAGTCACACTGGTACGTTCTGTTCTAGTGTGTTTCCATTCCATGATTAATGTGATTTGAAGAGAAGTAATGAAATGAGCTCTAACATGGAAATTAAGCGTTTCCGGACACATGTCCACATAGCAACTTTTCTTTATTTGTGTGTGAGGAATGTTTCCTGAAAGTTTGGCCGTACCTTTTTGTAACACCCTGTATAAAACAAATATCGCTTGCACACGACAGAAATAACAAACAAGAATCAATTGTAAACATTCGTCTGCTAATGTTTTGGTGGATCCAAGATGGCGGAAGGCGCCTCCTACTGCCTTCAAAACAACGTACAGCGCAAGTCTGTAGCGCCATCTCCACTTATTCTACCTCCATGGACAGACGCCCACACTCGTGGTGGGCTGTGGGGACGTAGGGCTGCCACATTTTGCAGCTCGACCCATTCTGCATCGCTGGGGTATCGTGAGGGACATATACGATTGGCAGATGTTAAATACTTGAAGGTCTCTCGGGCATGCAGCCGGGTTGACTGGTCGTTGTAGAACGAATTTTTGACGGCGTAACGTGCCATCATCATCAGGTTAGGCCGGTATTACACTATCAAATTTCTTTGTCAAAGATTTGATCAAAGATGTGATCAGATATTCCGTCAAATATATTTGACAAAGATCTTTGACGTAGCGCTAGAAGGGGTATTACACTGTCATCATATTTTTCGTCAAAGTTCAAGATGGCTGACAACAGCAACTTGTTATTAACCGCAGCAGTTGCATGTACCACAATTACACTGTGTGCATATGTGGAAGAGAAGGGGGGGGGGGGGAAGGAAACATAGCTGGGTGAAGCCGTGGGTTTTACAACGAGACGATAAAAGCATTCAACAAAACTTGTTATGTGAACTTGTAGTGGAGGACGTCAAATCGTACATCAATTACTTGAGAATGGATGAGCATTCATTTCTGTATGTGCTCAATGAAGTGTATCCTCATATCACAAAGCACAATTTTCACTTAAGAACTGCTACATCTGCAGAAGACAGGCTCACTATAACACTCAGATTGCTTTCTACAGGACAGGGTTGGGTTAGGTTAGGTTAGATCAGGTCAGGTCAGGTCTCCAATCTTCGTAATCTATTTTTGTATTCAGCATGCCTCACGTTGTAAAGCACCTCATCAGCTTCAGACATCTCTATTATTTTTGTAGTTGTTGGCACACACCAATTGTGTTTACCCGCAATGTTTATAAAAACACTACAGACAACAAAATGCAGCGATGCTAGCGCTCCGTGTAGTAACATGTCACATTGCAGTGAACAGAAGACAAGCGACTTCTTTGATCAAATCTATGGCGAGGCCCTAGATTTGATCAAATATTGGACGACATTTGACACAGTTCCCTATTACACCATCAAATATCTTTGACAAAGATAATGGACAAAGATATTTGACAAAGAAATTTGATAGTGTAATACCGGCCTTACTCCTGTTGACTGACGTCCTAGGCCGGCGGGTGGTGTGGTATATATACCTGTCGCCTCTCCCCTCCACTGACTCCGCGTATGGATCGAGGGGTGTGCAGGCTGCGGTGGTGGGGGTAGCTTGTGCAGACGAGATGACTGATGGGCATCAGTACGCATGCCGCCTTCGGCGGGTGTGGTGCCCCGTTTCTGCTGCTCCTGCAGAACTTCTATTGCTGGATTCCACGATTGGCTGAGTTGAAATCTGTTGTCCTTGTTAATAACGTTCTCGTGCAGCCGGATTTCAACTGCCTTCTTGTATACACATTCACAAAAGTAGGATGTGTTGTGCAGGACTTCTGTGTTCTCGTATTTCATACGATGATTTGTCTCGAGGCAATGTTCTGCGATTGCAGATTTTGTAGGCTGTTGGAGATCAGTGTGCCATTTGTGTTCAGTACAGCTTTCCTCGATCGTGCGAATGGTTTGTCCCACATAAGCTTTCCGACACTCGCACGGTATGAAATAAACTCCAGATTTCCTGGTCCTAAATCGCCCTTCACTGTCCCTACAAGGCGGGCGGTAGACGCATTTGATCTTATGACGTCCTAGAATCCTGCCTATTTTTCCAGATACTTTGCCCGCGTTTGGTATGTAGGCTGTCGCTTTCGGTGGATCATCATCAGGTGTCGGCTGTGGTGTGGTCTTCTGCTTGAAGGTGTGTCGAATTTGGCGGCCACTGTAGCCGTTTTCTGGAACACATCCTTGAGGTGGTCTAGTTCCGGTTTTAAGCTTTCTTCGTCGGAGATCACACGAGCTCTGTGAACCAATGTATTTAGTACTCCTTCCCTTTGTGACGGGTGATGACATCTGGAGGCGTGAAGGTACAGATCCGTGTGGGTTGTCTTTCGGTAGATGCTGTATCCCAGTGTTCTATCAGGCTTTTTCCATACCGGAACATCCAAGAATGTTAGCTGCCTGTTTTTCTCCACCTCCATGGTAAACTGAATTTGGGGGTGGATAGAGTTCAGATGTTGTAAGAACAGTTGGAGCTCCTCTTCCCTGTGAGGCCAAATGACGAATGTGTTGTCAACATATCTGTAGAAGACTTGGTTTTAGTGGTGCTGAATCTAACACTTTCTCCTCAAATTCTTCCATGTACTGACTGATGACCATAGATGTTAAGTCCCATAGTGCTCAGAGTCATTTGAGCCGTGTTCCATGTACATGTTGGCCACCACAGGTGACAGAAGGCTACCCATAGGTACGCTGTCTGAGTGTTTGTAGTAATGTCCATCAAAAAGAAAATATGTTGACGTTAGCATAAAGTTAAATACTTTCGTGAATGTGGCCCCAGATTTCTTCTCAATAAGATCCAGCGAATCCTTGAGTGGAACTCTCGTGAAAAGTGATACAACATCGAAACTGACCATAAGATCTGAGCTGGCCAACTGGAGTTTCCCCATACGTTCCACAAACTGAGCCGAGTTTTTGATGTGGTGCTCACATTTGCCAACCAGTGGACTCAATACTGCGGTCAAGTGTTTGGCAAGCTGGTATGTTGGCGCTCCTATAGTGCTCACTATCGGCCTCAGAGGAGTGCCCATCTTGTGTACCTTTGGAAGCCCGTAGAGTTTCGGTGGTGCAGCGCTCCTATAGTGCTCACTATCGGCCTCAGAGGAGTGCCCATCTTGTGTACCTTTGGAAGCCCGTAGAGTTTCGGTGGTGCAGCAGCACGCGGCCGAAGTTTCTTCGCTGTCTCGTCTGCAAAGGTGCTTCGAAGAAGCTCAATCGTCTTGCGCTGTATCCGTCTGGTTGGATCCGTCGCCATCTTCCTGTAGGCCGGGTCGTCCAAGATCTTGTACGTTTTCTTTTTGTATTCTGCCGCCGTCAGTAGAACGGTTATGTTCCCCTTATCCGCTGGGAGGATGACAATGTCTGGATCGTCCCGTCTGGAGATGTTGTGTTTCTGGGGCGCAGCCCTGACGAGTGTGGGCCGCGTTTCCCGTCGTGACTCCTCCGTGGCAGCTGGGAGGCGACTTGTTCCACTCCGCTCATTATTTCAGCGACAGGGATTGCTGCTGGTGTTGCAGCAAAGTTTAAGCCTTTTTCTAGGACGGACAACGCAGCGTTGTCGATGGTTTTCCCTGTAAGATTCATAACCGTGCGTTTACTCTCCTGTTTCGGCTGTTTTGATGCAAGCCGATCAAATTTTGATGACTGTTTCGTAGCTGCATTTCGTTGAGCCCTCTCGGCCTGTGCCCAGGAGGAGCATTCAACCCATTCCCAGGTGACAGGAGAGAGCAGAAGCGCCAATTCTAGATGTAGGGCTAAAAGTTTGCGCCCTATGGAGTCGAGCTGGCGGCGTGTGTCTCTGATACGTTCACGCACTAGGGTCAGGCTAGCTCTTCTGGTAATTCGGTTCGCCGCAGGTGTCTGTATATGATGTACGATCTTGGCAAAGGTTGGCACAATGCGGACGTCACGGCACCTCTTCAGGAAGACGAGAGCACTCAGAAGCCGTTGTTTCTTGTTCCGAAGCTCATCAAGCTTCTTCACTTGCCGTACCATTTCCTCCCCGTAGAGGAATCTGATGTGTGTTCGTAGATTTTCCCGGCGAATGAGATGCTCGAAGGTCTCTCGGGCACGCAGCCGGGTTGACTGGTCGCCGTAGAACGAATTTTCGACGGTATAAATCTACGAACACACAGATGTTAAATAGCTTGAAAAATAGGACATGGCTGCGTGATACTACCACAGTATACTGTACGTCACACACACTAGCGCATTTTTTTCGACACTGCTTGTTTTGCTCATACTAAAGTGAGTCATGCTACGAGGGTGCTTTGAAAAGTTCTCGGAATCGCCAAGAGAGGTCAGCGCTAGCTCAACGAGTTGTTCACGTGATAATCATTGGACTGTTGCCTGTAAACACGTGCCACGTCAGAGCTCGTGGAAGACAGCTGTGGCGGACACATGGCTCCGTTATTGTTCCCGTGTAGTGATTTGCGAAGATGCAAAATATCGAGATTCGAGCAGTGATGAAGTACTTTGTAGAGAAAGATATGAAAGCAAAGGTCATCCATACTGATATCAAGAATATATTGGGGGACTCTGCTCCATCATATTCAACTGTTGCCAAGTGGACCAATAAATTTAAATTTGATCGGGAGAGCTTAGATTGTGATACACGCAGTGTTCGGCCAAGATGTGTCACTACTCCAGAAATCATTGCAAAAGTGCACAAAATGGTCACAGGCGATTGCCGATTGAAAGTGCGTCAAATTGCTCACGCTTGCCAGATGTCATCTGAAAGGGTATATCACATCCTAACTGAAGAATCAGAAGTGAAAAAATTATCTGCAAGATGGGTGCCGCGGCTCTTGGAGCTGGATTAAAAACGTATGAGATCAGAACAACGTTTGGCCCGTTGTAGGAGAAACGAACAAGTTTTTTTTGTGCCGTTTTGTGACCACAGATGAAAGTATTGTGCACTACCATACCCCAGAGGCAAAACAACAGTCAAAGCAGTGGAAACATGCTGATTCTCCACCACCGACGAAAGCAAAGACAATTCCTTCGGTAGGAAAGATCAGGGCGTTAGTGCTGTGGAATGCGAAGGCGATTCTGTTTGTAGATCATCTCCCTACTGGGCAAAAAATTACTGGAGAATGCTATGCTAACCTCCTGGACAAATTGCAACAAAAGATACGCGAAAAAAGACCAGGTTTAGCAAGGAAAAAGTCATCTTCCATCAAGACAATGCGCGCCCGTACAGATGTCCCATCACCATGGCAAAATTACACGAATTGAGGTATGAACTGTTGCCTCACCCGCCTTATTCACCTGACATGGCTCCATCTGACTTCCACCTCTTCCCAAAAGTGAAAATGTTTCTTCGTGTGCGAAAATTCACTTCAAACGAAGAATTGATAACTGGAGTTGTGAACTATTTTGCAGGCCTGGAGGAAACTCATTTTCGAGATGGGATCAAGACATTTGAACGTCGTCGGACCAAGAGACTACATTGAAAAAATAAAAAAAAATTGTTTCAGTGATGTAACTACACTACTCGTCATTAAAACTGCTACACCACGAAGATGACATGCTACAGACGCGGAATTTCACCGACAGGAAGAAGATGCTGTGATATGGAAATGATTAGCTTTTCAGAGCATGCACACAAGGTTGGCGCCGGTGGCGACACCTACAACATGCTGACACGAGGAAAGTTTCCAACCGATTTCTCATACACAAACAGCAGTTGACCGGCGTTGCCTGGTGAAACGTTGTTGTGATGCCTCGTGTAAGGAGGAGAAATGCGTACCATCACGTTTCCGTCTTTGATAAAGGTCGGATTGTAGCCTATCGCGATTGCGGTTTATCGTATCGCGACATTGCTGCTCGCTTTGGTCGAGATCCAATGACTGTTAGCAGAATATGGAATCGGTGGGTTCAGGAGGGTAATACGGAACGCCGTGCTGGATCCCAACTGCCTCGTATCACTAGCAGTCGAGATGACAGGCATCTTATCTGAGCGGCTGTAACGGATCGTGCAGCCACGTCTCGATGCCTGACTCAACAGATGGGGACGTTTGCAAGACAACAACCATCTGCACGAACAGTTCGGTTGAAGCTGCATGGGCAGCTGTACCTGTACATGCCATCCAAGCTCTGTTTGACCCAATGCCCAGGCGTATCAAGGCCGTTATTACGGCCAGAGGTGGTTGTTCTGGGTACTGATTTCTCAGGATGTATGCACCCAAATTGTAATTACATGTCAGTTCTAATATAATATATTTGTCCAATGAGTACCCGTTCATCAGCTGCATTTCTTCTTGGTGTAGCAATTTTAATGGCCAGTAGTGTATTATATGTAAGGACAAAATCCATACTAATGTTATAAATGCGACAGTAATTCTATCTATTACGTTTCCACGGCTAAACCGATGAAACGATTTCGATGAAATTTGGTACAGCGATAGGCTGAACCCTGAGGAAGAACACAGGTTAATTTATAAAAAAATGAGTCGACCTGTAGCATGCTGAGCACTATGGGACTTAACAACTTAGAAGCACTTAAACCTAACTAACCTAACGACTGCACACACATCCATGCCCGAGGCAGGATTCGAACCTGCTACCGTAGCGGTCGCGCGGTTCCAGACTGAAGCGCCTAGAACCGCTCGGCCACAGCGGCCGGCATCACCTAACATAAACCACGTGCAGGGCGTACAGTAGCCTACTTCCCAACCACCACTCATCATAACAAAACTACTGAGACGCGAGCGCAGCGGTGGGTAGTAGTTAGTAAACTATAATCAAAACTTAGAGGCTGCTAATTTCACTGATGAGTGCTGCAGTAAGAAAAACTGAAATGGTTTCAGAACACCTGAAATAAAGCATGAAACTCCATCTGTTCAATTCCATTATTCCTAGAACGTTAAGAGAAGTTTAATAATCACTAATATTTCACTATTCTTGTTATTGATCCGATACTGCTTCCCACCAGAATGTTCGGTATACTCTACACTGAATGTGTAACCTCACACCGTCGATATTCCCAATGTCCACGTACCAATTAACAACCTAGAAGTGATATTTTCATCTCACTTGTCAAACTGATTTCTTGTTACAGCCAGTAGGTGACTATATATCACGTTGCAATGACACCTATACGGTTGTACATCTCGAACAGCCACCTGAAGACCACCCACGCTCTTTATGCAAGGTGTAACGGAAACAGATGCAATATTTCTATTGGTGACTGAGGACCGCGGACTGAGCAACATTAAATCAATGTTTACGTCATTTGTAGACTAATATTTATAGCGGTTGCAGGTCATATGTTTTCAGGTTGGGTGGTGCCTCCAAGCAAGTCGTTAATGCTTATTTTCACGTGGGTAACAAAAAAATGTGTGTGAACTCTTATGGGACTTAACTGCTAAGGTCATCAGTCCCTAAGCTTACACACTACTTACCTAAATTATCCTAAGGACAAACACACACACCCATGCCCGAGGGAGGTCTCGAACCTCCGCCGCGACCAGCCGCACAGTTCATGAATGCAGCCCCCCTAGACCGCTCAGCTAATCCCGCGCGGCCGTGGGTAACAGGTCAGGTGTTGAAGTGTGGACAGGAGGACGCAAAACGGATAGTCTATACTGCAAGACATCGTTCACCTCACGGACCAGGTACGTCCAAGCAGAAAACATCAGGTCGTCAAGTTTGTGACGTGTTTGTGGGAAGGTTGTTCAACACCGAAAAACAACCAACACCATGATATGGGTACATATTATAGTGATACATATTAAAATATCTGTATAATTATAAACCCTCTACTGTTCCCTAACCAGTAAGCCCAGCATCATATATTTTGATAAGTGTTCATCTTTGTTTTAGCAATGAAAGGAAAGTTAATGAATCATCACTTCACAATAACAAATACTGTTCCAAATTGAAGATCAGTTAAGTTCAGTTCTGCAACGATAAAAATGAGTAGTGGCTTATACTCAATAATGTTACACTAAAGTTCTTTGGAGAATTCAGAAAAAGTATCTACCCCAGGTAAGATGCACTAGATAATTATTCACTTCCCCCCCCCCCCATGAACCATGGACCTTGCCATTGGTGGGGAGGCTTGCGTGCCTCAATGATACAGATAACCGTACCGTAGGTGCAACCACAACGGAGGGGTATCTGTTGAGAGGACAGACAAACGTGTGGTTCCTGAAGAGGGGCAGCAGCCTTTTCAGTAGTTGCAGGGACAATAGTCTGGATGATTGACTGATCTGGCCTTGTAACATTAACCAAAACGGCCTTGCTGTTCTGGTACTGCGAACGGCTGAAAGCAAAGGGAAACTACAGCCGTAATTTTTCCCGAGGGAATGAAGCTTTACTGTATGATTAAATGATGATGGCGTCCTCTTGGGTAAAATATTCCGGAGGTAAAATAGTCCCCCATTCGGACCTCCGGGCGGGGACTACTCGAGAGGACGTCGTTATCAGGAGAAAGAAAACTGGTGTTCTACGGATCGGAGCGTGGAATGTCAGATCCCTTAATCGGGCAGGTAGGTTAGAAAATTTAAAAAGAGAAATGGATAGGTTAAAGTTAGATATAGTGGGAATTAGTGAAGTTCGGTGGCAGGAGGAACAAGACTTTTGGTCAGGTGATTACAGGGTTATAAATACAAAATCAAATAGGGGTAATGCAGGAGTAGGTTTAATAATGAATAAAAAAATAGGAGTGCGGGTTAGCTACTACAAACAGCATAGTGAACGCATTATTGTGGCCAAGATAGACACGAAGCCCATGTCTACTACAGTAGTACAAGTTTATACGCCAACTAGGTCTGCAGATGACGACGAAATTGATGAAATGTATGATGAGATAAAAGAAATTATTCAGTTAGTGAAGGGAGACGAAAATTTAATAGTCATGGGTGTCTGGAATTCAAGAGTAGGAAAAGGGAGAGAAGAAAACATTGTAGGAGAATATGGATTGGGGCTAAGAAATGAAAGAGGAAGCCGCCTGGTAGAATTTTGCGCAGAGTATAACTTAATCATAGCTAACACTTGGTTTATAAATCATGAAAGAAGGTTGTATACATGGAAGAACCCTGGAGATACTAAAAGCTATCAGATAGATTATATAATGGTAAGACAGAGATTTAGGAATCAGGTTTTAAATTGTAAGACATTTCCAGGGGCAGATGTGGACTCTGACCACAATCTATTGGTTATGAACTGTAGATTAAAACTGAAGAAACTGCAAAAAGGTGGGAATTTAAGGAGATGGGACCTGGATAAACTGAGAGAACCAGAGGTTGTACAGAGTTTCAGGGAGAGCATAAGGGAACAATTGACAGGAATGGGGGAAAGAAATACAGTAGAAGAAGAATGGGTAGCTCTGAGGGATGAAGTAGTGAAGGCAGCAGAGGATCAAGTAGGTAAAAAGACGAGGGCTAGTATAAATCCTTGGGTAACAGAAGAAATATTGAATTTAATTGATGAAAGGAGAAAATATAAAAATGCAGTAAATGAAGCAGGCAAAAAGGAATACAAACGTCTCAAAAATGATATCAACAGGAAGTGCAAAATGGCTAAGCAGGGATGGCTAGAGGACGAATGTAAGGATGTAGAGGCTTATCTCACTAGGGGTAAGATAGATACTGCCTACAGGAAAATTAAAGAGATCTTTGGAGAAAGGAGAACCACTTACATGAATATCAAGAGCTTTGATGGAAATCCAGTTCTAATCAAAGAAGGGAAAGCAGAAATGTGGAAGGAGTATATAGAGGGTCTATACAAGGGCGATGTACTTGAGGATAATATTATGGAAATGGAAGAGGATTTGGATGAAGATGAAATGGGAGATAAGATACTGCGTGAAGAGTTTGACAGAGCACTGAAAGACCTGAGTCGAAACAAGGCCCCCGGAGTAGACAACATTCAATTAGAACTACTGACAACCTTGAGAGAGCCAGTCCTGACAAAACTCTACCATCTGGTGAGCAAGATGTATGAGACAGGTGAAATACCCTCAGACTTCACGAAGAATATAATAATCCCAATCCTAAAGAAAGAAGGTGTTGACAGATGTGAAAATTACCGAACTACCAGTTTAATAAATCACAGCTGCAAAATACTAAGCGAATTCTTTACAGACGAATGGAAAAACTGATAGAAGCTGACCTCAGGGAAGATCAATTTGGATTCCGTAGAAATGTTGGAACACGTGAGGCAATACTGACCCTACGACTTATCTTAGAAGAAGGATTAAGGAAAGGCAAACCTACGTTTCTAGCATTTGTAGACTTAGAGAAAGCTTTTGACAATGTTGATTGGAATACGCTCTTTCAGATTTTGAAGGTGGCAGGGGTAAAATAAAGAGAGCGAAAGGCTACTTAGAATCTATACAGAAAGCAGATGGCAGTTATAAGAGTCGATGGGTATGAAAGGGAAGTAATGGTTGGGAAGGGAGTGAGACAAGGTTGTAGCATCTCCTCGATGTTATTCAATCTGTATATAGAGCAAGCAATAAAGGAAACAAAAGAAATGTTCGGAGTAGGTATTATAATCGATGGAGAAGAAGTAAAAACTCTGAGGTTCGCCGATGACATTGTAATTCTGTCAGAGGCAGCAAAGGACTTGGAAGAGCAGTTGAACGGAATCGACAGTGTCTTGAAAGGAGGATATAAGATGAACATCAACAAAAGCAAAACGAGGATAATGGAATGCAGTCGAATTAAGTCGGATGATGCTGATGGAATTAGATTAGGAAATGAGACACTTAAAGTAGTAAAGGAGTTTTGCTATTTGGGGAGCAAAATAACTGATGATGGTCGAAGTAGAGAGGATATAAAATGTAGAATGGCAATGTCAAGGAAAGCGTTTCTGAAGAAGAAAAGTTTGTTAACATCGAGTATAGATTTAAATATCAGGAAGTCATTTCTGAAAGTATTTGTATGGAGTGTAGCCATATATGGAAGTGAAACGTGGACGATAAATAGTTTAGACAAGACGAGAATAGAAGCTTTCGAAATGTGGTGATACAGAAGAATGCTGAAGATTAGATCGGTAGGTCACATAACTAATGAGGGGGTATTGAATAGAATTGTGGAGAAGAGGAGCTTGTGGCACAACTTGACTGGAAGAAGGGATCGGTTGGCCATGAAGCTTATGTCGCCTTTTCTATCTTCCAAGACATGGAATAACTCATTATCCAATGCCTTATCCACAGTTTTTACAACATATGACGCCCTGCCCTACCAAAAGCTGCTCACGCTTTGAAAATTCCTGTTAGGTTCTTTGAATACTGGCACACACTCTTCCACCGTGTGCTACGTCTTTGCTTTCACAATCTTCTGCCTCCTACGTTTTTTCTACGTCAATCCTAGCATTTCTGATAATCGATTGCTTCAGATGGGCTACCAACACCTCGATTTACAATATAAAATTACACGATACATGTGTATTTTGAAAAAGAGAACAGTCAGACATATGTGAAATGGTTTGTCTAAAAGTAAGAAATAAAACATATTAGGGTAACATTTGACTCACATTCAAATGATACTCGATATGGTACAGCAAATGACGCGCCTACTGAGAATATAAAGTGCAATGTTTAACTAAAAATTTGAACCAGTGCCAGAGGATCCAAAATGAAATTTTCACTTTGCAGCGGAATGTGCACTGATATGAAACTTACTGGCAGATTAAAACTGTATGCTGGACCGAGACTCGAACTCGGGACCTTTGCCTTTCGCAGGTAAATGCTCTACCAACTGAGCTACCCAAGCACGACTCAAGCCTCGTCCTCACAGCTTTAGTTCCACCAGTGCCTCATCTGCTGTCTTCAAGACTTCACAGTAGCTCTCCAGCGAAGGAGAAGTCCAGGTTATGGCGGAAGTAAAGCCGTGAGGATGAATCGTGAGTCGTGCTTGGGTAGGTCAGTTGGTGGAGCACTTGCCTTCAAAAGGCAGAGGTCCCGAATTCGAGTGTCAGTCTGGCACACAGTTCTAATCTGCCATGAAGATTCATATCAGCGCATAGGGCGCTGCAGAAAATTTCACTATAGAAACATCGCTGAAGCTGTGGCTAAGCCATGTCTCCGCAGTATTCTTTCTTCCAGGAGTGGTAGTCCTGCAACTTTCACAGAACTCACAGATGGCTTTTCTCAGATTTGCATTAAGCTTTGAAGCTTATGTTCCCTTTTCTATCTTCCAAGACATGGAACAATTCATTATCAAGTGCCTTGTCCTGGAAGGCAGGTGACGAGGTACTGGAGGAAGTAAAGCTGTATGGGTGGGTCACAGTTCGTGCTTTGGTAGTTCATTTCGTGCCGATATGGTAACTCAGCGTGTTAAGCCAGAGCATACTGTAAAAAAAATAAAATTTAAAAAAAATTAAATGAAATTAAAAAAAGGCTGAGTAAAATAAAGTTCAATGATAAACTTCAAGGGATGGTCTATGACGTCCGCCCAGACCAAACGCCAAGAATAACAACGATAACAACGATTAATATAGGGGGAGAGGGCGGGGGGGTAAGGTCGGTAGAGCACTTGCTAGTGAAGGGAAAAGTCCTGAGCTCGACTCTCGGTCTGGCACACTGATTCAATCTGCCGGGAATTTTCAGTATCTGAAGGGTCTTTGCCTGGTCGAGTATGTGGATTGTGTAGTCTGCTGCTGTGCAGCCTTGAGATGTGCATCATTTCGAGATTCATTCAGAGTCAAGTGAAATATTTTCTCTAACATACTTTGTTTCTTACTTTCAGACAAATTATTTCGAAAAACATTTGACTTTTTTTTCAAACAATTTTTATTTTGAAGTTTTGTTCAGAAAAAAAATTTCGCAATTAAATACAGGGTTAGCCAGTGAAATGTGGAGATTTAAGTAAGTAACTAATTCTTCAAGAAAAGTTATTTTTTTTAATTTAATGGTTATAAATATAAAGTACAAAGGTAGCCATTTACTGTACAATAAGTGAAAAAATTATTTTTTGAATATAACATCTGCCAAATGTCCTGTGTTGGAATCTATGCACTTCTGCAGCCGAGCCTGGAAGTTTCTCATGACATTTTGCAGCGTATTGTCTGGTATTCCTTCAAATTCGTCCCGAATTCGTTGTTTTAGGGCTGGGATAGTTCTGGGTGGATCGTTCTGAAAAACTCTTGTTTTTAAGTAACCCCATAGAACAAAGTCGCGGGTTGTCAAATCTGGAGATCGAGGGGGCCAAAGAATATCCCCGTTTTGGCAAATGACACCGCCTGGAAACAAAGCATTCGCAGCATTCGTGGCAACTCTTGCAGTGTGGCTTGTTGCCCCATCTTGTTGGAACATTGTGTGTTCATTCGCTGGAAAACGAGCGAGTTCTGGCGTAAGAAAGTTCTAGATCATTGCAACGTAACGCACAGTCACAGCACTTCCACTGATATCCTCGAAGAAAAATGGGCCTATGATTCCTCTTGCCGACATTGCGCACAAAACCGTCACTTTTTGAGCATGAAGAGGCGTTTCGTGAAGTGCGCCAGGGTTTTCCTCCGACCAGTATCTGAAGTTTTGTTTATTAACAAACCCAGAGAGGTGGAAATGCGCCTCATCGCTCATCCACAAGTGGTTTACTTAGTCGTCATTTTCTTCAAGTCTTCTGGCCATTTCCTCACAAAATTGTAATCATTTCTGATAGTCACTTGATTTGAGATATTGTACAATCTGTATTTTGTATGGGTGAAAATGTAAATCTTGTCGAAGAATCCTTCTCACCGAAGTCCCAAGCCGTAGAGCATGTTGTTTGGCAGATCGGCGTGGACTTCTGAGCATTGCCTGTTGAACAGTAGCGATGTTTTGAGGGGTTCGAACGGTTTTTGCGCTCCCACCTCGTTTTTTAGACGTTGATCCAGTTTGTTCAAGGTTGTTTATCCACGAACGAATAGCGTTATCCGAGGGAACAGGCCTGTTGCGCGGTATGTTGAAATGGCGTCGAAAAGCACGTCTCGTTTTCACCAAACTCTCACCATTCGTATGATACGCTTTAACCGTGTAGCTGTGATCCATCGCAACTAAATCGCGGGACATACAGTTAGAACATAGCTAGCCACCATCACCCCCACCATTCACATTCCAGCTGTCAAGGCCATCTGTAATCTGCCCTTCTCACTGGCTAACCCTGTATTACAAGAATGTTAGTTCTTACGCTCTGTTTTCCTCACATCACTAATTAAGTTTTTTTCTTAATTCCCCTTTTTACTTTCAACCAACTAAACCTCTTTTCACAAACAAGGCAGGCTCATCATTTCGATGCCTCATTTGTCCAATTTACTTTCTTAATTTTGCTATAAAAATTGTGGCAAACATTTATCGTGCACATTTCCCTCAAATTACCAAGTTTCTCGTAACTACTGTGTTTACTTTGGAGCTACTGAATCTTTTTTGCGAAACGCGACGCCATTCTGGTCAGTTTGTCGACGTCCCTCTCTTCATTTCGATGTAAAAATTTGGAGAAATTTCTGGATCGTCTTGTTTTCACTCCACTCAAACTAATGACCAAAGAATGTAAAATACGAGGGTGGTTTAAAAGTTATCGGAACAGAATAGGGAAAAAGTACTTACATCACTGAAAATTATTTTATTTTTCAATGTAGTCTCCTTATAGATTAATGCATTTGGTCTAACGATGTTCCAGCGCCTTGATCCCATCTCGAAAATGAGTTTCCTCCAGGCCTGAAAAATAGTTGTCAACTCCGGCTAGCAATTCTTCGTTTGAAGTGAATTTTCGTACACCAAGAGAAATTTTCAGTTTTGGGAAGACAGAGCCGTATCAGGTGAACAAGGCGGGTGAGGCAACAATTCATACCTTAGTTTGTGTAATTTTGCCATGGCGACGGCATATCTCTGCGGGCGCGCATTGTCTTGATGGAAGATAACTTTCTTCCTTGCTAAACCTGGGCTTTCTTCACGTATCTTTTGTTGCAATTTGTCCACGAGGTTAGCATAGTATTCTCCAGTAACTTTTCGCCCAGTGGGAAGATGATCTACAAATAGAATCGCCTTTGCATCCCAGAACACTGATGCCATGACCTTTCTCGCGGAAGGAATTCCCTTTGCTTTCCTTGGTGGCGGAGAATCAGCATGTTTCCACTGCTTTGACGGTTGTTTTGTCTCTGGGGTATAGTATTGAACCCAAGTTCCATCTATGGTCACAAAATGGTTCAAATGGTTCAAAATGGCTCTGAGCACTAGGAGACTTAACATCTGCGGTCATCAGTCCCCTAGACTTAGAACTATTTAAACTAAGTAACCTAAGGACATCACACACATCCACGCCCGAGGCAGGATTCGAACCTGCGACCGTAGCAGTCGCGCGGTTCCAGACTGAAGCGCCTAGGACCGCTCGGCGACATCGGCCGGCTCTGTGGTCAGAAACCAGTGCAAAAAATCTTGTTCATTTCTCCTAAAACGAGCCAAACGTTGTTCCGATATGTCCATTCTCATACGTTTTTGATCCAGCGTCAAGAGGCGCGGCACCCATCTTGGAGGTCTTTTTTTCATTTCTAATTCTTCAGTTAGAATGGGATATACCCTTTCAGATGACATATGGCAAGCGGAAGTAATTTCACACATTTTCAATCGGCGATCCTCCGTGGCCATTTTGTGCACTTTTGCAATGATTTCTGGGGTGGTGACACATATTGGCCCATCATCTCTCCCGACCAAATTTAAATTGATCTGTCCACTTGGCAACAATTGAATACGATGGAGTGGAGTGTCCCAGTGTATTATGGAAATCGGCATGAATGTCTTTTGCTTTCATATCTTTCCGTCTTCGCAAATGACTAAACGAGAACAATAACAGAGCCACGTCGCCGCCACAGCTCCCTTCCAAGAGCCCTGACGTGTCACGTGTTTACAGGCAACAGTCCAACGAGTATCACGTGAACAACTTGTTGCGCTAACGCTAATCGCTCGTGCTGATTCCAAGAACTTCTCAAACCACCCTTGTACACCTGGAGACGATATTCTGGACGTCCACGCAGCACAGGCGCCCACTGGGTTGCCATATTACTGAGACAGCAGTGGCTGGTCGTACAGTTACTACAGCACAAAGAAGAGCCCAGATGTGTCCACATAAACTGCTGCAAACAGGTTATTACCAGTGAGACTAAGGGCACACATGCCTCCAGCCCCTCTTTCATCCGGCGGGGCGGTTCTAGGCGCTACAGTCTGGAACCGTGCGATCGCTACGGTCGCAGGTTCGAATCCTGCCTCGGGCATGGATGTGTGTGATGTCCTTAGGTTAGTTAGGTTTAAGTAGTTCTAAGTTCTAGGGGACTGCTAACCTCAGAAGTTAAGTCCCATAGTGCTCAGAGCCATTTGAACCCCTCCTTCATCCACGCCACAGCATCGACTTTCGTCACGTCACAGCATCGATATGCACCGCTCAGCTGGTGCCGTCAGAGGATCACTTGGAAGATGAAATGGCGCGCCGTGGTCTTCAGCGACAAAAGCAGATTCTGGCCGGACGCAAGTGATGTTTTCGCGTATGACGTAGACGTGGTGAGTCCTGTCTGATAGAGTGCATTCGTCCACGACACAGTGGCCTCACACCACGCCTTATGGTCTGGGGTGCGATAAGCTACAACTCCTGTTCACTTACAATGTTTCTGGAGGGGACGCTGACCAGCGCACGGTACCTGCAGAATGTTGTCAGAACCATTCTTCTGGTGTTCTTGCGACAGGAAGGCGTTGTGTTGTTCCAGCATTATAATGCTCGCCGTCACACTGCCTGTGAAACTCAATGTGCGCTGCAGGACGTGCGCCAACCTCCCTGGCCAGCATGATCTCTGGACTTGTCTCCAATCGAGCACATGCGGGATATGACCGAATGAGGAGAGAATCTTGCGACCTGTCAATCAACAAATCTTACAGAACTATGTCAACAGGTCGAGCAAGCATAGAATAATGTATCTCAGTACAATATTGGCCATGTGTATGATCCACTGGATGCCAAAGTCAGCACCTGCATCATTGCCTGTGGAGGCTACACCACGTGCTAATGTGCATGTTTCGGCATGACACGATACCTGGTACCTCAGAACAGCTTGTGCAATCGATCTGAAAATGTCATCATTTCATGTACTCCATGTACACTGTTGCAACAATAAATCTTGAGTGAATTGGAAACGTCTGAAATGGTGTACAAATTTACTACAGACAAACTACAAGACGCAAATCAATTTTTTCACGTTAACAAATCACTAACACAGGTGAACGCAGCAGTAATTGAGGAAAAAAGTTGAACTGAGCGCGATTTTAAGCGGACGTCATTGTAGTTAGTCACTATACCAATAGCAACGAACATTCACACTGAGCTACAACAGTAACTACTTACGAGAAACAGCGTGTTATGCATTAAATGAAAAATTTCAATATTTCAAATGGTTCAAATGGCTCTAAGCACTAGGGGACTTAACATCTGAGGTCATCAGTCCCCCGGCCGGCCGAAGTGGCCGTGCGGTTAAAGGCGCTGCAGTCTGGAACCGCAAGACCTCTACGGTCGCAGGTTCGAATCCTGCCTCGGGCATGGATGTTTGTGATGTCCTTAGGTTAGTTAGGTTTAACTAGTTCTAAGTTCTAGGGGACTAATGACCTCAGCAGTTGAGTCCCATAGTGCTCAGAGCCATTTGAACCATTTTTTCATCAGTCCCCTACACTTAGAACTACTTAAACCTAACTAACCTAAGGACATCAGACACATCCATGCCCGAGGCAGGAGTCGAACCTGCGACCGTAGCAGCAGCGCAGTTCCAGACTGAAGCGCCTAGAACAGCTCGGCCACAGCGGCCGGTTTTCATTGTTTGTAGGCCGCTACTAAAATCATCGCATGGCAATGGTTTCATAGCGAAAATGTAGCTTTTCTATTCGTTCGCGTGCTAGCAACGTACAAAATGTCCATTGCAACACTGAATAGCCTTGGAAGAAGAGCAGGTACAACGAAATGTTATTAGTTAGACATTACTAGTGATACGTTAGCCACAAAACACGTACTTCATACTAAATGTTATTGTTTAGATGTTACGACTACTAATTACTGACCTTCAAAATTACGTAATCCGTGTTAGTTACTTTCAATAAATCCCTTATCAATAAAAATTTAGTCTACAAAAATTGATGTGAAAGTCTAATGCGATCATCAGAGCTGCAGATTCGGCTTACAACAGGATTCTTTTCTTGATATTAAACTGTGCAAAATGAACCGAGAAACGACATGCAGAAGTGCACCAGTACCTATGGTATTTTTACCAACATTTTCCCTGCTCTAATGACACAGAAACGGTTCCGTTGCATTTGACGTGGGTTCCGCTTTGACGAAAAGTCTGATTGAAGAGCGAACGACATGTTAGAACCTGTAAGGCTTCCGTGGGAAAAGTGGGTGGGAACCATATAATTCGCGAAAGATCCTGGCAGATTAAAACTGTGTGCCGGACCGGGACTCGAACCCATGACATTTGTATTCCACAACCAAGTGCTTTAACAGAAATCTCTTGCCCGCAAAGCACAAATGTCCTGGGTTTGAGTCCCAGCCACACAGTTTTAATGTGCGAGGATGTTTCACATCAGTGGAAATTTCAGTCTGGATATATAATTTTTGTATAAATTGACCACCGATGAGTAAATGAAACCTTAAATTTAAAATTTAATAATTTATGAACTTTGACTCTTAAATACCAATCGGGTCACTATGACACTAAAGAGCAGTATATGTATATGGGGTAAATCCGACTGGGTGGGTAAACCCGACCGCCCTCTGTGAAAAACGGCAAAGCGGAGCGATTTCGCGTTACTGTAACCATATAGGGCATTCGAAATAACGAAAATGTCACATTAACAGCTTTGCCGCATTTGACATTTAGACACTTAAACACTCAAAAGACAACAAGTGTGCTCTCGATTGCTTCAATTTAATTTTCGTGCAAATTGCATCACTCAATTTACCTTATTAAATAAGACGATTGCAAAACAAACTGTAATTATTTTGTTGTGCATTTAGTGACCTATTCAGTGCATGTATCGTTTTTGTTGGAAATTTGGTGCAAATTGTTGCTATGTGAGTTAAATGAAAAATGGCATGGTGGGGTAATGGCTCTGAGCACTTAGAACTACTTAAACCTAACTAACCTAAGGACATCACACACATCCATGCCCGGGGCAGGATTCGAACCTGCGACCGTAGCGGTCGCGCGGTTCCAGACTGTAGCGCCTAGAGCCGCTCGGCCACTCTGGCCGGCCATGGTGGCGTAAATCCGACCGCATATTTTTATCGTTTATGTGCATGGAATTATTTATTTATGGAAAGGAAGTGAATTTTTGCTTATTTTTAGGAAAATGGTACGAAATTACGAAAGAAAAACGACAAAACGCAATCAAAACGATATTCGCCGAGCAGTTGCTGCAATGCAAATGGGAATGTCTTTACGAGCTGTCGCTCGCGATTTTAACATTCGGAGATCGACATTGCTGTTGCACCGCCGTGCAATCAAATCATCTTTTTTCAATTATAATTTACATTCATTTAACTTCCAGTACGTTTAGTACTCTAACAAGGGAACCTCCCCATCGCACCCCCCTCAGATTTAATTATAAGTTGGCACAGTGGATAGGCCTTAAGAAACTGAACACAGATCAATTGAGAAAACAGGAAGAAGTTGTGTGGAACTATGAAAAAAATAACCAAAATATACAAACTGAGTAGTCCATGCGCAAGATAGGCAACATCAAGGATAATTAGAGCTCCGGAGCGCCGTGCTCCCGTGAATAGCGTGAGCAGTTGCGGAAGGAGAGGTCCTTGGTTCAAGTCTTCCCTCAAGTGAGAAGTTTCCTTTCTTTATTTTCGGAAAGTTACGATCTGTCCGTTGGTTCATTGACGTCTCTGTTCATTGCAATAAGTTTAGTATCTGTGTTTTGCGACCGCACCGCAAAACCGTGCGATTAGTAGACGAAAGGGCGTGCCTCTCCAATAGGAACCGAAAACATTTGATCGCAAGGTCATAGGTCAACCGATTCCTCCACAGGAAAACACGTCTGATATATTCTATACGACACTGGTGACGGCATGTGCGTCACATGACAGGAATATGTTGTCGACCCACCTAACTTGTACACTTGGCGAATGGGTAAAAAGATTCTTCTACCTTGACCGATTTAGGTTTTTTTGTGGATGTGATAATCAGTCCCAAAAAAGTGATGAAACATAAGAGTTTGTCACGTAAACTGCAACAAATGAATGCAACAGTTTCACAGTCGCACAGCTTTCCCTGTGCTCTGTCAAAACATATGTTTTTAACGTTTTCAAATTTTTCCGTGTGTAGACCGTCAAATCCTGCATATGTCCAAGCAAATCTGAACATGTCCTGGAATTTTGGAGAGCGAAGTTGGTTATGTGTGAGAGCCTGAACTTTGATAATTGTCTGAAAATAAAAAATTTAACTTTTCACTGGAGAGAAGACTTGAACCAAGGACCTTTCGCTCCGCAGCTGCTCACGCTAACCACGGGACCACAGCGCTCCTTAACAATCATTATCCTTAATATTGCTTATCTTACGTATGGACTACTCAGTTTGTATATTTTGCTTATTTTTTCATAGTTCCACACAACTTCTTCCTGTTTTCTCGATTGATCTGTGTTCAGTTTTTCAAGACCTATCCACTGTGCCAAATTATAACTAAATCTGAGGGGGTTGCGCTGGGGAGGTTCCCTTGTAAGCATTGTTATTTTTCTGAATACATTTTGTTCATTTATGTAAAAAACATAACTTCTTATAATTATTTCCCAAAAAAACCGTTCATTTAGAACTATTCCTGTAAAAACCAGCCAAACAAATAGGGGTCGGATTTACCCCACCATTTTTGCAAATGGCAAAAGTGGGCGTTCCTTAAAATACGGATATCTCAAAAGCTATTGATGGTAAAACAAAAATATTTTGCAAACAGCTGCTCCTTTATATTACCTATAATTTAACTTATGTAACGTCGAGATCCGACCTCGGATAAGCGTTTTATAGCCACAAGAAATTACTAGGTCGCATTTACCCCACCGTACCCTATACATACGTTTTTGGAAGAAATGACAGGGGATAAATTTAGCGTTGGCAGCTTTTTCTCAAATTCAGTGACGCAAATATCCGTATCTCTCACATTTACAGCAGTGAGGGAAGCACATTGTGGTGGCACTTATGTATCTTCCTTAGTAAAAGAGCATTTCAAAATGGAGCTCAGCAGTTCTGCTTTAAGTTTGCTTGTAACTGTTCTGAAGAAGCGATATTATCAGGCAGGCAATCAGTGCTGTCGTGTGCACTGCGCCACGTGGCATTGCAGTCTCGCTTAGCGGTTATCAGAAGTGGGCTAGATGTGGTCTGCGTGTGACCTACAGCTATACCGTCACATGACAAACGGCCACACACTCGATCGCCACCGATAAGGACATCGAACAAGGATTTCAGGTTTCCCTGATGAATGGCGATCCACACACACAAGCATTTCAAACCTCCAGACACGTAACAGCTGTTTGTCACGTCATCGTACAAAACCGGAAACTCACCTTTCAGGGGAATTTGTGCTATCATAAAGATGAGAAAACTTCTGTCTTTTGCAACTGGAAGTTGTAATGAATCATCCTCCTCTAACTTTAACTTTTTTTTTATGGAGATAACCGATTCGATGTATAATCTCGAATCTCGCATAGGTTAAAATTATCTCAGCCGTTTCATTACAAGAATTCATGATTTTGTATTCGATGTATTATATTTCAGGCTAAACTGCATAAAAAGAAATTAATGTGTTACTATCGATATGTACTAACAGTTAAATTTACTCTTGCCTTAAAACTATTTAAAATAACAACATTCGTGACATACTTACAATTCCCATTATTAACTGCATAATGTAACACTAATTATTAAATTTGTTTCTGGATTAATTTATGAAATAATGATATATTTTAGCAATGATTCATCTTTTGTTTTGTAAATTCTTTTGCTTAGTCCACAACTAAAGCAACAAAGGGAAATTTTGTTAGGTTACCTTTATTTTACCACAAAAGAATGTAAACAGGTGATAGCAAAGTAGAAAGTTCACGACTGGCCATTCAAATTGCTACAACACGAAGATGACGCGAACTTTAACCGACAGGAAGAAGATGCTGTGATGTGCAAATGATTAGCTTTTCAGAGCATTCACACAAGGTTGGCGCCGGTGGGGACATCTACAACGTGCTGACATGAGGAAAGTTTCCAAACTATTTCTCACACACAAACAGCAGCTGACCGGCGTTGCCTGGTGAAACGTTGTGATGCCTCGTGTAAGGAGGAGAAATGCGTACCATCACGTTTCCGACTTTGATAAAGGTCGGATTGTAGCCTATCGCGATTGCGGTTTATCGTATCGCGACATTACTGCTCGCGTTGGTCGAGATCCAATGAGTGTTAGCAGAATATGGAATCGGTGGGTTCAGGAGGATAATACGGAACGCCGTGCTGGATCCCAACGGCCTCGTATCGCTAGCAGTCGAGATGACAGGCATCTTTTCCGCACGGCTGTAACGGATCGTCCAGCCACGTCTCGATCCCTGAGTCAACTGATGGGGACGTTTGCAAGACAACAACCATCTGCACGAACAGTTCGACGACGTTGGCAGCAGTCCGGACTATCAGCTCGGAGACCGTGGCTGCGGTTACGCTGCATCACAGACAGGAGCGACTGCGATGGTGCACTCGACGACGAACCTGGCTACACGAATAGCAAAACGTCATTTTTTCGGATGAATCCAGGTTCTGTTTACAGCATCACGATGGTCGCATCCGTGTTTGGCGACATTACGGTGAACGCACATTGGAAGCGTGTATTCGTCATCGCCATACTGGCATGTCACCCGGCGTGATGGTATGGGGTGCCATCGGTTACACGTTTCGGGCACCTCTTGTTCGCACTGACGGCACTTTGAACAGTGGACGTTACAGTTCAGTTGTGTTACGACCCCTGGCTCTACCCATCATTCGATCGCTACGAAACCCTACATATCAGCAGGATAATGCACGACCGCATGTTGCAGGTCCTGTACGGGCCTGTCTGGATACAGAAAATGTTCGACTGCTGCCCTGGCCAGCACATTCTCCAGATCTCTCACCAATTGAAAACGTCTGGTCAATGGTGGCCGACCAACTGGCTCGTCACAGTACGCCAGTCACTACTGTTGATGAACTGTGGTATCGTGTTGAAGCTGCATGGGCAGCTGTACCTGTACACGCCATGCAAGCTCTGTTTGACTCAATGCCTTGGCATATCAAGGCCGTTATTACGGCCAGAGGTGGTTGTTCTGGGTACTGTTTTCTCAGCATCTATGCACCCAAATTGCGTGAAAATGTAATCACATGTCAGTTCTAGTATAATATATTTGTCCAATGAATACCCGTTTATCATCTGCATTTCTTCTCGGTGTAGCAATGTTAATGGCCAGTAGTGTATATAAAGAATACACAGCGTAGACAACCACAACATGCATAGCAGCAGACTCAAATGTTCTTCGTTTTGTTTCCAACTTAACAGATCTGCACACACATTCCTACAACTGGTTAACGTGCTCACTACGGGGTGCGACCCCTTCTGGCAGCAATACAGGCCTGACAACGACGGAGCAAGCTGTGAATAACGTCACCAATGTCATGTTGAGGCAATAACGCCCGGTCTTCCTGTGGAGCTGCTCGCGAGTGTTGGAGAGTGGTTGATGGATGCTGACGTGATGCAGGCTGTATGCCTAGTGCATCCCAGACATCCTCTGTTGGATACAAATCGGGAGAGCGAGCAGGCCATGCCATGTGTGGAATATCTTCTGTTTCCAATGAAACAACTGCCCATGCTGCATGAGGTCGAGTATTATAGTAAATCAGTACGGTGTCTGGGCCTACAGCACCTCGCAACAACCATGCTTTTGATCCCAATTAGTATTATCACCCACGTCATGTAATACAGGAATCTCGTCAAGTAAAGTAACATGATACATGATGTCGTGTCGTGGTCTGCAACGTGGCACATTTCATCATCTCATCCAACGTGGCGTTTGTCACCCCATTCAATACGACACAATGTGTGGTTAATGTTTAGGATGCATGCATCTGCACTCTGGGACGCTTTCTATTACAGATGCACACCCACTGTCCCCATTGTAGACGCATCCCACTCTCTAGAGGCACACAGATCTGTGTCTATTTGTTTATACACCCCTCACCGCACATGTAACATTTTATCCTCCCACAAAAACATTTTTAGCTATTACATGTACGCTCTTCAGCCATCCGATATTATGTAATGTTCACTGTGGATGGCGAATAATCTGGATTTTGGGCGCAGGATCAGGGACTTTAGCCCATACAATTGCAAGATGCAGGTGTGCCAACACCTTGCAGCTGAGAGAGCTCTACGGTATAGTTTTTTTTAATTGTCTTTCGAGCCATTTGCTTATATCGTGGCAACGGATAAAGCTTTCACAATAAAACACGAGGCCCATTAATTACATGTATTTTTCTACCTTCTTATAAAATCTGAACCTGTTCCAAAAAATCGAAACCTAGAAGTGACGCGCGTAAAAAAACTCACAAAAAACGTTTTTTACACGTAAAATTCGAATGAAACTACACTTTTAAAGTGAGTTTTCAGTTTTATCGTAAGAATGAATTTTTTATTTATTTGATTCACTTTAAACCGTTTCCCCGAATTCAGCTGTCGTAAGACGCTACATGTAGCTCGACTTTAAACCATCGTATGTCGACAACGGGTAAAGATTATTGGATAAAAAAATTTCGTGTTTTTATCCATTTATCTACCTTCGGGCAATGTCAGAGCCCATTGGGACAATCTTAAATTATAAAACATTTTTGGAAGCTTACTGTCAACAGCCGTTAAGAAATGTATAAAATGTATATTTAAACCATCAGCTCTTTTCATTTTAAAATCAGAGATCTTTTAGATCTTGGACCATGATCACGGATGAAGGGTTAAAATGGTTTAAGCCACTGTATAGAATTAGTCATTACTTAAAATGTGTTGTGTATGTCATGAATGTAAATACACTCCTGGAAATTGAAATAAGAACACCGTGAATTCATTGTCCCAGGAAGGGGAAACTTTATTGACACATTCCTGGGGTCAGATACATCACATGATCACACTGACAGAACCACAGGCACATAGACACAGGCAACAGAGCATGAACAATGTCGGCACTAGTACAGTGTATATCCACCTTTCGCAGCAATGCAGGCTGCTATTCTCCCATGGAGACGATCGTAGAGATGCTGGATGTAGTCCTGTGGAACGGCTTGCCATGCCATTTCCACCTGGCGCCTCAGTTGGACCAGCGTTCGTGCTGGACGTGCAGACCGCGTGAGACGACGCTTCATCCAGTCCCAAACATGCTCAATGGGGGACAGATCCGGAGATCTTGCTGGCCAGGGTAGTTGACTTACACCTTCTAGAGCACGTTGGGTGGCACGGGATACATGCGGACGTGCATTGTCCTGTTGGAACAGCAAGTTCCCTTGCCGGTCTAGGAATGGTAGAACGATGGGTTCGATGACGGTTTGGATGTACTGTGCACTATTCAGTGTCCCCTCGACGATCACCAGTGGTGTACGGCCAGTGTGGGAGATCGCTCCCCACACCATGATGCCGGGTGTTGGCCCTGTGTGCCTCGGTCGTATGCAGTCCTGATTGTGGCGCTCACCTGCACGGCGCCAAACACGCATACGACCATCATTGGCACCAAGGCAGAAGCGACTCTCATCGCTGAAGACGACACGTCTCCATTCGTCCCTCCATTCACGCCTGTCGCGACACCACTGGAGGCGGGCTGCACGATGTTGGGGCGTGAGCGGAAGACGGCCTAACGGTGTGCGGTACCGTAGCCCAGCTTCATGGAGACGGTTGCGAATGGTCCTCGCCGATACCCCAGGAGCAACAGTGTCCCTAATTTGCTGGGAAGTGGCAGTGCGGTCCCCTACGGCACTGCGTAGGATCCTACGGTCTTGGCGTGCATCCGTGCGTCGCTGGGATCCGGGCCCAGGTCGACGGGCACGTGCACCTTCCGCCGACCACTGGCGACAACATCGATGTACTGTGGAGACCTCACGCCCCACGTGTTGAGCAATTCGGCGGTACGTCCACCCGGCCTCCCGCATGCCCACTATACGCCCTCGCTCAAAGTCCGTCAACTGCACCTACGGTTCACGTCCACGCTGTCGCGGCATGCTACCAGTGTTAAAGACTGCGATGGAGCTCCGTATGCCACGGCAAACTGGCTGACACTGACGGCGGCGGTGCACAAATGCTGCGCAGCTAGCGCCATTCGACGGCCAACACCGCGGTTCCTGGTGTGTCCGCTGTGCCGTGCGTGTGATCATTGCTTGTACAGCCCTCTCGCAGTGTCCGGAGCAAGTATGGTGGGTCTGACACACCGGTGTCAATGTGTTCTTTTTTCCATTTCCAGGAGTGTATATGACAGACTGTAAAGTCAAACAAACGAATACTAAATGTATACAGAGCAACATTTACCTGGATGCCAGCTCCCGCTTTTCGTTCAGGTCTTGCTTAATAGTACTGTAACGTAGCTAGAGCAAAACAGATATTTGAGTGACTGTAGCCGGCCGGAGTGGCCGAGCGGTTCTAGGCGCTTCAGTGTGGAAGCGCGCGACCGGTACGGTCGCAGGTTCGAATCCTGCCTCGGGCATGGATGTGTGTGATGTCCTTAGGTTACTTAGATTTAAGTAGTTCTAAGTTCTAGGGGACTGATGACCTTAGAAGTTAAGTCCCATAGTGCTTAGAGCCATTTCAAGCCATTTTTGAGTGACTGTACATATGGCAGTACTGTTCTGTATACATTTAGTATACGTTGGTTTGCTTTGAAAGTCCTCTGTCATATATTTACATTCATGACATACAAAACAGATTTTAAGTAATGACTAATGCAATATGGTGGCGTAAACCATTTTCACCCTTCATCTCCGATGATGGTCCAAGACCGAAATGATGTCTGGGTTTAAAATGAAAACAACTGATGCTTCAAATATGCATTTTATACATTAAATAATAAAAGCGCCTTGCTTCAAGAAATTCCTAGAAAAAACATGCTTTTTGCATGTTTTTGCACGTATAATCCGAATCGTGGACATACAATGGTACCATTAGCTCAGGGCTTTCCAACCTTTTCAGCTGGTGGACCCCTTTTTCAGTCGAAAATCCACTCGTCAGTCAAGAGCACAGTAACTTTAAATTTCAGAGCGAAACCCATGGGAACTGGAAACTTCTTAATGCACGTGCCATGTTCTCAATCCGTCTAGCATGCAAGAAACAATATCATTGACACACGGCTTTATGAGATTTTCTGCAATGGTATGAGCTTTGCCTGTTTTTGCCACTCGATAACTAACTAAGAAAAAAGTTTTTAATGAATTTTTATTAATTGTTTTTGCATGAAGTTTTCCTGCAATGCTGAGAAGCAGCTAGTTCAGCACTCTTCCTTAAAAAAAAAAAAAAAAAAATCTGTGTCTTTAGTCTGGAAATCCGGGTGAGTACCTTCAAAATGGCGGTGCAACTTAACTGGAACCATTGAACTCTTCGGAAGGACTCGTACACACATTACACACTGGGCTTTACCCTTTTTTGTCTCCATAAAGCCCATTTCTAAATAGCTTTCGTTGTACTTACGCTTCTTGGTTATTCCACTTCCACAGGGTATTGCAGTCAATGGAATACTTCCAGAGTTTTCACATAATAAATCCGACAAAGCTCGCTCCGCGCATGCGTAAAAGGTTTCAGCGCATCTAGCGCCGTGAGCCGGCGCACAAACGACCCCCGTATTGTCGCAAAACAGTCGATCAGAGAAGCCGCATTCTCCGGCACTAAACTGTGTATTCGTTCTCACTTAGGAACCGCAAAGGCTGCTTGGGAATACGCATGTTTTTCACAGGGGAAAAAAAATGATGAATTTCATTTCCACATTTTTATTCAATAATTTTACTCATTATCTTACACGATTTGGTGAAAGGTGGTCACGGACCCCCTAGAAAGAGCCGGCGGACCCCTAAAGGGGTCCGCGGACCACACGCTGGGAAGCCCTGCATTACCTGATCATTAATTTCAGCCCAAATAAAATCCTTTGAAAAAGGAATTGGCCGATTCGCACGATTTACCTCGGTGCCAGCTCCGGTTCGTCGTTCAAACCTTGCTTAATACATTACAGCGCAGGCAAAGCAAAACAGATGTTGGAGTGACTACACATATGGCTGGTCTAAACTAAAAACCTTTTACACCATGTTTCTAACTCAAATAGAAACCGAGTACCAAGACTTCCCCAAACCGCAATTCTGCACGGGGCCTATTCACACATATTTGTTATACACTACTGGCCATTAAAATTGCTACACCAAGAAGAAATGCAGATGATAAACGGGTATTCATTGGACAAATATATTATACTAGAACCGACATGTGACTACATTTTCACGCAGTTTGGGTGCATAGATCGAGAGAAATCAGTACCCAGAACAACCACCTCTGGCCCTAAAACGACCTTGATACGCGAGGGCATTTAGTCAAAAAGAGCTTGGATGGGGTGTACATGCAGCTTCAACACAATACAGTCAAGAGTAGTGACTGGCGTATTTTGGCGAGTCAGTTGCTCGGCCACCATTGACAAGGCGTTACCAATTGGTGAGAGATCTGGAGAATGTGCTGGCCAGGGCAGCAGACGAACATTTCCTGTATCCAGAAAGGCCCGTACAGGACCTGCATCATGCGGTCGTGCATTATCCTGCTGAAATGTAGGGTTTCGCAGGGATCGAATGAAGGGTAGAACCACGGGTCGTAACACATCTGAAATGTAACGTCAACTGTTCAAACTGCCGTCAATGCGAACGAGAGGTGACCGAGACGTGTAACCAATGACAGCCCATACCATCATGCCAGATGATATGCCAGCATGGCGATGACGAATACACGCTTCCAGTGTGCGTTCACCGCGATTTCGACAAACACGGATGCGACCATCATGATGCTGTAAACAGAACCTGCATTCATCCGAAAACAATGACGTTTTGCCATTCGTGCACACAGGTTTGTCGTCAAGTACACCATCGCAGGCGCTCCTCTCTGTGGTGCAGCCATGGTCTCCGATCTGATACTCCAAGCTGCTGCAAAAGTCGTCGAACTGTTCGTGCTAATGATACAAGGCCGTTGGGATCCAGCACGGCGTTCCGTATTACCCTCCTGAACCCACCGATTCCTTATTCTGCTAACAGATCTCGACCATCGCGAGCAGCAGTGTCGCGATACGATAAACCGCAATCGATATAGGCTACAATCCGACCTTT
This sequence comes from Schistocerca serialis cubense, assembly GCF_023864345.2. Taxonomy (NCBI): domain Eukaryota; kingdom Metazoa; phylum Arthropoda; class Insecta; order Orthoptera; family Acrididae; genus Schistocerca; species Schistocerca serialis. The sequence goes on from NC_064648.1 coordinate 64,583,270, forward strand.
ATTAAAGTGAGAAAAAACGCGATGGTAGGCATTTCTCCTCCTTACACGACGCATCACAACGTTTCACCAGGCAACGCCGGTCAACTGCTGTTTGCGTCCGAGAAATCGGTCGGAAACTTTCCTCATGTCAGCACGTTGTAGGTGTCTCCACCGGCGCCAGCCTTGTGTGAATGCTCTGAAAAGCTAATCATTTGCATATTACAGCATCTTCTTCGTATCGGCAAAATTTCGCGTCTGTAGCACGTCATCTTCGTGGTGTAGCAATTGTAATGGCCCGTAGTGTAGTTCTTCAACACTGTAACGATTAGGTTCGTATGCAAACCTCAGTGTGCGAGTTCTTCCAACACTCGCCCGGATTTTTTAACAGAACAATACTCTTGCACACACGACACGTGTCTCTACGAACTGTACGCGTGATGTTGAATTACTCCTGTCGGCAGCAAGATCCTCAGATCTGTCACCAACACAACACGTGGGGAACCAACTTGGACGTCAGCTTCATTCCAGTGCTGTTATCCCAGGTATCGACGACCAGTTACATCAGCAGTGGGACAGCTTCCTCACGAAAGGGCACAACATCTGTAAGACACACTTCCCAACCGAATCAGTGCATATAACCAGGACAGACGGAGTGGAGCGTCATACAGATAAATGGCCGCACACTGCATTTGTAAATTTAATAACGCCACATTACCTCTGAGACCCTGAAGGTTCGTTTTACTTCCTTGTTCTCTTTTCGGTGTCTCACTTCTTGTGGTAAGCAGTGCATGATATTGTTGTTGTAGTCTTCGGTCCAGAGACTGGTTTGATGCACCTCTCCGTGCTGCTTTATCCTGTGCAAGCTTCTTCATCTCCAAGTAACTGCTGCAACTAACATCCTTCTCAATCTGCTTAGTGTATTCATCTCTTGGTCTCCCTCTACAATTTTTACCCTCCACGCTGTCCTCCAATATTAAATTGGTGATCCCTTGATGCCTCAGAACATGTCCTACCAACCGATCCCTTCTTCTAGTCAAGTTGTGCCACAAACTCCTGCCGAATTGTATTCAGTACCTCCTCATTAGTTATCTGATTTACCCATCTAATCTCCAGCATTCTTCTGTAGCACCACATTTCGAAAGCTTCTATTCTCTTCTTGTCCAAACTATTTATCGTCCACATTTCACTTCCATTCATGGCTACACTCCATACAAATGCTTTCAGAAACGACTTCCTGACACTTAAATCTATACTCGATGTTAACAAATTTCTCTTCTTCAGAAACGCATTCCTGGCCATTGCCAGTCTACATTTTATATCCTCTCTACTTCGACCATCATCAGTTATTTTGCTCCCCAAATAGCAAAACTCATCTACTAAGTGTCTCATTCCCTAATCTAACTCCCTCAGCATCAACCGACTTAATTCGACTACATTCCATTGTCCTCGTTTTGCGTTTGTTGATGTTCATCTTATATCCTCCTTTCAAGACATTATCAATTCCTTTCAACTGCTCTTCCAGTCCTTTCCTGTCTCTGACAGAATTACAATGTCATCAACAAACCTAAAAGTTTTTATTTCTTCTCCCTGGCCTTTAATTCCTATTCCAAATTTTTCTTTTGCTTCCTTTATTGCTTGCTCAATGTACACATTGAATAACATCAGGTATGGCTACAACCCTGTCTCACTCCATTCCCAACCACTGCTTGCCTTTCATGTCCCTCGACTCTTACAGCTGCCATCTGGTTTCTATGCAAATAGTAAATAGTCTTTAGATCCCTGTATTTTACCCCTGCCGCCTTCAGAATTTGAAAGAGAGTATTCCAGTCAACATTGTCAAAAGCTTTCTCTAAGTCTACAAATGCTAGAAATGTAGGTTTGCCTTTCCTTAATCTTTCTTCTAAGATAAGGCGAAGTGTCAGTATTGCCTCACGTGTTACAACGTTTCTGCAGAATCCAAACTGATCTTCCCCAAGGTCGGCTTCTACTAGTTTTTCCATTCGTCTGTAAAGAATTCGCGTTAGTATTTTGCAGCTGTGATTTATTAAAGTGATAGTTCGGTAATTTTCACATCTGTCAACAACTGCTTTCTTTGGGATTGAAATTATTATATTCTTCTTGAAGTCCGAGGGTATTTTGCCTGTCTTTACATCTTTCTCACCAGATGGTAGAGTTTTATCAGGGCTGGCTCTCCAACGCTGTCACTAGTTTTAATCGTATGTTGTCTATTCGTGGGGTATGAAGCACGTGAATTGAAGTGGCCAGCGGTTTGTTTAAACGAAACTTGGATTCACGCAAATTATTCAGTCAAAGACCCTGGCTGAATGATGTCGTTCAAAGAGTACCGTCAACCAAAAGTACCCATTCACGTTCGTTGGCCGTGCTACGCAAGACACTGGTGTGAAGACATGTAGTGGGCAGCAGCTGTCCACCTGTTACGATACCGGTATGTACGCTGTTGCTTCCTCCACTACCTGTTTCTTGGCAGTAAACACGACGGTGCTGCCATCCTTGTCAGGTACATCTACATCTACATCTGCATCTACATGGATGCTCTGAAAATTACATTTAAGTCCCTGGCAAAGGGTTCATCGAACCCCCTTCAGAGAAATTCTCTATTATGCCAATCTCGAACAACGCGCGGAAAAAAGACACCTACATCCTCCCGTGAGAGCTCTGATTTACCTTATTATGATGACGCTCTCGTTTATCGTCTAGTAAAGACATCAGAAGATAAAAAAAATTGCAAAACGATGTAGAAAAGATATCTGCATGGTACGAAAATTGGCAGTTGACCCTAAATAACGAAAAGTGTGAGGTCATCCACATGAGTGTTAAAAGCAATCCGTTAAACTTCGGTTACAGGATAAATCACCCTAATCTAAAGGCTGAGCTTATATCTGACTTTGGCCAGCTTTCACTGCCTATAACGACTTGAACAGTAGTGCTTTCTACTAGCTTTTGGAGCTCTGGGACTTTACGAACACAGCTACGACAATTTACAACTGTTACAACATAACTATTTCCAGTCAATGATTGGTTCAGTTGGACCAGAGGACCCAGACCATTCCATGTAAGGGCAGCCCACACCAGTTGTTACCAGCTGATATAGGGACTCAGCCCACCAGGCCGCAGTTTTCCAGTGGTCGAGGGTCCAGCCGGTATGGTCTCGAGCCCAGGTGATGTCGTGCTGTGTCGTCTGTTGCCATAGCCCTTTGCCGCCAGATTTCTCCCCACTCTCCTAATCGATACGTTCACTGTACGGCCCACGTTGATTTCTGAGTACTGCACTCCTGCTAGCGCCGACAGCTCTACACAAACGCTGCTGCTCACCGTCGTTAAATGAAGGTCATCGGCCACTGCATTCTCCGCTGTGAGAGGTAATGCCTGAGATTTGGTGTTCTCGGCACACTCTTGACACTGCAGATCTGGGAATAGTGATTATCATAACGGTTTCTTAAAAAATAGATTAAAGAAAGGCTAACCTACGTTTCTAGCATTTGTAGACTTAGAGAAAGCTTTTGACAATGTTGGCTGGATACTCTCTTTTAAATTCTCAAGGTGACAGGGGTAAAATACAGGGAGCGAAAGGCTATTTACAATTTGTACAGAAACCAGATGGCAGTTATAAGAGTAGAGGGACATGAAAGGGAAGCAGTGGTTGGGAAGGGAGTGAGACAGGGTTGTAGTCTCTCCCCGGTGTTATTCAATCTGTATATTGAGCAAGCAGTGAAGGAAACAAAGGAAAAATTCTGAGTAGGTATTAAAATCCATGGAGAAGAAATAAAAACTTTGAGGTTCGCCAATGACATTGTAATTCTGTCGGAGACAGCAAAGGACCTAAGAACAGCTGAACGGAATGGACATTGTCTTGAAAGGAGGATATAAGATTAACATCAACAAAAGCAAAACAAAGATAATGAAATGTAGTCGAATTAAATCGGTTGATGCTGCGGGAATTAGATTAGGAATTGAGACGCTTAAAGTAGTAAATGAGTTTTGCTATTTGGGAAGTAAAATAACTGCTGATGGTCGAAGTAGAGAGGATATAAAGTATAGACTGGCAATGGCAAGGAAAGCGTTTCTGAAGAAGAGAAATTTGTTAACATCGAATATAGGTTTAAGTGCCAGGAAGTCGTTTCTGAAAGTATTTGTATGGAGTGTAGCCATGTATGGAAGTGAAACATGGACAATAAATAGTTTGGACAAGAAGAGAATAGAAGCTTTCGAAATGTGGTGCTAGAAGAGAATGCTGAAGATTAGATGGGTAGATCACATAACTAATGAGGTGTTGAATAGGATTGGGGAGAAGAGAAGTTTGTGGCACAACTTGAGTGGGAGATGGAGAAGCTTCCACAGGATAGAGAAGCATCGAGAGCTGCATCAGACCAGTCTCAGGACTGACGACCACAACAACAACAACAACGATTTCCGAAGTGGAACATCCCATGCGTCTGGCTCCAACTACCACTCCGCCTTGAAAGTATTTTAGTTCGCGTCGTGTGGCCATAATCACGTCGAAATCTCTTCACATGAATCACCCGAGTACAAATGACACCGAGCGAGGTGGCGCAGTGGTTAGCACACTGGACTCGCATTCGGGAGACGACGGTTCAATCACGCGTCCGGCCATCTTGATTTTGGTTTTCCGTGATTTCCCTAAATCGCTCCAGGCCAATGCCGGGATGGTTCCTTTGAAAGGGCACGGCCATCTTCATTTCCCGTCCTTCCCTAATCCGATGAGACCGATGACCTCGCTGTCTGGTCCCCTTCCCCACAACACCCCAACCCAGCAAATGAAAACTTCGCTTTCTTTTTTTTTTTCCTTTATTGAATTTCAATTCCCCCCGAAGGGGGTGGGGCTGGCAGCAGCTTAGTATGCCGCTCTTCAGCCTACAGACTTTGTTAGAAAGATGAAGAGAGTAAATAATAAAAAATAGGCGATAAAATCGGAGACTTAAAGAGTAACATGGCGAAAAGAAATCGTGGAATTTAAAACAAAGAACAGAGGGATGATGACGCTAAGAAAATACATACAAAGCAGACAGGTAAAACAATAGACAGACAATTAAAAAAACACGGCGACAGTCTGGTTTCTGTTCGCAAAAGACATAAAATTCACACCCAGTGACAGCATGGTTTCTGTTTGCAACACGAGAAAGACGAACAACACTGAACAGTCACTGGAACACTGACTAAAAATGTGGCAAATGTGACACACTACAGCCGAGAGCAACTGGGGGGAAACTTGACAGATGATGGGAAAATAAAAAAAGAGAGGGGGAGCCGGGAAAGGAGCTGATGGAGGATGAGGACCCATAAGAGGAATGGGGGGCGCTGGGCAGACGCGACAGGGAGTGGGTTAGGCAGAGGAGGGGAATACAAAAGGACTCAGGGAGGGAAGAAGGGAGGTAAGGAGAGGTTTAGTGGGGAGAAAACAGGGCAGAAGGGGGGGAGAAGGAGCCCGGGAAGGACAGAGGAAAGAAGGGGGAGTGAGGATCAGAGTTGATAGGTGGGATAAATGGAGGTAGAGAGGGCATCATCCGGGAGGGGGAGTTGATGGAAGCCACCTTGGGAAAGGAGATGAAGGGTGTAGAGATGGAGGGTAGGGGGGACACAACGGTGAAGGTGTGGCAGGGGGCGGGTATGGGAGAGGAGAGGAGCAACCAGGGGGTGAGGGGGATCAAGGCGGCGGGAGGTGTAGAGGATGCGGATATGTTCGACGAATAGGAGCAGATGGAGGAAAGGAATGAGATCATAGAGGATCCGCGGGGGGGACGGGGACAAGTCCGCCAATGCACTGTTCCCTTATAGCTCATGTATGCGATACTACTGCCATCTGTATAAATGCATATCGCTATCCCACGAATTGTCACCTGTCTCTCCATTGAGAATTGATTATGTAGACATGAAGTTTAAACATGTAGGGAGATAGTTAAGTTTGTTTCATTTAAAAAGCTTTAAGAGTGTTTATGTAAAAAATTCGGAGGAATTAGTTTTCAGCTCGCCCTTGTATATTAAGTGCATGTTTCAGTAGCTTTCAGCCTAACCTGTGTCTTGTTGCACTACAGTCTGCGTGAGAATGATACAGATGGTGGATTAATAAATGCACTTAAAATAATGGGTCTGGTGATCTTCTTAACATGTGTGTTAGTCAGCTGCGGAAGCTGACAGCTCTACCAGTAATTATTACAAAATTTAATTAATTTTAGCCACTTGGACTGTTTAGTTAGTAATAGAGCTCACACTCGTTGGTCACATTCAGTTTTAACAATTTATGGCCATGTGCTCTAACCAATACAATCGCGGTTAAAGTAATTATTGTTACTGCTATTTTGTCAAAAACTGACATTTTTAGCCTGTGGCTGTGTACAAAATATGGGTTCACTCTTACACAGAAGATTACACCAAACAGGCACTTTTTACAGTGCTATTTATTTATTTAAACTGCGTCATTACCGGTTTCGAACCGACGGCTAGTTCACGTTTTACATTACATTTCGTGTTTTGTTTCCCCACCTGGCGAAACGTCCTTGGTGTGGTGATGCCCTACAACCAAAACAAGACGAGAGACAACGTCTTCTTATTTGTAATTGTGCCTCACGACGATTTTAAGTGACGATAACAATTTATTATTATTAAATGTTTCGGTTATTTACAATGAATAATCAGCGCCATTACGTTGCAGTGCGGGTTGCTTATCATCTTGCAGCGTTGAAAACTGTATAATGTACTTTTTTGTGTGTATATACGCAAATGATGTAATGCACGACTCACACTCAAGTTTCACTACATGGAGGTATGTATACAAAGATGGCGATATTAAGGTGCGTTTACACTGCGATTTGTATCGGCACATGTATGAGATACATGTATATGCGACTTTGCGACATGTATCGCGACTTGTATGAGTTGACAAGTATCGACTTCATACATGTATGAGCGTGCGTTTACACTGGTTGATATGTATCACTGTGCGATAGCTTCCGACGACGATTTGGAAGATTTCACGTTTTTATGTGCTGATACACTTGCTCTTTTGGAAGATGATAGGAAGAAAAGGCGGAGGAAGCGTAGATGGTGGCACAGAGAGTTTCTCGCGAATTAACGCTAGAGGGTGGCGCATATTTTAGAAACTATGTTAGGATGAGTATGGAGGATTTCCGCGGTTTGTTATCACTTGTGGATCCTCTTGCGTCCAAAACCAACACAAACATTCGGGAAGCGATTCCACCAGAGGATCAGTTGGCAGTAACACTCCGTTTTTTAGCCACTAGGGATTTCATGACAAAACATTTGCATTGTCGCGCGATTGCTAATGCCAACGTCTCACACACGATTGTCGGCATCCGTTGTCAACATTATCACGCGAGGCCACCGGAATAATAGCAAAACATTGATATACGTGCCAGATGCATGAAAAAATTATATAATGTATTACATACTCTGATATATATATAAAACTTTTACCTTCACTTCTTGGGATAAAACTTGCACAATGGCCTCGCAAACATGAAGAATAATGTTGCATATGGCACTTTTTGATATTCTATGCAGATACATTAACGTCGAAACGACAGTCGGCACCTTCAAAACTCAAACAGCCGCCAAAGAGCCTGGTACTACGCACGCGCTAATCGTCGAAATAAGCGGCAGTCGACAAGACGACAGGAAATGATAGTACTGCGCATGCGCGAGTTAAAATGTCGCTCATACATGTCGCGTATATGGCCAAAAAGCGATATACAAAATGTATACGCGACATGTATGAGCTCGAGGGTCCGCATACAAGTTCCGTGAATTTTTGTATGAGGTGATGTATCGCGACATGTCAAATTGACATGTCGTTCATACATGTCGCGATACATGTATCCCAGTGTAAACGTACCTTTATAACCATAACAATGCCAAAGAATTCCAATCTCAGAGATATTTCATTATGTGCATATAAGTGACAGGAGAAATTTACGAATTGGTAATGTTACTTTACTTACTATTTACATTGAAAGAGAACCGATTAAAATTAAGATAAACAAATAAAGCAGTCAGTTATAAAGTGTTACTGCAGTGATATTACGTAAATATTAAGGTATACATTGGAACAAAAGTTAATGATGAGGGCCAGATGTACATAAATAAATGTTACAATTATGGACATATTATAGCATACGTTGAAAGCACAGTAAACGGGTTGGGATAGATGTGCATATATAAATATTACAAATATTACAAAAGTGGACTTTTTTAAATTTTAAATTGGAAAGCATGTCAATGAAATTTTGAAGAAATGTAATTTAAAACGTGAACTAGCCGTCTGAATATGAACCTATCGGTTCGAAATCGGTAACGGCGCTGTTGGAATAAATAAATAGCATGGTAAAAAGTGGCTGGTTGCTGTAATCTTCTGTGTTAAGACTCAACATATACATTATTATTAGTGTGTACTATTACTGCCTGGGAAATTGTTGAATAATTTGTTCATGTTTCACCACCCTTTTGGAATTTACTATCAAATGTCAGTAAGTTTAATGTGTAGCTCTTACACGCACACTGCTGGACTTATAATACAACTTTAGCCTCTCCTCCAATTGTAATCTACCAATGATCTCTCAAACAAAACACCGTGCCCAGTTCTTGGAAAGAAGCACAGGCCACAACTGCCTATGAGAAGGGTAGTAGAAGTGACCCTCAAAACTACCCTCCAATATCCTTGGCATCGATTTCTTGTAGAATCGTAGAACATATTCTGAGCTGAAACATAATGAGGTATCTCGAACAGAATGACATACTCCATGTCTTTTTCTCACATGACAAACTGGAAGCTTTGGATCAAGGATGTCAGGCGCATGCAGTATTTCTCGATTTCCGAAAAGCATTTACCTCAGATGGGTAGATCACATAATTAATGAGGAGGCATTGAATGGAATTGCATAGAAGAGGAGTTTGTGTTGTGGCACAAGTTGACTAGAAGAAGGGATCGGTTGGTAGGATATGTTCTGAGGCATCAAGAGATCACCAATTTAGTACTGGAGGGCAACGTGGAGGGTAAAAATCATAAAGGGAGACCAAGAGATGAATACACTAAGCAGATTCAGAAGGATGTAGGTTGCAGTAGGTACTGGGAGATGAAGAAGCTTGCACAGAATAGAGTAGCATGGAGAGCTGCATCAAACCAGTCTCAGGACTGAAGGCCACAACAGCAGCAACATGTCCCAAACGTGTATCTACAGTAGTTTTCCAGAACATCCCCAGAAGTAAAGGTTATTACGCAAGTAAATTTGTTTACTTTCCATTAAGAATGTAGAAACGTTTATGTCATTGTTGGCAACCGTTAATGAGTTGTTTCAGTTGTCTCCTGTCCTTGAAGAGAGTTAGTTTTGTGTATGTACACTGTACAACTTCCTTAACACTGACTTTTGTTTTTACCGGTTTAACACGAATTCACATGTGCTATGCTAGTAATAAAAGCAGATTATCTGACACATTCATACAGTTTCATATAACGTTATTACCATAATTTTTCCATAATTAAATTCTCTACAACTTACGCTGAAAACTTTGTGCAGTTGTCTGGAATTCTTTTTTTTTTTAAAAAAAAACACACAGGTTGGGCCAAGTAGTTAATAAATTAAAATTTTTACGAAATTACTTGTTTGCTTCTCTGGATATTCTGGAAAACTACGGTAGTTATACGTCTGGGACATGGTTTATTAGCTTCACCAGATCAATAGCAACAAAATAAATGGAAATCGTGCTTTACTTTAGCCTCGTACAGTTTTGCGATGGCTTCATATTATCATAGTTGCTAAATTTCAGGCAAAATCTTTCATTAGCCGTAACTCCGTAACTACACATTTGCGGGCCTGCATGTATATGAACTTTTTTCTTTAGTTTTACTTGTAGTGTAATATATTAAAATATTTGCATATATTCATGAATCACCTTGCAGACGCAAACTGTCCAAATGAAGCCCCTGGAAGTACACAGAGTTGGCTTTAAGTGATGACTCTAGGAAACATATAGCTCGCATGGGGATAGTGAGGGTAGAATTACGCTACTGGCCATTAAAATTGCTACACCACGAAGATGACTTGCTACAGACGCGAAATTTAACCGTCAGGAAGAAGATGCTGTGATATGCAAATCATTAGCTTTTCGGAGCATTCACACAAGGTTGGCGTCGGTGGCGACACCAACAACGTGCTGACGTGAGGAAAGTTTCCAACCGACGCAAACAGCAGTTGACCGGCGTTGCCTGGTGAAACGTTGTTGTGATGCCTCGTGTAAGGAGGAGAAATGCGTACCATCACGTTTCCGACTTTGATAAAGGTCGGGTTGTAGCCTATCGCGATTGTGGTTTATCGTATCGCGACATTGCTGCTCGCGTCGGTCGAGATTCGATGACTGTTAGCAGAATATGGAATCGGTGGGTTCAGGAAGGTAATACGGAACGCCGTGCTGGATCCCAACGGCCTCGTATCACTAGCAGTCGAGATGACAGGCATCTTATCCGCACGGCTGTAACGGATCGTGCAGCCACGTCTCGATCCCTCAGTTAAGAGATGGGGACGTTTGCAAGACAAAAACCATCTGCACGAAGAGTTTGACGACGTTTTCAGCAGCACGGACTATCAGCTCGGAGACGATGTCTGCAGTTACCCTTGACGCTGCATCACAGACAGGAGCGCCTGTGATGGTGTACTCGACGACGAACCTGGGCGCACGAATGGCAAAACGTCATTTTTTCGGATGAATCCAGGTTCTGTTTACAGCATCATGATGGTCACATCCGTGTTTGGCGACATCGCGGTGAACACGCATTGGAAGCGTGAATTCGTCATCGCCATACTGGCGTATCAGCCGGTGTGATGGTATGGGGTGCCATTGGTTACACGTCTCGGTCACCTGTTGTTCGCATTGACGACACATTGAACAGTGGATGTTACATTTCAGATGTGTTACGACCCGTGGCTCTACCCCTCATTCGATCCCTGCAAAATCCTACATTTCAGCAGGATAATGCACAACCGCAAGTTGCAATTCCTGTACGGGCCTTCCTGGATACAGAAAATGTTCGACTGCTGCCCTGGTCAGCACATTCTCCAGATCTCTCACCAATTGAAAACGTCTGGTCAATGGTAGCCGAGCAACTGGCTCGTCACAATACGCCAGTCACTACACTTGATGAACTGTGGTATCGTGTTGAAGCTGCATGGGCAGCTGTACCTGTAGATGCCATCCAAGCTGTGTTTGACTGAATGCCCAGGCGTATCAAGGCCGTTATTACGGCCAGAGGTGGTTGTTCTGGGTACTGATTTCTCACGATCTATGCACCCAAATTGCGTGAAAATGTATTCACATGTCATTTCTAGTATAATATATTTGTCCAATGAATGCTCGTTTATCATCTGCATTTCTTCTTGGTGTAGCAATTTTAATGGCCAGTAGTGTAGAATAATTATTGCACGCGTTCTATACCTGAATGGAACGGGAAGAAATCCTAATAACTGGTGCACTGAGACGTGCCGTCTGCCATGCACTACACGGTGGTTTGTAGAATACAGGTGTAGATGTGCACGTAGAAGCACGTAAGTCCATTACCTGCGTTTTACTTTCCCAGATGTATTCAAAATCTGACATTACCGCACCTGACAGAACTCCACACTGCTGCGGCAGCCTCTCTACAGACGGCGGAAGAAAGGGTGCTCCATCACCAGCGAACGCCAACGCTGCGCTTGCAAAGCACAACGAGAACACGTTTATGAAGGGGCCGGCACACGTTCAATATTTATTGACAATACTAGTTTATCAAACCTTCAATATATTGAAGCGACCTTACACTATCGACACCAATGACAAAAACTGTAAGCTGATAAGCGCGATTTTACAAGAGAAAAGTTCGGAGGAGGTATTAAAATCCATGGAGAAAAAATAAAAACTTTGAGGTTCGTCGATGACATTGTAATTCTGTCAGAGACAGCAAAGGACTTGGAAGAGCAGTTGAATGGAATGGACAGTGTCTTGAAAGGAGGGTATAAGATGAACATCAACAAAAGCAAAATGAGGATAATGGAATGTAGTCGAATTCAGTCGGGTGACGCTGAGGGAATTAGATTAGGAAATGAGATGCTTCAAGTAGTAGGAGTTTTGCTATTTGGGGAGCAAAATAACTGATGATGGTCGAAGTAGGGAGGATATAAAATGGAGACTGGCAATGTCAAGGAAAGCGTCTCTGAAGAAGAGAAATTTGTTAACATCGAGTTTTGATTTAAGTGTCATGAAGTCGTTTCTGAAAGTATTTGTGTGGAGTATAGCCTTGTATGGAAGTGAAACATGGACGATAAATAGTTTAGACAAGAGGAGAATAGAAGCTTTCGAAATGTGGTGCTACAGAAGAATGCTGAAGATTAGATGGGTAGATCACATAACTAATGAGGAGTTACTGAATAGAATTGGGGAGAAGAGGAGTTTGTGGCACAACTTGACTAGAAGAAGAGATCGGTTGGTAGGACATGTTCTGAGGCATCAAGGGATCACCAATTTAGTACTGGAGGGCAGCGTGAAGGGTAAAAATCGTAGAGGGAGACCAAGAGATGAATACACTAAGCAGATTCAGAAGGATGTAGGTTGCAGTAGGTACTGGGAGATGAAGAAGCTTGCACAGGAGAGCTGCATCAAACCAGTGCTTGGACTGAAGACCACAACAACAACAACAACAACAAGATGTCGAATACCCAAAAGGAAGCGTTTGGTGCAATTAGCTAGCAAGCAACAGAAAACAACGAAAAAGAGGACATGGCTCCGAGATTGTGTGACGAAAGAAGGCACTGTTGTTGTTGTTGTGGTCTTCAGTCTTGAGACTGGTTTGATGCAGCTCTCCATGCTACTGTATCCTGTGCAAGCTTCTTCATCTCCCAGTACTTACTGCAACCTACATCCATCTGAATCTGCTTAGTGTATTGATCTCTTGGTCTCCCTCTACGATTTTTACTCTCCACGCTGCCCTCCAATGCTAAATTTGTGATCCCTTGATGCCTCAAAACATGTCCTACCAACCGATCCCTTCTTCTAGTCAAGTTGTGCCACAAACTTCTCTTCTCGCCAATCCTATTCAATACCTCCTCATTAGTTACGTGATCTACCCACCTTATCTTCAGCATTCTTCTGAAGCACCACATTACGAAAGCTTCTATTCTCTTCTTGTCCAAACTGGTTATCGTCCATGTTTCACTTCCATACATGGCTACACTCCATACGAATACTTTCAGAAAGGACTTCCTGACACTTAAATCTATACTCGATGTTAACAAATTTCTCTTCTTCAGAAACGATTTCCTTGCCATTGCCAGTCTACATTTTATAACCTCTCTACTTTGACCATCATCAGTTATTTTACTCCCTAAATAGCAAAACTCCTTTACTACTTTAAGCGTCTCATTTCCTAATCTAATCCCCTCAACATCACCCGATTTAATTTGACTACATTCCATTATCCTCGTTTTGCTTTTGTTGATGTTCATCTTATATCCTCCTTTCAAGACACTGTCCATTCCGTTCAACTGCTCTTCCAAGTCCTTTGTTGTCGCTGACAGAATTACAATGTCATCGGCGAACCTCAAAGTTTTTACTTCTTCTCCATGAATTTTAATACCTACTCCGAATTTTTCTTTTGTTTCCTTTACTGCTTGCTCAATATACAGATTGAATAACATCGGGGAGAGGCTACAACCCTGTCTCACTCCTTTCCCAACCACTGCTTCCCTTTCATGCCCTCGACTCTTATAACTGCCATCTGGTTTCTGTACAAATTGTAAATAGCCTTTCGCTCCCTGTATTTTACCCCTGCCACCTTCAGAATTTGAAAGAGAGTATTCCAGTTAACGTTGTCAAAAGCTTTCTCTAAGTCTACAAATGCTAGAAACGTAGGTTTGCCTTTTCTTAATCGTAAGTCGTAAGGTTAGTATTGCCTCACGTGTTCCAACATTTCTACGGAATCCAAACTGATCCTCCCCGAGGTCCGCTTCTACCAGTTCTTCCATTCGTCTGTAAAGAATTCGCGTTAGTATTTTGCAGCTGTGGCTTATTAAACTGATAGTTCGGTAATTTTCACATCTGTCAACACCTGCTTTCTTTGGCATTGGAATTATTATATTCTTCTTGAAGTCTGTGGGTATTTCGCCTGTGTCATACATGTTGCTCACCAGATGGTAGAGTTTTGTCAGGACTGGCTCTCCCAAGGCCATCAGTAGTTCTAATGGAATGTTGCCTACTCCCGGGGCCTTGTTTCGACTCAGGTCTTTCAGTGCTCCGGCAAACTCTTCACGCAGTATCTTATCTCCCATTTCATCTTCATCTACATCCACTTCCATTTCCATAATATTGTCCTCAAGTACATCGCCCTTGTATAAACCCTCTATATACTCCTTCCACCTTTCTGCCTTCCTTTCTTTGCTTAGAAGTGGGTTGCCATCTGAGCTCTTGATATTCATACAAGTGGTTCTCTTCTCTCCAAAGGCCTCTTTAATTTTCCTGTAGGCAGTATCTATCTTACCCCTAGTGAGACAAGCCTCTACATCCCTCCTTACATTTGTACTCTAGCCATCCCTGCTTAGCCATTTTGCACTTCCTGTCAATCTCATTTTTGAGACGTTTGTATTCATTTTTGCCTGTTTCATTTACTGCATTTTTATATTTTCTCCTTTCATCAATTAAATTCAATATTTCTTCTGTTACCCAAGGATTTCTATTAGCCCTTGTCTTTTTACCTACTTGATCCTCTGCTGCCTTCACTACTTCATCCCTCAGAGCTACCCATTCTTCTTCTACTGTATTTCTTTCCCCCATTCCTGTCAATTGTTCCCTTATGCTCTCCCTGAAACTCTCTACAACCTCTGGTTGTTTCAGTTTCAGGCACTAGTCGCATGTTAATTTACTGACTGAAATCAGAATCACAGACCCACAAGATTCTGTATATTATTTGTCGATGTCTACTGCATTGTACGACACTTACTAGTGTTGATACGAGATAAAATAGAGAAGCAAAATACGTTCATGAGAGAGGCAATCTTATTCGGCAAGAGATTAGGAGTAACTTGAAGATGTCTGGCGAGAGAAAGGTCATTCTAATGCTCGAAGTTTAGTTCTGTAGTATGAAGCACAATTAGTGAAATTATATAGAAACCTATGAAGGAACTATACCTGCCTAGCAAGGACCTGTTCAGCAAATTGACGTCGAGAATTTTTTTTTACGCTTTGCGATAATCTCCTGAAACTGACAGGCACTTCCTAGACCTGTCGCTAGTCGCTGCAGATGAATGACGCATTCTTAGAAATGGGAGCGTTTTTCAAAATTTCTATGTAACACAACAATCTATAGTATTATTGGTTAAAAACAGTCTTGGTTGCAATTTTAGCTTTTTATTTTTCAACTACGCATTTCGCATAATTTAGGCATCTTCAGGTTGATCTTAATTTGGTATTTCTTAGAACGATCTTTTTGACAGTGCAGCCAAAGGGCATCGTCGAATACATCAGGCCAACATGCCCTTTGGCTACACTTTCAAAAGGATCGTTCTAAGAAATACCAAATTAAAATCAACCTGAAGATGCCTAAATAAAGCAAAACGCGTAGTTGAAAAATAAAAAGCTAAAATTGCAACCAAGACTGTTTTTAACCAATACTGTTAAGCACTGGTTTGCTGTATGCCACATATGGACTGGAAAAATTTCTAATCTATAGTATATTTTCAAATTGATGAAGTAAACAATGTCATAGAGAATCCTCCGTTAATCATCCTAGAGTTGTACATACAATGATTACCCTTCTGTAGCCCTATTAAAATACTTTTGTGTTAAAAGGCTCCTTAAAAACTGAATCTAAGGTGTGGTATACACAATGCGAATTGGAAAAAAATAAAGAGTTCACGCTAACTCTGTGTGGCTGTTTCCTGAAGCTCTGTCAACATCTGAATGGAGAATAAAATGGTTCAAATGGCTCTTAGCACTATGGGACTCAACTGCTGAGGTCGTCAGTTCCCTAGAACTTAGAACTACTTAAACCTAACTAACCTAAGGACATCACACATATCCATGCCCGAGGCAGGATTCGAACCTGCGACCGTAGCGGTCGCGCGGCTCCAGACTGAAGCACCTAGACCCGCTCGGCCACTCCTGCCGGAAATGGAGAATATAGTCCAACAGTTAATATTTGTCCTTACACCTTCAGTAATTGAAGAAGTGGCATGATGATCTCTCCATTGGCAAAAGATTCCGGAATAACCCCCATTCGGATCTCCGGGAGGGGACTGCCAATGGGGAGGTTACCATGAGAAAAAGATTGAATAATCTACGAAAGGATAACGTTCTACGAGTCGGGGCGTGGAATGTCAGAAGCTTGAACGTGGTAGGAAACTAGAAAATCTGAAAAGGGAAATGTAAAGGCTCAATCTAGATATAGTAGGGGTCAGTGAAGTGAAGAAGGAAGACAAGGATTTCTGGTCAGATGAGTATCGGGTAATATCAACAGCAGCAGAAAATAGTGTAACAGGTGCAGGATTCGTTATGAATAGGAAGGTAGGGCAGAGGGTGTGTTACTGTGAACAGTTCAGTGACCGGGTTGTTCTAATCAGAATCGACAGGAGACCAGCACCGACAACGATAGTTCAGGTATACATGCCGACGTCGCAAGCTGAAGATGAACGGATAGAGAAAGTGTATGAGGATATTGAAAGGGTAATGCAGTATGTAAAGGGGGCCGAAAATCTGATAGTCATGGGCGACTGGAATGCAGTTGTAGGGGAAGGAGTAGAAGAAAAGGTTACAGGAGAATATGGGCTTGGGACAAGGAATGAAAGAGGAGAAAGACTAATTGAGTTCTGTAACAAGTTTCAGCTAGTAATAGCGAATACCCTGTTCAAGAATCACAAGAGGAGGAGGTATACTTGGAAAAGGCCGGGAGATACGGGAAGATTTCAATTTGATTACATCATGGTCAGACAGAGATTCCGAAATCAGATACTGGATTGTAAGGCGTACCCAGGAGCAGATATAGACTCAGATCACAATATAGTAGTGATGAAGAGTAGGCTGAAGTTCAAGACATTAGTCAGGAAGAATCAATACGCAAAGAAGTGGGATACGGAGGTACTAAGGAATGACGAGATACGTTTGAAGTTCTCTAACGCTATAGATACAGCAATAAGGAATAGCGCAGTAGGCAGTACAGTTGAAGAGGAATGGACATCTCTAAAAAGGGCCATCACAGAAGTTGGGAAGGAAAACATAGGTACAAAGAAGGTAGCTGCGAAGAAACCATGGGTAACAGAAGAAATACTTCAGTTGATTGATGAAAGGAGGAAGTACATACATGTTCCGGGAAAATCAGGAATACAGAAATACAAGTCGCTGAGCAATGAAATAAATAGGAAGTGCAGGGAAGCTAAGACGAAATGGCTGCAGGAAAAATGTGAAGACATCGAAAAAGATATGATTGTCGGAAGGACAGACTCAGCATACAGGAAAGTCAAAACAACCTTTGGTGACATTAAAAGCAACGGTGGTAACATTAAGAGTGCAACGGGAATTCCACTGTTAAATGCAGAGGAGAGAGCAGATAGGTGGAAAGAATACATTGAAAGCCTCTATCAGGGTGAAGATTTGTCTGATGTGATAGAAGAAGAAACAGGAGTCGACATAGAAGAGATAGGGGATCCAGTATTGGAATCGGAATTTAAAAGAGCTTTGGAGGACTTACGGTCAAATAAGGCAGAAGGGATAGATAACATTCCATCAGAATTTCTAAAATCATTGGGGGAAGTGGCAACAAAACGACTATTCACGTTGGTGTGTAGAATATATGAGTCTGGCGATATACCATCTGACTTTCGGAAAAGCATCATCCACACAATTCCGAAGACGGCAAGAGCTGACAAGTGCGAGAATTATCGCACAATCAGCTTAACAGCTCATGCATCGAAGCTACTTACAAGAATAATATACTGAAGAATGGAAAAGAAAATTGAGAATACGCTAGGTGACGATCAGTTTGGCTTTAGGAAAAGTAAAGGGACGAGAGAGGCAATTCTGACGTTACGGCTAATAATGGAAGCAAGGCTAAAGAAAAATCAAGACACTTTCATAGGATTTGTCGACCTGGAAAAAGCGTTCGACAATATAAAATGGTGCAAGCTGTTCGAGATTCTGAAAAAAGTAGGGGTAAGCTATAGGGAGAGACGGGTCATATACAATATGTACAACAACCAAGAGGGAATAGTAAGAGTGGACGATCAAGAACGAAGTGCTCGTATTAAGAAGGGTGTAAGACAATCCTGTAGCCTTTCGCCCCTACTCATCAATCTGTACATCGAGGAAGCAATGATGGAAATAAAAGAAAGGTTCAGGAGTGGAGTTAAAATGCAAGGTGAAAGGATATCAGTGATACGATTCGCTGATGACATTGCTATCCTGAGTGAAAGTGAAGAAGAATTAAATGATCTGCTGAACGGAATGAACAGTCTAATGAGTACACAGTATGGTTTGAGAGTAAATCGGAGAAAGACGAAGGTAATGAGAAGTAGTAGAAATGAGAACAGTGAGAAACTTAACATCAGGATTGATGGTCAAGAAGTCACTGACGTTAAGGAATTCTGCTACCTAGGCAGTAAAATAACCAATGACGGACGGAGCAAGGAGGACATCAAAAGCAGACTCGCTATGGCAAAAAAGGCATTTCTGGCCAAGAGAAGTCTACTGATATCAAATACCGGCCTTAATTTGAGGAAGAAATTTCTGAGGATGTACGTCTGAAGTACAGCATTGTATGGTAGTGAAACATGGACTGTGGGAAAACCGGAACAGAAGAGAAACGAAGCATTTGAGATGTGGTGCTATAGATGAATGTTGAAAATTAGGTGGACTGATAAGGTAAGGAATGAGGAGGTTCTATGCAGAATCGGAGAGGAAAGGAATATGTGGAAAACACTGATAAGGAGAAGGGACAGGATGATAGGACATCTACTAAGACATGAGGGAATGACTTCCATGGTACTAGAGGGAGCTGTAGAGGGCAAAAACTGTAGAGGAAGACAGAGATTGGAATACGTCAAGCAAATAATTGAGGACGTAGGTTGCAAGTGCTACTCTGAGATGAAGCACAGGAAAGGAATTCGTGGCGGGCCGCATCAAACCAGTCAGTAGACTGATGACAAAAAGAAAAAAAAATGTACTGGCAACAGTGAGAATATTTTGAGGTCCATCAATACTGCTCATCATTATTTCTAGGATCGACAATACGTCAATAAGCGCCCTGAGACGGACAGTTCATTGTCAGTTTGACAATATTACTGAACGTGTGAGGGCCCATTAAGGCGTACGATTACCTGAATGTTTCGGTCGGGAAGAACTTCGTCGTCGTCAGGTGTGACACCAGCGACGCTGGCGGCGCGGTGTCTGGCGGCGTTCAGCGCCTGTTGTGTGCGCTCTGGCTGACTTGGCCGCTGTATGCTTCCCTGCCATACTTTATCAAGCGTCGGCCGTCACGTGAGAACGGTGTATCTTCAGATAAGCGCCTGCCTGCTGCGCTATGCGATTCAACTTTTTGGTATCTGTCACACGGGTATGAACCGAATCACTTCCACGCTGCACCACTAACGCCTGGCGCCTCGGTTCTGAAATGCTCGCTCTGCTGGTGCTTAAGGGGCGCAACGAGGCACACGTCGATGCACAGGTTAGCCTAAAGCCGTGGGCAAACGGACCGTGCGTCCGAACGTCGAGCGAACCGTGTTTCTGACGTCACTGCGTGGAATAGCACGTTGGGAAGTGTTTCCGAACGTGAAGAGAAATATCTAGCATGTCAGATATCCTGAACGTGTGCTTGAATGTTGACCAACGAGGTGGCAGAACACCACCTACGCCACTTGCACGCCATCTCCATTAGGTGCAGAGTTGTAAGGCGCTTATTGGTTTCCAGTCGAAGCTCGTATGTATAGGGTGAGACAGAATAACGGGAATGTTTGAAATGAGTCGTGAAAGCTATTGGCAGGTGGCAGCGCTGCGGATTCGTGACAGATAGCGAGTAAACAGTCCGCTATTTCAGTAATCATGGATTAGTGGAACGGACAGCTGCGTGCGTTAGCCATAAACATGTTTTATAAAAACAATGATAGTTTGGTAGCGGCGCACTGTAAGCTTCGACTTTTTTTCTGATTTAGGACGTCGTGATGCCGTTCCATCGAAACTCGCAATGAAATGTTGGCTTAATAACTTTGAAGAGACTTAATCTGCCCCCGAGAAGAAACCAACAGGACGACCAAGAAGTGTGCGTTCTCCAGCGAACGTTGATGTACGCGAGTCTGTCTTGCGGAGCCCACGGCGTTCAATTCGTAACCAAGCAGCAGTGGTTGGAATGTCCCATGATAGTGTTCGCAGAATTCTTCATCTTTACATAAAATTTCATCTGTACAAGCTACAGATGGTGCAACAATCGAAGGACAGCGATTACTAGTTACGATTAGGTTTCTGTCAAAGAATGATAACAACAGTAAACAATGACGAATTTCTAAACTAGTTGTGGATGTGAGATGAGCTACATTTTCATCTCACAAGTTATGTGAATAAACATAACTGCCGTTACTGGGCAAACACAAATCCTAAATTACGTTCATTAGCGCCCTTTACACACTAGTAAAGTGACAGTATGGTGCGGTGTTTCATCACGTGGGATTATCGGACCGTATTTTTTCGCAAATGAACGGGGAAACACAATAACTGTCAACGCCGATCGTTACGTCCAGATGTCACGATCTTTCGTTGCACCTGCATTGAATAACTTTCCAATCGTTCAAGAAGTCTGGTTTCAACAGGACGGAGCGACATTACCCACTGCACCGCAATCAATGGCATGTGAGCGAGAATCTACATCTACATCCATACTCCGCAAGCCACCTGACGGTGTGTGGCGGAGGGTACCTTGAGTACCTGTATCGGTTCTCCCTTCTATTCCAGTCTCGTATTGTTCGTGGAAACAAGGATTGTCGGTATGATTCTGTGTGGGCTCTAATCTCTCTGATTTTATCCGCACGGTCTCTTCGCGAGATATACGTAGGAGGGAGCAATATACTGCTTGACTCTTCAGTGAAGGTATGTTCTCTAAACTTTAACAAAAGCCAGTACCGAGCTACTGAGCGTCTCTCCTGCAGAGTCTTCCACTCGAGTTTATCTATGATCTCCGTAACGCTTTCGCGATTACTAAATGATCCTGTAACGAAGCGCACTGCTCTCCGTTGGATCTTCTCTATCTCTTCTGTCAACCCTATCTGGTACGGATCCCACACTGCTGAGCAGTATTCGACCAGTGGACGAACAAGCGTATTGTAACCTACTTCCTTTGTTTTCGGATAGCATTTCCTTAGGATTCTTCCAATGAATCTCAGTCTGGCATCTGCTTTACCAACGATCAACTTTATATGATCATTCCATTTTAAATCACTTCTAATGCGTACTCCCAGATAATTCGTGGAATAACTATGAATTCTTTGGCAACCGTGTGATCTCACGATTCGGTAACAATCCCTGGCACCCTAGATCGCCAGCTTTATCCGTTTGTAATTTTTTCTTTTGGGGCTACCTCAAGAGCAAAGTCTACACGACTCGACCAAGAACCCTGGATGAGTTAAAACAGACAATTCGGGATGAAATTCACAGTATCCCAGATGATATGTTGCAGCGGTCAATGAGGAATCTCAACAGCAAATTTCACGAATGTATTCGTACAGGAGGACGGCATCTAAAGGACATAATTTTAAAAAGATGATAGATGACACCAATGTCTCTTAAATGGCAAAGTTGTAAGGTTTCAATAACTATGAATGCAATTTCTTTCCTTCATTACTTCTAGTTTTATTGGATTATGGAAACGTTCCCGTTTTTCTGTGTCACCCTGTACATATGCCGTTTCTGAGCACCAGCAAACTGGGGATCTCTCGAAAACCCTCAGTTAAATGTATGATTCGTTGTAATGAAAGAAACGTCATATTCGTGTTAAACGATTTATTGTAACTTGCCAGTTGAAATCAACAGCATGTTCAGAATCCACTACAAACGCGTTGCTATTGTACAATTTATTATAAATAAAATTTCAGTTAGTAATATAGCTACAAATTAAAGCTTCAGTGCAGGGTAAGAGCTAAATATGGTCTCTCGACAGTTACCGTCGAGGTGGCGCAATGCTGAGTGTCACAGTGTCCGAGCTATATTTTGAAATGTTCGTAGTTCGCATCCCAGTACATTCCAAAATTTTTCTTCTAACCTTCGTGTTTTTAATACGTTCTGACACTTTCTTAATAGTTTAATATAAGTACATACCAAAATATTCGACGTTATGTAAATATAAGGTCGCTGTTTTTGAGGCATCAGTTTGTTCGATTGGCTTAATCTACAGGGTACCTTGCACTACTTGCAGTAAGATATTTTGTCCTTTTTTTCTTTTAAGTTTTGTAATTGACATGTAGAGATTCTGCTATGGGTTAGGCACAGTGATCAGGTAAGAACTATAGTAAATTTGTATCGCAATACTTGTAATGGAAAGCAAACGCGTTGTGTGTGTGTGTGTGTGTGTGTGTGTGTGTGTGTGTGTGTGTTTGTGTGTGTGTGTATGTTACATCCCATCCTGGATTTTCCATTGGTTGATATTTCTAATGGAATTTTTATAAGCCGATGCCCTTGCTCACTGGACGTGGAACTTCTCTTTTTGCCTCAAAATATTTTCACTGATTTTGAAGTTTTTATTTATGTAGACTACAGATAGAACAAACTGACTAGCATACAGACAAGGGAGAAAACTACGTTTTAATAGACCTGATATGGGCATTTTACGCCCATCCATTTCGTAAACAGTGTGATTTAAGAGCCAGATACAGCCGACTTCTGCCGCTGAAGAGCGTTGCGACCACATAAACAACGTTGGGGTCCATGAACCGTATGCGTAAGTCACACTGTTCCTGTGCATTCAGCAGCACATTGATCTCAGTACGCCACATGTTGACGTTCGACAGCGCAGTCCGTATGCTAACTGTTTTGGACGTTTAAACTACAACAGAAAATCGTGAGGGAAAATCTGATACTTAAAAAAGAAAGACACACAACAGGAAGTTTTAGTTGGCTAGCAGACCATGCCTACTACCTTGGAGGCATACACCGAGGAGACAAAACTCATGACATTCATTCTAATACGGTGTCGGACCTACTCTTGCCCGCGCGTAGTACAGCAACTAGACATGGCATGGACTCCAAAAGCCGTTGGAAGTCCCCTACAGGAATACTGAACCATTTTGCCTCTAGAGCCATAACTGCAAAAGTAATGCTGACCGCTCGAATATCTTCCGTAAATGATCGATTAGATGCATTTCGGGCGATCTGCTGCAGATGATCTCCAAGAAACTGAACATAGCCATTTCCAGTCGATGATCTGTTCAGTTGGAACAGGTGACTCAGTCCATTCCACGTAAACGCAGCCCATACCATTACAGAACCACCAACTTGCACAGTGCCTTGGTGACCACTTGGGTCCGTGGCATCGTGGGGTCAACGCCATGCTTGAACCCTACCGTCAGCTCTTACCAACTGAAATCGGGACTCATCTGACCAGGTCACGGTTTTTCAGTCACGAAGGGTCCAACCAACATGATCACTAGCCAGGAGACATGCTGTGGGGCTGTCATGCTGTTAGTAAAGGCACCCTCATCGGTCGTTTTTATTTTTATTTACATGTCAATTTCTGTAGGACCAAACTGAAGGTCATGGAATGTGTCAGTAGACGAAATTACAAAATGAACCCGAAAAAAGTCAAGACGTAAGTTTCAGTAAACGTAGTCAACAATACAACATAAGAACCAGCTTAATTTTTCAAGGAATCCCTCAACAGAATAGAAGGAGTGACCCATGAGAAAACTCCAGTTTCGATTTGAAAGCGCGAGGATTACTTCTAAGATTTTTGAACTCTTGTGGTAGCTTATTGAAAATGGATGCAGCAGTATACTGCACACCTTTCTGCACAAGAGTTAAGGAACTTCGATGCAAATGCAGGTTGAATTTCTGTCGATTATTAACTCAGTGAAAGCTGTTTATTCTTGGGAATAAGCTGATATTGTTAACAAGAAACGACAGTAAAGAATATATACGAGGGTCGTCTACAAAGTAAGTTCCAGTTGATTATATAAAACAAACGTTTACAGATACAGAAAACACATTTATTGTACAAAATTCTTCAACCGTTAAACTACTTTTCTACACAGCTTCCGAAATTTTGTAGCCACTTGTCATAGCCTGGGACAAGTCTTTGTAAGCCTTCTTCATAGAAGGCTGCCGCCTGTGAATTCAACCATGTGGTAACATGTTCTTTCAGCTCGTCGTCATCGCTGAAGTGTTGACCACCAAGGACAGACTTTAGGTGTAAGAAGAGATGAAACTCGCTAGGAGTGAGGTCCGGGCTGTACAGAGGATAATCAAACGCGTCCCAGTGAAATTCCCGTAAGAGTTGTTTGGTCACATTCGCCATGTAAGGTCGGGCATGATCGTAGGGGAAGAAAAAAAAAAAAAAAAAAAACAAAAAAAAAAAAAACAACAACACACACACCACCTTTTGACCGTTATCCTCGGCGCTTGTTCTGCATTGCGCGGCGCAATTTCTTAGTGGTCTCGCAGTAACCATGTGCATTGATTGTTTGACCTTGTGGTATGAAATCAATCAGCAAAATGCCTTTTCGGTCACAATTAACGGTGCACATGGCTTTTCGAGGTGTCAAAATTTGCTTAGGCTTAACCTCCGTTGGGGATGAAGAGTGCCTCCACTCCACTGATTGCCATTTTGTTTCAGGGGTGTCGTAGGATACCCAAGTTTCATCCCCCGTGACTATCCGAGAAAGAAAACCATCGCCTTCTTCATTGTAGCGTGTCAAAAACTGAAGTGCACTGCCCATCCGTTGTTTCTTGTGTTGTTCAGCAAGAATTTTGGGTACCCAACGTGAGCAAAGTTTTCGAAATTTCAGTTTCTCAGTAACAATTTCATGAATTAGTGATCGTGAGATTCGCGGAACTTCCGTAGCAAGGGCACCGAGTGTAAACTTACCGTTGTGCTTAATCTTCTCTTCAGTTGTGTGAGCCAGTTCATCAGTAACCACAGACGGGCGTCCACTTCGTTCTTCATCTTGCACTTGATCACGCCCTTCATTGAACAGTCTGACCCATCTTCTAACCATTGAATCAATCATAGCATTTTGTCCGTAAACCTCGCAGATTTGCTGAAGAATTTCCTTTGGTTTAATTTTCTTTGCCTTTAGAAAACGAATCACAGCTCTGATTTCACACGCGGCGGCATTTTCAATTACGGCTGGCATTATAAAGAAGCGCTTCAAACCACAAGTCGGCAGCAGCGATCTGAAAATGGCGTACACGTCCTCTCCTTGAGTCAGAGTAACTGCCGCGCATGCTCGCTACTGCGATCGTAGCGCTGCCGCGGATAGAAATGGAACCGGTACTTACTTTGTGGACCACCCTCGTATATTGAGAGATCAATGTCAAAATACCCAGAGAACTGAACAGGAGTCGACAAGAGGTTCGCGAACTTACACCACTTATTGCCTGAACAGCCCGTTTCTGAGCCAGAAATACCCTTTTAGAAGGGAAAGAGTTACCGCAAAATATTATACCATACGACATAAGCGAGTAAGCAAAGTAGAGTAATTTTCGTGTCGAACGAACACTTACTTCAAATACCATTCGAATAGTATTTTTGTCAATAATTAAATCCCTGAAGACTAAGGACTCTCATGGTTATGATGGAGTGTCTAGCAGAATATTAAAGTACTGTGCTGCACATGTTAGCCCTGTATTTAACCATATTTGTAATTTTTCCTTTAGGAATGGTCAGATTCCTGAGCGATTAAAGTACTCAGTAGTAAAGCCGCTTTATAAAATGGGAGAAAGGGATAATGTAGATAATTTTGGACCTATTTCTATGTCATCAGTGTTTGCTAAAGTTATTGAAAAGGCTATGTATGTGAGGATAATTGATCATTTTATATCACACGATTTGTTATCAAATGTACAGTTCGGCATTAGAAGTCGTTTAACAACTGAAAATGCTATATTCTCTTTTCTCTGTGAGGCACTGCATGGGTTAAACAAAATGTTTCGAACGTTTGGCATATTTTTTGATATAACTAACGCATTTGATGGTGTTGATCACAAAATATTGCTCCAGAAGTTGGACCATTGTAGAATATGGGGAGTAGCTCACAATTGGTTCACCTCTTACTTTAGCAACGGGCAGCAAAAGGTCATCATTCACAATGTTAATGACGGCTGTGATGTGGGATCTGAGTGGGGTACTGCCAAGTGGGGGGTGCCCCAGGGATCAGTGTTGGGGCCACTCCTGTTCCTTATTTATATAAATGATATGCCCTCTAGTATTACAGGTAACTAAAAT
This sequence comes from Schistocerca serialis cubense, assembly GCF_023864345.2. Lineage (NCBI taxonomy): Eukaryota > Metazoa > Arthropoda > Insecta > Orthoptera > Acrididae > Schistocerca > Schistocerca serialis. The sequence continues at coordinate 64,609,728 of NC_064648.1, forward strand.
ATTTCTGTTGGCTGTGACACTAGCTTGGTAGTGAAGGATGTTGTGTGCAACATTGGCTTTGTTTCAAATAGTGCAGTACATGACCTCAGTTCATGGCTTGTAGAAAATAAACTAATGCTAAATCACAGTAAGACACAGGTTTTGCAGTTTCTAACACACATTTCAAGAAAACCTGACGTTTTAATTTCACAGAATGGGCATATGGTTAGTGAAACTGAACAGTTCAAATTTCTAGGTGTTCAGATAGATAGTACACTGTCGTGGAAAGCCCACGTTCAGGATCTTGTTCAAAGACTTAATACTGCTATTTTTACTATTCGAACGGTATCAGAAGTAAGTGATCGTTCGACACAAAAATTAGTCTACTTTGCTTATTTTCATTCGCTATTGTCTATGGTATTATATTTTGAGGTAACTCTTCTCATTCTAAAAGGATATTTTTGGCTCAGAAACGGGCGGTTCGGGCAATAAGTGGTGTAAGTTCACGAACCTCTTGTCGACCTCTGTTCACGAGGTTGGATATTTTGACATCGGCCTCTCAATGCGTATATTCCTTATTGTCGTTTCTTGTTACCAATACTAGTTTATTCCCATGAATAAGCAGCTTTCACTCGGTTAATACTAGGCAGAAATCAAACCTGCATTTGGATCGAACTTCCTTAACTCTTGTGCAAAAAGGTGTGCAGTATACGTCTGCATCCATTTACAATAAGTTGCTCAAAAAATGGCTCTGAGCACTATGGGACTTAACTTCTGAGGTCATCAGTCCCCTAGAACTTAGAACTACTTAAACCTAACTAACCTAAGGACATCACACATATCCATGCCCGAGGCAGGATTCGGACCTGCGACCGCAACGGTCGCGCGGTTCCAGACTGTAGCGCCTAGAACCGCTCGGCCACCCGGCCGGCTCAATAATTTGCCACTCGAATTCAAAAATCTTAGCAGTAATCCACGAGCTTTCAAATCGAAACGTTCTATTCTATCGAGGAGTTCCTTGAAAAATTAAGCTGATTTTTATTGTATTGCTGATAGTGTTTACATAAAATTATGTACTGAGTTTTTTAAGGTTCATGAACATTTATTTTTATTTGTTATTATGTTTGTATTGTAATTTCATGTACTGACACGTTCCATGACCTTGGAGATTTGCTGCTCGATTTGGTCCTACGGAACTTGACGAGTAAATAAATAAAAAATAGTAAAAATGGCAGCATTAAGTCTTTGAACAAGACCCTGAACGTGGGATTTCCATGACAGTTTACTGTCTATCTGAACACCTAGAAATTTGAACTGTTTAGTTTCACTAATCATATGCCCATTCTGTGAAATTAAAACGTCGGGTTTTGTTGAATTGTGTGTTAGAAACGGTAAAAACTGAGTCTTACTGTGATTTAGCGTTAGTTTATTTTCTACAAGTCATGAACGTATGTCATGAACTGCACTATTTGAAACAAAGCCAATGTTGCATACAACATCCTTTACTACCAAGCTAATGTCATCAGCATCGTCTCTTGGTCTAACTCATTAATGGCAAATTTCGCCACACTGCCCCTACAGATATGTTATGTTATGTTAGCTGGGGGCCGCAGTCCACTTCACCCCTCTGCCGCCCCACACCGAACCCAGGGTTATTGTGCGGTTCGGCCTTTGGTAGACCCGCCCCCCCCCCACCCCCCCAGGCAACCTCTCACACCAGACGAGTGTAACCCCTATGTTTGCGTGGTAGAGTAATGGTGGAGTACGCGTACGTGGAGAACTTGTTTGCGCAGCAATCGCCGACATAGTGCAGCTGAGGTGGAATAAGGGGAACTGGCCCGCATTTGCTGAGGCAGATCGAAAACCGCCTAAAAACCGCCCACAGACTGGCCGGTTCACCGGACCTCGACACAAATCCGCCGGGCGGATTCGTGACGGGGACTACGCGCTCCTTCCCACCCGGCAAGCCGTGCGTTAGACCGCGCGGCCAACCGGGCAGGCTACAGATATGATACTCGTACATCTGAAATTTATTTCTGCGTTTATTTCAAGCAGAGTTGTTTGCCTGCCTGCACTGACAGCTCTACACAAACGCCGCTGCTGTCGGTCGTTGAGTGAATGCCGTCGGCCACTGCGTTGTCCGTGGTGAGAGCTGAACTCTGGTATTTTCGGCACACTCTTGACATTGTCGATCCTGGAGTGTTGAATTCCCTAACAATTTCCGAAATGGAATGTCCCATGTCTAGCTTCCACTACCGTTCCGCGTTCAGTGTCTAATCGCTACAGTCTGGAACCGCGCCACCGCTGCTGTCGCAGGTTCGAATCCTGCCTCGCCCATGGATGTGTCTGATGTCCTTAGTTTAGGTTAGGTTTAAGTAGTTCTAAGTTCTAGGGGATCCAGGGCCGCTATACGGCTGTCTTAGGAACTATTGCATGGAAAGAGAGGTCTGGCTATCGTCCCCTAGCGGGCGAATTGGTAAGAAATTCACGAAGGGGTGTCCACAGGGCTCTGTCCTGGGGCCACTCTTTTGGGATATAAATATGGACCCTCTTCTACAGAGCTTGGAGAACAGTGTGGATGTGCTAGAGGCGATAGCTTACGCAGACGACCTCCTTCTGCTGGTTGGCGGCCGGAGTCGCGAAGACCTTGAACCCAAAATCAATAGGACACTAACAATTCTCACACAATGGGGCCAGAACACGAGAATGACCACTGCGCCTAACAAGTCGACATATCTACTACTGAAAGGCCAATTGGCCAGGAATCCAACAGTAAGAATCGAGGGCTCACCGGTGATTCGGCGCCGCGAGGCCCGGTATCTAGGAGTGATAATTGATGAAAGGTGGAACTTCGCAAAACACATTGAAACTGCAACACAAAGATCATTGAAATGAAATGTCGTTACCAGGGCATCCCGTCGGGTAGACCGCTCGCCTGGTGCGAGTCTTTCGAGTCGACGCCACTTCGGCGACTTGCGTGTCGATGGGGATGAAATGATGATGATTAGGACAACACAACACCCAGTCCCTGAGCGGAGAAAATCTCGGACCCAGCCGGGAATCGAACCCGGGCCCTTTGGATTGACAGTCTGTCGTGCTGACCACTCAGCTACCGGCGGCGGACACAAAGATCATTAGAAGCCCTGAACAGTCTTATCATGATAGGACACAGCAGATTTCATCGTCCAGCAGAACTCATAAAGCTATACCACAACACCATTCTCGTTTCCATTGTTGTTGGGTTACGGATCTGGAGTGTGGGCACGCAGGCTCACGAGGGTCGTGCCCGCTATGGCTGTGAGGAGGGTGCAACGCAACATGCTTCTACCATCCGTTGAAGCATACAGAACGTCTCCGGGAGGGGCACTACTAACACTCGTGGGGGTGTGTCCCTTGGACATTAAAATGCGGGAACAGGCTGCCTGGTATTGCGTGAATAGGAGAGACGCAGAAAAAACTGAGAGCATCTTGGGAGTGCGGGTGGGGGACAAGTTTGCAATTAAAAGGAGAGGAGAAGAGCTATGGCAAGAACTTTGGACAGAGAGGCAACAGGCCGAAGGACTTACCAACTGCTCCCAAACATCAAAGAACGCCTCCAGCTTTCGCATTTCCAACCGAGCAAGGGACTGCTGCACTTCCTCACAGGTCACGGACCGTATCCGGCATACCTTTGCCGGTTCGGGAAAAGGGCTGCCCACCCCCTCGTGTGGCTGCCGAGCCGAACAGGGTGTTCCGGATCACGTGATCTACGAGTGCCCTATCTTCGATGACGTAGCCAGCGATTTAAGAAACCAGCTACCAAACAACCTCACCTATCAGCTAATCAGAGACCCTACCACATTCGATACAATAAACCGCCTTGCCAGCGAGGTGTCAGCAAAATTCCTGCGAGAATATCGAAGGGAAAATACGTGAACCACCAAATATGACATGACTGTAGGCGACCAATCCCATTCCGCCGGGGCGTGGACTGGCCAGTCGCCGCGACGGTAGGAATCCGCCACGCTCTGGAATAGGGGGAGGGAGCGCCAACACCCGAATTTGACAACTGCGCACAGATAGTGACCTAGTAGTTATTTAACCTTTCTCAGTAGATAGTAGAAAGAACACCCCAAACAGAGCCTGCAGCGATCTTCCAAAAGGCCAGCCCGGTGCCAGGGGCACGACCACTGGGATTAGCTCGGTTGTCGCGGCCACGTAGTAGGTTTACATACAACAACTGGCACGCCTGTAACGCTGCAGGAAGTAGCCCTTAGAATAGTTAGTTAAGACTAGACAGTAGATCTTACCCATTAACAAAGTAACTCCTCATTTCCTGTAGCAAGTAAGTTCACTAACAACTAGAAATAAAAAGTAAAAATGCTGCTAACACTATTATAAAATGTAATGTAGATTTAAGACGCACTAATGTATAAGGTGGTGGGTTATTATGTATGAAACTATTGGACAATAAAATGGTTCAAATGGCTCTGAGCACTATGGGACTTAACATCAGTGGTCATCAGTCCCCTAGAACTTAGAACTACTTAAACCTAACTAACCTAAGGACGTCACACACATCCATGCCCGAGACAGGATTCGAACCTGCGACCGTAGCAGTCGCGCGGTTCCGGACAGAACAAAGAAAATTTTTTTTTTTTTTACGTTCTAGGGGACTTATGACCTCAGATGTCCCATAGTGCTCAGAGCCATTTGAACCATTTTTTGTCTGTTACTACCCGTCGAGCGGCCACAATGACGTGGGAAACCTTTTCACTTGACTCACCTGAGTACAAATGACAGTTCGGCCAATCCACTGCCCTCTTATTCCTTGTGTTCGCCGTACTACCGCCATCTGTATGTGCACATATCGCTATCCGATGACCTTTGTCACCTCAGTGCATCCTACAGCGTGATTCCGTGATGATGGGGAGTATGGGGGGGGGGGGGTACACGTACGACGGCATGTTCAAAAGCAATTCCTCCGAAATTTTCAAATGAAAATTCTTAAAACCTTTCAAATAAAGCAAACTTTATTAACATTCTGTACCTTTATCCTTCATGTTTACGTGTCTATTTCTCAACATGGTCAACCTGGTGAGGAACACACTTCTCCAAACGAGAAACCAGTTTGTCGAATTCCACGACCTCATCTCTGTTTCTATCGCTTCACTACTATCAAAATGAAGCCTTCGGAGGTGTTGTGCTCGTTTGGGGAACAGATGAAAATCGGATGTGGCCAAGTCGGGACTATATGGAGGTTAAACGATGACAGTAAACGCAAATCGTGGGAGAGTTGCAGTTGTCTCAGGACTCGTATGTCATCAGGCATTTACATGGCCGGCCGTGGTGGCCGAGCGGTTCTAGGGGCTTCTGTCTGGAGCCGCGTGACCGCTACGGCCGCAGGTTCGAATCCTGCCTGGGGAATGGATGTGTGTTAGGTATAAGGGGACTGATGACCTCAGATGTTAAGTCTCATAGTGCTCAGAGCCATTTGAACCATTTTCATGATAAAGGAAATGTGCCGATTCCTATTCGAAACTCGATTACAGCACGCTCTTTCCCACGCACCTTCGCAGTTTCGTTACACACTGCCATGTTAGACGCTATAATTTTAAGTCCTCTAGCGGCAGAGTGTCGCAACGTAAGTCACTGAAGATGAAAAGTCTGCCTAGTAATATGCATGAAATGTAATACCTCAACCGATATGAGAACAGAATAAAAAACTCAGACACAGAGCCCTGCTCCGGAAATGACCGGGTCTTAAGTTACAAGCGAAAATCGTTCTGATACCTCCGACAATGGAATAGGGGAGAAGAGGAGTTTGTGGCACAACTTGACAAGAAGAAGGGACCGGTTGGCAGAACATGTTCTGAGGCATCAAGGGATCACCAGTTTGGTACTCGAGGGCAGCGTGGAGGGTAAAAATCGTAGAGGGAGACCGAGAGATGAATACACAAAGCAGATTCAGAAGGATGTAGGTTGCAGTAGTTATTCAGAGTTGAAGAAGCTTGCACAGGATAGAGTAGCATGGAGAGCTGCATCAAACCAATCTCAGGACTGAAGACCACAACAACAACAACCTCCGACAACGGATCCCTTCTAATGCCACCCCTTTTTTGCATATTTTGAGACGTGGTAGAAAAAATGCTCCTAAATATGAGCCATAGAAAGGACACTTTATCAGGTATGAGCACTGTTTATCATTGCCACTGTGAAACACATCTCTTCCACTGAACAAGTGCTCATATACTATGTGACACCTCATACCTCTTAAAGTGTCCTTTTCATGGCTCATATTTACGAGCATTTTTTCTACCACATCTCAAAATACTCAAAAAAGAGGTGGCATTAGAAGGAATCCGTTGTCGGAGGTATCAGAACGATTTTCGCTTGTCATTTCCGGACCAGAGCTATGTGTCTGAATTGTTTATTCTGTTCTCATATCGGTTGAGGTATTACATTCCATGCATATTACTAGGTAGACTTTTCCTCTTCACTGACTTACGTTGCAGCACTCTCTACCTGGACATTCTCTATCTGGACACCTGGCTGAAAATGACTTACAAGTTTGTGGCGCTCTCCATCGGTAATACTGGATTTCAGTATGGTGTTGGCCCTCCATTAGCCTTGATGACAGCTTCCTCTCTCGCAGGCATATATTCAATCAGGTGCTGGGAGGTTTATAGGGGGAACGGCAGCCCATTCTTCACGGAGTGCTGCACTAAAGAGAGGTATCGATGTCAGTCAGTGAGGCTTGGCACGAAGTAGTAGTTCCACAACATAAGAAAGGTTTTCTGTGCGATTCAGGTCAGGGCAATGTGCAGGCTAGTCCATTACAGGAATGTTATTATGTAACCACTCCGCCACAGGCCGTGCGTTATGAACAGGTGCTCGATCGAGTTGAAAGGTGCGATCGCCATCGCCGAATTGCTCTTCAAAAGTGGGAAGCAAGAAGGTGCTTAAAACATCAATGTAGGCCTGTGCTGTGATAGTGGCACGCCAAACAACAAGGGGTGCAAGACCCATTCATGAAAAACACGACCACACCATAACACCACCGCCTCCAAATTTTACTGTTGCCACTACACACACAGGCACATGATGTTGTCTGGGAATTCGCCATACTCACACCCTGCCATCGGATCGCCACATTGTGTACCGTGATTTGTCACTCCACACAACGTTTTTCCACTGTTCAATCGTCCAATATTTACGCTCCGTGCACCAAGCGAGGCGTCGTTTGGCATTTACGGGCGTGATGTGTGGCTGCTCGACCATGAAATCCATGTTTTCTCAACTCCCACCTAATGTCGTAGTACTTGCAGTGGATCCTGATGCAGTTTGGAATTCCTGTGTGATGGTCTGGATAGATGTCTACCTATTACACATTACGACCCTCTTCAACTGTCGGCGCTCTGTCAGTCAACGATCGAGGTCGGCCTGTACGCTTTTGTGCTCTACGTGTCCCTTCACGTTTCCACTTCACTTTTTTTTTTTGGTCATCAGTCAACTGACTGGTTTGATGCGGCCCGCCACGAATTCCTTTCCTGTGCTAACCTCTTCATCTCAGAGTAGCATTTGCAACCTACGTCCTCAGTTATTTGCTTGACGTATTCCAATCTTTGTCTTCCTCTACAGTTTTTGCCCTCTACAGCTCCCTCTAGTACCATGGAAGTCATTCCCTCATGTCTTAGCAGATGTCCTATCATCCTGTCCCTTCTCCTTATCAGTGTTTTCCATATATTCCTTTCTTCTCCGTTTCTGCGTAGAACCTCCTCATTCCTTACCTTATCAGTCCACCTAGTTTTCAACATTCGTCTATATGACCACATCTCAAATGCTTCGATTCTCTTCTGTTCCAGTTTTCCCACAGTCCATGTTACACTACCATACAATGCTGTACTCCAGACGTACATCCTCAGAAATTTCTTCCTCAAATTAAGACCGGTATTTGATATTAGTAGACTTCTCTTGGCCAGAAATGCCTTTTTTGCCATAACGAGTCTGCTTTTGATGTCCTCCTTGCTCCGTCCGTCATTGGTTATTTTACTGCCTAGGTAGCAGAATTCCTTAACTTCATTGACTTCGTGACCATCAATCCTGATGTTAAGTTTCTCGCTGTTCTCATTTCTACCACTTCACTATCACATCGATAACAGTGGACCTAGAGATGTTTAGGAGTGTGGAAATCTCGAGTACAGACGTACGACACAAGTGACACCCAATCACCTGACCCCGTTCGGAGGCCGTGATCTTCGCAGAGCACCCCATTCTGCTCTGTCACGATGTCTAATGACTACTGAGGTCGCTGATATTTAAAATTTAATTTCGTGGTTCCCATCTCGAAAAACATGCTCATCTGCGGCCGAGAAAGTCACGGACCGTCTGGGGAATGTTCTGGCCAAGTATGTGATCGAAACAATCTTCAGACCCACCAAGAAGGTTAAGGAATATTTAAGAACTGCAAAAGACGTCCGACACCCCCTAGCAACACCTGGGGTATACAAAATTCCATGCAGTTGTGGACAAGTATATATTGGAACAACGAAAAGAAGTGTCAACACCCGCTTAGCCGAACATACTATTGCTTAGGACACATTGAAAGTTGGACACAGTTGCACAAAATATGGATGTCGACATTGCGCCATCAGAGTGACAATCGATTACTCTTAATCGAGAATGATGACGCCTTCCAAATGGTTCAAATGGCTCTGAGCACTATGGGACTTAACGTCTAAGGTCATCAGTCCCCTAGAACTTAAAACTACTTAAACCTAACTAACCTAAGGACATCACACACATCCATGTCCGAGGTAGGATTCGAGCCTGCGACCGTAGCGGTCGCGTGGTTCCGGACTGTAGCGTCTAGAACCGCTCTGCCATCCTGGCCGGCTGACGCCTTCCAAAGATAGGCATACCGTCGGCATCACGTGACGAATGGTGGTGCCCTCTATTTGCTCTATAAAGTACCTGGATCCTCAGTGGCAGTAGCCGGACGACATCAGAAGATGTCTCCTGCAGGTGGAGACGAATCGTTAGTTGGAAATTTTATGCATCGACCATGGCCTCTCAGCTCGTAAGTTTCAACTGAAGACTACACCGGTCGGGAAGGCCTACATTGTACGATATGAACACATTTGACAGAATTGTGTACATGTGCAGCCGAGGACAAGTTTTGACGTGATAACTGTATCTAAAACTTTTATCCATTGTGGATGAGGATCACTGCGACTGTGATGAATAAAGGTTTCTTGAAATTACTGCAACCAGTCGACTTAGTGCTTAAATTTTTATCATCCCATGAGTGGTTTCGAACCGCCTAGCGATTCGTCATCAGATAGTAGATATTTATTAATTGTTTCTACCAGTGTCAGAGTTGTGTAGATCTGGCAAGATGTATAAACGAAACATGTACGCTCTGAGTGTGGCGAGAATTCTTCACATTATGAAATCGATATTGTTGCATTACTTATACGTAACAGTATCCGTTAGTTGGTTGTTGGTGCGCACAGTATTCTGGAAAACATAACGAATGTTTTCCAGTGACGTTAATTTCACTGCACTTCACAGACTTAGATACAGGTGACACGTTCCACATGCACTAGAAAACGTTAATAAACCAAGATGTATAGCTCAAGTTATGTGAAAGAGTTTGTGTTTGGCAGGGAGTCACTTTGTTTCGCACTGTAATACACACTGGCGGCAGTACGTACTTGGCTATTGCAAAAAAATTGATGCGTGCTATACATAAACACACACACACACACATTATTATTGGTGTTGCCATTAAAGAGCCCAAGTTAGACTAAACTACATGGCCAATTCCTTTTGCTGCCTTCCTTGCTGCCCAAACTTCCCTCATTCGCTCGCTGTGTTTCTTTTCCCGTCCTCTGTCCATGCTTCTTGTCGGCTTTTTTGTCCTCGGCTTCATCTTGACTGCCTTTTTGGTTGCCCATATTTCTTTCATCTTCCGGCTGTGATCTCCCTTGCGTTCTTCGGTTCATTTTACGCCTGTTCGTTTGTCACAGTATATCTCATGTTGTTGTTGTTGTGGTCTTCAGTCCAGAGACTGGTTTGATACAGCTCTCCATGCTACTCTATCCTGTGCAAGCTTTTTCATCTCGTAGTTTACTTTTCTTAATGATGTTTCTGAATTTTGTTCTGTCGTTTATTGCGTTTGGTGTGATGTTGAGTTGGTTGAGATCGTTTTTTTACCTCTGCCACCGATTTGTTATTTCTAGTGGCTACCCAGTCAAAGATCTGCTGGTGTGATGGCATTCTGTATAGGTGTCCATAGAATTGTAGTCTGCGTTTTCTAATCTTTTCTGTGATTGTCTCCGTGTGTTTGTATAGTTCCTCTGTAGGTTTCTTGAGCCATATTCCATTGCTGTTAATTGCACCAAATATTTTCCTAGTTCTTTTCCGTTCTACTTTTTCTAGTCTGATAGATGTATGCCCTAGGATTAGTGTAGTCTCTGCTGCATACATTGCTCGGGGAGCACCACCGTGTCGTAATGGCGTAATTTGGCTTTTTGTGAGATAGACTTCTTGTTGTAATGATTCCACACTACTTTGCGTGCGTTGTCCAGTTTAGTTTCTCTTTCTTCGTTTGAGTCTCTGTTATGTCCGCTCATTTGTATTGTTTCACCGAGGTATTTGTAGTTTGTCGTTTTGTAAATCTTGCCGTATTTTGTGTTTAGAGATGAGAGTTTCTTTGTGCTCATAAACTATGTCTTTTCGTAAGAGGTCTGTAGTCCAGTTTTGGAAGCGATTTCGTGTAGTTTATCAATAGAGTTTTTTGTTTCGTTTATACCTTTCGTGACAATCGCCAAATCGTCTGCAAGAGCCAGGAATTTAATCTGTAGGTTTCCTAAGTTTATCTCCTGTTGTAATATTTCCCATTCTTTTATTACCTTATCCAATACTAGATTGAAAAGGAGACGCAAGAGGCCATCGCCTTATCGGACACCTGTGCGAATTTCAAAGGGCTCTGATAGTTCCCCACAGAACTGTACTTTGGAGGTCGTGTTGGTCAAGGTTTGCTCTATGATAGTCCGTGTTTTGTTGTCTACTTTGTATTCAGCTGGAATTTTGAAGAGAGTGTTCCGGTCGATAGAGTCGTACGCCTTTTTGAAGTCGACAAAGGTAATGATCAGGTTGTAAAATCATTTTTAGGTTCCAAATTCGTTCCGCACAAGACCACCCTTTACGGAAGCGTGCTTGGTATTCTCCAATCAAGTGGTGGGTCTGGCAGTCTAGTCAGTACCTCATCTCAGACCTTCCAAACTACACAGAAGCATTCCTGCACACCTTGCAGAACTGGCACTCGTGGGAGAAAGGATACTGCGGAGACATGGCTTCGCCACAGCCTGGGTGATGTTTCCAGAATGAAATTTTCACTCTGCAAGGTCTTTTGTGATATTTTGAAAGTAGGAGACGAGGTGATAGCAGAGTTAAAGCTGTGAGGAGGGGTCGCGATTCGTGTTTGAGTAGCTCAGATGGTAGAGCACTTGCCCGTAAAAGACAAAGGTCCTGAGTTCGAGTCTCGGTCCGGCACACGGTTGTCTTAATTCGAGAAATATTTTATGCGATCTAGCCTGTTGAATGATTTTTGGCAGTAAAACAGCTCGCGACTTGAGTACTCTCAAAATGAGGGAAATCGATCTGTGTGATCACCTCGGGCTTCAGTATGTCCCAGGGCTGGTATCCAGCGTATAAAGGACGACTTGCAACAGTTGTAGGCAAGCGTGCCTCAGCGGAGGAGAACACGGATTCACGACACCTTCCCAAACCTAATCAGTGCACGCATTCAGGCGAGACGGGGTTGCAACGTCGTATTCCTAATTGGGCTCATAATGCAAGTTATTTACAAATTTGACTCGGTTTTGTAATCCCTGAAGTGGCGTCACATACCTCCTGAAGCAGTGAAGTTTCATTTCGTTTCCGTGTCCCATCTGGTTGCTCTATTCTTTTGCCATGCAGCGCATGATGCCTGCACTGAATGCTGCAACCATTATTTTGAACACATTCTGTAATGTGCAACACTACTGAGTGAACAACACATCAGCTTTGCCGAAATAATGGCTCGTGTCCATTGACTGCACTTCTTCTTTTTGACACTGGAGAGCTTTCACTTGCTCAGCATTACTTCCAAGACCATAAGTTTGTAGGGAGCACATTGTGATCATGTGGGACCGATCTAGATGGTTGTACAACAATAAACCGGTAGTCAAGATCGCAGGAATTCTTTTTATTCCGTGATTACCGGTTTAGACGAGACTGAAGCCGCCATCATCGGACCTTAGGACACATACAGGTTACAACATCAAGGCGTCTCCATCACACCCAAGCGCAAGCTAGGTACAAGTTGTAGTACGGGAATTGCGTGCTACTTCTCACTGAATAGGTTACTTTCATCACGGATATTGTCTAGGAATTTAAAGATTAGAATATACAAAACTATTATTCTACCAGTTATGCGGTATGGGTGTGAGACTTGGTCTCTCACTGTGCAGAATGAAAAGCCGTTTCGAGTATTTGAAAACAAAACTTTGAGTAAAATTTTCGGAGCAAAAAGGGATGACATTAGCGGAGAGTGGCGAAAACTGCATAGCTAAGAGGTTCACGAATTCTATTCAAGCCCTGTGTGATGGAGACACTTAACATTTATAATGTCATCTCTTTCGGACGCCTATGTGCTACGTATGTCAATTTCCTGAGGCCTGCGTGTTATAGGCAACTATTAATATCACCATTGTCTGCCTTGATCTTGTAACCTGTATGTGTCCTAAGATCCGATGTTGGCAGCTTTAATTTCGCTGAAACCGGTAATCATGGAATAAAAAGAATTCCTGCGGTCTTGGCTACCAGTTTATTGTTGTACAACTATAAGTCTGTGTTCCAAAATTATCGTATTTTCACTCCACTATCAGCTCAACCTTTTGAATCATCTTGTGTAAACAGACTTACACACTGCTACACTGCTACGTCTATTTTGCTCTGACAGGAAAGTGAATCGTAGACGTTGTACGTTATTTCTGGCTCTCTGTAGTCTTCTATTGTGATTACGGCAAGGCACTCGGCCGTTAATATTACAAACTGAAGTTATATTGAGTCCACGTGACTTAGAGATAGCCCTTATCGTGATAATCTTTGCAGTCGGTATCTTTTGTCGCCGCACGCTCTGACGTCACCGATAAGGCTACTATCAGCAGCTGCAAGATTTTATCAGGCGACAGACCCAAGAGAGAAGCAGTAGACGTAGCGTTAGGTAAATGGTCACCTTTGTCCGTGTGAGCTCACTTACTCACTCACTCACTGGTCATACCGGACTGTGGCGCAGTAGTTAGCACACTGGACTCGCATTCGGGAGGACGACGGTTCAATCCCGTCTCCGGCCATCCTGATTTAGGTTTTCCGTGATTTCCCTAAATCGCTTCAGGCAAATGCCGGGATGGTTCCTTTGAAAGGGCACGGCCGATTTCCTTCCCCATCCTTCCCTCACCCGAGCTTGCGCTCCGTCTCTAATGACCTCGTTGTCGACGGGACGTTAAACAATAATCTCCTCCTCCTCCTCCATACCGGACTCGAGAGTCCATTACCGCAGCAACGTATTTTCGCCACCTGTCCTTGTCTTGGACCATTTCCTTCCATTCCCCTTCAATACCCTAGTCTCCTCAAATCAGCCTTCACATTGTCCTCCCATCTACGCCTCGGTCTCCCCACAGGACGTTTTCCCTCTAGGTGCCCTACCAGTACTCTGCGCGCTGCCCTGCCCTCATCCATTCGAGCTACGTGACCCGCCCATCGCAGCCTACGTGATTTAATAATACTGATTATGTCAGGGCTCGAATAGAGTTCGTGAACCTCTTCGTTATGCAGTTTTCGCCACTCTCCGCTAATGTCATCCCTTTTCGCTCCGAAAATTTTACTCAAAGTTTTGTTTTCAAATACTCGAAACGGGTTTTCATTTTGCACAGTGAGAGACCAAGTCTCACACCTATACAGCATAACTGGTAGAATAATAGTTTTGAATATTCTAATCATTAAATTCCTAGACAATATCCGTGATGAAAGTAATCTGTTCAGTGAGAGGTAGCACGCATTTTCCGCCCGTAATCTCTTCTTCAGTTCGGATTCAATCTCATTTTTCGAAGTGATGTCCACGCCTAAATACTTAAATGTGTTCACTTTTTCAAACTGCATGTCTCCAACTCTTAACATTTCCTGATCTACTGCTGTTGGCATTCTAGTAGTAACCAGGTATTTAGTTTTGTCTTCACTTATCCTTAGACCTACATCTTCACTAGCCTTGATTAACGCATTCGCATTTGCTGTTACAGATTCCTTCCTATCGCTAATGATGTTTAGGTCATCTGGATACCCTAATATCTTAATATTTCCATTTAACTCCACACCCTCTGAAATATCTGCTCCCATTCGTACAATATATTCTAGGACTAAATTAAAATGTAGCCGAGACAGGGCATCTCCCTGCTTAAGTCCGTTCTTTATTACAAATTCTTCTGACTCCAATTTCCCCACGTGTACTCTACCTTTTGTGTTTTTCAAACTCGCTTCTATAAGTCTAACATACTTCTTTGGTATTCCAAGTTCCAAAAGATCTCTGCACTATTTTGTTTGCAATACTGAATCATATGCTTTTGTAAAATCTATGAAAAGATTATGAACTGGTTTATTGTATTCCCATTTCTTTTCCAAACTTTGACGCAGGGTGAATATTTGGTCTACAGTTGATCTGTTCCTCCGAAAGCCAGCTTGGTAATCCCCCACAATCTGTGAGCTACTTTACGGAAATAGGTCATTATGGCTTTGTATTTGATTACCCACGGTCCAGTCACGTTAATGAGATCACCGCCTATCTTTGACGTAACCTTGAAATAACCACTCGCAGATGGCAAGTGCACCACTAGGGTTGTTGTTGTGTTATTGTGGTCTTCAGTCCAGAGACTGGTTTGATGCAGCTCTCCACGCTACTCCATCCTGTGCCAGCTTCTTCATCTCCCAGTAGCTACTGCAACCTACATCCTTCTTAACCTTCTTAGTGTATTCATCTCCTGGTCTCGCTCTACGATTTTTACCCTTCACGCTGCCCTCCAGTGCTAAACAGGTGATTTATTGATGCTCAGAACATGTCCTAACAATCGATCCCTTATTCTAGTCAAGCTGTGCCACAAATTCCTCTTCTCCGCAATTCTATTCAGTACCTCCTCATTAGTTACGTGATCTACTCATCTAATCTTCAGCATTCTTCTGTAGCACCACTCAGTAGAGGGTATGTTAAGCGTATAGAGGAGGCCGTGGAAAACAGCGCAATCATTGTCGTAATGCGGAAACGGAGCGATATATCAGGGACCAAAAGGGCATGATTCTTGACTTTCGGGCCAAGGGTGGAAGTATTTCCGAAACGGCTAAATTTGCAAACAGTTCGAGAGCCATTGTGGCTAAACTTTGCCGTGAATGACAATATGGCGCTATCCAAAACCAGCACCTAGGCGACTGTGGTGCACCCCAGGCCATACTTAACAAGGCTGGAGAGAGGCTGTGGAGGTGTGTGGGCGAACAGACGTGCAGCTGTGGAGCAACTGACAGCCCGGATGAACCAACGGGCTATCAACACTGTCTCTTCAACGACCGTTCAGCGAACGTTGCTGCGTGTGGGCCTCTGCAGCAAGGTTTGGGTTTGGGTTGTTTGGGGGAGGAGACCAAACAGCGAGGTCATCGGTCTCATAGGATTAGGGAAGGATCGGGAAGGAAGTCGGACGTCCCCTTTCAAAGGAACCATCCCGGCATTTGCCGGGAGCGATTTAGGAAAATCACGGGAAACCTAAATCAGGATGGCCGGACGCGGGCTCTGCAGCAAGCTCCCGGTTCATCCACCAGTGCTGACTGCTGTTCGTCGGCGTCGGAGGCTGGGATCTGCACGCCAGTACCGCAGCCGCGCGTCCATTGAATGGCGCAGGTGGCCTTTCCAGATGAATCATTATCTGTACTCCAACAGAAACATGGCCATTGGGGTGTACAGCCTCAAATGACTTGAAAATAAACAAGGAGGGAGCATTATGCTCTGTGGAATCTTTCTGAGGCATTCCCAGTGTTTCTCGTCTTTCTGGAGGGCACAACTCGCTTTATTTGTTCATGAGACCCAGAAAATTTTAGATACAGGCTTCCAGGTAGATGCTATTTTCCTTGACTTGCGGAAGGCGGTCGATACAGTTCCGCACTGTCGCCTGATAAACAAAGTAAGAGCCTACGGAATATCAGACCATCTGTGTGGCTGGATTGAAGAGTTTTTGGCAAACAGAACACAGCAGGTTGTTCTTAGTGGAGAGACGTCTACAGGCGTTAAAGTAACCTCTGGCGTGCCACAGGGGAGTGTTATGGGACCATTGCTTTTCACAATATATATAAATGACCTAGTAGATAGTGTCGGAAGTTCCATGCGGCTTTTCGCGGACGGTGCTGTAGTATACAGAGAAGTTGCAGCATTAGAAAATTGTACCGAAATGCAGGAAGATCTGCAGCGGATATGCAGTTGGTGCAGGGAGTGGCAACTGACCCTTACCATAGACAAATGTAATGTATTGCGAATACATAGAAAGAAGGATCCTTTATTGTATGATTACAGGGTGTTACAGAAAGGTACGGCCAAACTTTCAGGAAACATTGCTCACACACAAATAAAGAAAACATGTTTTGTGGACATGTGTCCGGAAACGCTTAATTTCCATGTTAGAGCTCACTTTAGTTTCGTCAGTATGTACTGTACTTCCTCGATTCACCGCCAGTTGGCCCAATTGAAGGAAGGTAATGTTGACTTCGGTGCTTGAGCTGACATGTGACTCATTTCTGTGAACGTTTGGGCAGGCATTGTTGGTAATGTCTTGATTGGGCCCCATGTTCTTCCACCTACGCTCAATGGAGCACGTTATTATGATTTCATACATAATTCTCTACCTGTGCAGCTAGAACATGTGCCTTTACAAGTACGACACATTTGGTTCGTGCACGATGGAGCTCCTGCACATTTCAGTCGAAGTGTTCGTACGTTTCTCAACAACAGATTCGGTGACCGATGGATTGGTAGAGGCGGACCAATTCCATGGCCTCCACGTTCTCCTGACCTCAACCCTCTTGAATATCATTTATGGGGGCATTTGAAAGCTCTTGTCTACGCAACCCTGGTACCAAATGTAGAGACTCTTCGTGCTCGTATTGTGGACGGCTGTGATACAATACGCTTTTCTCCAGGGCTGCATCAGCGCATCAGGGATTCCGTGCGACGGAGGGTGGATGTACGTATCCTCGCTAACGGAGGAAATTTTGAACATTTCCTGTAACAAAGTGTTTGAAGTCAAGCTGGTACGTTCTGTTGCTGTGTGTTTCCATTCCATGATTAATGTGATTTGAAGAGAAGTAATA
The DNA here is from genome assembly GCF_023864345.2 of Schistocerca serialis cubense. Lineage (NCBI taxonomy): Eukaryota > Metazoa > Arthropoda > Insecta > Orthoptera > Acrididae > Schistocerca > Schistocerca serialis. The sequence continues at coordinate 64,627,131 of NC_064648.1, forward strand.
AAATGAGCTCTAACATGGAAAGTAAGCGTTTCCGGACACATGTCCATGTGACATATTTTCTTTCTTTGTGTGTGAGGAATGTTTCCTGAAAGTTTGGCCGTACCTTTTTGTAACACCCTGTATGTGATAGGGGAACAAACTCTCTGGTAGCAATTTTTAGCGCCCGAAAACCTCAGACCACACACATTCTGGTAGCAATTACTTCTGTAAAATATCTGGGAATATGCGTGCGGAACGATTTGAAGTGGAATGATCGTATAAAATTAATTGTTGGTAAGGCTGGTGCCAGGTTGAGATTCATTGGGAGAGTCCTTAGAAAATGTAGTCCATCAAGAAAGGAGGTGGCTTACAAAATACTCGTCCGACCTATACTCGAGTATTTGAACTATGGTTACCGAGTGTCCTAGTTTGTGGAAAAATGAAAGCCAAATAGTTAATTAAATAATGTTGTTTGATCGTTGGTAAGAAGGGAGTATTCAGATTTACTGAGGATTTAGTGAAATTGTGGGAGGTAGTAAATGTAGTCTTGTGAAAGCCTCCCAGTGATGGAAACAGTCCAATTTAAAGTTATTTTGGAGTTTCAAAGTCACCTATTTAATCATTTACTTGAAGGTATAAGACTGTGGTAATAAAGACAATTCGTTGTTTCTTTTAAAAATTGAAAGTTCTTAAAACTGAGACTTATAATGTTTTGCTTAGTTAATGATCGTAGTGCTGCCTGTAGTAAATTTAAAAAGGTGAATCAGTTTCTTGCAAATCTGTCAACATAGTGTCTCACTGCAGTCATGAATTGCAGTTGTGGAAAGTTATGTACTCATGCTTGCTAAGCACTTTTTTCTTTTGGGTATTGAAAGTGCATATTAATAGTGTAATAAGATCCACAGGTTATCTTTTACCACTATTTATGAAAACAATAATTTCTTCATTCAAAAGGCAGTGAGAAGTAACCTGTTAATGAATTCCATTTAACTTTCATTCTAAATCGAAACGTACTTAGTCGAGAGGTATTTAACCTGTGACCAGTTCATAATTTTGCAGTGAACTACATTTATAATTTATGTCAGCTAGAAAAATGTTTGAACAATAATACTGAACCTATGGCCAATTAATGATTCTGCATTGAATATTAATAGTAATATTATAAAGACCATTCAGTTTGAATAAGCCCTGAAAGTAATAGTGTGTTCCGTTATCTGTTATATTTATGCAAATAGTTTGTTTTGCTCTGTCAGCTCAAATCTTACCGTGAACATATGCAGGTGTCAGAGTTCATTGCACTCGCGTGTAGCAAAGTATAAGTTGTGTTTGTCCGTTAAAGTTACTCATACCTAATTTCTTAAACAAGAATGTTCAAAAAAATGGCTCTTAGCACTATGCGACTTAAGTTCTGAGGTCATCAGTCGCCTAGAACTTAGAACTCATTAAACCTAACTAACCTAATGACATGACACACATCCATGCCCGAGGCAGGATTCGAACCTGCGACCGTAGCGGTCGCTCGGTTCCAGACTGAAGCGCCCAGAACCGCACGGCCACTTCGGCCGGCAAAAACAAGAATGTTAATCATTCTCTTACCTAATTAGGCTGGCGACCGTTTTCTTTATTCTTTAAACAGTGTAGCTAGGTAAAATATTATTTGTTACTGTTTGAATATTTGCGTAGTTCTGACTTTCACTTCCGATAAGCCACCTCCGTTAGGTACAACACGGTCAACGTAACAAAATTCCTCTCAGAGGGTAACACTGCTCTGCTGCTTTATACCATAATTGCTTTAACAAGATAGTTTTATTTCACGACCTGCACCCAACTTTTAGCAGTCGCAAACGCGAGTGTTATAACCTCTTCCAGCGGTCTACACTGCAAAGTGATTCCTGGCGTTCCCCAAGGTAGTGTTACAGGACCTCTCCTGTTCCTTTTCTATATAACCGACTTGGGAGGCAATCTGAGCAGCCGTCTGAAGCTGTTTGCAGATGACGCTGTCGTTTATCGACTAATAAAGTCATCAGACGATCAAAACAAACTGCAAAACGATTTAGAACAGATATCTGAATGGTGCGAAAATTGGCAGTTGACCCTAAATAACAAAAAATGTGAGGTCATCCACATGAGTGTCTAACAACCCTACCACAACAAAGGTCAAAAATTAATAATGATTGTAGTGTTGCTCACGCTGCTAAATATTGCATTTTCAGGCAACAACAAAGTTATATTATGTGGCAGGTGTCGTTAGAGCACAGATAATAAAGTCATTTAATGAAATAGTGGATAAACTAGGCACCCATCTTTTCGTGTTTCCCACGCTGGTCTCGTGGTGAACTCATGGCTCAATCGTCGAAAATCTAGGTAGTGATGATTCCAAGCTCGGATGCAAAGAGGCCTAGGTGTTATTCTGCGATATTCAAAAGTTTTATAGATGTGTTTCATAAACCATTCTTGAAGATTAAACTTTTGCAACTTAGGACAATGGTGATGTAAAAAAGTAATCAGCACTTCGAATTTAAGTTACACTTCTTTTTTATTACTTTTGTTGCAATATCACTTCACAATATAAAACATACTTGAAAATATCTTCCTCACTGTTGAAGTTCACATTTCATAAACTGACTGCAATTTGCGTCTTTTCAACATGACGACCAAGACTTGACTCTCTAATAACCGCTTACGGGCCCAAAAATCAGAGTTACAAGTACGTCAAAGATCATAGTGACGAAAGAAAGAATACACATAAGAATAATATCGTTGCAATATAAACATATCGATGCATCAAAATACTTCTACATTAATGAAATCAAATCTGAAGGTTGTCACAGAAATATGTTAACTATTTTACAGAAACACAGTAGAATATTGCTGGTATCGAGAAGTTGAGGTGAGGTGCGGTAATGGTTGCGTAATTCAAGTACCATTACAAGTGCTAAAAGGAATTCGTTAAACTTCGGTTACACGATAAATCAGTCTAATCTAAAAGCGGTAAATTCAACTAAATCCCTAGGTATTACAGTTACAGACAACTTAAATTGGAAAGAACACACAGAAAATGTTGTGGGGAAGGCCAACCAAAGGCTGCGTTTTATTGGCAGGACACTTAGATGTAACAGACCTACTAAGGAGACTGCTTACACTACGCTTGTCCGTCGTCTTTTAGAATACTGCTGCGCGGTGTGGGATCCTTACCAGGTAGGACTGACAGAGTACATCGAAAAAGTTCAAAGAAAGGCAGCACGTTTTGTATTATCGCGAAATATGGGAGATAGTGTCACTGAAATGATAGAGGAGTTGGGCTGGAAATCACTAAAAGAAAGGCGTTTTTCGTTGCGACGGAATCTTCTCACGAAATTCTAATCACCAATTTTCTCCTCTGAATGCGAAAATACTGGATGATCAAAAAGTCAGTATAAATAAGAAAACTGAATAAGTCACGGAATAGTGTAGATAGGTACAAATTGATACACATGTTTGGAATGACGTCGGGTTTTATTAGAACCAAAAAAAAAAAATACAAAAGTTCAAAAAATGTCCCACAGATGCCGCTTCATCTGATCAGAATAGCAATAATTAGCATAACGAAGTAAGACAAAGCAAAGATGATGTTCTTTACAGGAAATGCTCAGTATGTCCACCATCATTCCTCAACAATACCTGTAGTCCAGGAATAATGTTGTGAACAGCACTGTAAAGCATGTCCGGAGTTATGGTGAGGCATTGGCGTCGGATGTTGTCTTTCAGCATCCCTAGAGATGTCGGTCGATCACGATACACTTGCGACTTCAGGTAACCCCAAAGCTAATAATGGCACGGACTGAGGTCTGGGGACCTGGGAGGCCAAGCATGACGAAAGTGGCGGCTGAGCACACGATCATCACCAAACGACGCGCACAAGAGATCTGTCGGACATTTTGTGAACTTTGTTGTTTTTTTTTTGTTCTAATAAAACCCCATGTCATTCCAAGCATGTGTCAATTTTTATCTCTCTATCTACATTATTCCGTGGTTTATTACGTTTTCAAATTTATACTGACTTTTTGATCACCCGATATTTTGCTGACACCGACCTACATAGGGAGGGACGATCACCACGATAAAAGAAGGGAAATCAGAGCTCGTACGGAAAGATATAAGTGTTCATTCTTTCCGCGCGCTATACGAGATTAGAATAATAGAGAATTGTGAAGGTGGTTCGATGAACCCTCTGCCAGGCACTTGAATGTGATTTGCAGAGTATCCATGTAGATGTAGATGTAGATTAGGCTTCTGACAGGTGTTCACACTAACGTAACTGGACAGTGTATTATCAATACCTACACTCTGTAAGCAACCTCGCTATGTGTGTGTGTGTGTGTGTGTGTGTGTGTGTGTGTGTGTGTGTGTGTGTGCGCGTGTGTCAGTGAATGTGTGGTGTAGGGTACTTCTGATACCTCTCTCAGCTCCCCTGCCTTATTCCTTCTGCCATGGGTGTGTGCAAAGAAGGACTGACACAAAGCCTTCATATGACTAGGAGCTCCATGACCTTATGAGAACATAAATGGGCCTGTCCACTCTTACCTAGTGTAACCTTGTCTTCGCCCTCAGTTCGGTAGCGGCGCCTAGGGTGCTGCCGTATAGGGCTCGTCGTACATGTGGAAGTACACTACTGGCCATTTAAATTGCTACACCAAGAAGAAATGCAGATGATAAATGGGTATTCATTGGACAAATATATTATACTAAAACTGACATGTGATTACATTTTCACGCAATTTGGGTGCATAGATCCTGAGAAATCAGTACCCAGAACAACCACCTCTGGGCGTAATAACGGCCTTGATACGCCTGGGCATTCAGTCAAACACAGCTTGGATGGCATGTTCAGGTACAGCTGTCCATGCAGCTTCAACGCGATACCACAGTTCATCGACAGTAGTGACTGGCGTATTGTGACGAGCCAGTTGCTCGGCCACCATTGACCAGCCGTTTTCAGTTGGTGAGAGTTCTGGAGAATGTGCTGGCCATGGCAGTAGTCGAACATTTTCTGTATCCAGAAAGGCCCGTACTGGACCTGCAACGTGCGGTCGTGCATTATCCTGCTGAAATGTAGGGTTTCGCACGGATCGAATGAAGAGTAGAGCCACGCATCGTCACACATCTGAAATGTAACGTCCACTGTTCAAAGTGCCGTCAATGCGAACAAGAGATCACCGAGATGTGTAACCGTTCGCACCCCTTACCATCACGCCGGGTGTTACGCCAGTATGGCGATGACGAATACACGCTTCCAATGTGCGTTCACCGCGATGTCGTCAAACACGGATGCGACCATCATGATGCTATAAACAGAACCTGGATTCATCCGAAAAAATGACGTTTTGCCATTCGTGCACCCATGTTCGTCGTCGAGTACACCATCGCAGGCGCTCCTGTCTGTGATACAGTGTCAAGGGTAACCGCAGCCACGGTTTCCCAGCTGATAGTCCGTGCTGCTGCAAACTTCGTCGAACTGTTCGCGCAGATGGTTGTAGTCTTGCAAACGTCCTCATCTGTTGACTCAGGGATCGAGACGTTGCTGCACGATCCGTTAGAGCCAGGGGCATAAGATGCCTGTCATCTCGACTGCTAGTGATACGAGGCCGTTGGGATGGCGTTCAGTATTACCCTCCTGAACCCACCGATTCCATATTCTGCTAACAGTCATTGGATCTCGACCAACGGGAGCAGCAATGTCGCTATACGATAAACCGCAATCGCGATAGGCTACAATCCGACCTTTATCTAAGTCGGAAACGTGATGGTACGCATTTCTCCTCCTTATACGAGGCATCAGAACAACGTTTCACCAGGCAGCATCGGTCAACTGCTGTTTCTGTACGAGAAATCGGTTGGAATCTTTCCTCATGTCAGCACGTTGTAGGTGTCGCCACCGGCGCCAACCTTGTGTGATTGCTCTGAAAAGCTAATCATTTGCATATCACAGGGTCTTCTTCCTGTCGGTTAAATTTCACGTCTGTAGCACATCTTCGTTGTGTAGCAATTTTAATGAGCAGTAGTGTGTTATTCTGTACTGAACAGCCAAGGAACCTAGCACGCCTGTCTAATATCGTGTAGAGCCCCCGCGACGACGCAGTAGTACAGCAACACGACGTGGCATGGACTCGACTAATGTCTGAAGTAGTGCTGGAGGGAACTTACACAATGAATCTTGTGGGGCTGTCCATAAATGCGTAACAGTATGAAGGGTTAGGGCTCTTTTGAACGGCACGTTGCAAGGCATCCCAGATATGTTCAATAATGTTCATGTCTTGGGAGTTTTGTGGCCAGCGGAAGTGTTTAAACTCAGAAGAATGTTCCTGGAGCCACTCTGTAACAATTCTAGATGTTTGGGGTGTCGCATTGTCCTTCTGGATTTGCCCATGGCCGCCAGAATGCACAACGGACATGAATGCATGCAGCGAATACAGAGGGGATACACCTGTCAGAGTCGCATGTAGACGTGTAAGGGGTCTCATATCACTCCAACTGCACAGTCCCCACACCATTACAGAGCCTCCACCAGCTTGAACAGTCCCCTGCTGACAGGCTGGGTCCACGGATTCATGAAGTTGCCTCCACACCCATACACATCCATCAGCTCGATACAATTTGAAACGAGACTGTTCCGACCAGACAACACGTTTCCAGTCATCAATAATCCATTGTCGGTGTTGACGGGGCCAAACGAGGCTTAAAGCTTTGTGTCTTGCAGTCGTCAAGGGTCCAAGAGTGGGACTTCGGCTCTGTAGCCCATATTGATGATGTTTCTTTGAATGGTTAGCACACTGACACTTGCTGATGGCCCAGCATTGAAATCTGCAGCAATTTGTGGAAGGGCGACCGCTGTGAGTCTGTGTGTCACAGGAGACAAGGGGCTGCACCAAGGCGTACATCAAAGCTGCATGTCAGATTTGTTTGACCAAGTTGCAGTATCAAAGTGGTCACAGATATTTCTATTGATCGCCAGACTCACCCTCATAAAATGAATAGACTTACGCCTCTTTTGTATGCTGGCCAACAGCAATCACTAAACAGTTTCAAAGCCTGGTACAAAATTTTATCTACTGGAAACATTTCAGACAATCTTGCCAAAAAACTTAAAGTCTCGCAACTACATTCATTTCATTATACCAGAAACATATCAAATTATTTAATAGCAAAGACAAAATACAAACCTTGGCACAGAGTGGCGTATATACACTCATGGAAATGGAAAAAAGAACACATTGACACCGGTGTGTCAGACCCACCATACTTGCTCCGGACACTGCGAGAGGGCTGTACAAGCAATGATCACACGCACGGCACAGCGGACACACCAGGAACCGCGGTGTTGGCCGTCGAATGGCGCTAGCTGCGCAGCATTTGTGCACCGCCGCCGTCAGTGTCAGCCAGTTTGCCGTGGCATACGGAGCTCCATCGCAGTCTTTAACACTGGTAGCATGCCGCGACAGCATGGACGTGAACCGTATGTGCAGTTGACGGACTTTGAGCGAGGGCGTATAGTGGGCATGCGGGAGGCCGGGTGGACGTACCGCCGAATTGCTCAACACGTGGGGCGTGAGGTCTCCACAGTACATCGATGTTGTCGCCAGTGGTCGGCGGAAGGTGCACGTGCCCGTCGACCTGGGACCGGACCGCAGCGACGCACGGATGCACGCCAAGACCGTAGGATCCTACGCAGTGCCGTAGGGGACCGCACCGCCACTTCCCAGCAAATTAGGGACACTGTTGCTCCTGGGGTATCGGCGAGGACCATTCGCAACCGTCTCCATGAAGCTGGGCTACGGTCCCGCACACCGTTAGGCCGTCTTCCGCTCACGCCCCAACATCGTGCAGCCCGCCTCCAGTGGTGTCGCGACAGGCGTGAATGGAGGGACGAATGGAGACGTGTCGTCTTCAGCGATGAGAATCGCTTCTGCCTTGGTGCCAATGATGGTCGTATGCGTGTTTGGCGCCGTGCAGGTGAGCGCCACAATCAGGACTGCATACGACCGAGGCACACAGGGCCAACACCCGGCATCACGGTGTGGGGAGCGATCTCCTACACTGGCCATACACCACTGGTGATCGTCGAGGGGACACTGAATAGTGCACGGTACATCCAAACCGTCATCGAACCCATCGTTCTACCATTCCTAGATCGGCAAGGGAACTTGCTGTTCCAACAGGACAATGCACGTCCGTATGTATCCCGTGCCACCCAACGTGCTCTGGAAGGTGTACGTCAACTACCCTGGCCAGCAAGATCTCCGGATCTGTCCCCCATTGAGCATGTTTGGGACTGGATGAAGCGTCGTCTCACGCGGTCTGCACGTCCAGCACGAATGCTGGTCCAACTGAGGCGCCAGGTGGAAATGGCATGGCAAGCCGTTCCACAGGACTACATTCAGCATCTCTACGATCGTCTCCATGGGAGAATAGCAGCCTGCATTGCTGCGAAAGGTGGATATACACTGTACTAGTGCCGACATTGTGCATGCTCTGTTGCCTGTGTCTATGTGCCTGTGGTTCTGTCAGTGTGATCATGTGATGTATCTGACCCCAGGAATGTGTCAATAAAGTTTCCCCTTCCTGGGACAATGAATTCACGGTGTTCTTATTTCAATTTCCAGGAGTGTAAAATCACTTGCAAGCAGTGTAAAAAGCACATTTGGTGAAAAAAAGCAGAAAACTGATCATATTGAAAATAATGCAAATCAGTGTTGACGTGACAGAATGTCAGCCGAGTATTAAATGATCAATGAAGATGTCAAGTTAAATTTTCTGTACAAAGTCTAGATTCATTTTATTTGTCATCACTTGTTATACACACATCAAAAAAAGTTTTGTATCAACCTGGCTGGTTCCCAGGGCTCGTGAACACAGACGTCGACTGTGGATACTGCATCACAGACACAGGCCCTCTGACTGTTCAGAGATGTCACTAAACTTGCCCAAAGATATAAACAACCATGAATGTGCAGCGCGTATTAGAAGGAGGGGGTTCGACAGCCGATCAGTTCCAGTCATTGCACCAGGAAGGAGGTACACGGCTCGTGTTGTCTGCAGTTCAACCATGCCTAGACAGTCAATACTGCAGTTCGATTGCATCTGTGTTGTTGCTTTGTGCCACGAAGCGCTCTCAACATGGGAGGTCCAGGCGTCTCGGAGTGCAACAAAGCATTGTTGTTCGGACATCGAGGAGATACAGAGAGACAGAAAGTGTCGATGACATGGTTCAAATGGCTCTAAGCACTACGGACCTTAACATCTGAGGTCATCAGTCCCCTAGACTTAGAACTACTTAAACCTAACTAACCTAAAGACAGCACACAAATCCATGCCCGAGGCAGGATTAGAGCCTGCGACCGTAGCAGCAGCGCGGTTCCGGACTGAAGCGCCTAGAACCGCTCGGCCTCAGCGGCCGGCGCGATGACATGCCTCGCTCAGGCCGCCCAAGGGCTGCTACTGCAGTGGATGACCGCTACCTACAGATTATGGCTCAGAGGAACCCCGACAGCAACGCCACCATGTTGAATAATACTTTTCGTGCAGCCACAGGACGTCGTGTTACGACTCAAACTGTGCGCAATAGGCTACACGATCCGCAACTTCACTCCTGACGTCCAAGGCGACGTCCATCTTTGCAACCACGACACCGCGCAGCGCAGTACAGATGGGCCCAACAACATGCCGAATGGACTGCTCAGGGCTGGCATCACGTTCTCTTCACCAATGAGTGTCGCATATCAGTTGAACCAGACAATCGGAGATGTGTTTGGAGGCAACCCGGTCAGGCTGAACGCCTTAGACAAACTGTGCAGCGAGTGCAGCAAGGTGGAGGTTCCCAGATGTTTTGGGTGGCATTATGTGGGGCCGATGTACGCCGCTGGTGGTCATAGAAGGCGCCGTAACGGCTCTACGATACGTGAATGCCATCCTCCGACCGAAAGTTCAACCCTGTCGGCAGCATATTGGCGAGCATTTGTCTTCATGGACGACAATTCGCGCCCCCATCGTGCACATCTTGTGAATGACTTCCTTCAGGATAACGAAATCGCTCGAGTAAAGTAACCATCATGTTCTCCAGACATGAACACTATCGAACATGGCTAGGATAGATTGAAAAGGGCTGTTTATAGACGACGTGACCCACCAACCACTCTGAGGGATCTGGCCGAATCGCCGTTGAGGAGTGGGACAATCTGGACCTACAGTGCCTTGATGAACTTGTGGATAGTATGCCACGACGAATACAGGCATGCATCAATGGAAGAGGACGTTCTACTGGATATTAGAGGTACCGGTGTGTACAGCAATCTGGACCACCACCTCTGAAAGTCTCGCTGTATGCTGGTACAACATGCAATGTGTGGTTTTCATGAGCAGTAAAAAGCGCAGAAATGATGCTTTTGTTGATCTCTATTCCAGTTTTCTGTACAGGTTCCGGAACTCTCGCTTCCTAGGTAATGGAATTTTTTTAATGTGTGTAGTTGTCCTGAACAGAAAGTCATAGTGTTGGTAGAAACGTCGGTTTATAATATTTTCTTGTCATGGCTCGCCCTGTAAGGTTTCCTTTAAAGAACGTTGAAGTGTGTATTTGACTTTGATTACTGCTTAAACTTTGTACAACTTGACTATTAATTATACACTCCTGGAAATGGAAAAAAGAACACATTGACACCGGTGTGTCAGACCCACCATACTTGCTCCGGACACTGCGAGAGGGCTGTACAAGCAATGATCACACGCACGGCACAGCGGACACACCAGGAACCGCGGTGTTGGCCGTCGAATGGCGCTAGCTGCGCAGCATTTGTGCACCGCCGCCGTCAGTGTCAGCCAGTTTGCCGTGGCATACGGAGCTCCGTCGCAGTCTTTAACACTGGTAGCATGCCGCGACAGCGTGGACGTGAACCGTATGTGCAGTTGACGGACTTTGAGCGAGGGCGTATAGTGGGCATGCGGGAGGCCGGGTGGACGTACCGCCGAATTGCTCAACACGTGGGGCGTGAGGTCTCCACAGTACATCGATGTTGTCGCCAGTGGTCGGCGGAAGGTGCACGTGCCCGTCGACCTGGGACCGGACCGCAGCGACGCACGGATGCGCGCCAAGACCGTAGGATCCTACGCAGTCCCGTAGGGGACCGCACCGCCACTTCCCAGCAAATTAGGGACACTGTTGCTCCTGGGGTATCGGCGAGGACCATTCGCAACCGTCTCCATGAAGCTGGGCTACGGTCCCGCACACCGTTAGGCCGTCTTCCGCTCACGCCCCAACATCGTGCAGCCCGCCTCCAGTGGTGTCGCGACAGGCGTGAATGGAGGGACGAATGGAGACGTGTCGTCTTCAGCGATGAGAGTCGCTTCTGCCTTGGTGCCAATGATGGTCGTATGCGTGTTTGGCGCCGTGCAGGTGAGCGCCACAATCAGGACTGCATACGACGGAGGCACACGGGGCCAACACCCGGCATCATGGTGTGGGGAGCGATCTCCTACACTGGCTGTACACCACTGGTGATCGTCGAGGGGACACTGAATAGTGCACGGTACATCCAAACCGTCATCGAACCCATCGTTCTACCATTCCTACACCGGCAAGGGAACTTGCTGTTCCACCAGGACAATGCACGTCCGCATGTATCCCGTGCCACCCAACGTGCTCTAGAAGGTGTAAGTCAACTACCCTGGCCAGCAAGATCTCCGGATCTGTCCCCCCTTGAGCATGTTTGGGACTGGATGAAGCGTCGTCTCACGCGGTCTGCACGTCCAGCACGAACGCTGGTCCAACTGAGGCGCCAGGTGGAAATGGCATGGCAAGCCGTTCCACAGGACTACATCCAGCATCTCTACGATCGTCTCCATGGGAGAATAGCAGCCTGCATTGCTGCGAAAGGTGGATATACACTGTACTAGTGCCGACATTGTGCATGCTCTGTTGCCTGTGTCTATGTGCCTGTGGTTCTGTCAGTGTGATCATGTGATGTATCTGACCCCAGGAATGTGTCAATAAAGTTTCCCCTTCCTGGGACAATGAATTCACGGTGTTCTTATTTCAATTTCCAGGAGTGTAGTTATCAGTCATTATTCTCTGTCGATCACTCAGATTTCTTTTTTTATTTTGTTTTGATGACTTATTTGAAATAGCATTCAAAAAATGTTCTGTTTCATAATAGTAAAACACGATTAACGTAAAAAGAATGATTATGTGTTGCTCCAAGGTAGATTACGCTAAATCACTACACTCAGTAGTCAACTCCTGACATACTGCATTTCTGATCAGTACTATTTGTCTATAAATAACAGAACTACCCGTGTCATGTAATTGTTTTAAGAACTATTAAGAACTATAATAACAACAAACATTGAAAACTTCGACACATTCATAATTTATAGGGCATAAAATCGAAGTGTGTGCTTATATCTAAGATAGCACTAGTATACAGACTAAAATTATATAAGCGTATAGATGGGGAAATGCTTTATCGTCTTGACGTTTCCATCGACATTCAGTAAAATCAGCCTTTTAATTATTTTTTATTGGTAGACGATCTTTCCCCTTTCCTAAACCTTTTCTTGTTTTTCGGCCGTACATGCCCTAACACAAACTGTGTGGGATTCGTTGTTGGCAGCCTGTAAATGCAAAATGATTGTGTTACGTGGCTGGAAAAAAATTTCAGAAAAGTTTAGTAACGTTGTGCAATACACAGTCAACAGGCAAAAAATGGGCGCCTTCGCAGTTGTTGTGTTGTGAACCAAGCGAGGTAAGGAGAGGCGAGTGGCCCTGAAAACAAGCAAGAAATTTGTCATTGTTGGAGGGGTAGCGAGGGAATATCATAGTACGTTTCTAGAGTGACTAAGGAGCACTTATGATGTTAAATTTTAGACTGACAGTGAGGGGAATAATAGAGGTCAATCTAAGACAGTAAATTCGAACTGTAAATTATTTTCTGGACAAAGACGGGATTGGTCAGAAACAGCCTGAAAAGCTTGTAAGGGTGTTACAGTAGGTTCTGGAGAGCAATAGTTTTAAGAAAAAAATTGAATACGTTACGCCGTTTTCGAATTAATTAGCACTGATGTTAGCCAATCAGGTGTGGCGCGCAAATTCGAGCGGCCCGCCAGTGTTAGCTGTTCACAGACCGCAGATGATGGCGCACGGCGCTGGTCAGCGTTCGGCTTCGATGCGGCCCTGACCACCATCCCACGTCCCACCTTTCTGTCGCTGTCTTGTTCGGGTTTTGGAAACCAAACGGAAAACACGTTTGGTGACACAGTCTGTGGTCGGCCACTTGAATCTGCGCGCAGTACTGCCTAATTGGCGAAGTTCAATGCTAATTATCTCGGTGCAACGTATCGATTTTTTTTTTCTTACAAGGGAACCTCCCCATCGCACCCCCCCCCCTCAGATTTAGTTATAAGTTGGCACAGTGGATAGGCCTTGAAAAACTGAACACAGATCGATCAAGGAAACAGGAAGAAGTTGTGTGGAACTATGAAAAAATAAGCAAAATATAGAAACCGAGTAGTCCATGCGCAACATAGGCAATATCTAGGCAAAAATGAACAGAGGAGTGCCGTGGTCCCGTGGTTTGCGTGAGCAGATGTGGAACGAAGGGTCCTTGGTTCAAGCCTTCGCTCGAGTGAAAATTTTAATTTTTTATTTTCGGTTTACATGACACACTCTGATGTTTTCATCACTTTTTTGGGAGTGACTATCACATCCACAAGAAAACCTAAATCGAGCAAGGTAGAAGAATCTTTATACCCATTCGCGAAGTGTATAAGTTAGATGGGTCGACAACATATTCCTGTCGTGTGACGCACATGTCGTCACCAGTGTCGTATAGAATATATCAGACGTGTTTTCCTGGATCAAATGTTTTCGGTTCCCATTGGAGAGGCACGTCCTTTCGTCTACTAATCGCACAGTACTGCGGTGCGGTCGCAAAACACAGACACTAAACTTATTACAGTGAACAGAGACGTCAATGAACGAACGGACAGATCATAACTTTGCGAAAATAAGGAAAGTAAAATTTTCACTCGAGAGTGGACTTAAACCCATGACCTTTCGTTTCGCAGCTGCTCACGCTACCCACGGGACCACGGCGCTCCTGGGTTTACACTATCCTTGATGTTGCCTATCTTGCGCATGGGCTACTCAGTTTGTATATTTTGCTTATTTTTTCATAGTTCCACACAACTTCTTCCTGTTTTCTTGATTGATCTGTGTTCAGTTTTTCAAGGCCTACCCACTGTGCCATCTTATAACTAAAAGTGAGGGGGGTGCGATGGGGAGGTTCCCTTGTTAGCAGTTATTCCTGAGGACAACCTCCCCTGCAACACCCTTGTATTGTACTGTACTGTGTGCAACTGGGAACCTAGAAACGACGGAGAAGCTCCGTCCCCGCCTAGCCCGCAGTGGTCCACAACAGGCTACAGCAGTCCACCACTCAGCCCACCGCCGCCCTACACAGAACCCAGGGTTGTTGTGCGGTTCCGCCCCCGGTGCAACCCCCCCCCCCCCTCCCCCTCCCCTTGCACAAGGGAACGTCTCACACGAGACGAATGAAACCTCTATGTTTGCGTGGTAGACTAGTGGTGGTGTACGCGCACGTGGAGACAGTGTCTGCGGTCTGCACACCAATCGGAATAAGGGGAATCAGCCCGCATTCGCCGAGGCAGATAGAAAACCGCCTTAAGGAACCATGCCGTGGTTCAGGTCGAAAAAAATCGATTTTCGGTTTTCATCATATTTTGACGGATTAAGGTTTTATTTAAATACTCAGAAAAGGATTTTGCTGAAGAAAATTTTTTTCAAGCATGTAAAGAGCATTTTCCTACCACGTGTGTTTATGTGCCACGCACACTTCTCTGTCATCCACTTTTCTGCATATATTTTAGATCTTTATATCCCCTACATTGCGCGTTAGGGATTTTTTTTTACTCTCGAGTGTGTTGCCTATCCTTGGAATGCAACGGTCGGTATTCTTTTGTTTCGGCTGTTTGTAAACAACACGCTTTCAAACACGCGGTTAGTTTTGTTCAAGTGTGATTACGAGTAGTTGTTATAGAAAACTTACAGGCATACTATGGGCAGGCAATTAGGAGAAATAAAGAAAATCTGGAGGCAATGAAGAGAGACGTTTGGGCCATATTCTTCCATAAGTCCTCTACTGATGATGAGGCATGTCATGGATTGTGTCCATCAGGAGAAAATTCATGGTGCAAATACAATAGGGCTCAGGCAACTGGAGAATCTTATTCTCACCAGCATTCTCTTCCTGCTGCTGTTGTTACAGCAATTAAACCTATTTTTTGAGACTTGGCTTATCCTGACCTTCTAAGGAAATGTCTGCGTGGGCAAACACAGAACCCAAATGAATGTTTCAACAGCATAATTTGGAACCGCCTTCCTAAAACTGTATTTGTAGGCATACCTACAATGAAACTAGGAAGCTCATGATGCTGTTATTACATTCAGTTGTAATATTGGAAAGTGTTGGGTACTGGAAATTCTGGGAATTAATCTTGGTGAAAATATAATCACTGAGCTGCAACATTGCGATAAATGAGGATAGCCGATGCAGACAGGTATTCATCTAATATGGCCAAGAAAGCAAGACAAACATCCAGGGAGGTGAAAATAAGCTGGAAGACCTGCTAGAGGCCAAAGAAGGGCCATCTTATGCAGCAGGACAGTTTTAATTAACTGAAACAAATTTCAAAAGCTTTTTCCTTAAAGTCCATTTCCCACAAACTAAAATTTTCAATACATGTGCCCAATTATATGAGAAACTATCATAGATAAATGAATGCAATTTTCAGAGACTCTGCATAACATAAAAAGGCACCTCTGGTACTACATTCATTAATATTCCACCATTAGGAAGTTCACAAAAAATATTTTCTACAGAAAAAGCTTAATATTTATTGTTAATAAATGTAAAAAGTATTTCTAAAAACTATAAAATGGATAAAGTAAATTTTAGTGCAGTTGACTCTATTAACATCATGGAACATACAGTAAAAATACACTACTGGCCATTAAAATTGCTACACCAAAAAGAAATGCAGATGATAAATGGGTATTCATTGGACAAATATATCATACTAGAACTGACATGTGATCACACTTTCACGCAATTTGGGTGCATAGATCCTGAGAAATCAGAACCCAGAACAACCACCACTGGCCGTAATAACGGCCTCGATATGCATGGGCATTGAGTCAAACAGAGCTTGGATGGGGTGCACAGGTGTATAGGTACAGCTGCCCATGCAGCTTCAACACGATACCACAATTAATCTAGAGTAGTGACTGGCGTATTGTGCCAAGCCAGTTGCTCGCCACCATTGACCAGACGTTTTCAGTTAGTAAGAGCTCTGGAGAATGTGCTGGTCAGGACAGCAGTCGAACATTTTCTGTATCCAGAAAGGCCCGTACAGGACCTGCAACACGCGGTCGTGTATTATCCTGCTGAAATGTAGGGTTTCATAGGCATCGAATGAAGGGTCGTAACGCATCTGAAACGTAAGTCCACTGTTCAAAGCGCCGTCAATGCGAACAAGAGGTGACCGAGACGTGCAACCAATGGCACCCCATACCATCATGCCAGGTGATACGTCAGTATGGCGATGACGAATACACGATTCCAATGTGCGTTCACCGCGATGTCACTAAACACGGATGCTGTAAGCAGAACATGGATTCATCCGAAATAAGCGACGTTTTACCTTTCGTGCACCCAGGTTCGTCGTCGAGTACAACATCTCAGTTGCTCATGTCTGTGATGCAGCGTCAAGTGTAACGGCAGCCACGGTCTCCGAGCTGATAGTCCGTGGTGCTGCAAACTTCGTCGAACTGTTCGTGCAGACGGTTGTTGTCTTGCAAACGTCCCCATATGTTGACTCAGGGATCGAGACGTGGCTGCACGATCCGTTACAGCCATGCGGATAAGACGCTTGTCGCCTCGACTGCTAATGATACGAGGCCGTTGGGATCCAGCACGGCGTTCCGTATTACCCTCCTGAACCCACCGATTCCATATTCTGCTAACAGTCATTGGATCTCGACCGACCCGAACAGCAATGTCGCGATAGGATAAACCGCAATCGCGATAGGCTACAATCCGACATTTATCAAAGTCGGAAACGTGATGGTACGCATTTCTCCTCCTTACACGAGGCATCACAACAACGTTTCACCATGCAACGCCGGTCAACTGCTGTTTGGGTATGAGAAATCGGTCCGAAACTTTCCTCGTGTGAACACGCTGTAGGTGTCGCCACCGGCGCCCAATTTTGTGTGAATGCTGTGAAAAGCCAATCATTTGCATATCACAGCATCTTCTTCCCGTCGGTTAAATTTCGCGTCTGTAGCACGTCATCTTCGTGGTGTAGCAATTTTAATGGCCGGTAGTATATTAAGGTCGTGCATCAAATAGCTTTTTTTTTCAGAAATGGGTCAAATACTTGCCTAAATTAGCATGGGTTAGATAGGCAGGTAGTGGTCCCATTAAAAACCGTCCACAGGCTGGCCGGCACACCGGACCTCGACACTAATCTGCTGGGTGGATTCGTGCGGGGAACCGGCACGCCTTCCCGCCCGGAAAGCAGATCGCTAGAGCGCACGGCGAACCGGAAAAAGCTTGTGTTGATGACCACCCCATATGTTAAAACAAAAGGACGCAAAAAACAATGGGAGTGTCCCTTGGTGCAGAAAGGCTTACAAGGGAACCTCCCCATCGCACCCCCCTCAGATTTAGTTATAAGTTGGCACACTGGATAGGCCTTGAAAAACTCAACACAGATCAATTGAGAAAACAGGAAGAAGTTGTGTGCAACTGTGAAAAAATAAGCAAAATATACAAACTGAGTAGTTCATGGGAAGATAGGCAACGTTAAGGACACTGGAAACCCAGGAGCACGGTGGTCTCGTGCTAACGTGAGCAGCCGCGGAACGAAAGGTCCTTGGTTCAAATCTTCCGTCAAGTGAAAACTTTAATTTTTTATTTTCAGTTTATGTGACAAACTCTTATGTTTTCATCACTTTTTTGGGAGTGATTATCACATTCACAAGAAAACCTAAATCGGGCAAGGTAGAAGAATCTTTTTACCCATTCGCCAAGTGTACAAGTTAGGTGGGTCGACAACATATTCCTGTCATGTGACGCACATGCCGTCACCAGTGTCGTATAGAATATATCAGACGTGTTTTCCTGTGCAGGAATCGGTTGACCTATGACCTTGCGATCAAATGTTTTCGGTTCCCATTGGAGAGGCACGTCCTTTCGTCTACTAATCGCACGGTTTTGCGATACGGTCGCAAAACACAGACACTAAACTTATTACAGTGAACAGAGACGTCAATGAACGAACGGACAGATAATAACTATGCAAAAATAAAGAAAGTAAAATTTTCACTCGAGGGAAGACTTGAACCAAGGACCTCTCCTTCTACAGCTGCTCACGCTACCACGAAACCACAGCGTTCCTGAGTTGACAGTGTCCATCATGTTGCCTATGTCGCCCATGAACTACTGAGTTTGTATATTTTGCTTATTTTTTCACAGTTCCACACAACTTCTTCCTGTTTTCTCAATTCATCTGTGTTCAGTTTATCAAGGCCTATCCACTGTGCCAACTTATAGCTAAATCTGAGGGGGGGTGCGATGGGGAGGTTCCCTTGTTAGAACAGAGCTGGCAAAACTTTGCTCGCAACATATTCCCCTGCAGTGTGCGCATCAGGGCTAGCCGCATTTGTTTTATCACCAGTCAAGTGGGCCGACTTGTCTTCGACTTGGAAGAGCCTTCCCTGTTCAGTTAGTCAGCTCGCTTTAGGCGATTTTTTCAGATTTGCTCTCCTTAATATCGTGCTATCTTCCACGTTGTCACTGTGTTTACTGCTGTGGCTATTATTCTAGTTTTGATTCCGGTTATTTCTGTGGCTATTTTTCTGTGTCGAAAAGAAACAACACCGAGGTGTGTTTTTCGTGAGGAGTGAGAGATGAAGTACTTTATTGTACAGAATCAGGCGAAAAATCTCAACGTTTAATATGTCAAAAATGCTTAAGTCAAAACAAAGGTAATAAACTTGCTCGGCCTTTCGCTTCGCTCTTCGAAGCAATACACAGGCGTTACTCTCATGACGCACGATGATCTTTTCTCCATAACAAAAGAAGAGGTACAAGAGTTGCCTGAACCATCGA
The DNA here is from genome assembly GCF_023864345.2 of Schistocerca serialis cubense. NCBI lineage: Eukaryota > Metazoa > Arthropoda > Insecta > Orthoptera > Acrididae > Schistocerca > Schistocerca serialis. The sequence continues at coordinate 64,646,330 of NC_064648.1, forward strand.
ATTTAAAGAGAAGCGTTTCACAGCGTCGTATGTCGTACGCTTAAAATTAGCTAAAGCTCAGAAATGCGCCAGCGATGGCTTACTCTTAAAATAACCTGCAGTAGAAATAGCGAAAGTATTTGATTTCGATGAAGCCGCCATACATTTTAAAACAGCTGCTTTGCCACGTAACACTGTGAATTCATGATACTTTAAAAAACACAGGAAAGAAACAAAAATTTTGTTGTAAACTGTTGGTACTACATCTTCGTGTGTGGACGAGATATTGATCGAACAGATTTTAGTCAGTTACTAACTTTTTCTGTAATAAAGGATGGCTTTTCAGCATATGAAGAGTTACTCGCTTTATTTTCGATGTTCAGAGCAACAGGTTTGGATATTTTAATGCCGTTTAAATGTATACTGACAAATTTCGTGGTTCCAAGAAATCTAATAATTTTACCTAGAGTGCTCAATCTATGGCCAGCAGCGAAAATGGTTTAGCAGGTCGGTTAAGAGAAGACATAGTAGTTTAATTTTTCATCGCATTATTTATCAGAAACCACGCTGTGCGAAAAGTCAGACTGCTGTTACTTTTGAAACGTCTCCTTTGGTAAACCCCATACTTTATTTGATTTTCAAACAGTTGAGCAAAACTAAACGTACTCAGACATTTCGCTCTCTACTTATTCTGATCAACACTAAACTGACACACAATATTTTTAGCGCATCGCAATCTGACTTTCAATAATCCGTACAAAAGAATGGCCCTGACTAACAATAACCTATACCTTTCACAAATCACTTACCTCACAAAAATCTTCGTTACTCGAACTACTGCAATACAGCGAGCGCCACTACCGCCAGCTAAATAAAAGATTCAAACTACGGAAGGCACTAACTACTGATAGGCATAGTCACCAAATGAAAGATTTTGATAGAGAACAAATAATGTATTAATAATATTCAAAAATCGTCATATAAATATGTCAGTTCATGGTATCCCGTATTACAAATTTACTCTTTCTGATGGACACACGTCCAGATCGTCCTCTCTCAAAATTCTGCCATCTCTCTCCCCACATCCACCACTGCGAGCGGCTCACCTCCAACTGCGCAAAGCTATGCGTTGTTCACATCCAACTGCCCAACATTACAACAGCGAATATTCCATCAATGCCACAGACTGCACACAGCACAGTCAGTGATTTTCATACAGAGCGCTACGTGACGTTAGCAACATAAAAGCCTAAACAGCCTACTTACATAGCCCCCATGCTCCCCACAAAAAATTTTACAAATTGTTTTGGGCAGTGGCCAATACAGATTTGAAAAAAAATTTCATAATTACAATAACAAAGAAATCAAATGCCCACACTTATTGATACACTGTTGAGCAAAAATTGTTATCATAAAGACAGTCCTGATCATTCATCATAGTAGTAATTGCATTGCACAAAGTCTGATCAGAAAAAGAAAATGCACATGGAAGTAGTGGATTTCCATGCAGTCTTGAAGAAGTAGTGTTGTCCTTCCAACGGAAAGACAGTGCTGACTCTTGACATGCAGACAGGTAATGGGCCACAACATTGCAAACCCACAGCAGAGTCAGTCGAAGTTTTGTAGGATATTGGTAGGTAGGTCATCACAGAGCAGACCCACTGTAGTCCTGGTAGAGATTATGGTATTGGTGGGCCACCAGAGGTGCAGACCCACTGCAGTTCTTGTAGAAATAATGGTATTGGTGGGCCATCAAAGGTCTAGGCCCACAGTAGTCCTTGTAGAAATGGCCAGCAGCCATCTGTTGCGACTGTATGGGTGCACAATCACCATCGAAGAATCTTGCAGACAATATAGCAAATCCATAAACCACCACTTGTGCACTCACAAAGTTTTTGGAATTGTCCTTAGAACCAGCAATGTTGTTAACCAGTCCCTTGCTGAATTATTAACACACGTGCAAACACTAACAGTACCAACTTCTCACATATTGTGCATATACTATGACCAACAGAAATGTGTGCACTGAAATGAATGCTTACAAGTTACTTAATTTGATGAACTGGTGACAATTACAATTTTATAAAATGATAATACAATTACAAAGGTACAGATAACATCATTAAAAACATAATAATACAGATAACATTTGTAGTAGTACGGGGTTTACAAAAGAATAGAACTAAACATATACATCTACATCTACATCCATACTCCGCAAGCCACCTAACGGTGTCTGGCGGAGGGTACCTTGAGTACCTCTATCGGTTCTCCCTTCTATTCCAGTCTCGTATTGTTGGTGGAAAGAAGGATTGTCGGTATGCCTCTGTGTGGGCTCTAATCTCTCTGATTTTATCCTCATGGTCTCTTCGCGAGATATACATAGGAGGGAGCAATATACTGCTTGACTCCTCGGTGAAGGTATGTTCTCGAAACTTCAACAAAAGCCCGTACCGAGCTACCGAGCGTCTCTCCTGCAGAGTATTCCACTCGAGTTTATCTATCATCTTCGTAACGCTTTCGCGATTACTAAATAATTCTGTATCAGAGCGCGCTGCTCTCCATTGGATCTTCTCTATCTCTTCTATCGACCCTATCTGGTACGGATCCCACACTGCTGAGCAGTATTCGAGCAGTGGGCGAACAAGCGTGCTGTAACCCACTTCCTTTGTTTTCGGATTGCATTTCCTTAGGATTCTTCCAATGAATCTCAGTCTAGCATCTGCTTTACCGACGATCAACTTTGTATGATCATTCCATTTTAAATCACTCCTGATGCATACTCCCAAATAATTTATGGAATTAACTGCTTCCAGTTACTGACCTGCTATATTGTAGCTAAATGATAAGGGATCTTTCTTTCTGTGTATTCGCAGCACATTACACTTGTCTACATTGAGATTCAATTACCATTCCCTGCACCGTGCGTCAATTCGCTGCAGGTCCTCCTGCATTTCAGTACAATTTTCCAGTGTTACAACCTCTCGATATACCACAGCATCATCCACAAAAAGCGTCAGTGAACTTCCTATGTCATCCACAAGGTCATTTATGTATAATGTGAATAGCAACGGTCCTACGACACTCCCCTGCGGCACACCTGAAATCACTCTTACTTCGGAAGACTTCTCTCCATTGAGAATGACATGCTGCGTTCTGTTATCTAGGAACTCTTCAATCCAATCACACAATTGGTCTGATAGTCCATATGCTCTTACTTTGTTCATTAAACGACTGTGGGGAACTGCATCGAACGCCTTGCGGAAGTCAAGAAACATGGCATCTACCTGGGAACCCGTGTCTATGGCCCTCTGAGTCTCACGGACGAATAGCGCAAGCTGGGTTTCACACGATCGTCTTTTTCGAAACCCATGCTGATTCTTACAGAGTAGATTTCTAGTCTATACTCGAACATAATACGTGTTCCTAACACGTGGGCCATCACACATCAGTGTTACAGGAATTATGACGTAAGTAAATAAATAAAATAATGTGAGTAGTTTTCGAAAGACTAATTTCACACATGAGCAATAAAGCAGAACAGAATTAATCACGTCTAAACATCTTTACGAAGTAAATAACATAGTATTAGAAAAATTCTACAACATAACTCTTATCAGATAAACACATAAGGACAGGAAGAACACAAATACACAAGGGTACACAAACATATAGCGGAATAACACAAAAGGAAAGGACAGGGTTTGTTTTCAATGTAACATTTGGTACTGCAGTCCAACCCAAAACTTCATTCCATAGATCTTTCCTCTTATTTCAACATTTGTTCCCATAAAAAAATCCTATCCAAGCATGCTTTCTGTATTTATATGTTCACATATTTCTTAACTCATTATTTATTTTTCATTATCTTACTTCATCATTTATTTCCAAGAAAATCCTACCTAAACCTATTGTCTCTAAACCCTACTTTTTTGTTCATATCCTCTTTCAAAATAATTATTCTCCACTGTACACTACTTTTTTTGGCCAAACCATTTTCTTATAGAGTCTCAATTCATCACAACTCATTCTCTTATACAGCCTACCCCCTCTTAAACTAACTTAAATCTACTGAGCTCAGATATATATACTAAGGGACGAGGCAATGCAGCAGTACAAAACAATTAACACAAACAGCAATGACAAAAAAAATGCAAATTGGCGAAGCTAGCAGCAATAAATATAAATTAGCAAAGCAAATGCAACATTACAACTAATATGAGCCAATGTGCAGCAACAAGAAAAATAAATCAGTAGTAAAATTGGCTTAACAGAGTAATACAAAGTGAAATTCAGTAGCACTATGCCTGGCAAACAGCAGTAGCAAATGTTATAACTTATACCTAAACATGACAAGGTCAAGCAGAAAAAATATTACAGTAAAGTTGGCCATGTTTAATACCTATGCCACATCTTAACACTAGAGTGATGCATCACGATAACTTACTCTAGCACACAAGTTACCAAATCGTTAAAAAGTTATTTATGCAATTCCTGTGAAGGGAAATATTTATTTGTGTCCTTTTTTTAAGAAAGTAGATCATAAAATTATTGTTTAATGGATCTGTAGACAGAAAATATTTACATTAGTACATCTATTAAATTTTATTTTAACAAATGATGCAGTGCAGCTAGAAATTAGATATTAAACAAAATAGGCAAATATATATACAAAGCAAAGCATGAAACATCATTCACTAACCAATGGCATTTCATAAGGCAGTAAAAAATCTCCCAACTAGAAAGACAGTAGTCATAATCAGGTGTATAGACATAAAATATTTTGCATCATTTAATTAGGCATTTCAGTAAATATCAGAAAGTATGAGCTCAAAACTGAAATCATATGTTGCAAGTATGATCATGTCTTATTTGAAATGCTTTCTACAGAGAAATTTCAATAGCAAGGTTAATGGCCTCTTTTTTTCACCTAATGGCTTTTTCTCCAGGTGACTGGCACAGCTGGGCGTCCATAACGCATTACATCAAGGTCACTTAGCTTTCTTACCGAAATATTTACGACAGCAGTAACAGTCTCATATAAACAAATTTCACAGGTTGAGAATTTGCATTACAAATGTGTAGAAACAAAATCCAATAAATATAACAGCGTCCAAAAAATTTTCGCCAGAATTGTGATACACTCACGCATATACACACATTTCATAACTCTTAAAGTACGATTCTTGGTTTCCAACATCCTTTTTCACAAACCAGAGTCGCTAACTTCTATTCATTATTCATATACATACTCGAACATAATACGTGTTCCAAACACGTGGGCCATCACACATCAGTGTTACAGGAATCAGCTTATTGATCACAACATACCTCAGCAGCATAATACACATTGTCATCATAATAATAGCATCATAAAACCTCAGCCAAATCTCAAAAACGTCATAGCTTTGTGCAGTAATTTCAAAACCTTTAAAAATTCTCTGCTCATTTCAGTAGTGTCATCTACCTCAAACGTACTTTAAAAATCATGATCCCATACCAAATACTTCATTCAAAGCTCTCATAGTAACATAATGGTTCCAAAAAAATATGAAGAGTTCACAAAGTACAGACAAAATACAATTTCATAAGTGTGAAGTTATCCAGCTGTGTAATTGCGTGCCGCCAGCCGGGGTGACCGAGCGGTTCTAGGCGCTACAGTCTGGAACCGCACGATCGCTGCGGTCGCAGGTTCGAATCCTACCTTGGGCATGGATGTGTGTGATGTCCTTAGGTTAGTTAGGTTTAAGTTGTTCAAAGTTCTAGGGGACTGATGAGCTCAAAAGTTAAGTCCGATAGCGCTGAGAGCCATTTTTTTCGAAATTGCGTCAACATGTGTCACTGATGTACTAAAAAAAATGTTTGTCTCTATCAGTTAAACGATCAGGTAGCTGTGTAATTCTGTGTTAGAGAAATATGTGTAAAGTTGTATAAGCAAAAACCTTATTAGCTAGGGCTCCTAGCACTTGTCACACACTTAGTACACAAGGTAGGCGCATATCCCCTGAGGATTAATGTAATTATACCCTCAGGTGTTACAGATTACATCAATCGAATGAAATGAATCACCGAAAACTTTCTTTGTATCTTTGTCATTCAAAAATCTTTAAAAATAAATGTTTTAAGTAGGAAAATTAATTACTCAAAGGCGTGTGCTATAGCGCTAAATGTGCGTCTTACTGTAAGATAATTCTGTGGAAGTGTCGTAGTCATCGTCCTCTGTAAGCAAAGTTCTGCAGAAGTCAGTGTACTTACCTCATAATAAACAAAAGTGAAATGCTATGTGTATAGATATCTTAGTTATTACGTACAGTACCGTGATCAAGAAAGTACTAAACTGTAAGGCATTGTTGAGCTATGAAAGAGGCTGTCTCGTTGTAGCTATACCACAAAAGTTACTATTAAAACATGTTTTACTTTCCAGAAGAATTCAGAAAAACTGTGCAGATATGAAACAGAAACATCGCTAAAGCAATAATATAAATTGTGCACTCATTAGTAACGTCGTGATATAATGATGTCGCAGTCAAATAAACTAACCACTGTGTCGTCTGGTGCCTCGCAGAAAGTACTTTAAATCCAGAATATATTTTCAAGTAAACCAACATGTTGCATTAAAATCTCATTAACAGTAGCGGTAAATGTATGAGTAAGTATGTGAGCCTTATAGTCGTTACGTAATCCTGCAACTAACAAGCAAGAATGTACACACACAATAACACTGTGTCTTCTGTTCACTATAACAATGCATTCGTAATTACTGTTTAAATATGTTCCCTAGGTTCTAGACTGGATAGTTAACTTCAAAACATTGTTGCATGTTAACAGTTTCTAAGTGTGACAAAGCGTACTAGTAACGTGAAGTGAAAAATTTTATGGCAAAGACTAAGTAAAAAAGCAGATGACCTCTCAATAAACGGTTTTACATGTGAAATGTGGTGTAATCCTTTACTCTTCCTAGTACGCAGAGTTTCAACTTCAACGCAATTATCATGTGGTATACGTCGGATTCTGTAAGGTCCATTGTAAATCTGAAAGAATTTGTGACTCAAGTGTTTCTTCTTATGTGACAATGAATGAGCTTTAATGAGAACTTTCTGACCAATATATAATTTCTTTGCATTTGCTTTACTGTGTAGTTTTCTCCTTTTGTCTTCTGAAGAATTTATATTTTTAATAGCCAAATCAATTACGTCTTTGTGGCGAAGTTTACGTGTATTCGGAAAAGGTACAAGCTCTCTAATTCTGTTCGCTGGTTCTTCATTCTTCAGTACAAGAGTAGATGGTAAAGCAGTGGAGTCATGAGGCATTTCATTCAGCACGTTTTGAAATAATTGTGAATATCTGTCCCAATGCTGATGCTTTCTGTGACAATAAAGTCTGCAAAGCTTATTGATTTCTTTCATAGTCCGTTCAGACGGGTTAGAATGTGGTGAGTACAATGAAATAAAAACAGGTTTGATGTTATGATTCCGAAGCATGCGTGACCAAACAGCAGATCTGAATTGCGGTCCGTTATCTGAAATGACTTTAGCAACATGGCCAACTTCACGTAAGAAATTTTTAACAACGGCGTTGGATACAGACCGCCCAGTGGCTTTACGTAATGGAGTGAAAGAAACAAATTTTGAAGTAAGTTCAACAGCTACTAGAACGTACGAAAATCCATTCGATGTTCTGATTAGGGGTCCCAAGAGATCAACAGCAGCAAATTATTTTAATCTAGAAGGAATGATAGGAAACAACGGAGCACAATGTGAGATGGTAGATAGTTTAGCCTTTTGACAAAGTTTACAAACAGACAAGACTCTTTGAATTCTCTTTTCCATATTGTTAAAATAACAAGTCGTCCGAAGAATATGATAACATTTTCGTGGACCAAAATGTGCGTAGCTGAAATGAATGTACCAAATGAGCTTATTAACAAAATCGTCTGGAATGCAAAGTACCCATAGCTTGTCATCAACAGTGCAGCGCTTGAAGAGTATGTTGTTTCTAACCAGATAATAATGCCGAATTTGTGTGTGTGTCTTTTCACGCCATTTACTTTTGATGTCTTCCCAAATCGGATCTTTATCTTGTTCATGAGCAATGTCCTTTAAAGATGTGGTGATGAAGTTTTCAAAGACGACTTTCTGATTGTAAAGAATACTGAAATTTTTCTCGAGGTTGCCTTCTGTGTTACTTTTCTCAAGCCCAGCTGGTACGCGTGACAGTGCGTCTGCAACAATGTTCTCCTTGCCGGGAATGTAGACTATCGTGAAGTGGAATTTTTACAGAAACAATACCCAACGTTTTAACCTGTCATGATTTAATTTTAAAGACATAAGAAATTGTAATGCACGGTGATCACTGTATACTTTTACGTGCTTACCAGAAAGAAAGAAACGGAATTTGTTGAATGCCCAACCGATAGGTAAAGCTTCTAATGCTGTAACGGAATAATTTTTTTCAGATTTTTTTCATCACTCGGCTAGCAAAAGCAATGGTTTTCTGAACAGTAGTGTCATTTTCTATGGCTCCTTGAAATAAATGGGCACCAAGACCGGCTTTAGAAGTATCCGTGCTAAGGCAGAAATTTTGTGAAAGATCTGGATGAGCTAGTATTGGCGCGTTAAGTAGCGCTTCTTTCAAAGAATTGAATTTCAACTGTGCTTGTTCGTCTCAGTTCCAAATAGTATTCTTTCCAGTGATAGAACAAAGTTTTGGTGTATCTAAAATTTGCATATTCAGAAAGCGACGGTAAAAATTTACGAGACCTAGAAAACTGTGGACTTTTTTTTTTTTTTTTTTTTGTGGATTGAACCAAAAGGAAGTTTCCGAAATTGATAACAAACCCCTAAACAAAGAAAAGCTGTGTATTTTCTATATTCTGGATGAAGTTCGATCTGATAAATGCTGGGTCTGAGATCAATAGAAGACAACACTTTTACACCATTAAAATTTTGAAGAAGCTCTTCCAACGTTTGCGGCCTGTCCATCTCAGGAATGATGACAGTATTGATTTGTCTCGAATCTAAGACAAGTCTGATCGATCCATTTTTCTTCTCAACAACATGTAATGGATTGTTGTATGAGCTTACTGCAGGCTCAATAATGCCCTCATCAAGCATAGATTGTATTTCTGTTCTAACACGGTCCCTATAATGTGCCAGAATTACGTATGGTGTAACACAAAATTTAGTATGCTCACGAACACGAAGTTGGTATTGAAATCCCTTAATTGTTCCTGTTTTGTGAGTAAAAACTGTGGAATGTGCTTGTAAAATCTCAAAAAGGGCCTGCCTATAAGTGTCCTTACAGTACTCAATAGTTTGAATTTTATTCTGAATTAACTCATTAGTATCAAATATGCCGTCGATATCATCCCTGTCAGTACTTGCAGAGTGATTGTTAGTGCCTAGTTCCGTCGAAAATTCCGAACTGTTGTCTAACAGAAAGTAGAGCCGATTAATTTCCTCGTCATGGTTTGAGAGCCAATCTTCAAATTGCAAAGCTATTGACTTACCTTCTTTCTCTAAACTTATTTCAGCATTGTGAAAGTTTAAGATTGCTTTGTATTCATTCAAAAAGTCTACTCCCAATATAATTTCCGTCGACAATAATGGAACAATAAGAAAGTTCATAGAGAAGCTGTGGCTTTGACAAAAGAATTTTAAGTTGGTTTGTTGGTGTACATCTACATTTTTTCCAACGATTGCACCTTGTAATTTAATCATACGTAACGGAAGTGTGAGGCAATCATTCGATTTGTTGCATTTGCTAAAGGCTGTCTCACTAATTACTGAAATGGGACTGCCGTAAATTTTACGTCATTTACTGTAATGTGAATCACAGGATATGCAATGTTGTTATGTTTTACGTCGTGTTCCTGGAGTAAGATGCCCCTAATGTCTTCCATTTTTACGTAATTACTAGCCACGGCAGCTACGTCGTTAGCTTCGTAAGTACGGTTTGTAGCTGCCAGCGGTGTGAGTCATTGCCTATTGTCTCTTTGTTGGCGCGCGACGTTATTGGGATTTGCAGACCTAACTTCTACAAATTCACCTTATCGACAGGGCCCTGCCCTGTTTAAATCCCGTCAGTTCTGATGGAATTCAGGTCTGTCGTTTTGTCGGTAGTTTACATAGTTTCTTTTTTGTCGATCATGAGGTGGAGAATTTCTCCCGGAATCGTAACTGCGCGGTGGACCGTTGCGTCTGACGTTATTCTGTCTCCCTTGATAATAATTATTTTAGTTCCCAAATTGTCTGTTTCTCTGATTGTCTCTGTGATAGTCATTACCGCGGAGAGGTGATCTTTCCCTGTAATTATTACTACTCTGCCAGTGGTTGTCATATGGGTGGTGTCTGTTTTGGTCACGATTTACGTTGTAAGAATAGCCTTGTTGTGTCCAGCTATTATTTCTTTCATCCCGGAATTGCGACGGATGTTACCAGTAATTGTTGTGTTCCTGTTTTCGCGTCCCGCGATTGTCAGTGTCAATTTCCAATTCTTGTAACAGTCCCTGAAAAGCTTCAATGTCGTCTTTGCAACGTCCTGCCAAAATAATATGTCGTAAATGTTCAGGCAATTTGATTAAGCAAATGCGAATGAGTTCTGAGGGGCTGTATGGGTTTGAAAGGTATTGATTTTTGTGCAACATGTCTTCAAAAATATTTCACAAGACTGGAAAATTCAGATTGTTCGAAATGTTTCATCATTATGATGCTATGTTTTACTCGGTCTTGTGTAGCTTGAGACCAATATGCTGAGAGGAAGGCATGATAAAATTCTCCTTCACTGTGACAATCGTGAATGACCGATCGCATTCTTACAGCTGGTTCATTCTCTAAATAGCCACACATAAATTCTAATCTGTGCTCTAATGACCAGTTGGGAGGAAAACAATGAGAGAATTGATGAAGCCACGCTTGTGGATGAATGTCGTTGCCGGAATTCTTGAATGTTTTGAACTTACGTGTAGTAATAAACAGCATATAGTCAAAATCATCGTGTCGGCGAGTCGCATGTCGGTCATTGTTACGTCGTTTCGGTGATTCCATCTCAAAAATCGGTGTACCTTGCCAATTTCTTTCATAATTTCCGAAGTGTCCTGTGTTATTATTTTGTGGCTGTTCCGTATTTCTATGTCCCTCTTCCCGTATTGGAGTGCGAGTATCCTCTGAAATATGTAATTCTTGTATAACCTGTATCAACTGATCTTGTACTTCCCGGATTTCTCTTTGGTGTTGCGTATTAATTTAATTCTGATTTTGTTTGAATTTCCTAATTTGTTCATACTCTTCTATATTATTAAAGACTACCGGTCTTGTGTCATTCAGATTATCATCTACCTTCGTAGATAAATTATTTAGCTGATCCGAAAGTTCGACTACTTTCTCTGATAATGAACTAATTTCCCCCATGTGTCTTTCTGAGCCAATTTTCAGAGTACCTACTGTGTCCTTTAAGTTTTCCTGAGTTTTTGCAAGTAGCATAACCGAGTCGGTAGATGCAACTGAGTCAATTTTAGCCCGCAAGGTCTCGTGATTTTCATGAACAATAGTTTGCAGTTCTTTGATGGCTGTTTCGTGATTCTGTAATGCATTTTCATGTCGCGAAAAAATAGGTTGAATATGCTCACAAATTTGTGTTTTTACGTCATTACAGACTTTTTGACATTTCGATTCGATGTTATATAACTCAGTAGTTAAATCTTCACCTGTTTGTTCAAGTCTGGTGTCTAACTTTTGAAGCTGTTGCTGTGTTTGTCTCTGATTTTGTTCCATCGTGTCTAACTTTTGAAGCTTTTGTTCCATTGTGTCTAACTTTTGAATATTTTGTTCCATTGTGTCTAACTTTTGACGCTTTTGTCCCATTTGTGGTATTGATTGTAATAACAATGCACTGGTGTCTGAAACATGTTCCTCAGTGCTTTTCGGCAGTGAACTTGCACCGGTAACATTCACATTTTGACAAGCTCAAAATGTGTCTTGACTTATTTGAGAAAACGGTGAGGACCAAAAACCTGAATCTACAGTATTTGCGAGATTGTGTCCTGTCATTTCGGACTCCTGAGGCGAGCTATTGCCGACCGGTCGATCGATAATGCTTCCCTGTTCACTAATTGTTTCACTGTCTACACCATTATTTGCAGCCCGCTCCATTTCCCTATGCACAATTACCAAATTACTAGTTTGAACATTAGTTAATTCATTACATGGTGGCGATAACAGACTGCTTTCGTCTTCACTGTCATTTCTCAGTTTACTTTGGAGCCTAGTATTACGTTTTTCACACGCCATTATTGTCACAATATTTCACACGACAACACAAAAAAGCACAATTTGAAGATCAAACTAAGAAAACACATTAACATAGCATTGAAAATAATATCTCGTTAGTTGCAAGCGCAGCTGCGAAATACTTGGTGCAAATTTACATGCATGTCACAACTGTTTTACTGTACAACAATGAAAAACTACAACTACAAAGGAAATTCTCTCTATAATTACGCGCTAGCAATAAACAGTAGCTACACTAATTACAGAAACTACAAGAAAAAAGTAGAAGATTCCAGTGAGGTATCCTCGCCTAAGGGTCGACATATGAAACGTCCCCTTAGAAAAATTATAAATGATTGTGTTTGAACTGACACACAATATTTTTTAGCCCAACGCAATCTGACTTTCAATAATCCCTACAAAAGAATGGCCCTGACTAACATTAAACTATACCTTTCACAAATCACTTACCTCACAAACTACTGCAATACAGCGAGCGCCACTACCGCCAGCTAAATAAAAGATTCAAACTACGGAAGGCGCTAACTACTGATAGGCATAGTTAGCAAATGAAAGATTTTGATAGAGAACAAACAATGTATTTACCTTAATAGTGTTTAAAAGTCATAATATATATCAGTTCATGACATCCAGTCTTACAAATTTACTGTCTCTGATGGACCCACGTCCAGATCATCCGCTCTCAAAACTCCGCCATCTCTCTCCCCACATCCGCCACTGCTGGCGGCTCACCTCCAACTGCGCAACGCTACGCGCTTTTAACAGCCAACTGCCCAACACTACAATGGCGAATATTCCAATAACAATGCCACCCAGCCACAGACTGCACACAGCACAGCCAGTGATTTTCATACAGAGCGCCAAGTGGCGATAACAGCATGAAAATGTAAACAGCCTACTTACAGGGTTATAAGCCTATTTTCAAGTACATTAATCATTCCCAAATATGGTAATGCACGGATAAATGTGATGACAAGGCCAAGATAATCATTTCAACTTGTTAAGGTATCGATCCATAACTTAATGTACTATTACGTCATTTTACTGTAATTACTGAATGGTGTAATAATGTATGTAATTTGTTAAAAACTTGTCGCTCACATAATTGTACATTAAGCTATGGATCGATACCTCAATAAGTTGAGATGATTATCTTTGCCTAGTGATCACGTTTATCTGTGCATTACAATCTCTGGGAATCAGTATGTACTTGATAATGGGCCTATAACCCGAAGCTTAGGTTGTGCAGTAGCATTAATAACAAAATTGTGAAACAAGGCAAAAAAACAGTGTTTGTTTAGTTAATTTACAATGTTTCACGAAGAACCCACAGTTGATGCAAGTAAAATAATAACTGTTTCCTTAGTTAAGTAGAAAATAACTAAAAACGAACATTATCCTTAAGACGCGTGTGACTACCTGCTTTCTCACCACTTGGGGCGCAAGTGTCGCTCCAAGTGTCAAACAGTAACACCTTTCGCACCGGAAAGTGTCGTTACTGTATGTAATACACTCCTGGAAATGGAAAAAAGAACACATTGACACCGGTGTGTCAGACCCACCATACTTGCTCCGGACACTGCGAGAGGGCTGTACAAGCAATGATCACACGCACGGCACAGCGGACACACCAAGAACCGCGGTGTTGGCCGTCGAATGGCGCTAGCTGCGCAGCATTTGTGCACCGCCGCCGTCAGTGTCAGCCAGTTTGCCGTGGCATACGGAGCTCCATCGCAGTCTTCAACACTGGTAGCATGCCGCGACAGTGTGGACGTGAACCGTATGTGCAGTTGACGGACTTTGAGCGAGGGCGTATAGTGGGCATGCGGGAGGCCGGGTGGACGTACCGCCGAATTGCTCAACACGTGGGGCGTGAGGTCTCCACAGTTCATCGATGTTGTCGCCAGTGGTCGGCGGAAGGTGCACGTGTCCGTCGACCTGGGACCGGACCGCAGCGACGCACGGATGCACGCCAAGACCGTAGGATCCTACGCAGTGCCGTAGGGGACCGCACCGCCACTTCCCAGCAAATTAGGGACACTGTTGCTCCTGGGCTATCGGCGAGGACCATTCGCAACCATCTCCATGAAGCTGGGCTACGATCCCACACACCGTTAGGCCATCTTCCGCTCACGCCCCAACATCGTGCAGCTCGCCTCCAGTGGTGTCGCGACAGGCGTGAATGGAGGGACGAATGGAGACGTGTCGTCTTCAGCGATGAGAGTCGCTTCTGCCTTGGTGCCAATGATGGTCGTATGCGTGTTTGGCGCCGTGCAGGTGAGCGCCACAATCAGGACTGCATACGACCGAGGCACACAGGGCCAACACCCTGCATCATGGTGTGGGGAGCGATCTCCTACACTGGCCGTACACCACTGGTGATCGTCGAGGGGACACTGAATAGTGCACGGTACATCCAAACCGTCATCGAACCCATCGTGCTACCATTCCTAGACCGGCAAGGGAACTTGCTGTTCCAACAGGACAATGCACGTCCGCATGTATCCCGTGCCACCCAACGTGCTCTAGAAGGTGTAGGTCAACTACCCTGGCCAGCAAGATCTCCGGATCTGTCCCCCATTGAGCATGTTTGGGACTGGATGAAGCGTCGTCTCACGCGGTCTGCACGTCCAGCACGAACGCTGGTCCAACTGAGGCGCCAGGTGGAAATGGCATGGCAAGCCGTTCCACAGGACTACGTCCAGCATCTCTACGACCGTCTCCATGGGAGAATAGCAGTCTGCATTGCCGCGAAAGGTGGATATACACTGTACTAGTGCCGACATTGTGCATGCTCTGTTGCCTGTGTCTATGTGCCTGTGGTTCTGTCAATGTGATCATGTGATGTATCTGACCCCCAGGAATGTGTCAATAAAGTTTCCCCTTCCTGGGACAATGAATTCACGGTGTTCTTATTTCAATTTCCAGGAGTGAAGATTGTGATTGTAATAATTTACATAGTCGCTGTTGGAGTGTTTGTATACAAAGCTACACTGACTTTCGAGTGTTCGACACCTCGTTCACAACAAAGCAAATGCTGGTGATAACACGTAAGCGTTATGTTTGACGTGTTGTGCTTCACGGTTAAGGTTTTCATTAGCCGCTTCACGAACTGACTTCAACCAACACGAGTTCCAACCTTCTTGCTATTGACGTACGGCTGATCCCAGTTTCCTGTGAGCGGCGGCGAGCACAGCGCTCTGAACGATGCCAGAACAGCCGCAGCCTGCCTCTTCTGTAGCCGTCCAGCTGTCGGTCTACATAGTGTTCCATTGATAGTGACCGGGCCAGGTATCTCACGAAATAAGCATCAAACGAAAAAAACTACAAAGAACAAAACTCGTCTAGCTTTAAAGGGGAAAACAGAGATGGCGCTATGTTTCAAATAGCTCTGAGCACTATGGGACTTAACTACATTTGTCATCAGTCCCCTAGAACTTAGAACTACTTAAACCTAACTAATCTAAGGACATCACACACATCCATGCCCGAGGCAGGATTCGAACCTGCGACCGTAGCGGTCGCGTGGCTCCAGACTGTAGCGCCTAGAACCGCTCGGCCACATCGGCCGGCGATCGCGCTATGGTTGGCCCCCTAGATGGCGCTGCCATAGGTCAAACGAATATCAACTGCGTTTTTTTAAATAGAAAAGAAATATGAATGTTTTAGTTCGACCACATTTTCGCTTTGTGATAGACGGCGCTGTAAAAGTCACAAACGTAACATTCCGCCAACGCGGACGGTATTTACTTCGTGATACATTACCCGTGTTAAAATGGACCGTTTACCAATTGCGGAAAAGGTCGATATCGTGTTGATGTATGGTTATTGTGATCAAAATGATCAACGGGCGTGTGCTATGTGTGCTGCTCGGTATCCTGGACGACATCATCCAAGTGTCCGGACCGTTCGCCGGATAGTTACGTTATTTATGGAAATAGGAAGTGTTCAGCCACTCCGCGCGGGATTAGACGAGCGGTCTGAGGCGCTGAAGTCATGGACTGTGCAGCTGGACCCGGCGGAGGCTCGAGTCCTTCCTCGGGCATGGGTGTGTGTGTGTTTGTCCTTAGGATACCTTAGTTTAAGTAGTGTGTAAGCTTAGGGACTGATGACCTCAGCAGTTAAGTCCCACAAGATTTAACACACATTTGAACATTTTGTTCAGCCACATGTGAAACGTCAACCACGACCTGCAACAAATGATGCCCAAGTAGGTGTTTTAGCAGCTGTCGCGGCTAATCCGCACATCAGTGGCAAACAAACTGCGCGAGAATCGGGAATCTCAAAAACGTCGGTGTCGAGAATGCTACATCAACATCGGCTGCACCCGTACCATATTTCTGTGCACCAGGAATTGCATGGCGACGACTTTGAACGTCGTGTACAGTTCTGCCACTGGGCTCAAGAGAAATTACGGGACGATGGCAGATTTTTTGAAAGCGTTCTATTTAGCGACGAAGCGTCACTCACCAGCAGCGGTAACGTAAACCGGCACAATATGCACTATTGGGCAACGGAAAATCCACGATGCCTGCGACAAGTGGAACATTAAAGACCTTGGCGGGTTAATGTATAGTGCGGCATTGTAGGAGGAAGGATAATTGGTCCCCATTTTATCGATGGCAATCTAAATGGTGCAATGTATGCTGATTTCCTTTGTAGTGTTCTACCGATGTTACTACAAGACGTTTCACTGCATGAGAGAATGGCGATAAACTTCTAACATGATGGATGTCCGGGACATAGATCGCGTGCGGTTGAAGCGGTATTGAATAGCGTATTTCGTGACAGGTGGATTGGTCGTCGAAGCACCATACCGTGGCCCGAACGTTCACCGGATCTGACGTCCACGGATTTCTTCCCGGGGGGAAAGTTGAAGGATATTTGCTATCGTGATCCACCGACAACGCCAGACAACATGCGTCAGCGTATTGCCAATGCATGTGCGAACATCACGGAAGGCGAACTACTCGCTGTTGAGAGGAATGCCGTTACACGTATTGCTAAATGCATTGAGGTTGACGGACATCATTTTGAGCATTTATTTCATTAATGTGGTATTTACAGGTAATCACGCTGTAAGAGAATGCGTACTCAGAAATGATAAGTTCACAAAGGTACATGTACGACACTGGAACAACCGAAATAAAATATTCGAACGTGCCTACATTCTGTATTTTAATTTAAAAAACCTACTTGTTACCAACTGTTCGTCTAAAATTGTGAGCCATATATTTGTGACTATTACAGCGCTGTCTATCACAAAACGAAAAAAGTGGTACAACCATAACATTCATATTTCTAGACGCACTACAGGAATATGTAATAAAAAAATGGGGGTTCCTATTTTTAAAAAAAACGCAGTTGATATCAGTTTGATCTATAGAAGCGCCATCTAGCGGGCCAATCATAGCGCCATCTGTTTTTTCCCCTTCAAGCTAGACAAGTTTCGTTCTTCGTAGTTTTTTCGTTTGACGCTTATTTCGTGAGATATTTTGCGCAGTCACGATCAGTGGACCACCCTGTGTATGCCACACAGCCAGTTTCACAGAACTTCACGAGTTGTTCGCCCCCCGCACTGTGGCTGGTGGACGGTCAGTCTGGGTCGCTTCACTTGAGAACCTCTGCGATAATGTGGGTGCTCCTCTCTCTTTTGACATCAGGGCGATCTCCAAGCATTCACGACCGGTGCACCGCTTGGTGCAACCAGTGGTTGCTCAAGGTCAATCCCTCCAAAACCCAGGCGATCACTGTAGGCAAAACCACCCCTTCCTTCCGCCTCCTCGATTTCTATCTAACCGTCTAAGGCCATCCTGTCCGCCCTCACCTCCATCCTTAAGTACCTTGGCGTCACCCTCGACCGTCGCCTCTCCTGGACCCCCCATCTCCGGAGAATCCAAGCGCGAGGCGCACTCTCGCCTCTGTCTCCTCAAGCTCCTTTCCGGCCGTACGTGGGGTCTGGACCCCTCTACCATCCTCCACAGCTATAAGTCCCTCATCTGCCCTCTGTTACGCCCATCCGGCCTGGATCTCCGCCCCCCCCCCCCCCCCACCTTATAAATTCCTTCAGATCCTTGAACGCCATGCTCTCCGTCTCGCATATCGCTTCAATCTCCCCTCCCCCATGCGGATCCTAATTCCGTTCCCCCACCTCTTCCTTTTCCTCGAACAGATACGGATCCTGTACACCTCCCGTAAACTCGATCCTCCTCACCCGCTTGCCTCGCCCGTCCTCTCCCGCCCCTGCCCACTGCCATGCCTGTATTCCCACATCCCACCCGTTCTCCATCTCTCCACCCTCCTTACCATCTCCCAAGGTGGCTTCCGCCAGGTCCCCCTCCCTGATTATGCCCTCCTCCCCTCCATCTACCCCTCCTACCAACTTTGATCCTCCCTCCCGCTTCCTGTGTTTGCTCCTTTGGGCACCCTCCCTCCCTTCTCTCCTCCTTCCCTTCCTCCTCCATTTCTGCCCACTCCTCCCCCAGGCTTCCCCTACCCCTGTCCCTCTACTCCTCCTCCCATCTCCTCTGCCATTGGCATCTTTGCACTCCCATCTCCCTCCCCCTCTTGGCAGGTCCCCGGACTCGCACACATTATGTGAATATTAGCGCGCCAGAGATCATCGTCATCCGTTCTCGTGTGTGCCGTCATTTTTTGTGTTTAATGTTCACTGTCACACTCCATTGTTCACATGTGCCATCGACATCTTCAGTGTTTGTGCATCGTGTCAACAGTTTGCTGTGTGGATTATCGTCGAGTGTGAACGGCTCCGTGTTTTTATATTTATGTGTCTACTGTTTTATTACCCGCCATTATGTAAATCATTTGTATTCCTTATGTTTTTTTCTCATTGTCTATTCTCCGGCTGAAGAGCAGCGTAGAATGCTGCTGCCAGCCTGCCTGTTGTACAGATTTTAAAATCACAATAAAGAAAAAAAAAAAAAAATAACACGCATTCACCCTGTCTTGACGCCATCAGCTTCCACGTCACCTATAAGGAAGAAACATCTCTATATACGAGTATAAAAGTCAATATCCGGACTGATGGACTGACACACTCACTGATTCATGATCGCCCAGCCCTGACCACTAAGGGTAGAATCTTGCGGAGAAATTTGCAGAGAGTATTGATCTTATACCATAGGTGTCGATTAAGAAAGGATTTTTTGAAATTGTATTCGTAACAGAGTCATATAGGGGATGAAATATGTTTTAAAAATACGTTCCATGAGGCTAAACCTACCATAATTGGTATTTGGGTTCTTGGTCAGAAATACTTGTTTCAGCATTTCTGGAAATTTAACTCCACTGGAGATCAAATAGTGAGCCAAAGTGGTTTTTCAAAACAAATCTTTATCAAAGAACTACTGAAGTATTTCTAAACGTACACACCTCCAAAAATGTTTTGCATCACCCCGGTTCCCACAGCTCCTGAAGATGTTGACTGTGGGTATTGTATCACACAGTCCCTTTGACTGTTCATAAATGTCACTATACCCACCCAAAGATGTAAAGAACCATGCATGAGCAACACATACTAGGCAGAGGCGTCCGACAATCAGTTCCAGTCATTTCACCAGGGAGGAGGTACACAGCTTGTGTTGTGTGTAGTTCAACCATGCCTAGACGGTCAATGCCGCGGTTCGATCGCGCCAGCATTGTTACTTTGTGCCACGAAGGGCTCGCAACAAGTGTCCAGGGGTCTCAGAGTGACCAAAGCAATGATGTTCGGTCATGGAGGATATACAGAGAGAGACAGGAACTGGCAATGACATGTCTCGCTCAGGCCGCCCAAGGGCTGCTACTGCAGTGGATGACCGCTACCTACGGATTATGGCTCATAGGAAACCCTGGCAGCAACGCCACCATGTTGAATAATGCTTTTCGTACAACCACAGTACTTCGTGTCACGATTTAAACTGTGTTCAATAGGCTGCATGATACACAACTTCACTCCCGACGTCCAAGGCGAGGTCCATCTTTGCAACTACGACGCCACGCAGAGCGCTACAGATGCGCCCTGGACCACTCAGGACTGGCATCACGTTTTGTTCACCGATGAGTGTTGCATCTGCCTCCAATAAGACAATCATGGGAGATATGTTTGGAGGCAACCCGGTCAGGCTGAACGCCTTAGACACACTGTCCAGCGAGTACTGCTGTTTTGGGTGGCATTATGTGCGGCCGATGTGCGCCGCTGGTGGTCATGGAATGCGTCGTAACAGCTGTACGATACGTGAATACCATCCCCCGACCGATAGTGCAACCATATTGGCAGCATACTGGCTAGGCGTTCGTCTTCATGGACGACAATTCGGGCCCCCATCATGCATATCTTGTGAATGACTTCCTTCAGGATAACGACATCTCTCGAGGCCAGCATGTTCTCCAGACATAAACCCTACCGGACATGCCTGCGATAGATTGAAAAGGACTGTTTATGGACGACGTGACGCACCAGTCAGTTTGAGGGGTCTACGCCGAATCGCCGTTGAGGAGTGGCACAATGAGGACCTACAGTGCCTTGCTGAACTTGTGGAAAGTATGCCACGACGAATACAGGCATGCATCAATGCAAGAGGGGGTGTTACTGGGTATTAGAGGTACTGGTGTGTACAGCAGTCTGGGCCACCAATTCTAAAGGTCCCGCTGCATGGTGGTACAACATGCAATTTTTTTTTATATGTGTGCATCAATGAAAATTGGTATTTGACTCTCAGGTTCCAAATAAACAAAATCCGTATTTCAGTGTTTTTGGAAATTAAACCGCTAAGGGGGTGAAATAGAGCATGCCACGTTTTATGAGAATATTTCGTTATGAAGGCGTTTTTAAAGTTAAGTCTATTAATATTTGAATTTTGCTTCTTTTTTTACGAATAAAAAAGATGTACTTTCAATCACTAAGGGGGTGAAACAGATAATGAGAGTTTTTATGGAAATATTTAATTATACAATTTTTGAAGCTAAATGATTGAAAATTTCTGTTTGGATTTTCTGTTCGAAATAAAAAGACACATTTCGCTGTTTTATGGAAATTCAGTCCCCAAAGGAGTGAAATAGGAGGTCAAACGTTTTATGTAAATACTTTCTTGTGAAAACATTTTTAACGGAAAATCGTTGAAAATTTGTTTAGCTTCTCGATTAGAAATGAAAAAGATACGTATTTAATTGTCTTTGGAAATTCAAGCCCCAAAGGGGGTGAAATACAGGCCATCATCGTCCAGTCCAAACTACCAGGGTCAGAAAATTGAAATTTCGAGACAGTGTCGATCTTATACTGCGAATGCATTTTGAAAGCTAAATCGATGAAAATTTATATTTAGCTTCTCTGCTACAAATAAAAAAAAACGTGTTTCACTGTGTTTAGAAATACAGTCTCCAAGGGGGTGAAATAGGAGATCAAAAGTTTTGAGAAAATATTTCGTTGTATTGGAATGAAGTTACTTCTACGAAAATTGGTATCTCCTTTCTCGGTTAGATATAAAGAAGTATGTGTTAGGAAATGAAAGTTTCCATGGGAAGGCGTGATTAAGAGAAACTTTGGACTCCAGCTACGAATCGCATTTTGGGCAGCAGTGCATTCGGAACAACCATGTTTCTACGGCCTTAATTAGGATGAAAAATTTATAAGACGTTACAGTTTGCGAACAACACAAAAATTCGATTAAAGAAATGCAAAACATATCTGTGCAGACCGTACAGTCTACGCAAGCGAAACAGCTGGGGCTAAGGTAATCAGTAACTAATGGAGAATGAATAAAGCTACGCATGCTCAAACGAAAGGTAGAATTGTTCTTCTCGTGCAATTCTCTACCTGTTTGATATGTCAAACGATCCCCTTTCCTCAGGAAAGTTGCGAGATACTTCTAAAATGGCCACCATGTTGGTAATGTAGCCTCACAGGTTTTCTCTTCGCACATCTTACATTACTTATTCTGTTTATCCCCTATTTTGGTTTCAGAAGGGTGGTTGTACACTTATTAACCGCTCTATATTGCAATAGATTGTGTACGATATTTTCTGCCGAGTCCATCATTTGCTTAAACGAACGTGAAAAACTGCTTAAAAACCACTTTCAGACTGGCTGATGTACCGGACGAACAGTCATTAATTTGTTGTGCCGATTCGGTCTAGGCCTGTTCACCTCGCTGTCTAGAAAGACTGTGCATTGAGCATTTGGCTATACAGCTGGTCAATGCACAGTCATTGAAAGTAGTTTATCAAAAATTCAGTGCAACAGACAACAATATTTTTTATTCCTTGAGATCCAGAGAGAGCCCGATATGGTTCTGTACTATCTGCTAATGAACAAAATATGTATGTATGAAATATGAGACTATCTGTGTGACTGGATTGAAGAGTTCCAGCGAACAGACCACAGCATGTCATTCTGAATGGAGAGAA
Source organism: Schistocerca serialis cubense (assembly GCF_023864345.2). Taxonomy (NCBI): domain Eukaryota; kingdom Metazoa; phylum Arthropoda; class Insecta; order Orthoptera; family Acrididae; genus Schistocerca; species Schistocerca serialis. The sequence continues at coordinate 64,669,000 of NC_064648.1, forward strand.
ATCCTCAAGCATAAAATTAATTTTGGGCATACCCCAAGGGAGTGTTACAGGGCCATCACTTTCACAGTATACATGGTGTCCCTGAAATGTTGCGACAAACTTCATGAGGTTGTAGAGGCTGTCTTGAGGAATAAATCGAGGATAGGAAGCTGTGTCCACAAATGTCATCCGACGACGCTAGAGAGCGTCGAAGTTATAGGAGCCAGCGCCTGCAAGTACGCCACCCATTCAACAGCAAACGTTGCGATTTAGTCTGACGGACCATTGTTGGAACGTCTCGCAATATTGTTTGTTATTCAGTGGTCGCGACTGAAAGCAACGGTGGCCAATGGAGAACGCGGAGCCACCTCATATGCAGGAAGACCTTGTCTCCTATCATTCAGGAGGTATCACGTCACAATGCATCAAAAACTGCCAAATTGTGCACGAATTTAAACTTGTTGCCTCTTTGCTACTAACGCCGTTCGCAACAATGTTTGCATACAATATCACATATGCCACTAAATGCATCTACAAATTTACACTACTGGCCATTAAAATTGCTGTACCAAGAAGAAATGCAGAAGATAAACGGATATTCATTGGACAAATATGTTATACTAGAACTGACTTGTGATTACATTTTCACGCAATTTGGGTGCATAGATCCTGAGAAATTAGTACCCAGAACAACCACCTCAGGCCGTAATAACGGCCTTGATACGCCATACGCCTGGGCATTGTGTCAAACAGAGCTTGGATGGCGTATACAGGTACAGCTGCCCATGCAGCTTCAACACGATAACACAGTTTATCGAGAGTAGTGACTGGCGTATTGCGACGAGCCAGTTGCTCGGCCACCATTGACCAGACGTTTTCAATTGGTGAGAGATCTGGAGAATGTTTTGGGCAGAGCAGCAGTCGAACACTTTCTGTATCCAGAAAGACCCATACAGGACCTGCAACATGCGGTCTTGCATTATCCTGCTGAAATGTAGGGTTTCTCAGGGATCGAATGAATGGTAGAGCCACACGTTGTAACATATCTGAAATGTAACATCCAATGTTCAAAGTGTCGTCAATGCGAACAAGAGATGATCGAGACGTGTCACCAATGGCACCCCATACCATCATGCTGGGTGATATGCCAGTACGGTGATGACGAATACACGCTTCCAATGTGCATTCATCGCAATGTCACCAAACACGGATGCGACAATCGTGATGCTGTAAACAGAACCTGGATTCATCCGAAAAAACTGACGTTTAGCCATTCGTGCACCCAGGTTTGTCGTCAAGTACACCATCGCAGGCGCTCCTGTCTGTGATGCCACGTCAAGGGTAACTCCAATCTTGGTCTCTGAGCTGATAGAACATGCTGCTGCAAACGTCATCAAACTGTTCGTGCAGATGGTTGTTGTCTTGCAAATGTCCCCATGTGTTGACTCAGAGATCGAGACGTAGCTGCACGATCCGTTACAGCTATGCTCATAAGATGCCTGTCATCTCGACTGCTAGTGATACGAGGCGTCAGGATCCAGAACGGCGTTCCGTATTACCCTCCTGATCCCGCCGATTCCATATTCTGCTAACAGTCATTGGATCTCGACCAATGCGAGGAGCAATGTCGCGATACGATAAACCGCAATCGCCACAGTCTACAATCCGACCTTTATCAAAGTCGGAAACGTGATGGAACGCATTTCTCCTCCTTACACGAGGCATCACAACAACGTTTCACCAGGCAACGCCGGTCAACCGCTGTTTGTGTATGGGAAATCGGTTGGAAGCTTTCCTCATGCCAGCATGTTGTAGGTGTCGCCACTGGCGCCAAACTTGTGTGAATGCTCTGAAATGCTAATCATTTGCATATCACAGCATCTTCTTCCTATCGGTTAAATTTCGCGTGTGTAGCACGTCATCTTCGTGGTGTAGCAACTTTAATGGCCAGTAGTGTATATTATGGCGCCAAACATAGTTCATGAGATATGACGTCATTAACAAAGAGTCACGAGAAAAACTGACGCTTACTGTATGACGTTTAAATTTAATTACTTCTTCGATATCAATTCTATTTGCAACGTATTTCACAGACACTATCTACATCTGCCACTGTACACCATTGTATGACACAGTGTGAGAGATGCGACCCCATAAACACTGAGATGCGTGTTACAACAATGCACCATGCGTGAAGTTTTAGCACATTTATTCAATACAACTATAGTGCGTGTCATTTACGACGGCGGCCGAGTTTAGGTTCGTTCTGCGCATCTGACGTCACAAAACACAGTCAGCCAGTGAACAGAGAACGACGTTGCCAGAGCTCGATTGCAGAGCAGAGCACAGGCGAGTGTCTTCAGTTTTAGAAACGTTCAGTCATAAATAAAGTAATTGAACAAAATCAATGTCTTTATAGCAGACTTTCTTTTACAGAAAGTTTGGAAAAAACATTTTTTATACCAGTTGCTTCATTTTCTATTAATTAATTAAACCAAACAAGCAATAAGCCTCCTAATTCAGGCGATAGCAAGGAATGGTGTTTGTATCATTCTCACTAACTGCTTTTTCGCAATAAAGAACAGCGGTAATTGTTTATTTCATATTGTATTTCGACGAAACGTCAGTAATTCATAGTCCTACCAACAGTGTTTGTCGGTATTTTGCACACGTACTATAGTCCTCCACAAGGTCAGTTATGTAAGGAGCTGTGTTAGCGTAATGGTTACGATGTTTGGCTGCGAAGTGCAAGGTACAGAGTTCAAGCCTTATTCAGTGTATAATATTTTCTTTATTTTAAAACAGTATCGATGTTTCTTACGTCATGAATTTTATTCGTTTGAATGTAATTTTTTGAAATCTCTAGTGCTTTGTCTCTTCATTATAATCATAATAAGTTTTCGGTTTTTCTAATTTTGTCCTCCAATATTTCTTTTCACAGCAATTAAAAACAATGAAAAGGCACACATACAATATTCATGTTATCTGTTTTGTTTGTATATCTTCTCTTCCGCAGTCGCTGTTTTACTATTCATATTGAGATATATTCTTTTGCAACAGTATTAAAAGTATTATTTAGAGCAGAATTTCGGCTCGTACGTTGCCGAACAACTTCATTGTCTGACGCAATTCTTTGCTTCCCTGCTTCGGTAACATCATATTCAATGTTTTCGTCGACCTATGTTTTGGCAAGTATTTGCTGTCCATTGTGACAAACAAAAATTGTTTGCGCACTGTGCCTCACTGACAATATATTTTAGTTTCTACGTTTTATTACGTCCACAATTCAGGTTTGTGTACTTCGCCTTAATCAGAACGTTTTAGAAAAAAGCGTAGTGACTCTGGTATAATAAAAGTTTTATTGCAGTCGCAAAAGAATATTTCTCAATATTACATACGACAGCTATCTGGAACTTAAATTAAATGAGATATTGTTACATAGTAAATTTTATATGAAACTTAGGTATCTTCTTCAAATTATTACAAGTTTGTCTGTTTGTTGTATCTGCTCGTAACGGGCAACACATCGTCCGTAATTGCCGAGCAGTCTGTACTCGGGGCCGGTTTTCCGTGCACCACCCTATATTATTTCCCTGCGATCAGCCACACAAGGCTACAGTTGGCTAAGCGAGAGGTTCTGCAGAATCACAGAAATTACTTCTAAAAGTGTGTAAGAATTCTGTAATGAATATAAACTCTATACTCCAGGGGGGAGGCAAGTGTCCCCCCCCCCCCCCCCCCCGTCTTTGTGCCCTCCAACCTTCAGTCACCTACACTACTAGTTTTCAGTTTTTCATAAGAACCACACACTAAGCATAAACGAATGGTGAACGAGTAAAAATGAACGGTTCCCAAAAAAGAACGATCAGCAGTGAACTAGTTCCCAAGGATGAATGAGTTTGCCCATCTCTACTCAGTAGCCGACAGTCGAATGGAGCGGAAACGCATAGTGTGGCTACACCGCCACTGCTGGCAGCTGGGTCCCCCCCAGCACTAACTGCTGGCTGCGCAGAACTCCCCCACCACCCACCAAGATATGTGACGCCCGCACATTCATGTTAAATTTTGAGTTCTTCAGAAGTTCTTACGGTTTTCCTTGTATCCCTTCTAACAATGTTCCACATAGTCTTAATTTTGTTATGAGAGTTATCAATTTCTTGATCATAATACGATGCTTTTGATTTTTGTGTTACGTTTTTTAGTATCTTACAGTACATTTTGTAATGGCTAGTTTTTGTAGTGTCCTTAGACATTCTAGTTGTAATGTAAAGTTCCCTCTTTGTTTTACATGATCGTTTGATTCCCTTTGTGATCCAGGGTTTGTTCTGTGATGCACCAGTTTTGCTTCTAACAAACTTTTTTGGGAATATCTCTTCAAATAAGGCTGAGAACTCATTTATGAATGCATTAAATTTGGCATTAACATCATCCACCCCGCATACTAGGCTCCAGTCCATCTGTTGCAGTTTGTGTTTAAAGACTTCAAGTGAATCACTAGTCATTATCCTAATAGATTTCCAGGTGGGGATTAATTTCTTGAGGGGTGTACTGTCATGCAGAGTGAGGAGCTGTCCATCATGGTCAGACGGACTATTCAAGACAGTGAAGCAATAGTGCCTACTTAAATCTATAAAAATATTGTCTATCAAAGACTGACTCTCAGGTGTGATTCTGATGGGAAAGTCAACTAGTGTAATAAGATTACATGAATTCATCAGGTGCTGGAGCTCTATTTCTTGTTGTTTTCAGTTAAAAAGTCTACATTAAAATCCCCAAAAATGATTATTTCCTTATTTTTAGAAAATAGAGTAGATAACAATAATTCTATTTGCACCAGAGAGGCTCTAAAGTTAGTTCCAGGTAAACTGTAAATTGCCACTATTATTACTGTGGAATCTAGTTCTACGGCACAGGCTTCAAATAGTTGTTCTAAACAGTATTTACCTACATCTATAGATCTAAATATGACATTATTTTTAACAAAAATAGCTACACCACCTCTTTCCTTGATGTCTCTAGAGTAGTCTATGTCTATGTTGTAGTTAGAATCTAAATGTAATAAGGTAATGCCATTTGTGATATGATGTTCGGTAAAGCATAATATTTGAACATTGTTTATACAATTTCCGTCATTTATATTAAGGGGCTCCGGAAAGGCTCAAAATCATGAAAAGTTCAATTTTTACTTTTTTGCGTTTTCTGAATCTGCAGACTATTACCTTTTAATAGATATATAATTTATTCAATTCCGAAGACTACAACTATTTTTAATTTTTTTTAAATGTGTTCTACATGGGCGTGACCCACTGTGGCGCTGTTAAACTGCTGTCAAATGGTGTTATTATTAACGTCCGTGTTCATTAGGTACATTTTAGTGATGTGAGATAAAGTATGTGTTGTGGCTAACCTGTGATGGTTCAATATATATCGCTGGTGTGATTGTCGATTGTTTCATGTTTATTTACTCTGTCGTTATCTCGAAAATATTCGTAATTAATTCTGTTTCTTGAGTCTCTGTTTTGTTGAAGTATAATAATGAGTAAAAGTAAAGTTATTAGAAATCCTCTGAAGGCTTTTAAGAAAAGGAGAAATGTTGGAAAGCCAAAGGTGTGTGTTATTACTGTAAACAATAAAGACGATAACCAAGTGAGTGAACCTAACATCTCAAGTACACCTGCCCATAGCAGTCAAAGTGGGAAAGAAAATACTTCACAGAAGAAGCTTGGTTCAATGAGTGAAAACTATGAATGTTTTATGGGCGAATTGGATGTGAATGAAATATTTGATATGTCGGTTCTCAAAGGAATTTTTTCAAACTGTGTAAGATGTATTCATTGTAGTGAAGTTGGTCTGGAACTCTCCATAATAAAGCACGTAGGACTTGCTAGTGAAATACAACTGAAATGTGATAAGTGTTCATACATGCCCACCTTTTGGAACAGTGTTGCAGTAAGTGCAGCTGAAGAAAATGGTAGCAAAATCTACGAACACAACATTAGATTTGTTTATTCCTTGCGTTCAGTTGGTAAGGGTGCTACTGCAGGTGCAATTTTCTGTGGCATCATGAATCTTCCAAATCCCCCAACCAAGTTTACTACCTATAATAAATTAATAGGGTCTAAAGTAGAAGATGTCTGTATAGAATCTATGAAGAACGCTGTGGAAGAGGCAGTAATGGAAAATAATGGTAACAGAGATTTGTCTGCAGCGTTCGATGGTACCTGGCATAAACGGGGACACACATCTCTTCATGGTGTAGTATCTGCCACCAGTATGTATACAGGGAAAGTTTTAGATGTAGCAGTAATATCAAAGTATTGTAGATGTCCACAAAAATATAAAGGTACACATGAAAATAATTGCAAAGCTAACTATAGTGGCAGTAGTGGAGGAATGGAAGTGGTTGGTGTTGCCAGTATATTCCAGCGTTCTGAGGCGTGTGATAAAGTGCGATATGTTAATTACCTTGGTGACGGTGATTCTAAAAGTTTCAAACATGTTCAAGGACTGAAGCCCTATGGTAATGATGTTGTAGTGCAGAAATTTGAGTGTATTGGACATGTATAGAAGCGAATGGGAACAAGACTTCGGCGACTGAAAGTTTCGTACAAAAAACAAAAACTCAGTGATGGTAAAGGGTTGGATGGGAAGGGAAGGTTAACTGACAATGTAATTGACAAAATACAGAACTATTATGGTATGGCTATTAGGCAACATACACAGTGTCGACGAAATGAAGAAGGCTGTTTGGGCTCTTTTTTTTCATACTTCTTCAACAAAACCATCCTTAGTTAAGCTAGTTACGTCATTAGATTTTGCTAGGTTTGTTAGTTCTCGTAATGGGGCCTCAGGCTTCACGAATCCAGATGTCCTGAAGTTGTATTTTTCCATTAACACTGCGGAAATTCCCCGGGAGTGACTATCAACTAATACACAGATCTCCCATTTTCCAGTTTTCGCACTCGGGGGATCAATTAGCAACGGTCTGTTTACTTTTTACGATTCATTTCCAAACTTTTCTGCTCCGACTGACGTGTTCTTCAGCAATGTGCACAATAAAGTTTTTATGCACTTGTGATTGTTTTTAAGCAATAAAGTTTCACTGTTTCTACACAAGGAAGTTTCAGTGGTATTTTGAGATTTCACTTCTTGGGAACAGTTTTCTTCCGTTTCCCACTTGTTTCCTCATGACGGATCTTCTTTTTTTCATCAGCGCCTCACATATTGCGGATTGAAGTTTCTTCATGTCCGTTTTTAAAGCAGCGATTGTTGTTGTTGTTGTTGTTGTTGTTGTTGTTGTGGTCTTCAGTCCTGAGACTGGTTTGATGCAGCTCTCCATGCTACTCTATCCTGTACAAGCCTCTTCATCTCCCGGTACCTACCGCTACCTACATCCTTCTGAATCCGATTATAAATCGTAAACTGGAAATACGTTCATTAAGCCTTGAAATTTCGTCCTTACAATTTACAAACGTTTTCTTTTTATCACAGAAATTTACTTTTTCCGCGGAGAAGCACGGCTTACTTTTAGACTCGCCACTATCTTGGAATGTCGGAATACGAATTGCAGTTACATGAGTCAGAGAATATGGAAGCAACTCACAATGTAATGCACCTTGTCCTATTATGGAAATGTTACATATATTATACTACCATAATGTGCTGTGTGCTGTCATGATAGTCTTTGCTGTGAAGAAAGTCTTTATGTTAACGCTATGTCATCACTGGAATTTTACGACATATACACTGAAGAGGCAAAGAAACTGGTACAACTGCCTAATATCGTGTTTGGTAACCGCGAGCACATAAAAGTACCACAACACGACGTGGAATGGACTCGACTAATGTCTGAAGTAGTGCTGGAGGAAATTGACAGCATCAGTCCTGCATAAATCCGCAAGAGTACGAGGGGACAGATATCTGTTCTGAACAGTGTGTTGCAAGGCATATCAGATATGCTCAATAATGTTCATGTCTGAAGAGTCTGGTGACCAGCGGAAGTATTTAACCCCAGAATGGAGTCAATCTGTATCAATTCTGAATGTGTGGGGTGTCACATTACCCAGCTGGAAGTGTCCAAGGCCATCATGGGCATGAATGGATGATGATCAGACAGGATGCTTCCTTATGTGTTACCTGTCACAGTCGTATCTCGACATATCAAGAGTCCCTTATCACTCCAACTCCACACCCCCACACCATTACCAACCCTCCACCAGCTTCAACCATCCCCTGTTGACATACAGGATCCATGGATTCATAATGTGGCCTCCATACCCATACCCGTCCGTCTGCTTGATATAATTTTGAAACGTCCCCTTTGAACAATTTATACACGAGACTGTGCTTAACCTGACACACAATATTTTGTTAGCGCAACGCAATCTGACTTTCAAAATTCCCTACAAAGGAATGGCCCTGACTAACATTAAACTATACCTTTCACAAATCACTTACCTCACAAAAATCTTCGCTGCTCAAGCTACTGCAATACAGCGAGCGCCACTACTGCCAGCTAAATAAAAGATTCAAACTATGGAAGGCACTAACTACTGATAGGGATAGTTAGCAAATGAAAGATATTAGTAGAGAACAAACAATGTATTTACCTTGATATCATCATATATAAATATAGCAGTTCATGACAAATTACAAATCTCCGCCATCTCTCTCCCCACATCCACCACTGCTGGCGGCTCACCTCCAACTGCGCAACGCTACGCGCTGTTCACATCCAGCTGTCGCTGCCCAACACTACAATGGCAGACAACAATGCAAACTAGCCACAGACTGCACACAGCACAGCCAGTGATTTTCATATTGAGCGCTACGTAACGTTGCCAATAAGAAAACATAAACAGCCTACTTACATAGAGAAAACATAAACAGCCTACTTACACAGCCCCCATGCTCCCCACAAAAATTTTACAAATTTTTTTTTTTGGGCAGTGGCCAATAATGATTTGATAAAATTTTTCATAATTACAATAACAAAGAAATCAAATGCACACATTTATTGATATTATGTTGGTCAAAAGCTCAAATTTTCTCACAGTCCATAAAGACAGTCCTGATCATTCATTACGGTAAAATAGTGTTTTTCTCAAAGTCTGAGCAGTAGAAGAAAATGCACACGGAAGTAGTGGATTTCCATGCAGTCTTGAAGAAGTAGTGTTGTCCTTCCAATGGAAAGACAGTGCTGACTCTCGACATGCTGACAGGTAATGCTCCACAACAGAGCAAACCCACAGCAGAGTCATTCGACGTTTTGAAGAATATTGGTAGGTAGGTCATCACAGAACAGACCCACTGTAGTTCTGGTAGAGATTACGGTATTGGTGGGCCACCAGAGGTGCAGACCCACTGCAGGCCTTGTAGAAATAATGGTACTGGTGAGTCAGCAAAGGTGTAGACCCACTGTAGTCCTTGTAGAAATGGCCAGCAGCCATCTGTTGCGACTGTGCAGGTGCACAATCACCACCGAAGAGTCTTGCAGAGAATATAGCAAGTCCATAAACCACCACTTGTGCACTCACAAAGTTTTTGGAATTGTCCTTAGAACCAGCAATGCTGTTATCCAGTCCCTTGCTGAATTATTAACACACGTGCAAACACTAACAGTCCCTACTTCTCACATATTGTCCATATACTATGACCAACAGAAACGTGTGCAGTGAAATGTAACTTACAAGTTAATAATAAGATGAACTGGTGTCAATTACAATTTTATAACATGAGAATACAATTACAAAGGTACAAAATACATCATTAAAGAACATAACAATACAGATAACATTTGTAGTACAGGCTTTACAAAAGAATAGAAATAAACATATACATCAGTGGAATTATGACATGACTACATACATAAAAGATCAGAATAACTTTCGAAACATCAACTTCACACATGAGCATTAAACAGAACAGAATTAATAATATCTAACATCTTTACAAAGTAAATAACATATTATTAACGCAAATTATATTTGAGGATAACAGTATTCCTCATCATAGTGAATGTAGCTTAATATTAAAAGAAAAAAAATTATATGAAACTACACAGAGACAGGAAGAAAACAAATACACAAGGGTACACACACACATAGTGGGATAACACCAATAGGAAAGGACAGGGTTCGTTTTCAGTGTAACATTTGGTACTGCAGTCCAACCCAAAACTTCATATATCTTTCCTCTTATTTCATCCTTTGTTTCCACCAAAAAAATTCTATCTAAGCATGCTTTCTGTATTTATATGTTCACACATTTCTTACCTCAACATTTATTTCCAAGAAAATCCTACCTAAACCTGTTTTCTCAATGCATTTCTTCCAATTCATCGCAACTCATTCTCTTAGAGGCTACCCCCTCTTAAGCTAACTTAAATCTACTGAGCTCAGATGCTAAACTAAGGGACGAGGCAATGCAGCAGCACATAAAACAATTAACACAAGCAGCAATGACAAAAAATACAGATTGGCAAAGCTAGCAGCAGCAATTGTAATAACTTATATCAAAACATGACATAGCTCAAGCAGAAAAAAATATTACACTAAAAATGGCCATGTCTAATACCTATGTCACATCTTAACACTAGAGTGATGCATCACAATTTATTCTACAAAAGAAATTACCAAGTACTTGAAAAGAAAATTATGTGTTACTGTTACTAGTTCCTTCTTATTGTTCTTTCCTTTCCAAGTGCTCCTTTTTTTAAAGAATGTGGATCATAAAATAATTATTTAATAGATCTGTTGACAGAAAGTGTTCACATTAGCAAATGCATTTCATTTTATAAAAGCAATGCTGCAACACAGCTGAAAACCAGATATCAAATGAAATAAGCAATTACGCAAACCAAAGCATAAAAATATCATTCAATAGTCATGTGGCATTTCGTAAGTCAGTAGCTCTCAACTCTCATAGAAAGACACTTGTCATAATCAGGTGTGCAGATGTACGAATATTTCCCATCAATTCATAAGCATTTCAGTAATTAGCACAAAGTGCGAGTAATCATATGTTTTCAAGTAACGAGGGTGTCGCATCAGCGATGAAAGACACACCCTAATGGCTTGTTCTCCAGGTGTTTGACACAGCTGTGTGCCCACAACGCATTACAAAAATCATATGTTTTCAAGTTTGACCGTGTCGTTTTTGCGATGCTTTCTACAAAGGAATGTCAGAAGCGAGGTTAATGGCGTCCCCTTTTTTTTCTACCTGTGCCGCTGAAAAGGGCTCGCAATAATGGCTTTTTCTCCAGGCGTCTGACACAGCTGGGTGCCCGCGACGCATTACGTGCAGGTGGTCACTTAACTTTCTTACGGAAATATTTACCGCTACAGTGACAGTCTCATATAAAAATATTTCACAGGTCAAGAATTTGCGTTACAAATCTGTAGAAACAAAATGCTATTGATATAACAGTGTCCAAAAAAATTTTCGTCTGCATTGTAATACATTCACGAATATACACACACATTTCATAACTCTTAAAGTACGTTTCTTGGTTTCCAACATCCTTTTCATAAATCAGAGTCCCTATTAGAAACACGTAGCATAATCAAATTCCTCATATACGGTATCATCATCTTCTTGATCATAAACATACCTCAACAGCATAATACACATCGTCGTCGTAAAAATAACATCATAACACCTCAGTCAAATGTCAAAATCGTCGTAGCTTCCTCCAATAATTAAAAAAATTCTCTGCTCATGTCAAAAGTGTCATCTGCCTCAAACGTACTTTAAAATCATGCTCCCTTACCAAATATATCATTCAAAGCTCTCATAGTATCACAATGATTCCGAAAAAATATGAACAGTTTACAAAGTACAGACAAAATACAGTTTCATAAGTGTGAAGTTATCCAACTGTATGATTGCATAAACATGTGTCACTGATGTAGTAAAATAAATGTTTGTCTCTCTCAGTTAAATAATCAGATAGCTGTGTAATTTGTGTGTTAGAGAAATAAGGTACCGATGTGTAAAGTTGTATAAGCAAATACCATATTAGCTAGGGTTCCTTGTGGTTGCCACACACATGGTACACAAAGTAAGCGTGTACCCCCCTGAGGATAAATGTAATTATACTCCCAGGTGTTACAAATTACAGCAATGGAATGAAATGTATCACGGAAAACTTTCTTTGTAATTAAAAAAATATTTAAAAATAGGTGTTTTAAGTATAAATGCGTGTACTGTAGCGCTAAACTGTGCATCTTGTCGCAACATAATCTCTGTGGAAGTGTCGTAGTTATCGTCCTCCGAAAGCTAAGTTCTGCAGAAGTCAATGTACTTACCACATGATAAACAAAAGTGAAATGCTTTGCGTATAGATATCGTAGTTATTATGCTTATTGGCGTGATGAAGAAAGTACTGTACAGTAACGTAATGTTGTGCCACGAAAAAGGCTGTCTCATTGTTGCTATACCACAAAAGTTACTACTAAAACATGTTTTTCTTTCCAGAAGAATTCAGAAAACTGTGCAGATATAAAACAGATACACCGCAAAAGCAACATTGTAAATTGTCACTCATTAGTAGCGTCGTGATAAAAATCGTGTAGCTGTCACATAAACTAGCCTCTGTGTCATCTGGTATCTCTCAGAAAGCACTTTAAATTCAGAATGTATTTTCAAATAAATCAAAATGTTGCATTACAATCTCATTAGCAGTACTGGTAAATGTTCTAAGTATGTGAGCCTTATAGTCGTTACGTAATCGTGCAACAAACAAGCAAGAATGTACACACACAATAACACTGTGACGTCTGTTTACTATAACAATGCATTCGTCATTTCTGTTTAAATAAGTTCTCTTGGTTCTTGATTGGATATTTAACTTCAAACATTGTTGTATGTTAACAGATTCTAAGTCTGACAAAGCATATTAGTAATGTGAAGCGAAAAATTTTATGACAAAGACTAAGTTAAAAAGCAGATTATCTTTCAATAAACGGTTTTACATGTGAAATGTGGTGTAAACCTTTACTCTTCCTAGTACGCAGAGTTTCAACTTCAACGCAATTATCATGTGGTATGCGTCGGATTCTGTAAGGTCCATTGTAAACTAGAAAGAATTTGTGACTCAAGTATTTCTTCTTATGTGACAATGAATGAGCTTTAATGAGAACTTTCTGACCAATATACAACTTCTTTGCATTTGCTTTACCGTGTAGTTTTCTCCTTTTGTCTGCTGCAGATTTTATATTTTTAAGAGCCAAATCAATTATGTCTTTGTGTCGAAGTTTACGTGTATTCGGGAAAGGTACAAGCTCTCTGATTCTGTTCCGTGGTTCTTCATTCTTCAGTACAAGAGTAGGTGGTAAAGCAGTGGAGTCGTGAGGCATTTCATTCAGCACGTTTTGAAATAAGCGTAAATATCTGTCCCAATGCTGATGTTTTCTGTGACAATAAAGTCTGCAAAGCTTATTGATTTCTTTCATAATCCGTTCAGACGGGTTGCAATGTGGTGAGTACAATGAAATAAAAACAGGTTTGATTTTATGGTTGCGAAGCATGCGTGACCAAACAGCAGATCTGAATTGCGGTCCGTTATCTGAAATGACTTTACTAACGTGTCCAACTTCACGTAAGAAATTTTTAACAAAGGCGTTGGATACAGACCGTCCAGTGGCTTTACGTAACGGAGTGAAAGAAACAAATTTTGAAGTAAGTTCAACAGCGACTAGAACGTACGAAAATCCATTAGATGTTCTGACAAGCGGTCCCAAGAGATCAACAGCAGCAAATTCTTATAATTTAGAAGGAATAATAGGAAACAACGGAGCATGATGTGAGACAGTAGATGGTTTCGCCTTTTGACAAAGTTTACAAATAGATGAGACTCTTCGAATTCTTTTTTCCATATTGTTAAAATAACAAGTCGTTCAAAGAATATGATAACATTTTCGTGGACCAAAATGTGCGTAGCTGAAATGAATGTACCAAATGAGCTTATTAACAAAATCGTCAGGAATGCAAAGTACCCGTAGCTTGTCATCAACAGTGCAGCGTTTGAATAGTATGTTGTTTCTAACCAGATAATAATGCCGAATCTGTGTGTGTGTCTTTTCATGCCATTTGCTCTTGATGTCTTTCCAAATCGGATCTTTATCTTGTTCATGAGCAATGTCCTTTAAAGATGTGGTGATGAAGTTTTCAAAGGCGACTTTCTGAATGTAAAGAATACTGAAATTTTTCTCGAGGTTGCCTTCTGTGGCACTTTTCTCAAGCCCAGCCGGTGCGCGTGACAGTGCGTCCGCAACAATGTTCTCCTTGCCGGGAATGTAGACTATTGTGAAGCGGAATTCTTGCAGAAACAATGCCCAACGTTTTAACCTGTCATGATTTAATTTTGAAGACATAAGAAATTGTAATGCACGATGATCACTGTACACTTTTACGTGCTTACCAGAAAGAAAGAAACGGAATTTGTTAAATGCCCAAACGATAGCTAAAGCTTCTAATTCAGTAACGGAATAATTTTTTTCAGATTTTGTTAGCACTCGGCTAGCAAAAGCAATGGTTTTCTGAATGGTAGTGTCATTTTCTATGGCTTCTTGAAATAAATGGGCACCAAGACCGACTTTAGAAGAATCCGTGCTAAGGCAGAAATCTTGTGACAGATCTGGATGAGCTAAGATTGGCGCGTGAAGTAACGCTTCTTTCAAAGAATTGAATTCCAACTGTGCTTGTTCGTCCCAGTTCCAAATAGTATTTTTTCCAGTGAGAGAACAAAGTTTTGGTGTAACAAGAATTTGCATATTCAGAAAACGACGGTAAAAATTTACGAGACCTAGAAAGCTGCGGACTTGTCTTTTTGTGGATGGAACTGGAATGGCTCTGATTGCTTCTAACTTTTCAGGATCCGGCTGAATGCCTTCAGAAGAAATAATATGTCCCAAAAACTTCACTTTTGTCCTACCGAATTCAGACTTTTCCAAGTTAACTGTAATTCCAGATTCTGCAAAAATATGTAACAAACTGTTGAGAGTGCGATTATGTTGTTCCCATGAAGCTTCTGCTATCAGAATATCGTCCACATATAAGGTGATGTGACGTTTTAAGAACTCAGGTAATATGGAATTTAGCCCGCGAATGAATGCTGCTGAAGAAATGTTCAAACCAAAGGGAAGTTTCCGAAACTGATAACAAACGTCGAAACAAAGGAAAGCTGTGTATTTTCTACATTCTGGATGAAGTTCGATCTGATAAAAGCTGGATCGGAGATCAATGGAAGACAACACTTTTACACCATTAAAATTTTGAAGAAGTTCTTCCAACGTTTGCGGCCTGTCTGTTTCAGGAATAATGATCGTATTGATTTGTCTCGAATCTAAGACAAGCCTGATCGATCCATTTTTCTTCTCAACAACATGTAATGGATTGTTGTATGAGCTTACTGCAGGCTCAATAATGCCCTCGTCGAGCACAGATAGTATTTCTGTTCTAACACGGTCACTATAATGTGCTGGAATTACATATGGTCTAACACAAAATTTAGTATGCTCACGAACACGAAATTGGTATTGAAATCCCTTGATTGTTCCTGTTTTATGAGTAAAAACTGTGGAATGTGCTTGTAAAATCTCAAAAAGGTCCTGCCTATCAGTGTCATTACAATTCTCCATTGTTTGAATTTTATTCTGAATTAACTCATTAATTTCAAATATGCCATCGATGTCATCCCTGTCAGTTCTTGCAGAGTGATTGTTAGTGTCTAGTTCCGTAGAAAATTCCGAACTGTTGTCTAACAGAACGTAAAGCCGATTAATTTCCTCATCATGGTTTGAGAGCCAGTCTTCAAATTTCAAAGCTATTGACTTACCTTCTTTCTCTAAACTTATTTCAGCATCGTGAAAGTTTAAGATTGCTTTGAATTCATTCAAAAAGTCTACTCCCAATATAATTTCCGTCGACAATAATGGAACAATAAGAAAGTTCGTAGAGAAGCTGTGGCTTTGACAAAAGAATTCTAAGTTGGTTTGTTGGCGTACATCTACACTTTTTCCAAAGATTGCACCTTGTAGTTTAATCTTACGTAACGGAAGTGTGGGGCAATCGTTCGATTTGTTGCATTTTCTAAAAGCTGTTTCACTGATTACTGAAATGGGATTGCCAGAGTCAAGTACTTCCGTAAATTTTATGTCATTTACTGTAATGTGAACCACAGGATATGCAATGTTGTTATGTTTTACGTCGTGTTCTTGGAGTAAGATGTCCCTAATGTCTTCCATTTTTACGTAATTACTAGCTACGGCAGCTGCGTCATCAGTTTCATAAGTACGTTTTGTTGCTGCCAGCGGTGTGAGTCATTGCCTATTGTCTCTTTGTTGGCGCGCGTCGTTATTGGGATTAGGAGACCTAACTTCTACAAATTCACCTCCTCGAGAGGGCCCTGCTCTGTTTGAATCCCGCCAGTTCTGATGCAATTCAGGTCTGTCGTTACGAATATATCGTCTGTCGTCATGTCGGTAGATTCCGTAGTTTCTTCCTTGTCCGTCACGTGGTGGAGAGTTTCTCCCTGAATCGTAACTGTGCGCCGAACTGTTGCGTCTGAAGTTATTCTGCCTCCCTTGATAATAATTGTTTTGGTTCCCATATTGTCTGTTTCTCTTATTGTCTCTGTGATAGTCATTACCATGGAGAGGTGATTTTTCCCTGTAGTTATTACTACTCTGCCAACGGTTGTCATGTGGGTGGTGTCTGTTTTGGTCACGATTTGCGTTGTAAGAATAGACCAGTCGTGTCCGGTTATTGTTTCTGTCGTCACGGAATTGTGACGGATGTGACCTGTAGTGGTTGTTTTCCTGTTTTCGCATCCCGCGACTGTCTGTGTCAATTTCCAGTTCTTGTAACAGTCCTTGAAATGCTTCAATGTCGTCTTTGCAACGTCCTGCTAAAATAATGTGTCGTAAATGTTCAGGTAATTTGATTAAGCAAATGCGGATGAGTTCTGAGGGGATGTATGGGTTTGACAGGTACTGATTCTTGTGCAACATGTCTTCAAAATATTTCACAAGACTGGAAAATTCAGATTGTTCGAAAAGTTTCATCATTATGATGCTATATTTTACCCGGTCTTGTGTAGCTTGAGACCAATATGCTGAGAGGAAGGCATGATAAAAATCTCCTACACTGTGACAATCGTGAATTACCGATCGCATTCTTACAGCTGGTTCATTCTCCAAGTAGCCACACATAAATTCTAATCTGTGTTCTAACGACCAGTTGGGAGGAAAACAATGCGAGAATTGATGGAGCCATGCTTGTGGATGAATGTCGTTGCCAGAATTCTTAAATGTTTTGAATTTACGTGTAGTAATGAACAGCTTATAGTCAAAATCATCATGTTGGCGAGTCGCATATCGGTCATTGTTAGGTCGTGTCGGCCGTTCCATCTCAAAATTCGGTGCACATTGCCAATTTCTTTCATAACTTCCGAAATGTCCTGTGTTATTATTTTGCGGCTTTTCCGTATTTCTAAGTCCCTCTTCCCGTGTTGGAGCGCGAGTGTCCTCTGAAATACGTAATTCTTGTATTACCTGAGTCAACTGATCTTGTACTTCCCGGATTTCTCTTTGGTGTTGCTTATTAATTTGATTCTGATTTTGTTTGAATTTCCTAATTTGTTCGCACTCTTCTGTGTCATTAAACACTACCGGTTTTGTGTCGTTCAGATTATCATCTACCTTCGTAGATAAGTTAGTGAACTGATCCGAAAGTTCGGCTACTTTCTCCGATAGTGAACACATTTCCTCAATGTGTTTTTCTGAACCAAGTTTCAGATTGTCCATTTGTGTTGAAATCGAATCTACTGTGTTCTTTAAGTTTTCCTGAGTTTTTGCAAGTTGCGTAACCGAATCGGTAGATGCAACTGAGTCAAATTTAGCTTGCAAGGTCTCATGATTTTCATGAACAATAATTTGCAGTTCTTTTATGGCTGCTTCGTGATTCTGTAATGCCTTTTCATGCCGCGAAAAAATAGGTTGAAAATGCTCACAAATTTGAGTTTTTACGTCATTACAGACTTTTTGACATTTCGATTCAATGTTATGTAACTCAGTAGTTAAATCTTCACGCGTTTGTTCAAGAGTTTGTTCCAATGAATCTAACTTTTGAAGCTGTTGCTGTGTTTGTCTCTGATTTTGTTCCAGTGTGTCTAACTTTTTAAGATTTTGTTCCACTGTGTCTAACTTTTGAAGCTTTTGCTGTGTTTGTCCCATTTGTTGTATTAATTGTAATAACAATGCATTGGTGTCTGAAACATGTTCCTCAGTGCTTTTCAGCAGTGAATTTGCACCGGCAACATTCACATTTTGACAAGCGGAAAATGTGTCTTGACTCATTTGAGAAAACGGTGAGGACGCAAAACCTGAATCTACAGTATTTGCAAAATTGTGTCCTGTCATTTCGGATTCCTGAGGCGAGCTGTTGCCGACCGATCGATCGATAATGCTTCCCTCTTCACTAATTGTTTCACTGTCCGTGCCATTGTTTGCCGCCCGCTCCATTTCCCTATGCACGATTACCAAATTACTACTTTGAACATCAGTTAATTCATTACTCGGTGGCGCTAACACACTGCTTTCATTTTCACTGTCATTTCTCAGTTTACTTTGGAGCCTAGTATTACGTTTTTCACACGCCATTATTGTCACAGTACTTCACACGACAACACAGAAAAACACAATTTGAAGATCAAAAATAAGAGAACACATTAACATAGCACTGAAAATAAATTCTAGTTAATTGCAAGCGCAGCTGCGAAATACTTGGTGCAAATCTACATGCATGCCACAACTGTTTTACTATACAACAATGAAAGACTGCAACTACAAAGGAGATTCTCTCTACAATTACGCGCTAGCAATAAACAAAATCTACACTAATTACACAAACTACAAGAAAAAAAATCAGAAGATTCCAGTGAGGTATCCTCGGCTAAGGGTCGACATATGAAACGTCCCCTTTGAACAATTTATACACGAGACTGTGCTTAACCTGACACACAATATTTTGTTAGCGCAACGCAATCTGACTTTCAAAATTCCCTACAAAGGAATGGCCCTGACTAACATTAAACTATATCTTTCACAAATCACTTACCTCACAAAAATCTTCGCTGCTCAAGCTACTGCAATACAGCGAGCGCCACTACTGCCAGCTAAATAAAAGATTCAAACTATGGAAGGCACTAACTACTGATAGGGATAGTTAGCAAATGAAAGATATTAGTAGAGAACAAACAATGTATTTACCTTGATATCATCATATATAAATATAGCAGTTTATGACAAATTACAAATCTCCGCCATCTCTCTCCCCACATCCACCACTGCTGGCGGCTCACCTCCAACTGCGCAACGCTACGCGCTGTTCACATCCAGCTGCCGCTGCCCAACACTACAATGGCAGACAACAATGCAAACTAGCCACAGACTGCACACAGCACAGCCAGTGATTTTCATATTGAGCGCTACGTAACGTTGCCAATAAGAAAACATAAACAGCCTACTTACATAGAGAAAACATAAACAGCCTACTTACAATTTGAGACGAGACTCGTCAGACCAGGTCATCAGCAATCCTATGTCAGTGTTGACAGGGCCCAGGCGAGGCGTAAAGCTTTATGTTGTGCAGTCGTCAAGGGTACACGAGTGATCCTTTAGCTCCGAAAGCCCATATCGGTGATGCTTCGCTGAATGGTTTGCATGCTGACACTTGTTGATGGCCAAGCATCAATCTGCAGCAGTTTGCGGAAGAGTTGCACTTCTGCCACGTTGAATGATTCTGTTCAGTCGTCATTAGTCCCGTTCTTGCAGGATCTTTTTCCGGTCATAGCGATGTCGCAGATTTGATGTTTTACCAGATTCCTGATATTCACAGTACACTCGTAAAATGGTTGTACAAGAAAATTTCCACTTCATCGCTACACGGAGATGCTGTGGCCCATCGCTCGTGCGCCGACTATAACACCACGTTCAAACTCACTTAAATCTTAATAATTTGCTTATGACCTTGTCTGTTGCGTAGTCAATTAGTAATGAAGTCTTGTTTTTGATTTACTTATTAGTGACATAGTTAGAATCTGCACTTCGTTTGTATGAAACTTTTGTCTGATAGACCATGGTTATTTCTATTGTTGAACAAAGAGATTCATAATAAATTACTCCCTACACCAGACAGGCAGAATATTGTATTAGATGTTCCGTTTACAAGATAAGTTATTGTTCCCTTTGAGTACCTGAGAAGGTACAGTTTGAGTAGCGAGCGAGAGGTAAAGCTAATCAAGGAAAACTAAAGAAAAGTGTGAAAGTTCAGGGGGGAGAAATAAATGCCAAGCTTTGTTGATGCCACTCTAATTCCGTTAGGGATGGCAAAAGACTTGAATGAACAACTGAACAGAATTGATACCATGCTGAAAAGAGGTTATATGATGAATCTCTACAATAGCGAAACAAGGGGAATGTAGCTGAATTAAATCAGTGATGCTGATAGAATTACGTCAGGAAATGACACGGTATTTTGTCATCAGAATACCTGACAGAGGCCAAAGAAGAGAGGATATCCAACACATATTGGTAAAAGGTAGACAATCATTTCTGAAAGAGAGACATTAACACTGACTATAAGTTGAGCTGTTATGAAGATTATTTTTTTGAAAGTATTGTTCTGGAGTGTGGCCTTCTATGGGAGTGAAACATGAATGATAAACTGTTCACACAATAAGAGAATGGAAGGTTTACGTAGGTAATGTTACAGAAGTATGATAAAGATTACATGGATAGACTAGATAACTAAAGACGGCTTACCAAATCAAATCAGGGAGAAAAGTAATTAATAGCACAACTTTACTGTAAGAATGTATCGATTGACAGAACGCATCCTAGGTCATTAATGAACTCTCAGTTTAGTAATGGAGGAGAGTCTGGTGAGGAAGGAAAATTCAACAACGGCTTGGCTAAAGTAAGCAGTTCAAATGGATATTGGTGCCAGTAGTTATGCAAAACTGTATTTCTGGATGGAGCATCTTTTACAAACCGTGGACAAATGAATCTTCGCAACGTGCCCTGCTGGCCCACTGAAAATGCTCACTAGCTAAGGTAAGTGGATAGATAATGACCTGGTCCGTCAACGTTTATGTAAAGAGCCCAAAAATAGAAATGTTCATTGATATCAGAAGTAAAATTTTGTCAACCAATCTGAGTTTTCATCCTATGTAGAATCAGTAAGCAGTTGGAAGTCGTGTATTCACTCGGTCAATGACCTTACTGGCATCTACACAGACGATAAAGAGATAAGACCGAAATATTGAATTCGGTCTTCCAAAATTGATTCACTGCAGAAGACCATTATTACACGGTCCCCCTTTTAGTCGTTGTACAAAGGTCCAAATGGCAGGTACTGAAATAGTCGATAGTGGAATATAAAAGCAACTACAATGGCTTACTAGTGGAAAGGCATCAGCAACAGATGAGATACGTAGAAGAATCTTCAAAGGATGCCTGGAGCAACGAAGGATATCTAACGACTGGAGAAAAGTGCAGGCTATTCCCATTTTAAAGAAGGGCCGTAGGATAGATGCACACAATGATAGACCTACATCGTTGACATGAACCTGTTGTAGAATTATGGAACATGTTTTATGCTCAAGAACTATGATGTTTTGGAGACCGAAAACCTCCTCCGTGTTCCTTGACTTCAGGAAGTCATTTGAAACTGTCCCACACTGTCGTTTATTAGAACAAATACGAGTTTATCGAGTATTTTACCAGATTTGAGACTAGATTCAATACTTCCTTGCAGTTACAACTCAGCACGTTGCTCTTAACGAAATAAGATCGACAGATGTAAAGGTAACTTCCGGAATACCCCAGGGAAGTGTGATAGGACCGTTACTGTTTGCAATGATCTTATAGAAAGGGTCGTAAGCTCTTTAAGACTGTTTTCAAATCGTGGCGTTGTCTATGAGAACGTAGCAACGGCTGAACACGGAAGCGATTTGCAAAATTTCCCACACAGGATTGATGAATGGTGCAGACTCTGGCAGTTGAACCTGAACGTAAATGAATATATCATCTTGCGCGTACATAGGAAAAGAAGTCCACTACTGTATAAGTACACTATTGGTGACAAATTTCTGGAAACAGTATCTACCGTAAAATACCTAGGAATAACTATTCACAACGACCTTCAGTGGAATGACCAGACAAAACAAATAGTAGGAAAAGCAGGTGCCAGACTGAGATTCATAGCAAGACTCTTAAGTAAATGGAGCTCATCCTCGAAGGAAGTGGCTCATATGGCGCTTTCTCGACGGATTCTTCAGTATTTCATTAATATGGAATCTTTACCAGGTGGGACTGATAAAAGAGACAGGGAAGACCCAACGAAGGGCGGCGCGTTTCGTCACTGGATCGTTTAGCGGGTGCGACAGCATTACAGAGACGCTCTACAAACTCCACTGGAATACGTTACGAGGTATCAAAGAAAGGTTCACTATTAAAATTTCGAGAGAGTATTTTCTGGGAGAATAGGACAATATGCTACTTCCTCCTACATACACCTCGCGTAATGACGGCGACGAGAAATTTCGAGAAATTAGAGTCAATACAAAGGCTCACAAACATTTATTTTTACCATGCGCCATTCGCGAGTTGAACAAGTTACAAGGAATGAGTCAGTGGTACCATCGATGGGATTCTAAATAGCCATAATTATTTATTCAGCTCGTAAGAGATATTTTGCCACAGTTTTTGGACGACATCCTACTGGACACAAAGTAATTGACACTAAATCCCCATGACGGGTGTTGTTTTCATCGGAACAGATAATTGCAAACCTCTTTATCGAAACGATGGGAGGTTGCTGGCTAGATGGTTTAAATACCAAATGATTAAATATCAAATGGCCCGTACATTCCTCAGGTTTAACCACTCTGATATTTCACCTATGCAGTAAATTAAAACGAGAGACTCACAAAGAAGCACCACCAAATCCTAAGGACATGAAGTGTCATACAACACAGGCCAGAACTGTGATAAATCAAGATGATACTGAAGGTGCAGTTTTGTCTGTCCAGGATCGCGTTGTAGCATTCATCAGTGAGCAAAGTCAACACTTTGTGCACTTGATAACACAGTCTTCATAATAAACACACAGACCGTACTTGAGTGATACGTTGTCTTACATTTGCTACAGTACGGAGGATGTTTGTGGGACGTATTCTCCTGAAGGCGGGAGTCTGCTTTGCGACGCTGTTCTCGTGTCACTATTTGATTAAATGCCGCATGTTATGTCACTGAAACCCTCTATGAATGTTGTTTTCGACGCTACAGGAAAAAATATAGAGTTCCATTAAAAACATTGTAGGAGTCGTAATTCAACTGGTATAAGCACTGAAAATTACACACATCAAAAAAAGTTTTACATCACCTTGGTTCATAGAGTTCCCGAATATGTACAGAAAATTGGAATAGAGATCAACATAAACATCATTTCCGCCCTTTTCATTGCTCATGAACACCACACATTGCATGTTGTGACACCATACAGCGAGACCTACAGAGGTGGTGGTCCAGATTGCTGTACACACCGGTACCTCTAATACCCAGTAGCACGTCCTCTTGCGTTGATGCATGGCTTTATTCATCGTGGCATACTGTACACAAGTTCATTAAAGCGCTGTTGGTCCAGATTGTCCCACTCCTCAACGGCGATTCGTCGTAGATCCCTCAGAGTGGTTGGTGGGTCACGTCGTCCATAAACAGCCCTTTTCAATCTATCCCAGGCATGTTCGATAGGTTTTATGTCTGGAGAACATGCTGGCCGCTCTAGGCGAGCGATGTCGTTATCCTGAAGGAACTCATTCACAAGATGTGCACGATGGGGGCGCGAATTGTCGTCCATGAAGACGAATGCCTCGCCAATATGCTGCCGATATGGTTGCACTATCAGTCGGAGGATGGCATTCACGTATCAAGAAGCCGTTATGGCGCCTTCCATGACCACCAGCGTCGTATGTCGACCCCACGTATTGCCACCCCAATACAGCAGGGAACCTCCACCTACCTGCTCTCACTGGACAGTGTGTCTAAGCCATTCAGCCTGACCAGGTTGCCTCCAAACAAATCTACGACGATTGTCTGGTTGAAGGCATGTGCGACACTCATCGGTGAAGAGAACGTGATGCCAATCCTAGCAGTCCATTCGGCATGTTATTAGGCCGATTAGTACTGCACTGCAGGGTGTCGTGGTTGCAAAGATGGACCTCGCCATGGACGTCGGGAGTGGAGTTTTGCATCACGCAACCTATTGCATACAGTTTGAGTGGTAACACATGTTACTGTGGCTGCATGAAAAGCATTATTCAACATGGTGGTGTTGGTGGGCGGCCTGAGCGAGGTATATCATCAACAGTTCCTGTCTCTCTGTATCTCCTACATGTCTGAACAACATCGCTTTGGTGCACTCTGAGATGTCTGGACCCTTCCCTTATTGAGAGCCCTTCCTGCCACAAAGTAACAATGCGGACACGATCGAACTGCGGTATTGACCGTCTAGGCATAGTTGAACTACAGACAGCACGAGCCGTGTACCTCCTTCCTGGTGGAATGACTGGAAGTGATCGGCTGTCGGACCCCCTCCGTCTAATAGGCGCTGCTCATGCATGGTTGTTTACTTCTTTGGGCGGATTTAGTGACATCTCTGAACAGTCAAAGGGACTGTGTCTGTGATACAATATCCACAGTCAACGTCTATCTTCAGGAGTTCTGGGAACCGGGGTGATCCAAAGCTTTTTTTGATGTGTGTGTACTTGCGTACGACAGAAAATAGGCCACATCGTCTGCTGCAATTCAGGAAAAATTGCTTCTTGATGGATTCACTCATTTTCTATATATGTATTTGGGACGGCCTGTCTTAGAAGCTCCACGCTGTATACTGACGAAGCAAAAAACCGTTTACTGTGAGAATTAAGAGAAAAGCATAATTTACGTCACCGAGTCCAAATACACTGACAGAAAAAAAATCACAAGACCGGGACTGAAGCTGAGCAACATAAAAGAAAGTTGGTAGGTGTGTTTCTACTTCTGAAACATGATATTTGTTCAGATTTCGTACCAGTCGCGTAAGAGTGGCGCCACTATGAGGATGCAAATCAAGTTGGCCTTAGATACTTGGTGTAACGGTCGTGAGTGTTAGTTACCTTTGAGACTGGACGTAGTGAGATGTTAGTCAAGAATCTTTAAGGCGATAGAAACGCCATTATCAACACATCACTGAGTCTCAACGGGGTCGTGTAACATGGCTATAAGAAGCTGGACGTCGCTTGCGCGATAACACAGAAAGGCGTGGCAGCAATAAAGTTAACTATCCATGATTGTTGGTATCGGTGGTCACGAGAATATACAATGAAATGAACACCCTTAGCTGCTTACAGGCGTTGACATACGTCGACGGGGACAGATGAAAATGTGTGCCCCGACCGGGACTCGAACCCGGGATCTCCTGCTTACATGGCAGACGCTCTATCCATCTGATAGTGCGACTGCGACGTTGAGAATGTGGGTTTCGCGGGAGGCGTGCCAGAGATAAATCCCTGCAGTCGTGCTATCCTCTGTGTCCTCGGTGGCTCAGATGGATAGAGCGTTTGCCATGTAAGCAGGAGATGCCGGGTTCGAGTCCCGGTCGGGGCACACATTTTCATCTGTCCCCGTTGACGTATGTCAACGCCTGTAAGCAGCTAACGGTGTTCATTTCATTGTAATTTCATTCTAACGAGCTGCATGGTCACCGATGGTATCTGTTCTTTCGGACATGTCCGGAAGAACAGATACCATCTCAGTATGTACGAGAATATACGGTCACAAGAAGACCGGACGCGGGATTTCCACATGACACTACCGAGAGGGAAGACCATGGTGTTCGGCAAATAACTGTGCCGCATCGTACTGCATCTGCATAAGCAGCTTGAGTAGCAGTTTGAACCACAACGACAGAACAGATTGCTACTAATCGCTTACTTCAAGGACAGCTCAGAGCCAGAAGTCCTGTAGCGTGCATTCCACTGACCCCAAACCACTGTCATTTGTGACTTCACTGGTGAAGTGAGAGTTCATTGGAGGGGAGGGTGAAGTTCTGTTGTGTTTTCTGATGAAAGATGGTTCTGCCTCGGTGCCATTGATGGCCATGTGTTGGTTAGAAGGCGGCCAGTTTAGGGCCTGCAACCAACCTACACCTGGAGTTATGGTCTGGGATGCGATTTCGTATGACAGCAGAAGCACTATCGTAGTTACCCCATGCACCATTTCTCCAAATATTTACGTCAGTCTGCTGGTTCGATCTGTTTTGCTACGATTCATGAACAGCATTCCTGGAGGTGTTTTCCAACAAGGTAACGCTCGCCCACATACCACTATTGTAACCCAACATGATCTACAGAGTGTCAACATGTTGCCTCGGCCTGCTCGATCACCAGATCTGTCTCCAGTCAAGCACATTTGGTGCATCATTGGACGACAGATCCATCGTCGTCCACAAACAGCCTTTACCCTCCCTCTTGTATTAACCGACCATGTGCAGCATACATAGAACTCCAACCCACAAATCGGCATACACGTTTGCATGCCTGCATTTAATATTCTGGCGGTTACACAGGTTATTGATACACCAGAATTTCACATTTGCAATCTCTTATCTCATGTTTACATTAGCCTGTGATCCTGAAGTGTTAATAACTTCAATATGTTACCTACACAAATATATTCCTGATATTTCATTAGCCTACATTAATTATTTTTTGGCGCTCCGATTTTTTCTGTCTGTGTACTTTTATAAATTATGGGATTGGTGAAGAAGTTTTTACGAGTATCCGAGCTCTCCTGGCTGATGTCTACCAACAATCTGTTACATACTCCTCCACCAGAATACCAAATTCCATTCTTAACTGTAGAAGGGGTGCATAACTTACATATAAATTATTTTTGCTTGTAGTACTGCGGTTGTGAATTTCGCAGTTCAGCCTACATTCATCTTGTTATTATCTAAAAACACCAACAGTGAGGTTTATCAGCCCATAAGAATCCTTTGGTCCCTGAGAAACTTCTGAAAGATGTTCAGTTACCAACTTTACATTGAACTCTTGTTGCACACCTATGTAAAATTAGTAATTTTTGACCTCAATGCGTTGCCTCAGTATGCAAAAGATCTAGCAATTCTGTCTGCATATCAATTCAGCGATGAGATTTCTTACAGCAAACCTGTCATACCTGAGCATTTTGGTTAAGTAATCAACCTCTTTTTGCCTGTACAGTTTATTATCCATTTGGATGCCTAGGAACATCGCTCATGTAGCCTCATCTAGCGTGTTCTCTTTGATCCCTACTTCTGGTGCAATATGTGTAAGTGATTTTCACTTGAATGGAATTGTACAATAGGAGTCTGTGAAAGATTAAGGCTTAACCTGAGTCCCTTATTCTCTAAGCACTGTACAGGATTGATGAGTCTGGATCCTTTACCAGTGCATATGTATCAACAGCGAACATCACAGATTTTGGAGAGTCATAAGACAAGGACAGGAGTGGTCCAAGCACCAAACTTAGTGGAATGTAATATTTAATGTTTTCTCTCTCAGAATTTAGTCTCATTCCTATGGAACAGAGGAATGCCACACTAGTTTAGTTTACCTAGGATAATTTTACGATCCAAACAGTCAAAGGCCTTGGTAAGAACACAGAAAATAGTCACAGAAAATGTCGATAGGAGAATTTGTCTTCCTTAATTCTGCCAGAACTGAGCTTAGAGCGTCGTATATTGCTTTGTCTGGTGAGAAGCCTGTACCAAAGACCAACCAACAGCTGTAATGAAAAGGTTATTAGCATGAATATTGTTCAGTGTTCTGCTATAGGTTACATCTAAAAAAAACATGGCAATGAAGAATGTGGATCTACACCCACTTTTAGAAATGAGTGTTGCTACTGCATATTTCCGCCTTTTGAGAAATGTAACTTTTCTGACTGACTACAAAGATAACACAAAGAGAGGACGGGTTGCTACCAAGTCAGCACAACATGCATTTACTCCGGTTGATATATTGCCATAACCGTAAGCCACTGCTTTTCGGTGACTTTTTTGTGATTTTTGTGATCTATTCTGCAGTTGATATGTTAAAATTCATGTCTGCTTAAGGAGTGTGCAATATGTGTCTGACTAGGCCAAGTGAATGTGTATTCAATGATTCATTTTGTAGCTTGTGGTTTCAGCCGCTGTTAGGCACAAGTACCTAAATTTATTGGCCAAAAATTTGAATCTAACTTCATTTGTCTCACTGCTACGGTCATCATGGAGTTGTCTATCTTTTGCCTTACAGAGTTCCTTCATTTCATTTCTAAGAATGTCCTAAACTGTCGTTGCTTTGGTCTCGTGACTTTGAATTTTTTGGTATATTGCATTTCTCTGCCTTTTCCATGATACAGTAAAGGATTTTGTAATTCTATTTGTGGTGCACCTTTGTCTTGATAAATGTTTGTTCTCTATATTATACAAAGCTCTAGAGCTCTATGTTCCTGCCACAAGAAAATTTGATTTCAAATGTTAGCCAACATTTTCTCTCCACTTCTAATTTGAGAAGCATGTGTGTCACCTACACCAGCATATGTATGATGCCAAGATTCTACAGGTACTTGAGTATTTCGATGTCTTGAACATGAGAGCTTAGAGATGAGATCACTAAGAGCCTATTAACCCATGGCATCATATTGGTGCACATGTAAAGTGTGTGTAGTCACCATATTTTCCGCATATACAGTTGCAATAACAGTCAATGATGAGATGGTTAAGGGGAGGTTTGGATAATAGAAATAAGCGCTGCAAACCTGGAGGTTTGGATAATACAGATGTGCACTGCAAACTTGGCAATTTCCTGAAATAGGTTATTCACCAATCAGAGGTTATAAACTGTTAGCACAGATGAAATAGAATGCCTTAAATGTATTTTATACAAACAGAGAAATGGAACTCTTCTGGAAATCCATTTAAGTTTCCCTGGAATTCGGACCTTTTTTATTTTTTTTTGTATCATAATTTTTTCCTTCCCTATTAGTTCATAAATCTGGGAACTTTATGGCGGCTTCTTTTATGGCAGAGCAACTGGATTGTATTTTGGGTTCACTGCTTGAATCACATCATCATCATCATCATTTAAGACTGATTATGCCTTTCAGCGTTCAGTCTGGAGCATAGCCCCCTTATACAGTTCCTCCATGATCCCCTATTCAGTGCTAACATTGGTGCCTCTTCTGATGTTAAACCTATTACTTCAAAATCATTCTTAACCGAATCCAGGTACCTTCTCCTCGGTCTGCCCCGACTCCTCCTACCCTCTACTGCTGAATCCATGAGTCTCTTGCGTAACCTTGCTTCTCCCATGCGTGTAACATGACCCCACCATCTAAGCCTGTTCGCCCTGACTGCTACATCTATAGAGTTCATTCCCAGTTTTTCTTTGATTTCCTCATTGTGGACATCCTCCTGCCATTGTTCCCATCTACTAGTACCTGCAATCATCCTAGCTACTTTCATATCCGTAACCTCAACCTTGTTGATAAGGTAACCTGAATCCACCCAGCTTTCGCTCCCATACAACAAAGTTGGTCGAAAGATTGAACGGTGCTCAGATAACTTAGTCTTGGTACTGACTTCCTTCTTGCAGAAGAGAGTAGATCGTAGCTGAGCACTCACTGCATTAGCTTTGCTACGCCTCGCTTCCAGTTCTTTCACTATGTTGCCATCCTGTGAGAATATGCATCCTAAGTACTTGAAACTGTCCACCTCTTCTAACTTTGTTCCTCCTATTTGGCACTCAATCCGTTTATATTTCTTTCCCACTGACATTACTTTCATTTTGGAGATGCTAATCTTCATACCATAGTCCTTACATTTCTGATCTAGCTCTGAAATATTACTTTGCAAACTTTCAATCGAATCTGCCATTACAACTAAGTCATCCGCATACGCAAGACTGCTTATTTTGTGTTCACATATCTTAATCTCACCCAGCCAGTCTATTGTTTTCAACATATGATCCATAAA
Source organism: Schistocerca serialis cubense (assembly GCF_023864345.2). NCBI lineage: Eukaryota > Metazoa > Arthropoda > Insecta > Orthoptera > Acrididae > Schistocerca > Schistocerca serialis. The sequence continues at coordinate 64,699,081 of NC_064648.1, forward strand.
TAATATGAACAACAGTGGAGACAGGTTGCAGCCTTGTCTTACCCCTGAAACTACTCTGAACCATGAATTCAATTTACCGTCAACTCTAACTGCTGCCTGACTATCCATGTAAAGACCTTTAATTGCTTGCAAAAGTTTGCCTCCTATTCCATAATCTTGTAGAACAGACAATAACTTCCTCCTAGGAACCCGGTCATTTGCCTTTTCTAGATCTATAAAGCATAGATACAATTCCCTGTTCCACTCATAACACTTCTCCATTATTTGCCGTAAGCTAAAGATCTGGTCCTGACAACCTCTAAGAGGCCAAAACCCACACTGATTTTCATCCAATTGGTCCTCAACTAATACTCGCACTTTCCTTTCGGCAATACCTGAGAAGATTTTACCCACAACGCTGATTAAAGAGATACCTCTATAGTTGTTACAATCTTTTCTGTTTCCATGTTTAAAGATTGGTGTGATTACTGCTTTTGTCCAGTCTGATGGAACCTGTCCCGACTCCCAGGCCATTTCAATTATCCTGTGTAGCCATTTAAGACCTGACATTCCACTGTATTTGATGAGTTCCGACTTAATTTCACCCACCCCAGCCGCTTTATTGCACTGCAATCTATTGACCATTTTTTCCACTTCCTCAAATGTGATCCTATTTCCATCATCATTCCTATCCCATTCTACCTCGAAATTTGAAACATTACTGATCGCATTTTCACCTACATTGAGCAACTCTTCAAAATATTCCCTCCATCTGCCCAAGGCATCCACAGGATTCACCAGCAGTTTTCCTGACCGGTCCAAAATACTTGTCATTTCTTTCTTACCTCCCTTTCGAAGACTGCTAATTACACTCCAGAATGGTTTTCCAGCAGCTTGACCCATAGTCTCCATACTGTTTCCAAAGTCTTCCCACGATTTCTTCTTGGATGCTGCAATTATCTGTTTGGCTTTGTTTCTTTCTTCAACATAACTTTCTCTGTCTACCTGGGTTCTGGTTTGTAGACATTTTTGATACGCCTTCTTTTTCCTTTTACAGGCTTCCTTGACTGTATCATTCCACCAAGCTGTTTGCTTCATCCTACTTTTACACACTACTGTTCCAAGACATTCTTTAGCCACTTCTAGTACTGTGTCCCTATACCTTGTCCATTCCTTTTCCACTGACTGTAATTGACTACATTCAACTAACTGGTACCTTTCTGAGATCGCTGTTATGTACTTGTGCCTGATTTCCTTATCCTGAAGTTTCTCCACTCTTATCCTCCTACAAATGGACCTGACCTCCTGCACTTTCGGCCTCACAATCCCAATTTCACTGCAGATTAAATAATGATCAGTGTCATCAAAGAATCCCCTGAATACACGAGTGTCCTTCACAGCCTTCCTGAATTCCTGATCTGTTATTATATAGTCAATGACGGATCTGGTTCCCAAGTATACCGGTGAATGTTCTTATGTTTAAAAAAGGAGTTTGTGATTACTAAGCCCATACTGGCACAGAAATCCAAGAGTTGTTTCCCGTTCTGTTGCCTCCATATCCTCTCCAAATTTACCCATAACCTTTTCATACCCTTCTGTTCGATATCCAATCCTGGCGTTAAAATCACCCATGAGCAGAACACTGTCCTTGTCCTTTACTCTAACAACTACATCACTGAGTGCTTCATAAAAACTATCCATATTATCTTGATCTGTCCCTTCACAATGCGAATATACTGACACAATCCTAATTTTCTTGCTAGACACTGTCAAATCTATCCACATCAGTCGTTCGTTGACATACCTTATTGCAACTACGCTGGGTTCCATTTCTTTCCTGATGTAAAGCCCTACACCCCATTGTGCTATTCCTGCTTTGACTCCTGACAGGTAGACCTTGTATTCTCCCACTTCCTCTTCTTTCTCACCCCTTACCTGAATGTCACTAACAGCTAAAACGTCCAGCCCCATCTTACTTGCAGCCTCTGCCAGCTCTATCTTCTTCCCAGAGTAGCCCCCATTGATATTAATAGCTCCCCACCTCAATACCATTTGTTTGCCAAGTCGTATCTTTGGAGTCCCTGGTTTGTCAGTTAGAGGTGGGACTCCGTCACCTCCAAAGGTCCGAGGCATTTTGCTCTGATTGTTGCCAGCATCATATTTAAAGTACCAGGGAAGCAGGTTGCTAGCCTTACTTGCCCCGAGTCCCACTGGGTTTTACCCCTAACGGCTGAGGGACTAACCGGTGGATTTTGTAGTCTTTGCCGTATGAGCACAAAGGTGACCAAAACTCAGAATGTGTCCGAGATGCCCAGCCTTATTCCAAAGTAACTGGTATCCCGACTGTCGGGACCACTTACTTGGCCACTCATACGTTGCCCGTGGTTCATGAACTAGGACATGACTACAGGAACCCACACCATGAACCACAATCACAAAATCTATAAAAAGAGAAATATTTGTCTTCCTCTATTTGACAATCCTGGACACATTTACTGTATGTTTTTGTGTTTATGTTTTCAACTGGCAATTTTTGTTTTGTAGTGGTTGACATTTAACAGCTGGTGACACGTAATGCTTTTCTGTCTGGCTGCTAGGCCAGTGACAGATTCTGGAGTTGCGCTGGATGATGATAAACTATGTGATCAAAAGTATCCGGACACCTGACTGAAAATAACTTAACATTTCGTGGCGCCCTCCAACGACAATGCTGGAATTCAACATGGTAGCCTTGATAACAGCTCTCGCATTCATATGTTCAATCAGGTGCTGGAAGGTTTCTCGGGGAATGACAGCCCATTCTTCACGGAATGGTGCACTGAGGAGAGGTATCGATGTCGGTCGGTGAGGCCTGGCACGAAGTCGGCGTTCCAAAACATCACAAAGGTGTTTCATAGGTTTCAGGTCAGGACTCTGTGCAGGCCAATCCGTTACATGGATGTTACTGTCATGTAACCTCTCTGCCTCAGGAGGTGCATTATGAACAGGTGCTCGATTGTGTTGAAAGATGCAATCGCAACCCACAAATTGCTTTTCAACAATGGGAAGCAAGAAGATGCTTAAAACATCAATGTAAGCCTGTGTTGTGATAGTTCCATGCAAAACAACAAGGGGTGCAAGCCCCCTCCATGAAAAACACGACCACACTGTAACACCACCGCCTCCGAATTTTACTGTTGGCACTACACACGCTGGCAGACGTTCACTAGGCATTCGGGATCCCCACACCCTGCCATCGGATCAGCACACTGTGTACCGTGGTTCGTCACTCGACTCAACGTTTTTCCACTGTTCAATCGTCCTCCTTACACCAAGCGAGGCGTCGTTTGGCATTTACTGGCGCGATGTGTGACTTATGAGCAGCCTCTCGACCACGAAATACAAGTTTTCTGACCTCCTGCGTAATTGTCATAGTACCTGCAGTGGATCCTGATGCAGTTTGGAATTCCTGTGTGATGGTCTGGGTAGATGTCTACCTATTATGCATTACGACCCTCTTCAACTGTTGGCGGTCTCTGTCAGTCAATAGACGAGTTCGGCCTGTACGCTTTTGTGCTGTACGCGTCCCTTCACGTTTCCACTTCACTAACACATCGGAGACAGTGGACCTAGGGATGTTTAGAAGTCTGGAAATCTCGCGTACAGACGTATGACACAAGTGACACCCAATCATCTGACTACGTTCAAAGTCCTTGAGTTCAATGGAGCAGCCAATTCTGCTCTCTCACAGTACAATGCAGCTAATATGAAAGACGTTTGTTTTTGGAAGTGTTCGGATACTTTTGATAACACAGTATTCACATGTTTAACTTCTGGGGCCTGAACTAATATCTCACTTCATTATTTCGTAGTTAGTATTACTACATCTAAATTATATGGTGCATAAAACTTGTACCATAAAAAAATAAAATAAAATAAATCCGATTTGAATTGCATAAAACTGAGAAAGCATTAGATCGAGAAATAAATGTGTTAAAGTGAAAAATGGAAAGGTATGACAAAAATATTATGCAGAAGATTTACAGCTACTCATGATAGACATTGTACCTTTATACATGAAGTTCTAAGAGACAAGGCTCTCCGACATGCAGATTAGATGAAAGTTGATGACTCCTTGAGTTGGTCAAGCATATCCAAGAAATCATGCAGAAATACTAAGTTTATTTATGTGAACGGTTAGAGGAGATGCATTTGTACAGAATACAATGCAGAAAGTTGTACCTTATATTAAGAAAAAGCTTGCTGTTATCCCTGCAACTACAGTATACTGGTCGTCCACATTCAGGAGAAGCAGCCGAAATACTGCTTTGGTAACGACAACCATAACAAAATATTATGTAATTATAATCACATGGTTATTCAGCAATATACAGATAAAACCAGTCCAGCTTTTGGAAATACATACAGGGCGAAGAAAAATTCCCGCACTCTGACTTTGCATCGCGATTCCTCACATACTGGCAATAAATGGACGATGAAGATTGGCAGTCTGATAACACTGTAATCACATGTCGGTAAGTACCTATGTTAGAGGAGAGACCAGTGCTGTGCAGTTCGTGCAGTGTATAGTATTTTTGATTAGCATGCAGGAGGTCGGAAGTTCGATTCTGGGTCGAGGCTCATTTGTTTTTATTCGCTAAAAGTAGTCTGCTTGGTACAGTATCTGGCGACTTAATCACAAAACAACTTTTAAAGTTCGGCTTCTACAATGCATTTGCAGTTACATACTATGAACACAGAAATGGAAGTACAAGCATTTTCATTAGTCATCTTTTAAAGAAGTCTTTTGCACGTCGTGGACGCGAATTGTTTTTCACCACTGCAACTACTACATTCTAAACCTGTTTTCCCTCTAACCTTTCCAATGGTCCAATCTAAATTATTTGCAAAGCATGTTGCTTGCCTTACTGGTGTTCTAGAGCCGCAGCAGCACTCCGTCTTCAGGCCACAAGTGGCCCATCGGGACCATCCGACCGCCGTGTCATCCTCAGCGGAGGATGTGGATAGGAGGGGCATGTTGTCAGCACTCCGCTCACCCGGTCGTTATGATGGTTTTCTGTGACGCTACTATTCGGTCGAGTAGCTCCTCAATTGGCATCCCAAGGCTGAGTGCACCACAAAACATGGCAACAGCGCATGGCGGCCCAGATTGTCACCCACCTAAGTGAAGGCCACGCCTAACAGCGCTTAACTTCAGTCATCTGATGGGAACTGACATATCCACTGCTGCAAGGCCATTGACTGCTGATCTAAGGTCCTTACTAACTGTAATAGACCTGAATGCGGCAAGAATAATAGTTGGTTTTAATTGGTGGAATAACTGGGGGAGGATACACATAAAAAAATTTGGAATCTGGTAGGTACAATGGTGCAAAACAATTGGCGTCCACGACATGCAAAAGGTTTCCTTAAAAGTTGACTGATGAAATCGATAGTGTTTGCATTACTGTGTATGCAGTACATAACTGCAAATGTTTTGTAGAATACCCACTGTACTTTCTGTATGATGGTTAAGGCACCAGATACCATACCACTCAGACTACTTTTAGCAAATAAAAACAAATAAGCATCGATCCAGAATCGAACCCTCGACCTCCTGTAGACTAACCCAAAACACTATACACTGCACCATGTGCACAGCACTACTAGCACCTCCTGACAGAGATAGTTATTTTATCAGATTTCCCATCTTTGACATCCATGTACCCACTGAAATATGCGCAGAACGGAATTTTGTGACAGACATTTTCGTATTGACAGCATGCAAGTGTAGGGAAGCAGCATACTCACGCCTTATAAAATCCACATCAGTAATCCTGGTACGCCGCGCCGGCAACGCCATACGTCGTGCAGAAGGAACTAAGTTAACTGAAAAGCTGTTAAAACTTTTACTAACCTGCACTAAACGACTGTCGGCGATGGAACCGCAAAAAGAAACAGAAGTTAAACCTAAATCAGGACCTATGTCTGTTGAAGGAACTGTAAATCCAGACAACAGTTCAAGTGTGAATATGCATGATAATAGTAATGTTAAAGTGAAATCCGAACTAGTGTCTCGTGACAGTAGTGTGAAAAAGGGCAACGATTCAATAGTAGAGACCCCTGTAGAAAAACATCCAAATTTCGAAAATGGTTAAAGTTATTGAACTGATATCCAACACATATTGATTTTGTATTAACCCTGACATGCTAGAAACGTTTCAGGTTATTTACTTCATTTTAAAGTATTGCGCAATATTTATGGCGTCAGAGCTAGTTACAGCGGACTGGCTGGCACACAAAATGGAAAGACTGATGTGAATTTTATAAGGCATGAGAATGCTGCTTCCCTACACATGGAATCACACTGCGAAGTCTGAGTTCGCAAATTTTTCTTCACCCTGTGTAACTAATGCAGTCATTACATTACACTATTAACAGAGAACTGTGAGCTGAGCCGAAGCAATGTCCATGTAGCTGAGCTGACCAGTGAGGGAGCATATACCTTTGTTGATCATGTATGGGTTTCTGCCATAACTGGTGCTAGCTTCACATAAGCATATAACACAGACACAGAGTAACAGAGTCTATCAGTATGGTACTGTTTTGCTCAGTTTACACTTTTGCTAAATGCATATGAAAGTGTCTGAAGATCCCACATAGTATCTGGTAGTATTACATAAAACTATGTCTACATGTATTATAAAAAAATTTTGTCCAAGCTCTCTACTGCGCATTGTTTCTCAGGAAAAAGGAGATAATTAAAATGGTTGACCAACAGCAGAACTATCAAACTTGGTTTAAAAGACCAGTAAATTCGCGACAAATTTGCAGTGTAATCTGTATTGGTATACCAAAAGCAATTGGTTAGCCAGTAACAGTGACCTAAATGTGGTGTTTTGCTGGTATTGTCTGTTGTTTGGAAAGGACAGAAATACTAGTTGGACCAAAATTGGATACATACATTTGGGAAATTTACTGAAGCCGGTAACCAACTGCAGAGTGTCTGTGAACTACCTATAATTGTCTGTAGCTATAGCATCCTTTGGGCAAAACAGAGTAGAGACTGTGCATCTCAGAAGCCACAGCGACATCCAGGTCATCAAGGGATTCCAGTGGCACCCAAGATGTCGCAGTTCTCATCACCGGTGCCCCCACATCACTGCAACTTTGAGTATTAGCTACAAGCTTGTTATTGGTAATCAACACAGCTTTCAGCTGTTTACGGACAGCAGCCAACTCTCCTTGTGTCCGCTCACAATAATCACAGTCCTTAGCCATATCGTAGTGTATATAAAATACATATATGGTCCCAAATGGCGCTACTGAGTTTGAAATGTATACAAAATATACCAAAGGAGAATAAAGCAACACTAAAAGTTGCTGTGCAGATTTCTCACTGTACTCTGAGACTGCAGGCTATTAAATAGAAATAAATATCTCTGCTGACGTTGATATATTTACAGACACCTGTTATTAGAAATCCTGTTTACCAAAAAAGTTACTGTGCGAGATAAATATTCAAACTAGAATACTCTGATCTAAACTGTATGCTGTCTACTAGCACAAAATTAAAACTTAGTGGCGTGACAGAGCTTCTCGCAATGGAGAAAATTTACACTACGATGCCGCCCTACACAATGATATTCACAACTCTTACGCAAAAACAAAAACCACAATTAATTTACTAACCACTTGTGTACACAGTAAAATACACACATATAGTTCTCTTCTTTGCATAAGCAAGTGAAAAAAGCAAAGACCAAATTAATTTACTGTTTATCAGACAAGTGCTGCTGCTGCTGTCCATCTTCTCGGCTCGGCGGCTGCCGCTACACTCTTGGATGCAAATGGAAAGTCCTTTGATACTATTTAATTTAAAAAATGAGCTAATGTAGGGTACAATACTAAAGAGTTTTGAAATAAAACCATGGGTGAGCAACGCTGTAATTTGATGCTAAATAAGTTTTCTTCAGTTTCTACATCTACACATACATCTCTACCCTGCAAACCACTGTGGTGGGCATAGTAGAGGGGACATCCCAATATACCAGTTATTAGGGCTTCTTCCTATTCCATTTGCGTATGAAGTGTGAGAAGAAAAGAATGATTGTTGCAGTGCCTCTGTGTATGCAGTAATTATTCTAATCTTATCCTCATGATCCCTATATGACCGATACATAGGGGGTTGTAGTATATCTGTAGAGTATTCATTTAAAGCTGGTTCTTGAAACTTGGTTACAGACTTTCTTGGGATCGTTTATGTTTGTCTTCAAGAGTCTCCCAGCTCAGTTCCTTCAGTATCTCTGTGACACTCTCCCATGGATTAAACAAACCTGTGACCATATGTGCTGTCCTTCTCTTTATATGTGCAATACAACTGTTATTCGTATCTCATATGGGCCCCACACATTTGAGCAGCATTTTAGAACCAGTTGCATGATTGATTTGTAAGCAATCTCTTTTGTAGACTGATGGCACTTCTTAGTATTCTACCAATAAACCGAAGTCTACCACCTGCTTTACCCATGACTGAAACTATCATTTTATATCCTTACAAAGTGTTACATCCAGGTACTTGTATAAGTTGGCTGATTCCAACAGTGACTCATTGATATTGTAGTCATAAGATACTTCATTTTTTCGATTTGTGAAGTGCTAAATTTTATATTTCTGAACATATAGTGCAACTTACCAATCTCTGTACCACGTTGAAATCTTATCAAGATCTGACTAAATATTTATGCCACTTTTGTCAGATAGTACTACATTATACGAGATGTTCAAAAAGTCTCTCCACAGTGCTATATGATAGTTAGCCGCGCATGCCATATGCCGCAGTGAATATACCGAAATGAAACTCAGTGAAATACAAGTTATTAATTTATTGAATATTCATTTTTACTGATGCTGGCTGAGATAAACGAAACAATGGAACGTTGGGAGAGTCCACTTGGAGGGAAGTAACCCAGGCAAGCGAACAATCATACGGCACATGCAGCTAACGATCATATGGCACTGCGGAGAGACTTTTTGAACACCCCATCATCTGTAAAAAGCCTGATTTTGATATAAATATTGTTCACAAGGTTCTTAACATACAACATGAACAGCAAACGTCTCAAATCACTTCCCTGAAACACACCTGAAGTTATTTCTGCATCTAATGATGACTCTCCATCCAAGATAACATGCTGTGTCCTCCCTACCAAAAAGTCCTCAATTCAGTCACAAATTTCACTTGATACCCCAAATGATGGTACTTTTGACAATGAGCGTAGGTGCAGTACTGAGTCAATTGCTTTTCGAAAATCAAGAAGTACAGCATCTACCTGGATGCCTTGATCCAAAGTTTTCAGTGTGTCATGTAAGAAAAGTGCTAGTTGGGTTTCAAATGATCGATGTTTTTGAAATCCATGCTGGCTGGCATTGAGGAGGTTTTAGGTCAGAATATAGTCGAAGATTATACAACAAATGAGTTGTAATGTGTTAATTTGTTAGTGTCATTAATGTGAGTACTTCTTCAGTAGAAACGTTGTTTTCAATGCCAAAGAGAAACAAAAGCTGCTCTTGAAATTCTGCTGCAGGAGAAGACCTGTCTCATCTTGGAATTATTTCAGTTGAAGCTCACCTACTATTAGAACAAAGAACGAAGAAAATGTCTCTCAGGAAGTGGTTACCCAATTTGCTTCTGAGGAGAGAAGAATGGAATTTCAATTCAGTTGATCATGCAGAGGCGGTCTACTGAAATGTCAAAGGTAACTCTAAAGCCAGAAGCTTGTTACATTACATAAAAGTTTGCTTATAGTAATATAAATTGATATTAATTCTAATTATTTCAGTATCTATTCCTTCAATGTAAACTGTTACCGGTACCAGATGTGATTTCACGTCTCCAGCTGGGAGTGTTATTGAGACTTGGCTGTCCCTTGATGTACTATTCTTTTCTTAAAATTAAAATATTAATATTATTAATTCATTAATTTGCAATGTAATTATAACTGATATAAAACAATGTAATATAATTATATACCAGTAATCATAATACTCAATGCTTCGGCAGGCTCAATTATCTCTGCACGCCACTGGTCAACAGTAAATGGTATCGTAGTATCATAAAAGTTTTGGCAGTCTGCTACGTGGGTCCCAACCAAATCCAAAAATAATATAAATGCTGCATCAATTTTGTTCAGAAACAGATTTTCGTTTTCTTTTCATTGTTGTCTGTAATATTTTGGTGCTTATGTATTACGTTACCTGGGAGATGTAATTTATTAGTTAGTGCTGTATATGTGCAACATGACGACCATTTGACTTCAACTGTGGACTTTACTGTGCATAAATAATATTTGTGGTCTATTTATGGTCTACATATGTAGTCAATGAAAACAGAGCATAGCATTCTACGAAAATAAGAAGCTGTGCAAGAGGAAAACGATGGCACTTTTGTACCAGAGCAGTGTACACTCTTCGCGTGTTGTTGTTGTTTTTTTATTTATTTAAGCAAACAATCAGATTTCACATAGTGTAGTGGTCCCATATTCACTCTGTTGCAAGGTCTACGTCTGCATTTCTGACAAGAATATTCTGCAGCCCTCAACACTTAATTCCTTCTTCCACATCTAATCTCTTTATGACATTGAGCTTGTAATCTTTGATCTGTCAGCAGAAGTCAAGCAGTTGCAGTGTTGTGGGTCTGCAGTCTGCAGGTGTTTATAAACTACATCCTACAGGTAATAAACAAGAGACAAAAGATTACCAAAATTGAAAGATGAAATGTTCAAAACTTATCTTCGAACATAATTATCACTTTTTAATCTCATAATTGACTGTGCATCATTAAGTATTTTTCCAACAACTTGTACTGTAGTGACAGTTCGTAGCAATGTCGTGTTAATGTTGCGGCTTGTTTGGAATTTATTTATTTATTTATTTTTGTGTATTGAAACGGGTTAGTCGGAATCAACGTTGGCAAATTTGCTTATTGTTTGGGACAATGTGTGGATTTAGTACATCGGTAACTGCTTTAGGTTAGGTTTCTCAAAACAAACCACTGGTGTTATTGCCCACGAGCTTGTAATTTTTCTAAATCCGACTAATAAGTTAATTTTTCCGCCAGTATTTTGGTTCGTATCAAATACGCAACGTATACTGCGCATCAGATATGAAAAATACATGTAACATCTTGCAGAGCGTCTTGTGAATTACATACTATTTTCGCCATCCTATACAATCTCTACATACATCTTCCGTGAATTCGTAAAAGAAACGGTTTGTACTTCCGAAATTTTTGCAACAGTGTATGTATGCTAGGATCTCCAGTGAGAGTGAATGTCATTGTTAATTTCGTTGTGGTGGATGATGGAAGACAACCAACTTTTTACCTGATCTGTCTGGCTATGCAAATTTGTATACCAGTTGCGATGTAATAATGTTTACGAAGGGTTCACAAGGGACAAGAAGAGCTTTTGCTGATATCTAATGTATTGCTCCTTTTTCTACCGTGAGGTGTTTTATCGTCTTCTTCAATATTTCTCATTTAAGAGCAGATAGCGCATCATTTCGGGGATTGTGTACGTGAAGATAAAAGAAAATGTTACCGCATGTATTTATTGGTTTTATTAATTTAGCATCGTTGTCATCGTATAAACTATATTGGACTTGTCATGCACAGAAATAAAAATAGTCTGGAATGTACAAAATGAAATTGTCTACAATACATACAAGAAAATTTTAATTTTTATTTGCATAAGAATGGTGTATAATAATTTGTTTCCTAGTAATAACTACACATAGAATAAATAGTAATGTAGATTAAGTAGTACAGAATAGACTGAAACCTACAAAGATAGGATTTATCACACAGCTGCACTACATGTATCGGGGCTTGGTGTACGAAATCATTTTCTAGGTCTTCTGGATATTCATATACTTAGATCTATCAACTTTTATGAATATGAAATTTAAGTTCTAATTTAAAATTGATATTGTCTAAGTCTTTTTATCTTTGAGGCAATGCATTAGAGTGTAATACCCATGCATCTTACATGCTTCTGATTTCGAGCTCTATTTATTTCTTCTATGTGTAGGTCATTCCTGTTCCCTATTCTGTAATTGTGGCAGTTAGCATTTGTGTGGAGATTACTTATATTTGCTTTGGTTATCAGTACACATTTAAAAATGTATGGTGGTGGCAAAGCATTCCTAATTTCCAGAAAAGAGGTCTGCAATTAGTTTGTGTAGCTCTGTTGGCCATTATATGGACAGTGTGTTTCGTAAGATAATTTTTTTTTTTTTTAATTAGCTTTTGAGCTGGGCCAAAATGATATTCCTTATGAGTCAACAGAATGGAAATGTCAAAAGTATGCGATTCTTATACCTTCGAAAGTGCAAATATTTGTGATAACTCAGTGCAAATAAGGCTGAATTAGCTCTGTGTGTAAGGAACCTTAAATGGTGCTTCCAATTAATAGCTTCACGTATATGCATTCCTAACATTTTTGCAAACTGCACACACTACTAGTCGCTCATCCATTTTCAGATAGTCTTCATCCCGGATCATTTTACCAAACTGAATGTAGTTTTTTTATTTGGTAATATTTTTTTAATTTTATCAATAGTCACTCATGTCATCAGCATATAATAAAATTTTGATTATCATATTGCAACTGTAAATGATTCACGTATGTGAGAATGACTGATGGTCCTAAGATGTTGTTAAGTAACTTCTTTTGCTATTTAGACTGCCCTTATTTTCTGATTTGGATTAACAGTGGTGAGCTCACAGTCTGAGTTCTGCTTTTGAGATACAACTGAAACCACTTTTCCCATGACACTAACTGCTTCCAGCTTATCAAAGAGGATTTCATGGCATATGGTATTGGAAGACTTTAGACAGATCTGTATTCATTACTACCACACATTTTTTATTATTTCTTGGGTGTAGTCTAAGACTGCAACTATTGTGCTGTGTTTTGCATGAAAGCCATGTTCAGAGTTCATCGCTGACTATCAGTTTCATGTTTCTCTAATATTTTGGAGAAAGCAGAAAGAACTGATATGGGATGGTACTTTTTCTATTTTATGCCTGTCTCACTTTTAGCCACTGTGGAAACAAACCTTTACTAAAGGATAAATTTGTAACATGTGTTAAAGGTTTTGCAGTCATTATTGTGATTGGATTGAAATTGGTACACCATCTCCACCCACGGTCATTTTTGGTTTTAAGCTCCTAGTCAACCCTAATTACTCCTGTTCATCTCTTGAAGGAATGTTCATGCTACAGGCAACATTTGGAGCCTTTATTATTTTCCTTTTTGAGAATTTTAAGTTTAGTGAATGTGGCACATTAAAAAAATAGTTATTAATGTAGTTTGCCGTTTCCTTCTTTTCTGTATTATAGTTGTCAGTGTGTGTTTTATTTCTTCCTCTTCTCAAATGATACTAGTTTCATTTATTACACTTTCTCAAACAGTATGGCGAAACCATAAGCACAAGAACATTATAATTAGATAAACCAAGGTCAGTATTAATTACCTCCTCTTCATAGGAATCTAAAAAGTATGCATTGTCTATGAGAGTCTGTACCGAGCGTTATTAGAGTAGGACCTATAATATGGGATAACATATTAAAACACTGTAAAATGTTCAGAAATGATATTTAACTGTGTCATTTCACATAATTGTCTTAAAAGCCCCACAAAGAAGCACAGTCACTTTTTCAAGGTACCCAATGTTTAAGCATCATGTCTAGTTTTGAAATAAATTTCTCAAAATCTCCACAAGGTGACCTATACACAGTCATTACCAGTTTCCCTTTTCTTACCATACAACTCAATAGCACCTGTTTCAAAATGCTTTTCTACAATTAACTTTCAAATATCATTTCTTTTGAATTTTACCCGTTTTTCATATAAATGCAGATACCACCATTTTTGGCATTTTCGCTACAGTAAAAGCTAGCTAGTCTAAAAGAATGTATAATGAAACAATGGAAACTCCAGATAGGAATATCAACAGTTTGAGAAGAATATTGATTGCTACTCACTATAAAGATGACACACGAAGTTGCAGACAAGCACAATTAGGGCACTTACAAATTTTCTTTTGGCCACAGCCTTCGTAAGAAAAAGAAAAACCACACACGCATTCATTCACACAAACAGGAATACCTCACGCACACGTGACCACCATCTCTGGCGGCTCAGACCAGAATGTTGTTTAACTGATGTTCCCTACACCAATTCTCTGAAAGACACAAACAATGTCTGAAACTCATCTAAGACAACCTCTAGTTAAAGGTAGTCATTCCTTAGAGACTGAATATGTAGATTCATAACTTGGAAAGAATTTGGGGGAAGTCTAGATTTAGTTGTGCCTACAATTTGTTTTATCAAGTTGGTTGTAGATTGATTGTTTCTACATTTGTTGAAAGTACTATACTGCAATTTTGCCTGTCATGAGGTAGAAAAAATCCTGGTTTGTTCTTGAAAGTCATTTTGGTAAGCTCATTTTTTGTCTTTGGAGTGTTTGTCACTGTAGTTTGCACTGATCTTGGTTTTTCTTTATTCTTGCAACTACATTTGTGCTTGTTGCTGCAGAGATGGGCTGTACTGAATGTGTTATTCCAATGGTCCGTAAAGCTGTTGGAGTCCACAGTTTGTCTTGAACTAGTCCTTTAGGGCACAGCTTGCAAAATTGGACAATGTGTTGTTTATGTTAGAGAAGGAAAGTTGCCACTCACCATACAACGGAGATGCTGAGTCGCGATAGGCACAACAAAAAGATTTATGCAATTATAGCTTTCGGCCATTAAGGCCTTTTTCAGCAAAACAAACAAACACACACACACCACACATTCCATCCTGGATTTTGTTACCTTCATTTCTGTACACACATTAGTGCTTTGTTGACCCTTCTGCTTCCGTTTGTAAATAATAGGATCACCATCTTTTGTCTCAGTAAATTTCCACATGTGTTTTTTTTTATTTCTGTACAAACATATTATTTTGCCACATTATTCAAATACAACTCATTGTCTGATATAATGCATTCTTTCTAAGCCATCAAGTTTTAAAACAATGTGTTTGGGAAGGTTTTGGTAATTTCTTTCCATTTTTCTGTTCTTGACTTCTGTTTCCTTGTTTACTCATAGATGTGGAATTGATCTTTCCTGAATGGTATGCTTGGTAACACTATGTTTACATTTCTTAAAATATTTAGGGCGCTTCTAGCATACCTGATAGCTTTTTGGTTGTTGTTTTGGTAGACATCACTTGCTCCAGCAAACATTAAAAAAATGTATTGGTTGGTTTGTGGCCCTGCTACTTTTTTTTTTTTTTTTTTTTTTTGGTCCTGTAGACTTCATCATTGGAGCATCTTGCTTAACTAAACGTTTTATATTAGGTTGTACTTCTTTCAAGATTTCTGCCATATTTCATCCAAGACTGTCAGCAAGAATCAGTATTTTTCTTTGAAATCCAAAGTTTCCATTTGTATCATACTTGTGTTCTGGTCTGTCGCTTATTTTTTAATGATGATGGCCTGTATTTATATTGTTACTACTATCAAGACACTTTGTAACATGCACACTTGCCTGCCACTGGTACTTTGGTTTTCTGTTGCATTTGTTGCAACTATTTAGAGTCTTTCCCTTTTTATACCTATTATTTTTTCTGCTTCATAAACTTGCAAATTGGGGGTTAACAACAATTTGCCAGAATGTGTATATTCCAGTGTAGTTTTGCATAAAGAAAGTGCAACAGCTTTGCAGATTTATGTAAAAAGAAAGTAATTCGTCTAGGAAGGACTATTTTCACTGACAAGAGTCATACATCATCAGAATGTAACAAAACATTCAACATGGATACAAACTTAAGAGGAGCAATTTAAACAAATTAGTTTTGTAAGAGGACTTTATCCCATATTAAAGGTGATAGATAATAAAGAATAAGTTGTAGTGCATTGCAGTATGTGTGTTTTTCTTTAGTGAGCTGGTATAAAATTCAACATGGGAGTATTATCTCTAGCCTGAGTAGCTATACAACTGTACCATGTATAAGGAAAGCCATATAAAAGCAACTGTGTCAAAAATGCATATTCACCGTGTAACAAAGAGTGCTTCATAGGCTGCTGAGCACTGCGTATGGGTAGATATGAATATTAGAGTGAACAAACTGCAGACTGACTCCTGTGTTTTGAGATTAAGTACTCCAAATGTTGCAGACATGATTAAGCAGTATAAATTCCACTCTGTTGTTATGTACAGAGGCCGTACTGCAAGAAGAAGAAGACGATGATGATTATAACAGTTTTGGTTTATCATACACAATAGTGTTGATGGTAGCAAATGGTTTTATGTAGCAAATTAACACTACAATTTTGGTATTAATGTGGAACAAGCAATATATCTCTCCAGTAGTGCTCACAGTAGTTTACTATCCCTAACTCCAATGACACGAACAATAGCAATCAATATCATCATTTCTTTCCATGTGATAGCTTCTGCAAAACTTTAATTTTCTGTCATTTTTAGATAATAAGTTATGGCTGTTCATAACCTGACAGTTGCATCTCAGTTATTATCATGGACTCTTGTTCTTCAGCTAATGTTGCACTTATGTCTGGTTAGTGGTTCATCTGCTGCAAATAGTAGTGGATTGAAAATACTGCCTTTGATTTGTATCTCACAGCAACAGTGGAAATCAAATGTGACTGTTCTTATCTGGATGCTTGTGTTTCAGGGACTAATAACTGCAGCAATGGACCATCAAATAACTATTTGGATAAAAGAAGAGAGAAAAAATGACATACCAAGTACACCAGGCTCCATGGTAGGTGATTTCTTACCATTGTTTCATTAGTTTCTGTGTACCGCATGATTAATTCATTATAATAAAAAATTGTGGCTTTCTGAGGTTATATGCAGCATTTCACAACATTGTCCAGCGATTGCAATGTGTCTTAATATTCTCAAATTGTGGAGGGGGGAGTTTAACTTCAGTTTTTGTAATTTGTAGAAATTCTTAATGTGCTGTTCATGGGCACTGATGATATGTTTGCATAAAATTAAGGTATGCTGTTGAAATAGTTGACGCATGATCTGCAAGAAGTCGGTTCCAATGGGCACAGTATGTCAGCTGATGACCTTGATGCCATCATCAGGTGAGCTGATGAACTGTTTGTTGGCACATTTATAATAGCACGGGCACTTACTGGAATGTTGTGCTCATTGGACACTGATATATGGCCATTTACCCATGATCTTTTTTTTTCATGATTTATGCTGACAGAAGTTGAAGATTCTTGTAAGTTATTATGCTTTTGTATGCTTATTTTAAATGAAAACTTCAATATGCAGTTTAAGTATGAATATGATGATATGCTAAATATTAGGGATGTAATTGAATTTAAAAATAAAATAGGAGCAGGAAGCTGATTATTACATTGTATATATAAGATTACCTGCATTGTTCACTACCACTATGGCAACTCAGAGCCAAACAGTCACCTTCCAACCTAACCTAGACATTGGCTGCACTACAGACCAATTTTATGAATTTCAAGGTAATATTAATGCACATTCATTGGCAGTATGTTTGCAAAGAAATTGATTTATTCTGATCTAATACACTTGCTTTAAGTGTTAACTGTAATGTGTATACTATGAATGAAGATAACTTTATGATGCCATTAGCAATGTAATTTAAAAATAAAGCAGGGAGTATTCATGTTGATGACACTATGTCATTATCCTAAGCTATTGATACAAATTTAGGTCCTACTACAGGCAGAAGTACCTTTCTCTATGTTAAAACAGCAAATCTGCCAAATTCAATCTTTAAATTCATCAACTTTACCTTTGAGCCATTGACCCAATGTTGTTTTAAATTTACTTTTAGATACTGTTTGCACAATTTTAGGGAGCATATTAAACAGTTAGAGGCCTACATATTTATAACTATTATGTATATATAAACAAAGATGATGTGACTTACCATACGAAAGCGCTGGCAGATCGATAGAAACACAAACAGACACATACATACACACAAAATTCAAGCTTTTGCAGCAAACTGTTGCCTCATCAGGAAAGAGGGAAGGAGAGGGAAAGACGAAAGGAAGTGGGTTTTAATGGAGAGGGTAAGGAGTCATTCCAATCCCGGGATCGGAAAGACTTACCTTAGGGGGAAAAAAGGACGGGTATACACTCGCACACACACACATATCCATCCACACATATACAGACACAAGCAGACATATTTAAAGACAAAGAGTTTGGGCAGAGATGTCAGTCGAGGCGGAAGTGCAGAGGCAAAGATGATGTTGAATGACAGGTGAGGTATGAGTGGCGGCAACTTGAAATTAGCGGAGATTGAGGCCTGGTGGGTAACGGGAAGAGAGGATATATTGAAGAGCAAGTTCTCATCTCCGGAGTTCGGATGGGTTGGTGTTGGTGGGAAGTATCCAGATAACCCGGACGGTGTAACACTGTGCCAAGATGTGCTGGCCGGGCACCAAGGCATGTTTAGCCACAGGGTGATCCTCATTACCAACAAACACTGTCTGCCTGTGTCTATTCAGTTTGTTGCTGGTCATTCCCACATAGAATGCATCACAGTGTAGGCAGGTCAGTTGGTAAATCACGTGGGTGCTTCACATGTGGCTCTGCCTTTGATCGTGTACACCTTCCGGGTTACAGGACTGGAGTAGGTGGTGGTAGGAGGGTGCATGGGACAGGTTTTATGCCGGGGGTGGTTACAAGGATAGGAGCCAGAGGGTAGGGAAGGTAGTTTGGGGATTTCATAGGGATGAACTAACAGGTTACGAAGGTTAGGTGGACGGCGGAGAGACACTCTTGGTGGAGTGGGGAGGATTTCATGAAGGATGGATCTCATTTCAGGGCAGGATTTGAGGAAGTCGTATCCCTGCTGGAGAGCCACATTCAGAGTCTGGTCCAGTCCCGGAAAGTATCCTGTCACAAGTGGGGCACTTTTGTGGTTCTTCTGTGGGGGATTCTGGGTTTGAGGGGATGAGAAAGTGGCTCTGGTTATTTGCTTCTGTACCGGGTCGGGAGGGTAGTTGCGGGATGCGAAAGCTGTTGTCAGGTTGTTGGTGTAATGGTTCAGGGATTCCGGATTGGAGCAGATTCATTTGCCACGAAGACCTAGGCTGTAGGGAAGGGACCGTTTGATGTGGAATGGGTGGCAGCTGTCATAATGGAGGTACTGTTGCTTGTTGGTGGATTTGATGTGGGCGGACGTGTGAAGCTGGCCATTGGACAGGTGGAGGTCAACGTCAAGGAAAGTGGCATGGGATTTGGAGTAGGACCAGGTGAATCTGATGGAACCAAAGGAGTTTTTCCCGCGTGGAATGTTTCCCTCTATTATATTAACTATTATGTATCTTAGACAATCTAGAGTATGGCAGATCAATTGTGTGGTTTCGTCTTGTATTGTGGGTGTGGACAGATGACCTAAGGGGATATTGAGCTATGTTTTCTTTTACGTGTAGTAAGCAGTAAAGCAGTAATAGATGTACAAACAAGGAACTGTCATGATGTTAAGTTTTTTGAAATGTTCCCTGCATGTATCGCTAGGAGATAAACCCACTATACATCGAAGAGCTTTTTCCCATCTGAAAATTGATATTGAATTGGAAGAATTTCCCCAGAGCAGAATACCATATGAAAGATGGGGGTGAATATAAACAAAATATGAATGCAGCAGTAAGTTTTGGCTGACATTACTCCTAAGCTTATAAAGTAGGAACATAGCTTGTGCAAGTTTAGAACAGACGTATGTGATATGTTTATCCCAGCTAAGTTTCTGGTCAATCATCATTCCTAGCAGTTTAACGGACTTGTTTGATACCTTTAAATTAAAGAATATTTCCTCAGTTTTTGTTTCATTTATGAATAGGGAGTTTGCACTAAACCAATGAACCGATTTTTCAAATATTATATTTTTTTTTTTCTCATACAGATTCAAGAGTCTGTCCTGAATTGATAAAAGTTGTATCATCTGCATAGAGGACTGTTTTACAGGGTAAATACTGTGGCATATCGTTAACATACACTACAAACAGGAAGGGCCCAAATATGGAGCCCTGTGGCACACCTCTTTTTATTGTTTGTGGGTTTGACAGCTGCCCATTTACACTAGCAAATTGTACTCTGTTGCTTAAGTAGGATTCTAATAATTCCAGGGTGTCCTCTTCCATGTTGTAGTGTCTTAATTTCATGATCAAAGTACTATGAGATACAGTGTCAAATGCAGGTATAGGAGAGTAGCACAGGAGATTGAATTATTTTCAAAGCCATCATATATATCACTAACAATATTTTCAACTGCTTTAACTGTGGATAGTTTAGACCTGAATCCATACTGTGAGTTACTTAACAAATTATTCCTCTCAAAATAGAGATTCATTTGTTGGTGAACACAGTCTTCGATTATTTTAGATATTATTGGGGTTAATGAGATAGGGCGATAGTTACTTGGATTTGATTTATCTCCTTTCTTAAATATGGGAATAGTTACTGCTATTTTCAAACAGCTGGGGAAAATCCCTTGCTGTAATATATGTTTAATGAGAGTGGTTAGAGGGGGCAGAAGATCACTTGATATCTTCTTTATGACAAAGTTTGACAGACCATAGAAGTCCTCTGCTCTGGAACTACTTAGTTTGCCTATTGCTTTGCTAACATCATTTTCAGTTACTGTTGCCCAGCAGAATTTATGGACTACGTACTTATTTGAAGCTAAAAGAGTTTTAGCATCAAGCATGGCATTGAGGGGAGACAAATCTTGTTGTAAACTGAAGTTAACAAAGTGTGAGTTTAAGATATCTGGGGCTATGGGTATAGCTAGTTGATTTGTTGGTCTATTTATTTCATTTTTAATTACTTCCCAGGCAGCTTTACAGCTGTTTCTGGATTGAAGAATATAGTTATCATTCGCCCTACGTTTTGCCACTCTTATTTCAGATCTATAAATTTTTCTTATTCTAATGTACATCTCTTTGTACTCGTTGCTGTTATGAGATCTGTCCTTGAACATAAGAAGCATAATCCTGATGCTGTTGAGGTATGGTGTAAACCAATTATTTAGTCTCTGTGGTTTATGAGCTTGGTTATTATTCTGTCTTTTTACTAATCTGGGACAACACTCATCAAATATTCTTGCAATTTCCTCTATAAATAATTTGCTTGTGTTATTCACACACATATCTTTGTATAAGATGTCATTCCAGTTAACTGACCTTAATCTAGTTCTAAACTCTCTTATGTTGCATTCATTCATAGGTCTAACAGTTTTGTGTTGTTCATCTGGAATGCTGACTGGAACTGTAATCCATAGGCAATCATGGTCAGCTAGGCCTAACTTAACTACTCCAATTTTCCAATTTCAACATTAGTTTCATGGATATTACTTATTATATTGTCTAAGCATGCATTATATCTTGTAGGCTTATCATTTAGACAATAGCAATCAAAAGCTCTTAGGCTATCCGAGAATTCCAATATGATATGACTCTGTACCCTGATATCCATATTAATATCACCAAAAATTAAGATTCTTTGGTATTTATATTTAGGCTTAGTTAGTAAGACTAACAGTTTTATAAATTTACCATAAATTCATATTCACTAGAAGATGGTGTGTGATATACAGATGAAACAATATTATTTTGTTTAGGTATATGTACAACTGCAGCCTCAAAGATGGTGTCTATACACAGGTCTGTGACATCAATAGTAAAGTATTGTAGATTTAGTCCATTCTTAATATATATTATATATTATGGTTCTAGTGAACAATGCAAGCTATCAGTTCATTTTTTTAAGTGTGTCATACATAGGTGGCATCTTGGATATTGTTTTTGTGTGTTCCAGTTGTAGATTGCAGTTGTTTTAGTTTGCGATTTAGTTGTAAGTGGCATATTAGGTTATATTTTTGCTGCACTTCCAATTCATTTTAAGGTAAAGATGTTTTGGATAGAGTTGTATTCTACACCTATATTGTTTCTTTAATGATGTGGAGAGAGGGTTGTAGCATAGCCAGTGGTTCAATTGGAAGGTCATAGGTTGATTGTGAGTTGAGAAAGCAAAATAATTGTGTCATAATAGTCTTTTTTCCATTGTTACAAATATATCATTAAATGAAACCCAACTTTTCTGCTGTAGTCTGGTATTCTCAAGATTTTTATTTATTTATTTAGTTTTGTCTGAAGGTAGTAATAACAAGATAAGTGTCATTAAAACCATTTCCCCATATATTCCCACTAGTTTCAGTTTCTATTTTTCTGTTGTTGACATCATCCATGGGTCATTTCTTAAGGCTTATATCTCTACCATGTTGTCATGTCATCAGTCTGCCAGTGCAGAGTCATGTATATTTATCTCATAGTTCCTTTGAAAGATGTTTGAAGAGACATTTATTGCAGCTACTGGTTTGAGAAGGAAGTTTCATATCATAATAATTTCTGTATTAGTACTTTGATCTGAATTGTAAAGTAGGCTTCAGTAAGAACAAAGCAGGAAATTTTGATTTTGGACAAATGGCATTTAGTAGACATACAATACTGTATACATGCAATCTGATAAACTGCCGTGTGTATATTTGTGACAGTAACAGAGTTGTGGCAAAACTAAGAGGTTACAGACTGAAATACTGATTCTTGTAACTACATCTTACATAGGCATCTTTTCATCACAATAAATGTTTGTAAAGTTGCAAGGCTTTTACAGAAGAATTAAGCAATTTTTGGTGTAAATAATGTAACTTGAAATGTGATTGAAACTTTGTCACACTGTACAATACCTGTTACTTCCTATGCCTCACTAATCTTGAAAGTTTCTCTGGAAGCAGTGACAATGCAAATGTAAGAACTTGCCTGACAAAACTGCAATGTAAAAATAGCTTCGGCAGAGTACTTAAATGCAATGACAATATTGCAGACTTCGTATGGATCGAGTCAAGCTAGATTCCACATTCAGTGTAAGCCTAGACTAAGAACAACAGGACAGAGATGAGCATAGTGCAGATTTCAGTCTTTGCATTTTGAATATATCACATATTATCATTTACTTGATTTGAGGATTATCTTGTCCATATTCAGGACATTCATTTTTTGAATGGTATCTACCATTGGTCTGACAATGAGAACAGCTGGAATAGTTTGTGATATATAACACCTATCTTTTCTAATAATAATCTTCTCATACTACTCTTCTTTGAAATAACCACAGAAATGAAGATTACATACCACATTTATCTTTTGCACTACTTCTGTTGTACAAAAGTACTTGGTTTATTAGTAGCTCAAAATTGTGTAAAAGTTACATGGGTGTTCCATCACTACATGAGAAATTATATGCTGAATGGTTCTGTATTGGCACATATGTATAAAATAATGTTATCAGTCACATAATTTTATTTTCAGTGTAATTGAAATAAATCTTATTGACTTTGTGTGACCCCCAATTATTCTCTCACAAAAGAAAACTGAAAACAGGCAATAAAATGATAATTGTTAAATTATGTGGTGTCATTTATTCTTGACAAAGTGCTTTAATTTAGCTGGAAACTTGTGAAACTTGGAAACAGTATGTGAAGATTAAATATATCCTACTTTGTGTTACTTCTACCGCAGGTCGGGGTATACCCCTCCAGTGTGAAAATAAAGGAAGAATTGCAAGATTATGTGAATGAAGAGGTAATTTTAAAATTTAGATGACTGAGTAGAATTAAGCACTGCTGTATTACTTCACAGCTGTGGTGAATACAGTAGAAGTAGGTGATACAGCTGTTTATTAGCATCTAAGTTTTTTCTGTAGTACTTCCAATAATGACACCCATAGTATGATAACATACCCTCTAGAGCCAAGTATTGAAAGAATCAAAATATAGCATTTTTTCAGCATTGCAGTGTATGGTTTGAAGTATTATCTTCAAGAAGGCACAGTAGTTTGAACATAGTTTATTTGCATATTTGTGAAGACAAATAAGAACTCTGCCATGCCCTGGATTTGAACCACAATTCCACACTTTTTTGGCCAATTGCCTTCATGAGTAGGCTATCTACAGATTCCACTTTGACTGAATCAAATTGTCATTCTTACAATAGGTGCACTTAGGGGAGAGAACAAGACCGAGAACTCATTATACTTTTTGGAAATGACATAGAACAAATGCAAGACACAACAGTAACTTCATAAACACTGATTTACATGAGCCATTTTGGATTTGAGAGCTTTAGACTCACTTCTTTGAGGTGGGGGCAGCAGAAGACTTGCTTCTACTGTACAGAAGAGGAACTTGAAACTTAGCAAGTTGGAATAATTCCATTTGCTAAACTCTACTCCTCAGATAACTTTTTTAATTTCTTTTTTATATTATGCTGATAGTAGATGCAGAACATTTACATAAAGACCAAAATTATTATTTAGGCGATATTCCAGTAAAATTATTTATTCATCAGTTTATTTGAGTTCTGCTAATGCCAATGGTGTAGTTAATGATTCACTGTATATTTTCTTTTAAGAGAAATCTGTAATTTACTTTATTCAGAAGCCATATGGTCGGAAACATATCGTGAGATAACAATTGTTTATTTCCAGGATGACATAAATTATTTTAAGGCCCTCATTTCACTCTTTCAGTAAACACTTTATTATTTGTGAAAAGTCATGAACTAAAAAGTTATTCGTAATTAAAGTTTCCACCACCCAGAAAATAATATTATTACCTGGACGTTTCAGTATGTTTATAATATCATGACTGTAGTTATAATTTTCTTGCTCTAATTTTTCTGAACTGGAAAATAGCTTTGGTTATCGAAGTAATTTGACAATTTAGAAAGGAAGAAAACTACTATCCTGTGAAATTTACAAGAGGCTCAGTAAATCCCCATGGCAGTGTGCGTGGTATGAATAAAATAATCCACCCAAGTTTATTTATTTCCCAATCGTCTATCACATAGATAACTCTAATTATTACCTGCATCCTCATAATGTCATTGCCACTAATTTTGTTCACTTTATATAGCAATAGGTATTTAGCTCCTAGTAATTGTTACAGTAACTTCACCATGGCAGAGTCATGATTAGTTATTTTCATCTTAATGTCTCAATGTAAAACTTCATAGAGTGCATTCATCCATTCCACATTTCAGTGTCAAAGTCACTAATATGAGCAGATTTGTTACAGTAACTCAGTGTGATTATTTCATGAACTTGTTTGAAAAATCTGTGTCATGATATTGTGGAAGTGACATGTACAGAGGTGACACGCTCTGTGTCCATGGAGTGTGTTTGCTCTCTGTCCAGCAGTGCATGCAGTGTCATCACTCGCACCTAGTGGTAAACTACCAGAGGCCTATCTCTGTGCTCTTCATCAACGCTGCCATTGATTGCTAAGAAGATTGGGAATTTGTACGGGTGCAGATAACCACACAGCTGAGTCCACTACAAACTAGGTATCATCATCCACATGCATTGTAAATTCATGTGGTTGATGAAGTGCTGCAGTGCCTGTGTCTATTGAAGTAGTTTTCACATAGTCTAATTTCAACTGCTTCCTTGATCAAATAGTGCCAATAGTTTCATGCATGATCAAGGATTCTCTTCAAACAAAATCTTGTGTTCATTTAATAGGCTGCACGCAGCCACCACAGATTTTTTGAGATTCTGTGTTTAAAGTGAGGCTCACACTCAACACAGCAATCAACAACAGTACACATAGACTGGCCCAAATAACTTTTAAAACACTCACAAGGAATATTATAAATTCCTATGACTCTCAGGCAAAATTATCTTTAATGACTCACAAAATTTCTTTAATTTTACTTTGTGACTGGGGTACTGGTTTATTCCATGCCTCTGTAGGACACTATGTATTATACTAGTTGTTGCACAACAGAATGAAAGCTGAACCATGTGGTGGTCTGGCTTAGTTGAATGGTGTCATGTCTTGGTTTCCCCAACAGTATTGATTAATATTAGGGACAGAATACCTTTTCCTTTTCTACACTATCATTAGATGTGTAATCTTGGAAGTAAGGCGGTTCTTGTTCAAAATAGTCCTGGCTCTGTGTATTCAGGTGTTCAGAATAGCTCTCTTCGAGCAGTATGGTGAAAGCTATGCCTGTTTGAATAAAAGTCGATGTACATCAATTTGCTGTGCACGGAATGACAGTCATCCCTCTGATTTACATTCGAACAACACATCTATAAAGGGCAACTTCCTGTCCTCCTCCACAGAGTCCTGGGTTCGATTCCCAGCTGGGTCAGTGATTTTTCTCTGTCCGGGGACTGGTTTGTGTTGGCTTCATCATTTCTTCTTCTTCTTTTGAGAAAGTGACAGGACTGGAAATGGAGAAGATTGAGAATTTGTACGGGTGCAGATAACCACACAGCTGAGTCCACTACAAACCAGATATCATCATCCACATGCATTGTAAATTCATGTGGTTGATGAAGTGCTGCAGTGCCTCACTGCCATTCGGCCAGATTGAAAAGTATTGTCAACATATTACCCGAAGAAGCAGGTTGGACATAAGGGAGCAGTGATCAATACTCATTCTTCAGAACACACCATGAAGAAGATAACTATGGTTGCTGACACTGGCGAACTCATGGTTGCTCCATCAGCCATTTCATAATAATTTCCACTGTAGAAAATATAAGTGGTCATCAAGGTATACCAAAATAACTTTAAAATTTAGAAGAGAAATGAGTGGCCAGTAGTTTTATTGTATCTTACATTGGTACTTTGTAGGAAGGGAGACCGTGTCGAGGCTGATTGTGACTTGACTTAGAACTGTGTTCATCCGTTATATGGTTCAGCAAACATCTATGAGTTCTTAATGTGATGTTCACAGTTGCCAACTACAGGTCTCAACAATTTAATGAATTATTTTGTCAGTTTATATGAGGTCTGTCTAAAAAGTATCTGACCTTTTATTTTCCCACACAAAATAGACGATAGCATGGCATCTCTGTACACAGTAAAGGAAGAGACCTTTATGCACATGCGTGAATTTTGTCCCCTCCTTCCAGAACACCAGTCGCTCCCTGTTTGTTGCTAAGTGAGGTGCTACACAATGTGTTTGTCAGATTACTAATTCTCTCAAGATGACTGAACGGGTTGAGCAAAGATACTGCATCAAATTTTGTCAAAAGCTTAGTGTGGTCAGTAATCAACTGACTCCTTCCATTCAACATAATCATCTGACTTAATGAGCACCTGTTTATCTGGTGACTCAGATACAGTGGTTACTGCAGTAGTTGGTGGACCACCGCCTTATCGTAAGTCTATGTGCAAAAGCAGAAGTCCTTTGTTCACCTATGGCATGTCCCAGAGCAAATAAATATGCATGCAACAGTTGCTCCCCATCACTATTAGTGGGTCCCAGGAAATTCATGCAATCAAATCTTGTGCAGGTTGCAGCCCACAGCATCAATGGTGTCACTGCCCTGTTCATGGCATCACCTGTTTTGCCTGCTGCAAACTGGGGTATCTAGCAAGTGCCTGCCTCAGCTAGCAGATGGCAACAGCCATCAGTGAATTGCTCATTATTTCACTAGTGTCAGCACATGGGATGCAGAAGCTCATGTTGCAGCTAGAAATTAATGGAGTAAATGCAGGTTTCCAGTTGGATACAAACACTGCCATTTCTATAACATGGATATGTACTGATTCATCAGCTCCCCACAGCTGTACTCTCCTCTGGCAAAAAGGTCAGTTGATACCATTATGAGGTCAGATCACAGTCAAACACAGGCTATATGGTCTACCAAAAATACACAAAGATGGCGACCATGGACACTTTGTTAGAGCTATTGGCTCTCCAATGTACGAGACCTGTCTAAAAAGTATCTGACCTTTGGCCAGAAAAAATATTTCGAATACCTGGTGGGGTTGAGACCCTAATCCTCTTCAAAGTAGGCCCCTTGTGCTTGCACACACTTAGCCCACCGATACTTCCACTGCTGGAAACACCCTCGGGAAGTTGTCTTTTGGAATGGTGTTAAGCTTCATCATCGTGTTCCGCATTATCTCATCTCTACTTTCAAAACAAGATCCGTTCAGTGGCATCTTCAATTTTGGAAACAACCAGAAGTCACATGGAACCATGTCTAGAGAGTAGGGAGGCTGGTGAACGGCTGTGATTCCATGCTTGGCCAAGAAATTTTGGATCAAGTGGGATGAATGTGTGGGGGCATTATCGTGATGGAGTTGCCAGTTTTTCACTGTCCACATGTCTGGTCTTTTGTGTGGAGCTACAACATCATGGAGTCGCTGGAAACCATCTTGATAGTACTCCTTCGGCACTGTTTGTCCTTCCAGTGTGTATTTGTGATACATAATTACACAGACAGCAAAGAAGACAGTTAGCATCACCTTGATTTTGCTTCACACCTGCCGCACTTTCTTCAGCCTTGGAGACTCGGGATGCTTCCATTGTGACGACAAACTTTTTGTTTCTGGGTTGGACCCGTACACCTATGACTCATCTCCAGTTATCATGGTGTTCAGAAACCCAGGATCAGTGTTGGTGGTGTCCAGAAGGTCCTGTGCAACGTCAAAATGAAGGTATTTTTGTTCTGGTGACAACAACTTGGGCACGAATTTCGCAGCCACTCGGTGCATGTTCAAATCATCACGCAAAATTGCATGTGCTGAATCTTTACTCACTCAAACCTGTTGGACAATCTCCCACATGGTCAAACAATGGCCTGCCATCGCCAAATGTTGTACTCTCTCAACAACAGCTGCACTCCAAGTAGTTTAGGGCCTGCCAGAATGCTGGTCACTCTCCACTGATGTGCGGCCATTTTTGAATTTGTGTTACACCCATCGCATCGCATTCTGGTTACAACTAAGTGGGTAGGATGATGAAAGTAACAGCCAGCAAACCACAAACATCTGAAAGGCTCTATTACTGGAGACTGAAATTGGATGGTTTTTTGCAACACTTTTTGCAGTTTATTAGTAGAAGACAGTAAGCATCCACTCTGGTTTTCTTGGACCTTAGACATAACTTACAGTGAATGAAAGACAGACATAAAGCTCCTGACTCTTGTTTCCCTCATTGAAGTAGGCAAATGATGGAGTGGGAGGTTATGAAGCTGCAACTGTACACACTTAGTTTTGCAGCTCTTGTAACAGGAATTTCTGCTGTTGCAATTGGAATTCCTCTAGCTGTTCTTACTGACCAATTGCTACTTGTGAAATTCTTAGTGCTTTTCTTGCCATTGCTGTTGTAGCCACAACTATCACTGCCACAACTGTAGAAACTCAAGATCTATACTTCACTGAATAGATGCACAGTGAAATAGTTCTCATTGCCACTTTTCTGTGCTACTATGCATAGATTGAACACAATTTACGGTCACTTGGAATGGCAGTGACAGAGAGATCGGTGGAGCAATAAGAGGTTCTGGTAATTTAAGAAGATGGAATTCATGAAGTGAACAGATAGCCAGAAGCAAAGTCCAGAGCATAGCAAAATGGTCAAAAGCATACTCAGAACAGTCTGGAGAGCAATCTGAATAAAAAATTACAAATGAGCTTAACAAGCTAAAAAATTTCTAAAAATGGTGCATTTGTAAGGCATCAAGTAGTTTAAGTAGAGTGCAAGCCCTTGAAAGCGAAATATTCTAAGTACTTGTCTGGCTCACAATTTTAAGCTCTCAGTAAATTTGAAATCAGTGCACACACTGCTGCAGAGTGAAAATTCGTTCTATTTTTAAGATCCTTTTTTGAGCCCTGTTATTCTTTATGTGAGGTATGTTTGAAATCATAAACATTCACCCTCTTGTCATCCCCACATGTCATGTAGTGATGTAGTAGTTACAGAAGAGAGAGTGTGTGTGTGTGTGTGTGTGTGTGTGTGTGTGTGTGTGTGTGTGTGTGAGAGAGAGAGAGAGAGAGAGAGCTTTAAATGAGTAATATTTTTCTTTTTTCAGTTACTTCAAGATCCATTGAAAATCGTAGAGACTTGTTTCGATGGAAAGGAAGATGGAGGAATGGAACTGAATGCGTGTCCACCTGAGCGTAATGTAAGTTTTCATGTTAGTATTCTATGCTTCAGGTATGATAAGACAGTCGTGAAATGTAATGGGCGCTTATACTTAAATTATCATAGATGGTGTGGCATTTTAAACTATGATAGCATATTATTTCTGCACAAGTTCAGTCACTGTGGTTATCTTTCTGTGCTTTGTGTAAGCTGTTATAGATGCTATTTGAGTAACACTCCTGACAAGTCTGTCATTGTTTTCCATGACCATTCTTATAATAATCTGCTTCGTTTGGAATGTATGAAATGAAATGAATGTCTTAAATTCATACTTATTACAGTGTGTAGCTTTATTATGATGTGGCAGTTCCTTCTGCTTTTATTTCTTCATTTGTTGACTGTCCTTGGTGTCGATGTAATGCGTCACTACACTGGCTAAAAAATGGGTTGTGGATTCTGACACTAACTACTGTAAATTATGTAGCCGAGACTTGCACAGTTGTGTTTTGCAGTACTTTGATTTCACTGTTCTCAACCCCCCTCCCCCCCAATAATACACAGTTATATATGTGTGACCAGTGCACTGTCATTTAAACTTTCTATAAGCCTCATTAACAGTTTGCTGGTGAAACGTAACATACTGCTACAATAGTTTCTTGTTGAACATCTACAAGCAGTAAAACCGAACCACAAAGTTCAGTTCTTGAAGAATAAATGGGTACCTATGGAAACAATCACTGTCATTGTCTTTACACATGGCCTAATTGTTTAACACTTATTTCACAGTTAATTTGAAGCATTGTTGTTCTAACCAACACAAGTTACTCGTCTGAAACTCGGCCGTGGACTGACTGTCTCATGATCAAAAATCAGGACCTTGTATATCATCGCAATAATAGATTCTGAAATGACACATTGTTTAAAGCTAAATTTTGAGAAATTACAATTAAAACTTAACTCATTCGATTAACTGAATGCATTGAAAAATTGGTTCTTTTTAACAGTTTCTTTCACTAAAAGAGTCAGGCCAAATTATTTGTGTAAATCATGAAATTAACAAATATAGTTATGCAAACAATGCTTTTGACAAAACTGTTAATTACTTTGGAATTAATTAAGGGCTGGCTTTGGTAACATGTTTCCGACCAGAGGCAAATAGATACTTTAAGAATACTAGCATTTCGTCTTCTAAATATTTACAATTATTACAGGATTTATATTTGTTTATATGCCAACAATAGAATTTGAGTTATGAAACAATTACTGATTTTGCCCTATAATAAAAGATGCTAACTAGTAATAATCAAAATAAATTAGAAAATCAATTACATACATAAAACTAAGCACGAAATTAGATCTGGTGTTATATTCTTTAAGGGGACCACACCCTGCCTATCTAACCCATGTTAATTTAGGCAAGTATTTGACCCATTTCTGACAAAAACTATTTGATGCAGGACCTTAATACTTTCACTGTATGTTGCATGATGCTAATAGTCAACTGTACTAAAATCTACTTTATCCATTTTATGGTTTTTAAGAAATACTTTTTTAAATTTATTAACAAAAAAATTAAGTTTTTTCTGCAGAAAATATTTTTTGTGAACTTCCTAATGGGGGAATATTAATGAATGTAGAATAAGAGGTGGCTTTTTAAGTTATGCAGAGTCTCTGAAAATTTCATTCATTTATCTATGATAGTTTCCGATATAATGGAGCATATGTACTGAAAATTTCAGTTTGCAGGAAATTGACTTTAAAGAAAAATTTTTCGATATTTGTTACTTACAGTTAATTAAAACTGTCCTGCTCTGCCTCCAGCAGGTCTTCCAGCTTCTTTTTTCACCTTCGTGGATGTTTGTCTTGCTGTCTTGGCCATATTAGATGCAGACCTGTCTGCATCGGCTATCCTCATTTTATCGCAATGTTGCAGCTCAGTTATCATATTTTCACCATGATTAATTCCCAGCTTTTTCGGTACCCAACACTTTCCAATATTACCACAATTTAATGTAATAACAGCATCATGAACTTCCTAGTTTCATTGTAGGTATGCCTACAAATACAGTTTTAGGAAGGCAGTTCCAAATTATGCCGTTGAAATATCCATTTGGATTCTGTGTTTGCCCATGCAAGTGAAAAATGAACATGGGTAGTGGCTACTGGAATTTTGCGTGAATAACAACTTATCTATTTGGCATATCCTCTTTCAACATCACCCACAGCATCAATGCGCATGGATTTCTCCAGGGAATAGGGTTAGAAATCAGATTTATTTCATTTTGGTGAGACAATGCTGGCGTACTTCGATCCTAGATTGCAGGACCTATCCTGGATCAGGCTGTGGCAGTGACCAATTCATGTTGTATATGATAATGAAGATAAAACTGAAAGTGTTCAAAAATAAAAGAGTAAGGCAGATCCATCTGACTGACAAAAATAGTCTCAAAGAATTTCAAGAAAGAACTGTGGTATTGTGTTGAAGCTGCATGGGCAGCTGTACCTGTACACGCCATCCAAGCTCTGTTTGACTCAATGCCCAGCCGCATCAGGACCGTTATTATGGTCAGAAGTGGTTGTTCTGGGTACTGATTTCTCAGTATCTATGCACCCAAATTGCGTGAAAATGTAATCACATGTCAGTTCTAGTATAATATATTTGTCCAATGAATACCCGTTTATCATCTGCATTTCTTCTTGGTGTAGCAATTTTAATGTCCAGTAGTGTAATTAGGAAAAATCCCTATTAATGTAGGTAAATAACTCATGATCTTGTAACACCAAAATCCAAAATTTTTGCCGTTTAATATCTGTTGATTATTTGCACTGTACTTTTGATTTTGAAGCTGTAAGCTGTATTCCAGAAACTATATTTAATATGTAATTGATGTACTAATGTATTTATTTTTGACTATATATAATTGATTGTAATTATAAAGAAATTGCTGGGTAATAGCCAAGTGAACATTATTGAAATGTGTCAATAGCAATTACGAAATGGTAGTAGTTGTGCTGTTGTTTCTTTGCATATGGATAATGTCATGTTGTGAGCAGTGAGGCAGCAGAGCAGCTTGAGTTGTGAAAGAGTCATGAAAGAATGCAGTGGTATGCAGCTATGCTCGTGCCAATGTAGACACGCCTGATTTGTAAACCCTTTTGAGAGGACAGTAGGGGAGTTGACATGCGAAGAAGCTGCAATTCAAACTGTTGCCTGTCCTAGCAGCAGCAACAACAACAACAACAACAATGGCAGCTTAGCATTATCGTTGGCTACTTTCTTAGGCGTCCGCACAGCTACAACATTGTAAGACTGTTAAGTGAAAAATTATAAACTTACATTGACATTGCCCAGCAACATTTCTTTCACAAAGTGTGAATAACTTGAATAATAACATGCAATAGCTCAAGCCTGTAGGGCACCTGTGTTGTCATTGTCCTGAGACATTATTACCAAGCAGGGTTGGTTTCCTTTCCATGCAATCACAATGTGTCATAAGAATATGAAAATTGATTAAATATTTACTATAAGTTTTTTGTTTTTTCTAACGACCAGTTTTGGTCTAAATTTTCTGCCTCAGTAACTGTTCATTTTTGTATTACATGACTGAGGCTGCTTA
Organism: Schistocerca serialis cubense; assembly: GCF_023864345.2. Classification (NCBI taxonomy): domain Eukaryota; kingdom Metazoa; phylum Arthropoda; class Insecta; order Orthoptera; family Acrididae; genus Schistocerca; species Schistocerca serialis. Next base: position 64,732,683 of record NC_064648.1, read on the forward strand.
AACTAAAATTTCACTGGAAAAACTAATAACTAAAGATGCAGCACAAATTAAGATTTCACAATTTCTTTTATTCTGTATTTAGCTTAGCGAGCGACTTCATCTGTCTTGGCATGTATTTTATTGTTTTTATTTTAAAAGTAAAACCAATTGCTTGTTTGCGTAAAGTAAAGTTAGTTCAATCTTTCACTACTCAAAAGTAAATTGTTTGCTTTTTCTAAATTTTGCATTATGTTATACTGAGGTTTCTGAAAGTATTTTTTTTATGCGAAAAGTTTAAATTAAGCCAGTCATCTATTTAACCAGTAATTTCATTTAACTTGACTTTCAAAATTTAGTATTCCAGAATAAGTAACTGCAAACTCAGTGCTTTCTGATTCATGTATTTTCTCATGAATTGTGCAGTGGAAAAGCATGACAATCTTGTTGCCACACCAGTGATTATTGCTTAAATCTCTTTGCCATTACCTTTCTCAAGATGCTGGAGATGCATTACCGTAGTGAGCTGGTGACCATTTAATTATCCCGTTTTTAGTAAATCGGTGTTTACTTTGTGTTACCAGTGATTTTTGTAGTAAATATTATGTTGTACCCTTTTCCTCCGTGCTGTTTGTGAGTGATTGCACTGTACTCCACCTATGTTCTAGTTATCATCAGTTTCTTTCCTTAAGTGCAGAATAGAGTCTTCCTTCAGAAATGTCTGTTGTACACTTTCCTCCAACTAACCGGCTTTATTTTCTGCTGATAATGATAGCCTTACTCACTGTAAAATTTCATTAGGCATGTGTGGTCATGATCAATTACATCACAATCCAGTAGGCCGATTAGGGAGGGGGAGGTTACAGGCAAGAATTTTGCGGAAAACTATGTGTGTGAAAGCATTTTCTTGAAAGCTGGAGCCTGCAGTTGATTATGGATGAAGCCGTGTATTGTAATAGCTTCAGTTCTACTTGGGATTTCCCTTCTCTGTGTAATGAGAAGAGATTACTTATGTAATTATCAAATGCTGTTCTTCACCCGTCAGTAAAAGGATATGCTACAGGGTTAACATAATGACATACACTATGGCCGATAGACGTTTTAATGAAAATGTTAGTATTCTGATTTCATCGACAAAGAGCCAATCATATAATTGACCACTTTGCTCACTGTATGATTCAGTAATGTAGAGAAATGGCTCCATTTTTACATACGGTCGCAAAACTTTTTCCAAATACTGATGATATGTTTCTTTTGTGAGCTGTCCTGATTTTATGGCTGTTGAGTACACATTATGTTGTCTACCACTAATTGGTTTAAGCCTTGGTGGATTTGAGGACCGTATTTGCCTCTGACAATAAGAGGAGCAAATACTGTTGGTAACAGTTTTTTGGAAAGCGTTAATCCATGTCAGTTGTGATGATAAATCTCTCTTTAATACTACATCTGATGATAAACAATACAACAAGTATTTGAAATGCTTTCTTCTTTTGTCTATAATTACATCATGATGGTAGAAAAGATATTGAACTCACATATTTCCATGACAACAAAAGAGAGAGGGGAAAAAATACAGGAGACTGGATTTGAACACATGGTGCTAAAATTCAAAACTGTATTCAGGGCAGTTTGTTTCCAACTCACCTAGATATACATTACACAAGAGAACTGATACTGTCACAATGAAACTTTCATTGAATTTTTTCAGAAACTATAGAGTGTTGGCACCTAAGGCTAAATAGGCATCCCCTCATTTTCACCCTGCTAAGCTTTCACTGCATCGGACAGCTGACTACGCTATTTTCCCCTGTAAGTTAATTAGGCTGACTGTTGCCCATGTATCTGCCTAAAACTCAATCAGTTGCCCATCCACCACCAGAGTCAATGGAATACACTCAGTCAATGCTTGTAGGGCATTGTAAACAGCCTCAAAGTCCTGTGGAAACTCTGGGACTCTTGAAGACCATCCTGCAGCATGACGACTGTCATAAAAGGATACTGAATGGCCTCCTTTTCAGCATACCTTACACGTGGAGCCTGTGAATAAGCAAGCCTGTCTAATATGTACCAAATGACACTCATGTTAGGACTGCCAACTTTCTCTTTGAGCAGAAACGGGTGCGGAGGAAGAACAGCGCTGGATGTCCAACCAACATCATGAATGGGGATCACAACTTTTTGACATACTTGTACCCACTGAGATTCCTGCAGGGAAAGGCAGGTAGTGTTGTGATATCACCACATGTTGTCATTGGTGTCATTGCACAGTTACTTGACAGAAGGCAAGGTTGGCTGGTCAGCTGCACAGGGCACCAGGGGTCTGCTTACTGTGAAAATCTAATTTCTCCCCCTGTCAGTTGTTGGAAAGCACATCCATTGCTGCTACCATAGTACATGTGATTCAGCAATCAGGTCAACTTCATGTAAAGGAGGATCTGACAAGGCCAGTGCCCTAGTTTGCACCTCAAGATCACATGTTAGATTATCACATTTGTATATAGTGAGTCCGTATAGGAGGTAGCACATTTGGGACACTTGAGTGAGAGACATTGAGGTGTTTTGCAAAGGTAAGTTTCTTGAGCTTGGTAGAGGGTTTCAAATTTTGCACTATTTTGTAGAATCTCACACTGCTGGACAATAGCAAGGCAGCCATATCAGCTAGGTTAATGATACACCTTACTTAACAGTGCAGCATGGACTGAAGCAGGTGCTTGCCCCACATTTCTGTACAGTCTTTGAAACTGGCTCTCAATTGAAGGCAGCAGAGGAGCAGGGAGTTGGAACACCAGCATAGAGACTGGCACAAAGGAAAGTACAAACATGACCAGCCCATATGATGGAAAACAACTAGCACGCAGATCCCTGAGGATGGTGCAATGTGCAAGTCAGGTGTGTGTTAATGATGTCAGCTAAATAACTGGCTGATCCGACCTATAGCTGCCAGCAAGTAGACACCCAGGTGAGCAGTTGTGCCTATACAAATGGAGTGCGCACTGCCCCAATAGCTTCTTGCACTGCTGTGCTGCATGACCCACACTTGCCCATCTGCTCCATCTGTATGTCAAATTGAGGGACACTAAATAAAAATTTTAGATCAGTGTTTAGAATACTTAGTTGTTGTAGTTAATTGGTTTAAAATATAAATTTTTGTATATTATATGTTCAGTTGTGCATAAAAACAAATAACTTTTTGAGATGTTATGCTGTTACATTGGGTTACAAAAGTAATACCTATTGATAGCTGCTTTGAATGTGACAGAAGTACAGGCACAAGAGCTATTACACAAATGTTTTAAGTAGGAATCTATAATGATAAAACTGAATTCCATGTCATGGATTAATGACAAAAAAGTTTGATCACTATCTCTCTGTAATGAGTGATGAAGAGATCAATACCATATGAAACAAAATCCCATACCCTTGGAAACCCTACAAGGAGCACTATAGATGACAAATGCAAAATGCAAATAAAGAAATGTGTGGTCTTACAGTAAAAGTGTCTGAAAGTATTGCTCTTTCTTCCTCCAAGACTCAAATGGGAATGGGCTTCAATAATTATAATAAGCTTTGACATAAAATAGGGTTTCAAGAATGAATAGTTAATAACAAATGAGATGCTAATATACTATATTAGTTAGAGAGACATGTATGTTGATGTCAGTTTTAGAGAACTTCGTAACAAAGATAGTTATAAAACAGCTATTGGTTCACATATAAAAAAAGAATTTTTCACATAAAGTATGACACACAGATCAACATCTTATTATGTCACTATATTCCTAAAGGATGCCATTTGGATTAGCTTTGTGAGTTTGTGATTTTTACAAATTTGAAAAAATTCATAGAACAGTTTTTAAATGAAAATCCTCTTTCCATAATAAAGCATTTTTCCAAATATTTTCTTGTCTGTTTTGATGCCTTCTCGCTGTTATTGCTTTTAGTTTCTTGGTGGTTCCTGTTACTGCTGGTTCACACTTGGCGAGTAGTAGTTTGATCTAATTGTTATTTTGTTCTGGCAGATAACTGTACATTGCAGATGGCAACTACAGAGAGGCATTATGTATCCTACTTTTCCATGTTACTTACATATCAATAGTTAAATAATTTTTTACTCATTTTCTTTTTTAGAGAGCTTTACCTCATTCTGTTTTATACTGCAAATATTTTTAATCATATATTTGTGCCTGAGTTGCCAGTTGATGCCACTATGCAGTTAACTTTAGCTTTCAGTTCAAATAATTGGCCTTCCGATATGTTTACATTGTTAGTGTCTATTGTGGCCTGTTCAGTTGATGACTTACCATGTATTGTGCTGAAGTATGTGCAGTTGTGTATGAAAGTTAGTTAAGTAATGGAACACTTTTTTCTGAAAGCAAGTTGATTTTATTGAGGATGTCAATACACCATATTATTCCCCACTTTTTTCCTACAAAATCTTATTTTTAAACATTATTTCCATTCAGTGCAATGACCTTAAACCACCATACTGGGAGGACCTGTATGCCCACATGGTAGCACTCTACTGGTTGTCATTAGAGACAACATGCTGCTACATCTTTCTGTCATTTGTGTGCAGCTTCCAATGGAGTACATCCTTCATTTGGACAAACAGATGAATGTTTTAATGTGCAAGATCCAGGTTGTAGTGTGGGTGAGGAAGAACAGTCCAATGAAGTTTTGTGAGCTTCTCTCAGGTGCACAGATTTTTGTGAGGCCTTGCCTTGTCGTGAAGAAAGTGAAGTTCATTTGCATTTTTCTGGCAACGAACACGGTGAAGTTTTTTCTTCGATTTTATGAGGGTTGTGCACCCTTTTTATAATGATGACAGATGCCTTGCCCAGCAGCTCACTGTGCTTTTCTTCATTCTTGTGTGTCTGAAGACATCCCTCAGGCACCTATGAATATCTGCCATGCTCTGGTTTTCCACCAAAGGAAACTCGGTGACAGCTCTCTGCTTGGAACCCACCTCTGTAATAACAAATGCCTTTTTGAAGGCTACATATAGCACTACCACATATCAGAACATCATTAAACTATATTGGCTGATGTTTATGATGTCCCATAGCAAATCCCTCATTTTTTCAATCATAATTTCCCATTAAAAAATTGTGCTGCATTACTTATTGAACATCCGTTGTATATAGTTAAAGGAAGACAATAATTTTTGTACATCATAGATAACAGGGAAAGAACAGTTTTGTGTACACAGTAGCACAAAAAGTAATGAGAAATTGACAGTTTTTAGCCACATAACACAATTGGCACTTTTTATGAAATTAATGAAATTTAGTCTTGTCCCAGTTTTATGAAACACTGTCATAAATGTGAAGACAGTAGTGGTTGAATGTTGACATTGGGTTTTTAATTTTTTGTGAGCTGAGATTCGTGTGCAATGTTTCAATGACAGTTCATGTCATGTGTAAAGAACTACAGCTCTAGATGTATTGTAAAATGAAAACATGATGCTTCCAATGAACTCCAGTTTGATAGCAGTTTTAATCACAGATGTTACATGTAGATATACTGGGACAACAAATGGAATAAAAAGTAATGCATGTATGAGAGATCTTTAATGTGGTGCATCAAGTAAACTCCATATTTTCTTTGTACACAATTATAAATATGAAAACTATCAAATACAGCATTTCAGCTTTGCAGACATGTGTATCAATATGACATTGGTAGTTTTGCGTCTATCAACCACTTGCAAGACAGAGTATATGATGGTATGCAAATATCATTATCAGCACATAAGATAAATTGATGGTTTTTAAGTCGTGCTACTGAGTAGGATGATAGCTTTTATGGAATCACATTTATTGGCTTTGCCAACTCACAACCAAATTACCACCTTTCAACACAACCTAGACATTGGGCTACGCAACAGATTGGGCTACTCATCACAAACATCATTCACCAAGTAGTGTAATGTCAGTCATGTTTGTATGATTTATGCCCTGTGTTGTGACTGGTTGACAGAAGCATCATGTTGATTTATGGGTTTGTGAAAATCAAGTACTATATTTGGTTATATTCATATTTTCACCAGCATACTATTCAGATGTGCAGGGCAGTTGAATTGCATTTGTGATCTCTCCATAGCAAGTCAGTTTTGTACAACTTCTGTGTAAATATTAGGAAATGTGTTTTCCTGTATTCCAAGTGAAATGAGTTTGAATGATTCTTTATAAATATGGGTAAACAAATTTTTGATAATTTGACATTTTGAAAATAAGCTTCTGAAAAATTAGAAGTGACAAATAATTCAGGCAGAAGTGAAGCAAATACTGAATCACAGAGTTTCGCCTTCAAACTTGGCAAGCAACTCCAAGCCACAGATCCAAGCTAATGAATCACATCCCTTCATAATTTAATAGTAAAAAATTTCTGTGCCAACAAGAGATGCAGATATTGTGAAACATATGATGATGGACTGAAGGCAGTTTGTCTGTTGAGTTCAAATAAAGATTCTGGACAGCTGCTTTCATGCTGCTGCAAAATGTTGGGTTGATGGTATAATACTAAAGGAGAGAATTTTAAAGTTGTGTCAATGTATTCATTTAAAAAACTTTAAAGTGTATGGTTGGAGAGAGATTTTATTTCTAATATATTAAATTTAAGATTTAAAAAAATGTTTTCTTTCTCCAGTAATGTAAATAAATCTGATGTCAACAGACATATTGTAATTCATAGTTATCATCTGCAACAAAGATAATAAAACAATGAAAGAAAACAGAAATAAACAGCACGAAGCACTTAAAAATAACCCATCACAAACTAAAATCAAACTTTAACAAAAAGACACAAAACTTGGCATACAATAATACAAACATTGTCAAAAATAGAGGCAAAATTGGCTGAAAATAAAACAGCTTTTTCCTGTCCTCATATTGCATCTATACATAGGGTGATGCAATAATCCCAACCTATACACAGTATGGCTAATTCTGCATACATATTGTATTAGTTATAGAATTGGCTGTTAGTAAGTGATGTTTCCCAGAGAAAATCATTTACAACTTCTCATATGAAGTCTCAATAGAGCAAAACAAGAAAAACTATGTACTTGGATCATCCTTTTGGGTTGCTAAGGTTTTTGCTTGTGTGGAGAACAAAATTATTCTTGATAAACTAAAATGCTTTGGTATCAATATTCTCTCTTATGTGAAACAAAAGCCGATAGTCCATTGATAGACTTTTGCATGGAAATGAAAAAACTCACAAGGGAATGATCCACTCTGACAGTTCAGAACCCATGTGGAAATTTTTCAGGAGAAATGAACATTGAAAATTTTAGCTGCTAGGACAAATTTTAAATATTTTTGAAAAATGGTGGAAGTTAATATTTTTTGTCACATGTTGATCTACTATTGATGGCACTTTTTGACTAGTGTGTGGAACAGTGAATGAGCAGAAGTAATTGTGACAAGAGAGAATAGTGTTACAATCCAGGGCTACACACAGACATGGAAATTACAAGCACTTAAGTTTTACCAAATCTGACATACACCTAAACTGTTTTATATGTATTATTGCAAAGATGACTAACAGAGAATGAAATTTGTGGCACATTTTGACTTTACATTACATTTCTTCCATCACTTCAATTAGGAATTCTTTGTTTTAAACTGGAATAGTACATACACACACATAATTTAAAATAATCCATATAGAACAGTTATAGTAATGAATTCTGAAATTTGCACATTTTACTCACAATGAAATAATTCCTTTGTTATTCCTTATAGTTGTCACAAAAATAAGAAATGTTCACAGAGTGACAGAAAGAAACATTTTCCTTGCACTAGGTACACTTAACAAAAATGGAAGTTACTGCAGTAAGCACTTCTCAGTAATTGCTAGTTTTATTTAGATAAAATTGAGATGATCTCTGTTCTGCATATTGTTTTGTTTACTAGACATATTTGATCAAATTTGAAAACTTACAACACGAATAACTAAAGTTGAAAGGTATTTTCCTGCTGATAAATGTGAAATGATGGAGATATAGCTGTCTCAGATTGTCCTACAATTTTCTGAAAACTACTTACTACTGTTGAGAAATTTTTTGTCAAGGATTGAATCACATTAATTATTCCTAGGGAATTCATATAATATCAAGTCATTTTGTCATCTTCCAGAAAGACATAGCTGATATGTACAGCCCAGTGGTCCAACAAAAGCAGTGAATTATTTTCTCCAGACAGCAAGAAGTTTTGAACAAAATGTTGTAACCTGGTGTTTCATATTTCTCCATACTTTGATAAATTAATTACAAGATTAGTCCCTAAACATTCCAGACAGCATCAGCCTCTCTCCCCACTCCTACACTACTACCCCGTCCCCTTTCCCCACCCCCTCCAGACTGCTGCTTGCATACCATGTGATAGTTGCATTCTGGCCTTAGATGCTGGAGTTAGCTGTCGTGTGTGGATGAAGTGTGCTTGCTTGTGTGTATGAATGGTTTGTGTCTTTTACTGGTGAAGACTGTGACTGAAAGATTTATGTGAGTTCTTTTAATTGTGCCTGTCTGCAACATAACGTGTCTTCTTGACAGTAAGTAGCATGTCTTTTCCTACATTGTCAATTACAAGATCCTTTCATGTTATCTTTCCTTTTCAACTTTTGGTCCTAATTTCCCTGAGGCTTCTGAAGACTGACACAAGACTTGTATTATTTGTGTACAAATGTGTCATAGCATTGGAGATTAGAAAACGCCATGTTTTACTATGAAGTAGTGAGTTATGGTCTGCACACAGTTCTCACTTGAATCTTTGATTAACCAGTGGTATATGCTGCAGTTGCTTAGATAACAATAAGCTTTGTCTTCTCATTAGCTTTGAATTTCCCTATAGTATATCCTAATAAAGGCACCACCTTGAAACATCCACAAAATGTAAACTATGTAATTTTATGACTGCTTGATTCTGCTTAACCACCTTGAATAAGCAGAAATTATCAGTGTTCATCTCGTTTGCAATTAAGGAGCCCAAATGCATAGATCTTCATAGGTAATGGTATGTTCTCTCTCATGAGTAGTTATATAAGTTGTAAGGGGGCTTCACCAACTTTCATTTTGGTGCATATTTCTTTCTTCCTTTTAAACAATTCTTTCAGATTTTATGAAATGGGCCCAGCTTTTCACACTCCATCACTTCAGATGGAGTACTGCTGAGTGCAAAACAATGAAATATGTTGTTAGCTGATTCCCCAGAAGTGAAACTCTGAAAATTGTACTACAAGCAATAATGGAATCTGCTGCAGATCCAACAGCCGTAGTCATGTGTTCATGTGTTACTAGCTGTAAAATTCCACCATTATAAAATGAAAAAGTGCAGTCAGAAACAGAAACAAAAAACACACAAGAAATGTGCCATCAAAGTGTTGAAAGCAATCATTTCTTTTTTTACTCCTGATTTTGTGGTCTATGCAGTGAACCTGAAATTACCTTCCAGTTACTTATTCAAGACTGCGCCTATTACAAAGTCCCAAATGAGAAACAATGTCTACATAATAAAATATCCCCTACAGACCCATGGAACAAAATGGCTTCTGTGTGCAAATGAGGAAAGTGAGACTCCTGGTACCTGGAAGAGTTACACCTCCCTGTGTCATGACATTCATTTCAGAATTCTATTCTACCTGTGTTTACAGTTTATAGCCTCTAAGTAAAGAATAACCTGTTGTTGTTGTTGTGGTCTTCAGTCCTGAGACTGGTTTGATGCAGCTCTCCATGCTACTCTATCCTGTGCAAGCTTTTTCATCTCCCAGTACCTACTGCAAACTACATCCTTCTGAATCTGCTTAGTGTATTCATCTCTTGGTCTCCCTCTACGATTTTTACCCTCCACGCTGCCCTCCAATACTAAATTGGTGATCCCTTGATGCCTCAGAACATGTCCTACCAACCGATCCCTTCTTCTGGTCAAGTTGTGCCACAAACTTCTCTTCTCCCCAATCCTATTCAATACTTCCTCATTAGTTATGTGATCTACCCATCTAATCTTCAGCATTCTTCTGTAGCACCACATTTCGAAAGCTTCTATTCTCTTCTTGTCCAAACTACTTATCGTCCACGTTTCACTTCCATACATGGCTACACTCCATACGAATACTTTCAGAAATGACTTCCTGACACTTAAATCAATACTGGATGTTAACAAATTTCTCTTCTTCAGAAACGCTTTCCTTGCCATTGCCAGCCTACATTTTATATCCTCTCTACTTCGATCATCATCAGTTATTTTGCTCCCCAAATAGCAAAACTCCTTTACTACTTTAAGTGCCTCATTTCCTAATCTAATTCCCTCAGCACCACCCGACTTAATTAGACTACATTCCATTATCCTTGTTTTGCTTTTGTTGATGTTCATCTTATATCCTCCTTTCAAGACACTGTCCATTCCATTCAACTGCTCTTCCAAGTCCTTTGCTGTCTCTGACAGAATTACAATGTCATCGGCGAACCTCAAAGTTTTTATTTCTTCTCCATGAATTTTAATACCTACTCCGAATTTTTCTTTTGTTTCCTTTACTGCTTGCTCAATATACAGATTGAACAACATCGGGGAGAGGCTACAACCCTGTCTTACTCCCTTCCCAACCACTGCTTCCCTTTCATGTCCCTCGACTCTTATAACTGCCATCTGGTTTCTGTACAAATTGTAAATATCCTTTCGCTCCCTGTATTTTACCCCTGCCACCTTTAGAATTTGAAAGAGAGTATTCCAGTCAACATTGTCAAAAGCTTTCTCTATGTCTACAAATGCTAGAAACGTAGGTTTGCCTTTCCTTAATCTTTCTTCTAAGATAAGTCGTAAGGTCAGTATTGCCTCACGTGTTCCAGTGTTTCTACGGAATCCAAACTGATCTTCCCCGAGGTTGGCTTCTACTAGTTTTTCCATTCGTCTGTAAAGAATTCGTGTTGGTATTTTGCAGCTGTGACTTATTTAGCTGATAGTTCGGTAATTTTCACATCTGTCAACACCTGCTTTCTTTGGGATTGGAATTATTATATTCTTCTTGAAGTCTGAGGGTATTTCGCCTGTTTCATACATCTTGCTCACCAGATGGTAGAGTTTTGTCAGGACTGGCTCTCCCACGGCCGTCAGTAGTTCCAGTGGAATATTGTCTACTCCGGGGGCCTTGTTTCGACTCAGGTCTTTCAGTGCTCTGTCAAACTCTTCACGCAGTATCATATCTCCCATTTCATCTTCATCTACATCCTCTTCCATTTCCATAATATTGTCCTCAAGTACATCGCCCTTGTATAGACCCTCTATATACTCCTTCCACCTTTCTGCTTTCCCTTCTTTGCTTAGAACTGGGTTTCCATCTGAGCTCTTGATATTCATACAAGTGGTTCTCTTATCTCCAAAGGTCTCTTTAATTTTCCTGTAGGCGGTATCTATCTTACCACTAGTGAGATAGGCCTCTACATCCTTACATTTGTCCTCTAGCCATCCCTGCTTACCCATTTTGCACTTCCTGTCGATCTCATTTTTGAGACGTTTGTATTCCTTTTTGCCTGTTTCACTTACTGCATTTTTATATTTTCTCCTTTCATCCATTAAATTCAATATTCCTTCTGTTACCCAAGGATTTCTACTAGCCCTCGTCTTTTTACCTACTTGATCCTCTGCTGCCTTCACTACTTCATCCCTCAAAGCTACCCATTCTTCTTCTACTGTATTTATTTCCCCCATTCCTGTCAATTGCTCCCTTATGCTCTCCCTGAATCTCTGTACAACCTCTGGTTCTTTCAGTTTATCCAGGTCCCATCTCCTTAAATTCCCACCTTTTTGCAGTTTCTTCAGTTTTAATCTACAGGTCATAACCAATAGAGTCCACATCTGCCCCTGGAAATGTCTTACAATTTAAAACCTGGTTCCTAAATCTCTGTCTTACCATTATATAATCTATCTGATACCTTTTAGTATCTCCAGGGTTTTTCCATGTATACAACCTTCTTTCATGATTCTTAAACCAAGTGTTAGTTATGATTATGTTGTGCTCTGTGCAAAATTCGACCAGGCGGCTTCCTCTTTCATTTCTGTCCCCCAATCCAGATTCACCTACTATGTTTCCTTCTCTCCCTTTTCCTACACTCGAATTCCAGTCACCCATGACTATTAAATTTTCGTCTCCCTTCACAATCTGAATAATTTCTTTTATTTCATCATACATTTCTTCAATTTCTTCGTCATCTGCAGAGCTAGTTGGCATATATACTTGTACTACTGTAGTAGGCGTGGGCTTCGTATCTATCTTGGCCACAATAATGCGTTCACTGTGCTGTTTGTAGTAGCTTACCCGCACTCCAATTTTTTTATTCATTATTAAACCTACTCCTGCATTACCCCTATTTGATTTTGTGTTTATAACTCTGTAGTCACCTGACCAGAAGTCTTGTTCCTCCTGCCACCGAACTTCACTAATTCCCACTATATCTAACTTCAACCTATCCATTTCCCTTTTTAAATTTTCTAACCTACCTGCCCGATTAAGGGATCTGACATTCCACGCTCCGATCCGTAGAACGCCAGTTTTCTTTCTCCTGATAACGACATCCTCTTGAGTAGTCCCCGCCCGGAGATCCGAATGGGGGACTATTTTACCTCCGGAATATTTTACCCAAGAGGACGCCATCATCATGTAATCATACAGTAAAGCTGCATGCCCTCGGGAAAAATTACGGCTGTAGTTTCCCCTTGCTTTCAGCCGTTCGCAGTACCAGCACAGCAAGACCGTTTTGGTTATTGTTACAAGGGCAGATCAGTCAATCATCCAGACTGTTGCCCTTGCAACTACTGAAAAGGCTGCTGCCCCTCTTCAGGAATCACACGTTTGTCTGGCCTCTCAACAGATACCCCTCCGTTGTGGTTGCACCTACGGTACGGCTATCTGTATCGCTGAGGCACGCAAGCCTCCCCACCAACGGCAAGGTCCATGGTTCATGGGGGGAGGAAGAATAACCTATTTGAGGAAAATCCAAGGTTGGAATGGTGGTGATCATCAGTACCACCCCTGGTGTACGTGCAACGTATGTTTCCCTCCCATTAGAGAGGATGGTTAACAACAGAGATCAAAGTGTCTTTTCAGGAAGAGTGAGCTTTAGAGCTGTACATAATTCAGAAGACTAGCTCTAATCAAAACAATGTGCACTTCAAGTAGAATTACAGAATTGTGAGAAAGACAAAACTATGCACTACACCTAAAAAATTCAAAATTACAAGAACAAGACAAAAGAAGTTTGGGCATTATTCGAAAGAAATTTTCTTAACTCTGTAAAACAAATGATGAGAACTCCGTGAGGAGTGTAGCAGTGAAACAGATGAAATTAAATTCAAGTCATTGGAACAGTTCATTGAATTTATAAGCCAAACATTAGCTGTAAACAAAGGGGGTAAGAAATGAATTGTTGAAATGAGATGCAATACACTTCTACAGGTATTACCCATTCCTCCATTAGACTTTAGTTTTGCCTTATGAACTATAGAAGGGATTACAATATCTTCAGATCATCAAAAAGAAGTAAAATTTGTGATTTATGATGTTATTTCAGCCAAAATACTGAAATATAGTGTCAACTTTATAGTACCCCACCTCGTTTGGATATCTTTGCAGTTGGCCAGTGAGTTGAGGTGTATTTGCTGAAAGAGTGCAATATGCTGTGGTAAAACACATTTATAAAAGTGGATGTATGCAAGTGAGCTGTGACCATAGATCCGTATCCCCCTTCCCATGTTCTCATTTTTTTTCCCCTTTTCTTCAGAAGGTTATTGGTAACATAATATTGAATAACAGCTGTTAGTCTTCCATTAAGACTTCTCTACAGTGGACAGAATATGTTATATCAGTATGTAATGTCTACTAGAACTAAAAGTTAAGACTTATCCTCTTAATATTGTGATTTTGCCAGGGCCTTGGATACTATGTCTATTTGTTGTTAGTAATAATGATGAAAATAGTCTGAAATGTGAGTCAAAATCACAGTACTGGAATTAAAAGTAATTTCCATATGGACTAAGCATCTCTGTTTACAGTTAATTAGTTTGGGAGTCTGGTTCAAAGTCTGTTACAGTTTAGCAGTTGACATCAGGCAGGATTTTAAAAATGTACCTTTTTAGCCACTCATTCTGTAATTTACCCAAATATTTGGCTCCAGTTATGTTAATTATGCTTTACTCTTGATGCTCATTTCGCCTGTATGCAGGATGAGACAGTCCACAATAGAGATATTCACAATGAGTAAATATGGAAAGGTGCAGTTTTCCCTAAGCTATAGCCAACAATGTGACGAATTTTCTAACTTGTTTAAGTAATTTTTAACGCTTCTAGTTGCTGAAGACTTTAAAAAAAAACACAGTATTGTTTACTTTTTTCTCTGATATCCTAAAGAGAGTCCGACAAAGTGTATAATGGTGGAACATGTGGAACATGATCAGATAGTAATACATGATGACAGTGCTGCAAACCACTTCTAAGCAATATAATGTGTAGTGGGTTGTGTGTTTGGAGGTGGAGAAGGGTAGATACTTTTTGAATACGATCCCATCCCAATTGCCTATATTGACCAGCTCATGTTCTCTTCTTCCTCCACAGCACTGCACTACAGCAAAGATTAAATGTTTGATAAACAGACAGTTCGCTATGGAGGAATTTGTGGGTGTTGAGCGATGTAACACAAATCTGATAAGACTTCAATGTATTGATAGAAAACACTTCAGTGACATTTGCTAATAATACATGTTCTGAAAAAGGGTCAAGAGTCATAATACTACACATTTCTGGAGGATAACTGAAGAAGCATGAAATTGGTTCACAGGTAACAGGTTAACCCTTAATCTAGCACAGACAGACAAGTCAGGTAGTCATGAAAGACTGTCTAGTGAATCCAACAATGTTTATCTTAGCAGCAATTGCCATTCTTTTGCCATCAAATAAAGGCTACTATTGGTCTTAGCAATAGTATATGTTGCTCCGCCTCTGTCCCACTGTCAGGTGAAGAGGTCCCACTAATCTCTGTTCTAGTGTACAAAATGTGTTGCATGGTGCTTCATGACCACAGGATACATTGATTTTGCATTGTAAGTTGCCTGTTTTAATATTCTAAACCAGTAAAAGACCAAAGGTGTTATGGCTGGTGAGTGGGCAGGCCATTTCATATTTTACAAGCAATCAGTCGAATGGTCTCAAAGTGTTGTGACATGAAGATCTGTAGTCATCTGTGATGCGTGGATAGAAGATTTGTCATGGTGGTATTATGTGGATTGTTTTGTATCTAGTGGACTCTAAAACGGATGCGACATATGTTAGAAACTGTAGAAACTCCATCAATAAAAAAAGGACAAATGATGCAGTCCCTCCAAAGCATATACCACATGTTGACAGAACACAGTTGTTTATCCTTTTCTCTCTGTCAGTGTGGATTTTCAACTAACCAGTTTGCATGATGCAGAAATGGATTTGCCCTTGATTTATAAGCAGTGCTTCATTCAGAAACAAAATATTAGGATAACTACTGCTAGCGTTCACCCCTGGTAGCTCAGTGGTCAACATGACAGAATGTCAATGGTAAGGGCCCGGGTTCAATTCCCGGCTGGGTTGGAGATTTTCTCTGCTCAGGGACTGGAAGCTGTGTTGTCCTAATCATTATTTCATCCCCATTGACACACAGTCGCCGAAGTGGCTCAAATCAAAAGACTTGCACCCGGCGAACGGTCCACCTGATGGGGAGACCCTAGTCACATGACACTTACTTACTTACTACTGCTAGCTATGTCCATTTGAATCTCATTACTGTAGTAAGCCTCCTTTCTCAACAGTTTCTAAACTAACCCCTACACTTCTCACCATTACCCAGTTGACAGTTTCTTAATTCCGTGTGATGTATCCTACAAAATGATAGCTTCTTGTAGTCAGTTGGTACCCAGATTGATTTAGCACCTTCCATCAGCCTTCTTGTGTAGCATCATGTATCATGTTTCAAATGCCTCTATTCTTTTCTGAAGTGTTTATCATTCACATTTGACATCTGTATGAGACTACACTTCAGACAAATACCTTCAAAAAAGTTTTCCTAACTTAAATATGTGTTTGATGTTAACTTCTTTGTGGAGATATGTTTTTTCTATTGCTTGTCTTCATGTAGCATCCCCTCTACTTTGGCCATCATCAGGTATTTTTTCTTCAAATAGCGAAAATCATCTGCTACTCCTAATCTGGTTCTCTCAGCATCACATTATTTAATTTCACTTCATTCCATCATCCCTGTTGTCCTTTTGTGGATATTTATTTACATCTTATAAGCCCTTTTGAAGACTCCATCATTTCTGTGCAATTATTCTTTCCAGTCTTTTTCTGTCTGACAGAATTACAGTTTTATCAGTAAACACTGGTTTTTATTTCGTCTTCTTGAACATTAATTCTGTTCTAACTTTTTCCTTGGTTTCTTTTACTACCTGTCCGGTGTTCAGACTGAAAAAAATGGGAAGATAGGGTACAACTCAGTCACATTCCCTTCTCAACTACTGCCTTGGGTTCATGTCCTTCAACTCTTATAACAGCAGTCAACTATCTAGACTCAATGTAGATAAGTCCACCTTCAAAGTTTCCCAGTCTATTTAATCTAAATTTACAAATACTGTAAAAAGACGCTTGTCTTTCTTCAGTTATCTACTGAGATCAGTTGTAAGGTCATCATTTCTTCACATGCTCCTACATTTTTCAGATCCCAAAATGAACTCTTAGTTGACTTCTACAAGTTACTCCACTCTTGTGTAAATAATTCATGTTAGTATTTTGCAGTCACAACTTATTAAACTTACAGTTCAGTAATATTCCCATCTGTCAGCACCTGCCTTCTTGGGAGTTGGAATTATTACATTCTTCCTGAATTGTTAGAGTATTTCACGTGTCTCACATTTCTTACATGCTAGGTGGAATTTTTTTACATACATAATATGCATATACAAATCAGGTAATGTAAAAGTAATATCTATTGTTATCAGTGTGTGTGGACTAGCACAAGTGATATTAGGTTGTTAGTGTACTTTACAGATATCACCAGTCCTGGCCTGTTCATGTTGTTAGTGTGTGTCTTGCCATTTTTCTCACCTCTCAAAACTTACCTTCATGTAGGGCTTTACAAAATGGTGTATGTGAGTGAGTAAATGAATGAATAAATGAAAAAACAAATTTTTTTACATTGACAAAAATCTTTACTCTTGAGTCATATTTTATACTTTATCTAAAAGTTTCCTCGCTTCATGAATTTAGTGTGTGCATATACCACATGAGCGATGATACTCAGCTTGTATGTTCTTTGTTTGTTACAGATTGAAGTATATGAAGAGTTCATCAGTACTGAATATGATCCTATCAGAGTTAAGAAAGAGGAGGTAAGTTGCTTGTATACATTAAGGTCTAGTAAATATTTATTTTCTCAGAAATATAACTATCTGTGGTCTAGTTTTAGGCTGATTGCACGTAGTGGATCTTGGAATTTGTGAAAGGGAAGTAGTAGCATTTATAGAGAAACACACATTCAACTGCATGTGGCATATTCTTATATTATGTACATGACAGATCACAGATAAATGGGCAGGCTTATTACACTTAAGATCTTTAGGTGAAATTTAAATTTTTGCTTTCTGGAACAACTGAACCCAAGTTCTGACCTTATGTGTGCCCTCACTGTACCCTTAGCTTTGAAGTTCTTTTGTGAAATAGTCCAAACTTTTTTGAGACAAAAGAAACTCTCAACTCACCTACAGAGCCAATTACAGTCAGACTCAATGAACAGTGGGGTGCAGGGCTGCACCTACTCATCATCACCAAGTTTGTCAAAATTTGTGGGAGATATAGAGCTTGGCATAAAATTAAAAACAAAAAGAAATAAATTTCCACATAGGATCTTGACCCCATGACTTTCAGATTACCATTCCGTACTCTTTTCAAAGTGCCAACCAATGCCTGGAAACCAAACTAACATAAATGGCTCATGCCTTGCTCAGCCTATGCCAAAAATACTATTTTTTCTAAGCTCTTGGCGATCTGCAACTCCTACTTCTGTAACTTTCATTTCTGGCCAAGCCCTGCATACATAAAAAATTGATGATGAATAGACATGTCACATTGTTCGAAGGCGTCACACTACAAATCCAAAGGTCTGTGCTTCAATCCTCATTTAATCCTATGTTTTCTTTTCAACTTATTTCTGCTTTAAGCTTGGGGAATGATTTGTATAGATGAGAAATGGCAAGTGCAGTGTTGTTTGGAGGCCACATTCAGCTCTTTGTCTCCTTATACCTTGGTGGGTATGTGAACCGTGTCATTTACCACAGTTCCTGTTTCTCCCTTGGTTTACTCCTGTTTGGAGTTTCCGTGCTTTCCTAGAGGGCGTTGTGGAGCCTCTGTGAGTGCGCCCACTGGGAGGAGGCGCTGTGTGCTGTGCCCAGGGCAGAGGAGGCAGTTGAGACGAGTGTTCAGCCCTGGACGACCGTTCTGCAGTGGGACGCTCGGTCCCTCTATGCTAAGTCTGGATGGGCCCAAAAACCCATGGTGTGAGGAAACAAGAGTCCGTATATCTGTGGACAACATTTGGTTTCCATTCATGGGTTGGGGAAGCTATGAAGTCTGTCTGCTGCTGCCAATAACCTCCAGAAGGTGGTGTCGTTACTGAAAGTAAGATTTTTCTTCTAGTTAGTGCAACGGTCATCGTCTGGCAGGGCCAATCTCCCAGTGTTGTGGGAGCTATTAATAACTGTGTGGCAACGTTTCTCTGCTTTGAGTTTGTAATCGGAAATTACCTTGCGTGTGTTACTGCCCCCTTACATGACCGTGCATTTGTACACCATACTGACTTAAGGCACACATTGTAAAGAAACAGTCTGCATGTGGAATGCACTTCCTTGACTCTTGTGCAGAAAGGAGTGCAGTAATCTGCTGCATCCATTTTCAATAAGCTACCACAAGAACTCAAAAATCTTAGCAGCAGCCCAAACTCTTTTAAGTCTAAACTGAAGAGTTTCCTCATGGCTCACTCTTTCTATTCTGTCGAGGAGCTCCTGGAAGAGCTAAAAAATTAAACAAATTCCAGTATTACATTGTTGATTTTCTTTATTTAAACTTACGACTTGTCACCTGAATATGTTTTTTTTTATATTTCATTTTATCTGTTTCTAATATCGTGTTATAATTTCATGTATTGACTCGTTCCATGACCATGGAGACTTCTCCTTAATTTGGTCCCACGGAACAATAAATAAGTACATAAATAAATAAAATAAAATAAAAAAGAAAAAATTTTTTGGCTATGGTCCTTCTGCAAACCGTTGTTTTCCCATGGACGGCATAGGTCACTGTTTGGATAAGCACATTGTAAAATGTTAAATATCCTTGTACTGTCTGGCGGAGAGATAAATTCAATTAATTTTATGGATGTCTGAAAAGCTAGATTATGTTGATGTTTGCCAATATCTGTTGTGTTTAGTATGTAGGCATATTTAACTTTGGTTGTTATTGTGTATATATTCTTGTGTTAAGGAGCTTAGTCCTGGTGTCATTTAAGTGTTCTATTGAATTATATTTAAAGTAGTGCTAGAGTTTCTATTTGGTAATCTGCCTAGCCATGACTGATGTCAGTTGCTTGGTCTGTCTGAAATGTTGGGCCAGTTGGGTAGAGACCATTATTGACTTGCTCTCCTCAGCTCTGAAGTCCCATATTGATACTACAGTGGTAGTTCTGCTGGAATCTCATTTGCAGAAGTTATCAGCTCTTGTGAGCACCAATAAAGCTTCCTTTGCCTCTGTAAATTTTGTTCACTGGCCAGCAAGGTTTTGTTAATGATTAAAAATCGCCAACTGGTCTTTGTCCAACCTAGTGGCTTGTGTTAGATGAGTTCCCTTTCCAGTTCGGGCAAATGTTTCCTCCTCCTGGTGGAGCCATCCTCTTTCCCGAGCCACACTGGGGTAAGAGTTGCCCTAGTGTCTATTGCAGCTCAATGTTCCAGGAGAATGAAATAAGAGGTTAATTATCTACTCCACTGCTATGCCCAAGAAAGGCATATTAGAATAGTTCTGGATAACCTAAGTCTTGTACACTATTAAGATAGTTCTAGGCCTGGAGAAATTGCTGTTTGGTAAAATTTAAGCTTCTGTGTCGGTAATCCAGCGTATTCCATGATCCAACATTGTTATAGAACTGAAAGATTTGGTTTTGATAAATTTGCTGAGACATGACTTAATTATTTGCTATTGATGTTAATTGCTTTAAACAAATCTTCTTTAATTTGTGGTTGTAATTCTTAATGAGTGATCGTCCTTAATAGTGTAACATTTAATGTATGTCTGATTGTCCCCTATATCACCTACTGACTTCATTCAGAGACTGAAAAGGTGATCCTTGCTCAAGTTTATGGGACTGTATTAACTGTTGATCTTTATTGTTTAGGGTCTTAAAAATATTTGTTAAAAAGGACTAATTTTAGATTCCTATTGTTTATGCATTCTTAAGTTATATACCAAATATTACAAGTGCAAATATTCTCTCATTGATACAAGTGCTAGTTCTGTGGCTTACACTGAAAGGTGTGACAATAAATGCAAAATCTAAAATGAAGCATTGGGGCAAATTAATCCTTTCCCTTATCATTACCGTTAAAGATAACTGTTTGTTTGTCACTTGTCATTGAAACTGGTTGGGAGAATAGTTTGACCTCGTAGAAAGAGTACAATCAGATGGTAGCAGAGACTGATTTTTCCCCTTTGATCAGTGGGGTGACTTTAAACTAACTGCTTCACTCTTTTGCATTTGCTGTTGATCCCTCTATTTGCCAAGTGTTGCTGTTTGTGATAATTCCTGATTGTTATATTTCGGTGACTTCCATCATCATAGGGCAACGTGATTGCCTGGGGCTCGGTCTGTTAAAAATGATCAATTGATTTATGAACTCTGGATTCGGAAGCAACACATACAGGGTGGGGTGCCCGAATTAATTGCTAAATTGTGTGGGGCATCGCATAACCTGCTTGCAAGTTCTGGGGAGGTCATAGGGCAAGTTAGTGACACCATAAGTTTGATTAGTGGGGGAGGTGAGGACTTGCTCCAAAATGTTATGTTTCTCCAGGGGAGCAATGTGACTCCTAAACAGAGGGGGTGGCTGCAGGCCCAGTTATGCCGCTGGTCCACATGTATTCGTGATATGGAGGCATTCTCCTTGAATAGGGAACAGGACATGCTCGAGCAACTTGATTGAAAGATCAATGAATTGCAGGGCAAGACGAGTATATTAGGATTGGAATGAATTTGTGATGCTTACTGAGGTCCTCTTGGAAGTCTTGTGTGGACAAGCCACCTTGTGCTGGAACTAATGTTATTTATTGCAAAACACATGGTTATGCTATGTCAATATGTGCTTGCAGCAATGTAATTTGTCTGTAACATACCATACACAGTTAATTGAGATGCTTCTTCAAATCATAGTTTATACAATATTACACCATTAATTTCCCATGTAGACTATGGAGCAGTTACAAATGAACTAATAGTGATGCTAGCATCCTTTTCTCTTTGGTGTTGAAAACCATTGTAGGTAATTCAGTATACTTAATTCATTGTATTTTTATTTTTCTATTACTGTTCTTCAATTGGTGTAGGATTCGGATTGTCTCGATGAATTTGACCCACTGAGCATGGCAGATTATCAGGTAAGCCATTCATCACTTTTAGCTATTTGAACTGAGTATATCATCTTTCTTTTATTACAACTGTATGCTACCAGATAGTTCTCTACATAGTGAATATTACATTAAAGAGGAGAAATATGAAACAGTTGATGATGACTGAGTGACATTATTTGACACTGTGGAAACCTCAAATGTACTTGTGATGTGTGTGCTGGTAGAGCTCACAGAAAATATAAGTTTTTATGGGCAGGTAGGTTAGAAAATTTAAAAAGGGAAATGGATAGGTTAAAGGTAGATATAGTGGGAATTAGTGAAGTTCGGTGGCAGGAGGAACAAGACTTTTGGTCAGGTGATTACAGGGTTATAAATACAAAATCAAATAGGGGTAATGCAGGAGTAGGTTTAATAATGAATAAAAAAAATAGGAGTGCGGGTTAGCTACTACAAACAGCATAGTGAACGCATTATTGTGGCCAAGATAGACACAAAGCCCATGCCTACTACAGTAGTACAAGTTTATATGCCAACTAGCTCTGCAGATGACGAAGAAATTGATGAAATGTATGACGAGATAAAAGAAATTATTCAGGTAGTGAAGGGAGACGAAAATTTAATAGTCATGGGTGACTGCAATTCATCAGTAGGAAAAGGGAGAGAAGGAAATTTGTAGGTGAATATGGATTGGGGGGAAGAAATGAAAGAGGAAGCCGCCTTGTAGAATTTTGCACAGAGCATAACTTAATCAGAACTAACACTTGGTTCAGGAATCATAAAAGAAGGTTGTATACATGGAAGAATCCTGGAGATACTAAAAGGTATCAGATAGATTATATAATGGTAAGACAGAGATTTAGGAACCAGGTTTTAAATTGTAAGACATTTCCAGGGGCAGATGTGGATTCTGACCACAATCTATTGGTTATGAACTGCAGATTGAAACTGAAGAAACTGCAAAAAGGTGGGAATTTAAGGAGATGGGACCTGGATAAACTGAAAGAACCAGAGGTTGTAGAGAGTTTCAGGGAGAGCATAAGGGAACAATTGACAGGAATGGGGGAAAGAAATACAGTAGAAGAAGAATGGGTAGCTTTGAGGAATGAAGTAGTGAAGGCAGCAGAGAATCAAGTAGGTAAAAAGACGAGGGCTAGTAGAAATCCTTGGGTGACAGAGGAAATATTGAATTTAATTGATGAAAGGAGAAAATATAAAAATGCAGTAAATGAAGCAGGCAAAAAGGAATACAAACGTCTCAAAAATGATATCGACAGGAAGTGCAAAATGGCTAAGCAGGGATGGTTAGAGGACAAATGTAAGGATGTAGAGGCTTGTCTCACTAGGGGTAAGATAGATACTGCCTACAGGAAAATTAAAGAGACCTTTGGAGAGAAGAGAACCACTTGTATGAATATCAAGAGCTCAGATGGCAACCCAGTTCTAAGCAAAGAAGGGAAGGCAGGAAGGTGGAAGGAGTATATAGAGGGTCTATACAAGGGCGATGTACTTGAGGACAATATTATGGAAATGGAAGAGGATGTAGATGAAGATGAAATGGGAGATAAGATACTGCGTGAAGAGTTTGACAGAGCACTGAAAGACCTGAGTCGAAACAAGGCGCCAGGAGTAGACAACATTCCATTAGAACTACTGATGGCCTTGGGAGAGCCAGTCATGACAAAACTCTACCATCTGGTGAGCAAGATGTATGAGACAGGCGAAATACCCACAGACTTCAAGAAGAATGTAATAATTCCAATTCCAAAGAAAGCAGGTGTTGACAGATGTGAAAATTACCGAACTGTCAGTTTAATAAGTCACAGCTGCAAAATACTAACGCGAATTCTTTACAGACGAATGGAAAAACTGGTAGAAGCAGACCTCGGGGAAGATCAGTTTGGATTCCGTAGAAATGTTGGAACACGTGAGGCAATACTAACCTTACGACTTATCTTAGAAGAAAGATTAAGAAAAGGCAAACCTACATTTCTAGCATTTGTAGACTTAGAGAAAGCTTTTGACAACGTTAACTGGAATACTCTCTTTCAAATTCTGAAGGTGGCAGGGGTAAAATACAGGGAGCGAAAGGCTATTTACAATTTGTACAGAAACCAGATGGCAGTTATAAGAGTCGAGGGGCATGAAAGGGAAGCAGTGGTTGGGAAAGGAGTGAGACAGGGTTGTAGCCTCTCCCCGATGTTATTCAATCTGTATATTGAGCAAGCAGTAAAGGAAACAAAAGAAAAAGTTGGAGTAGGTATTAAAATTCATGGAGAAGAAGTAAAAACTTTGAGGTTCGCCGATGACATTGTAATTCTGTCAGAGACAGCAAAGGACTTGAAAGGGCAGTTGAACGGAATGGACAGTGTCTTGAAAGGAGGATATAAGATGAACATCAACAAAAGCAAAACGAGGATAATGGAATGTAGTCAAATTAAATCGGGTGATGCTGAGGGGATTAGATTAGGAAATGAGACACTTAAAGTAGTAAAGGAGTTTTGCTATTTAGGGAGTAAAATAACTGATGATGGTCGAAGTAGAGAGGATATAAAATGTAGAATGTAGATTGGCAATGGCAAGGAAATCGTTTCTGAAGAAGAGAAATTTGTTAACATCGAGTATAGATTTAAGTGTCAGGAAGTCGTTTTTGAAAGTATTTGTATGGAGTGTAGCCATGTATGGAAGTGAAACATGGACGATATCCAGTTTGGACAAGAAGAGAATAGAAGCTTTCGAAATGTGGTGCTACAGAAGAATGCTGAAGATAAGGTGGGTAGATCACGTAATTAATGAGGATTGGGGAGAAGAGAAGTTTGTGGCACAACTTGACTAGAAGAAGGGATCGGTTGGTAGGACATGTTTTGAGGCATCAAGGGATCACAAATTTAGCATTGGAGGGCAGCGTGGAGGGTAAAAATCGTTGAGGGAGACCAAGAGATGAATACACTAAGCAGATTCAGAAGGCTGTAGGTTGCAGTAGGTACTGGGAGATGAAGAAGCTTGCACACGATAGAGTAGCATGGAGAGCTGCATCAAACCAGTCTCAGGACTGAAGACCACAACAACAACAACAACAACATGGGCAGTGAATTTCTCATTTGTGATTACTGTGTAAGTAAATAACTTAGTTAATCTTCTTGTAATATAAATTCAAATTATTGTTTAACCTTGCATCTAAAGTGAACATATCAAAGCAGTAAATAATTATGACTGAGAATGAAGTGTGATAGAACTGTTGCTGTTTGCAATGTATATAAGTGATATAGTAGAAAGTGTTGGGAGTGTTAGTGTGTTTGCAGATGATGCAGTTGTCTATGCCAGAAGATAGTAACAATTTGCAATACAGCCAACTGAGGATTGATGAATGATGCAGGTTATGGTAATCAACCCTGAACATGAAAAAATGTAACATATTGTACATAAGTAGGAAAATAAATCCACCACTGTAAAACTACACTATTGTTGACGAACTGCTGGAAACAGTGAAACTTCGTGGCAGATTAAAACTGTGTTCCGGACCTATGCCTTTCGCGGGCAACTGCTCTACTGTCTGAGCTTCCCAAGCATGACTCATGCCCTGACCTCACAGCTTTACTTCTGCCAGTATCTCATCTCCTACCTTCCAAACTTCACAGAAGCTCTCCTGCGAACCATGCAGATCTAGCACTCCTGCAAGAAAGGGTGTTGTGGAGACATGGCTTAGCCACAGCCTGGGGAATGTTTCCAGAATGAGATTTTCACTCTGCAGTGGAGTGTGTGCTGATATAAAACTTCCTGGCAGATTAAAACTGTGTGCTGGACTCAGACTTGAACTCGGGACCTTTGCCTTTTTGTGGGCAAGTGCTCTACCGTCTGAGCTACCCAAGCACAACTCACACCCCTTCCTCACAGCTTTACTTCTGGCAGTATCTTGTCTCCTACCTTCCAAACTTCACACGGGGCATGAGTCATACTTGGGTAGCTCAGATGGTAGAGCACTTGCCCATGAAAGGCAAAGATCCCGAGTTCGAGTCTTGGTCCGGCACACAGTTTTAATCTGCCAGGAAGTTTCATATCAGCACACACTCTGCTGCAGAGTGAAAATCTCATTCTGCAGGAAACTGCATCTACCATAAATTCCCTAGAAGTAACTATCCAGAGTGATCGTAAGTGGAATGAGCACATAAAACAAATAGTGGGGAAAACAGATGCCAGACTGAGATTGATAGGAAAAAATCTTAATGTAACTTATCCATGAAAGAAGGCAGGAGCAATAGAAGAGATAGAGAACATCCAATGAAAAGTATCACATTTCATCACAGGATCATTTGGTTGGCACTACAGTGTTACAGAGATTCTCAACAAAGTTGAGTGGCACACACCACAAGAGAGCTGTTGTTCATAACAGAGAGGTTTGCTATTGATATTTTGTGAGAGTATTTTTGGAAGAGTGTGACAACATTTTACTTCCTCCCACATACATCACACAGAATGACGACATTGAGAAAATTTGAGGTATTAGAGTCAATGCGGAGACTTACTGATGGTCATTCTTCCCACACGCGATTCGCAATTGGAGCAGGGAAGGGGGATAAGTGATTGGTGCATGAAGTACCTTGCACCACACACTGTATTTATTTATCAAAAACCAGTTTTGACAAAGTCACCATCTTGAAGTCACTGACATAATAACAGAAACAGGTAGTAAATAAATTGTGTGTGTTAGCTTAGAAAGCTGGTGTTCTGTGCAGAGCTACTATTGTAGAAATAGTATAATCTTGATAGGTTCATACACAGAAATAGCCAAGTATCACTTAAGTTGTTCAGCAAATGTGGATTGATTTAGACTAATTTGCAAATCAGTGGAATGCACCCAAACTCCTCTAAACACGGCTGTTAACTTATGACATATATCTTACTTGAGCTGTGCTGTGTAAAATGACTAAAAATGACTATTGTACACACAAATGTAACCTCAATGACTGACTTCTTAAAAAAGGCCTATTAGAATAGCTAAGTTTTATAATGTTAGATGGATTATTGTGCATATTACATTATTTTTTCATGAAGCAGTACGATTTAGAAATATTGTTAACTAGGTGGCCAGTATGTGATAAGTTTTCTGAGCCTAGTTTATGTTTATAGAACATTTCCTGTACACTCATTTTCGATTATGTAAACAAAACTTTATAGCTTTGGAGTACAGTCTGGCACCGGATGATTACACTAGTGTATGTGGATTTTTGCATGTACTACCATGCTCAAAAGTATTGGAATAATCTGAATTGCATTTCGCATAATTTGTGTGCAACCCACATAGTGCAACTCTACTAAAAGTTCTCCGCTCTCATTCTGTTTTACAGTCATTTGACTATACAAAATTGGTACTACAAGAGACCACAAGATATAACTGGTCTGTATGGTTATCTATTCATATGCAAATTAATGTTGCAGTAATGCAGTTATCAGAAAATATGTGACTAGAGATGATACAGCCATTTCACTTCTAAAATAAAACATATAACAATAAATTATATTTTAAAAGGAAAGTTTCAACATGAAATCATGTTACGAACATCTTTACACTGGACTGGAACCAAGGACTGCATCCAGCAACTATTGTTTCTGTTAACTAACAGAGAAAAGTATTAAGAAAGGTTTCAGTCACAAGTACCCAACTGTGCACTGGTTTAAACTTGAAGTGACACAGCATATAGTTGTGTGTTGGATGGGGATTCAAACCAACCATCTAATCAGATTGTTAACCAAGCACAATCAAATGTTAGGTATAAAAAATTGAGAGATGACAAACTGAAATTCTGAGATGAAAAACTTTGAACAAGGTACCTATCGTGATAATTTTCTAGCCATCAGTAGACTTTAAAAATCTATTATTTCTTTATGATGCGCACATGTTTCAACTGAAAATAATGTGAGAAAAATTTCTGTGCTGGGTGGAAGTTGAAACTTGCACATCGTTGTTGACCACTCATTAAGAGATATTGATTATAGAGTTCTTTGTAACCAGTATGTACTATTGGCCTGTTTGAACATGAAATTATATGACAAAATCTGTATGTCTGTCTGGGAGTTGAAACCGGTACCAGTCCTTAAAGTTGAAAACGCATCGCGAGATATTAATAAAAATCTAAACCATTCGTGACTTGTAGTTTCGTGTGCACATGCTTCAGCTTAAAATGACATGATGGAAAGTTTTGTGCCAGATTAGGATTTGAACTGACAAACACACTCTTTGTCGAGACATTTGGGAGTTCGGAATCTTGGGGAAACAATGAAACAGTGTAACTGCATCATCTCACCCAACAGATCCCAGTCCAGCATCAACATCTAATATTACTATATAATAAGAGATAAGTGTCTTGTTACTTCAGATGATGATTGGCTCATTAATAGAAAGAAATGTCACATGTAAGAAACCAAACTGGCATCAGCTGTTACCTGGTGTGGGTTGTGACTCTGTCAAATCCCAATATATACTGACTGTCCTGAAGTAGGTAGCGAAGGGACATCATGTTTAATGTGGATTTGCAACCACTGTGCAACTCTGTTGTTCAGCTTGCATTACGAGATGTGTAGAGGGTCTGTATCTGCTTGCTAAAAATGGTTGTCTGATGTAGGAATTGAGCCCAGACCTTAAGCACATGTAGCTACAGTCATTCCAACAGACCACCAACATTTACAGAGCGTTGTTTATCATGGCATCATAATGAAGGATGATCCATACTGGAGGTTCTTTACAACCTCTCAGATACATTCATTTCGTTGTTTGTCCACATTGATATTGACTAGCTGTCTTGGCTTCACTGTGCCTATTTTTACTTTATTTTTTAATCAAATAAGTAAAATCACATAACAGCCAGTTGCATGCACTGGCAAAACGCTAGCATGCTCAAATTTCTGCTGGATATGTTGAACCTATGCTGATGTATTTACACTGGTGTGCTAACTTAAAGCAACAACTGCTACTTCCCCATACTGTGTCTAATTCATGACATAATCATGCAGACTGTCAATAGATGCCAGCACAATCATGTTCTGCATGGAAGATGGCATTCCAATCAACAGACAACCATGTCAGCAATGACATCAAGTCACCTGTGAAGCAGGGTGGTGTCTGCAAGGTAGTCCCACATACACAATTACTGTGTACACAGTCATAGATGGTGCAGTATGACACAGAGAAGACCTCTACAGACCCTGTGCTGTGGAGGGCCATAGGAAGAATGGAAGCAGGAGAGTCGCAAACTGATGTGACCCGATGGCTCAATGTGAATCGTTCTGTTGTTTCTTGGATGAGGTGACTGGCTATAGAGACCAAAACCATGTCCTGGAGACGAGGACAGGGCCAAGTATGTGTGACATCTGAAAGAGTGAACTGTTATTTGGCTGTAAGGGCATGATGGTACCACTTTAATCTGCTTTGCAACTGAGATCTGACCTTGCAGTATCGCATGGACATGTTGTTTGAAGGCAAATGATTTACAGAAGCCTTCAGCAGAGTGGCCTTTATTGTTGGAGACCTGCTGTCTGTTTACCTCTGGTATGCCTTCATAGAAGGGAACCTCTAGAGTGGAGCTGTCAACATGCCACCTGGATGGTTGAACGATGGGCTACTGTTCTTCTCACAAATGAGTCCCAATTTGCTCTGGAGAGTGATTTTCAATAGACTTGCATCTGGAGGGAATGTGGAATACGATTTTGGGACTGAAACATTGTGTAAAGAGGCCAATATCAAGGAAGATTCCTAATGTGTAGGCAGGGATTATGTTGATCACTCAGATACTTCTTCATGAAATTGTACAGGTGAATCAGCAGGATTTAACTGCTGTCAAGTACAGTGGGGAAATCTTGGGATCTAATGCATGGTTGTTGGGCAGCACTGTGGGCCAAGACCTCATATTGTTGGACAATGTTGCTCGATGTTATAGAGCATGGGTGGCTGATGTTTTTCTGGAAGTGGAACATACTGCAGACATGCCATGGCCTGTTCACTCTCCCAATTTGAATCTTATTAGAACATGTCTGGGATGCATTAGAGAGATGGGTTGCATCACATCAGCATCCACCAACCACTCACCAAGACTTACAAGCAGCTATGCAGGAAGAATGAGCATTATTGCATCAACATAAGAGTGATGATATCATTCACAGTGCACTCCACCATTGTCAGGCCTGTACTGC